>NC_056000.1:49529595-50762822 GCF_018446385.1 Zingiber officinale | reverse complement strand
ATGTCTACATTTTATATTTATATATATGTCATTACAGTTATCTATTTAATTTATATTGAAGATAACATGGTGTGTGGTGCCACATAGAAGATCATGTTATCAGTTACTTATAAATTATAAATAGTAGCTCACAACCAAGATGGATAGAGACAAATCATTGGAACGGTTGTAGCGTAATTTGATATTAGTTTGTCTTGACTATATAATTATACTAGTACACTATGTGTGTATTGAGCGGGATCATTTGAGGTTGTTCGATTTATACTGAGTATATAAAAGAACAGAACCTCTATTATTATGGATGTGCATACTCTTAATCCCGATATAATAACAAACACATATACATAGTATTTATTTCTTTAACTTATCAATGGGTGAGATTTATTCGTTAAATCAATAGGCCCGATAAGTTGGGAGATAGTACCATTTTTATAGTACGTTGTTGATTATAAAAAGAAACTGTGTCCTATTTATTTAGGTTGATGATGTCCCCTTGAGGAGCTCATAAGGATTATCATGTAAACTTTGCAGGTGGACTTAGTCCGACATAATAATAAAGTTGAGTGATACTACTCTTGGAGTCAGATATTAATTAAATGAGTTGTCAGTAACTTATTTAATTAACGGGCATACGATATCTTAAACATAGGGAGATTAACGCACTTATGATAAGTAGGATCTCATATTGTAATATGGGATTGGTGCGGTAGTTTAATAATGACTCTTTAGTAGTATGGGTTATTATTGATGAACTTGAGCTGAGTGTTCGGGTTGAACACAGGAAGCTCAAGTCCATCAGGAGGCCAAAACCAATTCCTCCTCTCGGTCCCTGTTGTAGCCTCTATATATATAAAGCCTCACATCCACCCAAGTCCTGCTTCTTACCCAAGCAAGGGGTCGGCCAAGCCTTGCTTGTTGCCCAAGAATAGGGTCGGCCAAACCTTGCTTGTTTCCCAAGCATAAGGCCAACCAAGCCTTGCTTGGTGCCCAAGCAAGGGGTCGACCACAATAGGAATAAAAGGGAGATTTTATTTAAAACAAAATTTTATTAAAATCTTTCCTTTTTAGCTGCTATCAAAGATTATAAAAGAAGAGATGGTGGTGCCCAAAAACTAACCTAAGAATCCTCTTCTATTCTCTTGTGGTCGGCGCCCCTCCTCTCTTATTTTCCCCTTTCTTCTTTCCCTAGGGCTGGCGGGATCTTTCCCTTCCTCTTCATTAGGGTCGACGCCCCTTTGGAGAAGAGTTTACTCTGTGGCCGGTTGCTTGGAGGAGAAGAAGAAGAGAAGGAGACATCCTATTCTAGCATCTCTTGGTGGCCGAAAGATTGGAAACAAGAAGAAGGAGTCGGGTGGTTTTGTCTTGGTAGATCGTTGTCCACATGACGTCCAAGAGGAGGAGAGGAATACAGCAAAAGATCAAGAGGTCTTAGCATATGAGGAAAGGTACAACTAATTCTTATTCTGCAGCGCAATTAGTTTATTTTTTTTTCGTATGGATCTTGAACACCAACACAAGAGGCCGACGATCTTGTACTTTGATCAAGGTGTGCTTTGATCAATCAAGAACTTGATTGATCAAACGCATGTCTAATCGAGCATGTGGGTTGCTAGGAAAGGTTTTATGCTCGTATAAATTTTTGTACAGGGGATTTACACAGAACAGAATTCCCAACGCCAACAATTGGTATCAAAGCAGGTTTTCTACCCCTGAGTGTTTGATTTTTGATTAAATTATGCACTGTTCATATATAATTTAGGCAGGATAATAGTAGAATATATAAAATAGATTAATTCTGTGGTTGCAGACATCCTAGTTCCAACTATTATGGTCTATTGTGTTTGTATGTGATTTGAACCCTCGGGCATGTCGAGGGTATTTTGTGTGTGCATGATTGTAATTATTAAATACAACCGGAGATGTATTAGTTTATTTTACATTTTGTTCGATCTAGATTACATGTACATTCCTTCGTGGAATATAGGATCAATAAATGTAATTTTTTTTATTTCTTATTATTGCGGCTTGCTATGCGTGGTGCTACCTTGAGGACCGGAGGCGCGGCGAAGAAGGAAGCAAGATAGACACGACGACATAAACCCTAGGGTCGACAGCTAGCTTTTCTCCTCCTCACCTAGCTAGGGTTGACGGTGGCTAGGGTTGGTGGCATATAGAGGACAGCGATGGATGAGGCCATAATAGTAGGAAATTTATTTTCATATTTATTGCCTTTATATGCTGTGTTTGTGTGCTTGTGTGCATGTGTGATGTGTGTGTATGTTAAAATTCCTCGATTTTAAATAACTAAGTGGGAGAGGAATTATTTAAATAAATTCCACAGTCTCCATTACTGGTTTGTAAGTGATGCATACAAACTTACGCGTTGGCTTTAAGTGTTTTCCTCCATATCGGATGAGTTTGTTTGCGGATCACTAGATCAAACTTCCTCTATGGATGATTATAGGAAATTATTTAGGTTTGTGTGATCTTCTCCATCTGAAGAGGCATAATTCTAATTAATGGACTAAATATCAAGTAATGGTATACACTTAGGTGCATTTAATAGTATCTTTCCCATCGGAGTCACTGCTATTATTTGTGTGACCGAAGACAAACCAACTATTAATTTTATTTGTCATAAAGTTAGGTTGACAAGATAATAAAATTAATGAGTAAAACCTTCTCTTACAAATGTTTGAATTAGTATATGATAACTATGATTTTGGCTATATTATCTTGATTCATAATGCAAGTTTTTAATGATTTTCTCATAGATTGAACTCATATCTACATCACATTTCATAATTACATTTGATCTTGGACTTAATTGTAAATTAGTTTATTATCATGGTATTTGATGCTAATATTTGATTATTATTTTGTAGGCATCAAAAGGGTCATGGACCCGATCAGATCAGACCACATTTGGGCTCAAATCTAGGGCTAATTAAGTCGATCAAGCCTTGGAGTGATTTGGATCGTCCATTGAAGATCAGAGAGATTTGAGTCATCTATCAAGGATCTGGTCCATCCAAGCTAAGAGGAAATACATCACAGCCATTGATGAAGACCCAGAAGCTTTTGATCCGGGTTTGAGAAGCTCTCACCGTTGATCAAGACTCGAAGCAATCTGAACTGTCCGATCAGATTTAAGAAGGGTTTATATGCCGCGAGAAGCTACAGTACTCCCTGAGCTCAGTTTCCTCGCGACAAAAGCATTGTTCATCATCTTCTTCCTGCCGACGCTCCCATCTCACATCCAAATCTGCGATCGAATTTCATCATCGGCGGTGAGCTTTTAACCGTCTAGCGACCAGTAATCAAGAAGAAAGGCACGATTTGAGGGCGTTCTCCATTTCATGAACTTGATTAAGTGAAGTCCATCTTCGGCAGATTGAGGGTGTTCCCCGCTCTGTTGACGGTGATCTTCAGATGCTAGAGAATTCAGACATTGCAAGCTTGAAGAGGGTGTTCCCCACAAGCTATGAACAAGTTGGATCAGCTAGGAGTTTAGAATTTCATCGCCGTTTGCTTGCGGGCGTTCCCAATAGCGTCTTTGCTTCATAGCAGAGAGAAGGAGCTCGAATTAGGGTTTGAATGTGGAATGTTACTTACTTTGCCATATACATGCTCAGATCTGAAGATCTGATTCCTCTCCTTACCATTTCGTTTTTGCTGAATTTTTTCTGCAATTCCATTTCTGATTTCTTATTTGCAACTCTGGTTTCTTTAAATTTCTGCAATTCCAACTATGTTCAACTACTAACTTAGTTTAGTAATCTATTTCCTATTTTGAATTCATTATTTCAGTTAATACCAGCTAGTGTTAGATTTACTTCTTGAATGTTTGAGGAATTCTTGCTTAATGTATCAGATATTAGTGATTGAGAATGTTTTCAATGTTGAATGGTTACTTGAATTGTGTTCACCATCTACCTTTGTTAAATTTTGTTGATTGTGATTTAGAATTGAAGACTTGGTGATTGAGTTGAGTATTAAATTTGATTGTGATGGTGAGTGGAATGTTATTTTCAGATTTTGTAATTTTATTGAGCTCTGGAGTTTAATGATTACTGAATTTGTGAATTGTAAAAATAGTGATTGTTAATTTGATTAAATGATGCATTAGAATCCGGATTTAATGTTTGTTTACTTGATGAGATGGAAGAGAATCTTGTTTAGATGAGATTGACCTTTCTTTGATTTTATTCATGATTGTATTAGACAAGTTCAATTTATGATGTGAATCAAGTGGGAATGCCCTACGAACCTTGTTGATGTAAGAATTAAATTTGAATCAATACTAGAATTAACTCACACACTAGTTAGCTATCCTTGGAAAAATACGACTTGGGACTCCTTACTATAGCACTTATCTTTAGATTTAATGAGTTTCAATTTTAATTAATTTGGAGCGCCTAGTGACATGCGGAAAAGACGACCTTTCAATATACGTCCACACTATCGTGGCATACAAAATTCAGGTGTTTTGAGGTGTTGGTGAATTTAAATTATATTATTCGAGGAATCAATATTATTTTAAATTCTAAAGTTTTGATCAAATATTTTATTTTGTGATTCTCAGGATTTCAAAATGACTTTCAATCCTCTTGTTGTTATTTTAAAAGAAAATAAACTTACTGGTCCCAATTATATTGATTGGAAACGAAACTTGGACATTGTCTTAACTGTTGAAGGATACAAGTTTGTACTTTTTGAGGTCTGTCCTAATGTGCCTGATAGCGATTTTAGTGAAGAAGAGATTGATAGACATAGGAAATGGGTCAAGACAGATGAGATGACGCGGTGTTATATTTTGGCTTCTATGTCAAATGTGTTGCAACACCAGCATCAGGTCATGCCTACTGCCTATGACATGATGTACAATCTCAAAGAACTCTTTGGACACCAAAATCGGACTGTCAGGCAGAGGCTATGAGAAACCTGATGACAACCACCATGACTAAGGGGACACCCATGAGGGATCATATCCTCAAAATGATGGCTCACTTGAACGAGATACAAATCCTTGGAGCTGAAATCGATGGGGAAACCCAGGTCGATATCATTCTCCAAACGCTGCCCAAGAGTTTTGAGCAGTTCTGCCTGAACTATAACATGAACAAAAGGACTTATTCGTTGGCGGAACTTCTGACAGAACTCTAAGCAACAGAAGGGATATTTCATCAAAGTTCTCAAATTCACATTGTTGAAAACGTTTCTGCTTCTAAGCCGAAAGGCAGGAAGAAGAAAAGGAAACAAGTTGGTTCAACAAAGAAAGTGATTCGACCTCAAGGGACTGGACCACAAGCAGGTGTGAAGAAGCCGAAGGGCAAGTGCTTCACATGCAAGCAGTCTAGACGTTAGAAGGTGGACTGTCTTCGTAGAAAGGAAACAATAAAGGTATATCTCATTCATTAGTTATTGAAACATGTTTAGCAGTTTTATCTACCAGTACCTGGTGTGTAGATACGGGAGCCACTGATCATGTCTGTAATTCATTGCAGGTGAGATCACCATCTACATGGGCAATGCTATGAAAGTGATGACTATTACAGTGGGAGATGTTTATTTATCTTTTAATAGGAATAAAATATTGATTTTGAGAAATTATCTTTACGTACCATGTTTTAGAAAGAACTTGATTTCAGTTTCTAAATTATTTATGGATGGATATTCAGTTTCTTTTGATGACAAAGTAGTTGTCAAGAAAAATAGGGAAGTTATCTGTTCTGGTACGTTGGTTGACAATTTGTACACTCTTAATCCAATAACTCACACGATGCAACAAATGGAAATTAATAACACATCTTCTAATTTTAATAAGAGAAAGCAGCCTTCGAAAATGAACCAAACATATTTTTGGCATCTAAGGCTAGGTCATATTAACTTGAGTAGGATTCAAAGGTTAATAGCCGATGGACCTTTGGGTTCATTGGTGGTGAAAAATTTTCCAACCTGCGAATCTTGCTTGGAAGGAAAAATAACCAAGAGACCTTTTAATGCACAGGGGTATAAAGTCAAAGAAGTGTTGGAATTGGTTCATTCTGATTTATGTGGACCTATGACTATCCAGGCGAGAGATGATTTCGAATATTTTGTCTCTTTTATAGACGACTATTCAAGATATGGGTACATTTACTTGATGCGCCGCAAGTCTGAGTGTTTTGATAAGTTCAAAGAGTACAAGGCTGATGTGGAGAAACGTCATGGTAAAAGTATTAAGACACTACGGTCAGATCGTAGTGGAGAGTATCTCTTAGGAGAGTTTAGGAATTACTTATCAGAGGTCGAGATTCAATCCCAATTATCTGCACCTGGTACACCCCAACAGAATGGTGTGGCAGAACGAAGGAATAGGACTCTTATGGAAATGGTTAGATCAATGATGAGTTATTTAGAATTACTAAATTCATTTTGGGATATGCTCTGAAACGGCGATGTACATTCTGAACTTGGTACCTTCTAAGTCAGTACCCTCTACTCCCACAGAATTATGGAATAAGCGTAAGCCTAGTCTAAGACATATTCAGATTTGGGGTAGTCCAGCACATATGCTGAAGGGAGATGCTGATAAGTTGGAATCACGTACAGAAGTTCGCTTGTTTATAGGATATCCTAAAGGAATGAAAGGTAGTTTGTTTTATAGTCACAAAGATCAGAAGGTCATTATTAGCACCAATGTCTGATTTTTAGAAGAGGATTATGTAATAAATCACAAGCTCATGAGTAAAATTATTCTTGAGAAAATAAGAGATGACACGTCTAGTTTAGTACCAACGGTACAAGATGAGATACCACAAGAAACTGTAACACATGTCACAAATGATGCACAATTACAGGTAGTGCCTCGTCGTAGTGGGAGGGTTGTTCAGCAATCTGATAGATTCATATTTTTAGGAGAGTCTTCAGACTTGATCCATGGTGAACATGAACCTGATCCCCGAACATATGACGAAGCACTCCAAGATAAAGATGCAACATCTTGGCAAAGAGCAATGAATTCAGAAATAAAATCTATGTATTCTAACAAAGTCTAGGAGCTGGTAGACCCATCAAATGATGTAAAAGCCATTGGATGTAAATGGATCTACAAAAGGAAAAGAGAGATAGACGGGAAGGTGGAAACCTTTAAAGCGAGGCTTGTTGCGAAGGGTATACCCAGAAAGAGAGAATCGATTATGAGGAAACTTTTTCGCCGGTAGCCTTGCTTAAGTCTATCCGGATACTATTATCTATTTCCGTTCATATGGATTATGAGGTTTGGCAAATGGATGTCAAGACAGCTTTCCTTAACAGAAGTCTTGAAGAAAACATCCATATGAAGCAACCAGAAGGATTTATTGCAAAGGGCAAAGAGCATCTTGTATGTAAGCTCAATCGGTCCATTTATGAATTGAAGCAAGTTTCAAGATCTTGGAACATCCAATTTAATAAAGTAATCTAGTCTTATAGATTCATTCAATGTCCGAATGAGTCTTGTGTATACAAGAAAAGTGACAGAAACGTGGTGGTATTTCTTGTACTATACGTAGATGACATTTTATTAGTTGACAGCAATATCAAAGTGTTATCGGAAGTAAGGGTATGGTTGTCCAAGCAATTCAATATGAAGGACTTGGGAGAATGTGCACATATTCTCGGGATCAAAGTAATAAGGGATCGTAAGAAAAGAATGTTGTATTTATCCCAAGCTTCATATATCGATACAATCCTAGCTCGTTTTAGCATGTAAGACTCCAAGAAAGGTTTTCTACCTTTTAGGCATGAAGTATCTTTATCTAAAGAGATGTCTCCGAAGACATCAAAAGAGATAGAAGAAATGAAGGCAGTTCCTTATGCTTCAGCTGTAAGAAGCATAATGTATGCTATGTTGTGCACGAGACTGGATATCTATTTTACCGTGGGCATGGTTAGCAGATAGCAAAGTAATCCAGGATAGGGGCATTGGACTGTCGTAAAGAATATATTAAAGTACCTGAGAAAGACTAGAGATTATATGCTGGTTTACCAAGCAGATGATTTGCTCCCTGTAGGTTACACGGATTTTGACTTCCAATCAGATAGGGACAATAGTAAGTCTACATCAGGCTATGTGTTTACTTTAGGAGGTGGAGCCATAGCATGGAGGAGTGTTAAGCAGAAATGCGTTTCAGACTTAACCATGGAAGCTGAGTATGTGGCAGTCTCTGAGGCAGCCAAAGAAGTTGTATGGCTCAGGAACTTTTTGATGGACTTAGATGTGATTCCTGGTTTGCCCAAAATCATCACAATTTATTGTGATAATAGCGGTACAGTAGCAAAATCGAAGGAACCATGAGCTCATAAGGCGAGTAAACACATTGAGTGCAAGTATCACCTGATACGAGACATCGTAAAGCGAGGAGAAGTTGTTATCATCAAGATTGCATCAGTAGATAACCTGGTAGATCCTTTCACTAAGACCCTTCCTACGAAAGCTTTTGATCGACATGTTGAGGGGATGGGAATCAGATGTATGGTAGGGTTTATGGCAGCATAGTCTTTTAGTATAAGTGGGAGATTATTAGAGTGTATACTAAAAGTCTAGCTTTTGTATAAACATTTATTTTGAAATAAGAATCACATTAGTAAAATGTCTATATTTATATGCTAAGTGTAGTTGTTCATTTAATTTATATTGAAGATAACATGGTGTGTGGTGTCACACAGAAGATCATGTTATCAGTTCCTTATAAATTATAAATAATTGCTCACAACCAAGATGGAATGGGACAAACCATTGGAATGGTTGTAGTGTAATTTGGTATTAGTTTATGTTGACTATAAAATTACACTAGTACACTCTGAGTGTATTGAGTAGGACCATTTGAGGTTGTTCTTTTTATACTGACTGTTAAAAACAACAAGGCCTCTGTTATTATAGAAGTGTGTACTCTTAATCATGATATAATAACAAGCACGTATACTTAATATTTATTTCTTTAATTTATCAAAGGGTGTGATTTAGTTCGTTAAATCAATAGGCCCGATAAATTGGGAAATGATATTATTTATATGGTGTGTTGTTGATTATAGAATGAAATTGTGTCCTAGTAATTTAGGTTGATAATGTCCCCTTGAGGAGCTTATAAGGATTGTCATGTAAACCCTACAGGTGGACTTAGTCCGACATGACGATAAGGTTGAGTGGTACTACTCTTGGAGCTACATATTAATTAAGTGAGTTGTCAGTAACTCATTTAATTAGTGGGCATTCAATATCTTAAACACAAGAAGACTAACACACTTATAATAAGAAAGAGTTTATATTGTAATATGAGATTGGTGCGGTAGTGCAATAATAACTCTTTAGTGGAATGAGATATTATTGATGAACTTAAGTTGGGTGTTCGGGGCGAACACGGGAAGCTCAAGCTCATCGGGAGACTAAAACTAATTCCTCCTCTATGTCCCTATTGTAGGCTCTTATATAAAACCTTATATCCACCCAAAATCCTAGCTTCTTAAGGCCCAAGTTAGGGTCGACCAAGCCTTGCTTGGAGACCAAGCAAGGGGCCGACCAAGCTAAGCTTGGAGCCCAAGCTAGGGTCGGCCAAGCCTTGCTTAGTGACCAAGCAAGGGGGTCGGCCACACACAAGAAGATAAGGAAGTTTTATTTTTTGTAAAATCTTTCCTTTTATAGAGATCCATAAAAAGGATTTAAAAGGATGGTTTTAATATAAAACTTTCCTTTTTTAGATTAGTCACAAAAGGAAATAAAAGGAGTTTTTATTTTGTTAAAAACTTTCCTTTTATGATGGTTTTAAAAGAGAGTTTTAAATTTTAAAATCTTTCCTTTTATAGCTTTCTACAAAGGAATAAAAGAGAGATTTGAAATCTTTCCTTATTTGTAGTTATCTATAATGTGAAAGAAAGATTTTAATTTTTGTTATGAAACTTCCCTTTTTGTAATCATGTTTTATTTTAAATCTTTTCTTTTATAGATATCCATAAAAGGATTTAAAAGAGAGAGATTTTAATTTATAAAACATTCCTTTTATAACTATTCACAAAAGGGATTTTAATAAAGAGATTTTAATTTTGTTTAAAATCTTTCCTTACTTGGAGTACAAGCTTGTGGTCGACCATGTCATGGGAGAAAAGGAAGTTTTATTTTTTGTTATAAAACTTTCCTTTTTTGACAAGACCAAGGAATACAAAAGAAAAGGAGGGGGTGCCTCACCTCACAATATATATCTTCTATTCCTCTCTATTTTTTCTTGGTGGTCGACCCTTGTTCTTTCTCTTCTCTCCTTTTGTTTTCTCTCTTGGAGACCGACGACATCAATTGTGGGAGATCTCTTGGTGGTCGGTTGCTTGATGGAGAAGAAGAAGAGAAGGAAACTCTCTTGTCTAGCATCCCTTTGAGGTTATTTGGTGGCCGGATCTTGGAAGCCTTGGAAGAAGCTTGAGTCAATTTCATCTTGGAAGATCGTCGCCCACACGACGTCCAAGAGAAGGAGATGAATACAATAGAAGATCAAGAGGTTTATAAGCTATAAAAGGTATAACTAGTTATTAGTTTCCGCATCATAACTAGTTCATCTTTTGTATAGATCTTGAAAAACCAAACACAAGAGGTTATCGGTTTTTAAGTTATCGTTTTTGTTATCGATTTTATTTTTCGATTTCATGTTTCGATAATGTGTTTCTATTGAGGTCTCTATAGTTAAACCTAGTTTACTGTAAGAAGTTAAATATCCAATATTTTTGTGAGGCTTTGTTTAGGAAGTGGTGGATGATCTCATACCCAAGAAGGCCCCGCCCCTTCCTGCTTAAGCTGACGGGGGTTACTTATCTTTTCTTCTTAAAACAGCGGAAGTCTTATCTATAGTATATATTTTTTTCTTTAAACTTTTCCTTTACTTTTCAAATCATCATCACTAACTACCTATCATATGAGTCACATAACATGCTTAACATAATTTAAACCATAATACTAAAGCGCATGATGAAGTGTCATAGAGTCTTAAAAGAACAACATGAACATAATTCTTATTAACTAGAGCAGGTCTTTCTCTTTAGCCAAGTCACTACTACACACGTCCTTCTTGCCCCCTCCTGCTGCGCCCTTAGTACATCCATTCTTTGCCCTTATTTGTGGTACAAGGAAAGTAAACTGTGAGCACTCAAGGCTCAGTAAGATCCTTTCCTACTCACAAAAATCATATAGCATAAATAAAACTCCAAGGCATAAAGCATAAAGACAATTCATCATATCATGTATAGAAGCATCACATCATAACATAATCGTAAGGTATCATGGCATATCATATTAAAGTCATAAGGTGCATCCTAGCATAACGTAATCATGATCATAACATAATCATAAAGTTCATCCTAACATAACATAACATAACCATAAGCATTATGACATATCATGATAAAATTCATAAGGTGCATTCTAACATAACATAATCATGATTATAACATTTCATAACATAATCATAAAGTTCATCCTAACATACATGTCATAATTATAAGCATCATGGTATATCGTAACATAATCATAAAGTGTTATGCGAGATGACTTTCAAAACATGATCCATGCAATAATATATGCAACATGTCCTTTGAAAACTTATTACTTAAACATAATCATAACATGATTGGGGCCTCGGCTTGTATCACATACATAAATGCGCGCGTTTTATGTAGGTCCAAGGTAGCAAGTCTTGAACCCTACAAGGCATACATATTAGGCCCGTTTCTTAGTCCATCGACCTAGGGGCACTTAGGAGCTCATCCCTAACGAGGCCCGTTTCTTAGTCCATCGACCCCGGGGCGCTTATGGAGCCCACCCTTGGTACAAGCCATATAAAGTAAAGTATCATGTCATACATATCATGGTTCTTGTTCTTTCATGCACATCATAATTCTTATCATATCATACCATATAGAATTTGGGCACACAGCTCATCATAATGGTATGTAAAATTTGGGCACACAGCACATCATAAATACATGCATAGTTTGGGTACACAGCTCATCATAAATAGCATGCATAATTTGGGCACACAGCTCATCATAAATGTCATGCATAAATTGGGCACACAGCTCATCATAAATAGCATGCATAACTTGGGCACATAGCTCAGCATAAAGTTTACCATCATACATAGATCATAAGTGCACATAATTAAACATACAAACATAGCAAGTTCTTATCACCTCATAAACATTGCATGTGAGATACATGGAAATCATATTTAGATTTCTAACCCTAATGTCATATAATGTCCGAAACATATAGTTGTGTCTTAGGTTAGAAATCAACATACAAGCATGTAAAACTCTAAACCAATATCATATCATATATCATAAGGAAACATCATGAGCATGTTTAGGTTATGTTCTAGGTTTCCTAAGTTTATAAACTTATCATGGCCGAATCTTATCAAGCATTACATGGGTTAAAATCAACATTCAAGCATGTGAACCCTAAACCAATTTCATAGCAAATATTACAAGAACATCATGAGCATAATTAGGTTAAGTTCTAAGTTTCCTAGGCCCTTAAACTTGTTGTGGCCGAAACCTTCAAGGCTTGGATCTAGGGTTCAAGTGTCATAAAAGTATGAGAACCCTAAACAAATTTCATAGCAATTATTACAAGGAATAACATGAGCATAATTAGGTTAGGTTCCAAGTTTTCTAGACCCTTAAACTTATTGTGGCCGAAACCTTCAAGGCTTGAATCTAGGGTTCAAGTGTCATAAAAGCATGAGAACCCTAAACAAATTTCATAGCAATTATTACAAGGAATAACATGAGCATAATTAGGTTAGGTTCCAAGTTTTCTAGGCCCTTAAACTTATTGTGGCAAAAACCTTCAAGGCTTGAATCTAGTGTTCAAGTGTCATAAAAGCATGAGAACCCTAAACAAATTTCATAGCAATTATTACAAGGAATAACATGAGCATAATTAGGTTAGGTTCCAAGTTTCCTAGGCCCTTAAACTTATTGTGGCCGAAACCTTCAAGGCTTGAATCTAGGGTTCAAGTGTCATAAAAGCATGAGAACCCTAAACAAAGTTCATAGCAATTATTACAAGGAATAACATGAGCATAATTAGGTTAGGTTCCAAGTTTTCTAGGCCCTTAAACTTATTGTGGTCGAAACCTTCAAGGCTTGAATCTAGGGTTCAAGTGTCATAAAAGCATGAGAACCCTAAACAAAGTTCATAGCAATTATTACAAGGAATAACATGAGCATAATTAGGTTAGGTTCCAAGTTTTCTAGGCCCTTAAACTTATTGTGGCCGAAACCTTCAAGGCTTGAATCTAGGGTTCAAGTGTCATAAAAGCATGAGGACCCTAAACAAATTTCATAGCAATTATTACAAGGAATAACATGAGCATAATTAGGTTAGGTTCCAAGTTTCCTAGGCCCTTAAACATGATTGTGGCCGAAAGTTCATGGAGCATGAAAACAAGTTCTAACCTCACTACAACATGAGTATGTCATATTAATTTCATAACTTGTCTTAAGGAGGATTATGGCATGATTAGTTTAGGTTAACAATTTTTCTAGGCCCCTAATCCTATCATGGCCGAATACTTAGGAGCATGGAACAAAATTTTATTCATCATATAGGCATGAGCATATCATGTTAACCACTTTCTCATCATGAAGTACTTATCATAAAACAAAAAGAAGCATGCTTGGTTTGAGTCTTAACTTATCTATCCCCTTTAATCATGTTTGGCCGAGAGTCTAAGGGTATGACTCTAAGTTCCAATCAAACATTCTAGCATATGTATTGGTTGCTACTCGGAAAACCTATAGGTTCCACTGTACAAAAATTTTGTACAAAGGTCTGAACCTTTTCCTAGCTACCATGTGTTCTTTTAAATTAAATTTTGGATCGCCTGCGGAACTTAACACGTTTGATCCAAAACTTAATCTATTTGTTCTTTTAGGTTTTGACTTGGATCTCCTGCGGAACTTAACACGTTCGACCCAAGTCTCCTTAAGTTATTAATTCCATTAAATATTAATTTCCATAAAAGGTTCCCAGTACTGACGTGGCGAGGCACATGGCCTTCTTGGATATGGGAGCAACCACCACCGACTAGACAAAACCTTTAATAGAAAACTAATATTTAATTTCCTAAAATAACTTTAGGTTAACCAAAGAGAACAATCAAATCACAAGGAAAAGAAAGAAACAAAAGAACACAATTTCGAAAAAACATATTCGAAATACTAGAACGTAAGCCTCTTGTATTTGGTATTATTTCCATAAATAACTAGCATGATGCGGAAATAGAAATTACTAGTTATACCTTGTAGAAAAAACCTCTTGATCTTCTACCGTATTCCTCTTCTAACCTCGGACGTTGTGTGGGCAACGATCTTCCAAGATGAGAAACCACCAACCACCTTCTTCTCCTTCAAGCAAGGTTCGGCCACAAAAGAAAAGCTTTACCAAGGAGAAAAACCAAAATACTAACCAAGCTCCAAGAGATGCTAGCTTTCTCTCCTTCTTCTTCTTCTCCGAGTAGTATCCGGCCACCACAAGAACTCCAAGGAAGGGAGAGAGGTTCGGCCACCACAAGAGGAAGAGAAGGAGATGATGGCGGTCACACCAAGGAACAAAAGAGGAGAGGAATAATAGATGTTGTTCTCTTGAAGGCACCTCACCCCTTCTTTTATATTCCTTGGCCTAGGTAAATTAGGAAATTTAATTACAATAAATTTTCCTTAATTTCCTTGACATGATTTAATTGAGAAAAATAAAATAATATTTCCCCAATTAAACAATGATGGCCGGCCAAAACAATAGGAAGCAAATTGGACAAGTTTCAATCAACAATTAAAACTTTCCTTATTTGTTTCCGGAAATTTTAAAAATAAAATTTCTCTTTAAAATCTCTTCATGGTTAATAAAAGGAAATATCTATAATTTTAATTTTATTAACATGTGAATAATTTTAAAGAGAAAATAAAACATCTCTCCAATCTACAAATAAGGAAAGAGATCTAATCTCTTTCTTTAATCTTTTGTAAATTTTTACAAGAGAGATATTTTAATTTTAATTCTCTTTTAAATTAAATCTTCCACATAATAATAAACATTAAAATTAAATTTTCTTTTAATTAATTATGGCCGCCCTACTAGCTTGGGTTCAAGCTAGGCCACCCTAAACCATGCTTAGGCCGGCCCTAGCTTGGTTCCCAAGCTAGCTTGGCCGACCCCTTTAGGTGGGTATAGAAGGTGGGTATATGTGGGTATAGTACTCTATAAATAAGAGGCTACGATAGGGACCGAGAGGAGGAATTGGTTTGGTCTCCCGATAAAATTAAGCATCCCATGTTGCCGAACACACAACTTAATTTTATCAATGATAATTCATTCCACTAGAGAACTATCATTGAACTACCGCACTAATCCCAAATTATATTTTTGGGCTCCTTCTTATTATGAGTGTGTTAGTCTCCCTGTGTTTAAGATATCGAATGTCCACTAATTAAGTGAGTTACTGACAACTCATTTAATTAATATCTAAGTCCAAGAGTAGTACCACTCAACCTTATTATCATGTCGGACTAAGTCCACCTGCAGGGTTTAACATGACAATCCTTATGAGCTCCTCTTGAGGACATTATCAACCTAGTATCACTAGGACACAGTTTCCTTCTATAATCAACAACACACACTATAAGTGATATCATTTCCCAACTTATCGGGCTTATTGATTCATCGAACTAAATCTCACCCATTGATAAATTAAAGAAATAAATATCAAATATATGTGCTTGTTATTATATTAGGATTAAGAGCACACACTTCCATAATAACTGAGGTCTTTGTTCCTTTATAAAGTCAGTATAAAAAGAACGACCTCAAATGGTCCTACTCAATACACTCTAAGTGTACTAGTGTAATTATATAGTTAAGATAAACTAACACCTAATTACACTACGACCTTCCAATGGTTTGTTCCTTTCCATCTTAGTCGTGAGCTACTGTTTATAATTTATAAGGAACCGATAACATGATCTTCTGTGTGTGACACCACACACCATGTTATCTACAATATAAATTAATTGAGCAACTACATTTATCATAAATGTAGACATTTGACCAATGTGATTCTTATTTCTAGATAAATGTTTATACCAAAAGCTAGGCTTTTAGTATACACTCTAACAATCTTCCACTTATACTAAAAGACTAAGCTGCTATATCTGCTGCCATACATCTGATTCCTAACCCTTCAACATGTCCATCAAAAGTTCTTGCCTTAAGGACCTCGGTGGAAGGATCTATAGGTCATCACCTGATGCAATCTAGGTAGCAACAACTTCTCCTCGTTTATACGATTTCTCGTATTGGGTGGTACTTGCGCTCTATTGTGTTTACTTGCCTTTATAGACTTATGGTTTCTTATAGTTTGCTACTGCACCAATATTATTACAATAAATTGTAATAATCTTTGGACAAACTAGAAATCATATCTAAGTCTATCTTGAGGTTATTGAGTCATTCAGCTTTTATGGCTACCAAAGAGGCTTGCCATATACTAAGCTTCTATGGTGGAATCCAGAAAAACACCTATGCTTATCACTCTTCCATAGTTATGACTTTACCTCCTAAAGTAAACACAAAACCCCGAGGTCGACTTATTATTGTCCCTATCCGATTGGAAGTCAAAATCCATGCAACCCACAAGGACTAAATTAACTGCCTTGTAAGCTAGCATATAATCTCTAGTGCCTCTAAGGTACTACAATATATGCTTTATCCACTGTCCTTGTCCAGGGTTACTTTGATATCTTCTAACTATGCCCTTGGCAAAACATATTTCTGATCTCGTGCATAGCATACATTAGGCTTCCAACAGCCATAGCATAAAGAACTGCCTTTATTTCCTTTATCTCCTTTGATGTCTACAGAGACATATCTTTAGATAAAGTTACTCCATACTGAAAAGGTAAGAAACCTTTCTTGGAGTTTTGTATGCTTAAAACAAGCAAGAATTTTCCGATGTATCAAGCTTGGGATAAGTAAAATATTCTTTTCTTGCGATCCCTTATTACTTTGATCTCAAGAATATATACATTCTCCCAAGTCCTTTATATCGAATTGTTTGGACAACCATACCCTTACTTCTGACAACATTTTGATATTGTTTCCAACTACCAAAAATATTATCTAAGTATAGTACAAAAAATACCACCACGTTTCCATCATATCTTTTGTATACACAAGACTTATCCGGTTACTAAATCCATAGATCTGGATTACTTTGATAAACCGGATATTCCAAGACCTTGAAGCTTTGCTTCAGTCCATAGACTGATTGAGCTTACACACAAGATGCTCTTAGCCCTTTGCAATGAACCCTTCTGGTTGCTTTATATGGATGTTTTCTTCAAGACTTCCATTAAGGAATGCTGTCTTGACATCCACTTGCCAAATAGATAAAAGAATCCGGATAGACTTAAGCATGACTACCAGTGAAAAAGTTTCCTTTTTCATCAAGCCTTGCTTTGAAAGTTACTACCTTCCTGTCTATCCCTCTTTTCCTATTATAGACCTTTTTACACCCAACGGCTTTTACACCATTTGATGATTCTACAAGCTTCCAGATTTTATTAGAATACATATATTCTAATTCTTTTATTCATTACTCTTTGCCAAGATGCTGCATCTTTATCTTGGAGTGCTTCATCATATGACCGGAGATCAGATTCATGTCCTCCAGGGATCGAGTCCAAAAACTCTCCCAAAACATAAATCTTTTTAGGTTGCCTAACAACCCTCCCACTACGATGAGGCACTTTCTGCAATTGTGTATCATTTGTGATACGTGTTGCAGTTTCTTGTGATATTTCATCTTGTACAGTTGGTACTAGATTAGACATGTCCTTTATTATTTCCTTAAGAACAAATTTACTTATGGGCATAAGGTTTATTACATAGTCCTTTTCTAAAAATCGGTTATTGATGCTAACAATAACCTTCTGATTTTTAAGACTATAAACCTACTTTCATTTCTCTAGGATAACCCACAAACAAGTGAATTCCTGTCCAACTTATCATTGTCTCTCTTCAGCATATGATTACTCGAATCCGAATATGCTTCAAAATAGGCTTACACCTATTCAGCAATTCTATATGAGTAGAAAGTTCTGACTTTGGAAGGTACTATGTTCACTTCCGTTTCCAGAGTATATCCTTAAAATGAATTTGGTAATTTTCTAAATAACTCATCATCAATCTACTTATTTCCATAAGAGTCCTATACCTTCCTTTTTCTACACCATTCTGTTGGGATATACCTAGGTGTAGTTAGTTGGGATTGAATCCCTACTTCTGATAAGTGACTCCTAAATTCTCCCAAGAGGTACTTTCCACTACGATCTCACCGTAGTGTCTTGATACTTTTACCTTGACATTTCTCCACATCAGCCTCATACTCTTTGAACTAATCAAAGCACTTAGACTTGTGGCACATCAAGTAAATGTATCTGTATATCAAATAGTTGTCTATAAAATAGACGAAATATTTGAAACAACCTCTTGCTTGGATAGTCATAGGATCACACAAATCAGAATAAACCGATTTCAACATATCTTTGACTCCATACCCCTTGGACTTAAAAGCTTCTTGGTTATTTTCCTTCCAAGTAAGACTCGCAGGTTGGAAAGATTTCCATTACTAATGAACCCAAAAGTTCATCAGCTACCAATGAATCCTACTTAAGTTAATATAACCTAGCCTTAGATGTCAAAGATATAATTGGTTCATTTTCGAAGGTTGCTTTCTCTTAAGTTAGAAGATGTGTTATTAATTTCCATTTGTTGCATCATGGGAGTTATTGGATTATAAATTGTCAACCAACATACCAGAATAGATAACTTGCCTATTTTTCTTGATAACAACTTAGTTATCAAAATAGACACAATATCTATTCTATAATAGTTTAGAAACTGAAATCAGGTTCTTTCTAAACTTAGTATGTAAAGACAATTCCTAATAATCCAAATTTTATTCCTATTAGAGAATAAACCTCTCCCACTGCAACAGCTGCTACTTTTGCAGTAGTGCCCATGTGGACGGTGTTTTTTATTTTCATTTAGTTGTCGGGTTTCCTGGAACCCTGCAATGAATTGCAGACATGATCAGTGGCTCCCATATCTACACACCAGGTACCGGTAGATAACTCCACTAAACATGTATCAACTAATGAATAAAATACACCTATATTGTTCTTAGTTCTAAGAGGACAGTCTACCTTAATGTCCAAATTCTATTTCCAATCAATTATAATTGGGACCACTAAGTCTATCCTAAAGTATATCGGCTAGGGATTGATCATCTTCCTAAGAATCACAAAAATATTTGGTTAAGACCAACTCCTTAAAAATCCCCATGAATTTTGTATGTCACGTTAGTGTGGACGTATACAAATTCAAAGAGGAAATTTTATCATTTAATTTTATTATCTCGTCAACCTTACTTTATGACGAATAAAATTAATAGTTGGTCTATCTTTAATCAAATATTTGGTCAAGACTCTAAATTTAAAATAATATTGATTCCTCTAACAATACTATTTAAATTTACCAACACCACAAAACACCGTGAATTTTGCATGCCACGTTAGTGTGGACGTATACAAAATCAACATTTGTAAGAGGAGGGTTTTACCCATTAACTATCTTGTCAACGTAACTTTATGACAAATAAAATTATCTCAAACACCGTTAATTTTGTATGCCACGTTAATGTGGACGTATACAAAATCAATCATTTGTAAGAGGGGTTTTAACCCTTTAATTTTATTATCTTGTCAACCTAGTTTTATGACAAATTAATAGTTGGTTTCATTTGGTCACACAAATAATAATAGTGACTCCGATGGGGAGGATACTATTAGATGTGTCTAAGTGTATACCATTACTTGACACTAAGTCCATTAATAAGATTATGCCCCTTCCGTTGGGGAAGATCACACGCTCTTAATTAACTTCCTATAGTCATCCAAAATGGAAGTCTGTTCTAGTGATCTGCAAACTAGCTCATCCGTTATGGAGGAAGGCACTCAGAGCCAACGCGCAAGCTTGTTTGCATCACTTACAAACCAGTAATGGAGACCATGGGATTTACTTAAAAATCCCTCTCCCACTTAGTTATTTATTAATGAGGAATTTTAACTATGCTAGCCTACTAAACTTGTAAACTAACATGTACACACAGCACAATATAAAAGCAATAAATAGAAAATCTAATTTTCAACTATTATGGCTTTTATCTCTAGTTGTCCTCCGTGTGTTGTCATCCCAAGCTGCTGCCATATTTGGCCACCGCCACCGGGTCTAGTTGTCGCATCCATCTTGCTCCTTGTTCCGCTGCGCCTCTGGTCCTTAGAAGGTTCCACGCTTTGCAAGATTCGATCCGCGACATAAATAGAATTTTACAATTTTGATCCTATATTCCATAAAAGGAATGTACATGTATCTAGATCAAAAATAAAATCCTAATAAAACTAAATACAGCTCCTGCTGTATTTTATAATACAATCATGCACACACATATAAATGCCCTTGACATGTCCAAGGGTCCAATCACACACATAAAACTATAAGCCATAATAGTTGGATCCTGCATCCACAAAGTTATCACATCCTACTATTATCCTGCCTAAATTATGTATGACATGTGCATAATTAAACTAATACCAAATACACAGAGGCAAAACCCTAGCTCTGATACCAATTATTGGTTGCTACTCGGAAAACCTATAGGTTCCACTGTACAAAAATTTTGTACAAAGGTCTGAACCTTTTCCTAGCTACCATGTGTTCTTTTAAATTAAATTTTGGATCGCCTGCGGAACTTAACACGTTTGATCCAAAACTTAATCTATTTGTTCTTTTAGGTTTTGACTTGGATCTCCTGCGGAACTTAACACGTTCGACCCAAGTCTCCTTAAGTTATTAATTCCATTAAATATTAATTTCCATAAAAGGTTCCCAATCGACGTGGCGAGGCACATGGCCTTCTTGGATATGGGAGCAACCACCACCGACTAGACAAAACCTTTAATAGAAAGCTAATATTTAATTTCCTAAAATAACTTTAGGTTAACCAAAGAGAACAATCAAATCACAAGGAAAAGAAAGAAACCAAAGAACACAACTTCAAAAAAACATATTCGAAATACTAGAACGTAAGCCTCTTGTATTTGGTATTATTTCCATAAATAACTAGCATGATGCGGAAATAGAAATTACTAGTTATACCTTGTAGAAAAAACCTCTTGATCTTCTACCGTATTCCTCTTCTAACCTCGGACGTTGTGTGGGCAACGATCTTCCAAGATGAGAAACCACCAACCACCTTCTTCTCCTTCAAGCAAGGTTCGGCCACAAAAGAAAAGCTTTACCAAGGAGAAAAACCAAAATACTAACCAAGCTCCAAGAGATGCTAGCTTTCTCTCCTTCTTCTTCTTCTTCTCCGAGTAGTATCCGGCCACCACAAGAACTCCAAGGGAGAGGAGAGGTTCGGCCACCACAAGAGGAAGAGAAGGAGATGATGGCCGCCACACCAAGGAACAAAAGAGGGAGAGGAATAATAGATGTTGTCTCTTGTGAAGGCACCCTCACCCTTCTTTTATATTCCTTGGCCTAGGTAAATTAGGAAATTTAATTACAATAAATTTTCCTTAATTTCCTTGACATGATTTAATTGAGAAAAATAAAATAATATTTCCCAATTAAACAATGATGGCCGGCCAAATCAATAGGAAGCAAATTGGACAAGTTTCAATCAACAATTAAAACTTTCCTTATTTGTTTCCGGAAATTTTAAAAATAAAATTTCTCTTTAAAATCTCTTCATGGTTAATAAAAGGAAATATCTATAATTTTAATTTTATTAACATGTGAATAATTTTAAAGAGAAAATAAAACATCTCTCCAATCTACAAATAAGGAAAGAGATCTAATCTCTTTCTTTAATCTTTTGTAAATCTTTTACAAGAGAGATATTTTAATTTTAATTCTCTTTAAATTAAATCTTCCACATAATAATAAACATTAAAATTAAATTTTCTTTTAATTAATTATGGTCGGCCCTACTAGCTTGGGTTCAAGCTAGGGCCAGCCACCAAGCTTAGGCCGGCCCTAGCTTGGTTCCCAAGCTAGCTTGGCCGGGCCCCTTTAGGTGGGTATAGAAGGTGGGTATATGTGGGTATAGTACTCTATAAATAAGAGGCTACGATAGGGACCGAGAGGAGGAATTGGTTTTGGTCTCCCGATAAAATTAAGCATCCCATGTTCGCCCCGAACACACAACTTAATTTTATCAATGATAATTCATTCCACTAGAGAACTATCATTGAACTACCGCACTAATCCCAAATTATATTTTTGGGCTCCTTCTTATTATGAGTGTGTTAGTCTCCCTGTGTTTAAGATATCGAATGTCCACTAATTAAGTGAGTTACTGACAACTCATTTAATTAATATCTAAGTCCAAGAGTAGTACCACTCAACCTTATTATCATGTCGGACTAAGTCCACCTGCAGGGTTTAACATGACAATCCTTATGAGCTCCTCTTGAGGACATTATCAACCTAGTATCACTAGGACACAGTTTCCTTCTATAATCAACAACACACACTATAAGTGATATCATTTCCCAACTTATCGGTTTTATTGATTCATCGAACTAAATCTCACCCATTGATAAATTAAAGAAATAAATATCAAATATATGTGCTTGTTATTATATTAGGATTAAGAGCACACACTTCCATAATAACTGAGGTCTTTGTTCCTTTATAAAGTCAGTATAAAAAGAACGACCTCAAATGGTCCTACTCAATACACTCTAAGTGTACTAGTGTAATTATATAGTTAAGATAAACTAACACCTAATTACACTACGACCTTCCAATGGTTTGTTCCTTTCCATCTTAGTCGTGAGCTACTGTTTATAATTTATAAGGAACCGATAACATGATCTTCTGTGTGTGACACCACACACCATGTTATCTACAATATAAATTAATTGAGCAACTACATTTATCATAAATGTAGACATTTGACCAATGTGATTCTTATTTCTAGATAAATGTTTATACCAAAAGCTAGGCTTTTAGTATACACTCTAACAATATGAACATTAGATAAATCCCTACCTTAAGATACATGTTACAAGAAGCATATCGAGCATGATAAATTTTAGGTCTTTATATTTCCTAGGTCCTTCCTTTTGGTCTTGTCTTGGCCGAAATTCTTCATGAAGCTATCTTAGATTTTTATGTAACCAAATCTCTTAGAAAACACAAAAGCTATTGTACCACAGGTGAGAGAAACTTACATCCTTTCGCTTGTGGTTTTCCTTAAGAAGAAAAGTATCCTAAGTGCCAAGGAAGGAGAGAGCTTCTTCTTCTTGTACCTCCTTTTACTTCTCTTGCTTGGAAGGGATAGTTCTTGAAGGTTTCCTCTCTAAATTTAGTTTTCCTTGAAGAGGAACTTAGCTTAGCTTTTGGAATAAGGAGAGGGAAAGGGTTCTTGGTTCGGTGAAGAATGAAGAAGGAGAAGGAAGGAGGAAGAAAGAAAAAGGATTTAATCTCTTGTTTTTTTTTTCTTCTCCCAATCTATTTATTCCTTTGCCATTGAAAGATGTCTTCATTCATTCCCTCAACTCCTCTTTTCCCCCACTCCTTTAATTCCCACGAAAATAGAGAGAGGGAGGGAAGTAGACAATTTACCTTTTGCTTGCTTCTTCTCTTAACCAAGAGGAAGGGGAGGCAAGCCACTTGGTTTTCTCTTGCTCTTTTGCTTAGTTTTCTTTTATTTCCTTCTTACCTTTAACTAAATTTTTCATTCCTTTCTATCCAAATATTATTCATTATCCTAGTGGTTATCATACATCAACTTATCTCCATTATTTGTGGGAGGTTCAAGGTTCAACCCTTAACCTCACCTCTTCTTATTCTATTTTTTTTCTATTTTCCCCTTTTCTCTTATCCTTTTTATTTCTATGCTCTAAAGAAAAATAATATCCATATACCTATCGTAATATTTCGTGGGTGTTACATAGTGTCTCGCCATTTTTAACCTGGAAGCCGATCTTTGAAATAGATATTTGATAACTTCTGTAATATGATTTAACTTAGGAAGATCATATCGGTTGAACTTGGAGTAAGAATGTTAAGTTTCGTTCCCAATCCAAGTTTAACTTCTAAAGGGAAATTTGGATTAATAATGTTAAGCATCGTTTGCAATCCAAATTTAACTTTAGTAGAGCACATGGGTAGCTAGGATAGTTCTATGCTTGTACAAATTTTTGTATAGGGGAACTAGGACAGTATTCCGAGTAGCAACCAATAGCGGGAAGCGTTGATTAAAATTTGGCGTCTCATCCCAACCTCGGAATCATAGTAAGATTCAAATTTAACTGATGACTTATGTGATACGCTTCAGGATCGCAGGTGGATTGGAGTAAGTCCACGATCGCATCTCCTTCAATCCCCAACTACCTCTAGGTCGGGATTCCAGACTCTCGCCTCAGCGTGAGTTATAAGTGAGCATGCTCTCATGACCAACAACCTTTCAGTCGGGATTCCAGACTCTCTCCCCAGCATGAGTTATAAGTAAGCATGTTCTCATGATCAATGACCTTTCGGTCGGGATTCCAGACTCTCGCCTCAGCGCAAATTATAAGTAAGCATGCTCTCATGACCAATGACCTCTCAGTCGGGATTCCAGACTCTCGCCCCAACGCGAGTTATAAGTGAGCATGATCTTACGACCAACGACCTCTCGGTTATAATTCCAGACTCTCGCCCCAACGCGAGTTATAAGTGAGCATGATCTTACGACCAACGACCTCTCGGTTATAATTCCAGACTCTCGCCCCAACGCAAGTTATAAGTGAGCATGCTCTTACGACCAACGACCTCTCCGTTAGAATTCCAAACTCTCTCTCCAGTGCGAGTTATAAGTGAGCATGTTCTCACGACCAACGACCTTTTGGTTGGGATTCCAGACTCTCGCCCCAGCGCGAGTTATAAGTAAGCATGCTCTCATGACCAACGACTTTTCGGTCGGGATTTCAAACTCTCTCCCTAGCGTGAGTTATAAGTGAGCATGCTCTCACGACCAACGACCTCTCGGTCGGGATTCCAGACTCTTGCCCTAGCGTGAGTTATAAGTGACCATGCTCTTACGACCAACGACCTCTTGATCGGGATTCTAGACTCTCGCCCCATCACGAGTTATAAGTAAACATGCTCTCACGACCAACGACCTCTCAGTAGAGATTCCAGACTCTCGCCCCAGCGCGAGTTATAAGTGAAGATGCTCTCACGATCAACGGTCGCCCGGTCGGCCTGCCAAATCATCGCCTCAATTCAAGCGTCAACAGCACCTAGCAATCAAAGGTATTGCAGTCGTCAAGCAAAAGGTGAAAGGAAGCGACAAAAGGACTAGGGTCTAGTCAGTCGGACTTGGACCTCCTTTGACTAGACTTGGAGGGCAGACTTGTGATACAGCGTATAAGTAAGGGCCCCGCATAGACATGACAGTCAGAAGTCAAGGGGACGTGACAGTCAAAAGTCAAAGGGACGTGACAATCAAAAGTCAAGAGTACATGACAGTTAGAAGTTAAAGGGACGTGACAGCCAATAGTTAGGAGGGGAAAGAAGGAGTTAGACCGCTTGACGTCATCAACCGCATAATTCTCGGCCGGGTACAGACAGATCAGGGTCCCAGATTTGAGACATAAGGTGCAGCGGGGGGTAATGCCTGGCCTGCCCCGGCTAGTCGGGTTTACTCAACTCGGACCGCATAGTCAGAACTGGTACTTTCAGTAAGACAACTCCCGGTCAGCCCTGTAGCGATCCAAACGGGGAAGATGGGGCCCTCACCACAGCTTATCCTTCTCATCAAGACTTGAGCCAGGTGACACACTTGAATGATCATCCCGAGCTGTCCGTAGCTAAACCCGGGCAAGACAGAAAGCACTAGACAACAACAATGTCAGAGAATTGTAACCTCCTGTCAAGGAATAACTACTATACGTCAGGGAATATTCCTAGCTGCAAATGGAACCTTCTTTCAACCAATGGGAGGGCACCACGTGTCCTCCATCGCTCGACAGGCTCTGACACCCGATATTCTCTAATATCGGTCAGGCTCCAGAGGTATGTATTGTCATATAAAAAGGGAGGTCCTCTCCCTTAGCTAGGTACGTACACATTCGCACTAGTCTTCTAAATTTCTTTTTCCTTTGTATACTATTTTGTTGAGAAAAAAATATTTGACTTGAACGTTAGAGGATATGTACCGAAAACATTTTCCCTAATTTCTAGTTTTTAACATTTTATATACTTATCTGAATATATGTAGAGTCTAAGGACCGTTAATTTTATCACCACCGTCTTTCAATCCCATGTAGAGATCCATTTTACTGGGTACATACTAGATGTATCCCCATCATTTCTCTATCAGTATTAATAATATCTCAATCGGTGTTACTCAAATTTCGAACCGGATCAGCCCTCGATACTGACATAATGAATCTTCTTCTTCTTTTCTCTGACGCGTGGACGTTGAGTTCAAGTCAAACCGTGTTACAAATTCTGTCGAAGAATTGATATGTATATCTGCTAGCCAGTAGATATGACTTAACTAATTTATTAATTTATATATTTATTTATTGTATACGTTACGTAACACATGCTTTTAGACTTTTCTACCATCCCCTACGTACGTATGGGAAAAAAAAAGTCAAAATTTAATTTTTCATACAAATTTAAACGTGCATCAAAAGTTACATCAACTAGAATCTTATTTCATTCACCTCATTAAATACTTTTGAGCAAAAATAAATAACAGTAAATAACTAATTGATATTCCTAAATATCATCAAACATGCATGATTATTCATCTTTAAACTTTTTAAGAATTGTGTGAAGTTTTAGACATAATTAATTAATAACTATTCATCTTCAAAAAAAAAATCTTGAAATTATATATGATCTATAAAAAAAATTCCTCGAGCATACACATGCATGCATTGCTAACATTCATCTTTCCAATGCAATATGCATCTACAAATTTAATGATCATCCAGCAAATTTACAAAAGAATTTGATGGTCATTTAGCAACACTTTAATCAAAATGAAGAGGGAGATATAAATATAATCAGAGAAACACTATGAGAACAATTCAATCATATTGTAACGAATTTTAATTTTTTAGATGGTCATTTACTTTTAACCAAAAATGTTTAATTGTCAATAGCCAATTGTAATAATCAATTATGATGGTAAAAAGTTAATATGTTCGTCCTAACGTATTCTTCAATTCATATCAGCTGGATCAATACAGAGGAGGTAAATCATAGACGACTACCAATATTTGAAATAATGACTAACACATAAGGGAGATATTTACTTTAACTTTGTCAAAATTCGAATTTCAGACTTCATGATGATAATACCTCATGTATTAATCATTAGATCGTCCCGAGGAGATTGCAATAATCAACCATGATGCATGTGTTGTATGCTCTCATGCATGATCAAATCCAAAAGAGAGCAAGGAAGATGATAAGTATGATCCAATTAGAAAGAATCTATGATTAAATAAAATAATAAAATAAAAGGAAGATATATGAACTCAACAGTTAATATATAGGAAATTAATTGTTTGATTAAATTTTATCTCAATTTAATTGGTTGTGAACTTGCGATGCATAATTTACAATGAAGAGCTTGTTTTGTGGCGTGACTATCATCAAATTATTATTTTTTTATTGCAACAAATCGACTGGTCCGTCGTATGAAATGATCCGTAAGACGTGATGTATTTCGTATATGCTAAGAATAAATTATTATTATTATTATTATTATTAATCTTTCATAAAAACGTGTAAAATAAGGAAGATTGAGACTGCGACATTATTTTAAAAGAAAAGACAATGTGTAATAATGATGAAAAAAACGTATCTCCTTTACTGTCACGTCCATTAAATTAATAATATTAATTAAATATTTTTAATAGATATGAAAATTTTAGATCTGATCCTTATCTTTTTTATACAAAATATTTTGATCCGATAAATAGTTCTCATCAAAATTATTAGTTAATGGACTTAAAAAAATAATAATTTAAAAATATATATACTCTTTTGATATAGATGTGATCTATTATTAAAATCTATATTTGCTAGTGCAGTCTGAAATTAAAATAGTTTTGTTTTTCTTTATGATCGTGTAAATGTAAGATTCAATTATTTATTAGTAAAATATATATATTAAATAAAAAAGCAACGAAAATAAAGTTAAATAAGAAAACATCAAAACAAGTTATTTGGTAAAAAAACAATGGAGCATTTATTTTTTCTTTTTGGTAATTATCAAAGTGACGTCTTTCAATTTTTTTATAAAAGGCATCTCCTTTTAAAATGACAATTGTTATCATTTTAACTATGCATTAAATCCTAAATCAATCAATTATATAAAATTAATAAATTTGTCATATAGCATATACAGTTTCATGGACTTGTCATATTTATGTGGTTAGGTTTCACCCAGGTTAAAAACACATAGATTATGAATTTATACGAGATTTTCTTAAGATAGAGTTTAAAAATAAAATGAGGACTTGGTTCAAAAATAAACAATATCATATGAGATAATAGTGTTGAATAATTTCTTTAGAATAATTATATTATTTAATAATAGCTGACAACTGGAAGGCTCTCGTAATGTGATGTGATAATTAAGAGGAAGGAAAAAACTATTTTGATTTTATCATATTTTTATTTTACTGGTTATAACTAATAAGTGACATTTAAAATAGAATAATTATCTTTTATAAGATTAAAAATAAATACACAGGAGAAAATAAATACAAATAAAATAAAAGTCATTTGAAGTCAGCATGTGTGAGGGTGTTTGCAACAGTTCAAAACAAAAGCTGTTAATGTTCGGTACTTCGGTCAATTTTCTTGTTTTAGTTTTGAAAATGCAGTTTTCTAACCCTTCCAACTAATTAATTTTAAAAATGATCAATCTAATTCTTTAAAAAGAAAATTATATCTCCTTGTCAACATCCCAAATTTATTATTTCACCGAATAAGAACATCCTATAGTGTGGATGCTATTGTTTCAGTCCATTTAGAACTTAAATAGTACACTATTAAGTTCAATAAAATGTGATACATGATTTTGTAATGTCTACCAACATAAAAAACCATTCAAATAAACTGCATCCAATCGAGTCATTTTCTTGCAAACTGTCTCTTAAATCCTTTGTGTGTTTGACCCATTCACTCTTTCAATCTAATCGTGAACCACGTGCTCATTTGAGCCCTACAAATACTGCCCTGTAGCTGTAATCGAAACACCCTGCAGAAGAAGCAATCCAATCTCAGAGCAAAAGAAAAGAAGGGAAAAAAAAACTTAATAATAATAATAATAATGGCTTCTGCAACTATGATTGTTGCTGGCAACAGATTGAAGCTTTCTTCTTCAACTTCCACATTCTACTCTGTTCCAAGGATGCTACCTCCAAAATCTTCTCCCAGGCTCAGCGCTCAAGCATCAAGCATCGCTGAAACCTTCTCCGCCTTGAAAAGACAGGAAAAGGTAATCTATTTCCTTGTTATAAAAGGTAAAAATTGGGAACAACTTTTTAATGGTTTTAATGGCGTTCAGGTTGCGTTTATTCCGTACATCACTGCTGGAGATCCTGATCTATCAACGACAGCAAAGGCTTTGAAGATGCTGAGCCGCTGTGGTGCTGATCTGATTGAGTTGGGGCTGCCATTCAGTGACCCTGTGCTGGATGGACCGGTCATTCAGGTTCTTAATTAATTAATTAATTAATCCTTTGAAAATTGATTCTTGAAACCTTTCATTGACTGAATGCTTTCTGTAGGCATCCCATAAGAGGGCGTTGGCTAACAAGACCAGTCCCGAGGCAGTCATCTCCATGTTGAAGGAGGTAATGCATGCAAAGCAGTACTGTCTCGGGAATTTCAGACAGACATTTCATTTTGCAGAGCTTTTAAACTGGCAATCCTTTTCAGGTCGTCCCACATATCTCTTGCCCAATTGTGGTATTCTCCTACTACAATATGATATTAAGCTACAAGAGCGAATGGTTCTTGGCTGCACTGGAAGATGCTGGTGCACAAGGCATGATGTTTACTTTCACTGTTCTTCTTTTTTCATGATGGTAAATGCACAGCACTCATTAAACATGTGTTGTTGTTCTTCAGGGCTTATTGTGCCAGACCTTCCTTTCGAAGAGAGTGCGACTCTGAGGGAAGAAGCTCTTAAGAAAAACATTGATATGGTAGGTTCTCACGATCTCAAATTCATACTTCTTGAAACCGTGCTCAAGTTCTTAACTGCCCAAATCGTTTTCCTGATGTGCAAATTAAGGTTCTGCTCACCACACCTACCACTCCAAGGAAGAAAATGGAGGCCATTGCGGATGCTTCAGGAGGATTCCTGTACCTTGTAAGCTCGGCTGGAGTTACTGGTGCTCGTCCTACGGTGAACAGCCAAGTGCAGTATCTTCTCAGGGATATCAAAAGCGTAAGAGGACGAGGCCAATTACTCTCTATTAATATATAAAGAAAAACTAATTTGATAGTTCAAACTTTGTCACTTCAGGCATCCGAGAAGCCTGTTGCAGTAGGGTTTGGAGTATCAAAACCGCAGCACGTCCAACAGGTCAGGGACTCGAATGCATTATTGGGCTGGATGATAAGTTCTCGTCCATCCTTGACACTGATGGAATGGATTTTGCAGATCTGTTCGTGGGGAGCCGACGGCGTGATCGTTGGCAGCGCAATCGTTAGACTGTTGGGCGAAGCCGAGTTTGCAGAGGAAGGATTAAGGCAGATGAAATCCTTCGTGGAGTGTCTAACAGCTGCGCTTCCTTCAAGAAACCCTGCGCTGGAAAAGAGCACAACTCCGAACTTCTTCAGGGAGGATGAGTTTTGGGGGAGGAGAGCTGCGCCTCAACCGAAGTCAACCGTACTAGTGCACCGACGGCGTTGACTTTGTTTAAACAATAGGAAAATGAATTTTGTTGATAAATAAATTAAATAAAAATAGAAAGGACTATTAATGAAAAGACGGTCATAAATTAATTTTCTAAGTTTATAAAAAATTAATGTCTAATGAGAAATTAATGTAATATAATCAGATTCGTATATGAGTTGGATTCAGGAATGAAATTACATGAACGCTGATTCAAATATATAGAACCATTGAGATGTGTGAAATTATAATTAATTTTATTGATTGAATCAAATTGATTGATTTAAAGATTAATCATGATTTTAATATTAATTAATTAATATTTATAATAAATTAAGTAAATAATTAATCAGATTAATCATTTGAATTAATGATAATGGATAAGGTTTAAGTGAAAAAAAAAATGCAAAAATGCATCCCATGTCTTTTCACCTCTTAATCAGATTAATATTTCTGATGCTCTAGAGGTTTGACCAGGAAATGTTCTAGAAGCCTGACCAGTACTTGATCTGGGTACCTGACCAGGAATTGATCTGGAGATCTGACCAAGACTTGATCTGGAAGCTCGACCAAGAATTGCTCTAGAAGCTCGACCGGAAGATCGCTGATGATACTCCCATCTGAGATTGATAGCGATACTTTGGTCCGAGCCCAGTGGCTATAGTCCGGTCTGAGACCGGTGACGATAGCTCGACCCCGAAAAAGGGGGAAGATAAGCCATGAAGTCCATAGAAGCGGAGCCCGTAGCAATATAAGAGGGCAGAGCCTTTATCACACCTGATTACGAAGTGGTGTCAACCGGTTAAGGATCTGACTGGATTCCTTGACTCCCAAATGCCCCCATGAAGTCGGTGAGCAAAATAGTGTCGATCCCCTACCCCCCAAATGTCCGCGGAGTCAGGGAGAAAAATAATCTGAGTCATGACCGTCAAAAGGAGTGAAGCCCATAGTCATATAAGGGAGCAGAGTCCATAGCAATAGAAGGAAGCAGAGCACCGCGGTGAATGGAGCAGAGCCTGTAGACATAAAAGGATGCAAAACAGGTGGAGAATACAAAGCATATAGTAATAATAGAGTGAAACGCCCATAGCAGTAAAAGGATGCAGAACCCCATGGTGAAGGGTGTAGACCTGTAGCAGTAAGAGGATGTAGAGTCACATGATAAAGGGTGCAGAGCCTATAGCAGTAAGAGGATGCAGAGCCTCATGGCGAAGGGTGCAGAGCCTATAACACATCTGATCGGGGAGCTGGGCCCTTGGTCCCTGATTGGAGAATAAGGCCCCTAGTCTTCCGCACTGCAGCACTGGTCTGCTGCTCTGCCCTGCCACTCTGGTCTGCTGCTCTGCAGACCTGCCTTGGTCTTCCGCTCTGTAGACTTAGTCTTCCGCTCTGGTCTGCCGCTCTGCAGACCTGCTCTGCCGCTCTGCAGACCTGCTCTACCGCTCTGCAGACCTGCCCTGTCGCTCAGCTCTGCTGCGTTACAGAAACTAGCCCCTGCTGGCAGCCTAAGATTATCTGCTCAGGTCATTTCGACTGTAAGTTGAATTTAAATTCTGTGTAAATTTAAAATTCAACTAAGTACCCATAAATCTCCGGCATTAGATTGTTTGTGTCTAACAATCTTGAAATAGATTCGATTCTGTTGAGATGGCCACGGAACAAAATGTTGAAGTACAACAGACTCAACAAGTGCAGGCCCCCTCCGTCCCGATTGGAACTGTGTCAATCAGTCATGGGGAAAAGCCAGAGAAGTTCAATGGACTAAACTTCAAGAGGTGGCAGCAGAAGATACTATTCTACCTGACCACGCTCAATCTGGCTTGGTTCTTGACCGAGGACCCTCCTAAGCGAGCTGAGGATGCTGATGCGCAAACCATCAATACAGTGGAGGCATGGACTCATTCTGAGTTCCTTTGCCGAAACTACATCCTCAACTGCCTTGCCGACTCGTTGTACGCTGTGTATAGCATGAAGAGAACGGCTAAGGAGCTGTGGGAGTCCCTGGACAAGAAATACAAGATGGAGGATGCAGGGGCAAAGAAGCTCATCGTGGGCCGATTCCTGGACTACAAGATGGTTGACTCCAAGACGGTGATTAGCCAAGTCCATGAGCTTCAGGTGATCTTGCACGAGATCCACTCAGAAGGGATGGTTCTGAGTGAAACCTTCCAAGTGGCTGCTATCATTGAGAAGCTGCCTCCAGGCTGGAAGGACTTCAAGAACTTCCTGAAGCACAAGCGGAAGGAGATGAATGTGGAGGAACTCATTGTTCGACTTTCGCATTGAAGAAGACAACAAGAGTTTAGAGAGAAAACTGTTCTCTCCGGCTACTGTGAAAGCCAACGTGATCGAGCACGGTCAAAGCTCGAAATAGAAGAACCCCAAGTCTTCCAAGATGGGACCCAGAGGAGGCATCAGCAAGAAGAAGTTCTCTGCGAAGTGCTTCAACTCTGACAAAGTGGGTCACAAATCTTCGGAGTGCAGAAAGTCGAAGAAGAAGCAAGAGGCCAACCTGAACGAGGGACTAGAAATGGACGACTTCTGCGCTGTGATCTCTAAGTTGAACTTGATCGGTTCAAACCTGCGGCAATGGTGGATCGATACTGAAGCCACCAGACATGTGTGCTGCAACAAGGAGCTGCTCCACAACTTCGAGGAAGTCACTGGAGACAAACTGTTCATGGGGAACTCAGCAATCTCAGACATCGTGGGCCAAGGAAAAGTGGTGCTGAAGATGACCTCGGGCAAGGATCTCACTATGAAAAATGTGCTGTATGTTCCGGAGATTCGAAAGAATCTAGTGTCCGGATCACTATTAAGCAAGCATGGCTTTCGCATTGTCTTTGAGTCGGACATAGTTGTATTGTCCAAGAATGGAGTGTTTGTAGAAAGGTGCTATGTATCTAATGGGTTGTTTAAACTCAATGTAATGACGATTAAGCCTAAGATAAATAAAACTGAAAGCTCTTCCACTTATATGCTTGAGTCTTCATGTTTGTGTCATGGTAGACTAGGACATGTTAACTACGATGTATTGCGTAGATTAATTAATATGCAAAGCATACCTACATTCCACCTTGACCCAAAACACAAGTGTGAGATTTGTGTTGAAGCGAAAATGACAAGGTCATCCTTTTAACATATTGAAAGAAGTAATTATTAGAGTATATACTAAAAGTCTAGCTTTTGTATAAACATTTATTTAGAAATAAGAATCACATTGGTCAAGTATCTACATTTATATATATTAAGTGTAGTCGTTCAATTAATTTATATTGTAGATAACACGGTGTGTGGTGTCACACACAGGAGATCGTGTTATCAGTTCTTTATAAATTATAAATAGTAGTTCACGACTAAGATGTAAAGGAACAAACCATTAGAATAGTCGTAGTGTAATTATGTATTAGTTTGTCTTGACTAAAAAATTACACTAGTACACTCTAAGTGTATTGAGCAGGACCATTTAAGGAAAGTTCTTTTTATACTAACTTAATAAAAGAACAAGTCCTTAGTTATTATGGAAGTGTGTGCTCTTAATCCTAATATAATAACAAACACATATATTTAATATTTATTTCTTTAATTTATCAAAGGGTGAGATTTAGCTTGATAAATTAATAAGCCCGATAAGTTGGGAAATGATATTACTTATAGTGTGTGTTGTTGATTATAGAAGGAAACTGTGTCCTAGTAATCTAGGTTGAGAATGTCCACAAGAGGAGCTCATAAGGATTGTCATGTTAAACCCTGCAGGTGGACTTAGTCCGACATGACGATGAGGTTGAGTGATACTACTCTTGGGCTAAGATATTAATTAAGTGAGTTGTCAGTAACTCATTTAATTAGTGGACATTTGACATCTTAAACGCAAGGAGACTAACACACTCATAATAAGAAGGAGCCCAAAATGTAATTTGTGATTGGTGCGGTAGTTCAATAATAGTTCTTTAGTGGAATGAATTATTATTGATGAAATTAAATTGTGTTCGGGGCGAACACGGGAAGCTTAATTTCATCGGGAGACCAAAATCAATTCCTCCTCTCGGTCCCTATCGTAGCTTCTTGTATATAGAGAATTATACCCACCTATACCCACCTTTCTACCCAACCCAAGGGGGCCGGCCAAGCTAGCTTGGAACCCAAGCTAGGGCCGGCCAAGACCAAGTGGTTGATCCAAGTTGGTGGCCGACCAATGCTTGGAATCCAAGCATGATGTGGCCGACCACATTACATTAAAAAAGATTTTATTTATGAATTTTTCTTATGTAGATTCCATGGTTTTAAAAGAGAGTTTAAAATTTAAATCTTTCCTTTTATATCTTTCTAAAAAAGATTAAGAAAAGATTTGAAATCTTTCCTTATTTGTAGATTGAAAGGTAGATTTTAATTTTGAGAAAACTTTCCTTTTTTAACCATGTTCATGATTTAAAAGAGAGTTTAAAAATTAAATATTCTCTTTTATAAGTTTCTACAAAAGATTAAGAAAAGATTTGATATCTTTCCTTATTTGTAGATTGAAAGGAGATTTTAATTTTTAGAGATAGTCTTCCTTTTTGGAAATCATCCACATGTTTAAAAGAAAGATTTTAATTTATAAAATTTCCTTTTTACAAACCACCATGAAGGGAAAAATTATTGAGAAATTTTTATAAATTTCTGGAAACAAATTAGGAAGTTTTAATTCTTGTAAATAAAAACTTTCCTTGATGGAAAATTAGAGGTGGCCGACCATTACAATTGAGAAGAGGAAATTATTTATAATTAGATAAATTTTCCTTTTCATGGCAAAAGAATTAAGGAAGTTTTTATTTAAATTTCCTTATTTGCCAAGACCAAGGATTATAAAAGAGGGGGGTAGAGGTGCCTTTATGAGAACAACTCTATTCTATTTCTTCCTCTCTTTTCCTCCTTGGTGTGGCCGACCCTAGAGGTTCTCCCTCTCCTCTTCTCTTCTTCTTTAGTGGCCGGTTTCATCTTTCTCTTGGAGCTTTTGATGATGGCCGGTTCTAGCTAGGAGAAGAAGGAGAGAAAGGAGACTTTGTTTCTTGTATCCCTTGGAGCTTGGTGGTGGTGGCCAAAATTCTACATCCTTGGAGGATTCTTGTTTTGGTCAAAAATTGCAAGGAGGAAGGAGAATGGCTTGGGTGGTTTTCATCTCGGAAGATCGTCGCCCACACAACGTACGAGATTAGAAGAGGAATACGGTAGAAGATCAAGAGGTTATTTGCTTACAAAGAAAGGTATAATTAGTAATTATTTTCCGCATCATACTAGTTTTCTTTATATAGTTATTTTTGAAAATACCAAACACAAGAGGCATATGATTCTAGAGTTTCGAATTTGTTTCGAGTTTATATTTTTTTTGTTTTTCGAATTTATGATTCGATTGTTCTTTTTGGTTAAACCTAATGTTATTTTAGGAAATTAAATATTTAATTTCGTTAAGAGATTTTGTCGAGGTAGTGGTGGATGCTCCCATACCCAAGAAGGCCATGTGCCTCGCCATGTTTGTCCTGGGAACCAATTTTCGAAATAGATATTTAATTGAATTTGTAACATAGGTTGATTCGGATCAATAGTGTTAAGTTTCGCTTGCGATCCAAATCTAAACCATTAAGTACAGATAAGTTAAATTTGGAATCAATAATGTTAAGTTCCGTTTGCAATTCCTAATTTAATTTCTAAAGAACACAATAGGTTGTTTATGAAAGGTTCGACACTTGTACAAAATTTTTGTACAGTGGAGCTAGTACGATCTTCCTAGGACCAACCAACAGTAATGAACCACTTGATCTAATCCACACTGATGTGTGCGACCTAAAAGGTACACCAACACGTGGTGATAATAAATACTTCATCACTTTTGTAGATGATAACACAAAATATTGTTATGTGTATCTTCTCAAAAGTAAGGATGAAGCTATAGAGAAATTTGCTCTCTATAAGAATGAGGTTGAAAATCAACTTAATAGGAAAATTAAGGTGGTTCAAAGTGACCGAGGCGGTGAATATGTGTCACCGTTCACTAAGTTGTGTGCTGAACATGGGATCAGACACGAAACAACAGCTCCTTATACTCCTCAGCAAAATGGAGTTGCTGAGCGAAAGAATCGAACTCTAAAGGAGATGATGAATGCTCTTCTATTGAGCTCTAGATTGCTAAAGTCCATGTGGGGGGAAGCTGTGTTAATAGCTAATTACCTTTTAAATAAGGTACCTTGAAAGAAAATAGATAAGAGCCCTTATGAGTTGTGGAATGGAAGACAACCGTCCTACAAATACTTACGAATGTGGGGGGTGTCTTGCCAAAGTGTTAGTGCCTGATCCGAAAAGGATTAAGATAGGACCAAAGACTGTTGATTGCATATTTATTGGATATGCACATGACAGCAGTGCCTATCGATTTTGTGTGTATGAGTCACACATACCGGAGATACACAAGAACTCGATAATCGAATCGAGAAATGCCTCGTTCTTCGAGCATGTGTTTCCATATAAGACCCGAGAGGATGCTAGCTCCTCAAAACGGGCAAATGAAACACAAGGCGAAGAAGAAGATGATAATGATGATGAACCAGTTGAGGTTGAGCTTAGACGGAGTAAAAGAGCTCGGGTAGAAAAATCCTACGGATCGGATTTTATCACTTTCATGCTGGAAAGTGAGCCCCGGAGTTACTCAGAAGCAGTAAGCTCGTCTATTGGGCCTCACTGGAGAGAGACAATTGCATCTGAGATAGATTCTATCTTGTAAAATCACACTTGGGAACTCGTGGATCTTCCTCCGGGAAGTAAACCACTAGGTTGCAAGTGGATTTTCAAGAGGAAAATGAAGTCGGATGGCACAATCGATAAATACAAGGCCGGATTGGTAATCAAAGGATACCGACAACGAGAAAACCTTGATTATTTCGATACATACTCTCCAGTGTCAAGAATAACTTCCATTAGAGCATTGTTGGCTATTGCCGCTCTATGGAATCTCGAAATACAACAAATGGATGTAAAAACAGCCTTTCTAAATGGGGATTTAGAAGAGAAAATCTACATGGATCAACCTGAGGGGTTTTCTGTGCCAGGACAGGAAAACAAGGTCTGTAGATTGGTGAAATTATTATATGGCTTGAAACAAGCACCAAAGCAGTGACATGAGAAATTTGATAATGCCATGAAGGAATGTGGATTCAAGATCAATGAATGTGATAAATGTGTCTACATGAGAGCTACAGAGAGTGACTATGTCATCTAGATGACATACTTCTCATTGAGAGTAATGATAAGATAATCAAATCCACTAAAGACATGTTGAACTCAAGATTTGACATGAAAGACATGGACCTAGCTAATGTGATTCTAGGAATCAAAATTCTTAGAACGACAGAAGGACTTATTCTTAGTCAGTCTCATTACGTGGACAAGATTCTTGAGAAATTCACCAAGGGTGATACTGCGTTGGCATGAACACCGATAGATACGAGTCAACATCTATCAAAAAATTGAGGTGAAAGTATCTCTCAGATAGAGTACTCTCGAGTAATTGGAAGTCGGATGTACTTGATGAGTTGTACACGACCAGATTTGGCCTACGCAGTAAGTAAACTGAGTAGATACACGAGTAATCCTGGTGTTGAGCACTAGAAAGGGATAACAAGAGTACTGAGGCACTTAAGGTATACTCGTGAATATGGACTGCACTATATAAGATATCCTGCTGTGATCGAAGGATACAGCGATGCGAGTTGGATATCTGATATAAAAGACTCTAAGTCTACGAGTGGATATGTCTTCACTCTAATAGGTGCAGTCATTTCCTGGAAATCTTCTAAGCAAACCGTAATAACCAGATCCACGATGGAATCTGAGTTTATAGCTCTTGATAAATGTGGTGAAGAGGCTGAATGACTACGGTAATTCTTAGAAGATATTCCACGATGGCCGAAACCAGTGTCGGCGATTTGCATACATTGCAATAATCAATCAGCAATCGGTCGGGCATAAAGCCATCTGCATAATGTAAGTCTAGACATATACGTCGTAGACATAATACCATTAGACAACTACTCTCAATGGGAGTTATCACTGTTGACTATGGAAGTCAAAGGATAACCTAGCGGTTCCACTAACCAAGGGGTTAAATCGAGAGTTAGTAGCAAGCTCATCACAGGGAATGAGCTTGATGCCGTTGTCAGCGATCAGTGCAGAGGACACCCAACTGTTGGTTGCTACTCGGAAAACCTAGAGGTTCCACTGTACAAAAATTTTGTACAAAGGTCTGAACCTTTTCCTAGCTACCATGTGTTCTTTTAAATTAAATTTTGGATCGCCTGCGGAACTTAACACGTTTGATCCAAAACTTAATTTATTTGTTCCTTTTGGTTTTGACTTGGATCTCCTGCGGAACTTAACACGTTCGACCCAAATCACCTTAAGTTATTAATTACATTAAATATTAATTTCCATAATTGGTTCCCAGTACTGACATGGCGAGGCACATGGCCTTCTTGGATATGAGAGCAACCACCATCGACTAGACAAAACCTTTTATAGAAAGCTAATATTTAATTTCCTAAAATAACTTTAGGTTAACCAAAAAGAACAATCAAATCACAAGGAAAAGAAATAAACATAAGAACACTACATCGAAAACAAATTCGAAATACTAGAATCGTAAGCCTCTTGTATTTGGTATTTTTTCCAAAAATAACTAGTATGATGCGGAAAGGAAAATTACTAGTTATACCTTCTAGAAAGACCTCTTGATCTTCTACCGTATTCCTCTTCTAACCTTGGACGTTGTGTGGGCAACGAGCTTCCGAGATGAGAAACCACCAATGCACCTTCTTCTCCTCCTAGCTAGGTTCGGCCAAAACAAGAGCTTTACCAAGGATGAAGAAAACCACTAACCAAGCTCCAAGGGATGCAAGCTTTCTCTCCTTCTTCTTCTTCTTCTCCAAGTAGTATCAGGCCACCTCAAGAACACCAAGCCAAGAAAGAGGTTTCGACCACCACAAAGAGGAAGAGAGGAAGAAGATGGCCGGCCACTCCAAGGAATAAGAGAGGGAGAAAAATAATAGAGGTGTCACCCATGAAGGCATCCCCACCCCTTCTTTTATATTCCTTGGCTTTGGCAAATTAGGAAATTTAATTACAATAAAATTTTCTTAATTTTCCTTGACATGAATTAATTGAGAAAAATAAAATAAAATTTCCCAATTAAACTTATCATGGTCGACCACATCATAGAGAGACAAATTAGATAAGTTTCAATCAACAAATTAAAACTTCCTAATTTGTTTCCGGAAATTTTAAAAATAAATTTTCTCTTTAAAAATCCCTTCATGGTTGATAAAAAGTAATTTCTATAATTTTAATTTTTAACATGTGAATAATTTTCAAAGAGAAAATAAAATATCTTTCCAATCTACAAATAAGGAAAGAAATCTAATCTCTTTCTTTAATCTTTTGTAGATCCTTTTAAGAGAGATATTTTAATTTTAATTATCTTTAATTAAATTATATCTTCCACATAATAAAAAATTAAAATTAAAAATATTTTTAATTTCATTATGGCCGGCCCCCTCTAGCTTGGGTTCAAGCTAGGGTCGGCCACCCATAAACCAAGCTTAGGCCGGCCCTAGCTTGATTCCCAAGCTAGCTTGGCCGACCCCCTTTAGGTGGGTATAGAAGGTGGGTATAGGTGTGTATAGTACTCTATAAATAAGAGACTACGATAGGGACCGAGAGGAGGAATTGGTTTTGGTCTCCCGATAAAATTAAGCATCCCGTGTTCGCCCCGAACACACAACTTAATTTTATCAATAATAATTCATTCCACTAGAGAACTATTATTGAACTACCGCACCAATCCCAATTTACATTTTTGGGCTCCTTCTTATTATGAGTGTATTAGTCTCCCTGTGTTTAAGATATCGAATGTCCACTAATTAAGTGAGTTACTGACAACTCATTTAATTAATATCTTAGTCCAAGAGTAGTACCACTCAACCTTATCATCATGTCGGACTAAGTCCACCTGCAGGGTTTAACATGACAATCCTTATGAGCTCCTCTTGGGGACATTATCAACCTAGTATCTCCAGGACACAGTTTCCTTCTATAATCAACAATACACACTATAAGTGATATCATTTCCCAACTTATCGGGCTTATTGATTCATCGAACTAAATCTCACCCATTGATAAATTAAAGAAATAAATATCAAATATATGTGCTTGTTATTATATTAGGATTAAGAGCACACACTTCCATAATAACTGAGGTCTTTGTTCCTTTATAAAATCAGTATAAAAGAAACGACCTCAAATGGTCCTACTCAATACACTCTGAGTGTACTAGTGTAATTATATAGTTAAGATAAACTAATACCTAATTACATTACGACCTTCTAATGGTTTGTTCCTTTCCATTTTGGTCGTGAGCTACTGTTTATAATTTATAAGGTACTGATAACATCATCTTCTGCATGTGACACCACATACTATGTTATCTACAATATAAATTAATTGAACAACTACAAATAAATTGACCAAATGTGATTCTTTATTCAACATAAATATTTACAAAAGCTTAGGCTTTCAGTATACACTCCAACACCAACCTATGCTGACTGGAGATCCCAAGAACTAGGTTCAAAGGGACAACTAATCTGCATTGACTAGACACACTATGGGGGGTAGCCCAATGAAACAATGACTAGAGCAGGATAAGCTGATGGGCTTTTAATGATCAAAAAGAGTAGATGGTAACTCTTGAGGGATCACCTATATGAGAAAGAAGTGGGGCCGCTTCAAAGAGAATTAGAGGCACAATTCTTAGAGCTTCTCACAGAACCAGGCGTGTTCATGGCCAAGAACGAACACACTCATGAGAATTGAGTTGTATCAGGGAGAGTCTTGGGTGAGATTTGTCACTGCTTACACAGACGACAGTATAGTTCAAGGACATCGTGTCTACTAGCAGCCAGTAAGCAACCAGATCTTCATAAGGGAAGGTTCAAAGGGTAAAACCTACTTATCCTATACTTGACTCAACTGCTGAATGCTATCACATATACCCTATCTCCATTCATGTGGGGGATTGTTGAATAAGTGTGAATGGAGAAGAGGAGGAAGAGAAGAAGCTCTATTGTGTATGGGACTTTAGTCCCACATTGGGAGTTTCTTGGCATCTTTGTTGGTTTATATTGATTCACATACATTGAGGATGTGAACAAATGCATGGGGAGAGGCTCTCTCTCACACGTGGGTGCGCAGGGGGGGTGCAAATCCAGGACCTGGATTACACTGAACTAAGTTGACTCGAGCGCGATTTGCGCACACGAATGCCGGACCGGTCGGGGCAAAATTTGCCCAAGCGAAACAACCAACATTTTGCCACATATATTTTTTGCTGCTTGTGTAACGGATGCATTAAAGAAAGATTAATGCAGAATCAAAACGGCTAAGTGAAAAGCTGGCGTTGAGTAATGATCATTAATTGATCATTACTGCTGTCCTTTGGTCTTGAGCTCCTATATAAGGAGGCTGCGACCACAGGCAAAAGGTTACGCAGATAACACAGCGAAGAAAACAGAAGCTCTCCTCCTCATTCCCCTCCTCTGTCATGCAACTCTTGCTCGGCAGAGTGCCCGTGGTAGCATTCAGGTGTCACTCAGTTCGCCGTGACCACCAGTGCTTGGTGGAGTTCATGGTCGATCGTTGTATCCTGGGAAACAGACGACCCGAGTAAACCTCGAAGCACAACCGGAGGTGGGCAAATCTATTTCAAGGAAACTGCTACTCGCAGGCCTCGATCAGCTTGCTCGGTCGGAGTTTTCGCCCGACCTTTCTGCAGACCTGGTCTTCCTTTCTGCAGACCTGGTCTTCCTTTCTGCAGACTTAGTCTTCCTTTCTGCAGACCTACTCAAACAGACTTGGTCATTCTGCTCTGCAGACCTGGTCTTCCTTTCTGCAGACCTAGTCTTCCTTTCTGCAAACCTGCTCAAACAGACCTGGTCATTCTGCTCTGCAGACCTGGTCTTCCTTTCTACAGACCCGCCGCTCTGCAGATCTGTTCTGCTACTTTAGTCTGCCGCCCTGCAGACCTGCTCTGCCATTCTGGTCTTCCGCATTGCAGCGCTGATCTGCTGCTCTGCCCTGCCGCTCTGCAGACTTAGTCTTCCGCTCTGGTCTGCCGCTCTGCAGACTTGTTCTACCGCTCTGTAGACTTGCCCTGTCGCTCAGCTCTACTGTGTTACGGAAACCAGCCCCTGCTGGCAGCCTGAGATTATCTGCTCAGGTCATTTCGACTGTAAATTAAATTTAAATTCTGTGTAAATTTTAAATTCAACTAAGTACCCATAAATCTCTGACATTAAATTATTTGTGTCTAATAGGAGGCCATTGCGGATGCTTCAGGAGGATTCTTGTACCTTGCAAGCTCGGCTGGAGTTACTGGTGCTCGTCCTACGGTGAACAGCCAAGTGCAGTATCTTCTCAGGGATATCAAAAGGGTAAGAGGAGGAGGCCAATTACTCTCTATTATATATAAAGAAAAGCTAATTTGATAGTTCAAACTTTGTCACTTCAGGCATCCGAGAAGCCTGTTGCAGTAGGGTTTGGAGTATCAAAACCACAGCACGTCCAACAGGTCAGGGACTCGAATGCATTATTGGGCTGGCTCAATGATAAGCTCTCGTCCATCGTTTACACTGATGGCATGGATTTTGCAGATCTGTTCGTGGGGAGCCGACGGCGTGATCGTTGGCAGTGCAATCGTTAGACTGTTGGGCGAAGCCGAGTTTAATTTGCAGAGGAAGGATTGAGGCAGATGAGATCCTTCGTGGAGTGTCTAACAGCTGCGCTTCCTTCAAGAAGCCCTGCGCTGGAAAAGAGCACGACTCCTAACTTCTTCCGGGAGAATGAGTTTTGGGGGAGGAGAGCTGCAACACAACAAAAGTCAACCGTGCACCGAATCGGCACGGAATCGGAAACTCATAAACCATTCCATTCTCCTCTCATATTAGCACCATCATAACTTTCTCTAATATTTTGTATAGAAAATCATAAATTTTCATTTTCAAAATAGATGATTTTATACCTTCCTCGTCTACAAATGTGAAAGAATCATTCTCTAATAAAGTATCAACCAATTTTAAAACAATAGCTATTTGAGCCCTTTTTAAGTCATCTCAAGATTCATCCATAGTAAGACCATACTTGGCATTAATAATTTTTTCTGTGATAGACCTTTGAATTATATTAGCATAGAATGATAAATCTTCTTCATAATTTGTGGAGAATTTAAAGAAGAATTTTAAGATGTATTTTTTAAAATAACATATTTTACATCATTGTTATAAAACCTGTATGTTTTATCATTCCTATAAAATTGTCACGATTATGTGAGCTTCAGAATTCATCGTGAGCTCTTAAATCTAAACCTTAGGATGCACATAGCTTTACAACATCAATTGAAACTTTAAGTCATAAATAATTTTTTACAATTAACTCTGATACGATGCATAATGTGGGGTCTGATAGAGCCAGTCAGTCAGGAGTCAAGGGGACGTGATAGTCAGAAGTCAAAGGAGTGTAGCAGTCAGAAGTCAAGGAGACATGATAGTCAGAAGTCAAGAGGATGTGACTGTCAGAAGTCAAGGGATATGACAGTCAGAAGTCAGGGGGACTTATCGTTCAACAGAAGGGATAGGATTACTGTACGCCGCTAATCATAAAATGCCCGTCAAGATGTCCAGATCAGGAGTTTAGGTCTGCAGTATGAGGAACAATTAAGGAAGAGCGGGAACTGTCTCTACCGGTCGGGTTTTCTCAAACAGGGCTATAAATATATGAGCCTAATACACCCGATCAGGGTCTCGCAGACCACTCAGTTATACCCAGACCGGGCTCTCCGACTATCGGTCATCAGGAGCTTCTCCATCCATACCCGGTCGGCAAGGCACTACACGACAACTGGGCCAGGGAATCGTAACCATATGTCGGGGAATAATTACTACCTGTCAGGGTATATTCTAATGGTCGGTGGCTCACTGCTAATGGAACCTTCCTCCGGCCTATAAGAGGATGTCACGTGTCATTCACCGCTAGACAAATCCTAGCACCCGATATTCCCTGACACTCGTCAGATTCCAGAAGTACGCACTGTCATATAAAAAGGGAGGTTCTCTCCCTTACGGAGGTACGTTCACTTACCTTTTCGCACTTGTCTTCTACTTTTTTTCCTTTCGTTTACTATTCTCCTGAGGAAAAAGTACCTGACTTGAGTATCGGAGGACCTGCTCCGAGGACTTTTTTCTTAGTTCTTGGTCTCTAACGTTTCGGGTGCTTGTTTGAGTGTGCGCAGAACTTCTATGCCACCATCTTAGTTACCACCCCTCGTCAGTAGTCTGGGGGAGTCCATCCTAGGGTCTCAGTCACCCTCCATCAACGCCACCGACAGCTCGCCCGGCCTCCGTCTGACTCAGATTCCGGACGGGATCAATTTAGCGTCGTCTATGAGAACACATTTACCTATTCTGGAACGTGAAGATGGAGGACAGTGGCAAAATTAACGTCATCATGACATCAGGAGAATATGAGCTATTCAAGGAAGCCAAGAGGCGTACGACTTCAAAAAATAGACCACTACTTCCCGACCGCGCAAGTTGCCCGAAGTTTCCAAAGACCTGACGCACATTTCCGACCAAGGATCGAAGAGAAAGCAACCTAAGGATTTTCCCCCAGCCTTCTACAAAGAACCTAGTTTGGGTTATTATCATTGAGATCTTGGTTGCTATAACAACAAGAAAGAGCGGCTACAGGTGTCTATAGCGGAGAGTTCTCCGCCTAGGGACTCTAAGAAAGGGAAATCTATAGTCCAAAGGGAAGATCCCCGAGTGGAGCCCAACGAACAAGTGCCCTTCTCCTCATGGGTATTAGAAGAGAAGCTGCCCAAGGGGTACAAGCCCCCTGCTATTGGAGAATATGATGGTAGCAAGGACCCGAAAGATCTGTTAAGATGTATACTAAAAGTCTAGTTTTTTGTATGAACATTTATATTTTGAAATGAGAATCACTTTGGTCAAATGTTGCATTTTATATTTATTTATATGTTAATATAGTTGTCCATTTAATTTATATCGTAGATAACATGGTGTGTGGTGTCACACAGAAGATCATGTTATCAGTTCGTTATAAACTATAAATAGTAGCTCACGACCGAAATGGATAGAGACAAACCATTGAAACGGTTGTAGTGTAATTTGATATTAGTCTGTTTTGACTATAAAATTACACTAGTACACTATGTGTGTATTGAGTAGGACCATTTTAGGTTGTTCGATTTATACTAACTGTATAAAAAAACAGAACCTCTGTTATTATGGATGTGCGTTCTCTTAGTCCCGATATAATAACAAACACGTATACTTAGTATTTATTTCTTTGACTTATCAATGGGTGAGATTTATTCGTTAAATCAATAGGCTCGATGAGTTGGGAGATAGTACCATTTATATGGTGTGTTGCATGATTATAAAATGAAACTGTGTCCTATTTATTTAGGTTGATGATGTCCCCTTGAGAAGCTCATAAGGATTATCATGTCAATCCTGCAGGTGGACTTAGTCCGACATGATAATAAGGTTGAGTGGTACTACTCTTGGAGCTAGATGTTAATTAATTGAGTTGTCAATAACTCATTTAATTAACGGACATACGATATCTTAAACACAGGGAGATTAACGCACTCATGATAAGATGGAGCCCGTATTGTAATATGGGATTGGTGCGATAGTTCAATAATAACTCTTTAGTGATATGAGTTATTATTGATGAAGTTGAGTTGAGTGTTCGGGTCGAACACAGGAAGCTCATGTCCATCAGGAGGTCAAAACCAATTCCTCCTCTCAGTCCCTGTTATAGCCTCTACATAGCCTCACATTCACTCGTTTGATTTTGTTTCCTACCTAAGAAAGGGGCCGGCCAAGCCTTGCTTGGTGCCCAAGCAAGGGGCCGGCCAAACCAAGAGAAAAGACAAGAAAAAGAAAAGAAAAGGAAGAGAAAAGAAAAGAAATAAAAAAAAGGAGAGATTTTTTCTCAACAGAATTAGAGATTTTTCTAAAAAGAATTATGTTAATTCTTTCTTAGAAATTTTCTAAAAAGAATTATATTAACTTTTTCCAAAGAAATTTTTCTAAAAAGAATTAAGTTAATTCTTTCTTAGAGATTTTTTCTAAACAAAAATTCTGTTAATATTTCTCCTCTTTTATCTGGTGTCAAAGGTTATAAAAAGGGAAGAGGTCATGCCACCATAACCTAATCTCTCTTGAGTTGTTTTCCCTTGCTTGTGGCCAACACCTCATCTCTTCTTTTCTCTCTTTTCTTTTCCCTTAGGGCCAGCGCCCACCTCCTCTCTTCCTCCTAGGGTCGGCACCCCACCTTCTCATCTCTTCCTCCCTTTCCTCCCTCTAGGGCCGGCGCACATCTCCCTTGGTGGCCACAGCTTGGAGGAGAAGAAGAAGAAGAGAAGAACCACCCTAGGTGGTAGGCGGTTTGGAGGAGAAGAAAAAGAAGGAGGCGCCCCTTTTCTTTGCATCTTTTGGTGGTAGGCGGCTTGGAAACAAAAGAAGGTTCGAGTGTTTTGTCTTGGTAGATCGTCGCCCACATGACGTTCAAGAAGAGGAGAGGAATACAACAGAAGATCAAGAGGTCTTTGTCTACGAAGAAAGATACAACTAGTTCTTTATTCCGTAGCGCAATTAGTTTGTTTTTCTTTGTATGGATCCTAAAATCCAACACAAGAGGCTACGATCTTGTACTTCGATCAAGGTGCTTTTTGATCAATCAAGAACTTGCTTGATTAATTAAATACATGTATGATCAAGCATATGGCTTACTAGGAATAGTTCTGTCTTTGCACAAATTTTTGTACAGGGGGTTTATATAGAATGGAATTCCCGGTGCCAACAAGATCATCTCCGTAAATTTAGGAATGCTGCACTGTTACATCAATACAGTGATGTCGTTAAGTGTCAGGTATTCCTGAACACTTTATCTAGCTCAGCATAAAGATGGTTTGATAGATTGTCACACGGGTCTATCACCTGCTTACAGGATTTCAAGACCGTTTTCCTGCGCCACTTCGCTAGTAGCAGGAAATATCAAAAGACAGATCATTGCCTTTTTGCCCTTAAGCAGGGGCCCACCAAACCTTTAAGGAACTATATTAAACGCTTTAACCAAGTGGCTCAGGACGTCACGTCCGCTACTTCGGAGATATTAATGAGCGCCTTCTCTCACGAATTAGTAGAAGACAAGTTCTTCTGCGATCTCATTCGAGACCCAGTGAAGAACTTCGACGAAATGTTGGTAAAGGCTGCCAGTTACATCAACGTGGAGGAGGCGTAGGTAGCACGAAGGAAAGTGGACATAGCTCCTGCTTCCATTAACAAGCCGAAAAGAAGGACACCCCACCCACTAGCCCAACCTCTTCCCCGCGCTTGGGAAACCTGACCTCCCTTCACACCCAGTCAGGATGCCCGGTTAGCTCAACAGGTGGCCGCAGTCCATGCTCCCAGGCCTAGCCCGTGGGGACCACACTACTGCACTTACCATCGATCCCACACGCATGCCACTAACGACTGTTTTCAGTTAGCCCACGATTCTTGACGTGTAGCTGAATTGGGTCTACCGCCCCCAGAGCTTGCCCCTCAAGTGCAGAGGTTGGTGGACGACCAACGGATCGTGGCAGGTCAAGTGGGTAGACCCAGGCCAAACTAGGCTGAGCCAAGTACGCAACAACATGGTCGTGGCCAGGAGCAAGGGCAAGCCCGGGAGGAGGAAAATAGGGGCAATGCGGTAATCCAAGAGATAGGTATGATCTCTAGAGGACCTACACATGGAGATTCCGGCAGGGCACGAAAATCTGATTAGTGTCGTTTGGAGATTCATGTCATTGGATGCAGCCAGGAGCAGGATGCCGGTCCTATCATCAGCTTCGGGCCACAAGATATAGAAGGATTGGAGCTGCCCCATGATGATGCCCTCATCATCAGAGCCATCATAACCAACAGCCGCGTAGCTAGGGTTTTCGTCGACACCAGAAGCTCTATCAACGTGCTGTTCAGGACTACGTTTGAAGGTAAACAGATCAACACCATCGAGCTTCAGCCAGTGGCCACTTCTTTGTACGGTTTCACCGGCAACGAAATAAAGCCCATAGGCCAGATCAAGTTAGCCATATCCCTGGGCAATGAGCCCCTGGTGCGAACAAGGAGGAGCACCTTCATAGTGGTGGATTCACCTTCTTCATACAATGTCATTCTAGGCAAACCAGCATTGCATGAGTTCCAGGCTGCAGTTTCCACTTTTCACCAAAAGATCAAATTCTCCATGGGAGATCAGGTCGGGGAGGTCAAAGGGGAGCAGCTAGTCTCTCACAGATGTTACATAGATATGGTAAGGGTGGAGGCCCACAAAGTGCAAAGAACCAGGATGGAGGTGTTCTTGCCATCCAAGAAGAACCACTCTCCGCAACGAAGAGCCCATCCCTTGGGAAGACACTACAACAAAAATTGCAAATGACAACGAATATTATCCGTTGTTGTAGGGTCAAAAAACCGTTGTAACTGACTGTGTTGTAAAAGGCATTACCCTACGACAACAGTTTTGAATCCGTTGTCTTTGTAGACATTCGACAACGGTTTTTATCCATTGTTGTTTATATGCTCAAAAAATATTTCGACAACAGATATAAATCGTTGCGGTAGATAATATTTACTCATTTTGTATTTTACAACAGTTATAAACTGTTGTAGTATATAATTTTAATATGTTTTTACAACGGATAAAATCGTTGTCTTTTATCACTTTTCATAAAAAATACCATTGTGGTTTACATATTTTTTACAACGTTTCTAATCGTTGTCTTTAATGTTCATGTTGTAACATGATAATACCAAACAATAAATATGTTTTTAATATAAGTAAACCACCAATACAAAACTAAATATTTACTACATTAAATCCAAAATAAACGTCCATAAATCATCTTGTAGCCACACATATTACAAAATATACAAAATGAGTTGTACTTATCAAACTTAGTAGTATCAGACCATAAATCACACATTTTCCAGTACTGTTCTCCATATGGCTTTTACATATTAGCAAGACAATCTACAACCTAACAAAGCTCACTCCTTGCATCAACAATCTCAAGCCTCACGAATTGGCTGAGTTACGTACCTACAAGAGAAAAATTAAACAAAACTTATCAATTCCTTATATTTATTCATATAAATCTACATAAAATACAAGCAATATAACCAACTTATAGTCTAAGAAATAAAACTTATGCAATACAAGCAATTCCAGGATTTCGCATAGCTCTAATATAAAACAATTCCATGACAACACTCAATTCCATAATTCCAGACTTCTGATTTAGATTTTTTCATATAAATATACATAAAATACAAGCAACATAACCAACTTATAGTCTCAGAATTTAACTTATGTAATACAAACTTATGCAATACAAACAATTCCAGGATTTCGCATAGCTCTAATATAAAGCAATTCCAGGACAACACTCAATTCCAGAATTCCAAACTTCTGATTTAGATTTATTCATATAAATCTACATAAAATACAAGCAATATAACCAACTTATAGTTTTAGAATTTAACTTATGTAATACAAACTTATGCAATACAAGCAATTCCAGGATTTTGCATAGCTCTAATATAAAGCAATTCCAAGAAACACTCAATTCCAGAATTCCAGACTTTTGATTTAGATTTATTCATATAAATCTACATAAAATACAAGCAATATAACCAACTTATAGTCTCAAAAATAAAACTTATGCAATACAGGCAATTTAACCAACTTAGATTTGTCTTGGTAGCTTCCATTAGAAAACTTATGCACGTAGCTTCAAATTCGCAGAATAAGTTTACTTTGCCTGTGCCTGTCTATTAGATCAATGAATTTCATTGACCTTGCCATTGCGTTTCTAAATAATCAGTCAAGAACATTCTTAAAAGATACTTGTGGCAATAAGAAATCAACTAAACCTGCGAATGCATCTAAATCTGGAGCCTGCAGGAGGTCATAACAAATCAGCTATTCAAATATTGATTTAGGATGTGGACTTGCTGAGTTATAGGTAGGATTGACAAAATGACAAGAACTTGCACTACAAGAATTTTTGTATTCAACAACACCCAATAGACAACGCTTTTTAATAAAAACGTTGTCGTTCTTTGTTTTACAACGCTTTTAGTGAAAAGCGTTGTCTATGGTATTTACTTTTTACTAAAGACAACGGTTTTTAATGAAGTGTTGTCTTTAGTGTTGTTGTTTATGGTCAAAGACAACATTTTTTTAAAAAATGTTTTTTAAAGTGTTGTGTATGTTTCCCCTAAACTCACTTAAAATAAATTCGCAGCCCTCGCTTTGCTAAACTCTAAACCCTCAACGCGCGCGCGCCTTCTCCTCACCACTCCTCTCCACGAGTTCTCCTCTCCACTCCTCTCCACGAGTGCCTTCTCCTCTCCTTCTCCTCTCCACGAGTGCCTTCTCCTCTCCTTCTCCTCTCCACGAGCGCCTTCTCCTCTCCACTCCTCTCCACGAGCGCCTTCTCCTCTCCACGAGCGCCTTCTCCTCTCCTTGCCGCGTGATCTCCTCTGAACCCTAATCTCGACCCAAACTCCTCACGCAAAACTCCTCACGCCGGCCCAACTCCTCCAAGTCGAGATCCCTAATCTCGCATTTCCCCATCTCCTCAATCAAAGTCAGCTTACCCTTCCTAATCTTCTCACGGCTCCTCAACTCCTCTGAACCCTTCGATCTTAGTTCCTTCCTCGCAGAGCAGATTCGAGAGTAGGAGGAACGGAAGAAAGAAAGGTAAAATTTCTTCCATCCCTCTAGAATAAGATTTTGTTTATTTTTGATTATTTTCCGAACTAGCCATTTTGCCGGATTCATACTGCATCAATTTTCCCCCTCCCCTGATTGTATTTTCTCATGATTTAATCTGGAATTTTTAAACGTTTAGCTATAGACTTTGGTAGTAGGTATTAATCCTTAAAAATAGCATGAAGCATATAACATGCTATCCTTTTTTCTCAAATTCAGTGTGAAGTTGTTGGCCAAGTTGCAGATATTATTCACATTCCAGCCTTTCTTTGTCGTCAGGTATAATGTGCAGTTTGAAATTAATCAATCTCTAGTGTTATTCTACTATTATTTTTATTGTGTACCCTTAATGCGCAGAGAATATCTCTCATTTTTATTGTATCTAAAACTTGTGTTCTGCATTATCTCATCTTAATTCTGGGCAGTGACTTGTGCCTACTCAGTTTGTTGAATTTATATCAACTACTATTGTTATATTTATGTCACTTGCCTTCTAAGAGCTTAATGGCTTAAGTATGATTTAATACATCATGCACTATTGCATTGAGTTGCTTATGTTGATGTCCCTTTGAGGAAGTTGCAGATTCTCAAGTGCTAAAGAAACAAAGTTGCTTATTATAAGTTATAATTCAAGCATTTTCCTGGAATGGTTTCATTTTTCAACTAAAGGTTAACATGTTTCAATAGAGAATATGTTTTGGTGAATGCTCCAATATTATATGACTCTACAATTTATACCAAGGCAAAAGTACCTAACTACCTATACGTAGACTCTAACAAACATGTACATATGGATAATATAGATAACTAGGTTATCTCCCCAAGTGAGAAATTTGCTATTGGGATTGCATTTTGATGAGAAAACTGTATGGTCAAAAATTTTCAGGTAGAAATACAATTTTGATTAATTGTTTAAATATTTTGTTATAGTTTCACACTATTGTTTGTGTTAATATTTTTAGGTATTAGCTCATTGTTGATTGATTAGTTATAAAGAATGGACAAAGATTGGATGTCAAAGGATAGACTATCACGTGAATATGAGAATGGAGTTGAGTCTTTCTTGCAATTTACAATGGAAAACACTAATGATCCGAATATGGGAATATCTTGCCCATGTGCAAAATGTGGCAATCTAAAGAAGAAAAATATACAAACTATCAGGGCACATCTGTATTGTAACGGTATAGATATGACATATCATACATGGATATGGCACGGCGAAAGATCTACGATAGGGATTTCACAAAATGAAAGTGACCAAGTAGGGCCAAATGAATATGTTCGTGAGGAACCAATAAATATGGTTCATGATGCATATGATAGTTATGCTGAGAATCCAACCCAATTCAATAAGCTTCTTGAAGATGCCGAGACACCTTTATATCCGGGATGCACTAAATTTACAAGGTTATCTGCAATTGTGAAATTATTCAACTTGAAGGCCAAATATAGTTGGAGTGATAAAAGTTTCACTGACCTACTCAGTTTGTTAGGAGAAATACTTCCAGATGACAATAAATTGCCTTTATCTCTGTATGATGCAAAGAAAAGCTTATCTGCATTAGGGATGGATTATGTAAAAATTCACGCTTGTCCTAATGATTGTATCTTATACCGGAAGGAGTATGAGGATTTAACTAATTGCCCTACTTGCGGGATGTCAAGGTGGAAGTTGGGAAAAAAAATATGATAAATGAAGGAATTCCTGCCAAGGTTTTGTGGTACTTCCCCCCTATTCCAAGATTTCAAAGAATGTTTCGGAATAAAGAGATATCTAAGGAGTTGACTTGGCATGCCGAAAAAAGACTTTGTGATGGATATTTACGCCATCCAGCTGATACACCTTCTTGGAAAATAGTTGATCGCAAATGGCCAGATTTTGGTATTGAGGCAAGAAATCTCAGATTGGCTATATCAGCTGATGGGATGAATCCTCATAGTTTAATGAGTTCTGCATATAGTTGTTGGCCAGTTTTAATGATTACTTATAATCTTCCTCCATGGTTGTGTATGAAGAGAAAATTTATGATGCTCACATTGTTAATTTCTGGTCCCAAACAGTAGGAAATGATATTGATGTTTACTTAGCACCTCTAATTGATGACTTAAAATGCTTATGGGATATAGGTGTCGAAGCATATGATGCATATCGCCAAGAAACTTTTATGCTTAGGGCTATCTTATTATGGACGATCAATGATTTTCCTGCATATGGGAACATGTCAGGATGCATTGTGAAAGGATATCATGCATGTCCTATTTGTGGTGAAGATACCTATTCAACAAGGTTGAAGCATAGTAGGAAAATGTCTTATACAGGTCATAGAAGGTTTCTACCTGCAACTCATCCTTATCGAAGGCAACGGAAGGCATTTAATGGGAACCAAGAATTTAACCCTGCTCCAAAACCATTAAGTGGCGATGAAGTTTTTGAAAGAGTTGAAAGAATTAATTGTCATTGGGGAAAAATAAGGTATTATTTGGTTTGTCAGTGATCTTAATATTTGGTAATATTTGGTCTTTGATGCTCACGACAGAGTTCCAACGCTGCATGATTACCTTGTTCAAGCAGATTGCTCGCTGCCTCAGTAGCTCGCATTTTCAGGTTTGTTTCATCATTGATATTCCTTCTTTTTAGTGTTCTATATTAAAAGGAAATACTAACTGTCGATGAGATTGTTATCCTCTTGCTTGAACATGAACCAAAGTATATAAATTTGACCTTTTGATCTGAAAGTATAAAAAAAAGTTAATTGGATACTAGTTTTTTATTTTTTTTTTGCAGTTGCATTTGTTGTATTTTCATATGTTTCTCAGTGAACTTCTAAACAATTCTTTTTTCATTAATTTATTAAGGCTTATTATAAGTTTCAGTTTGATGGTGCAAATTGTTTTCTTTTGTAATCCATCTGTTTCTTCTTTGGTTTAGGAAAGTTGAAGTGAATCCCTTGATAGCTGTTTCATAGGTTTGTTCCATTATTTTCCAGTACGTACTGGAATCACTATCAATAGCCCTCAAGGACTGTTTACAACCTTGCAATCAAATTAATTGGACTTATAATCTAATGTATGGTCATCTAGAGCATGAATATTGGAGGATTCATGAATGACTCTTCGGATGATGAATGTATGTCATTTAATATTGGTTCATGTATTTATTTAGATACATCTTGAGTATTCCCTATAAATACCCTATGTATTTAACAATTCAAAGATGAAGAAAATCAGAAGTAGTTGAACACTAACACTTGGACGCCAACATTTTTGAGTTGGCGCCTAGATTTGACCATCTAACAGATACGGCTAAAGGATCAACTTCTATGAACACCCTTAATAACTTATACAGATATTTGTGAACAATTAGGTTGGTGGCTATCATTTATCCTCCCTTTTTGTTGTTTTTTCCATGTACCCAATGCAGCTTTCATTTCAAAGGTTCCAAGCTGATGAACAAGGATGGGTGGACACAATCAAGTCAGTGCGATTTGGAGGAGCTGTCAGGATTAGTACCATGGATTGGCTTGGGCAATCTCAATATTTGCGTCAAACTGTCTTCTGGCCTTCCCTATCATCTGTAGTATCTGAGGTATACTATGCACATTTACCGTGAATTTTCCTTATTGAGCTTGGGCTAGTGACGGTTACGAATGTATTTTATTTCAAGAACCGTATAAGCAAGTGTTCGTGCATCTAGTTTTATAACAATGCACTTCGATCTTTGATCTAAAAAGCTTCTGAAACAAGTCATCTTCTCCAAGCATGCCCTGGTCAACATGCTAGTCACCTACTGGAGTCATTTCCTCGATGGCACGGATGAATACCTGAAATCCATCCTCTACTCCACCATTCTTTGCCACTCCTCAAGTCGAAACAACTGCAAAGGTAGAGTCAACATCAAGTATTACATTGTGCCTGGCTACAAGAAGACCGGGGCCGCAAAATCCAATAAAGACAGGTCAAACATCAAGTAGCATTTTGTAACTTATTCCTCTTAGGTTATATGCTTGGTTAATATATATGCTTAGAACTTGTAAAGACAGGTCAAACATTAATATGCTTGGTTAATATATCCATCTACAACACTCCGCTTTTTCCTCTAAATATGATTTTCATTTAGCACGTAACTAATGCCAATTTTTTATTTTGATGCAGTGTTTAAAGAGCTTGAGTAGAAGTTGGCCCTAAAGAAAACTTGTCGATACGATATATATAAACACACTTACGGTATGAATTACATGTATATATAACATTGACATATTATTTAGTACGAGATTTACATGTATGAAAGTTTTCATACAAAATTTCTTGATTGCCTACAACCCCAGGTGTGCTGATGACAAGTTGAAGAAGATGGCTCTAAGAGTGATAGCTGAAAGCCTTTCAGAAGAAGAGATTGCTAGACTTAAAGAAGCAATTCCATGCGATGGACACCAACAACAGCGGTTAGTCAATGATGAGGTTTTGTAAAACTTGTGTGTTTGAAAAATTATTGTCATGAAGTTAAGGATAACTTGTATGATACAAATTTAATTTGTGGATCAATATGTATACATTTTGTTTGTATAATATAAAGTTTTATTTATTTGTTAAATAGTCTTATTATAAAAATGATTGTGGTTGTGGATATTCAATTATATGTAAATTGAGTATTTTTTATAATTTTTGCTATTTAATTAAGAAAAACACTATTTTTTATAAATTTAAAAAGACAACGTTTTTAAGTAATAAAAGACAACGCTTAAAAAATAATGTCTTTGAGACCAACCACAACGCTTTTAAAGCGTTGTCTTTGATATGTGCATTTTTACAACAGCATCTTTAACAACGCTTTTTAAGAATGAATAGACAACGCTTAAAAAGCGTTGTCTTTGTGACCAACCACAACGCTTTTAAAGCGTTGTCTTTGATATGTGCATTTTTACAACAGCATCTATAACAACGCTTTTTAAGAACGAAAAGACAACGCTTAAAAAGCGTTGTCTTTTTGACCAACCACAACGCTTTTAAAGCGTTGTCTTTGATATGACTTTCTACAACACCATCTACAACATCACTTTTTAAGTACATACGACAACGCCAAAAAAGCGTTGTTGTTTAGCTTTTTTCTTGTAGTGTTGTCTAGGCAAATGTTGAAAACAAACAAGAAATTTGATATATGCTTTGTTCCTGGAAAAATGTCTTTATATACAAAACATGCTCATAATTCCAATCAACATGCTACAGACTCCATCTACTAACTTAGTTGAATTTAATCACTATATGATAAGCTTATTTCTTGGAGGCAAAGTTTAATAGACAAAATAAAAATAAAATTATAAGGACACCACGACAATACCTATACCTAAATTCATAAAATGTTCAATCAGCAAGATAACACATGGACGTATATTAGGTATTGACATATCAAAGCAAAAGATGAGAACAAAGAGAGACAATAAATTATTGGCCAAAGGAAGTATTGGGCAAAGGAGTTAGCTAGCAGTGAACAAAACAAATTATTGGTACTAAGGAATCAAAATCAATAAGTCATGGAGTCACAAACAAACTGTTTCACATTGATACACACTTCGCCACACAATGATACTTGGACAATTCCTTCATGCCTTTTAAAAAAACACTTGGATCCCAACTAAAACCTGACATCCCTATCAATCACCTTTAAACCTTTTATAGAAAGTGACATAAGAAACTACCATGTGCACTGCATTTATACTTCAACAGTGAGGGAGTTAGGCTTAATGGTCTAAAACTAGGAACTAACGTAATAAAAACTAGTAGTAGATCCAGGAACTAAAGAAAAACAGAATTCAAAATTGATTTTAAAATGAAAGAGGGATAAAAAGAAAACCATCAACCATAGAATTTATAAAATGATTCAGAAGTATCCCAAATGAAGTTCAACCATCTTTTGAAGTTTAGTAATTTATACCTAGTAATGTATATAGCCTAGTACGCAATCTACCCATTCGGAGCGCACGTTGTCAATTTCTTCGTTAGAGTAATTTTTTTTCATGAACTGTTAAGAACCCCAGATTATATTAGTAAAAAAATTAGTAATGAAGAAGCAAAATCAAATAAAAGAAATTATTTGAGAAAATTGAGAATATGTCAAATATTACCATTGAGATAAGTGAATCCTTCGCGCTGGTAGCATTTCCTTCAATAATTTCTCTCATAAATTTCATCACATAAAACACACATTGTTTCACATCAGGTTGTCGAGGACCCTATGTTAACAAAAAATTGTCAACGAATAATGCACATTTAAATATTTTTTAATTAATCACAAGTAGACATATGTGTGTATATATAATATACAAACCTCTACAACTTCCCACGTAGGCTTCTTTTTCCCTTTCCTTTCCTTGTTCAAATTGAACAATTTCAAGCTCCTTCGTACAACAAGAGTTAACATATGAGTAATAAATTAAATGCTTAATTTAAAAAAATATGTACTCACATATCCACTACATATTTCCAGTCCTTATAACGATTGCGATGATAAAGTGAATCGAACAAATAAACCATCTCCACATAAGAGTCGATGCCAGTCAAAATCCAATGACAATTATGCACAAAATAGATAGTCAATGCATAAATTCAACAAAATTGTCAAAATAAAATATATTAGAAATAAAATTCTAATATTTATTTATCCAACATTGTGTGGTGCCAAAACTAGTTGATTTCTTGCTGCACCACTCAACCTATCAGCCAAAACACTTGCCCAGCTATTCAAGTATTCAATCTTTTCATTTTTGTCCAGTTTGGATACATATGGCATTACTGGGAGGGTTTGTGGATCCACAAATATGAACTTATCGACCTTGTTTTCTTTTTTCATCTTTTTGAAGAGAAACCTTCCATTCAAGCAAAATAATGTTACTATGTTAAACAAATAAAAGGAAAAAAATTTGAGTGAAGCGAAAACTTATCACATGTAAGCATCCAGACAATTAGCAGATATTGGCTTCAACTCATAAAAAGGTGTGATGTCTTCAATGTTCACAAGCAGTTCGTACTCATTTTCAAAGAAATCATGATAAAAAACAATTGATATATTTTTTTCCGGGCTGTCCAAAACACACTTAGAGTAATAGTACAATAAATGTAATGACCGTGGGACATTTGATGGCAAGACAGGATTACTTCTTGCCATAACACTTTTCTTCCTTCGAGGCTTCTACAAATTACAAATATAAACATATTGTTAGGATGTATACTAAAAGTCTAGATTTTGGTGTAAATATTTATTTTGAAATAAAGAATCACATTGGTTAAATGTCTACATTTATAAGCTAAGTATAGTTGTTCAATTAATTTATATTGTAGATAACATGGTGTGTGGTGTCACACACAGAAGATCATGTTATCATTTCCTTATAAATTATAAACAGTAGCTCACGATCGAGATGGATAGGAATAAACCATCAGAACGGTCGTAGTGTAATTAGGTATTAGTTTATCTTAACTATATAATTACACTAGTACACTTAGAGTGTATTGAGAAGGACCATTTGAGGTAGTTCTTTTTATACTGACTAAATAAAAGAACAAGACCTCAGTTATTATGGAAGTGTGTACTCTTAATCCTAATATAATAACAAGTACATATATAATATTTATTTCTTTGACTTATCAATGGGTGAGATTTAGTTCGGTAAATCAATAAGCTCGATAAGTTAGGAAATAATATTACTTATAGTGTGTGTTGTTGATTATAGAAGAAAACTGTGTCCTAGTGATCTAGGTTGATAATGTCCCCAAGAGAAGCTCATAAGGATTGTCATGTAAACCCTGCAAGTGGACTTAGTCCGACATGACGATAAGGTTGAGTGGTACACTACTCTTGGAGCTAGATATTAATTAAGTGAGTTGTCAGTAACTCATTTAATTAATGGACATTCAATATCTTAAACACAGGGAGACTAACACACTCATGATAAGAAGGAGCCCAAAATATAATTTGGGATTGGTGCGGTAGTTCAATAATAATTCTTTAGTGGTATGAATTATTATTGATGAAATTAATTTGGGTGTTCAGGGTGAACATGGGAAGCTTAATTTCATCGGAAGACCAAAACCAATTCCTCCTCTCGGTCCCTATCATAGCCTCTTATTTATAAAGTATTATACCCACCTTTACCCACTTTCTTATCCACCTTAAGGTGGTCAGCCAAGCTAGCTTGGAGCCCAAGCTAGGGCCGGCCAAACCAAGGTTAGATGGGTCAAGTGGGTGGCTGGTCCTAGCTTGAACCCAAGCTTAGGTGGTGGCCGACCACATATTAAATTAAAAGGAATTTTATTTTAAAATTTTTCTTATGTATAAGCCATGGTTTAAAAGAGAGTTTAAAATTTAAATCTTGCCTTTTATAGCTTTCTACAAAAGATTAAGAGAAGGGTTCAATATCTTTCCTTATTTGTAGTTTAAAAGGAAGATTTTTATTTTGGTGAAAACTTTCCTTATTTGAAACCATCCACATGTTTTAAAGAGAGATTTTAATTTCCTTTTATAACCAACCATGAAGGGGATTCAAAAGAGGAAATTTTATTTTTAAAATTTTCCGAAGCAAATAAGGAAGTTTTAATTGTTGTACAAAACTTTCCTTATTTGATGGCCATGGTGTGGCCGACCATTAAAAGGGTGAAAAGGAATTTTTAATTAAATTTTCCTTATTAACCAATAGCAAGGAAAATAAGGAAATTTTAATTATAATTAAAATTCCATATTTGTCAAGACCAAGGATATAAAAGAGAGGGTAGGGGTGCCTTCATGAGACACAACTCTCTTCTATTCTTCCTCTCTTTTCCTCCTTGGTGGTGGCCGACCCTATCATTTTTTCCCTCTTCCTTTTCTTTCTTCTTTATTGGCCGAATCTCATAATCTCTTGGAGCTTGAAGGTGGCCGGATCTTGCTTGGAGAAGAAGGAGAGAAATGAAACATCCCTTGGAGCTTGGTTGGTGGCCGAAACTTGCAAGGAGAAGAAGGAGGCTTGGTGGTTCTCATCTTGGTAGATCGTTGCCCACACAACATCCGAGATGTAACGCCCGAAAATTCTCAAAACTATTTTATAAATATTCTATGATTTTTCTAGAATTTTAGGATATTTTTACAGAATTTTTAGAGTAGCGGAAGTAGCAAAAACAAATAGAAAACGAAAATGGCTTAAGCGGGAATCGAACCCGGGACCTCTCGGGTCCGCTAAACCTTTAGTTAGCCTTAGAACCGGTGAACCCAGCAGGGCCGTGCTGGAAGAGAAGGGAAACATTTATATTTATATTGGAGTTGGGCCTAGTTACCCACTTAATATAAATTAAGAACTTAAGTTGGTTTGGGTTATTTTGGAGTTTGGTTCGGCAACCTCTTCCCCTCCAAACCCTCATGCCGAACACCTCTCCCTCTTCTCCCTCTCTCGGCGCCAACCACAAGGAGAACTAGGGTTCCATCCCTAGGGTCCCAAGGTCACTTTCTGGCGACGATTTCAGCACAAGGACGTTCCCCTCCGCGAGTAGAGCACGTGGACGCGGGCGAATCGTCGAGAAGTCATCTCCACCGGAATTCCTAGTGATTAGATTTGTAAGAAATCTAGCACACAAGGTAAGAAACCCCTCACCTGCAGTATAAGTAGCTCCGTTTGGTTTTATATGCACTAGTTTAGCTATATGCTATTTTTATCGACGCATAGGGTGAATTTGACCCTCCTCGCAGATTTAGGGATTTAGTGAGTACTTCTAGATGGGTCGGACACGTATTCCCTCTTCAGTGGGGGCTACTAGACGTTGTCGGGTGCCTAGAAGTGGTCTCCCTGATAGAGGGAAGAGTTTGGGCACACTAGGTGTTCGATAAAATAGCTAGTTAAGTTAAAATGCAAATTAGGCATTTTAAATAGCTCAGTTAAATGCATTAGGAGCATTTAAATCAGTAAATCAGTTTATTATATTTTATATGGGACTACGGTCCAATGGGTGGGCTCCCACAGTCGCCTCTAGGTTCAGACAACCTAGCTCTAGGTTCAGATAACCTAGAAAAGCAAGTTAAAACAGTTAACTATATTCAGTATTTTATTTTCAGTGGCACTGTACTGGATCAGATATCCATTGGGTTGGACTCCCACAGTCGTCCCTAGGTTTAGATAACGTAGTTAACCCTACTAAATTCGGGACTTGCAAACCCGGGTCTAGTTAGGGATGCGCGCACAGCAAGTACAGTTGCCGGGCCCAAACAGCATGATTATGTATTTTCACTTATTATGAATTAGTTTTCAAAGATCAAATTAGTTATGTTAGTTGAGTTGGAATTTAGTATCAGTTTAGCTACAGTTTAGCCTATTATATGTTCAGTTCAGTGATCTTTATTGATTCATATGCTTATATGTCATGCCATGTTTAGTTTATTCAGTATACTTAGCATAACCTTTTAAACAGCATGATTTCAAAACATATTTGCATCGTATGCATGTTTTAGTGAGGTAGATGGTTTCTTACTAAGCTTAAGCTTACAGATACTTTTTCCTTATACTGCAGATAAAGGTAAAGGAAGGATGGATTAGCGGAGGCTGGAGGGCAATGCTACGAAGATGTGTGTGGGCAGGAACTTGGAGTAGAGATCTTAGGGAACCTTAGCAAGCTTTGTTTCAAACATTAGAACTTTTCAGTGTTTTTGTCATCTTGCACTTTAGTAGGTTAGTCGCTATGAATTAGTTAACTATGCACCTTATTATGCTTAGAACACCTCTTTTATGTTGTTAGAATGTTAGTTGTTGTCGTTGGAGTGTTTCCTAGTCATTTTAGTACTTGTAGTGTGATTGAGGCACGAAACAGTGCTGAAATCAGACCCTTGGCACGGAATCAGAAACTCGAATCGATCAGCTGATCGATTCGAGAGTTTCCAATCGATCGAGGGATCGACTGGGCACCTGGTTTCGCGAACAGTAGGCTTCTGGACCGATCGGTCGATCGATCCAGCCAATTCCGTCGCGAACAGAAGGCTCTGGGATCGATCACTGGATCGATTGATCAGTCTGGATCGATCAGCCGATCGATCCAGAATGTTGCCCGAGCACAGTAGCGTGCTGGATCGATCACTGAATCGATCCAACCTATGTTCCGCATACAGCAGCCGGCTGGATCGATCACTGGATCGATCCGACTATTCCAATCGATCCGTGGATCGATTGGGAGGTCTGGTATCAGTGGGGGAGTGTCTAAGTGCAGTTCCTTGGCCATGGGGAAAGTAAAACATGTTATGAGTAGTTAGTTTACCTCTCTTAGCATGTATAGAACCAAGAAATGTCAGTAGTTTAGTAAAATTTTAATTAGTCCAGCTTCCGCATATGTCTTTAGTAATGGTCAGGGAATAGTTTAGCACAGCATAACTGTAGCGATCGGCCTTATAGCCTAGTTTGTAGAAGGTGGGTCGTTACACGAGATAAAGAAGAGGAATACGATAGAAGATCAAGAGGTCGTTGTTTACAAAGAAAGGTATAACTAGTAATTCAATTCTGCATCATACTAGTTTTTCTTTGTATAGTTTTGAAATACCAAATACAAGAGGCTAGTAATTCTAGGAATCGATTTATGTTTCGATTTTCATGTTCTTTTGTTTTTTTTCGATCTTGTGATTCGATTGTTCTTAGTAGTTAAACTTAGGGTTACTGTAGGGAGGTTAAATATTGAATTCCTTTAAAAGGCTTTGTCTAGGCGGTGGTGTATGATCCCATAACCAAGAAGGCCTAGTGCCTCGCCATGCAGTCCTGGAAGCCGATTTTAAAAATAAATATTTGATTGACTTTGTAACATGGGTGGACTTGGATCAATAGTGTTAAGTTCCACTTATGATCCTAGTTTAAACTTTTAAGAACAGATAAGTTAAACTTAGAATCAATAGTGTTAAGTTCCGCTTGCGATTCAAGTTTAATTTCTAAAGAACACATGGTAGCTAGGAAAGGTTCAGACCTTGTACAAAATTTTTGTACAGAGGAACCAGTAGGTATTCTGAGTAGCAACCAACACATGTTAGTGGAAAGTTCTATCTTTGTAGAAAGTTCTATCTCAAAGTACAGATTACATGTGTGTGCTAGATCTTATATATCTTGTAATTACTAAATTTTATCCAACAAATATGTACAACCTTGAATCAAAATCTAAGAAGGTTTGGTTGGAAAAATCTAGCTAAACAACTATGCCAAGCAAATGAGAAAAAAAACCAAAAAAACATACACTGAACAAATTAGAAGCTGGAAATTTGTGATTACTGAAATGAGTCCACAAATAATCCCAATGAAGATTTAATAATGTGTGGACAGTGTGGTGCCCGAATGAGTGGGAAATTTATCTCATTTTTCATCACTACCCAACGTGCAGGCTAAGCAACATGGGTCCCTATAGCATCACCAATAGAATCACATTCATTTGGAATGGGAAAGGGCAACCTTGCTGAATTCTCCATAACCTCATCAATCGAGACACGCATGAAATTCATGGGTAACGGGACACCATGAAGTAATTTTTCATCCCCATTGACATGAACAACTGTACCATAGGCCACAACGTTGGACTTCGATTCCAGTGACAGTGCAACTGGCATACCCTAGAAGATAATCAATCATGTCATAAATTGATGCAATCATTATTGCAATAATATTAAGTATCCATAATTAAATACATATATACCTGCAAAAACTCAATCTTGCTTAAAACTTGCATGTCATCATCCACAACTGGGATACTCTTATCTGGTTTGATCTTATCCTCACTCGTGGTATGCAACATCACCGAGCAACGTAACTACCTTTCTCCTCAAACTCAAAGTCGCATGCACCCTTTTTAAACATTTCTTCAAGTTTCTGTATGCGTGCATCTTGTTCTACTATGCGTGCACTTTGTTCTGAGATTAGCTTCTTTGCCTCTCACAACTCCTTTTGATGACTATTCCAGATTCTGCCAACATTAAAATAGAGAGTTGGAGTGATATAACCTCCAATACCCCTCACACACTCAACATGTTCTTCAGAATCTAGTGCATTTGTGAGAATATCTTTCCTAGCCCCTTCAAACTGCAACTTTCCCTCCCTTTTTTGTTGCACATGATCATCCTGGCATGCCCAAACAAACAAAATAGTTACTAACAACAAAATTAATCAATAAAAATAGTTATTCTTTCATGTATTGCATACAATTTTTTTTGCTGTCATTTTGAGATCATCGCCTTCAAATTCACCCTCCTTATTGGCCCGGTCTCTCTTCCAAATAATAGCTTGATTTATCTCATCATCATCACATAATCAGATGCCTACAAAAAATATGAATCATGCCCTGTTCCTACAAAATCAGATTTAATAATAAACCACCAGCTTCAACATACTTACAATTTCATCAACGAAACGTGCATATCCTTTACGGGGCAGCCGATGAGGTTATACGTTCTGCCTTCTTCTATTCTTTTGTTCATCACTTACTCTCTAGTTAAAAATTAAAATCAATTATGTTCACTATCTAGATTCAAAATATATATATGCAAACTTTAATACAAATTCTCTGTGTTGTAGAGAAAAAATAGCAATATATGGAAGGTTCAAGGAAACAAACAGTTAGAAAACCTGACTATTAGAATTACACAAGGAAACAAGTAATGTTATCTGTTAGAAGTATTGTTATAACAATTAACAAGTAATGTTAAACATGTAGATGTTTCCAATAATCAAGTTGTTCAAAGAATATAGATTTTTTTCCCAACATGATACAGCTTCGCCTTGCTTTAAATGAAACTTCCCATTCTCTTTTCCCGAATGATAATTAATTCTTTCAACTTGATCTAAAATTTCATGCCCAGTTAATGGTTTTGGTGCAGGGTTAAGCTCTGAGTTCCCATTAAATGCTTTTTTCCTTTGATAAGGATGATTTGTAGGAAGAAATCTTCTATGGCATGTATAACTCATTTTTCTACTATGCTTCAACCTTGTCGAATATGTTTCTTCACCACAAATAGGGCATGCGCAATATACTTTCACAACACAACCTGACATATTCCCATATGTAGGAAAATCATTGATTGTTTATAGTAAGATAGCCCTAAGCAATACATTTTCTTCTCGACATGCATCATATGTATCAACACCTATATCCCATAATCTTTTCAAGTCATCGATCAAAGGTGCTAAGTAAACGTCAATATCATTTCTCGGTTGTTTAGGACCTGAAATAAAAAAGGTGAGCATCATAAATTTTCTTTTCATACATAACCATGGAGTAAGGTTGTAAGTGATCATCACAACTGGCCAACAACTATATGCAAAACTCATCAAACTATGGGGATTGATCCCGTCTACTGATAAGGCCAATCTAAGATTTCTGGGTTTAGCAGCAAAATCTTGCCACTTGTGATCCACTACTTTCCAAGCGGGCACATCAGCCAGATGACGCAAGTATCTGTCAAGTACTCTTTTATCAACATGCCAAGTTAACTCCTTACATATCTCCTTGTTCTGAAACAATCTTTGAAATCTTAGAATAGGTGGGGAGTACCAAAGGACCTTTGCAGGAACTCTATTTATCGTAGCTTTTTTACCCAACTTCTACCTTGACGTCCCACAAATAGGACAATTAGTCAAATTCTCGTATTCCTTTTGGTATAAGATAAAATCATTAGGGCAAGCATGAATTTTCACATAATTCATTCCTAAAGCACATAAGATTTTCTTTGCATCATACAATGATGAAGGCAATTCATTATCATCAGGAAGCATTTCTCCAAACAAACTTAGTAAATCTGTGAAACTTTTATCACTGTAACTATATTTTGCCTTCAAGTTATACAATTTCATAAGTACAGATAATTTTGTAAATTTGGTACACCCCAGATATAAAGGTTTATCGGCATCTTCAAGTAGCTTATGAAATTGGTTTGAATTCTCTGCATAACTATGAAATGCAGCATGTACCATATCAATAGATTCCTCGGCAAAAGATTTCTGTTCATCTTTCATTGAGTTATTGATCGTAGATCTTTCACCATGCCAAATCCATTTATGGTATGTTAAATATATACCATTACAACATAAATGTGCCCTTATAATGTCAACATTTCTCTTCTGTAGATTACCACATCTTGAACATGGGCAAGATATTTCATTCGAATCGGTAGCGTTTTGCAATACAAATTGCAAGAAAGACTCTACCCCAACCTCATATTCATGTGATAGCCTATTCTTTGACATCCAATTTTTGTCCATTTTTTTATAACTATCAGTCCAAAACACGTCAAAACCTACCTTCAAAAAACTATACATCATGCAACAAGTTCAAAACACAATCTCAAGTACCAAGATAATAGAGTAATACTCAACATAAACCAATTGGACAGAAATACAAGTTTGGGATAGATTTTTGGATACAATCAAGTTTAGCAAACTAGCACCGCTCAGGAATATTTAAACGGGGTGTTAACAAATTTATAAATCAAGCATGCATGTACGTATTTGCTTGTTCATTTAGCATCAATTAGTGTGTCACATCTTCTCTTCTTTATATACACAGCATATAAACAATATCAAATGAGCATAAATAATAAAGATGACAATTAATTTAAATTATGAAAATAGTAATTAAACTTGAGGAAAACACAGAAAATACAAATTCAGATTTTTCCACCCCATTGAGGAAGAAAGAGCAGGCAAAGGGCATGATGAAGCAAATTAAAAGCTAAACAGAAGAAGAAAAGCCAATGCTACGCTTGCAAATACAAGCATAGTGGAATCAAAAATAGGTGTCATTTTTTGAGACAAAATTTATGAATGAAATAGGGTTCGTAGATTTGAATCTACCTTGAGTATGGCTCTAGCACAAATCCAAAGAAGACAAGATGAACAAAAGGTTCCGCTAGCGAAAGAAGCAGCAGTGAAAGGTCAAAGGGCCTCATTGAGCTCAGAAACCCGCTCACCAAGAAACGAGAGGAGAGCACACCATCATGGAGGAAGATCCAGCGAAGGTGGATGGTCGGTCGACGGGATGACGTGAAGAGATTGTATGAGGAGAGGGAAAGAAAAATGGATAGGGTTATGGAATGCGAAGGGGAAAACACGGCGCCGAAAAGATATTCAGAGAGAGGGAAAACAAAACTGCGCGTGAGGGGGAAAAAATACCAAAGTCCAATACAACGATTTTATCAAAACTATTGTTGTAGCCCCTAAAAATGCGCTTAAAGACAATGGTTTAGAAAACTGTTATAAAAAGTGTTGTTGATTTAAAAAGAAGTCACTCAATGATAATAGTTTTCACAAAACCGTTATCTTTTATATTTAATAGGGAGTTCAAAGACAACGGCTTTGTCAAAAACCATTGTCTTTGATCAAATTTGCAACGATTTATCTTAAAATCGTTGTCTTTGGGGTGTTGTCTTTTAACATTTTTGTTGTAGTGAGCAGTCCGGCTCTATCCTGAATGCCAGAGAGCCTTACATGCATATCAAGTGACTTGTCTGCTGAGGTAAAATCAGACCTAATTCAGTGTTCGACGCGTAATAGAGATGTTTTCGCTTGGTCTCCCGAGGAGTTGCAGGGGTTAGACCTGAGGTAGTAGAGTATAAACTACATCTCCTACCCGATTCTTGGCCGGTTAAGCAGAAGAAGAGGAATTGCTCGACCGAGTAAAATAAGATTATTTGAGCCAAGGTAGACTAGTTCAGGAAAGAAGGTCACATTAGAGAAGTACAATTCTCGTCCTGGCTCTCTAACATAGTCCTTGTAGCCAAGCCTAACAATAAGTGGAGAGTTTGCATTGATTTCTAGGACCTCAATCGCGGCAACCCCAAAGATTATTACCCACTTCCCGGGATCGACTAGATGGTGGATTCAACCGCTAGCTATGAAAGGATCTGTATGTTGGACGCCTATCAAGGGTATCATCAAATCCCCTTGGCCCCGGAAGATCATGATAAGGTCAGCTTCATCATGGCGGACGGTACTTTCTGTTATACTGTCATGCCTTTTAGACTAAGAAATGCAGGAGCTACCTATCAAAAGATGATGGATAAGATCTTTCAGGATCAAATTGGGCGAAATGTGAAGGTTTACGTGGACGATATTCTCATCAAATCCACTTGGGCCATAAATCTGATTACAGACGTTGAAGATACTTGTGGTACCCTCCGACAATATGGATTGAAGTTGAATCCATTGAAGTGCCTGTTTAGAGCTCAAGGAGGGAAATTTTTGGGGTACCTCATGACCAAGCGGGGAATTAAAGCTAATCCTGAGAAGGTTCGGGCACTCCGAGACATGAAGACCCCCCCCCCCCCCCCAAATCTAAAGGAAGTGCAGAAATTGGTAGGCAGAATAACAGCGATGTCTAGGTTTATTTCCCGGTCTGCGGACTAAGCAGTACCCTTTTTTAAAGTGCTCAGGAGAGTTGTCAAGTTTTAGTGGGATGAAGAATGCACTCAAGCCTTCGAAGAGCTAAAGAAGCATTTGGAGACCTTGCCTTCTCTATTCAAGCCCATTGCAGGGGAACCACTCTGTGTCTATCTATCAGCCACTCCCGAGGTCGTGGGGGCGATGCTGGTGAAAGAGCAGGACAATGTACAATGACCAGTGTATTTTTTCAGCCACTTATTGAAGGGGGCTGAGTCTCGATATACAGCCCTGGAAAAGTTGGTTTACAGACTGGTACTCATGGCTCGCCGCTTGAGACCCTATTTTCTAGTGCACCCCATCACAGTCTTAACTAACAGTATCATGGATAAAGCCCTTACTAATGTTGAAGTTGTCGGTCGTCTCATCAAATGGGTGACTAAGTTGGGAGAATATGACATACAATACCAACCTCGTATTGCTATTAAAGTACAAGCCCTCGCAGACTTCTTGATGAAGGTTCATCAGATTGATTCCGAAGAAACTTGGAAGGTTTATGTAGATGGATCATCTACCTAACAAGGGAGTGGAGTGGGCATCCTTCTGATATCGCCTCAAGAGGATGTCTTGCAGTTAGTTGTTAGGTTGAATTTTAGAACCACGAATAATGAAGCAGAATATGAGGCTTTGTTGGCAGGACTACAGGCAGCTCGACATGTTGGAGCTGCCTGAGTAATTGTTTACTCAGATTCTCAACTGGTAGCTCAACAAGTGGCAGGCAACTTCGAGGTCAACAATGACAAGTTACAAGTATACCGAGAGGCATATGAGAAAATGATGGAAGAGTTTAAAGAGGTCACGGTAACTAAGATCCTTAGAGCGGATAATAGCCGACCTGATGAGTTAGCTAAGATGGCCAGCTCTCTGACCACTTGGGTGTTGGATAGGTCGATAGCTCAGACCTTCCTTATACCTCAAATAGATCTGCAAAATAACATTGAGGAGTCGATCGATTGGAGGGCACCAATGATTAGTTATCTTCAGCGGGGCATCTTACCAACGGACCCCGAGGAAGCATGACTGGTCAGGAAGAGAGCTCACGCCTATACCATGATTGGGCACCAATTGTATAAGCGAGCATTCTCTAGGCCATTGCTCAGATGCTTAGGAATGGAGGAGACGGGGCATGCTTTACAAGAAATAGATTTGGGATGTTATGACAATCATGCGAGAGGAAGGACTCAAGCCCGAAAGGTATTGCTAGCCGGGTATTTCTGGCCCACTCTGCAGAAGGATGCTCAGCAATTGGTGAATACTTGCCTGTCTTGCCAGAAGCATCAAAATCTGACACATAGGCCAACCAAAATGCTGAAAACATCCATAGTTTCCTGCCCCTTTGATCAATGGGGCATGGATATCATGGGACCGTTCCCTATGGCACCAGGTCAAAAGTGATTCTTGCTCGTGGTGGTGGACTACTTTTCTAAATGGGTAGAAGCAGAAGCCCTAACCAAGATCACGGAGGGAGCTGTCATTCAATTCTTGTGGAGAAACATCCTTTGCAGGTTCGGCATACCACATAAACTGGTCTCAGATAATGGAAGATAGATTCAAGGCAGTAAAATCCGAGCCTGATATCATGGATTCTGCATCAATCAAGCATTTACGTCCGTGGCGTACCCTCAAAGCAATGGACAGACTGAAGTTATCAACCAAAAGATAGTTCGAGGGTTGAAGGTTAAGCTAGACCATGTTAGAGGCAATTGGGTAGAAGAGTTTCCTATTATTCTCTAGGCATACCGCACGACTCCCCGGGAAAGCACTGGACTTACTCCATTTCATCTAATCTATGACAATGAGGCAGTGGTGCCTATAGAGTTTGGGGTGCCCTCAGTTAGAAGGATGTTATACGATGAAGAAAATACAGAACTACGGCTTTCAGAGTTGGATTTTATTAGTGAAGTCTGCGAGTAGACAGCTGCCAGATTGGCGACTTACAAGCAAAGGATGCGGCAGAATTATGATAGAAGGGTGATCCCTTAGTTTTTCAGAGAAGGGGACCTAGTATGGAAGCGGACGAAGCCTGTAGACGAAGTAACCAAGCTAGCAACCCCAGTGGGATGGGCCATATAAAATCATTAAAAAGTTAGCGTCAGGTGTCTATTACTTGCAGGATGCCCAGGGTAGGAAGCTGGATAGGCCTTGGAGTGCTAACTACTTTCAACCCTATCGTACTTAGTCGACTCACCTCTTTGTAAGGATTGCGGGTATGGAAACATGACTGGTCAGGTATGACACGCTTGATCGGGAATATTTGCCTAGTCAGGAATATGTGCCTGGTCAAGAACATTTGGTTTCAACTACTCACAAATCTTAGTACTCGAGGGGGGGGGGGGGGAATCTTGGACTCGGATTGATCCACTCAAGCTTAGCTAGGTTAAAATGCAGAGCATAGATAATCATAACCATAATAAAAACTAACATAGTATAATTAGAGGATGTTTAGGCACATAGACATAGACTACTTGAATTCGGTAAAAATATCATTAGATATTTCTGATAGGATCCGACGATGATCCAAAAAGTCTTCAGGAGGAGTAGATGATAGGTACCCTTGTTTATATAGCCACCTGAGTGCCCCCACTGCCCCGTAGGCTACTGATATAATGAAGTGATCTCATACTTAGGTGCCAAACCCCGGAGAACGCAAGTATTCTTCTCGGTTCACTCTAAGGCGCTCATTTTCTCCTGCCTTATAGGTCTCCAAAGCAATGGTAGCTTCCGATAATGCAGAGCGGGATTGAGATAGCTCAGCTTGGGCCGCACGTAGTTATGCGGCTTGAGATTCCAGATCTCTGCTCCGGTCCATCAGAAGCAACTCTTTGGAATGCAGCTCCTGGGTTCGCTAATCTAGTTCTTGTTGGTGAAGGGCCTCGAGCTTGCTTTTCTCCTTACGAAGCCTGTTGATCTCCTGTTGAGCCTTTCCTAGGGCTTGTTCCTAGGCAGCGTTCACCTTCTTCAGAGTTAATATTTCTGGCCTCAGCTGGTACCCGTCTGCGGCAGGGCCAGTCAATTGAGACTCTAATTCAGCCACCGTATCTTTCAGAGATTTATTTTGTTGATGCAAAAGGGAAAGTGTCTGACTCAGCACCAGGGACTCAGTGAAGGCCTGGGTAGAGAACAGATACTTAGAAAGGAAAAAGGGAAATAATGGGGAAAAGTAAAAAAACATACAGCAACAACTCCTTCAGAGAATAGATCCAGTTGGGTAGGTATAGGGAGAGCATGCATCTGCTGTAGACTTTCCTCCCAGCGGGTCGACAATTGTCCTTTTAGAGTGAGGCGACTAGTAGGGGCATTTGATTGACCTCGTAAGTCCCATTCTGAGGCCATGGCGGCTCTATAATGGGGGTGGGTAGAGCACCGCGAGTGAGATGCCCCAACCTGTGTCTCACCGGGAGGGGAGGGGGGGTGAGTTAACGGTCCTGTAGCTGTGTCATAGGGGTCGGGAGGAACGAAAGTAGACGGCTGTGATGAGGAAGGTCAGGATCTAGTTGTAGAAGTACTGGGAGTACAATTGACGAAGAGGGAGCAACGGGAATCGAGGGAGTCTCTGTAGGGACTTCTTCTTTAATGACCGGAGTCTTTCCTCATGCAATTCTCGCTCGGACCTCAGGTGGGGTCACAGAAGCACCCGATAATTGTGAACCTGGAGCGACAATTGAGGATGGTTGGGAAGCCTGAGAGGCAAGAGGGTGTTCGGAGGCCAGGTCGGGTCCACTTGAAGCAATAGTTGAAGATAGCCGGGAAGCCTGAGCGGCGGGTGGATTTTCGGAGGTCAGGTCAGGTCCAGTGGATCTGCGTCGAGACCTGTGAGATGACCTGCGAGATAATGGCTGGTCGTCTGTGTAGGATCGAAAAGAATTTAGATATCTCCACAATGACATGATATTGTCTACTTTGAGCCTAAGCCCTCATGGTTTTCCTCTTGGGCTCTACCCAAAAGGTCTCATACCAATGGAGATATATTTTCTCTTATAAACCTATGATCTTTTCTATGTGTTTTCAATATGGGACTATATTTGCAACCTTGCAACCTTGGAACCCCAACAACCCCCCCTCAAACAAAGGACCATAGGCTTCCCACGTCCGATCCTCGACCCACCAAGTCTTCCTGCCCCTCGGTCCACCCGACTTACTAGGACTTCATTGCCTAGTCACAACTAGGACTTCCTGCCTGGTGTCTAGTCCTCTTGATCCGAACATAGGAGCCCCCACTTTCTTTGTTTGAGGTTAATATTGTACCCACATGGCTCAATCAGACTATAGCTCTTGTGCACAGTTGGCGGTTAAACCTTCTGGCAGTCTGGGCTCTGATACCAATTGTAGGATCGAAAAGAATTTAGATATCTGCACAATGACATGATATTTTCCACTTTGGGCCTAAGCTCTCATGGTTTTGCTCTTGGGCTCTACCCAAAAGGTCTCATGCGAATGGAGATATCTTTTCTCTTATAAATCTATGATCTTTTCCATGTGTTTTCAATATGGGACTATGTTTACAACCTTGCAACCCCAACAAGTCTGAATCCTTTGGTGGGGTTCTAGGCCGACGAGCAGGGAACACAGAGGTACTTTGCCTGGCAAGATCAGGAGCAAAGCTCACACAAGCGGTTGAGCGGGAAGCTGACCGGGGAGTTGTTGCAGCTGTTGGCCCTAAGCGGGGAAGAGCTGAGTGTGGAAGGCTCCTTCTAGCCATTATGATGCGACATCTGTGGTTTATTTCCTGGTCACTTAAAGGAAAGGGTTGGACCTTGGATGCACGAGTCAAGGTGTTTGCTGCGTAAGGAACGCCAGAATTAGAGTCGTATAACAAAAGCAGAGCAAAATAAGTTAAAGCAAAGTGGGGCTCACCTAAGGAGTGGGGCAGTTCAGAGGAGAGGCGGCTTAACCTGAACAGGAACAACACGTCCTCGACCAATAGTCTGAGTAAATCCAATCACCAACCCGCTAGTTGCATAGAAGCCTCCATGAAGAAGGGATCAGTTTGAAAATCCCCCAAATGAGGTACTGAGGGAAGAGCTGATTACCACCGGGTCGGCCACTCAACAGTAGAGGGAAACTTCAGGAAAAAGTACTTATCCTTCCAGTCAGCGTCTGAGGAAGGAAGGGAACAAAAGAAAGTGGTGCGGAGACGGGCTTGAAGACGAAATAGACCCTCACTCTGACGGCGAGAGGTAAAAAAGTAGTGAAACAAGCGAGGAAACCAAGATACGTCACATACTTCGCAGAGTGCGATGAATCCACACAAGATCCTCATGGAGTTGGGAGTTAGTTGACCTAGAGGAATTCGGAAGTAGCGGCTCACCGCGGAAAAAAGAGGATGGATGGGAAAACGGAGACCAGCAATAAATTGCTCTTTAAAGAAAGTGGCATACCCCGCTGAAGGGGAGGAGACTCGGTAGATCTCAGAGGGTATGATGATGTGTATATCTTCAGAGACTTCGTATGAATAACGAAGATCATCCAAATCCACTCTTGTGAAAGTGGAAACTCCCGGGGCATAGATAGGTGCAGGGGAAAGCATATGGAAGACAAAGGCAAAGTATGAGGAGCTAAGCACGACAGGTAGCAAAAACAAGAAGAAGGTGTAAGCTGGAAGTGAGAAAAGTTCAGCGGAATGGAGAAGGGGATACATTTATAGCCGCTTCCCTAAGGGGCATCATTGTTAGCGATCATCCAACGGTCCGCAGCAAAGGTAGCTCGTGTCATTAAAGCAAGGGAGGTCGTTGGATTGTCACAAAAAGTGGAGCAAAGAAAACATGTCAGAAAAAGTAGCAGTGAGGAACACGAGGGTAATAAAGAGTTATGATAACCTCGGGAATAGACGATGTTACAGTAAGTGCTCTCTAAGGCCTTCTACAGCAAGGTCAAAGGACATACTAGGGAGAGTAAGCAATCAGAAACTCAAGTCGGTAATACTGATCGGGACATCAGCAAGGTCGAAACAAGGGTCTGATCGATGAACAAGAAGGTCTTGCTTAAAGCTGTTGTAAACCAATAGACGTTAAGGCGTAGAATATCTACGGAGGAGGCACACACTTGACAGATCTTTTGAGCATACCAGGATGAAAACAAGCACAAATCCCAAGGATCTAATAACAAGTACAGGTTCAAGGTAAAGTGCCTGTACTCAGGCCTTGTTCATCATAGAGTTATGAAAAAGAATACAGATTAATCATCATCAGCAAAAGAAGGAAAGACATCTTCGGGAAGCTCTTGTAGATGGCGGGTCCTATCCAGGAAATCCTCTTGGACAACGGACCGGAAAAGACCCTGCTCGCACAGTTGACGTACAGCGCCCACGCCACCATAGCAGATCATCTCATTGATCAGATGATCTATTTTCTTCCCAAAGGTGGGGGAAGTGACATAGGCGACTCTGTACACTTTTAGATGAGCAGTTTCTCCTGTTCAGTAGTCGGCCAGCTCTCCCTTAGCTTTATCCGCATCAACCCGAACTAGTGTCATCTCTTGTTTGACATTGGAGGCTTCCTCCTTGGCCTTGAGTATGTCTGATTGCAACGATTTGATGGTGACTTTCCCGACCTCCCATTGGCTTTTAAGAGCCGCCTCTCGATTAGTGCTAGCGGCCAGGTCTGCTTTGGTAGCTGGTGTCGGCCTTTTTGTATGTCACGTTGCACATCAAATTAATTAAAATTGAAACTCATTAAAATTTAGACAAATGTTGTAGTAAGGAGTCCTAAGTCGTATTTTTCCAAGGATAACTAATAAATGTGTGTTTTCTAGAATTGGTGCTAAACAAAACCTAATTTCAACTTGAATACATCCAATTCCCAAAAGTACACTAAAGCAATTCAAAATGTAATCAAAGAAAAGGAAATTTATCTAAACATGCTCCACCTCTTTTGATTCAAATTATCAACAGTTAAATTCAGATTTTTAATGTATCATTAAATCCAATCAATCGATTCCCACTCCTTCAATTCACAATATCAGTAATACTAAATTAAAATTCTCAAACCGAATTATACAAACCGAAACAACTCTAATTCATAAACAAAAATAACTTCAACAATCAAGCTCAAACTCAAGTCTCCAATTCTCAATCTCATTAAATCACATTTAATAGAGGTAAACAATAAAATTTTAAGTGATTCATTCAACAATCAAGCATATTAACAGTCACACCTAAATCCGATGAATCAAATGAGATGTTTCCTAAATACATGAATTGAAACTTACTCTAACTTATAGAAACCGAAACAAAGAATTCCAAGTAAAGAAGAAAATTGCAAACTAAATAGGTAGCTAAACATTACTGTAGTTTCAGAAATCGCAAGGATTCAGAATTTCAAGTCAGAGATTAGAACTAGGGTTTTCAGCAAAGAAAATCAGAAATGAATTTTAGAAAATTGAATCAAAGAAGAAATGTAAGGAAAAGAAATCAGATCTGATGATCTGAGCTAGTTTGAGCACAATTCAAAGACAAAAGCAAAGAAATCTAAACCCTAAACATTTCCCATCCCAAATCAAGAACAAATCTAATCAATCTGCTGAGCAACAGAAATGCTTGAAGAAACCTCCCCTCAAACATTCAACAATGATCACCAAGCTTCTAACTATCACTAAATAACGCTCATAGCTCTTGGAAACCTCCCCTCAAGCTCACATCCATCTGATAATCCCATCGGCCAAAGAAAATAGAGCTCGATTTTGTGAATTTGCAAATCGGATCGAATGGCCACATGGTCCAAGTTTTGCTGTGGAATGGAGATCGGAACAGACTCAGAAACCTCAAGAAACCTCCCTTGAAGCATCTGTTGATTGTGAAGATCACTGGTCAAGAAAACTCCCTTGAATAGGATCGCGACGATGAACGAAACAAAGACGCGCCGAGAAACCTCCCTCTAGCACTCTCTAATCACCGGAAGATGGACGTCGGCAGCTCGGAGATCGCCGTCGGTGAAGAAATTAGCTCTCAAATCTGGTTTTGGAACGAAAGCTTCGGCGACGAAGAAGATGAATAGTGGTGGAAATTGCGAAGCAGAGCTCAATCTGCACTGTAGCTTCTCGCGGTATTTAAATCCTCCTCAAAACTAATCCAACGGTCCAGAACTCTCGGAGCTTGATCAACGGTAGAAAATCGCCTAAAATATGATCCAAAAGTATTGATCTTCATCTACGGTCCAGATCTACTCCTCATTAAGTTGGATGAGCCGAATCTTCAACGGATGGCCCAGATCTGCTTGATCTTCAATGGACGGTCCAAAACACTCCAAGGCTTGATCGCTTCGTTTAGCCCTAGATTTGAGCCAAAATGTGGCCTAATCTGATCGGGTCCATGCCCCTTTCAATGCCTACAAAATAATAAATAAATATTAGCATCAAATACCATGAAAATAAGCTAATTTGTAATTAAGTCCAAGATCACATGTAATTATGAAATATGATGTAAATGTGAGATTAAGCTATGAATATATCACTAAAAATATGCATTATGAATCAAAATAATGTAGCAAAATCATGGTTATCAGTAGCCGCCAGGTCTCTCTCCATGACCTCATAGGACTCCTGTAGAGTCTTTAGTTTCTCGGAAAGGGTGGCCATCTCTGATTCTTTCTCATCCAGGTCGGCCAGGATCTTGATACGTCGTTGCCCCTCTAATTTCAACTTAGACTCACTGGTTTTCAAGGCAGTCTCCAGAGTCTTTACCCTTTCCGACCCTGCATGAACCAAGCTTCGGGCGGATTGGGCAGATTCCCCAGCAGCATGGAGGCAAGATTGTATCGGGTCGTCAAGGGTAGTCGGGTCCAGTATATGCTGAGGGGTCAAAGGCAGCTCTAGTTCTCAAATACGAGTCTTTAGCGACTCGTTCTCGCATTGCAGACTGGCCACGACGTGAGAAAGGCTCAAACTCATGGAACAGGTTTGCCCAAAATAAGAAAGAGTTAGAGTTAACTCAAGACATCCGAACAGGAAAAGGAAAAATCTTAACAATAATAGGTGTTGGGAAAATAAGTCAGCCCCTTCTAACAGCGAACGCTCCTAGAACTGATCAATAGTCGTTTTCCATGAGGTAGCTAGGGCCCCATGGAGTTGTACCTGGCCGCAAGGGAGGGGGTGCCAACTGAGGGAGGGGGTCCATCCCTGATAAAGACGGTAGTTGGAAGGAGAACGAGGTGTATGTGCTCTTAGAGCGCTCCTTGGTGCGAGAAGGAGCAGAAGCTGAGGTGGTAGCTGGGAGCGGGATAGAAGGGGTTAAAGAACCCTCGAGCTGGTCTCCAGCTTGGTAACTAGCCTGCTCGGGGGCCACGACCGGGATTGAAGTAGAAGTGGTGACTTCTATGGTAGGAGGAGACGTCCGAGCGGGAGTAAGCCTTTGCTTTGGAAAAGGTTCGTCTAGCAGGAGGCAGAGAGGGAGATGCTTGGACTGAAGGAGTGACGCGCTTCCTCTTGCGCTAGAGGCGCAAACGCTTGTCAGGAGGAGGAGAGGGGGCTGCTCATCCTCGGCCGGCTCCACAGGTAAAGAACCGACTTTGGAGGTCCCAAGTTCCTCGGGGAGTTGGGTTGGAGTCCCCACTGGTACACTAGCGGGAACCATCGAAGAAGCCGCCAAACCTTTAGTAATTTCTTCTCCTACCTTCTTCAAAACATTGCTGGGCAGCTTGGAGGAATCCACAAAATATGCACGGAACATAGCGGCTTCTGCAAAATAGGAGGAAGATACCTCAGTTAGCGAAGACAAGGAAAAAAAGACGGGGAATCTTAGCAAAAGGAGTGCCTATAGACGTTGGGATAGGGCTAAGCCCAAAAGCATGTAGAAAGCTCTCCCGCATTATCACAGAAAGTCGGAGACGCACTCTATCACATTTCTCTGAAGCTGTAAGGCAGTCTGGCTAGTGATGGTGTTATCGCAGCTCGGAGGTAGGGGCAGAGTATATCGCCACTGGGTGGGCCAGGATACAGGTCCAGGTAGCTGAACAAAGAAGAAACGGGATTTCCAACCTTTGTAGGAAGAAGGCATATCGTCAAAAAACTTATACCCGACCCGGGATTGCACCATAAACACACCGGGCTCTGCTCGTTTGAAGGAATAAAAGTGAAGAAAAAGTTGCGGAGTCAGAGGAATTTGATACAGGCGACAAAGGATCACCATTCCGCACATAGTGCGGAAGACATTAGGAGCAAACTGAGAGAGTGAAATGTCAAGGTACTAGCTTAGGGAGGAGAAAAATGGGTGAATAGGGAAGCGAAGATGCCGAGAAGATGGTCCTTAAAAAAGGGCACAAATCTGGTAGGAGGAGATGATGGAGATTCGTCGGGTTTTGGAAGCAGGACCTTGTAATCATTGGGCAGGTGTAGGTTGTGTTGGATTGTCTTAAGGTCACTTATGTCTAAGTCAGAAATGAAAAATGAATACCGGGGCCTTTCCATCTCTCAACCATGAAAGAAATGGAAATGAAGAAGGAAAAGGGAGAGTACTTACGGAGGGCAAACACGAAGAAGAAGGTGAACAGGTGAGAGCAAGAAGGTAATGAAGGGCCGAGGCAGATGAAGTGGTAAGAAGGCGACGACGGACAACCTTTAGTGTTTATAAAGTAAAACTCCTAGGAAGCATCGAAAAAGGGGTCAGATGATTCAAGTGGCAAAGCGCACGTTCGCCGTCAGATCAAAGGGTGAAAGCTATCTGGGGTCGTGTGCAAAAAGTGCTCATCATACGTGATGAGGGATAAAGTTCGTGGGACACGTGTCGCTTCCGATGAAAGGTATTTATGATGTACGTGACAGGAAAATCAGGACGAGAGATTTGCGTACGGAATCATTTCCCTTCAGGAAGACCATACCTCGAGAACTGGGAATGCCATGTGGTTACATTGGGAAGTGGAGAAGGAGACGGCGGGAAGCGCCGACTCAAATTCGATGCCTTTATCTCGCTTTTCTGTCTCAAAATCAGAGTAAGGTTTATTACTTATTTAATTAAAGTCTTACGCAATGCACTTGTCGATTGCAAGAATCTCAGGTTAAGTCTATTAGCCCATTCCCTGCCAAGTCACCAGAGCAGGCCTCCATAACCCTTCCTGGTCAGGCCTCCGGAACACTTCCTGGTCAAGCCTCCAGGAAGTCTCTCGGTCTGGACTCCAGACTCTCGTCTCAGTACGAGTTATAAGTGAGCATCCTCTCACGCCCAATGACCTCCTAGCCGATGTCCCAAACTCTTGTCTCAGTGCGAGTTATAAGTGAGCATGCTCTCACGCCCAACGACCTTCTGGTCAGTGTCTCAGACTTTCGCCTCAGTGCGAGTTATAAGTGAGCATGCTCTCACACCTCCAGACTCTCGTCCTGGTGCGAGTTATAAGTGAGCATGCTCTCAAGCCTCCAGACTCTCACCCCAGTGCGAGTTATAAGTGAGCATGCTTTCACGCCCAACCACCTCCCGGTCGGTGTCCCAGACTCTCGCCTTAGTACAAGTTATAAGTGAGCATGCTCTCACGCCCAACGACCTTTCGGTTGGGATTCCAAACTCTTGCCTCAGTGCGAGTTATAAGTGAGCCGGCTCTCACACCCAACGACCTCCTAGTCGGTGTCCCAGACTCTCGCCCCAGTGTGAGTTATAAGTGAGCATGCTCTCACGCCTCCAGACTCTCGCCTCTGTGCGAGTTATAAGTGAGTCTGCTCTCACGCCCAACGACCTCCAGGTCGATGTCCCAGACTCTTGCCCCAGTGTGAGTTATAAGTGAGCATACTCTCACGCCTCCAGACTCTAGCCCCAGTACAAGTTATAAATGAGCCTGCTCTCATGCCCAACGACCTCCCGGTCGGTGTCCCAGACTCTCGCCCCAATACGAGTTATAAGTGAGCATGCTCTCACACCTCCAGAATCTCGCCTTAGTGCGAGTTATAAGTGAGCATGCTCTCACGCCCAACGACCTCCTGGTCGGTGTCCCAGACTCTCACCTCAGTGTGAGTTATAAGTGAGTCTTCTCTCACGCCCAACGACCTCCAGGTCGGTGTCCCAGACTCTCGCCCCAGTGCGAGTTATAAGTGAGCATGTTCTCACGCCTCTAGACTCTCACCCCAGCGTGAGTTATAAGTGAGCATGCTCTCACGCCAACGACCTCCCAACCGGTGTCCCAGACTCTCATCTCAGTGTGAGTTATAAGTGAGCATGCACTCGCGCCCAACTACCTCTCGGTCGGGATTCCAGACTCTCGCCTCAGTGCGAGTTATAAGTGAGTCTGCTCTCATGCCCAACGACCTCCCGGTCAGTGTCCTAGACTCTCGTCCCAGTGCGAGTTATAAGTGAGTCTGCTCTCACGCCCAACGACCTCTCGGTCGGTGTCCCAGACTCTCGTCCCAGTGCGAGTTATAAGTAAGCATGCTCTCACGGCTCCAGACTCTCACCTCAGTGCGAGTTATAAGTGAGTTTGCTCTCATGCCCAACGACCTCCCGGTCGGTGTCCCAGACTCTCGTCTCGGTGCGAGTTATAAGTGAGCATGCTCTAACGCCTCCAGACTCTCGCCCCAGTGCGAGTTATAAGTAATCTTACTCTCACGCCCAACGACTTCTCGGTCGGAATACCAGATCCCTACCCTAGCTCATAACCGACAACATGTAAATAAGAAAGGGTTATGGGGGAAAGAAGAAAGGAACATGAACAAAGGTCGGAATTCATTCAGATTTACATTATTTGATAAGCTACGAATAGACCTGGTTACATAAGAGACACTTGAGTATTTAATTCAAAGATCTCTCCCAATATCAACAGCTAAGTGGCACCTCGGGCAAAAGTGCTTCACTTGACATACTTTCTTCAGATCAGCTTGAGCTTGAGCTAGCTCCACCTGGGTGTACTGAATAATGTGACATTGTTGAGCATTAGTATGGTCTTTAGTCTGGTGTTCCTCCTGAAGAAGAGCTACAGAAGCGGCGTGTTTATCTCTCAAATAGATCAGAAATTGGGCTTAACCCTCCAAGTTTGAGTAGGCCTTTTGCTTCAATGCTACTTCAGCTTGAGTCCAGGACTTGGCAGCTAACCAAAGCTCTTCAATGTCCCGACGAAGGGAAATATGAAGATCCCGATCATGTGTCATCTTAGCTAGAATCGTATCCTACTGAGAAAGCAACTGAGTCATGTGTGTCAGTTGCTGGCGTAATAACAATAGCTCATCAGACTCAAAGTAAGATTCCATCATTGGAGGGAGGCAACCAGGAAAAGTACAAAGGCATAAGAGAAGTCAGGCCCCTTTATAGAAGAGAAGGATGCGAAGAGTCGACTTAGAAGAAGTAGTGGGATGGCTATTCATTGAAATTGAGGAAGGCATTAAATAGGTTACACGACCAAGGAGGTGGAAAAAGGAGGCAGCATTTAAAGAAGGACATAAAAGCATAATAGTGGAGTAAACGAAACTAGGATATGGGTCTAGTCAGTTGGACTCGCACATCCTTCGAATAGACTTGAGGGGTAGGCTTGTGATACAGCGCATAATGTGGGGTCCGATAGAGCTAGTCAATCAGGAGTCAAGGGGATGTGACAGTCAGAAGTCAAGGGGACGTAGCAATCAGAAGTCAAGGGGATGTGGGAGTCAGAAGTCAAAGGGATGTGGCAGTCAGAAATCACGAGGATGTGGCAATCAGAAGTCAAGGGGGCGTATCGTTCAACAGAAGGGGTAGGACTGCTGTAGGCCGCTAGTCATAAAATGCCCGGTCAGGATGTCCAGATCGGGAGTTCAGATCTACAGTATGAGGAACAATTAAGAAAGAGAGAGAAATGTCTCCACCAGTCGGGTTTTCTCAAATAGGGCTATAGATATATGAGCCTAATACACCCGGTCGGGATCTCGCGGACCACTCAGTTATACCCAGACCGAGCTCTCCAACTACTGGTCATCAAGAGCTTCTCCATCCATACCCAATCGGTAGGGCACTACACGACAACTGGGCCAAGGAATCGTAATCATATGTCGGGGAATAACTACTGCCTGTCAGGGTATATTCTAATGGTCGGTGGCTCACTGCTAATGGAACCTTCCTCCGGCCTATAAGAGGATGTCATGTGTCATTCACCGCTAGACAAGTCCTGGCACCCAATATTCCCTGACACTCGTCAGATTCCAGAAGTACGCACTGTAATATAAAAAGGGGGGTCCTCTCCCTTACGGAGGTACGTTCACTTACCTTTTCACACTTATCTTCTACTTTTTTTCTTTTTGTTTACTGTTCTCCAGGGGAAAAAGTACCTGACTTGAGCATCGGAGCGCCTGCTCCGGGAACTTTTTGTTGGTGCAATATTCCCTAGGTCAAGGTTGACCTGGTTGACTGAGCTTGAATTGGTTCGAGCTCGAGTCTTGATGTTTGGGTTTTGATGTTTGACAAATACATTGAGACAATACATGAAGATTGCAGGTGCAATTGTTCATGTGGGGAGATTGTGAAGGAGAGTCAAGTAGGTCAAGGTTGACTGGATACTTGACGTGAAAATCCTAGTGAGTAAATCTAAGTGAAAGTCCTGGTGAGTGAAGCTAGGCAGAAAGGGAAATCATAGTGAGTGAAGCTAGGTGAAAGTCCTGGTGAGTGAAGTCAGGCAGATGGGAAGTCCTAGTGAGTAAAGGTAGGCAGAAAGGAAAGTCCTGGAGAGTGAAGACAGGCAGATGGGAAGTCCTAGTGAGTGAAGCTAGGCAGAAAGGGAAGTCCTGGTGAGTGAAGCCAGGCATAGGAAAATTCATGTGGATCAAGTTTGATCGGACACCTGGTATTGTTAAGTCCAAGTGGGTCAAGGTTGACCGGACACTTGGCATGAGGAGAAAGTCCAAGTGGGTCAAAGGGATTGACCGGACACTTGGTGAGGGAGTCCTAGCAGGTCAAGAGTGATCGGATGTTACACATCATGTCCTAACAGGTCATGGTTGACTGGATGTTGGGTTTGTAGGGCTTTTGGACTTGATCGGAGCAAGTCAAGTGGGTTCAATCGATCAACCGATCGATTGAACTAGGTCCAATTGATCGGGTGATCGATTGGACTGAGCCTTCTAGAAAAAGGTTCCCCAATCGATCAGTGGATCGATTGGGGAGAATCGCCGCGCGCACAGAAAGCCTCCCAATCGATCGGTCGATCGATTGGGAGCCTCCAATCGATCGGCTGATCGATTGGGAGCTGTGATTTCGCACGATAAGCCCTAGATCGATCAGCCGATCGATCCAGGCATTTCTCAAAAGCATAGAGGCGCTCTGGATCGATCGGTCAATCGATCAAAAGCCTCCCCAATTGATTGGGAGCAATCCAATCGATTGGGATTCAACCGTTGGCGCAGATAAAGTCGTTGGCGAGTTTTTTTCTGGGTACTTCTTCATCTCTTTTCCACGGGTGATCTCAGCAGCTCTCCACAGCGATCTTTTCTTCCTCACCACCAGTTCTTGAAGGTTCTTGGAAGCTCATCCAAGTCAAGAGGTGAGTTGCAACAAGAAGAAGAAGAAGCTAGGGTTTTATTATAATCTTGTAAGATTTACTTGTATTTTGCTTCTTTCCTTCTTATTGTTGTATTGTGAGCTTCTAAGGCTTCTCCGCCTATGGTAGTTACCGTAAAGGAGTGTTTTCATAGTGGAGGGTGCGTGAGTGTGTGGATCCTTGGACTAGTCACCTCTTCTTGAGGTGGATATCAAGTAAATCCCTAGAGTTAGCGTTGTTATTTTTGTTTCTTGTATTTCCACTACACATCATCCCAAGAAGCGAGCAACGACGAGCACGACGATCACAAAGAGCTATTCACCCCCCTCCCCCCTCAAGCTACATTTCAGTCCCAACAAGTGGTATCAGAGCAAGGTTGCTCTTCACCGGAATCATCGTCCGAAGGGGCAAAAAGTTAGAGGGTGAAGAAGTTGGAGCAATTCTACAAGTCAAAAACTTCATTCAAGAGGCTCAACTTCAAGATGGAATTCCAAGACGAACTTGGATTCGATACAAGGGTGTCTCCACCGTTCACAATGATGAGCTTTGATCTTTGGAGATCAAGGATCGAAAATTTTTTGATGGTGGAGATAGAGCTATGGTTTGCTCTAATGGAAGGCTTCGAAGCTCCAAAGAATCCAAAGGGCAAAATTCTCAAGAGGAGCAAGTGGAGCCAAGAACAAATCCAAAGCTGTGAGGCTAATGACAAAGTGACCAAGCTTGTGGTCAACTTATTGCCGAGCAACATCTTGGAGAAAATTGGAAAATTTAAAGATGTCAAAGAGCTATGGATCAAATTGGCCAAGCTTCATGAAGAACTCTCCATTGTACCAATCTAAGAAGAATCAAACGAGGGTGATTCATTGAATCAAGATCAAAAGGAAGAGGATTCCGAAGTTGAGAGATGCTCAACTTCCGAAGAAGAGGTCCAAGAAGCTTCATCTTTAAAGGAATACAATGAAAATGGAAAAGAGAGAGCATACTCTTTGTTCCATATGCAAGAGGAAGATGAAGAAGTCTCCACCTCTAGGATTGAGGGGGAGATACCATTGTTGACATCAGATCAAGAAGAAGGAGAAACTTCTACATCCGGGTCAAATGGAGAAGAAGACAATGCATCCTCCAAAAATCAGGAAACATCAAATGGAGGATCAAGTGTCATCCCTACATGTGAAGGTAAAAATATTTCCATTAAAGATAAAAATCATATTATATATTTTGAGTGTAGGGAACATGGGCATTACAAAAGTAAATGTCCAAAATTGGCAAAGAAGAAGAGCCAAGTGGCACTAAGGGGCAAGGAGAAGCCCAAAGAGACTGCTCCCGGAACAAAGAAGAGCAAAGAGCACATTGTGTACTTCTCTTGTAATCAAAAGGGGCACTATTGTAGTCAATGTCCAAAGGGGAAGAAAGCGGTCAAGGCTCAAGGAGGAAGCACAACTCAAGGAGAAGCCTCCAAGATAAAACGCAAGGTATCATTTGTTGAGCCTACCCCTTTAAATTATAGTAAAAAACATGCTAGTTCTAATTTATATCATTTTAATGTTATTTACCATAAAATAGGAAGCATGATAGCATTAAGGAAAAACATCTAGCTTATCATGTTAAAAGCACACCTAAGGTTAGGGAGATAGAGAACAACTTAGGTAATAACACTAAGAACCTTAGGTATAAGCCTAAAAATAAAAAGGCTCAAGGATTTAATGAAAAACCAAAATCTAAGGATTTATGGAAAGAAAATCAATTCTTGAGGTCAAGACTTGATAAAATGGAGACCCTAAAAAGGAGGGAAAATATCCTAAAAGGGCAAAATGAGCAAAACCTAGGACTAGGAGTGCAAGGGTCATCCAAGGGTCATAACAGTTTGGTATACAAACCTAAAACAAAAAAGGATGTGCCTTCTTACCATAGGGTTACATATAGCTATGGAACTAACCCTAGGCCTAGTGGTCAAGTCAAAAATATAAGGAAAGTTATCCCTAGAAGTATTTTTGCAACAACAAACATGACTAAGACTTCTAAGAAGACTAAGAAAGTCACTAGGAAGGTCACAAGGGAAGAAATCCCTAGAGTTGACTTAGAAAAAGTGACCAAGGCTTCTAAAAAGTCTAACAAGGTCACTAGGAAGGTATCTAGGGAGGTTATCCCTAGTGAATACTGTTAGGACCAAATATGTAGCTAGAGGGGGGGGGGGGGGTGAATAGCTCGGCGCGCTCCTCGTGCTTGTCGTTGCTTGTTTCTTCAAAGATATGCAGCGGAAAATACAAAGAACCAAAATACACAACGCTAACAAGAGGATTTACTTGGTATCCACCTCACAAGAGGTGACTAATCTAAGGATCCACACACTCATGCACCCTCCACTAATAAAACACTCCTTTATGGTAACTACCGAAGGCAGAGAAGCCCTACAATACTCTCAATACAACAAGAAAGCAAGGGAAGACAAATACAAGAAATATCATACAAGATATGTAGTGAAAACCCTAACCCTAGCTTCTTCCTCTTGTTGTAGTCATGCCTCTTGACTTGGCTGTCTCTCCAAGATCCTTCAAGAACTGGCGGTGAGAGTGGAAAACGCTATGGAGAAGATGTCGTGTAGATCAGAGCTGAACAGTGTGAGCGATGGCGAAGGAATCGCACGCCAACGGCTTTATCCAGCGCCAACGGTCGGATCCCGATCGATTGGATTGCTCCCAATCGATCGGGGAGGCTTTGGATCGATCGACTGATCGATCCAGAGCGCCTCTGTGCTCCTGGAGTTGCCTGGATCGATCGACCAATCGATCCAGGTCCCATCGCGTGAAATCGCGCCTCCCAATCGATCGCCCGATCGATTGGGGGCTCTGGATCGATCGACCGATCGATTCAGAGCTCTTCTGTTCGCGCGACACTTCTCCCCAATCGATCCACTGATCGATTGGGAGGAGGCTTGTCGCGGGGACTCTCCCAATCGATCGGTCGATCGATTGGGCATGAGCCAATCGGTCAACTGATCGATCCAGCTCTTGTTTTTGCCTAAAAATAAGTCCAAAGTCCCCTAAACCAACATCCGGTCAACCTTGACCTGTTGGTATATCATGCCTAGCATTCGGTCGTCCTTGACCTGCTAGAACTCCCTCACCAAATGTCCGGTCAATCCCTTCGACCTACTTGGACTTCCCAACACCAGATGTCCGATCAACCTTGATCCATCTGGATTTTCCTTGCCTGGCTTCACTCACCAGGACTTCCTTTCTGCCTAGCTTCACTCACTAGGACTTCTCTTCTGCCTAGCTTCACTCACTAGGACTTCCCTTCTACCTAGCTTCACTCACTAGGACTTCATTTCTGCCTGGCTTCACTCACTAGGACTTCACGTCTGCCTGGCTTCACTCACTAGGACTTCTCTTCTGCCTAGCTTCACTCACTAGGACTTTCCAGTCAAATATCCAGTCAACCTTGACCTACTTGGCTATTCTTTACAATTTCACCACATGAACAATTGCACCTGCAATCTCTATGTCTTGTCTCCATGTATTGTCAAACATTGAAACCCAAACATCAAGACTCGAGCTTGAACCAATTCAAGCTCAGTCAACCAGGTCAACGTTGACCTAGGGAATATTACACCAACAATCTCCCCTTTTTTGATGTTTGACAATACCACTTAACAATACCACTTGTAAGTTAGGCTAATCCCATAGCCTGAACTTTCTTCATGCCAATATGAGAATGAAGGCGTAAGTTAAACCCTACGTTCTCCCCCTAAGAGGACAAACTTCCTCTTAGATAATGAAGGCCTAACTTAAACCCTTTTATTCTCCCCCTATTGGCACACATCAAAATAAGCAAACTCTCCCCCTGAAGAGTTACCTAACGTTGTTCACAACTTTACTTGTTGCTCACAATCCGATAACGAAGGTCTCATATCCTTCACTATCATTAAATGCTCATCCTTGAGCAGACACCCCTTGAATAATGAATATATCCACTCTCCATTATTTTCAAATGCTCAACCTTGAGCATTTCCGTGAAAGAAGGTTAACCACCTTCCAAGGTGTATGAAAAGTATTTTTCATGTCCTTAAAGAGTAACTCCCCCTAAAGACATGCACGAAATTTCTGTCATTGCACCAACAATGACTTGGAATCCCTAAATCTTTAGGAAACCCAAAATTAGAAGTTTTGAGGTTCAAAAATTCAATATTGAAACCAAACCTCAACCTAAACTTCTACTTAGTCTCCCTTAACCAATCCATCCTTGTTTTCATCATGAAAACTTCCCCTAAATGTATACAAATGTGTTTTGAGGGGTTAGGAATGGTTCCCTAGACTAAAAGGGGTTCAAAATGCTGAATTCAGGCTTTCCCAGCTAAAATCAGCATCCCCAATTGATTGGAGTTGGGTCCCAATCGATTGAACCCTGTTGAATCTATCCACTGATCGATTCAGTTTTCGTGGATCGATCGGCTGATCGATCCAGCGAGCTTCTGCTCACGAGAAATGCCTTCTCAAACGATCGCCCGATCGATTGAGGCACTTCAATCGATCAGGTGATCGATTGAACCTCTGAAAAGGCTGAACTTCAATTTCAGTCAATTTCAGAAACTCCCCAAAAATTCTACAAAATTCAAAAAATTATGAAAATTCATGTAGACATTCCTTAGGGTATATATTATCATGGAAAAATAGTTTCCTAAGAAAATACTTCATATTTTCAAGATTGACACAAACTAGAAAACTTGCAAAAACTTTAGTGTTTTCTTCTAGTTTGTGTCTAACTTTACATTGCTGAGTACTATCAAAAGATAGACTTCACCAAGGTTTTCCAAAACATTTTTGAAATCATTTTCAAAACCAATTTCCAATCATGTTCTTTGGGCTCAATGCACATGACTTGTACATTGGCTTTCCCAATGATTGGAAAACACATAACTATACGTTTGATGAACCTAAAACTCACAAAAATGCACTAAATCAACATCTTGAGTTTTGTTCATCATCCTAACATCTCACTTGTATTTAATGTGTACTAAACCACATACAAGTCACCTTATAGTTCTTAATGAGATGTAAACTTTTGGTTTTTCCCTAATCTAGGGATCATGCATATCTACCTAGGCATTTTGAGGTTATGAACATCCATCAAGGATGTGATTTGTTAATAAATGTCATTTGTCCTTAAATTTCGAGAAATTAAAAATAATGCATGATATGTTATGGCATACATCAAAAAGAAATATTTTTCAAAAGAAACTATTCTATAACTACATGATGTATGTATGACATGACATGGTATTTTTGTGATTTTCATAATAAAATATGAATGCAAAAATAAACATGATGTCATGATATATGATGGGCAAACAAAGCATGACAAGTTTTAGCATTAATGAAATATACCTAGATTACCTATCTAAGTATTCTAAAACCTTAGCTAAATCCTAGATTGCCCAATTTCATCAAGAAAATACCAAAACCCAATTTTGACATTTTCTTTGTCTTTTCCTACATTGTGCCAATTTAAATCAAGCATATTCCTCAAAATTTGGCACAAATTACTCTCTCAAAGAGTAATCACATTAAGTTAAGGCATAAATTACCTTTAATTTCCTAAGAACATACCAAAATCCTAACTTGGTAGTTCTTTTGATTTTCCCTATTTGTGTCACTTAGGATATCATCCAATTTCTCAAAATATGACACATTTTACTCTTCCCAAGAGTAAACATATACCCCTTATCATTTTTAAAGGTTAATAATAACCTTGAAAATACTCTCCGAGTGTCAACTTCATCAAAGTTGGGTTAACTACCCTTCTAATCGGAGTTGATACTCTATAACCCATTTATGGGGTAGAGAAAATGCTCCTAGGAACTCAAAACCTATTGGTGCTCCTTGGATGCTCTAGGTATTCACTAGGGATAACTTCCCTAGATACCTTCCTAGTGACCTTGTTAGGCTTCTTAGAAGCCTTGATCACCTTTTCTAGGTCAACCCTAGGAATAACCTCCCTTATGACCTTCTTTGTGACATTCTTAGACTTCTTAGAAGTTTTAGTCACATTTGTTGCAAAAATACTCTTAGGGAAACCTCCCTAGTATTTTTGACTTGACTCTTAGACCTAGACTCGGTTCCATAGCTATATGGAACCATATGGTAAGAAATTACATCCTTCTTAACCTTGGGTTTGTATCCCAAACCTCTATGGCCATTGGATGACCTTTGTACTCCTAAACCTAGGTTTTGCTCATTTTACCCTTTTAGGATATTTTCCATCCTTTTTAGGGTCTTTTCTAACTTATCAAGTCTTGACCTCAAGACTTGATTTTCCATCCTTAAGTCCTTAGCTTTAGGTTTTCCAATGAATTCATGAGCATTTTTATTTCTAGACCTATAACTAAAATTTTTAGTTTCCTTGTCTAGATTTTTATCTACCTTTCTAAACCTAGGTGTGGTAGTTTTAGCATGTAGAGCCACATATTTTTCTTTAAAGCTCTCATGCTTTCTATTCTTATGGTAAATAGCATTAAAATGATAAAAATTAGAACTAGCATGCTTTTTACCATTATTCAAGGGAGTATGCTCAATAAATGATACCTTTCTTTTTACCTTAGAAGCTCCCCCTTGAGTTGTGCTTCCTCCTTGAGCCTTGACCGCTTTCTTCCCTTTGGGACATTGACTTCGATAGTGTCCCTTTTGATTGCAAGAGAAGCACACAATGTGCTCCTTGCTCTTCTTTGTTCCGGGAGCGGTCTCTTTGGGCTTCTCCTTGCCCTTTGGTGCCACTTGGCCCTTCTTCTTGGCCAATTTAGGGCATTTGCTCTTATAATGCCCATGTTCCCTACATTCAAAACATATAATATGATTTTTAATTTTATTTAAGCTAGTTATACCTTCATGTGTAGGGATGGCTTCCTCTCTTTTTGATTTCGATGTAGAGGCTTCCTCTTGATCCGAAAATGATGCTCCTTCAATAGATTTGTCTCGACTTATGGAGGTGGAAGCTTCTTCATCCTCTTCTTCTCTTGACCCGGATGTGGAGACTTCTCCTTCTTCTTGATCCGGTGTCACCGAAGGTCGCTCCCCCTCAATCCTAGAGGTGGAGACTTCTTCATCTTCATCTTGTACATGGAACAAGGAGTATGCCCTCTCCTTGCCCTCTTCATTGCATTCCTTTGAAGATGAAGCTTCTTGGACTTCTTCTTCGGAAGATGAGCATCTCTCACCTTCGGAATTCTCCTCCTCTTGGTCTTGCTTCAATGAGTCACCCTCTTTGGATTCTTCTTGGTTTGGTACAGTGGAGGGGATCTCATGAATCTTTGTCAATTTGCTCCATAGCTCTTTGGCATCTTCAAAATCTCCAATTTGCTCCAAGATGTTACTTGGCAATAAATTGACCAAAAGCTTGGTCACTTTGTCATTGGCCTCAAATCTTTGGATTTGTCCTTGGCTCCACTTGCTCCTCTTGAATACTTTTCCCTTGGAATTTGTTGGAGCTTCAAATCCTTCCATTAGAGCAAACCATTGCTCTATCTCCATCATCAAGAAATTCTCGATCCTTGATTTCCAAAGATCGAAGCTTGTTGAAATAAATGATGGAGGCACCCTTGTATCGAATCCAAGTCCGTCTTGGAATTCCATTGAAGTTGAGCTTGATAAAATCTTTGACTTGAAGAATTTGCTCCAACTTCTTCACCCTCTAGCTCTTTTCCCTTTCCGACGATGATTTCGGTGAAGAGCAACCTTGCTCTGATACCACTTGTTAGGACCAAATATGTAGCTAGAGGGGGGGTGAATAGCTCGGCGCACTCCTCGTGCTTTTCGTTGCTTGTTTCTTCAAAGATATGCAGCGGAAAATACAAAGAACCAAAATACACAACGCTAACAAGAGGATTTACTTGGTATCCACCTCACAAGAGGTGACTAATCCAAGGATCCACACACTCACACACCCTCCACTAATAAAACACTCCTTTACGGTAACTACCAAAGGCGGAGAAGCCCTACAATACTCTCAATACAACAAGAAAGCAAGGGAAGACAAATACAAGAAATATCTTACAAGATATGTAGTGAAAACCCTAACCCTAGCTTCTTCCTCTTGTTGTAGTTACACCTCTTGACTTGGATGTCTCTCCAAGATCCTTCAAGAACTGGCGGTGAGAGTAGAAAACGCTGTGGAGAAGCTGTCGTGTAGATCGAAGCTGAACAGTGTGAGCGATGGCGAAGGAATAGCACGCCAACGGCTTTATCCAGCGCCAACGGTCGGATCTCGATCGATTGGATTGCTCCCAATCAATCGGGAAGGCTTTGGATCGATCGGTTGATCGATCTAGAGCACCTCTGTGCTCCTGGAGTTGCCTGGATCGATCGACCAATCGATCCAGTTCCCATCGCGCGAAATCGCGCCTCCCAATCGATCGCCCGATCGATTGGGGGCTCTGGATCGATCGGCCGATCGATCCAGAGCTCTTCTGTTCGCGTGACACTTCTCCCCAATCAATCCACTGATCGATTAGGAGGAGGCTTGTCGCGGGGACTCTCCCAATCGATCGACTGATCGATTGGGCATGAGCCAATCGATCGGCTGATCGATCCAGCTCTTGTTTTTAACCAAAAACAAGTCCAAAGTCCCCTAAACCAACATCCGGTCAACAATGACCTATTGGTACATCATGCCTAGCATCTGGTCTCCCTTGACTTGCTAGAACTCCCTCACCAAGTGTCCAGTCAATCCCTTCGACCTACTTGGACTTCCCAACACCAGATGTCCGATCAACCTTGATCCATCTGGATTTTCCTTGCCTGGCTTCACTCACCATGACTTCCTTTCTACCTAGCTTCACTCTCTAGGACTTCTCTTCTGCCTAGCTTCACTCACTAGGACTTCCCTTCTGCCTAGCTTCACTCACTAGGACTTCACTTCTGCCTGGCTTCACTCACTAGGACTTCACGTCTGCCTGGCTTCACTTACCAAGACTTCTCTTCTGTCTAGCTTCACTCACTAGGACTTTCCAGTCAAGTATCCAATCAACCTTGACCTACTTGGCTATTCTTTACAATTTCACCACATGAACAATTGCACCTGCAATCTCCATGTCTTGTCTCCATGTATTGTCAAACATTGAAACTCAAACATCAAGACTCGAGCTTGAACCAATTCAAGCTCAGTCAACCAGGTCAACCTTGACCGAGGGAATATTACACCAACAAATACCTAGAGCATCCAAGGAGCACCAATAGGTTTTGTGTTCCTAGGAGTATTTTCTCGACCCCTTAGACGGGTTAGAGAGTGTCAACTCCAATTAGAAGGGTAGTTAACCCAACTTTGATGAAGTTGACACTCGGAGAGCATTTTCAAGGTTATTGTTAACCTTTGAAAATGAAAAGGATTATGATTTACTTTTGAAATGAGTAAAATATGCCATGATTTGAGAAAATTGATTTTAAATTAAATTGGTATAAGTGAGAGAATCGTAAAGAAATGTCAAGTTGGGATTTTGGCATTTTATTGGGAAGTTAAAGGCAAATCTAAGCCTTATTTTAATTTGTTACTATTTAAAAGAGTAATTTGTGTCAAAATTTGAGGAATATGTTTAATTTAAATTGGCACAATGTAGGAAAAGCAGGGGAAATATCAAATTTGGATTTTGGCATTTTCTTGGGAAATATTGGGCAATCTAGGTTTAAGCTTTAAGTTAGCTAAGGTTTAAGGATACTTGGATAGTTATTCTAGGTATTTTATTTATACTAATTTGTCATGCTTTGTTTGCCCATCATATGTCATGACATCATATTTATTCTTGCACTCATGCCTTATTATGAAAAACACAAAAATACCAATGTCATGTCATATATACATCATGTAGACATAGGAAATTTTCTTTTGAAAATTATTTATTTTTAATGTATGTCATAAAATATCATGCATTATGTTTAATTCCTTACAAACTAAGGACAAATGACATTCATTAGCAAGTAACGTCCTTGGTGGATGTTCCTACCCTCAAAATACCTAGGTAGATATGCATGATCCCTAGTTTAGGACAAAAACCAAACTTTACATCTCACAAAAGAACTATAAGGTGACTTGTATGTGTTTTAGTGCACATTAGATACAAGTGAGATGTTAGGATGATGAACAAAACTCAATATGTTGATTTAGTGCATTCTTTTGAGGTTTAGGTTCATCAAAACACATAGTTATGTGTTTTCCAATCATTGGGAAAGCTAATGTACAAGTCATGTGCATTGAGCCCAAAAAACATGGTTGTATATTGGTTTTGAAAATTATTTTAAAATACTTTTAGAAAACCTTGATGAAGACTATCTTTTGATAGTAATCATCATTGAAATGTTAGACACAAACTAGAAGAAAACACTAAAGTTTTTACATATTTTCAAGTTTGTGTCAATCTTGAAAAATAGAAAGTATTTTCATAGAAAACTATTTTTCCTTGATAGTATATCCCCTAAGTAGTGTCTACATGAATTTTCACGATTTTTAGAATTTTGTAGAATTTTTGGGGAGTTTCTGAAGTTGACTGAAATGGAATTTCAGTAATTTCATATCTTCAATCGATCACCCGATCGATTGGAGTGCCTCAATCGATCGGGCGATCGATTGAGAAGGCATTTCTCACGAGCAGAAGCTCACTGGATCGATCCACACTAGTTGAATCGATCAGTGGATTGATTCAAGCAGGTTCAATCGATTGGGACCCAACTCCAATCGATTGGGATCTGATTTTGGTTGGGAAAGTTTATTTTCAGCATTCTAAACTATTTTTAGTCTATAAAACCACTCCTAACCCCTTTGAACATATTTGTATATATTTAGGGGGAGTTTTCATGATGAAAACAAGGATAGATTGGTTAAGGAAGACTAAGTAGAGGTTTAGGTTGAGGTTTGATTTCAATATTGAATTTTTGAACCTCAAAACTTCTAAATTTGGGTTTCCTATATGTTTAGGGATTCCAAGTCATTGTTGGTGCAATGATAAAAGTTATGTGCATGTCTTTAGGGGGAGTTACTCTTTAAGGACATGAAAATTTATTTTTCATACACCTTGGAAGGTGGTTAACCTTCTTTCGTGTAAATGCTCAAGGTTGGGCATTTGAATACAATGGAGAGTGGATATCTTCATTGTTCAAATGGTATATGCTCAAGGATGAGAATGTGATGAAAATGAAGGGTATGGGACATTCATTTGCATCGTAAGTGAATATACCAGGTGGTATATGCTCAAGGATGAGCATTGAGAATATTGAAGGGTATGGGACCTTCGTTATTGGGTTATGAATAATGAGTGAAGTTGTACACAACGTTGGGAAACTCTTCAAGGGGAGAGTTTTTGATGTGTGCCAATAGGGGGAGAATGTGTGGTTAAGTTAGACCTTCATTACCTAAAGAGGGAGTTTGCCCTCTAGGAAAGGGGGAGAATGAAGGAAACCCTCATTCATACATTGGCATGAAGGGGGTTGAGGCTTTGAGATTAGCCTAACTTAAAGGAGGTATTGTCAAACATCAAAAAGGGAGAGATTGTTGGTGCAATATTCTCTAGGTCAAGGTTGACCTGGTTGACTAAGCTTGAATTGGTTCGAGCTCGAGTCTTGATGTTTGGGTTTTGATGTTTAACAAATACATTGAGACAATACATGAAGATTGCAGGTATAATTGTTCATGTGGGGAGATTGTGAAGGAGAGTCAAGTAGGTCAAGGTTGATTGGATACTTGACGTGAAAATCCTAGTGAGTGAAGCTAGGTGAAAGTCCTGGTGAGTGAAGCTAGGTAGAAAGGGAAATCCTAGTGAGTGAAGCTAGGTGAAAGTCCTGGTGAGTGAAGCCAGGCAGATGGGAAGTCCTAGTGAGTGAAGCTAGGTAGAAAGGAAAGTCCTGGTGAGTGAAGCCAGGCAGATGGGAAGTCCTAGTGAGTAAAGCTAGGCAGAAAGGGAAGTCCTGGTGAGTGAAGCCATGCATAGGAAAATCCAGGTGGATCAAGTTTGATCGGACACCTGGTATTGTTAAGTTCAAGTGGGTCAAGGTTGACCGGGCACTTGGCACGAGGAGAAAGTCCAAGTGGGTCAAAAGGAATGACCGAACACTTGGTGAGAGACTCCTAGCAGGTCGAGAGTGATTGGATGTTAGGCATCATGTCCCAACAGGTCATGGTTAACTGGATATTGGGTTTGCAGGGCTTTTGGACTTTATCGGAGCAAGTCAAGTGGGTTCAATCGATCAACCGATCGATTGAACCAGGTCCAATCGATCGGGTGATCGATTGGACTGAGCCTGCGAGAAAAAGGTTCCCCAATCGATTAGTGGATCGATTGGGGAGAATCGCTGTGCGCACCGAAAGCCTCCCAATCGATCGGTCGATCTATTGGGAGCCTCCAATCGATCGGCTGATCGATTGGGAGCTGTGATTTCGCACGATAAACCCTGGATCGATTGGCCGATCGATCCAAGCATTTCCCAAGAGCACAAAGGTGCTCTGGATTGATCGGTTGATCGATCCAAAGCCTCCCCAATCGATTGGGATTCGACCGTTGGCGCAGATAAAGCCTTGGCGAGCGTTTTTCTGGGTACTTCTTCATCTCTTCTCCACGGGCGATCTCAGCAGCTCTCCACAGTGATCTTTTCTTCCTCACCACCAGTTCTTGAAGGTTCTTGGAGGCTCATCCAAGTCAAGAGGCGAGTTGCAACAAGAAGAAGAAGAAGCTAGGGTTTTATTGTAATCTTGTAAGATTTACTTGTATTTTGCTTCTTTCCTTCTTATTGTTGTATTGTAAGCTTGTAAGGCTTCTCCGCCTACGGTAGTTACCGTAAATGAGTGTTTTCATAGTGGAGGGTGCGTGAGTGCGTGGATCCTTGGACTAGTCACCTCTTCTTGAGGTGGATACCAAGTAAATCCCTAGAGTTAGCGTTGTTATTTTTGTTTCTTGTATTTCCGCTGCACATCATCCCAAGAAGCGAGCAACGATGAGCACGACGATCGCGAAGAGCTATTCACCCCCCCCCCCCTCTAGCTACATTTCGGTCCCAACACTTTTTTCCTGGTTCTTGGTCTCTAACGTTCCGGGTGCTTGTCTGAGTGTGCGCAGAACTCCTTGTACCACCATCTTAGTCATCACCCCTCGTCAGCAGTCCGGGGGAGTCCTTCCTGGGGTTTCAGTCACCCTCCGTCAACGCCACCGACAGCTCGCCGGACCTCCGTCTGACTCATATTTTGGACGGGATCAAACTCTAAAATTTATTTATTCATAATATTATCAATATGTTGCAATGAGTTCATCAAATTACGAGCATTTTTTATGGTTTTTTTTATGTGAAGAATTAGGCTCAATCCTATGAATAAAAAATAAATAAATGTTACCATCATTAACTATTTTCATGTTGATAAATTTATATGGATTTACATAAAGAGAAATGATACTTGCCTCTACTCTTCTCCACGACTCACATCCATGACCTAGCTGGAGACCCGCGTGGATGAGACCAAGTTAGTAGCGAGTAAATGAATTGGTATGAGCAGTTAACAAAATTCTCTTTCTGAAATCCTTCACGACTTACAAGCTCTCCTTCTCCGCCTCTCTCTTCGTTGCAAAATTCTAGCACCCTTCACCCCTTCTCTTCTCCATTCTCCATTCTCCATTGTTGAGCCACCACTACCAACTTAAACTCCTCCATGACCTTCCTTCCTCCGTGACAGTCTTTGCAAATCCATCAACATACCTCCCTCCGCAACCGTTAGCCCTAATTTCTCTTTCTCGTTCAGAGTCAAGCAACAACAAGGTGAGAGCAGTTTATGCCCGATTCATTTGCAAACATGCCTTTTACATTTTTTTTATTTTTGAGATAATTTATTCTTGAATGCCATATTCACTTTTCTCTTAATAAATGTAGGTGAAGAAAGTGTCATGGAAGAAGGAAAAATTGATTCAAATGAGATGAAGGAGAACATCGACCATGCAGATCAAGACCCATCTCCATCTACCATCGAAGAAGTTAAGCTACCTGAGATTGGAATGATATTTTCCTCTGAAGAAGAAGTTCGTACTTTTTATAATTTCTATGCTACCAATGTTAGTTTTGGTATTTCGAAATTAGGTAGTAGGAATGGAGATGATGGAAAATAAAAATATTTTTCTATTGGGTGTGTCAAAAATCATTAGAAAGTATCTCAAGCTAAAAATATTTTACACCCTCGACCTTCTAGTAAGATAAATTGCAAAGCTAAGATTAATGTAGTTGTTCAAAATGATGGGAACTTTGTAATAAATAGTGTAGACATTGAACATAATCATATCTTGAGCCCTAGAAAGTCATGACATTTTAGATGTAATAAAGTATTAGATTCAGCTACGAAGTGAAAATTGGAATTAAATGATCAAGCTGGAATAACTTTAAGCAAAAGTTTTCACTCTTGTGTAGTTGAGACTGGAAGTTATGAGAATTTATCATTTGATGAGAGAAAATATAGAAATTATATTTCAGATGCTAGAAGGTTGAGGTTAGGGGAAGGAGATGCTAAAGCTTTGAGTAATTATTTTTTATGCATGCAAAGTAGGAACCCAAACTTTTTTTATATGTTGGATTTAGATGGTGAATCTCAAATAAAAAATATTTTTTGGGTAGATGCAAGTTGTAAGGCTGCGTATGATTACTTTTGTGATGTCGTGACTTTTGATACAACCTATTTGACTAATAGTTATGATATGCCTTTTCCTTCATTTGTTGGGGGTGAATCATCATGGGCAATCTATTTTGTTGGTATGTGGATTAATATCAAGTGAAGACTCAGCAATATTCAGATGGTTGTTCAACTCGTGGTTGACATGCATGCATGGATACGCTCCAAAGGCTATAATCACATATCAATGTTGTGCCATGGCAATCACAATTGAAGAGGTATTTCCGAATTCTCATCATCGTCTATGTCTTTGGCATATTATGAAAAAACTACCAGTAAAGTTAGGTGATCAAATTCAATACAAAATGATAAAGAAATAATTGAAGACCATTATTTATAACTCATTTAGAGTTGATGAGTGTAATGAGAATTGGCTAAAATGATTGAGGTTTTTAAGTTAGAGAACATTGATTGATTGAAATCTTTGTATGAGGAATAAAATAGATGGATATCTGTGTATGTTAAAGATCACTTTTAGGCTGGTATGTCCACAACTCAAAGAAGTGAAAGTATGAATACATTTTTTGATGAGTATGTTCATTCCAAAACATCTTTGAAGCAATTTGTTGAGTAGTATGATAGTGCATTGAAGAAGAATATTGAGAATGAAAAAAAAATAGATTTTGTTTCTTTTAATTCTATCATGCTAGTTATTCTTGGTCATTCTATTGAAAGACAATTCCAAAATGCCTACACTAACAATATATTTAATGTTCAAGCAATCTAATGACCCTAGGTTTTGATGTTTGGGCAAAGGTTTAAGTTAGGATTATTGTTGTAATTTGATATGCATTGTGAGTGTGCAGGATACAGGTACAACAAGGAAAGTCCAAGTGTGATCTTGGCAAAGGAGGAAAGTCCAAGGATGAGTCTTGACGGTGTAAGTCCAAGCATGTAGTCTTGGCAACGTAAGTCCAAGTGTGACTTGGCAATGGATGAAGTCCCAGAGGTGCGACCTCTTGGCAAAGAAAGACCCGACAACAATGACAAGGCCGATGGAAGCTCCAGAAGGCAAGACGTGAAGGATGGGGAGGCATCCGAGGGACGCAAGGCTGATAGAGGAGGCTAGAAGGCTAGGTCTAGGTTTGTCGGACAAGGATTAGTACTGAGCGAATGTACTCGGGTGGTCAAATCCTAGACTCTAGGATTTTACTGTAGCAATATCGTAGAGTTACTGTAGCAGTACTGTAGCAGTTGACTACATGTTTTAGCAGTCGACTGGTACAGTCCACCGTGCAGTCGACTGGGTGCGAACAGAATAGTTCTGTTCGTTCAGTCAGTGTGGAGCAGTCGACTGCATGTTTTAGCAGTCAACTGGTATCGAGTCGTTGGGATGTAACGATCGAATTTCCACAGAGGGCAGTCGACTGCTAGTTTTGGCAGTCGACTGGTAGGCGGGGTTTTCTAACTTGTGACCTATATAACCAAGCATTGGAAGCTTGGTTAAGGTTGACGAAATTAGTGGTGGTTAACCCTAATTAGAGTCTCCAAGTGCCCAAGTGATCTAGCGTGCTTGTACGAGGTTGTGGTGAGGTTTCTCCACCCACAAGGAACTACATGAGCTAGCCAGAAGTTCTCCGGGGAAGCATCCACCGACGGATCGGGATCGTCCACCTTACGGACAGCTGTGGAGTAGGAGCTTTATCTCCGAACCACGTTAAATCAACGTGTTAGGTTTGCTTTCTATTGTTAGTATTTGTATTTTGTTTTCCGCTGTGTACTAACAAGTATAGGAAGTGACAATTTGGGTGAGACGCTATTCACCCCCCCCCCCCCTCTAGCGGTGTCAAGGTTCCAACATTTAAGTTGTTCCAAGATGAAATAAGAGGGTTGATGTTTTGTGATGCCTCTTTGTTGAGGGAAGAAGGGACAACCTTAATATTTGAAGTAGTAGAAAATATGTTGGGAAATAATGGACAATCTGGAAGAAAAGTTTCCTTTAGGGTACATTATACGGAGTTAGATTGCTAATTGAAGTATGTGTGCCATGTATTTGAGTTCCGGGGAATTTTATATAAGCATGTGATCAAAGTGTTGATGAAAATGAAGGTTATTGGAGTTCCTATGAGTTATATTATGGAACCATGAAGCAAAGATATTAAGCGTGGGTATCAAAGCATCAGTAAAATATATGATAATTATGGTTGTGGTGGAAAAAGACTTCGGTATAGTATTCTCACCCCATTGATGCAAGTGGTTCAACAACTTGGAGCCAAAAATGACAGCATTTGTTCTGTTTTAATGGAAATCATGAAAGGCACTAAGGAAAAATTTATTATTGCTATGGAGAATGGGCAATCAAGGGCTGAACAACTTGAAAAAGGATCTACATCCGGGGTAAAAGAGACACACTCTCCATTGAAAGTAAGAACCAAAGGTCGTCCGCCCACAAAGAGGAAGCAATCTAAGGTTAAACATGTTGGGAGGTCTTACGGCTGGTTAGAAGAGGGGTTGAATGGACGGGGCCCTAATTACTCACTTCCTACGTATTCATTAGTGCACAAGCGAAAATACAAATACTAATATGAATATGAAAGCTAAAGACAATGAAAGAGAACAAGCAAACCAATGCACGTCGATGTAACGTGGTTCTGAGATTAGGGCTCCTACTTCATGGTTGTCTTTGAGGTGGACGATCCTGATCCTTCGGTGGATTAGCCCCCGGCAAACTCTGGCTACTCAAGCAACTCCTTGTGGGTGGAGAAACCTTATCACAACACCAACTAAGAACACTTGGACACAAGAGAACCTTGAGCACTTTGGTGACTACTAATTAGGCTTTAACCAAGTCTAATTTCGTCACCTTGGCTGGCCATCCCAAGCTCCTTCTTATAGAGCTTGGAAGAAAATAGCCCTACTATTTTGTCGTTACCAGTCGACTATGCCTGGCCAACGGCTCTCTACCAGTCAACTGCTATAGTGCACTAGTCGACTGCTACAGTGCACTAGTCGACTGCTACAGAAACTGCTACATGTTGTTGACCGCAACAGTACCCCTCCCAGATTTTTTCCTGAGTGCAATCTCTCATGCACTCGTACCCTCACGACTCATTTGAATCTTCTTTGCAGTCTTGACCTCTTACATTCAAGCCTACTTCCTTAGGCTCTTGTCCCTCGGATGCATCCAAGCCCGCGGCTCATCCCCAATGTCATCCTTTGTGTATGCCTCGAAGTCGCTTCCCTCGGCTTTTGTCCTTGCTGCCTTATCCATAGTTCCTTGGATGCTTCATCCTTCACCAGACCTGAAGCCATCAAGCTAAGTCATATGTGTATCTTGCAAACCTACACACTCACATACACATATCAAATAACAAGGGTAATCCTAACTTAAAACACTAAAACACATGGTCGCATGGACCATTGGGATTGCTCCAACAATCTCCCCCTTTTTGATGTTTGGCAATACGTTTAAGTTAGGGAAAACATATAGCAAATAAACATGATAAAAAGAAACAATGGACTTACATTGCCAAGACTATACACTTAGACTTACATCGTCGAATGGACTTACGTTGCCAAGACTACACACTTAGACTTACACCGCCGAAACAAAATGCAAACATGCATTGGAACCTATCACAAGGCTCCTCCTACACCTAAGCTCCCTATTGAGCTAAGATTTTCCCACAGGGATATTTAAGAACCTATCACAAGGCTCCCCCTATGCAAAGGCACTTAAGGTTTTCCCAACTAAACCTTACTTCTCTCCCTTTGCCTAACATTCAAAAAAAAATTCTCCAACAATATCCAAATTGTCGAAAACTTAATCATCAAATTGACCCTAAACTCGTGAATTTATCCCCCATGAATCTCATACATCTAAATGAGTTGACATGGTCAAAATTAGCATTAAAAAATACTTTTAGGCTGGTATCAGTCAACTGACCCCAAGTACCAGTCGACTGCCCCCTTTGACACAACCTTACAGAAGTATTCTGTGGTCGAAAAATACTATTACCAGTCGACTAGTATCGGCACCAGTCGGCTTCCCACATCAAAATGAGCTTACAGAGATATTCTGTACTCAAAAACACTGTTACCAGTCGACTGGTATCTGCACCAGTCGACTGGTACCCTATTTCTGTAAAAATCAACCTTTCTGACCCAACTTCAGAAATGTACTAGAAATTTCATAGACCTCAAAAAAATTCTAAATTTTATGGAGAGATCTATTTTACCCTTATCTACTTGGAAAAAATATATTACAAAATGTAACTATCACCAATCCCAAGATTGACATAAAATCCAAAACTAGCTAAATGGTTCAATTGAACCTTGACCTAAAGTCCTAGTTTTGGATTCCTCTTGATGTATTTGCTTATACCAACCCACAATGCATCCCTATCATTGGTTTATATAACATTGATACATTCAAAACTAATTATCATACAATATGACCCCAATGTCATATTTCCAAGCATGAAACACAACTTAATTATGTCAATTCCCTAGGTTTGAGACTCAAATCCGTCTCCAAATCATTTGGCACACTCCATGGCTCCTCTAAACTCCCAAGTAAAACCCACTTGAGATCCATTGGTTATGGATCCCAAATTGACCCTTTGAGCTCTCCCTAGAACTCTTAACCTTGGTCACCTCCCTAGGTGACTCATCCACAATTGCTAGGCCACATCGGTGCACCTCCAGTGACACTTGGACTACAAACCTAACCTTTTTAACCTTGGACACCTTGTCCTTAGTTAATTTCTTCTTACCATTAAATGACTTTCCCTTGCCATTTATTGACTTCTCCTTACTATAGTCATATGCAACCCTAGCATAAGACTTTCCCTTAACCTTAGAGACATTAGATCGGTATCCTAAACCCGATATATCATTGTTGGATCTTTGATTACCCAACATCATACTTAACCCTCTATAGATCCAGCATTGAATTTATCTAGGGTTTTCTCCAATTGATCAAGCTTTTCCTTCAAAGCTTGGTTTTCCCTTTCTAGGTTCCTAACCCTAGAATCAACATGTCCACCTTGGACATTCCTAGACCTACCCATTCTAGGCATGTGTCTCCCCTTCTTGGGATTAATGCCTTAGTTTTCATTAGGTTTACTATTTCTAGATTTATCATGCATAGGTCTCCTAGGTCTTTAACATTTACCCTATTTCTATCATGATATTTAAATCTAAAATTTTACATGGGTAAATAATGGAAATTATTTCTAGCATGAATGGGAGTATAAGAATTTAAATTTGAATTACACATCAAATTAGGGTATACCTCCCATACCCTTCAAGCTCCCCCTTGACTTTTGCTTCTCTTCTTCTCCCATTTCCTCAATTGCGCCAACTTCTAGAGCTCTTCCTTTCTTGGGCATTTTGTGTGGTAGTGTCCCATTTCTCCACACGTGAAGTATCTAATGTGCTTCTTCTCCTTCTTCTTCCTACAACTCAAATTAGATTCAAAATGAATTGAATTGAGTTTAGGAGATACCTCTTTCTTACCCAATGGACACCTACTCTTGTAGTGCCCCTTCTCATTGCACCCGAAGCAAATGATGTGGTCCTTTGACTTTGCTTCGGTGGAGGTGCTCACTAGGTTGACCTCTAAGACCTCTTCTTCATCTGTCTTGGATTCTTCTTCAACCTTCGAGGATGTTAATGATGCTTCTTCATCCTCCTCCTCCTCGAAAATTGAGCACTCGTCATGAACTTCCATTTGCTCCTCCTCTACTTGAGCACTTAAACACATCTCCTTGGGCTCTACCTCTTCATGTGTAGGCAAAAATTCTTCTCCTAGAACTTTCTTCACTTTGCTCCAAAATTCATGGGAGTTCTCATATTTACCTACACGACTCACAACATCATTAGTCAACATGTCAATTAAAATTGATATTACCTTTGAATTTGCCTTCGATCATGTGGTTTGTGTTGTACCCCGTGGTTATTTTAATGTGATCAACCAAGTTAGGTTAGGTCATATTTGTTATTGATCCCTGTGTCTAAGTGTGTAGGAGCTTAGGAGCGCAGGAAGTTGAGCGGAAGATGCAGCTAGTGAGAAGGACGACACGGGAAGGGTGTCGACGGGCTCGGTACGTCCGAAGGAGGAAAGAGCTGCGGAAGAATACACCAGTGGACGAGAAAAACGTGCGCGATGTTCGAGGGACGAGAAGCCGGGTCAGAAGCCTGCTCGAGGAGAAGCTCGAAAATTGGGTTCGGGTGAGCTCTATTTCGATTAGCCGCAATTAGTCAAGTAATCGAAACTTTGGAAGCTAAAGTAAAGATGAAGAAATGCTGGAAAAGCAATTGAAGGCGCCCTCAACAGTCGTTGGAGGCGCCTCCACCCTCATCAGCTTGAGGGCGCCCTCAATAGCTGTAACGCCCGAAAATTCTCAAAACTATTTTTAGAAATATTCTACGATTTTTCTGGAATTTTAGAATATTTTTATGGAATTTTTAGAGTAGCGGAAGTAGCAAAAATATATAGAAAACGAAAATAGCCTACGCAGGAATTGAACCCGAGACCTATTGGGTCCTGCGACTTATAGATAGCTTTAGTAACCAGATGAACCCAGCAGGGCCGTGCTAAAAGAAAAGGGAGGCAATTAAATTTATATTGGAGTTGGGCAAAATTACCCACTTAATATAAATAGGGAATTAATAAGTGAATAGTTATTTTAACGTAACTTTTCTTCTCCTCACCCTAACCTCACGCCGCCTCCCTCTTCTCTCTTCCTCTCGGCGCCAACCACAAGCAAGGCTAGGGTTCCGCCCAAGGGCACTTTCCGGCGACGACTTCGACACGAGGACGCTCCCCTCCGCGAGAGGAACGCGTAGACGCGAGAAGATCGTCGAAAGGATCGTCTCCACCGGAAATCTAGCGATTAGAATCGTAAGAAACTTCAAGCAGGAGGTAAGAAACCCCTCACCTGCAGTATAAGTAGCTCTCGTGTGAATTTCATGTATTAGTTAGTAATATGTAGACTATCGACACAAAGGATGCGAATTAGCGCATACCAAGTGTTCGATTTAAATTGTTTAGCATAGAAAAATGCAACTTAGGCATTTTACTGGCTTAGATAAATGCAATAGAAGCATTTCATAGCTTATTGAGTCTTGCTCCAGCTTTTACAGGACCAGATGTCCAATGGGTCGCCTCTAGGTTTAGATAACCTAGTTCTGGGTTTAGACAACCTAGTAAAAGCAAGACAAGAATTTATTAGCTTATGTTCAGTATTTTACTTTCTCAGTGGCACTGTACTGGATTAGATATCCATTGGGTTGGACTCCCATAGTCGTCCCTAGGTTCAGCTAACCTAGTAACCCTACTAAATTCGGGACTTGCAAACCCGGGTTTAGTTAGGGATGCGCGCACAGCAAAGTACAATTGCCGGGCCCAAACAGCAGCTTGATTATTATTTTAATCTATTATGAATATAGTTTTCAAACATCACAAATAATTATGTGAATTCAGTATAGCTTTACCATTAGATTATTATTAGCTTAGCTCAGCTTTGGTATCAGTATAGCTTTCTGTTGATACAACATGATAGTTTATGATTAGCTCTATTGCTATGATCAGTTTTGCTTTCTATGTGTTGTATGCCATGCCATGTTTAGCATATTCAGTATGTTCTTTTCAAATAGCATGTTTTCAAAGCATAAATAGCATCGTATGCATGTTTTGTGAGGTAAATGGTTTCTTACTAAGCTCTCAAGCTTACATATATTATTTTCCTTATACTGCAGATAAAGGTAAAGGGAAGATGGACTAGCGGAGGCTGGAGGACAATGCTGCAAAGATGTATGTGGATGGAACTTGGAATAAAGATCTTAGGGATATAGCAAGTTTTGTTTAAATCATTGGAACTTTTTAGCATTTTACCATGTTTCGCACTTTAGTATGTTTAAATGCCATGAACTAGTAAATTATGCACTCTACCATGCTTAGAACCTTAGTTATGTGATGTTAGAATGTTTTCCAGTCATTTTAGAACTTGTATGTGTGATTGAGGCACGAAACAGTGCTGAAATCAGACTTCTGGTACGAAATCAGAAACCCCAATCGATCGGTTGATCGATTGGAGGCTTCTCAATCGATCAGCCGATCGATTGAGAAGTTCGTACCGTGAATAGTAGGCCTCTGGATCGATCAGCCGATCGATCCAGCAAATTCTGTCGCGAACAGAAGGCTCTGGGATCGATCACTGGATCGATTGGCCAGTCTGGATCGATGAGCCGATCGATCCAGAATATTGCCCAAGCACAGTAGCGTGCTGGATCGATCCAACCTAAGCCCCACATATAGTAGCCACCTGGATCGATCAATGGATCAATCCGGCCATTCCAATCGATCCGTGGATCGATTGGGAGGCCTGATATCAGCAAGAAACTCTTAGTTAAGTTCCTTGACCATTGGGGGATGTAATACATGTCATGAATAGTTTAGACTACACCCCTTAGCACATGTAGAACCAAGAAATGATGATAGTTTAGAAAAATTTTAATTAGTACAGCTTCCGCACCTAGACTTAGCGATGGTCATGGGTATAGTTAGCACAGATTAATGTAACGATCGGCCTCACAGCCTAGTCAGTAGAAGGCGGGTCGTTACAATAGCATTGAGGGTGCCCTTAACAGCATTGAGGACACCCTCAATGCCTTTGAGGGTGCCATCAACTAGGTCAATTTGGTCGTTGGCAAGCGGATAAAGTTTTATCCGCTTATCCCCTTGGAAGCGCCCTCAAGACTCGAGATAGGATTTCCAAGAGCAAAATAAAGGCCCTGGAGCTAGGAATTCATTAATTAACTCTTGTAATCAATTCTTAGCAACTCTTGATCTCTCTAAGTATGTAAAAGGCTTCTCCACCTTCAGAGAAGAAGATTCTTAGTGCGCTGTTCAACCGCCTTGGATTAACAACCATCTAGGTTGTAACCAAGTCAAATTGCTGAGTCTCTAACTTTATTTCTGTTATTATTATTTTTATTATTGTTGTTATTCTTGAGTTGAAAGAACGAGGGTATTTCGTATTACAGGCAATTCACCCCTCCCCTCTTGTCGGCCCCACTGCACTAACAAGTGGTATCAGAGCCTGACAGCATCAGAAGGACTAACCGCTGTTTGAAGCAACAAAGATCAAGACAATGGCCGATGCAAGTATTCACCCCCCCCCCCCCAAATTTGATGTAGACTTCGCTACATGGAAACGACGAATGGAGATATTTTTTAAAATGGATTTTGATATTTTATTAACAATGAAATATGGTTTTGTAGTGCCAAAGATAAGGAAGAATACCATTGGACTAAGAAGGAGCAAGTTGATTTCGTGGCCAACGGAAAGGTTGAGTTTCATCTGCTCAGTGTTCTGCCACCTCAGGAGGTAAGTCGGATCGGAAGCTACGACTCCGCTAAAAACCTCTGGGAAAGATTTCTGGAGCTCCACGAAGGCACCTCAGAAGCGAAGTTAGCAAGGTCGGACATCCTCCGGACTCAGCTTATAAATCTCCGGATGAACAACGGTGAAAAGGTAGTGCAACTCCAAGCGAAAATTAAGGAGCTGATAACTCAACTAAACAATCTCAGAGAATCGGTAACAAATCGAGATTCGATCTGGTATGCACTCAACGCCTTCCCAAGAACTCCAGGATAGACGTCCAGCGTCCTTAGTAGATGCATACTACATCTCTAAGGACTTTGAGGTAAGTACGTTAAAAACTTTATTTTCTACCTTCGAACTTCATGAATCTCGAATTGCAGAACCTAAACAAATAGAGAAGTCAAATCTCAATGTTGCCCTACAAGCTGAGATGGACGATCCTGACTCTGAAGCATCAACCGACGAAACTGAAGCGACGCTATTGGTAAGAAAGTTAAATAAGTTTATTAAGACTAATAAATTTAGATCGCAGTCGAGAAAGCATCAACGCAACAAAAGGATGGTCCATTGCTACAATTGCAACGAAGAAGGGCACATCAAGGATGACTGCCCTAAGATGAAGAAAAATAACAACGAAAAGGAAAAGTACAAAAAAACTAACTTCCTCCAAGTACAAAACCATGAAAGCCACATGGGATGATTCGTCATCCTCCGAATCAGAAGTCGAAGCCTTCTCAGGATTAGCACTGATGGCCAACTATCAAATTGAAGAAGAAACCAGCTCAGAGATGAGCATAGATGAAGGGGGAGAATCATCAGAACAAAGCTGCAATGAAGGGGGGCATCAGAAATAGAGGTAAGTGAGGTACGTAATTGATCCGGTGGTAAAAATCCGGAACCCCATAAGGAGTCAACGCTGAGGAGGTCAAAGGGTCCAGTGGCTCGCCGGAAAAGGGTGAGCCGACCGGACTCAGAAGAAAGGGAAATCTGATAGTAAAAGGCACCCTGGTAGGGACCAGGGGTCCGACGCTCAAATAAAGCAGTGCGTAATGACCGAGCGGAAGGAGGTGCCGCCCGGACGGCGCAAAGAATCAAGGCCGTCCGGACGACGTTCATCGCCCGCCCGGCGGGCCGGGCACCCCAGTCAGACGGTGGGTAAAAGACGGGGACATCTTCTGACAGCCGTCAAGTCGTATGGCTGTGCCATACTTCTAGTCTGACAACGGGTGGTCCTGCCGTCCCATCAAAGAACATGCTCGGACTGTGGCAGCATGGTGTCAGGTAAGCTCTCTGACAAGTGCATACCGTGGTATGGGTTGCTGACACGTACGCACCTCGGTGGGCGTGCATCAGTTTCTTCTCCGTCCTATATAAAGAGGCTATTACTTCGCCAAAGGTACGCATAATACAAATTTGGCAGCCACTTTCTCCACCACTTACTTGACTTGAGCGTCGGAGGACCGCCGCCGGGGCACCCCTCCCGGCTCGGTTTTGTTGCAGGTTCGCCGGAGCACTCGAGGATCCAGCAGAGAGCGCCACGTGCCCGACGTCCGCTGACTGATCAAATTGGCGCCGTTTGTGGGAACGCTCCCGCATTCGAACAAGAACAATGGACGAGGCTGGACGACAACACACGGTGGCGCTTTCAACAGAAGAATTCGACGCTCTGGTCGAGATGAGGGCCAAACTCATGGAGCAAAATAAAAAACATCCGCCGAGCGGGCGGAGCAACAAGCAACATCTGCGTCTGGTGGCCGAGCGGAAGCACCTCCAGCCACCGTCGCATTCCATCGGGCCTTATTTCGCACCCCTGAAGCCATACCAGCCCGAAGAGATAGAGGATCTTCCTCAGATGAAATGCCAAGGCGGGATGACAGGAAGGGGAAAGCTCCCCGAGCGGACTCCTCCCCCGAGCGGATCAATCGCCAATTTTCGGAGGCTATCCTACGAGACCCTCTGCCCAAGCACTACGTGCCTCCGACGATCGGCGAATACAATGGAACAACAGACCCGGATGATCATCTGGGTAAGTTCGATAATACAGCCACGCTCCATCAGTACACAGATGGAGTAAAGTGTAGAGTCTTCCTTACCACCCTCTCGGGATCGGCTCAACGGTGGTTTCGGAGGTTGCCGGATGGATCCATCACAAGCTTCAAGGAATTCTGAACGGCCTTCCTCCACCACTTCTCCAGTAGTCGGCGTTATCAAAAGACAAGTGTCAGCTTATTCGCCATCAAGCAAGAACCGAGAGAATCGCTTCGAGGTTATATTCAGCGATTCAACCAAGTGGCGATGGATATCCCCACGGCCACATCGGAGACGATGATGAATGCCTTCACGCAAGACCTTGTGGATGGGGACTTCTTTCGGTCGCTCATCCGAAAGTCGCCCCGAGATTATGATCACATGCTACATCGGGCCAACGAATATATAAATGTGGAAGAAGCGCAAGCCGCTCGGAAAAAGGAAACTCCAGCCGAACGCGCACCTGTTCATGCCGAGCGGAAACAGCACGCCGCTCAGCAGCCACCCAAAGGACCGAGGGCCGAAGCAATTCGATCCCCTCACGCCAGATCGCACGTAGCAGTGGCCCCGCCCAAGCCAAAGAAGAGGTGGACCCCATGTTCGCACCTTCCACCGGACGGATACGCACAACACGAGGGATTGTCAAGCCTTCCCTTGGTGTCCAACTCGCTCCCGTGAAAGCCGAACGACGGTCGCCTCCCATCGGCTGTGAGACGAGGACTCATGAACTGACCGACCCGCACCGAGGCGACATCGCAGACACCCGATCGGCACCGATCTCCGAGGCGGGAGAATCGCCGTGTCCAGAGAACACAGACCGTCCGCTCGGGAGGAGGAAAATAGGAGCAATACTTCCGGCGAGATCAACATTATTCGGTGGGCCGACCGAGGAGACTCCAACCGAGCCGGAAAGGCGGGCGTCCCAGATCCATGCAGGCGGCTGCAGCCAAGAGCGGGCAAGTGGACCGAAAATCACTTTCGGACCCGGGGACTTAGAAGGAGTAGAAGTGCCCCACGACGACGCGCTGCTCATTAAAGCGGTAATAATAAATTACACCATTCACCGCATATTTGTTGACACAGGAGCTCGGTCAACATCATATTCAAGAAGGCGTTCGATCAGCTGCAAATTGATCGAGCCGAGCTGCTGCCCATGACGACCCCGCTCTACGGGTTTACGGGCAACGAAGTTCAGCCGGTCGGACAAATCCGGCTGGCCACCTCGCTGGGAGAAGAGCCGCTCAGGAGGACCAGGACAATAAACTTCGTGGTGGTCGACTCTCCCTCATCCTACAACGTCATTTTGGGACGACCAGCGCTCGGCGAGTTCCGAGCGGTTGTCTCAACCTTCCACCAGAAGATAAAGTTCCCCGTGGAGGACAAAGTAGGAGAAGTGCGGGGAGATCAGCTAGCAGCTCGGCGGTGCTATATAGAGATGATCCGAGCGGAAGCTTGTTCCACTCGGAAGGCGCCTCGAATTGAGGTACACGCCATAACCGAGAAGCCTCCTGCTTTAATTTACGATGAAAAGGAGGAAGTCCAGATCCATCCGACCCGATCGGAGGCCACGACTTTTATCGCCTCTGATCTGGGGGAAGAACAGAAGGAGAAGCTGATTCAATGCTTCCAACGAAATCATGATGTCTTCGTCTGGTCGACACATGAGTTACCTGGAATTTCGCCGAGCCTAGCGCAGCATGAATTGCATGTCCGACCGGACGCTCGGCCAGTGAAGCAGAGAAAAAGGGACTTCAGCGTAGAGCATTATCCGGTGGAAAAACTTCGAAGGCCGGCCACATACGCGAGGTGCGGTGGCCGGCCAACGTAGTCTTGGTCTCCAAGCCGGGCGGCAAGGGGTGTGCATCGACTTTCGAGATTTAAACAAGGCATGCCCCAAGGATTTTTATCCTCGCCCTGGATAGATCACTTGGTGGACTCTACGGCCGGCTTGCCGCTCGCCCGGGAAGATCAAGAAAAAGTAAGCTTCGTAACGGCCGACGGCACATATTGTTACAATGTGATGCCGTTCGGATTGAAGAATGCCGGGGCCACCTATCAACGCTTGATGAACAAGGTGTTCAAGGAGCAGATCGGGCTGAATCTGGAAGTTTATGTGGACGACATTCTTATCAAATCCGTCCGAGCGGCCGATCTTTTCAAGGATATGGAAGAAACCTTCCGAACGCTGCGCAAATATGGAGTCAAGCTAAATCCCCAAAAGTGCATGTTCGGAGCCAAAGGAGGGCGTTTCTTGGGATACATAGTGACCGAGCGGGGAATTGAGGCAAATCCCAGCAAGGTTAAAGCACTGCAAGACATGCTGCCCCCAAGAAATACAAGAGAAGTGCAAAGGTTGACCGGTCGGATAACTGCTTTATCCAGATTCATCTCCAGAACCGCCGACCGGAGCCTGCCATTCTTCAGGATCCTGCGCAAGGCCACTAAGTTCCAGTGGGCATTTGAAGAATTGAAGACATATCTTAATTCTCTGCCTATGTTAGCCAAGCCGGTCGGGGGTGAGTCACTTTATATATACCTGTCGTCAATCGAGCATGCTGTAGGCTCAGCACTTGTGAGGGCAAACGGCGAAGACAGTGTATTTTCTAAGCCACATTTTAAAAGATGCTGAATCTCGTTACACTGGGCTCGAGAAGTTGGCCTTTGCTTTGGTTCTAGCCGCTCGGCGCCTGCGACCGTATTTCTTGGCTCACACCATTATTGTCCGGACGAACAGTCCACTCGGAAGAGTGCTGTTGAATCCAGAAGCGTCCGGACGGCTTATCAAGTGGACGACAGAATTAAGTGAATTTGACATCCAATATCAGCCCCGCTCGGCGATTAAAGCCCAATCCTTGGCTGATTTTGTGACCGAAGTGCAAAGGCCAGAGCAGGAAGCTATGTGGAGAATATATGTGGATGGATCCTCCACTCGGCTCGGAAGTGGGATCGGAATATTACTACTCTCACCTCAGGAAGAAAAAATGCACCTATCCGTCCGGCTAGATTACAAAGCTACTAACAATGAAGCAGAGTATGAGGCCCTCATAGCCGGATTGCAGGCAGCACGGCATGTGGGAGCAGGTCGAGTGACACTCTATTCTGATTCACAGTTGGCCGCTCAGCAACTTTCCGGCACCTTTGAAATCAATTGTGTTCGGCTCAAACTCTACGCCGAGGCCTTTGAAAAACTCAAAGCTACTTTCCGAGAGGTGCTTATTCGGAAGATCCCACGAACAGAGAACCAGGCGGCCGATGAGTTAGCCAAACTCGCGAGCTCAATAACGCCGGTCGCCATTCAGCAACCAATTGAAAAAACGCTGCTGGTGGCGCATGTCGACCGGATGCAAGGCCTCGCGTTTCCAAGTGACTGGAGGACACCTATTATAGAATTCCTCCGTTCGGGCACCACACCATCCGATGAATATGCAGCCCGGCTCCTCGGAAGGAGAGCCGGTCGGTTTACACTCATCGGAGATCAGCTTTACAAGAAAGCTTTCTCGCGTCCTTTGCTGAAATGTGTAAGCTCGGAGGACTCAGCTTACATCCTCCAGGAAGTACATCAAGGATCATGCGGGGGTCATCCGGGCGGACGCTCATTGGCCAAGAAGATCCTCTTGGCCGGATACTTTTGGCCAACTTTACAAACAGATGCCGCTCGGACAGTATCTACATGCCTTTCATGCCAGAAGTATCACAACTTCTCCCACCGACCGGCAGAGGAGATGAAGGCATCAACCATCTCATGTCCGTTCGATCAATGGGGAATGGATATTGTGGGTCCATTTCCGATGGCGACCGGGCAGAGGAAATTTTTACTAGTGGCGGTAGACTATTTCTCCAAGTGGGTGGAGGCCAGCCCTGGCAAAGATCATGAACAAATGGTTAAAAATTCATCCGCAACACATCATTTGTCGGTTCGGCATCCTCGCCGACTAGTGTCCGACACGGGCGGCAGTTCACAGGAAGATGTTAGAGGATTGGTGCAAAAGCTACGATTGAGCAACATTTCACGTCCGTGGCCTATCCTCGAGCAACGGCTGAAGTCGCCAACCGGGAAATTCTTCATTTTGCGGCTCGGCTCGACCATTTGGGAGGAGTTGGCCGGATGAAGTGCCGAGCGTCTTGTGGGCCATCCGAACGACGCCAAAAGAAGGGACGGGAGTCACACCGCTTCCATTTGGTATATGGCGGTGAGGTCGTCATACCGGTCGAAGTCGGCGTGAGTCAGCCCGGATCCGAGCTATGATGATGACCGAACGAAGAAACATGGAGTTGGACTTGGTAGAAGAGGAGAGGGCAAAGGCGTCTGTTCGGCTCCATCAGCGGATGAAGCAAAACTACAACCGGCGCGTAATTCCCAGATCGTTCCAAGTCGGCAATCTTGTCTGGAAGAAAGTCAAGCCGGTCGGCGACGTCGGCAAGCTTGAAGCTCCATGGGCAGGCCCTTTCAAAATCATCGAAAAGCTCCGCTCGGGCGCGTATTATCTAGAGGACGAGGACGGACGGCAGCTAGATAGGCCGTGGAGCGCGAACCACCTCCAGCCTTACCGGGCGGGGTGAAAGGTGTATCACTGTAAATCACCCTGTGTATTTCATTTTTTGACTAAATACTTGAAATGCAGAGATGAAAAGTCAAAAGAGCGAACATAAGGCATTATCATCGAACCCGAAGGCCCCCGAGCCGATCGGCCGGGAGGTTTATATCCGAGCCGGGAGCTCGAACCCGAAGGCCCCCGAGCCGATCGGCCGGGAGGTTTATATCCGAGCCGGGAGCTCGAACCCGAAGGCCCCCGAGCCGATCGGCCGGGAGGTTTATATCCGAGCCGGGAGCTCGAACTCGAAGGCCCCCGAGCCGATCGGCCGGGCTGCGTATAGAATATAAGCAGCGTTCGAAATCGAAGACCCCGAGCTGTTCGGCCGGGCTGCATACTAGTGTGGCAGGAAGGAAACCAAAGCCCTGCGCTGTTCAGGATGATAGAGGGAGGTTATTGCCGGAAACGAAGGCCCCGAGCCGCTCGGCCGGAGGTATACGGATCAAATTGGCGCCAAGCGCTCTAAAAACGGAAGCCCCGCGCCGTCTAGCCCAGACGTTAAACCGTAGAGCCGCGCCGACCGGCTATAAAATCCGAGCGGACGAACCGACGAGCCCCGTCGTTAAAAATCGAGAGCCGCGCCGACCGGCTATAAATATCCGCGCCGTCGAGCTCCGACGATAAATATCGAGAGACGAGCCGGCGTCTATAAATAATCCGAGCGGACGAACCGACGAGCCCCGTCGTTAAAAATCGAGAGCCGCGCCGACCGGCTATAAATATCCGCGCCGTCGAGCTCCGACGTTAAATATCGAGAGACGAGCCGGCGTCTATAAACGTCCGAGCGGAAGGCCGACGAGCCCCGTCGTTAAAAATCGAGAGCCGCGCCGACCGGCTATAAATATCCGCGCCGTCGAGCTCCGACGTTAAATATCGAGAGACGAGCCGGCGTCTATAAACGTCCGAGCGGAAGGCCGACGAGCCCCGTCGTTAAAAATCGAGAGCCGCGCCGACCGGCTATAAATATCCGCGCCGTCGAGCTCCGACGATAAATATCGAGAGACGAGCCGGCGTCTATAAATAATCCGAGCGACCGACGAGCCCGTCGTTAAAATCGAGAGCCGCGCCGATCGGCTATAAATATCCGCGCCGAGCTCCGACGATAAATATCGAGAGACGAGCCGTCTTCTATAATCCGGAGCGGACGAACCGACGAGCCCCGTCGTTAAAAATCGAGCCGCACCGACCGGCTATAAATATCCGCGCCGAGCCCGACGTTAAATATCGAGACGAGCCGCGTTTATAAACGTCCGACGGAAGGCCGACGAGCCCCGCTTAAAAATCGAGAGCCGCTACCGGCTATAAATATCCGCGCCGAGCTCCAACGATAAATATCGAGACGAGCCGGCGTCTATAAATAATCCGAGCGGACGAACCGACGAGCCCCATCGTTAAAAATCGAGAGCCGCGCCGACCGGCTATAAATATCCGCGCCGTCGAGCTCCGACGTTAAATATCGAGAGACGAGCCGGCGTCTATAAACGTCCGAGCGGAAGGCCGACGAGCCCCGTCGTTAAAAATCGAGAGCCGCGCCGACCGGCTATAAATATCCGCGCCGTCAAGCTCCGACGATAAATATCGAGAGACGAGCCGGCGTCTATAAATAATCCGAGCGGACAAACCGACGAGCACCGTCGTTAAAAATCGAGAGCCGCGCCGACCGGCTATAAATATCCGCGCCGTCGAGCTCCGACGATAAATATCGAGAGACACTTAAAGTTGGGACGAGGGAAAATTTTCTTGCTAAAATAGAAAGGAGCATAAGATTATCTAATATGCAAGCCGAAAAAGTCATTACATAGATAAGCGGGGCCGAACGGCGGGAATTCAAAAAAGTTTACAGAAACGCTCCTCACACATCGAAATCAAAAAGAGCGTCGGGGATGGCATCCATCACGCTCGCCAGATCCTCGGGGGGGATAGTCAGCTCAGCAGACAGGTGACCTTTGGTCTTCAGATAGCCCACCGCCGCCTTGATGGCCTCCTCGAACGTGAGGGATATCTTGTCGGTAAACTTCTCTCCGAAGCCTTCCGAGCGGAGGAACGCCTTCCTCACTTCGTCCGAGCGGGCCGACTCCCCCTCTTGATACTCCTTGAGCGCGGCATGGGCAGCGTCGCTAGCAGCTTAGAGATCCTTCAAGTCTCCATCGAATCTTTGGAGATCAGCCGAGCGGCTCTCTTTTTCGGTGGCCAGCAGAGCATCTAGGTCCTTGATGCGTTACTCCAGCCCCCGGATCTCCACCTTCATGTGGTCCATATCGTTGATGGCCTATTGCTTCCGAGTGGTCGCCGTCTGGATCTCCTTGTCTCGCTGCTTAATCATTGTTTCAAGCCGAACGACCTTGCTCGCCAGATCAGAGGCTCATTTCCGTTCGGCTTCTAGCGATTTCTTGGCCTTCTCCAGAGCGGTCGTCGACTGCCTGGCGTCCCCCGCTGTTTTTTGTTTCTTCAGTTCCTCCTCCAGCTCGGCCAACCGATCGCTAATGGCGATCTGCTCCACCCAGTTCTGCTAGCAAACACGAACAGGGTAAAAACTTCAAATAAGAGAGAGAAGAGGGGGAAGGGCTATACCCCGGTGGCTGATTGAAGGTTGCTGTCGCCGAGCTGCCCGGGAGTCAACTTAGCTATCCGACTCCGAGCATCTATCCAAGCTTGTGCGAGAGGGCCCGTCAGGGTGATCATCTGCTCAGGAAACACCGGCCGATCGGCGGCAGCCATGTACGCCTCTGAAGGGAGGCGCAGAACGGTTTTAAGTAAATTCTGGCCGCTCGGCCCGCTCTGAGATGGCCCGCCAGCAGAAGAGGTGGGTAGCTCGCCTAAACGCTTGAGACGTCGTCGAGTCCTCGAAGGGCTGGACGGCGGCACTTCCAAGCTGGCCCTCGGAGAATCCTGAGGGGTCGGGGTACTCTCGAGAGAAACTGTTCCGGACAGCACCGGCGCATCTGCACCCCGCTCAGGTTGTGGCTCATCAAGTGTAGAGGCAGGTGCGGATTCCGGTCGCCGACGTTTCCGAGCACGCAGCGGCACATCATGGGCCGAACGGCCCTCCACTTCAGCTTCACTCGCAGGTTCTATATTGCCCGTGGCCTCATCAGGAGGGGCAGGGGCGTCCGGGGCTTCTGGGACCGTTGGCGTCCCCTCACCTTCTTCGCCGGCCGGATCAGCCGGAGCAATGCCCCGTTCGGCGGCCTCCTGGCTCGTCACCGCCTCAATCCGAGCGGCCTTCAGTTTGAGCTTCTCGGTGGCTCTGGCCCGCCACATGACCTCAGCTGCAGAAGCAGAGAATAAATCAGTTAGAACAAAATAAAGGGGAAGATAGGGAAGCTTACTCATGCTACAAGGCAGATCGGCTGGTGTAGAAGACAAGCTGAATATATGCATTACTCCTGGGAGAAGCATCTTGTCAATGTGGTAGCGCTGACCGACTAGCTGTTCGGCTGCATGGAGATAGTCTGTGTCACCTCTAAACTTGCCGAGCTCCGGTTGCGCAGGCATAGCCGTCTGCCACTTGGTGCGGAAAGTGGGCCGCTCGGGAAAGCGTATATAGAAAAAATGCTCCTTCCAGTGTTTGTTGGAGCTCGGCATATTATCGAAAAGGACGAAGCCTATCCTAGATTGGAAAACAAAGGTGCCCCACTCGGCTTGCTTGGGATAGTAGAAGTAGTGGAAGATTTTTGGGGTTAAGGGAATGCCGTTCAGTTTGAACAAAACTACCACTCCGCTCAGCAACCTAATAGAATTAGGAACTACTTGGCCGAGCGGAATGCGGAAATAGTTGCAAACTTCTAAGAAAAACTTGTGAGGAGGAAAACGTAGTCCGGCCAGGAATTGATCCCTGAAGAAGACAACAGTGCCGGGCGGAGGATCATTAGGCCGATCGGAAGGCGTGGCTAACACTATTTCGTGGTCGGTCGGTAGGTCATATGCTCGAGTGAGGCGCCTGGCGTCTTCCTCGTCGAACCGACTTTCCATGTTCGAGTACCAAAGACCCGGAGCACCGCCGGTTGACTGCGAGGTACTGGTCATGATCGAAAGGCCAGAATGCGGGATAGAAGAGGATGGTTCAAGTAATGGAAGAAAACCGGCTGAAAAGGACGATTAACAGAAAGAAGAATGCGTCTGAAGTGAGAAAAAGGCTCTTACAGGCGAGGAAGATGACCGGAAGAAGCCGTGTGATCGTCGGAAAGTCTGAGAACAAAGTCGCCGGCGAGAGGGGGAATGACAGGAGTTTGGAAACGAAGAAGACGAAATGCGGCGGAAACGAAGTCAAGGGTCTTATATCGCCGCCCGGAAACGATCTCCACCGTCCGATCCAGGTCGTCGATATCGAGGTTGTCATCGGATCGTCCGTTTCAAACGGCGGCTGTCCCATCGGAAGTGACGTAACCGCCATACTCTGACAAATGCACGGTCGCCACGTGTCAGCCGGTTACTAGCCGCATTTAATGAGCTCCCCTTACCGTGCGCAGAGCACGTGAGGGGTAGTGTGGGAGAACAACGGACATCGATTCCCAGAAAATACAAGGCATGGACAAAGCATCGCCGGACAGATAGATATCGCCGCACGGATGAGCATCTTTATGCCTGGCCGAGCGGCCTAAGGCAATGATCATTGTTCGACAGATCGACAGTCCAGTCAGTCGGACTTTGCCTCCTTCGACTAGACTCGAGAGGAAGGCAAGTGATCCGGTGGTAAAAATCCGGAACCCCATAAGGAGTCAACGCTGAGGAGGTCAAAGGGTCCAGTGGCTCGCCGGAAAAGGGCGAGCCGACCAGACTCAGAAGAAAGGGAAATCTGATAGTAAAAGGCACCATGGTAGGGACCAGGGGTCCGACGCTCAAATAAAGCAGTGCGTAATGACCGAGCGGAAGGAGGTGTCGCCCGGACGGCGCAAAGAATCAAGGCCGTCCGGACAACGTTCATCGCCCGCCCGGCGGGCCGGGCACCCCAGTCAGACGGTGGGTAAAAGACGGGGACATCTTCACAAGTCGTATGGCTGTGCCATACTTCTAGTCTGACAACGGGTGGTCCTGCCGTCCCATCAAAGAACATGCTCGGACTGTGGCAACATGGTGTCAGGTAAGCTCTCTGACAAGTGCATACCGTGGTATGGGTTGCTGACACGTACGCACCTCGGTGGGCGTGCATCAGTTTCTTCTCCGTCCTATATAAAGAGGCTATTACTTCGCCAAAGGTACGCATAATACAAATTTGGCAGCCACTTTCTCCACCACTTACCTGACTTGAGCATCGGAGGACCGCCGCCGGGGCACCCCTCCCGGCTCGGTTTTGTTGCAGGTTCCCCGGAGCACTCGAGGATCCAGCAGAGAGCGCCACGTGCCCAGCGTCCGCTGACTCTTGGTTCGGACAGGATCAGTAATCTATCTCCCAAACAGTCTTTTCAATTCATTAAAATGCTTACTAAAGATTTAGTTAAATTAGAAAAGGAAAATAATGAGTTAAAATTAAACTTAGCAAAGGCATGCCCTCTAGAAATATACGATAATCTAAAATTAGAGAATGAAAAATTGAAAAATGATCATGCATGCTTAAATAAATTTCAAAAATCAAAACTTAAGTTATATGGAAAATTAAACTAGTACATTAGAAAATATCAAGGACAACTTAGAAATATTCCCAGAAATTATGTACCCCCTAAGTTTTTTATTAATCCAGTAGGAATGAACCTATACTGGGTTCTAAAATCTTGTCTAAATTAAATTTTTGTAAGTTAGCGCTTTCAGCAAGAAAAATTAAACAGTTAATTTCTTTATGAGGCTTTATCTAAAAAAGTGGTTGTTGCTCCAGTAACCAAGAAGGCTTTGTGCCTCGCCATTGCTTGGAAGTCAAAATATTAAAATAAAATATTTAATTAACTTACTGATAAATAATGAAAATAGGAATTAGATAATGCTTTAACAAGTTTTTTAAACATTTTTTTTAGTTTTCACCCTTAGACTGGTTGTTATACCCCAATTTTTTTTTGATGCGATCAAAGGGGGAGAGAAAGGTACAAGTTTAGAGGGAGTTTTAGAGGAGTTAATATTTTTATAAAAAAATTTACTTAGTGTTGCAAATTCTATTATTGCAATCTTAATGCTTAAATTGTTAGTTTAGTAATTTCTTTAAATTACTACTTGTCTGTTTTTACCCTAACTTGAACTTAGGTTGATGCACATCAAAAAGGGAGAGATTGTTATACCCCGTGATTATTTTGATGTGATCAACCAAGTTAAGTTAGGTTCTGTTTGTTATTGATCCCTGTGTCTAAGTGTGCAGGAGCTTAGGAGCGCAGGAAGTCGAGCGGAAGACGCAACTAGCGAGAAGGATGGCACGGAAAGGAAGTCGACGGGCTCGGTGCGTCCGAAGGATGAAAGAGCTGCGGAAGAGTACACCGGTGGATGAGAAGAACGTGCGCGACATTCGAGGGATGAGAAGCCAGGTCAGAAGCCTGCTCGAGGAGAAGCCCGGAAATTGGGTTTGGGTGAGCCCTATTTCGGTTGCCCGCAATCACCCAAGTAATCAAAACTTCGGAAGCTAAAGTGAAGATGAAGAAATGCTAGAAAAGCAGTTGGAGGTGCCCTCAATAGCATTGAGGGTGCCCTCAACAACATTGAGGGTGCCCTCAACAGCATTGAGGGTACCCTCAATGCCTTTGAGGGCTCCCTCAACTGGGTCAATTTGGTCGTTGGCAAGCGAATAAAGTTTTATCCGCTTATCCCCTTGGAGGCACCCTCAACCCCTTTAGAGGCGCCCTCAAGACTAGAGATAGAATTTCTAGGAGCTATATAAAGGCCCCTGGAGCTATGAATTAATTAATCAACTCTTGTAATCAATTCCTAGCAACTCTTGAGCTCTCTAAGTGTGTAAAAGGCTTTCCGCCTTCAGAGAATGAGATTCTTAGTGCGTTATTCAATCGCCTTGGATTAACAATCATGTAGGTTATAACCAAGTCAAATGTTGAGTCTCTTACTATATTTCTGTTATTATTTTTTTATTATTGTTGTTATTTTTGAGTTGAAAGAACGAGGAGGGTATTTCTTATTGCAGGCAATTCACCCCTCCCCTCTTGTCAGCCCCGCTGCACCAACAGTTTGCTCCTTCGTCCAATGTCGTGGTCGGAGCTTCTTCCCTTTCTTGTCCTTCGGGATTTGAAATGGCTCTTCCACCACCATCATTGTGTCACAATCCGTCTCGAAGAAGTTCTTCATCTTCACCATCCAAAAGGTGATGTCCCATAAGCTTCCTCCTTCATACTTCTACGGATCAATCAAGCAGGTCATCCTTGCTTCCTCGGTAATTAGTCCGAAGAAGAGCGTCCTTGCTCTGATATCAATTGTTGGGAGGTTTTGCGACCGGCTAGAATGGGGGTTGAATGGACAGCGCCTCCAATTACTCGCCTCCTACGTATTCGTTAGTACGCAAGCGGAAATACAAATACTAATATGAATACAAAAGATAAAGACAATGAAAGAGAACAAGCAAACCAATACACGTTGAAGTAATATGGTTCAAGATTAGGGCTCCTACTCCACCGCAGTCCTTGAGGTGGACGATCCCAATCCCTTGGTGGATTAACCTCCGGCAAACTCCGGCTACTCAAGCAACTCCTTGTGGGTGGAGAAACCTCACCACAACACCAACTAAGAACACTTGGACACAAGAGAACCTTGAGTACTTTGGTGACTACTAATTGGCTTTAACCAACTATAATTTCGTCACCTTGGTCGGCCATCCCAAGTTCCTTCTTATAGAGTTTGGAAGAAAACATCCCTGTTATTTTATTGTTACCAGTCGACTGGTGTCTGGCCAACGGCTCTCTACCAGTCGACTGCTATAATGCACCAATCGACTGCTACAGTGCACCAATCGACTGCTACAGTGTCATTGACTACTACAACGGTCGTTACCAGCTACAGTACCCTGTTGACTACTACAGTTCCCCCCGAGATTTTTCCCTGAGTACAATCTCTCATGCACTCATACCCTCACGACTCACTTGACTCTTCTTTGCAGCCTTGACCTCTTGCCTTCAAGCCTACTTCCTTTGGCTCTCATCCCTCGGATGCATCCAAGTCCACAGCTGGTCCCCAATGTCATCCTTCGCATATGCCTCGAAGTCACTTCCCTCAGCTCTTGTCCTTGTTGCATTGTCCACAGTCCCTTGGATGCTCTATCATTCACCGAACCCAAAGTCATCAAGCTGAGTCATATGTGTATCCTATAAACCTTCACACTCACATGCACATATCAAATAACGAGGGTAATCCTAACTTAAATGCTTTGCTCAAACACCAAACACATGGTCGCATGGACCATTAGGATTGCTCTAACAGAATAAATTGTAAAGAAATCAGTTGCAAAGGCTTGAAATAAGGTATGTGATGCATATAATAGATACCTAAAGTAATTGTGTGTTATTGTTTTGTACAAGAGTGGTAAAAAGTGTGGTACTCCCACCCAGTACTCAAGACTATCACGGTGGCATTCCATCCATGCTTTCGGCATTATGCAATCCTCTTCAAATATTTTTAAATTAAAAGAATTAAAAATTAACAAATAATTTCTGGAACAACTAAATAATCTAAACTATTACTCAAAAAAACTATATATATCTACATTATGAATTTCATGTTCGATTACAAAAACAACTACCATAGATCTCATATTAGTGTTTTCGTTTCTTAAACCAAAACATGCAAGGTAACAAAATTTTCTTCCTATAAAACCATCTCTAAAATCAAATATTTGTTAGAAATGGGAGAATTTATTTTCATTGTTTTTCAGATAAGATAATACAATTTCACCTACAATCACTAATAATTGAAAAGCATGAGATAAAAATAAAAATACAAAATTTGGTACATGTATCTAGGTACAAAAGATCAATTCATGGTAACTAGTAAAACAATAAATCTCATAATCTTTACTCTTCAAATCATCAAAATACATTAATTCAAGATTCAACTACGATTGTTATTCTTGGTCAAGATATACATTAAATAGATAAATAAAAAATTTACTTGCTAGTCCTAATTAAAAGAAGCCATAATAAAATATTCATAGATTACTTTCGTTTCGTATAAGTATAAATTGGCAAGTGTTATTTGAGTTCATAAGTATTAAATTTATTCTTACTTACATTAATTGACATTCTTATTTTAAATTTTAACTAGATAAGTATTCAATTTGAGCTTTATCTAGTATCAATTAAGATCTATTAAGGCTGAATACATCATCTTATTGTTGGTCCAACGGGGTCGACAAGAGGGGGGTGAATTACCTGCAATCAAAAAGTATACCCTCTTCAAAGAACTTCAACTCAAAAATAAAAGCAACCAGAGTAATTAAATTAAATAACAGAAACAAAGAGAGACGACTCTGCGGTTTTGACTTTGTTACAATCAAGACGGTTGTTAATCCAAGGAGGTGGAAAGGCGCACTAAAAAAGTCTCATTCTCTGAAGGCGGAGAAGCCTTTTACACAATTGGAAAGCACAGTAGTTGCATAGAGAATTAAAGTACAGAGTTAATTCGAATAGTTGTTCGAGGCCCCTTTATATAGGGGTTCCAAAGCTTATCAGATCACTTGATCTTCGGGATCAAGTTTTGACTCGAGAGGGATTGTTCGACCGATCCCTAGGTTCGGTCGACCGAACCTGCATACTTGGCCAGCCTTCCGTCCAGATGCAATCTGTGTGGATCGAGCTTGCGTTCGGTCGACCGCTCCCATTGTTCGGTCGACCGATCAGCCAATGGTCCTTTCCTGAGCTGGCCCAATCAGAATGCTTGACTGAATCTTGGGTTTATCTCCGGTTCGGTCGACCGATCAGAGGGTCCAGTCGACCGATCAGCCAACGGCTGGTTGCTGACATGGCTGCAACGGCTAGCTTCTAAAGATAGGGGGTTGGTCGACCGATCATGGTGTTTGGTCGACCGAACACTTGTCAAGTCAACTCCCGGTTGACTTGCTCTGGTTAGATTTGCTTAGGTGATTTTGGCCAACCGGAATAGGGCTCACCTGAACCCAATTCCCGGCCTTCTCCTCGAGCAGTCTTCCGTCCCGGCTTTACGTCCCTCGAACGCCGTGCACGTTCTTCACGCCCACCGATGTACTCTTCCGTAGCTCTCTCGTCCTTCGGACGCACCAAGCCCGTCGGCTCCCTTCCCGTGTCGTCCTTCTCGCTAGCTGCGTCTTCCGCTCGACTTCCTGCATTCCTAAGCTCCTGCACACTTAGACACAGGGATCAGACAAACAAGACCTAACCTAAACTTGGTTGATCACATCAAAACAACCACGGGGTCTAACAATCTCCCCCTTTTTGATGTGCAACAATCTCCCCCTTTTTGATGTGCATCAACCCAAGTTTAAGTTAGGGTAAAGCAAGCAAACAGTAATTTTAAGAAAATTACTAAACTAACAAATTAAGCACAAAAAATCAAGTTTGCAACATAAGGTAGAAAAAATATTAAAGAATTAATATTCCTAATTTTCCCTAAACTTGTTACATAATTCTCCCCCTTTGATCACAGCAAAAATGGGGTAAAAAAAAAATTTAAGTCATTTTGAAAAACTTTGCTTAGTGAAAATTTAATATTATTTTCAAAAAAACTTAACTTAGTAAAAAATTTTCTAAGTAGAACTTTCAAGAAACATTTTTTTAAAAAAAAATTGAAGAATTTCTAAGGAAGTGTTTAAAAACTTTTCAAAACATTATTTAATTCTAATTTTAATGTTTTTATCAGAAAGTTAATTAAACATTTTATTTCGATATTTCAGCTTCCAGGTCGTGGCGAGGCACTAGGCCTTCTTAGTTATTAGAGCAATAATCACTTCCTTAAACAAAGCTTCCATAAAGAAACTCATTATTTAATTTTCTCACTGTAAGCTTTTAACTAAAAGAAAAGTTTAAACTAGCAAAGATTTTGGAACCTAGTAAAGGTTCCTTCCTATAGGGTTAGTCAAAAACTTAGGGGGAACATATCCTTTAGGTATTCTTCTAAGTTGACCCTGATGTTTTCTAATATACCAGTTTAATTTTCCATAAACATTAATTTTTGATTTTTGAAAAGCATTAGTTTTTAAACCTGAATTTTCAGTTTTCAATTTTTAAAATTTTCAATTTCCAAATTTAATTTCTCATTTTCTAAATTCAAATTTTCTAACATTGTTTTTAAATTGGTAATTTCTTTTTCTGATTTGACTAAGTCTTTAGTAAGTACTTTGATAAACTTAAAAGACTGAGAAGGAGTGAGGTCACGTACCTTACTTACCTCACTTGGCGATGCTCTCCCTTCATCGTAGTTTCTTCTTCTGATTCTCCCCTTTGATCAATGCTCATTTCTGAATCCGAGTCATCTTCAAAGAAATGGTTGGCCACCAGTGCTAGTCTAGAGAAAGCTTTAGCTTCTGACTCGGAAGATGAAGAATCATCCCATGTAGCCTTCAGGCTCTTGCGTGTAGAGGACGTCATTTTTTTAGGCTTCTCTTTGTTCTTTTTCTTCAGTTTGGGGCAGTCATCTTTGATGTGCCCTTCCTCGTTGCAGTTGTAGCATCGGACCGTCCTTATGTTGCGTTGATGCTTTCTCGACTGCGATTTAAATTTATTAGTTTTAACAAATTTATTTAGCTTTCTTACCAATAATGTTGCTTCGTTTTCATCGATCGATGCTTCAGAGTCGAGATCGTCCTTTTCGTCTTGTAGGGCAATGTTAAGGTTCGACTTCTCTACTGGTTTCTCTACAAGTCGAGACTCGTGAAGTTCGAAGGTAGAAAATAAGTTTTCTAAGCTACTTACCTCAAAGTCCTTAGAGATATAGTATGCATCTACTAAGGACGCCCACTCTGGAGTTCTTGGGAAGATGTTGAGAATCTCGATTTGTTACCATTTCGTCGAGATTTGTTAGTTGCATTATCAGCTCTTTGATCCTTGCTTAGAGTTGCGCTACCTTCTCGCCATTGTTCATCCGGAGGTTTGTTAGTTGTGTCAGGAGGATGTCACGCTTTGCAAGCTTCGCTTCGAAGGTACCTTCGTGAAGCTCCAGGAATTTTTCCCAGAGGTCTTTAACGGAGTCGTAGCTTCCGATCCGACTTACCTCCTAAGGCGGTAGAACGTTGAGCAGGTGGAACTCAGCCTTTCCGTTGGCCATGAAATCGGCATGCTCCTTCTTCATCCAGTTGTACTCTTCTTTGTCTTTTGGTGCTTCATATCCATATTTCATTATTAAGAGTATATCAAATTCAGTTTTAAAAAATACCTCCATTTTTCGCTTCTATGTAGCGAAATCTCCGTCAAACTTCGGGGGATGAATGTTCGCGTCGGTCATTGTCCTGATCTTTGTGCTTCAGACGGCGGTTAGTCCTTCTGAGGCTGTTGGGCTCTAATACCACTTGTTGGTCCAGCGGGGTCGGCAGAGGGGGGTAAATTGCCTGCAATCAAAAAGTATACCCTCCTCAAAGAACTTCAACTCAAAAATAAAAGCAACCAGAGTAATTAAATTAAATAACAGAAACAAAGAGAGACGACTCAGTGGTTTTGACTTGGTTACAACCAAGACAGTTGTTAATCCAAGGAGGTGGAAAGGCGCACTAAAAGAGTCTCATTCTCTCAAGGCGAAGAAGCCTTTTACATAATTAGAAAGCACAGTAGTTGCTTAGAGAATTAAAGTACAGAGTTAATTCGAATAGCTGTTCGAGGCCCCTTTATATAAGGGTTCCAGAGCTAATCAGATCACCTGATCTTCGGGATCAAGTTTTGACTCGAGAGGGATCGATCGATTGATCCCCAGGTACGGTCGACCGAACCTGCGTACTTAGCCAGCCTTCCGTCCAGATGTAGTCTGTGTGGATTGAGCCTGCGTTCGATCGACCAATCCCATTGTTCGGTCGACCGATCAGCCAACGGTCCTTCCCTGGGCTGGCCCAATCAGAATGCTTGACTGAGTCTTAGGTTTATCTCCGGTTCAGTCAACCGATCAGAGGGTCCGGTCGACCGATCAGCCAACGGCTGGTTGCTGACATGTCTGCAACAGCTGGCTTCTGAAGATAGGGGTTCGGTCGACTGATCATGGCGTTCGATCGACCGAACACTTGTTAAGTCAACTCCCGATTGACTTGCTCTGGTTCGGTTTGCTTGGGTGATTTCGGCCAACCGGAATAGAGCTCACCCGAACCCAATTCCCGGCCTTCTCCTCGAACAGTCTTCCGTCCCGGCTTTACATCCCTCGAACGTCGCACACGTTCTTCACGCCCACCGATGTCCTCTTCCGCAGCTCTCTCATCTTTTGGACGCACCGAGCCCGTCGGCTCCCTTCCCGTGTCGTTCTTCTCACTAGCTGCGTCTTCCGCTCGACTTCCTGCGTTCATAAGCTCCTGCACACTTAGACACAGGGATCAGACAAACAAGACCTAACCTAAACTTGGTTGATCACATCAAAACAACAACGAGGTCCAACACTTATAATTTCACTATTGTTTCTATTACATTTATTTTGTCTATGAAAAAAAACGCACATGAAATCAGATACAACAAAGTAATATACTAATATATAATATAAACGAAATGATCCCTGCGCTTACAATTTTCTTCGATGTAAAGAAGAAGAAGAAACTCTGGATTCTTAGGGTCTCTCGGTGTCCTGCTTTTTGTAGCGATTTCAACTCATAGCTGTGAAGAGAGGAGTTGCATATTAGAAAAAATACAGAAAAAGTACGCTAAGCCTTCCAGAACCCTAAACCTTAGGATTCCAACCAAGGACCTTCTTGTTGTTCATTCAAATAAGTTCACAGAAGGCACAAAGACAAAAGGATATTCATCAAATTAAAAGGAATATTCAAAAACCAAAGAATGGAGCGAGTGATAATTGCAAGGAATGACTATACCTTATTCGAACGAAAGATTAACGGAGATTTAGAGCTTCTCGATGTGAGTAGAGGAAGAAGAAGGGTTTTTTAGCGGGAATAGAGGAGAGGAAACGTCGTGTGAGATGGGTTGTGCATTGAGGAGGTTTGGGAAAAGAAACCTAAGGAGAATAAAAATAAAAAAAAATGAAATAAAATGATATAAAGAAAATTAAAAAAAACATTAAGTACGACTAGATTAAAATAAACCAAACAGATTATAAATTAATTTTAATTATTGATTAACAATTAAATAATTAAGATTGGTCATGCGTTGATTAAAAATTTAAGTATATTATAATAATTATCAACTAAATTTTTACTAGTAATTTTTTCGATAAAAAATTAAATATTACCATATAAATTTAACTATTACCGGTAAAAATTACACGTCAAATATATTTGGCTAGTAAAAAATTAAATATTACTAGCCAAATCAAATTTTGGTTACTAAACAAATTAAATATTACATACCAAATCTAATTTTGATAGGTAAAAAAATTACACATTACGGACCATATTAAACTTGTGTTGGTAATAAATTAAAATTGCCTGCCAAATAAATTTTAGTCGGTAATTAAAATTATTTACTGGCCAAAGTACAATTTGGCTGGTAAATCGTTTATTTACCAATCAAATTCAATTTAGACGGAATATTTTCGCTAGTAAACACAACTTTTCCCATAGTAAGATTGGATAGACAGGGATGCAATCGACCCACAAAATAAATATTTAAGGATTTTTATGACATAATTTTTGCCGCGGTTACATACTGCTACTAAATGTTCTCATTGCAGCTGTAGGAGTGGTTATAGAAATCGATCCTAAAATATGCCTTTTGTTGCGGTCACAAACCGCTTCTAATATTGATATCATGTAGCGACCATATTTGGCAGCTGCAAATTATATAATTTAGAGTCAGTTATGTGAACCGCTGTAAATCAATATATATAGCAACGGTTTCTATAAAACCGATTCAAGCTATAAGAGCGGTCATTTGACTGGTTCTAAAAAACTGGTGCTGAAACCTCCATTTTTTTGTAGTGTATGTTACAGGTTGAAATCTCGTATTGTTGATTCTACTAAAACTTGATGATGCCATAAAAAAACAAAAAAACAGGTCTTGAAAAAAATAGATAACAAAGCTTTTGAAATAAACAGAAAAAAGAGACAAGACTTGAAACAAATCCGAGCAAAAATAAAACAGAAGCAAAAAAAATAGAAAACAAAGATAGTATCAAAATAGATAGTAGGGCCGAAAAATAGACAAAAAACATAGACATAATAAAAAAACATGAAACAAATCTAAGAAAAACAACAAAACAAAAAATAGAGGCAAAAAAATAGAAAAAAAAAACAAAGTTAGACACAGGGTTATAGGGTTCAAGGTTTAGGGTTACAGAGTTTAGGTTATAGGGTTCAGGTTTCAGGGTTTCAGGATTATAGAGTTTAGGGTTTCATGGTTTAGGGTTACAAGGAGCTGGGAGCTGAATTATAGGAATCAACACTCTTATAACTAGGCAATTTGAATTATAAAGAAAAAAGTAGGTTTCAAGAAAGGGAAACACAAACTCCTTAATTTAATCACTTGAAGAGATCCTTCCACCAAGAAGAAACAGATCCAAAAGTAGAGGGAAGATAATAATTGTAAACAAGCATCAACCAAACGCTAATATGTTGTTTCATAACACAAACAAACAAGTAGGTCAAAGAAAAAAATTCCTCCATGACATAATGTAGATAGCAAGAGCAGTTCATAGCATGAGTGAATCTAGAATTCAGCTCCCAAAATGACAGCTTTGTAAACTCCAAAGAAAAATAACATAATCTGGTATTTTTATTGTGAAACCATCATCTTGCAAGAAGTTTCCAATGCTAGCTAGCAAATTAAAATTAAAGCTTCAATATCCAGTATGTAATGAATTTCCCATGTCCATTCTTATATAATTTCACTCAACCCAAAGATCCTACATTACTACTTGCTCCAATATTGCATCGGATTCAGCCCAGAAAAAATTATCTCAAGAGACAACTCAAAAATGGGACACATTAAACACAAACACAGAAAACCTTAGTCGGCTAAACTGTAACCCAAAAATATTTATTACTTAATGGGCTATAATGAGCAGAAAACTCAATTCAATAGTATGGCACGAACTGCTCTCACTTGGTCTAAAACGTCTTCGTTGCTGCTTGGCTGTGAACAGGAAAAGACGCGCTACCTATGCTTTTACGTGACCGTGGAGAAATTAGGGTTGACTGTGCGGATCAGGTAATCTTCGATGCTCGACTTGGCCAAAATTAGGGCTGAGGGCGGCAACGAGTCCATGTGCTTGGGTTCAGAAATTAACAGCCTTGAAGAATTATGTCTGATGCAATTAGGTTAGGGCAAAATCTCACTCATCATTCACGGAGGGAGGTCAGTCACGGAGGAAGAAGGAGGTTGCCATCGTGGAGAAAGGAGAAAGAGACTCGGAGGTCGGTCAAAAATGGAGAATGTAGCTTGGAAATTGAAGGTATGAGGAAGAGGAGGAATTCTAAGAAGAAGCAGTTGGTGGCGAGGGAGAAGGATTTCAGAATTTGGGCTCAATTTGAAATGTAAGCTCTTTGCTCATTTAGATGCCGCTGATGTGTAATCCGCCAGGTAGACAGCCAGTTGAGTCACAAATGCGAGTCACATAGAAGAGTTGCCACCAATATCATTTCTCTTATATAAAATAGGATCCAGTTCATTATCAATATCATCATCTTAATTAATCTTTCAAAAGTTAGTAAGAGAATGTTCTATAGTTGGAACTTTATCTTCAAAAGATTGAGAACCTCAGATTGAATATTGTCACAAACAATACTAGAACTATTTCCTGAACACATTTTTTTAAGTAGGAATTAATTTTTTTTCCTACTCAAACCTATATGAAAAATATTTGTAAGTAATCAATTGGTATATAAAGATATCACATATAAGACAAATAATTACATGGAATAAAATATGAAAACTTACTGAGAAGAATCCAAGATCAGTATTGAAATTACAACTCTAAAATTTGTGAAATAATGATAAGGGCTTTTGTACATCGAACATCTTCTCACCATTTTTAATTATTTTTTATTCTTACATTTTATCTTTTTTTAAATTTAATCCGAACGAACTCAAATTTAAGTCATCTTAAACTATAATTCCATTTTGTTCAAAATCAAGGTTTGAACAATTCAAACTGTTTGAACCAAAATTATTTGTATTTTTCGAATTTTAAATCAAATTTAAATATTATATATATTTTAAGCTCGAACTTAAATATTAATATTGTTATACTATTTAACCATTTAATTTGTTTGCATCCTTATATAAAAGGATAGAAACTTCGACGAAGCACAAGCACATTAGAATTTTTTATTTACTAATATAAAAATAATAAAAATTTAAAATTATAGCAATAATTTAAGAAACCTCGTATGTAATTATTTTTGCAATACCCAAAATGCCTACTTCACTTTTATATTTATCAAATCATGTAGTTGTTTCCAATTATGCCCCTTCTTTATGAGTAGTAGACCATATGTGGCACTCGAGTTCATCAATCGATTCCTAAATTTACTGTGATCGATTTGTGATCATCAGTCAACTATCCATAGCTCATCAGTCAATTGCTAGGACCGTTATATAACTCTCAAAGTATCTTCAAGTTGTGACAATTTTAAAAAACCACATGATCTCTAAAATATATATTTAAGAGCATAGTTACATAAGGATGATATAAGGAATGCAATGAAACTGATTTGAAATATTTTTGAGGTGTCTAAGGTCGTTGATGACCTTAAGAACCTCAAAATCATTTCAAACCAAGATCATTATACTCTTGGGATTCATTTTTAAAATCTTCACAACTTTAAGATAATTTAACATAAATTTATTGTTAGGACCCTTGGTGTAACGCCCTCACCCTCCTCTCTATTAGTCTGTGAGGGTGGGACATTATTGGACTATTAACTTTTCTTAACTAGTGTTGCTCACATGTAAATATCAATACTTAAAACTCTCAAAAAACTCAAAGGATACAATAAGTAACAGCTGGAAACATAAATAACTCATCTCAACATTCTACTCAATTATTTGTTCTCAACTAAAACTATATATATATTAATCTGAACATGCTAAAACTATATATTAATCTGAACATGTATACAACAATAATACAACTCAGATAGCGGAACTAATGTGCATAGCAAATAAAAGGAAAAATTCTAAAACTTAAAATATTCAATGAACAAATCCAGCAACATGAAAGAATAATCCCAACAGTCTAAATAGAAAATCTTAATGAATTCTTAAGCAAAGTCCCAAGGCTTCCATAGTCCAGACATCACACATCCATCTCACATCTCCTTGTCGCCTTCCTTCACTATAGCTTTCCTTTCCCTTTATCTGCAGTAAGAGGAAAATGCAACTATAAGCAGAATCTTAGTAAGCGCTATCTAACTCACAAAACTCGGATATACATATGAACAGGAAGAAATCTAAGAACTGAATGCTTTAAAAGAAATGCTACTCATGTTCATCTAATAGCAAGGAAATCAAAACAGACTGAAATGCTAAACATGTAAAGCTGCTCATGCTCATCTAATATCAACAAGAAAATCTAAACATGTAAGAATAAAAGAACTAAGCTTGCTGATTTTTAAACTTATGTGGAGCTTATTCCATTTGTTCAAAACTTATACTTTTATGCATTAAAATAATAATAATCTCTTGGGCTCAGGCTTAGTACCATTTGCGCGCTCCCTAATAGAAACTAAGGTAGCGAACCACCAGTCCTACGAGGGTAAAGACCTTGGTCTTACCAGGGCCAAGACCTCGGAATTGGTCACCTAGATTTGTTTAACGACAACCTCGGAAGTCGGGTACTAGCCCTTTCAAATAAAATACCTATTATCTTTTATTACTTCTAATATTTAATACCTCAACATTTCTTCAATCACTAGACGTGCTACTGATCCTCAAATGCTGGAACTTGGGATCAAAATTAAGACCTTGGTCTTCCTTTACCTATAATTACTCATAAATGTATCTGTACAAAAATCTGGAGCAAGATAAGAAGCTATTCTTTTAACAATTGGCTCTAGATACAAGAAATATAAAACTGAAGCCTACAACTGAGATATCAAAAACTGCATGCTTATAAATAAAACTGTTCATGTATATTGAGGTGGCAAGAAAACTTAAATCTGTATGCTTGAAATAAATGGTAGCAAGGAAATAAATCTAAACCACATGCTAGAATAAAGGTTGTCCAAGCTTGTTAAAATAACAAGAAATTTGTACTGAAATGCTGAACACCACAGAAAGACCTAAAATCTCATGCTTGAGTCAAACAACAAGATCTAAACTGAAATACTAAAGCCATAAGCACAAACTGAAAACTAGGGTTCGGACTATAGCACTTGAAGCAATGGATCAAAACAAAACTGCAATCTACCGAACACTTCCAGAACCAAACTATTCATGCCCATTCTAAAGCACAAACTGAAACTTGCTAGGCTCAATATGAGCCAACTGTGCACATTGAGGTAGCAACAATTAAAAAAAAAATCTAAATATGAGATGCAGATTATAAAAGCTGGGGAGTCCAAACTACATGCTTAATCCATTCAAATCCCTTCTCATCTTCTTTATAAAACTCACGGCAACAAGCTTCAAAAATCAACAATCTTTACAGCATATTCCGAAAACCCAAAAGAAACACTAAATCAAAACTCGAAACTACCCCTACCGCAGGTGAGTAGCGCTTACCTTGGTTCTTGGACTCACAACCAAGAAGAGAAGCTTCTAGGGTTTTGGAGAACTTGAAAATCCAACCTTTCCTTCGTGCCTACGGATTCCCTCGACGAGAAGATCTCTATTCCGTGAAGAACTCACGGGATTTGCCCTTCACCGGCCGCCGAAGACGAAGCCCTAGCTTCGGTTTCGTCTTCCGCCCGAATAACGCCGTCGCACACAAGAGAGGAGAGAAATTAGGTCTCGGAAAAATAATCCCTAAGTTCTCTCTTTATCTCCCTTTATAACTAGAGTATTCTGTTGTCTACAATTGCTTAAATTAATTTCGCTATCTATTTTATCAGCACGGCCTGCTGGGTTCCTGGTCATCCAAAACAACTTAAGGATTTGCTTAACTAGAGGTCTCCGGTTCGAACCTCGGCTCAACCTCTTTATTTTTTGCAACTTGTTTCTTTTGGTAAAAATACCAAACAAACTTCGAAAATTACATAAAAGTACTCTAAAAATTTCTAAAATTCTCTAGAATATTTCTAAAGCATTTATAAATATTTATAATTACTATTAGGACTCGAAATGAGGAAATTTGGGTTGTTACACTTGGTGGTCGGCTAGAAGGGGTGAATAGCCCCTGCACAAATCAAACAAAAAGAACCTTTCTCGGACTTATAACTTAAAATAACACTTGCATAAATATAGAATGAATAATAAACTAAAAGATAGAGGCACAACAGGTTTACTTGGTTATAACCGGGGAGGTTGTTAATTCAAGGCAGATGAATTTGCACTAATTTCTCCTTCAGGCGGAGAAGCCTTTTTACAACAATGAAAGCTCAAAATGACAAAGCTAAACAGAAAAGAAAGTGTGTACAAGTATTGCTTAGATCTTTCTTATTATTATTAGTTTCTGGGAGTAGGGTTGCTTATATAACTCTGCTCAGGGCGCCTGGAAGGGTTCCAGACGCCTGGAATGAGATAAAATTTTATCCCTGATGCAATGGTACACACCACGTCGAGTTTGGCTAAAACTTGGGTTTCGAGTGCCCGGAGTCCGAGAGCCCCGACCTGGTCCGGGAGCACCAAGAGTCAACATTTTGTTGACTTTTGGTCCCGGTCTCCTTCTCCGATTCAGCTTGCATCGATCCGGATCTTTCGCTCTGACTCCGCTCGCTTGGGTGATTTCGGCCATCCGGAATAGGGATCGCCCGAACCTAACTTCTGGCCTTCTCCTCGAGCAAGCATCCTCTCCAACTTCCCGTCCCTCGGAATCGCTGCGTGCTTCCTTCTCTCCGCCAGCGTACTCTTCCACAGATTTTCGTCCCTCAGACAACTGCATCTTTTGCTCCTCGAGTAATCTTCCACTCTGTCTTCTCATCCCTCGGAAACACCGCATGCTCCCTTCTCGTCTGCCGGTATACTCTTCTGCAGCACCTTGTCCCTCAAACGCACCTTGTCCGAGGGATGAAGTGTTGCGGAAGAGTACGCTAGCAGACGAGAATGAAGCACGAGGCATTTTCTATGCCCAGGCGCCTGGAGCCATTCTAGGCACCCAGAGCTACCACATCAGCAAACGGTCAGATTCGATCGGCAAGCTATAAATAGAGCACTGGTCTCAGTAGTTAAGAACAACACTTGTAAACGAATTATGTACTTAACTTTTAGTTCTGTTCTTTACTTTTCTAAGCTTTCACGTTGTAAGAGGCTACTCCATCTTTGGGAGAAGAAGATTTTAGTGAGTTACATTTACCTTGGATTAGCAATCTGCTGATTACAAACTAAGTAAATATTCTTACCTCTTTCTTTATTTTTATGCATATGACTTTCTATTTTTTAACAAGTGTTTGCCTAACTTAGTCCAAAGATCGAGAAAAGATACTCTTTTAATTTCAGGCAATTCACCTTCTCTTATCGGCTGCCCAGCGACCTACAATTGGTATCTGAGAGAGGACGCTTCAGAAGAACTAACTATCGACCAAAGCAAAGAAATCAATGGTCGAACCAAGCCTCAACCAGCCAAAGTTCGAGGGGGAGTTTGCGTACTGAAAATGCCAAATGGAGGTATTCCTACAAACTGATTTTTAAATTCTTTTAGTAATAAAATAAGGTTTTGTAGTTCCTAAGGATCAACAAGGAGAAGAGAAAGAAGAAAATCAATGGACAAAGAAGGATCAAAGTGATTTTATAGCAAACAGCAGAGCGGAATACCACTTGCTAAGTGTATTACTGCCTCAAGAAGTCAACCACATCATAAGCTACTCCTCGGCCAAAGAACTTTGGAAAAAATTCCTAAAGCTCCATAAAGGTACATCCGAAGTGAAGCTCGCACGGCAAGCCATTCTTCAAAATCAACTAACAAACATCTGTCTAGAAAAAGGTGAGAAGGTAGCCCAAATACATGCGAAGATTAAGGAGTTGATCACCGGACCGGTCAACCTCTACAAAACAGTAACCAACCGGGACTCGTTATGCTACGCGCTCTTCTAGAACCCTAAAATGGACTTCGATCATAGACGCCTACTACATCTCTAAGGACTTGGAAGTAAGTACCTAGAAGAACTTTTTCCGACTTTAGAATTGCATGAATCCAGATATACAGGGAAAAGTAAAGAGTCATGCTAGAACCTAACACTTAGAGACACCAAGAATGATGAACCTGAGCCAGACTCAGATATTGATGCAGACCAAGAAGCTTATATGGTAAGGGAATTTAAAAAGTTTTTTAAATCTAACAAATTTAAAGAAATGCAGACCGGAAAAAATTTAAGAAATAAGAGAAAGGTTTGATGCTACCATTGCCAAAAAGAATGACATATAAAGGAAGACAGTCCAGATCTCAAGAAGGAGGAAGAAAAAGGGTCAAAGTAAAACAAGCACAAAAATCTCAAGGCCGCTTGGGATGAAAGTTCATCATTTGAATCTGAAATAGAAGCATATGATGAACTACATAGATGGCTAGTCACAAAAAATAAAGCAACTCAGAAGCTAGCATCGATGAAGGGAAATCGACATCAGATGAGTGCAACGATGCAAGGGGAGAATCTAGCTTCAAATCTGACATGGTAAGTGAGACAAGTCTCTTACCTCCTGATTAATTGTATTTTGTTATTAAATTCATGTCTAAGTCAATGTGTAAATTGAAAACCAAACATAAAAAAAATTAAAAAGGATAATTTAGAAATAAAAATAATCTTATCATGTTTAATAGATGATTTTGATAAATTAAAAATTGAAAATGCTAATTTGAAAAAATAAATAAAAAATTTAAAAAATTCTCCACTACTTAAAATTTTAGAAATTATCAAGAACTAAACTGGTATTATAGATTCCACAATGGTCAAATCAGAAAAATAATAAAAAAGTATATTTCTAAAAGTACTTGATCAATCCATAAGAACAAACTTGCATTGGGTTTCAAAAACATACTTAGATTTAATTCTTTATGCATGTTTCTAATTTTAATTTGCTTTAATATTTTTTTTGTATATCTAAATTTGTCAAATTTTCCAAAAAAAATTGTTTTGTATAAGTTATGTTTGAAAGTAATTCTTAATTTTTTTTTTCTCATGGAAAAGGATGTTTTGTCTTTCTTAAGAAAAATTTTAATTTTTTTTTTGCCAATATATTATTTTTTCTGAATTTAAATTTAAAATTATTTTGTAAAGTTATTTTTGAAACATTTTATTTTTTTTATAAGACATCATGTTCTCTGTTAAAATAAAATTTTGTCAAAAGTTTTCGACTGTTATTTGATTTTTTATGGATTATTTATCCAAATATTAATTTTTAATATTAAAAATTCTTGAACATTCTATTCTTAAAAATTTATTTTTTCTAAAAAATACTTGCTATTTTACATTCTAAAAAAAAATTCTAGCTACGAAACTATTTTTAAGAATTTTTTACAAATATACCTTTCTATATAGAATAATTAGTTACTAGTCTAATTATTATTGTTTTTTCATGAAAATTTTATCTCTATTTTGGTTAAGTATGCTTAACCATTAGTTACTAGTCTGATTTCTTTTTTTTTCTTTGTAGCCGAAATTATGATGCGAATGCGAGCAACCGGTCTGACGAAAATTAAGGATGCCGAGATCGAGGTAATTGCAGCAAAGGAACTAGCAAGCCTCGGCCTGACCCCGGTCGGCTCTCACGAAGGCACGCTCGTCGAGAGTGGGGGACGCCAACTGTTGGCGAGGGCGCCGCCAGCAAGACGCCCAGTATAGAAGTGGCAGGGGGCCCACTCCCAACACCTGAGGCACGGCCCACCGCCCATACCGAAGGCTCCGAGTTTTCTAGTGATGGCTAGCCACTCGCCAAGCGCAAGAGACGCCGAGCGGCCACGCCTTCTCGATCTACCACCTCGGCTATGAAGCCCTCCGAGCGGGTCGGCACCTCTCCTACGGCCATCCAAGAGACGGTGGAGGCCACTTCGTCTGATCGGACCCCGTCGTTGGCCAATCTGCCACCAGAGCCCATCGCCGCACAGTCGATTGCATCTCTGCACCCGACTCGCCGGAGGATCTTGCGATCCGGCATCCGTCTTGTGTCCACGGCCCAACTAGGGTTGTAAATGAACCAAGCGTTCGTGAACAAGCTTGGTGTTCGGCTTGGTAAGAGCTTGTTTATGTTCGTTCAATAAACATAAGATTAATTAAACAAACAAGTTTGAACAGCTTGTTAAGTTAAACAAACAATCTTGAACACATATGTGTTCAGCTCGTTAACGTTCGTGAACAACGCTTGTAAACAATGTTCATGAACCATATTTATTAATAAAACTTTTTTCAATATGCTAAATAAACAATAAAATAAAATAAATAAATTTAAATTATCAATCTTAATAATCAATCAAATAATTAAATGCTTCAAACAAGCAAACAAGCTTGAATTGAGAGCTTAATAACATTTAAATGAACCAAGCTCAAACCAAGCTCAAACCAAGCTCGAACCAAGCTCAAGTCAAGCTTGAATTGAAAGCTTGATAACATCTAAACGAACCAAGCTCAAGTCAAGCTTCAAACAAGCTCAAGCTCATAAAAAATAAACCAAACCAAGCTTGAACACTCATTTCAAAAACTTGGTTCATTTTAAGCTCGCCTCGGCTCGGCTCAGTTATCTTATCAAACAAGCTTGAACACCCTAAAGCTCTACTCAGCTCGGTTCGTTTACACCCCTAGGCCCAACCTTCAGGATCGGCTGCTTCTTCTCAGTCTGGCCCGAGCGGCCGACGCTCCATAACGGTGATCCTTCACCTGTCGACGGAGGATTACCTCGTGCCGACCAACCAACCGCGTACTCCCAAACATCATATCTTCATCCGCGGGTCGCTCGTCGACATTTGGGAGGAAGCACGGGCACGGGCACGAGCAGCGACCATGCCCCCAGGAGCACTTGCCAACAGTCATCTGCAAATGTCCACCAGAGCAAGTATTCTAATGCAAATTCGTAATTTACTTCCACACGACACTAATGTTTTCCCGATCGGATGCAGTACTGGGTGGAGAGCATAGCAATGTGCCAGCGGCTCGCCTTAGGACGAGCTTAAAAAGTTCAAGCTTATAAATTAACTAGTCATTAATCAATTAATTGGCAATCACCCAACTAATTAATCCATTAAATGACATAAATTTAATAACAGTTCAACCTCCAAATTTATTAATTACTTGATAAATTCCTAATCAATAATTAATTGATTACTCCATGTCTCAACTAGTAATCATCATGAATCAAAACGGTTTAAATCAATACTAATTAATCGCTACCCAACCGGTGGCCGCTCATCTCCTTCTCCAACAGTTGCTCTCGGTGGCCACGTAGCTAACGATGGCACAAGATCGAGTATAGTAGTTGACAGTTGGAGGTTGGCGGTATGTGGTCGGTGGTCGGCAATTGATTAGGCGGAGCAACGACCAGTGGGCAGGGATAGCAGCAATGATCGCGCTGCTAGAGAGGAGGCGACCTCGGTTGGGGTTGTCGGGTCATGGCCAGAATCCGACGATGGTGGAGGCCAAAAATGGGAAGAGGGAAAAATATGTCGTCGACGTAGAGGTGCAATGGCTGCCAACACGTGTGTCACGTGCGTGGAGAGGAGGAGAACGGCTGTGGAGTGGCACAGCAAAGGCGTTAACAGTGTAGCTACAACCAGCCTGTTCGCATGGCTTGGCAAGAGAGAGGTAGCATGGCAGAGAAGTGGCACCGGCTGGGTGCGAGGCGGAGGGCAGTGAAGTGCAGCGCCGGCGGTCGGGCTAGCAGACAGCCGGCACAGTGATGCCGCAAGGGCATGGCATGCGTGAAGAGGGTGATGCCGAACTAGGTTTAGAGAAACAAAATAAAATGAACCATGCTTGTTCACTAACACTTGGTCCATTTATAACCCTAGCCACGAAACTTGCCGTTGGGGTTATGACAAACAACAAAACGATTATTTGGTTCGGGGGACTATATGACCTTGAAATTTCAAGGTGGAAGGAAAATGTCATTTTATTCAATTTTGGGTAAAAAAATGTAATAACACAATTAAATCGGATTGTGAATTTATTATTTGGCTTGTTCTAACTCTAGTAAATAAAGATAAATATCTTAATTCTTATACAATTCATCCCGATGAAGATTCGTTCTCTAAATAAAATTGGATAGGTTGAATTTTAAATTGCAATGTATTCCATCAACCAAGATCTAGTTCTAAAATTCGTTTTTATAATTAATAGGTTATACCACGATTATTATCTTTATTTTCATCCGTCTCTCACATTTTGGATAATTTACGGTGTTTTGGGTAAAATGAGATGGGATAGAACTAAAATGAAATTCAAAAGAAAAAGCAATGAATGGAAGAATAATCTATTTCTATTTCTTTACTTAATTCGTTGCCATAATTGGCCATAATTGACTAATATAGTAAGAAGGTTGAATCATGTGGTTGATCTATTTGCTTTACATAATTATTCTAATTAATTTGGTCTACTTGATATGTTCATATTTTTAAGTTTTAACCAACATTTTTAACATGTCCGTAGCCCCCAACTCTAACCCTGTCCTGATTGGATAAATATGAGGTGGCTCGCAATTTTGAACAGTAAATATTACTATGAACCGTAATTATGAACAGTAATGATAAATAGTTGTTATGATTTTTATTCCAGTGGTTGTTGGTGGATTGTGAATAGTAATTTTGAACCATAATTATGAATAGTTATTATGAATAATAATTTTGAATAATGGAGTGGATGTGGTTTCTTTTTCTATTTTATTCTTTCTAGTGAACCTCAATTGTAGAGAAAAATATCCTTGCAATCTTGATGCCTTTGTTGGTATGAGGGACTAACCCTTTGACTTTTGATAGCTTGCACAGGTTTTACATAAAATTTCTCATTTAGTTATTGTTTGCCCTAGGGTACTTAGATAAGGACTAAGACAGGAAATAGTTATCCCGTGAGTGCATTGAAGGGCTCGGTTTTGGGAGGAAAAGATTCGTTGAGGATGAGAAGAAATAGCTATAAAGTGGAGAAGGATGATTCCACATAGAGTAGTGGAATTGTAAAGGTAGTGGAGAAGGACAATTAGTTCGTGGAGTAGTGAAACTAGAAAAATAGAGTGGGTCCCTATGGTTCCATCATGTTAGTTAAGTTTTGTTCATTTACAGAATCCAATGATGGAGTGGAATTCGTTCCTTGGGCTTCATGGAACTAGGCTGGCGGTTTTTTAGCAGAATTTTATGCCTCATGTCCAGTTGTAGAAATCTCTTAAGCTGCATATTGTTCTTGGACTGTATATTATTGTGATTTGCCTAAGGATGCTCGATAGGCTCTAGAAGATAGAACAAAACTTGCCAATCTTTTAGTGACCTATCTATTAGTCTTCCGTTGGTACTGTTGTAGTAAGGTCGAATGTTGTGTTGTAAAAGAGAAGGGAAACGACATGATACCCATGTCTCTAGGCCAGTATATTTTCTCTGTGTATATTTCTCCGGCTATGAGGTACCCGTTTGGGTCATCTAGTTTATCCCATGACCACTTAGCACCTTGAACCGAAGCTCTCCGATGTTTTAGTTGATCTGATAAAGGTGAGAAAGCTTCCCACTCTATGTCAAAATCAGAAGTATAGTCATCAAACTCTGGTTGCATGCCATTGAGTTTGTCAATGCCAAGTTTAATGAGGTGCTGAGTAGACTCTATTTTTAAACTGACCCATTATGGAGGAGAACTTTCTAAGGTGACAAATGTCTCTTCTTCTTCTAGAGCTAAAGAGGTGATTTTTCCAAGTTTCTTTGGAAAGTCCTGAAGGGAGTCTAGATCATGTACCTATAGTTTGTAGAGCAAGTCATACTCCATTAAGAGAAATGGAGTAATTACTCTTCCTTTAATCGTTGGTGGTTCATATGTGTTCATGTTTATATGTACTTTTTGGAAGGTGTATAAGAGGTTGCATTGACACCCATATTTTCCTGAAGTTTCACAAGCTTTGTTGTGTTTGTGGCATTTAAGCTTGGGGTTGTTTTCTCCTTCATAAATGATTGTCATCCCTTTTGGGACCTTTTGTTGGTGTAAAATATTTAAAACTTCACATAATTCAGCAAAGATTTGATAAGTAGAGTTTTCAGTCAGCCGTCTCATATATATAGAAATATCATCGGGAATAGTAGTGGGAAGACCTAATAAAACTATTTCAGAATGCCTTTGTGTGGATGTGGCTATAGTGTTGGCTCATAATTGTTCCAAAGTTAAATAATTGGGCCTATATATTCAAGGTTCTGTATTGTTTGGAGAGTTGTAATAGCCTGTGTATATATCTTTTCAGCTATCTCTTGAGCCTTCTCTAGTTGTTCTGTTTAAATAGGTGTTTTTCCTCCTTTTTTTAGTAGAGTACAAATAAAGAAGTTAGGCCCAATGACTGATATGGCTGAAGCAAAGATGTCTTCCAATGAGCATAAGCCTCGAACTGAAGGATATTCACAGCCTTGAATAGCTATGGTAACTTCTTCCTAGTCATAGTATACTCCTGCTTGAGAACCAAAGTAAATGACATAACAGGAGAACTTCTTTCTTACTGGTGATAGTATTGTTGTCTAGAAGTAATTAGCCATGACATATTTTATAGCTATCTTGTATTTAGTACCTCCAGGAATTGTTGGAATGTTCCAGATGTTGTCAAGAAGACATATCTTTATGTGATCTAATTTTTCTCTTGCTGTGAAATAAAATTGTTCTTCATAACGAGTAAATTGTTGAAGTTCTTGATTTCCAAATCGTATAGTTTTCATTGTAAAAGTGTTGACTTTCTTTTGTTTATCCATGTCTACAGGAAGTATATCAAAGTTATTGTAATACTTAAGATAATGTTGTTGGGACCAAAATGTAGCTAGAGGGGGGTGAATAGCTCGTCGCGTGCTTCGTGGTCGGCGTTGCTTGTTTCTTCAAAAATGTGCAGCGGAAATGTACAAGAAACAAAATACAACACTAACAAATGGATTTTACTTGGTATCCACCTCACAAGAGGTGACTAATCCAATGATCCACACACTCACGCACCCTCCACTATGAAACACACTCATCTACGGTAACTACCGAAGGCGGAGAAGCCTTTACAAACTCTCAATACAATAAGAAAGGAAAGGATATGAAATACAAGCAAAAGCTTACAATAAACCCTAACCCTAACTTCTCTTCTTGCTTTTGATCCGCCTCTTGACTTGGAAGAACCTCCAAGAATCTTCAAGAACTGGCGATCTGAACTTGAGAGAGAGCTGTGGAGTCGCTGGTGAAGATCTGAGATGAATCGTGTAAGCACTACCGATGGAATCAAACGCCTGCAGCTATAAACGACGCCAACGGTCGGATCCCGATCGATTGGATTGCTCCCAATCGATCGGGGAGGATTCGGATCGATCAACCGATCGATCCAGAGCGCCTCTGTGCTCTCTGGAATAGCCTGGATCGATTGACTGATCGATCCAGGGCTTATCGCGCACAAACAGCAGCTCTTAATCGATCCACTGATCGATTGGGACCTCTGGATCGATCCACGGATCGATCCAAAGGAGTTCTGTTCATGGGGACTCACCCGATCGATAAGCTGATTGATTGGGCATGATCTAATCGATCGGCTGATCGATCCAGATCAGCTGGATCGATCGGCTGATCAATCCAGATCTTCATTTTTGCCCAAAAGCAAGTCCAAAGCCCCCTAAACCAACATCCAGTCAACCATCACTTGTTGGTACATAAAACCTAGCATCCGGTCACCCTTGACCAGCTAAGACTCTCTCACCAAGTGTCTGGTCAATCCCTTTGACCCACTTGGACTTTCACCAGATGTCTGGTCAACCTTGACCCATCTGGATTTCCCCGTGCCTGGCTTCACTCACTAGGACTTCCCTTCTGCCTAGCTTCACTCACTAGGATTTCTCTTCTGCCTGGCTTCACTCACCAGGACTTTCACCACTACCTAGCTTCACTCACCAGGACTTCCCTTCTGCCTAGCTTCACTCACTAGGACTTCTCTTCTGCCTGGCTTCACTCACCAGGTCTTTCCCTAGCTTCACTCACTAGGATTTTCACCTGGCTTCACTCACCAGGATTTTCCAGTCAAGTATCCGGTCAACCTTGACCTACTTGACTCTCCATCACAATCTCCACACATAAACAATTGCACCTGCAATCTCCATGTGTTGTCTACATGTATTGTCAAACATGTATTGTCAAACCATCAAAACATAAACATTAAGACTCGAGCTTGACCCAATTCAAGCTCAGTCAAACTAGGTCAACCTTGACCTGGGGAATATTGCACCAACAATCTTCCAACAATCTCCCCCTTTTTGATGTTTAACAATACCTTCTTTAAGTTAGGCTAATCTCATAGCCTAAACATCCTACATGCCACTAGGTAATGAAGGCATAAGTTAAACCCTTCATTCTCCTCCTAAGAGAGCAAACTCCCTCTTAGATAATGAAGTCCTAACTTAAACCCTACATTTCTCCCCCTATTGGCACACATCAAAACAAAATCTCCCCTGAAGAGTTACTCAACGTTGTTCACAACTTCACTCGTTGTGATCAACCCGATAATGAAAGTCTCATACCTTTCATTTATCCTTAACCCTACAGTCTCCCCCAATGTAGACAAATGCCCAACCTTGAGCATTTACAATTTAAACAATGAAGATATCTACTCTCCATTGTAATCTAATGCTCAACCTTGAGCATCTTTTACTAAGGAAGGTTAACCACCTTCCACGGTGCATGAAAATTTAGTTTTCATGTCCTTAAAGAGTAACTCCCCCGAAAGACATGGTCGTGTCTTCTGTCATTGCACCAACAATGACTTGGAATCCCTAAATCTTTAGGAAACCTAATTTAGAAGTTTTGAGGTACAAAAATTCAATAATGAAACCCAACCTTAACCTAACTTCTACCTAGTCTCCCTTAACCAATCCATCCTTGTTTTCAACCTGAAGACACCCTTGTCATGTATACAAATGTATTTTAAGGGGTTAGGAATGATTTCCTAGACTAAACTTGGTTTGGAATGCTGAAATCAGGCTTTCCCAGCCAAAATCAGCTTCCTCAATCGATTGGAGTTGGGTCCCAATCGATTTAACTGCTTTGAATCGATCCACTGATCGATTCAGCTAGTCTAGATCGATCAACTGATCGATCCAGCGAGCTTCTGCTCACGAGAATAGCCTTCTCAATCGATCGGTCGATCGATTGAGACACTCCAATCGATCGGGTGATCGATTGGAGTTCTGATAGTTGCTGAAATTCCATTTTAGTCAACTTCAGAAACCCCTAGAAAAATCTACAAAAATACAAAAATTGTGAAAATTTGTGTAGACATTATTTAGGGCATATATTATCATGAAAAAATAATTTTATAAGAAAATACTTCATATTTTCCAAGATTGACACAAACTAGAGAACTTGCAAAAACTTTAGTGTTTTCTTCTAGTTTGTGCTCAACCATTCAATGATGATCACTATCAAAAGATAGTCTTCATCAAGGTTTTTCAAAAACATTTTAAAATGATTTTCAAAACCAATATCCCACCATATTCCTTAGGCTTAATGCACATGACTTGTACATTAGCTTTCCCAATGATGGGAAAACACATAACTATGTGTTTTGATGAACTTAGAACTCAAAAGAATGCACTAAATTAACATCTTGAGTTTTGTTCATCATCCTAACATCTAGGGGTGTCAATTCGGGTGGGTCGGGTCGGGTTGGATTTTTTTTTGTTTTTTTTAACCCAACCCGAACCCGACCCGAACCCGAGTTCAACCCAAAATACCTAAACCCGAACCTGAACCCGACCAACCCGATCAACCCGAACCCGACCCATATAACCTGAAAATTCGATTCAAATCGACTTTTTTGGGTTATTTTCCCTATAATTCTTCATTTTTATCTCAATACTCCATCATTATCATACAAACATGATATTAATATACATAAAAACATCTAAATTTTTAAAATAAAATTTTATTTAACCCCAAAAAACCTCACAAAACCCTATATTTAAGTCAACCCGGGTCAACCCGAACCCGACCCGACCCAACCCAAAAATTTTTAACTCTCCAACCCGAACCCGACCCGAACCCGAAAATGCTCAACTCGAACCTGATTTTTTTCGAGTCGACTCGAGTTGGGTCGTCGGGTCGGGTTCATTTTTGACACCCCTACTAACATCTCACTTGTATCTAATGTGCACTAAACTACATACAAGTCACCTTATGGGTCTTTGTGAGATGTAAAGTTTGATTTTGCCCTAATCTAGGTATCATGCATATCTATCTAGGTTTTTTTTTTTTTGAATACTAAACTGTAACGACCCGCCTTCTACTGGCTAAGCTGTAAGGCCGGGGTTACATTATGTTGTGCTAAGCTATATCCATGACCATCACTAAGTCTAGGTGCGGAAAGCTATACCAATTAAAATCTTTGCTAACTGCTACTAAATTCGAAATTTTATTATCAGACATATGCTAAGGGTGTAATCTAAGCTATACATGTTATATATTACCTCCCCGATGGTCAAGGAATCTAAATAGGGGTTTGCAACTGATATCAGGCCTCTCAACCGATTAGTTGATCGATTGGAATGGCATGATCGATCCACGGATCGATTCAGCTCGTTACTGTTGGTGCGGCTAGCACTAACGATTTAACCTAGGTTTTGATGAATGACAAATAGGTTAAGTTAGTCTTGTTGTTGTCTGACACTTTGATCGAGTGTGCAGGAGAAGTCCAGCTAGGTCGACGGGCTGACCGGATAGCTGGCGAGAAGTCCAAGCGGGTCGACAGGCTGACCGGACGCTTGGCGAGAAGTCCAGCTAGGTCGACGGGCTGACCGGATAGCTGGCGAGAAGTCCAAGCGGGTCGACGGGCTGACCGGACGCTTGGCAAGAAGTCCAGACGAGTCGACGGGCTGACCGGACGTCTGGCAGGTAAGTGAGGTAAGTCACTGGAGGGGAGTGACTGTGAGGACGCGTTCCCGGGAAGGGGACATTAGGCGTCGATCCGGCTTAGATCCATTTCGGATGTCTAAGTCGAGATCGTGACTAGATTCCGGTCTCGGAAAGACGGAATCTAAGTCATACTCTCTTTATCCATCTATTGAACTTTAACTGTGCTAACAATTTGTTTTACAGGATGTATATTTGCCTCGGACTAACTTTGTTTCGCAGGAAAAAGGAGTCTTTCTGGAACAAGGTGGTCCGGGCACCCGGAGGGGATCCGGGCGCCCGGAAGGCGAATTCTATCCAGCCGAGTCGTCGCCACGTGGAGCATCATGGTTTGTGCAGTTACGTCACATTCCAGGCGCCCGGAAGGGATCCAGGCGCCTGGAACAGCATATAAAAGAAGCCCCAGGCAAGAGCTTCAGAATCAATCAATTAAGCTGAGAATTCCTCTACTGCTGGTCTTGCTGCTCAACGTTCAGTGTGACGCCAACAAAGCTCCGACACTACGCTCCATTCTTTTCCCTTCTTGTCGGTATTTTGTTTTTAGTTTTCATTAGAATTCACTGTACGGTTCTTTTGTAATCATTATTTCGAATTGCTAGTGATTGCCCAACGAAAGTGGTCAAGGACCACGGGCCTTCGAGTATGAGTCGTCACAGGCTCCGAACGAAGTAAAACAACTGTGTCTATTTTACTTTTCCGCTGCGTTTATACTCGTCTTTTTCGAATCGATATTCACCCCCCCCCCCTCTATCGAATCTAACGGTCCTACAAGTGGTATCAGAGCGGGTACCGCTCTGATTTGGTGCAACCACCAATCAAACAGGGGGTGAATTTTTTTTAAATTAACTTTAAAACTGTTGTTTCGTTAACTTAATATTTCTCTAATCAATTTAAATTAGTGCAACACGAATCTAGATTCCTTTCTATTTTTCTTCCCGCACTACTAATCCAAGACCAAGTCTTGGGTTTTTTTTGGTTATTTACCTGTGCACAGAATGTCCCAACAAGAAGGATTCAGCACAGTGCGACCTCCACTCTTCAACGGGGACGACTTCCCTTACTGGAAGAAGCGCATGGAGGTCTACCTCAAAACAGACTTCGACCAGTGGATGAGCATCACGAGACCCTACAAAATTCCAGTGGACAACGCCGGGAATCTAGTGGATCCTGAAGACTGGACAGCAGATCTCAAGAAAAAGCATCAACGAAAATAAGGCGATCAACACTCTACAATGCGGATTGACAAGAGAAGAACTGAGCAGTCGGTCCACACAAAACGCTAAAGAGCTATGGACAAGTTGATCGAGCTATACGAGGGAGCGACGCCAAGGTAACAAAACGAGACCTTTTCTTAAATAAAATTTTAATATAAAAATGTAGGAAGGTGAAGCAGCGAATCAACTACACGCGAGGATCAAGGACATCCTCAGCGGGCTCCATGCGATAGGTCACGGATGGAGAACAGAGACTTAATAAGGTACGCATTAAACGCCTTTCCACGTAATAGTTTGTGGGCATCAATAGTGGATGCCTACAAAATTTCTAAGGATCTTTCTAACTTAAAATTAGATGAGCTTTTCGTGAATTAGAATTACACGAACAAACTAATGCTTGGAGCCGAGAAAGGTATAGCTCTATTGCGGGTCCTCCAAAGAAAAGAAAAGCAAGCTCGAATTTGAAGAAGAATCGACCAAGACCGAAAACGAAGAACACCTGGTGAACTTGGTAAGAAAAATGTTCACCAGGAGAAAGAGGAGCTTCAGCAAAAAGGATCTTCAAAAGATCAGCTCTCCCTCAGAACAAAAGAACGTGACTTGCTCCGGCTGCAACAAAAAGGGACATTACAAGAACGAATGCCCAAAACTAAAGTTCGACAAACCAAAGCCAACAAAAAGGAAAGCACTCAAAGCAACGTGGGACAACTCCTCGGACGAATCAGAGGAAGAAGAGCAGAAACATCAGAGCCACCTCGCACTGATGGAACCTGAAAATGAGTCGGAAGATGAAGACGGGTCTGAACCCGAAACAAGCCACGAGTCCGTACTCGTTTCCGAAGGCTCGAATGAGGTATATTTTAATTTAAACAAAAAGTTTTTTAGAATCATTTCTTGTTTAAATAGTAAATTAACCAAAGTAGAAAATGAAAACAAATTACTTCTTGAGGAAAATCAAAACCTCAAGGTACAATTAAAAAATTCAAATCCAACTCAAGATCTAACACTTGAGGAGGAGAATTTATCATTAAAAATTGAAATAAACAATTTAAAGGAGATGTTAGAAAAATTCACAACAAGATCAAAAAATTTAGACTTAATCCTAAATAATCAAAAAACATGTTATAATAAAACCGGACTAGGATATAAGTCAAATTCAAATAAAACCTTCAAATCATTAATAACCCAATACAAGTCAACTCATCTAGCTTGGGTTCCGAAAGCGTGTCTAACCACGCAAGTAGGACTTAATCAATATTATATACCTAAAGAAAAAATACATTATATAAAATTAAATAAACCAAACCAAAATCCAAAATACAAACCTAAATCAAATTCAAAATCTAAACAGTTTAAAAAACAACAAAATTATCACCAAGTTAACTATAACTATAAAAAGAATCAACACAAGCCTAAAATCAAAACTTAAATTAATGACCAATAATTCAGGGGGAGGCTCCAGAATAGCTGGCACCTCCAAAACTAACTTACCCGACAGGGTAACCCAAAACTAACAAACACGGCAGGGCAATTAGAATTAGAGACCAAGTTTAACTTGAATCATGGTATTGGTGAAATTTTTGGATGATAGTACGTTAGGGAAACTTGGGCATCGCATGTCTAGAAAGATATGGTTTCGATCTGGTGCATTTAGCCAAGTGGAACTGACCGAAGCTACCCTTAAACGAATCCTAACCAGTTAGACCAAGATTTAGTACTAAGTTCCGTGGATAGGACTATTCGAAAAACCTCGAAAGGTTGGTTACTTCTAATGATGTCCTTGTGACTCACCAAGCTTAGAAGTTTATCCGAAGAATGCCTATTTGTGGAAACCAAAGCTAAGTCTGAATCTAACACAAGTTAAACTAAAACTCTGTAATCAAACCAATTTCATCTCACAAAATCATAGGATTCCCTGATTGATAATATAGATCGAGTGAGATGAATAAGGCTTAAAAATTTAATTTTAAAATTTTAAACTCAAATTAATTTTAAACTTATTTTAATTTTAAACTTATAAATTATTTTCAAAATTTTAATTTTAAACTTAAAAATTATTTTCAAAATTTTAATTTTAAACTTAAAAATTATTTTCAAAATTTTAATTTTAAACTTAAAAATTATTTTCAAAATTTTAATTTTAAACCTAAAAATTATTCTCAAAATTTTAATTATTTTTGAAATTTTAATTATTTTCAAAATTTTAATTTTAAACTTAAAAATTATTTTCAAAATTTTAATTATTTTTAAAATTTTAATTTTAAACTTAAATTAATGCATGCTCAAAAGACTAACTTTAAATCCTACTTACTGTAGGAAACCAAGTGGATTTTGGACAGTGGTTGCTCCAAACATATGACTGGAGATCACACCAAGTTCACTCAACTCACTTACAAAAGCCTAGGAACAGTTGCCTTTGGAAACAACGGCAAACTCAAGGTAATTGGTATAGGTAATATTGAATTAAAATTAGACTTTATAATTACAAATGTCTTACTTGTTGAAAACTTTAAATATAATCTTCTAAGTATAAGTCAATTGTGTGATGCTAGGTATAAGGTAAAGTTTCTATCTACAGAATGCTCAATCAAACATCTAGATAATCCTACCATAAGCCTAAAAGGTTTTAGAAAAGACAACATCTATGTCATCAACTTAACCATTTCTTCCATTAAGTGCTACTTAACACAAAAAGAAGAAACTTGGTTATGGTATAGGAGAATGTCTCACACCAACTTTAGAAATATAAGTAAACTAAATGGACTTGTAAAAGGCTTACCGAAGTTACCTAACTTAGATTCAACTATATGTAATGCTTGTCAACAAGGAAAACAAACTAAATCAACCCACAAACAAACAAATCAACCACAAACTGACTCAATCTTAGAACTTCTACATTTAGATCTTTTTGACTCCCATGGAGTCAAATCCATTAATGGAAACTTAAATTGTTTAGTAATTATAGACGATTACTCTAGGTTTACTTGGGTAAAATTCTTAAAACATAAAGATGAAACTTTTGAAATTCTTACAAATTTTTGCAAACAGATTGAAAACAAAAAAGATATTAAAATTAAAAGAATTAGGAGTGACAATGGGGGAGAATTTAAAAATCACAACTTTAACAGTTTTTGTCTAGAAAACGGTTACCATCATGAGTTCTCATGCCCTAAAACCCCCCAACAAAATGGAATTGTAGAAAGAAAAAATAGAACCTTACTTGAAGCTTCTAGAACAATGTTAAATGAGTATAACCTACCTAAATACTTTTGAGCAGAAGCCGTTAGTACAGCCTGCTATGTACAGAACAGAACAACAATAAATAAAACTCATAACAAAACTTTCTTTGAAATATTTTATAATAAACAACCAAACATAAAATACTTTAAGGTATTTGGGTGCCCAGTTTTTATCTTAAATACAAGAGAACACTTAGGAAAATTCACCTCTAAAATTGAAAATGGAATTTTTGTAAGATATTCCCTAAATAGTAGAGGCTACAGAATTTATAATAAGGTTACCTTAAAAATTGAAGAAACTACTAATGTAAAATTTAAAGAAACTAAACAAGACATAGAACCTACACAACCACCGGAGTTTGTTCCAGAAATCAACCAAACACTAAGTCATGAAGAAGAGGAACAACATCAAGAGAATCAACCTCCTAAAATAATAAGGGTAAACCCAAATCATCCAACTGATCAAATAATTGGTGACCCAGACTTAAGAGTTCAAACCAGATCATCTTTTAGAAACCTAAGTCAAATTTCATTAATTTCAAAAATAGAACCTAAAACTGTGGATGAATCCCTACTAGACCCAGATTGGATTATAGCTATGCAAGAAGAACTAGCCCAATTTGAGCGTAATGAGGTCTGGGACCTAGTCCCACCACCTAAGAATAAGAAAATAATAGAAACAAAATGGGTATTCAGAAACAAACTAAGTGAAACTGGGGAAATTACTAGAAATAAGGCTAGGCTGGTTGCCAAAGGATTTAGTCAAGTTGAAGGACTTGACTATGACGAAACATATGCCCCAGTAGCCAGATTAGAATCCATTAGAATGTTACTAAGTTATGCAGCCCATAAGGGATTTAAACTATACCAAATGGATGTTAAGTCTGCCTTTCTTAATGGACTAATCAAAGAAGAAGTTTATGTAGGTCAGCCTCCTGGTTTTGAAAGCTTAGAACACCCTGATTATGTTTTTAAATTAAAGAAAGCCCTATATGGACTTAAACAAGCACCCAGGGCGTGGTATGAGAGGCTAACATCTTACCTAACATCTAAAGGATTCAAACAAGGTCAAATTGATCCAACCTTGTTTGTTAAAACATTAAATACAAACATATTTATTGCACAAATATACGTGGATGACATAATATTTGGCTCAACAAATTCAGAATTTTTAGAAGAATTTATTAATCTAATGGAAAAAGAATTTGAAATGAGCTTAGTGGGAAAACTAACCTATTTCTTAGGATTACAAATCAAACAGACAAATGAAGGAAACTATATTTCTCAACATAAATACACCAAAGAATTACTTAAAAAATTCAGAATGGAAAATACAAAAGAAATAAAAACACCGATGGTTGTAAACACAATCTTAGATAGTGACCCAAATGAAAAATCAATTAATTTAAAATATTATAGAAGTGTAATAGGTAGCCTACTGTACTTAACTGCAAGCCGACCTGATATTTTATTTGCAGTTAGTATGTGTGCTAAATACCAAACTTGTGCTAAGGAATCCCATTTGACACAGGTTAAAAGAATTTTTAGATATCTTAAAGGAACAACAAATGTAGGAATCTGGTATCCTAGGACAAATAATTTTGAACTAATAGGGTATTCTGACTCAGATTATGCTGGATGCAAATTAGACCGCAAAAGCACAAGTGGTGGATGCCAATTATTAGGTGCATCACTTGTTAGCTGGTTTAGTAGAAAGCAACATTGTGTTGCTCTGTCTACAACTGAGTCAGAATACATAGCTATAGGCGAATGTGTTGCACAAATATTATGGATGATGCATACTCTAAAAGATTTCAACTTAAATATCACAAATGTAAAAGTATTAATTGACAATATAAGTTCAATTAACTTAACCAAGAATCCTGTGCATCATTCAAGAACCAAACATATTGAAATTAGACACCACTTCATCAGGGATCATGTTACTAAAGGCGATATTGAACTCAAGTACATTGAATCCAAATCAAATTTAGCTGACATTTTTACAAAACCTCTCCCTGAAAGTGAATTTAGCACCTTACGACGAAAATTAGGGATGTGCTTAATAGACTAGGATCTTTCAAAAATACTTTCAAAAATGATTTTACCAAATTGTAAGTCAAATTTATTTATTTTCAAACTTTCCATTTTTAGATTTTCAAAAACAGTTTTTGCCTTAGACTAGTTTTGAATCCTTAGAAAGTATGTACCCATAGGACTAGTTTTTGAGCATCTCACCAACACCCTAGGTTTACCTTGCTTGTGTTTGACAAACATAGAAAGGGGTGAGATGCATAGGCCAACTGTCTGGACTTAAGATGCTTATTTCAGTGCATCAACATAAGTCTGGACGTTAAATACAACTCAGATATTAATCAGATTAAAGTTAATCAGTCAAGTCAAAAAAAACTGACTGCTTGTAATCAACTTAATCTGACTAACCATGTGAAAGCTACTATCTTCTGATAGCTAGTTAGTACCTAATTGGTTAGACAGCTGGTTAAAGTTAAATATCAAGTTCAGGGGGAGAATTAACTCAAATTTTGTGTGTTTGAAAAATGCCTTTTAAAACCTAACCTATGTTTGAACATTGATTTACAAAATTTAAATTTAACTAAGTGAAAGTTTAATCCCACCCAATTTTCAAACCTGATTTGAAAAATTAACTATTTTCAAATTTAGCCTTTATCAAATTAGCTTTAAAAATTAATTTTGGCAAAAATTTTATTTCTTGAAAACTTATTTTTTTTGTTTTGAAAAATCGAAGTTGAAAATTTTACCTTTTTGAAAAGTAGATGTTACTTAAACATAAAAAGTAAATTTGAAAAACCTATTTTGAAATTTTCCACACGCTTGAGAGTTAAACTTGATTAAACTTAAATTTATAATTTTCAAAACTCAACCTGTCTCCCCCAAGTCAACTTGACTATTTTTTTTTACTTGGTGTTAAAAATTGCACTTTTATCGTTCAAATTTTGAACCAAACTTAGATATCTTTCAAAATTTGATTACCTGTTATAGTAACTCTTCACTATGATTATTTACCTTTGTTCATTTTTTTTTTTGATGAATGCCAAAGGGGGAGAAGGGTTAGGTGGTTAAGTTAGCTAAACCAATTTGAAAACACAAACTAACTTTAAAACCACACAAATGCATGTTGTTTCTTGCATATACCTTCACTAACTTAACCAGGTTGTCATTCCATCAAAAAGGGGGAGATTGTTGGTGCGGCTAGCACTAACGATTTAACCTAGGTTTTGATGAATGACAAATAGGTTAAGTTAGTCTTGTTGTTGTCTGACACTTTGATCGAGTGTGCAGGAGAAGTCCAGCTAGGTCGACGGGCTGACCGGATAGCTGGCGAGAAGTCCAAGCGGGTCGACAGGCTGACCGGACGCTTGGCGAGAAGTCCAGCTAGGTCGACGGGCTGACCGGATAGCTGGCGAGAAGTCCAAGCGGGTCGACGGGCTGACCGGACGCTTGGCGAGAAGTCCAGACGGGTCGACGGGCTGACCGGACGTCTGGCAGTCAGTGGAGGGGAGTGACTGTGAGGACGCGTTCCGGGAAGGGGACATTAGGCGTCGATCCGGCTTAGATCCATTTCGGATGTCTAAGTCGAGATCGTGACTAGATTCCGTCTCGGAAAGACGGAATCTAAGTCATACTCTTTATCCATCTGTTGAACTTTAATCGTGCTAACAATTTGTTTTGCAGGATGTATATTTGCCTCGGACTAACTTTGTTTCGCAGAAAAGAAGTTTTTGAACAAGGGTTCAGTAAGGCGAAATCTATCCAGCCGAGTCGTCGCCACGTGGAGCATCATGGTTTGTGCGATTCGTCATTCCAGCGCCGGAAGGATCCAGCGCTGATATAAAAGAAGCCCGGCAGAGCTTGTAATCAATCAATTGTCGAGAATTCCTCTCTTCTTGCCGCAACGTTCGGCGACGCCAACAAAGCTCCGACACTACGCTCCATTCTTTTCCCTTCTTGTCGGTATTTTGTTTTTACTTTTCATTAGCATTCACTGTACGGTTCTTTTGTAATCATTATTTCGAATTGCTAGTGATTGCCCAACGAAAGTGGTCAAGGACCACGGGCCTTCGAGTAGGAGTAGTCACAGGCTCCGAACGAAGTAAAACAACTGTGTCTATTTTACTTTTCCGCTGCGTTTATACTCGTCTTTTTCGAATCGATATTCACCCCCCCCCCTCTATCGAATCTAACGGTCCTACAGTTACTGTATTCGGGGAAAACTCTGGATCGATCGGCTGATCGATCCAGGCTAACCAATCGATTCAATGATCGATTCGGGAGCTCTCTGTTCGCGGGAGCTAATCCCCCGATCGATCCAGCGTACTACTGTGCACGGTAGGATTTATGGATCGATCTGCTGATCAATCCAACTTAGTCAATCGATCCAGTGATCGATTCCAAAGCTCTCTGTTCGCTACGGAACGCGACCGGATCGATCAGCCGATCGATCCAGGAGCTTACTGTTCGCGGAAAAAGCTCCCCAATCGATCAGCGGATCGATTGAGGGCCTCGAATCGATCGACCGATCGATTGGGGTTTCTGATTTCACAACTGAGCTCTGATTTCAGCACTGGTTCATGCCAAATCATATATATATAAGTGCTAGGTGGCTGAGAAACATCCCGATATCAAATAACTAGTATTCTAAACATGACATAGTGCATAATTCACCAGATCATGGCAATTAAACATACTAAAGTGCGGAATAAAAGTGCTAACGAGTTCTAATGCTCAAAACAAAACTTGCTAGATCCCTAAGATCTTTATTCCAAGTTCCTGCCCACACACATCTTTGTAGCATTGTCCTCCAGCCTCCGCTAGTCCATCTTTCCTTTACCCTTATCTGCAGTACAAGGAAAGGAAATATCTGTAAGCTTTTTCTTAGTAAGAAACCATCTACCTCACAAAACATGCATACGATGCAATTTATGCTTTGAAAACATGATATTTGAAACGTGTGCTGAACATGCTAAAACATGGCTTTCTAACATACAAAACATAGGAACCAAAACTGATCATGGCTATAACATTAAACTAGGCATGACAACAAGTGATAATCATAACTAGTGTATTGTATCAACAAGAAAACTAAACTGATACAAGAGCTGAGCTAAACTAATACTAAACTAATGCTAAAGTTGTATTGAATTCACATAACTATTTCGTGAAGTTTTGAAAACTATTATCATAAATAGATTAAAATACTAATCATGCTGTTGTTGGGCCCGGCAACTGTACTTGCTATGCGCGCATCCCTAACTAGATCCGGGGTTGCAAATCCCGAATTTAGTAGGGTTTACTAGGTTATCTAAACCTAGGGACGACTGTGGGAGCCCAACCCAATGGACATCTAGTCCAGTACAGTGCCGCTGATAAAGTAAAATACTGAACATAGCTAATAATTCTTGTCTTGCTTTTTACTAGGTTGTCTAAACCTAGAACTAGGTTGTCTAAACCTAGAGGCGTCTATGGGTGCCCACCTATTTGACCGTAGTCCCATATAAGCTGAAACAAGACTGAACATGCTGTAGAAAAATGCTTCTATTGCATTTACTGAGCTATTATAATTCCTATGGTGGCATTTAACTGAGCTACACATTTTATCAAACATATGGTGTGCACTAGTTCACACCCTACATACTAAAATTATGCATGCGACTAAACTAATGCGTAAAACCTCAAAAAAAACTACTTATACTGCAGGTGAGGGGTTTCTTACCTCCTGCGCTAGATTTCTTACGATTCTAGTCGCTCGTTTTCCGGTGGAGACGATTCCCTCGACGATCCTCTTGCGTCTATGTGCTCTTCTCGCGGAGAGGAACGCCCTCGTATCGGAGTCATTGTCGGAAGGTGTTCTTGGAACCCTTAGGATGGAACCCTAGTCTTCCTTGGCTTGGGTGCCGAAAGGATGAGGGAGAGAAGAGGGTTCAGCGGGATTAGGTTGAGGAGATGAAAAGTCACGATCCAAAATAACTCCTCACTTAATTATTTTCCCTATTTATATTAAGTGGTTAATTCGCCCAACTTAAATATAAATATAATTGATTCTCTCTTCTTTCAGCACGGCCCTGCTGGGTTCACTTGGTTACTAGCGTCCTCTATAAGGCATAGGGTCCATAGGTCTCGGGTTCAATTCCCGCGTAGGCTATATTTCGCTTCTATTTGTTTTTGCTACTTCCGCTACTCTAAAAATTCCATAAAAATATTCTAAAATTCTAGAAAAATCATAGAATATTTCTAAAATTGATTTGAAAATTTTCGGGCATTACAATCCCCCATACCTTATAAAAAGTTCGTCCTCGAACTTAGAATAACCCTGGGTACTTCTGTCTCATACTGGCTTCTGTCTCCCAAGTTGCCTCTTCTGCTGTGTGATTTTACCAAATAACTTTTACTAATGGTACTTCCTTGTTCCGCAATTTCTTAACTGCTCGGTCTATTATCTGAATAGGCCGACTATCATAGCTGAGGTCTTCACGGACTTGTACCGACTGGGGCTCAATCACCTGGGTGGCATCTGGGATATGCTTCTTCAGCATAGAGACATGAAATACATTGTGGATAGCTGACATCTCCTGGGGTAGCTCTAGCTCATATGCTACCTTGCCAACTCTTCTGATGATAAGGTATGGTCCCACATATCTGGGACTTAATTTGCCCTTCTTCCCAAAACGCATTACTCCCTTCATGGGAGCCACTCTGAGGAATACTGTATCCCCAACTGAAAACTCTAAAGGTCTGCGTCGTGTATCAGCATAGCTTTTCTGGCGGTTCTGAGCTGTCTCTATCCTCTGGCGGATCTGCTGTATAGCTGCTGTGGTATCTGCTACTAGATCTATCTGAAGTTCTAGTTCCTTCTGTTCACCACTCTCATACCAGCAGATTGGAGATCTACACCTCTGCCCGTAGAGTGCCTCGTAAGGTGCCATACCGATAGTGGCCTGATAGCTATTGTTGTATGCAAATTCTGCTAAACTCAGATATTTGCACCAACTTCCCTTGAAGTCTAGGGCACATGCTTGGAGCATATCTTTGAGTACCCAATTTACTCGCTCCGTCTGACCATCTGTCTGAGGATGGAAAGTTGTGCTAAACTTTAACTTCGTGCCCAATGCTGACTGTACACACTCCCAGAAGTGTGATGTGAATCGACTGTCTCTGTCTGAAATAATGGTTCGTGGGACTCCATGTAGTCTAATGATCTCCTTGAGATATAACTGAGCTAGCTGTTCCATGGAGTAGGATATCCTGATGGCTAAGAAGTGAGCTGATTTAGTCAGTCTGTCAACTATTACCCAGATGGCATCATAACCATTCGTGGTTCTGGGTAGTCCCACTATGAAGTCCATGGAAATATCTTCCCACTTCCATTCTGGAATCTGAATAGGCTGCAGAACTCCTCCTGGTCTCTGATGTTCTGCCTTGACCCTCTGACAGGTTATACAGGTACTGACATATCTAACGACGTCTCTTTTCATCCCAGGCCACCAAAAACGTCTCTTTAGGTCTTGGTATATCTTGGTGGAACCCGGATGCATCGCATAGGGAGTCCTGTGAGCCTCATATAAAATCTTTCTCTTTAGTTCCTCCTGATCCGGAACGCATAGTCTGTCACCAAAATATAATGCCCCACTATCTAATACTCTGAACTCTCCACTTTCTGATTCTGCTAGTCCTTGCTTGATTTTCTGAATTTCAGGATCCTGTCCCTGAGCTGTCTGGATGTCACCAAGCAAGGTGGATGCTAATGTCATAGTAGAGAGCTGTCCCACTATAAGTTCGAGACTGAAATCTGCGATCTCCTTCTGTAGGGGCAGTGACATGGCTGCTAGGGATAGTAAGGTAGCACTGGACTTTCTGCTAAGTGTGTCTGCTACCTTATTAGCTTTTCCTGGGTGGTAGAGGATGTTTATGTCGTAGTCTTTGACTAGCTCAAGCCATCTGCGCTGTCGTATATTCAGATCCTTCTGAGTGAAGAAATACTTCAGACTCTGATGATCTGTATATACTCTACACTGAGCTCCATACAAGTACTGTCTCGAAATTTGAGAGCGGACACGACTGCTGCAAGCTCAAGATCATGAGTAGGATAGTTCCTCTCATAGTCTTTGAGTTGTCTGGAGGCGTAGGTGATTATCTTGCCATTTTGAATCAGTACTGCTCCTAGTCCCAACTTAGAGGCATCACTATAAATGTCAAAACTGTCGGTGTTTTCTGGTAAAGCCAGAATGGGAGCACTGGTCAATCTCCTCTTTAGCTCACTGAAGCTGTTCTCACAGTCCTCTGTCCACTGAAATTTTCTGTTCTTTCTTGTGAGAGCTATCAGTGGGGAGGCTATCCTAGAGAAGCTCTCTACAAATTTTCTGTAATAACCTGCTAATCCCAGAAAGCTTCTAATTTCACTGGCATTTTTAGGTCTTTTCCAGTTACTCACAGCTTCTATTTTACTGGGGTCTACCATGATACCATCCTTTGAGATGATGTGACCCAGGAAGGCTACTTGATCGAGTCAGAATTCACATTTCGTGAACTTGGCGTACAACTGGTTCTGCTGAAGGGTCTGCAATGCTATTTTCAGGTGCTCTGCGTATTCTTCCTGAGTTCCTAAATAGATAAGGATGTCATTGATGAACACGATAACGAACTTATCTAAGTATTCCCTGAATACCCTGTTCATGAGGTCCATGAAAGTAGCTGGAGCATTTGTCATGCCAAAGGGCATGACTACGAACTCATAATGCCCGTATCTTGTCTTGAATGTTGTCTTGGGTATATCCCCTTCTTTGACTTTCACCTGATGATAACCTGATCTGAGGTCTATCTTAGAGAACACTGCTGCTCCCTTTAGCTAATCGAACAGGTCATCTATTCTGGGAAGAGGATACCTGTTCTTGATCGTGACTTGGTTTAGTGCTCTGTAATTTATACACAGGCGCATGCTTCCGTCCTTCTTCTTCACGAACAATACAGGCGCCCCCCATGGTGAGTGACTAGAGCGTATGAAGCCCTTGTCAAGAAGCTCCTGCAATTACTTATGAAGTTCTTTCAGTTCGGTTGGAGTCATGCGATAGGGTGCTTTGGAGATGGGATTTGTACCAGGAATGAGCTCTATCTCAAACTCTATCTCCCTGTCTGGTGCTAGGCCTGGTAATTCCTCAGGAAAGACTGTTGGGTAGTCACATACGACTCGGACCTCTTCTAGCTTTCGATCCTTGTCCTGGCTGGTACTGACTACATGCACTAAGAATCTCATACATCCTGAATCCATTAGTTTCTGTGCTTTCAGAGCTGAGAGAAACTTCTTGGCTTTTCTCTTTGGTTCTCCGATGAACCCAAACTGCACTCCCGCTTCGGGTTGGAATACAACTCTCTGTCTACGGCACTCTATGGAGGCGTCATACTTCATCAGAAAGTCCATTCCCAAGATGATGTCGTAGTCAGCCATATCTAATACTATCAGCTCACCAAAAAGCTCTCTGTCTGCTATGATGATCGGCACTGCTCGGAGGCAGTGCGTGGACGCCATGATTTCTCTCGAAGGTAGCGTCGTCAAAAACTGACTACGGAGTACCTCTGGAGGTATCGCCAACTTTTCGGCGAATGCCCTGGATATATAAGAATGGGTTGCCCCAGTATCGAATAAGACAGTTGCACTTTGCTGTAAAATACTAATCTGACCTGTAACAACTGTCGAGGCATTCGCTATATCTTCTCTGGTCAGTGAGTAGATCCTTGCATTTGTCGCGACTGAGGGGGCTTCCAGTCTGCCTTGGCTGATGTGTGGACCATCTAAAGCAGCCTGCATCTGGTGCAACTGTGCTGGTTTGACTTCGTACTGAATTGGCTGTGGTGGAGGAAAGCTGGTCTTGTTTGGGCATTGTTTAGCCATATGCCCTTCCTGGCCACATTCGAAACATCCTCGAGTACCCTTGCGACAAACTCCTGGGTGAAATTTTCCACAAGTGGAACACTTGGGATAGCTGGGCTGTTTACTAGCTGGTCCTCCTTTTGGGTAACTCCCTGGTTTGCATTTGTTGGTGGAGTTCCCTTTCCAGTTAGAGCCATGGGAGCTGTGGCCTTGGTGCTTCTGAGTACCTGAGCCTCCTTGGCCTTTCGACTCTGAGAGGACTTGCTTCTGCTGTTTGATACTGTTCTGATAATGCTCGGTGGTTAAAGTACTGCTCACTAGTTCTTCTGTAGTCTGCGGCCTACGGACACCGCTGGCCACATTCATTGCTATTTCCGGCCTTAACATCCTGAGCATCAGCCGGACTCGTTCTCTTTCAGTGCTGACTAGTTCGGGGCATAGACGAGCTAGTCTGTTGAATTTCCTCACGGCCTCCTCGACTGAAAGATTGCCCTGATGAAATTCAATGAACTCGTCATAGTGGCGGTTTGTGACCCGCATGTGAAAGAACTCCTCGAAGAATTCCTTCTCGAAGTCAGCCCATGTCATCTGGTTCACTGGGGGCTTCGCTTTAATTTCTCCCACCACATATGTGCATCCCCTGTCAAGCAGAAGGAGGCACACTTCACCTTCTCATGTTCCGGCCAGTCCAGAAGCTCCATCGTACTCTCTAGTGTTTTGAACCAGGCCTGAGCATCCCATGGTTCACTGGTGCCTGAGAAGTTCTCTGGCTTAACTCTCTGCCACTGGATCAGATAGGCTTCTCCCCTTGCCCCTACTGTTGGGGCTACTGGTGCTGCGGGTTGGACTGGTGGAACCTCTATCACCACTGGGGTCGCTAAATTGGGTTATGGGGTGACAGTGGGAGTGTTCTGCTGATTAGCCCTGAGGGTGGCTATCTCCTGTTACTGTTCAGCTAGTTGCTTCTGTAACTGAGCCACTACTGTCGTAAGGTCTGGGGGAGGCACTGAACTGCCTGCCTCATGCTGGGGCTCAGTAGCTGGTGCCCTTCTAGCTGGGCGTCCTCGTGCCATTTCTAGAGACATAGAGGACATACATAACTAAGATAATCATATTTGCATAACTATTGTCATCATGTTAGATACTATCATAAATAAACATACTTTAGTTATCTCTAAACATGAAAACATGAAACATAAATAAAGTGAGAGATGTTCTTACTTGGAAGATGCAGGTTCAATGCTGATGTGTGTGAGGGAAGTATGGAACTTGCTCTGATACCACTCTGTAATGACCCGCCTTCTACTGGCTAAGCTGTAAGGCCGGGGTTACATTATGCTGTGCTAAGCTATATCCATGACCATCACTAAGTCTAGGTGCGGAAAGTTGTACCAATTAAAATCTTTGCTAACTGCTACTAAATTCGGAATTTTATTATCAGACATATGCTAAGGGTGTAATCTAAGCTATACATGTCATATATTACCTCCCTGATGGTCAAGGAATCTAAATAGGGGTTTGCAGCTGATATCAGGCCTCCCAATCGATTAGTTGATCGATTGGAATGGCCTGATCGATCCACGGATCGATTTAGCTCGTTACTGTATTCGGGGAAAACTCTGGATCGATCGGCTGATCGATCCAGGCTAACCAATCGATTCAATGATCGATTCGGGAGCTCTCTGTTCGCGGGAGCTAATCCCCCAATCGATCCATTGATCGATCCAGCGTGCTTCTGTGCACGGTAGGATTTATGGATCGATCCAACTTAGTCAATCGATCCAGTGATCGATTCCAAAGCTCTTTGTTCGCTACAGAACGCGACCGGATCGATCAGCCGATCGATCCAGGAGCTTACTGTTCACGGAAAAAGCTCCCCAATCGATCAGCGGATCGATTGAAGGCCTCCAATCGATCGACCGATCGATTGGGGTTTCTGATTTCACAACTGAGCTCTGATTTCAGCACTGGTTCATGCCAAATCATATATATATAAGTGCTAGGTGGCTGAGAAACATCCCAATATTAAATAACTAGTATTCTAAACATGACATAGTGCATAATTCACCAAATCATGGCAATTAAACATACTAAAGTGCGGAATAAAAGTGCTAACGAGTTCTAATGCTCAAAACAAAACTTGCTAGATCCCTAAGATCTTTATTCCAAGTTCCTGCCCACACACATCTTTGTAGCATTGTCCTCCAGCCTCCACTAGTCCATCTTTCCTTTACCCTTATCTGCAGTACAAGGAAAAGAAATATCTGTAAGCTTTCACTTAGTAAGAAACCATCTACCTCACAAAACATGCATACGATGCAATTTATGCTTTGAAAACATGATATTTGAAACGTGTGCTGAACATGCTAAAACATGGCTTTCTAACATACAAAACATAGGAACCAAAACTGATCATGGCTATAACATTAAACTAGGCATGACAACAAGTGCTAATCATAACTATTGTATTGTATCAACAAGAAAACTAAACTGATACAAGAGCTGAGCTAAACTAATACTAAACTAATGCTAAAGTTGTATTAAATTCACATAACTATTTCGTGAAGTTTTGAAAACTATTATCATAAATAGATTAAAATACTAATCATGCTGCTGTTGGGTCCGGCAACTGTACTTGCTATGCGCGCATCCCTAACTAGATCCGGGGTTGCAAATCCCAAATTTAGTAAGGTTTATTAGGTTATCTAAACCTAGGGATGACTGTGGGAGCCCAACCCAATGGACATCTAGTCCAGTACAGTGCCACTGATAAAGTAAAATACTGAACATAGCTAATAATTCTTGTCTTCCTTTTTACTAGGTTGTCTAAACCTAGAACTAGGTTGTCTAAACCTAGAACTAGGTTGTCTAAACCTAGAACTAGGTAGAACTAGGTTGTCTAAACCTAAAACTAGGTTGTCTAAACCTAGAGGCGACTATGGGTGCCCACCCATTGGACCGTAGTCCCATATAAGCTGAAACAAGACTGAACATGCTGTAGAAAAATGCTTCTATTGCATTTACTGAGCTATTATAATGCCTATGGTGGCATTTAACTGAGCTACACATTTTATCAAACATATGGTGTGCACTAGTTCACACCCTACATACTAAAATTTTGCATGCGACTAAACTAATGCGTAAAACCTCAAAAAAACTACTTATACTGCAGGTGAGGGGTTTCTTACCTCCTGCGCTAGATTTCTTACGATTCTAGTCGCTCGTTTTCCGGTGAAGACGATTCCCTCGACAATCCTCTTGCGTCTATGTGCTCTTCTCGCGGAGAGGAACGCCCTCATATCGGAGTCGTTGCCGGAAGGTGTTCTTGGAACCCTTGGGACGGAACCCTAGTCTTCCTTGGCTTGGGCGCCAAAAGGATGAGGGAGAGAAGAGGTTTCGGCGGGATTAGGTTGAGGAGAGGAAAAGTCACGATCCAAAATAACTCCTCACTTAATTATTTTCCCTATTTATATTAAGTGGTTAATTCGCCCAACTTAAATATAAATATAATTGATTCTCTCTTCTTTCAGCACGGCCCTGCTGGGTTCACTTGGTTACTAGCGTCCCCTATAAGGCATAGGGCCCATAGGTCTCGGGTTCAATTCCCACGTAGGCTATATTTCGCTTCTATTTGTTTTTGCTACTTCCGCTACTCTAAAAATTTCATAAAAATATTTTGAAATTTCAGAAAAATCATAGAATATTTCTAAAATTGATTTGAGAATTTTCGGGCGTTACATAAACATCCATCAAGGATGTTACTTGTTAATTAATGTCATTAGTCCTTAATAAACAAGGAATTCAAATGATGTATGATGATGTTATAACATACATCAAAAAGAAATAATTTTCAAAAGAAAATTTCTTATAACTATATGAAGTATGGATGACATGACATGGTATTTTTGTGTTTTTCATAATAAGGCATGAGTGCAAACATACCAAACTTCAAGACAATGCCCAAGTCTAAATTGGCATAGATAAAATACCTAGATTACCTACCTAAGTATTCTTAACCCCATATCTAATTTTAAATCTAACCTAGATTGCCCAAAGTGCTTCAAGACAATGCCAAAGTCTAAATTGGCATTTCTAATTCTCTTGATCAATTTATGCTAATTGAAATTAATCATATTCCTCAAGTGTTAGCATATTTCATTTTTCCACAAGAGTAGCACTTTAAATTAAGGTCCGGATTGCCTTTAATCTCTTAAGAACATACCAAACTTCCAACTTGGTAGTTCTTATGATTTTGTTAAATTGTGCCAATTAAGATTAAAATCACTATTTCCAAAAATTTGGCACATTTTACTCTTCCAAGGAGTAAATGATATATCTATTTCATTTTCAAAGGTTAATAATAACCTTGAAAATGCTCCTTGAGTGTCAACTTCATCATGATTAGGTTAACTATCCTTTCACTTAGAGTTGACACTCTTTAACCCATCTATGGGGTAAAGAAGATGCTCCTAGGAACCCAAAACCTATTGGTGCTCCTTGGATGCTCTAGGTACTCACTAGGGATAACCTCCCTAGATACCTTCCTAGTGACCTTGTTTGGCTTCTTAGAAGCCTTTGTCACATTTTCTAGGTCAACCCTAGGAATTGCTTCCCTTGTGACCTTCTTTATGACTTTCTTGGACTTCTTAGAAGTCTTAGTCACATTTGTTGCAAAAATACTCTTAGGGATGACCTCCCTAGTATTCTTTACTTGACCATTAGACCTAGGGTTTGTTCCATAACTATATGGAACTCTATGATAAGTAGGTACATCCTTTTTGGTTTTAGATTTATATCTCAAACCTCTATGGCCCTTGGATGACCCTTGTTGTCCTAAACCTAGATTTTGACTCTTGGACCCTTGTGTCATATTTGTTATTTTTCAAAGAGTCCTCTCTAATTTGTCAAGTCTTGACCTCAAGACTTGATTTTCCTTCCATAATTCTTCAACCTTAGGTTTTTCACCAAAACCTTGATTTTTCTTCTTTTTAGGCAAATACCTAGAATCTTTAGGGTTCTTGCCTAAATTCCTATCTACCTTTCTAGGCCTAGGTTGAGAGGTTTTGGTATGATAAGCTACATGATTTTCCTTAATCTTATCATGTCTTCTATTTTCATGGTAAATAGCATTAAAATGATATAGATTAGAACTATCATGCTTTTTACCATTATTTAAGGGGGTTGGTTCAATGAACGATACCTTCCTTTTTACCTTGGAGGCTCCCCCTTGAATTGTGCTTCCTCCTTGAGCCTTGACCACCTTCTTCCCCTTAGGGCATTGAGTTCGGTAATGCCTCTTTTGATTACAAGAGAAGCACACAATGTGCTCCTTGCTCTTCTTTGTTCTGGGAGTGGTCTCCTTAGGCTTCTCCTTGCCCTTTTGTGCCACTTGGCCCTTCTTCTTGGCCAATTTAGGACATTTACTCTTGTAATGCCCATGTTCCCTATATTCAAAGTATATGATATAATTTTTATTATTAAATGAACTATTTATACCTTCTTGCGTAGGGGTGGCTTCTTCTCCTTTAGATCCGGATGCGGAGGCTTCCTCTTGATCCGATGATGATTCTCCTCCAATAGATATGTCTTGATTTGTGAAGGTGGAAGCTTCTTCATCCTCTTCTCTTCTTGACCCGGATGTGGAGACTTCTCCTTCTACTTGATCCGGTGTCACCAAAAGTTGCTCCCCCTCAATCATAGAGGTGGAGATTTCTTCATCTTCATCTTGTACATGGAACAAGGAGTATGCTCCCTCCTTGCCCTCTTCATTGCATCCCTTTGAAGATGAAGCTTCTTCTTGGACTTCTTCTTCGGAAGTTGAGCATCTCTCAACTTCGGAGTCCTCCTCTTGGTCTTGATCCAATGAGTCACCCTCTTTGGATTCCTCTTGATTCGGTACAGTGGAGGGGATCTCATGGATTGATGCCAATTTGTTCCAAAGCTCCTTGGCCTCCTTGAACTCTCCAATTTTTTCAAGAATGTGGCTAGGCAATAGATTGACCAAAAGCTTGGTCACTTTATCATTGGCCTCACATCTTTGGATTTGCTCTTGGCTCCATTTGCTTTTCTTGAGGACTTTGCCCTTTGAATTTCTTGGAGCCTCGAAGCCTTCCATTAGAGAAAATCATTCCTCTATCTCCACCATTAAGAAGTTTTCGATCCTTGATTTCCAAAAATCGAAGCTAGTAGATGTGTACGGTGGAGCCACCCTTGTGTCAAATCCAAATCCATCTTGGAATTGCATCTTGAAGTTGAGCTTCTTGAATTCTTTGACTTTGATGAATTTGCTCCAACTTCTTCACCCTCTAGCTTTGCTTGTTTTGTTTGCCCCTTCCGGCGATAATTCCGATGAAGAGCGGCCTCACTCTGATACCACTTGTTGGGACCAAAATGTAGCTAGAGGGGGGTGAATAGCTCGTCGCGTGCTTCGTGGTCGGCGTTGCTTGTTTATTCAAAAATGTGCAGCGGAAATGTACAAGAAACAAAATACAACACTAACAAATGGATTTTACTTGGTATCCACCTCACAAGAGGTGACTAATCCAATGATCCACACACTCACGCACCCTCCACTATGAAACACACTTCTCTACGGTAACTACCGAAGGCGGAGAAGCCTTTACAAACTCTCAATACAATAAGAAAGGAAAGGATATGAAATACAAGCAAAAGCTTACAATAAACCCTAACCCTAACTTCTCTTCTTGCTTTTGATCCGCCTCTTGACTTGGAAGAACCTCCAAGAATCTTCAAGAACTGGCGATCTGAACTTGAGAGAGAGCTGTGGAGTCGCTGGTGAAGATCTTAGATGAATCGTGTAAGCACTACCGATGGAATCAAATGCCTGCAGCTATAAACGACGCCAACGGTCGGATCCCGATCGATTGGATTGTTCCCAATCGATCGGGGAGGCTTCGGATCGATCAACCGATCGATCCAGAGTGCCTCTGTGCTCTCTGGAATAGCCTGGATCGATTGACTGATCGATCCAGGGCTTATCGCGCACAAACAACAGCTCCTAATCGATCCACTGATCGATTGGGACCTCTGGATTGATCCACAGATCGATCCAAAGGAGTTCTGTTCATGGGGACTCACCCGATCGATAAGCTGATTGATTGGGCATGATCTAATCGATTGGCTGATCGATCCAGATCAGCTGGATCGATCGGCTGATCAATCCAGATCTTCATTTTTGCCCAAAAGCAAGTCCAAAGCCCCCTAAACCAACATACAGTCAACCATGACTTGTTGGTACATAAAACCTAGCATCCGGTCACCCTTGACTAGCTAGGACTCTCTCACCAAGTGTCTGGTCAATCCCTTTGACCCACTTGGACTTTCACCAGATGTCTGGTTAACCTTGACCCATCTGGATTTCCCCGTGCCTGGCTTCACTCACTAGGACTTCCCTTCTGCCTAGCTTCACTCACTAGGATTTCTCTTCTGCCTAGCTTCACTCACTAGGACTTTCACCACTGCCTAGCTTCACTCACCAGGACTTCTCTTCTGCCTAGCTTCACTCACTAGGACTTCTCTTCTGCCTGGCTCCACTCACCAGGTCTTTCCCTAGCTTCACTCACTAGGATTTTCATCTGGCTTCACTCACCAGGATTTTTCAGTCAAGTATCCGGTCAACCTTGACCTACTTGACTCTCCATCACAATCTCCACACATGAACAATTGCACCTGCAATCTCCATGTGTTGTCTACATGTATTGTCAAACATGTATTGTCAACATGTATTGTCAAACCATCAAAACATAAACATTAAAACTCGAGCTTGACCCAATTCAAGCTCAGTCAAACTAGGTCAACCTTGACCTGAGGAATATTGCACCAACAATCTTCCAACAAATGTATCTGCTAGGGAATTGTTACTTCCCTTAATGTGTTCCCATTGGATGGTTAAACCTTTGTTAATAATGGTATCTGTAAATTTTAACCATCTTTTTATACTTAGGTTTTTTCTAAGGCCCTTTATTTGTTGACTATATTTTACTATAGCTTCACAATCTGTTCTGACTGTGATATCTTGTTTGTTGTAAATAAACAGTATGAAGGCATCAAGACAGTAAATTACTGCTAAAATTTCTTAGTCTAAAGAAGTTAGCTGACCTTTTTCTTTGTATTGGCTAGAAGCATACTTGCATAGTACTTCTATAGTTTTAGCATCATATTTATTGGATTTTCTGTAGAGGACTCCTCCCCATCCTATTTCACAGCTATCTATTTTTATAATCAGATAATCTGAATCAAGTGCTAGCGTTAATTCTGGTAGTTTTCTTACCATGTCTTTTATTTGTTTGACCAGATCTAGATCTTGTTGGTTAAAATATTTTTATTCTATTTATGATATTTTATTATATAAAGGCCCACTAATTTTTCCTATATCCTTTAGATATTGTCTAGCATAATTTAAAAGACCTAGAAAAGATCTAAGAATTTTTGTATCTTCCATCTTATCAAGAATATTTTGGATTTTGGTAATAATATGGGTTGTAGAGATATTTTTCCTTATCTAATTTCTGCTCCTATGGATTCTATATGTTTACAGCCAATTTCATTTTACTTCTAGAGATAATTAATCTGTGTCTTTCAAATAAGTTAAAGATAAGATGTAGATGTACATAATGTTCTTCTTTTATTTTAGATAATACTAATACGTCATCCATGTATACACGTGTAGCTGGCTACATTTCTAAATATATTATCCATTTTTCTTGAAAAATTTTGTGGTGCTACTTTTAAACTAAATGGCATTACAAGTCATTCAAAATGTCCTTCAGGAGGAGAAAGTAGTTTATTCTACAGAGTTTGGATGCATTTTGATTTGCCAAAATCTAGATTTCATGTCAAACTTAGATTACCACTTTGAGTCTTGTATTTTGTTTAATAACTGATCTTTGTCTGGAATTTTATATCCATCTTCCTGACAATTGTCATTAAGTCTCTTATAATTGAATATCATTCGAGATTGCCCTCTCTTTTGTGCAGCTCCCTTGTTTACTATGAAAGCTAGACTCCTGTGTCTAGAGGTAGAGCATTGAATAGCTCCAAGTTTTAGGAGTTGTTGAATGTGAGCTTTACATTCTTCTGTCTCCTAGTTTGTGTACTACAAGTCTTGTGCTTTTCTGGTTAAGTTTGTATTTATTATTGATAAGTGATAGTATATCTTATCTCTACCCCAATCTAGGTGGGGTTGTCTCCTATAATTTCTAACTTTTCTAGTTTAGAAAATATATCGTCTAAGTCTGCTTATGTTGAGATAAGTTAGAGTACTATTGTCGAGGATACAAGATCTTTTAGTAGTTCTAGTTTACTAAAGAGATCTTTGTTATTTAAATCATCCATTAAGTTGTCAAAAAGGATGCTTTCTTAAAGTTCTTGGAAAGCTAAGTCACAGGAAATGGGTTGTCTATTTATTCGGCATGATCCTATACAAGTAGTTTGTGTTAGAGTGTATACTAAAAGCCTAGCTTTTGGTATAAATATTTATCTAGAAATAATAATCACATTGGTCAAATGTCTACATTTATGATAAATGTAGTTGTTCAATTAATTTATATTGTAGATAACATGGTGTGTGGTGTCACACACAGAAGATCATGTTATCGGTTCCTTATAAATTATAAACAGTAGCTCACGACCATGATGGAAAGGAACAAACCATTGGAAGGTCGTAGTGTAATTAGGTGTTAGTTTATCTTAACTATATAATTACACTAGTACACTAAGAGTGTATTGAGTATGATCATTTGAGGTCGTTTCTTTTATACTGACTTTATAAAGGAACAAAGACCTCAGTTATTATGGAAGTGTGTGCTCTTAATCCTAATATAATAACAAGCACATATATTTGATATTTATTTCTTTAATTTATCAATGGGTGAGATTTAGTTCGATGAATCAATAAACCCGATAAGTTGGGAAATGGTATCACTTATAGTGTGCACTACAAGAATTTTTGCATTCAACAACACCCAATAGACAACGCTTTTTAATAAAAACGTTGTCGTTCTTTGTTTTACAACGCTTTTAGTGAAAAGCGTTGTCTATGGTATTTACTTTTTACTAAAGACAACGGTTTTTAATGAAGTGTTGTCTTTAGTGTTGTTGTTTATGGTCAAAGACAATATTTTTTTAAAAAACATTTTTTAAAGTGTTGTGTATGTTTCCCCTAAACTCACTTAAAATAAATTCGCAGCCCTCGCTTTGCTAAACTCTAAACCCTCAACGCGCGCGCGCCTTCTCCTCACCACTCCTCTCCACGAGTTCTCCTCTCCACTCCTCTCCACGAGTGCCTTCTCCTCTCCTTCTCCTCTCCACGAGTGCCTCGTGTGTTGTTGATTATAGAAGGAAACTGTGTCCTAGAGATACTAGGTTGATAATGTCCTCAAGAGGAGCTCATAAGGATTATCATGTTAAACCCTGCAGGTGGACTTAGTCCGACATGATAATAAAGTTGAGTGGTACTACTCTTGGACTTAGATATTAATTAAATGAGTTGTCAGTAACTCACTTAATTAGTGGACATTCGATATCTTAAACATAGGGAGACTAACACACACATAATAAGAAGGAGCCCAAAAATGTAATTTGGGATTGGTGTGGTAGTTCAATAATAGTTCTCTAGTGGAATGAATTTTTATTGATAAAATTAAGTTGTGTGTTCGGGGCGAACACGGGATGCTTAATTTTATCGGGAGACCAAAATCAATTCCTCCTCTCGGTCCCTATCGTAGCCTCTTATTTATAGAATACTATACCCACCTATACCCACCTTCTATACCCACCAATAGGGGGTCGGCCAAGCTAGCTTGGGAACCAAGGTAGGGCCGGCCTAGGTATAAGATTGGGTGGCCGGCCCTAGCTTGAACCCAAGCTAGTGGGGGCCGGCCAAATTAAATTAAAAAAAGAATTTTAATTTTAATTTTTATTATGTGGAAGATATAATTTATTAAAGAGAATTAAAATTAAAATATCTCTCTTGTAAAAGATCTACAATAGATTAAAGAAAGAGATTAGATCTCTTTCCTTATTTGTAGATTGGTGAGATATTTTATTTTCTCTTTAAAAATTATTCACATGTTGTAAAATTAAAATTATGGAAATTTCTTTTTATCAACCATGAAGAGATTTTTGAAGAGAAATTTTAATTTTAAAATTTCCGGAAACAAATTAGGAAGTTTTAATTGTTGATTGAAACTTGTCCAATTTGTTCTTCATGATGTGGCCGGCCACTTGAATTTAATTGGAGAAATTTTATTTTATTTTTCTCAATTAAATCATGTCAAGGAAATTAAGGAAATTTTATTGTAATTAAATTTCCTAATTTGCCTAGGCCAAGGAATATAAAAGAAGGGGTGAGGGTGCCTTCATGAGACAACCTCTATTTTATTTCTCTCCCTCTTTTGTTCCTTGGTGTGGCCGGCCATCCTTTCCCTCTCTTCTTCTTGTGGTGGCCGAACCCCTCTTTTTCCTTGGAGCTCTTGTGGTGGCCGGATACTACTTGGAGAAGAAAAAGAAGAAGGAGAGGAAGCGAGCATCTCTTGGAGCTTGGTTAGTGTTTTGATTTTCTTCCTTGGTGAAGCTTCTTTCTTTGTGGCCGAACCTAGTTAGGAGGAGAAGAAGGTGGTTGGTGGTTTCTCATCTCGGAAGATCGTTGCCCACACAACGTCCGAGGTTAGAAGAGGAATACGGTAGAAGATCAAGAGGTCTTTCTAAAAGGTATAACTAGTAATTTTTCTTTCCGCATCATACTAGTTATTTTTGGAAATAATACCAAATACAAGAGGCTTACGATTCTAGAATTTTGAATATGTTTTTCGATGTTGTGTTCTTTTGTTTTTTCTTTTCCTTGTGATTTGATTGTTCTTTTCGGTTAACCTAAAGTTATTTTAGGAAATTAAATATTAGCTTTCTATAAAAGGTTTTGTCTAGTCGGTGGTGGTTGCTCCCATATCCAAGAAGGTCATGTGCCTCGCCACGTCAGTACTGGGAACCGATTATGGAAATTAATATTTAATGGAATTAATAATTTAAGGTGATTTGGGTCGAATGTGTTAAGTTCCGCAGGAGACCCAAGTCAAAACCTAAAAGAACGAATAGATTAAGTTTTGGATCAAACGTGTTAAGTTCCGCAGGCGATCCAAAATTTAATTTAAAAGAACACATGGTAGCTAGGAAAAGGTTCAGACCTTTGTACAAAATTTTTGTACAGTGGAACCTCTAGGTTTTCCGAGTAGCAACCAACAATTGGTATCAGAGCTAGGGTTTTGCCTCTGTGTATTTGGTATTAGTTTAATTATGCACATGTCATACATAATTTAGGCAGGATAATAGTAGGATGTGCTAACTTTGTGGATGCAGGATCCAACTATTATGGCTTATAGTTTTATGTGTGTGATTGGACCCTTGGACATGTCAAGGGCATTTATATGTGTGTGCATGATTGTATTAAAATACAGCAGGAGCTGTATTTAGTTTTATTAGGATTTTATTTTTGATCTAGAAACATGTACATTCCTTTTATGGAATATAGGATCGATGGATGTAAATTTTATTTTATGTTTGATCTAGTTTACATGTACATTCCTTCGAGGAATATAGGATCAAAATGTAAAATTCTATTTATGTTGCGGATCGAATCTTGCAAAGCGTGGAACCTTCTAAGGACCAGAGGCGCAGCGGAACTAGGAGCAAGATGGATGCGACAGCTAGACCCGGTGGCAGTGGCCAAATATGGCAGCAGCTTGGGATGACAACATACGGAGGACAACAAGAGATAAAAGTCATAATAGTTGAAAATTAGATTTTCTATTTATTGCTTTTATATTGTGCTGTGTGTGCATGTTAGTTTACATATTTAGTAGGCTAGCATAGTTAAAATTCCTCATTTATAAATAACTAAGTGGGAGAGGAATTTTTAAGTAAATCTCATGGTCTCCATTACTGATTTGTAAGTGATGCAAACAAGCTTGCGCGTTAGCTCTAAGTGCCTTCCTCCATAACGGATGAGCTTGTTTGTGGATCACTAAAATAGACTTCCATTTTTGGATGACTATAGGAAGTTAATTAAGAGCGTGTGATCTTCCCCAACGGAAGGGGCATAATCTTATTAATGGACTTAGTGTCAAGTAATGGTATACACTTAGACACATCTAATAGTATCCTCCCCATCGGAGTCACTGCTATTATTTGTGCTACCAAATGATACCAACTATTAATTTTATTTGTCAAAAAGTTAGGTTGACAAGATAATAAAATTAATGGGTTAAAACCCTCCTTATACAAATGTTGAATTTGTATACGTCCACACTAACGTGGCATGCAAAATTCACGGTGTTTGAGATGTTGGTGAATTTAAATAATATTGTTTGAGGAATCAATATTTTTAAATTCAAAAGTTTTTGACCAAATATTTGATCAAAGACAGATCAACTATTAATTTTATTCGTCATAAAGTAAAGTTGACGAGATAATAAAATTAATGGATAAAATCTCCTCTTTGATTTTGTATACGTCCACACTAACGTGGCATACAAAATTCATGGGGATTTTTAAGGAGTTGATCTTGACCAAGTATTTTTGTGATTCTTAGGATTTAAATATTTGTCAATCCCCTAGTAGTCATACTATAGAAAAGGCTTAGTAGTCCCAATTGTAATGATTGGAAATAGGACTTGGACATTAAGGTAGACTGTCTTCTTAGAACTAAGAACAACATAGGTGTAGGTAATTCATTAGTTGAAACATGTTTAGTGGTGTTATCTACCAGAACCTGGAGTGTAGATACAAGATGTCATTAGTCATGTCTGCAATTCATTGCAGGGTTCCAGGAAACCCGACAACTAAATGAAAGATAAATCACCGTCCACATGGGCACTACTATAAAAGTGGTAGCTGTTACAGTGGGAGATGTTTATCTTTTGATAAGAATAAAACATGGATTTTGGAGTAATTGTCTTTACGCACTAAGTTTAGAAAGAACTAGTTTTCAGTTTCTAAACTATTCAAAGAACTTGATATTCTGCCTCTTTTAATAACAAAGTTGTTATTAAGAAAAAGAGGGAAGTTATCTGTTCTGGTACGTTGGTTGGCAATTTATAAATCTAATAACTCTCACGATGCAACAAATGGAAATTAGTAACACATCTTCTAACTTTAAGAGGAAGTAACCTTCGAAAATGAACCAATTATATCTTTGGCATCTAAAGCTAGGTTATATTAACTTGAGTAGGATTCATCGGTAGCTGATGAACTTTTGGGTTCATTAGTAGTGGAAATCTTTCCAACCTGCGAGTCTTACTTGGAAGGAAAAATAACCAAGAAGCTTTTAAGTCTAAGGGGTATGGAGTCAAAGATATGTTGAAATTGGTTCATTCTGATTTGTGTGATCCTATGACTATCCAGACAAGAGGTAGTATTGAATATTTCGTCTATTTTATAGACAACTATTCAAGATACAAATAAATTTACTTAATGTACCACAAGACTAAGTACTTTGATTAGTTCAAAGAGTACTAGGCTGATGTGGAGAAACAACAAAGTAAAAAGACACTATGGTGAGATCATAGTGGCAAGTACCTCTTGGGAGAATTTAGGAGTCACTTATCAGAAGTAGGAATTCAATCCCAACTAACTGCATCTGGTACACCCTAACAGAATGGTGTAGTAGAAAGAAGGTAAAGGACTCTTATGGAATAATAAGATAGATGATGAGTTATTCAGAGAATTACCAAGTTTGTTTTAAGGATAAAACTCTGAAAACGAAAGTGAACATAGTATCTTCCAAGTTAGAACTCTCTACTCATATAGAATTGCTGAATAGGCGTAAGCCTATTTTGAAGCATATTCGGATTCGGGTAATCCAGCACATATGTTAAAGAGAGATAATGATAAGTTGGATAGGAGTTCACTTGTTTGTAAGTTATCCTAGATAAACAAAAGTAGGTTTATAGTCTTAAAAATCAGAAGATCATTGTTAGCATCAATGACTGATTTTAAAAGGACTATATAATGAACCACGTGCTCATAAGTAAATTTGTTCTTAAGGAAATAATAAAAGACATGTCTAATCTAGTACCAACTGTACAAGATGAGATACCACAAGAAAACTGTAACATGTATCACAAATGATACACAATTGCAGAAAATGCCTTGTCGTAGTGGGAGGGTTGTTAAGCAACCTTAAAAGATTCATGTTTTGGGAGAGTTTTTTAACTCGATCCCTGAAGGACATGAACCTGATCTCCGGACATATGACGAAGCACTCCAAGATAAATATGTAGCATCTTGGCAAAGAGTAATGAATAATAGAATTAGAATATATGTATTCTAATAAAATCTGGAAGCTTGTAGAACCACCAAGTGGTGTAAAAGCCTTTGGGTGTAAAAGGTCTATAATAGGAAAAGAGGGATAGACAGGGAGGTAGAAACCTTCAAAGCAAGGCTTGGTGAAAAAGGAAATTTTTTTCACTGGTAGCCATGCTTAAGTCTATCCGGATTCTTTTATCTATTTGGCAAGTGGATGTCAAGACAGCATTTCTTAATGGAAGTCTTGAAGAAAGCATCCATATAAAGCAACCAGAAGGGTTCATTGCAAAGGGCTAAGAGCATCTTGTGTAAAGCTCAATCAGTCTATGGACTGAGGCAAAGCTTCAAGGTCTTGGAACATCCGGTTTATTAAAGTAATTCAGACCTATGAATTTATTTAGTAACCAGATAAGTCTTGTGTATACAAAAGGTGTGATGGAAGCGTGGTGGTATTTCTTGTACTATACGTAGATAACATTTTTGGTAGTTGGAAACAATATCAAAATGTTGTCAGAAGTAAGGGTATGGTTGTCCAAACAATTCGATATAAAGGACTTGGGAGAATGAATATATTCTTGAGATCAAAGTAATAAGGGATCGCAAGAAAAGAATATTTTACTTATCCCAAGCTTCATATAACGGAAAAATCCTTGCTCGTTTTAAAGCATGCAAAACTCCAAGAAAGGTTTCTTACCTTTTCAGGATGGAGTAACTTTATCTAAAGATATGTCTCTGTAGACATCAAAGGAGATAAAGGAAATAAAGGCAGTTCTTTATGCTTCGGCTATCGGAAGCCTAATGAATGCTATGCACGAGATAAGAAATCTATTTTGCCAAGGGCATAGTTGGCAGATATCAAAGTAACTCTGGACAAGGACAGTGGACTACAGTAAAGCATATATTGAAGTACCTTAGAGACACTAGAAATTATATGCTAGCTTACAAGGCAGTTAATTTGGTCCTTGTGGGTTGCATGGATTTTGACTTCCAATCGGATAGGGACAATAATAAGTCAACCTCGGGGTTTTGTATTTACTTTAGGAGGTAAAGTCATAACTATTGAAGAGTGATAAGCATAGGTGTTTTTCTGGACTCCACCATAGAAGCTTAGTATATGGCAAGCCTCTGAGGTAGCTATAAAAGCTGAATGACTCAATAACCTCAAGATAGACTTAGATATTATTTCTAGTTTGTCCAAAGATTATTACAATTTATTGTAATAATATTGGTGCAGTAGCAAACTTGAAGAAACCATAAGTTTATAAAGGCAAGTAAACACAATAGAGCGTAAGTACCACCCAATACGAGAAATCGTATAAACGAGGAGAAGTTGTTGCTGCCTAGAATGCATCAGATAATGACCTATAGATCTTTTCACTAAGGTCCTTAAGGCGAGAGCTTTTGATGGACATGTTGAAGGGTTGGGAATCAGATGTATGGCAGCAGATATAGCAGCTTAGTCTTTTAGTATAAGTGGGAGATTGTTAGAGTGTATACTAAAAGCCTAGCTTTTGGTATAAACATTTATCTAGAAATAAGAATCACATTGGTCAAATGTCTACATTTATGATAAATGTAGTTGTTCAATTAATTTATATTGTAGATAACATGATGTGTGGTGTCACACACAGAAGATCATGTTATCGGTTCCTTATAAATTATAAACAGTAGCTCACGACCATGATGGAAAGGAACAAACCATTGGAAGGTCGTAGTGTAATTAGGTGTTAGTTTATCTTAACTATATAATTACACTAGTACACTAAGAGTGTATTGAGTATGATCATTTGAGGTCGTTTCTTTTATACTGACTTTATAAAGGAACAAAGACCTCAGTTATTATGGAAGTGTGTGCTCTTAATCCTAATATAATAACAAGCACATATATTTGATATTTATTTATTTAATTTATCAATGGGTGAGATTTAGTTCGATGAATCAATAAACCCGATAAGTTGGGAAATAGTATCACTATAGTGTGTGTTGTTGATTATAGAAGGAAATTGTGTCCTAGAGATACTAGGTTGATAATGTCCTCAAGAGGAGCTCATAAGGATTGTCATGTTAAACCCTGCAGGTGGACTTAGTCCGACATGATAATAAGGTTGAGTGGTACTACTCTTGGACTTAGATATTAATTAAATGATTTGTCAGTAACTCACTTAATTAGTGGACATTCGATATCTTAAACACAGGGAGACTAACACACTCATAATAAGAAGGAGCCCAAAAATATAATTTGAGATTGGTGCGGTAGTTCAATAATAGTTCTCTAGTGGAATGAATTATTATTGATAAAATTAAGTTGTGTGTTCGGGGCGAACACGGGATGCTTAATTTTATCGGGAGACCAAAACCAATTCCTCCTCTCGGTCCCTATCGTAGCCTCTTATTTATAGAGTACTATACCCACCTATACCCACCTTCTATACCCACCAATAGGGGGCCGGCCAAGCTAGATTGGGAACCAAGCTAGGGCCGACCTAGGTATAAGATTGGGTGGCCGGCCCTAGCTTGAACCCAAGCTAGTGGGGGCCGGCCAAATTAAATTAAAAAAGAAATTTAATTTTAATTTTTATTATGGGGAAGATATAATTTATTAAAGAGAATTAAAATTAAAATATCTCTCTTGTAAAAGATCTACAATAAATTAAAGAAAGAGATTAGATCTCTTTCCTTATTTGTAGATTGGTGAGATATTTTATTTTCTCTTTAAAAATTATTCACATGTTGTAAAATTAAAATTATGAAAATTTCTTTTTATCAACCATGAAGAGATTTTTGAAGAGAAATTTTAATTTTAAAATTTCCGGAAACAAATTAGGAAGTTTTAATTGTTGATTGAAACTTGTCCAATTTGTTCTTCATGATGTGGCCGGCCACTTGAATTTAATTGGGGAAATTTTATTTTATTTTTCTCAATTAAATCATGTCAAGGAAATTAAGGAAATTTTATTGTAATTAAATTTTCTAATTTGCCTAGGCCAAGGAATATAAAAGAAGGGGTGAGGGTGCCTTCATGAGACAACCTCTATTTTATTTCTCTCCCTCTTTTGTTCCTTGGTGTGGACGGCCATCCTTTCCCTCTCTTCTTCTTGTGGTGGCCGAACCCCTCTTTTTCCTTGGAGCTCTTGTGGTGGTCGGATACTACTTGGAGAAGAAGAAGAAGAAGGAGAGGAAGCGAGCATCTCTTGGAGCTTGGTTAGTGTTTTGATTTTCTTCCTTGGTGAAGCTTCTTTCTTTGTGGCTGAACCTAGCTAGGAGAAGAAGAAGGTGGTTGGTGGTTTCTCATCTCGGAAGATCGTTGCCCACACAACGTCCGAGGTTAGAAGAGGAATACGGTAGAAGATCAAGAGGTCTTTCTAAAAGGTATAACTAGTAATTTTTCTTTCCGCATCATACTAGTTATTTTTGGAAATAATACCAAATACAAGAGGCTTACGATTCTAGAATTTTGAATATGTTTTTCGATGTTGTGTTCTTTTGTTTTTTCTTTTCCTTGTGATTTGATTGTTCTTTTCAGTTAACCTAAAGTTATTTTAGGAAATTAAATATTAGCTTTCTATAAAAGGTTTTGTCTAGTCGGTGGTGGTTGCTCCCATATCCAAGAAGGTCATGTGCCTCGCCATGTCAGTACTGGGAACCGATTATGGAAATTAATATTTAATGGAATTAATAATTTAAGGTGATTTGGGTCGAACGTGTTAAGTTCCGCAGGAGACCCAAGTCAAAACCTAAAAGAACGAATAGATTAAGTTTTGGATCAAACGTGTTATTTCCGCAGGCGATCCAAAATTTAATTTAAAAGAACACATGGTAGCTAGGAAAAGGTTCAGACCTTTGTACAAAATTTTTGTACAGTGGAACCTCTAGGTTTCCGAGTAGCAACCAACAGTTTGGTCTTTATATTGGCAGCTTAATTTCTGGGTTAGAGGGGTACTATATGTTGGATCGAGATGCGTTAGAAGGGGAGTGAATAACGTTTGTGGCTTTCACACGTTTCGTATTCGGAAAACTCGTGAGTAAATGTAGCAAAATAATAAAATAACACACAAAAGACGCCATGTATTTTTACTTGGTTCGGAGCCTTGAGCGACTCCTACTCCAAGGTCCACGCTCGTTGAGTGTTTACTTTGAGCAACAACTATATCGCGCAAAAGGTTACAATTTTAAAGTACAATATTAAAACTGAAATGACAATTATACCGACGATGAAAATAGCAATCTTGAAGCTTCGAGTCATCGGGGTCTTGTTATAGCTTCGCCGGATCGTCTCGTCAGCAGTGTCCAGCTCAAAGAAGTCTCAGAATCTCTTAATTTCATGTACTAGTCAAGACCTCCTTATAAAGCTTGTTGAGGGCGCCCTCAATCCCCTTGAGGGCGCCTCCAATCACCGAGTCAGCCGCGGGTGGATCAGATCAGAAGTGGTCGCAGCTTATCCTGTTGAAGGCGCCTTCATTCTCCTTGAAGGCACCCTCAAGGCTGTCCAAGGCACCTCAAGCCTCCATGAGGGCGCTTCCAGCTCCGCTATACGCATACTCTAGCCTTTGTACCCGAGGTGCCTCCAAGCTCTATGAGGGCGCCTCGGGTACTGTTTATCCGAGGCTTAAAGTGCTCTTTTGTCCCTGCAAAATAGGTTAGTCCGCAAAACAATAACATATCCTGTAAAACAAAGTTAGCACATAATAAACATAATAACAGAAAATATTTTGACAGTCTTCGGACTGTCCAGTTCTGACTTCGAATTTCCAACCGGAAACCCTAGGTCGAACCGACGCCTACTGTTTCCTCCGCGGGGAACGCGTCCTCACCTACTCCACTTCGGAGAGCATACCTATTGCCAGTCCGGTCCTCCAGACCGACTGGACTTTCTGCCTAGGGTTACCACCCCTAGGACCTACGGTTACCACCTCCTAGGGTTTTCTGCCACCTAGGGTTACCACCCCCTAGGACCTAAGGTTACCCCCCCCCCCCCCCTTAAGATTTTCCACCACATAGGGTTACCACCCCCTAGGACCTAAGGTTGATGCCCCTTAAGGTTTCCCTCCACCTAGGGCTACCATCCCCTAGGACCTAAGGTTATCATCCCTTAGAGTTTTCCACCACCTAGGGTTACCACCCCCTAGGACCTAATGTTATCACCCCTTAGGATTTTCCACCTGCCTAACCGTAGTTAGGACTTTCCTGTAAACTCATTTACACATGTTAGATAACAATTAACCTTAACTTTGAATCTCTTTGCCATTATCAAAACTTGGGTTCGATCGTCGAATGCTTCCTGCACCAACAATCTCCCTTTTTTTAATTATGCCAATAAAAATTTAAAGTTAAGTAAAATAATGCTATGAATAATTTTCAAGGACAGCATAAGCATGACAGTATAAGATTAAGTATAGTAAGTGCAGAACTCCCCCTCAGTAAAAGCTTAAGTACAAAAACTCCCCCTCAATAAAAAGCTCCTCTTTCTTTAAACTTAAAAATTTTATATTTCTTTTAAATTTTTTACTCTCCCCCTTTGTCATATATCAAAATCATTAACAAAAAGAAAGTAACGAAAAGTTGAGAAAGTGATCATTTGGCCTTAGCTAAAGATTACTTGTTTTAAGAAATATAGCTTTTGAAACTTTAACTTTGATAAACTTAAGTTTTGAACTTTTTTCAACTTTAGCTTACTTTTACTTTTGTTTTCAAGAACATAGCCATTAGGTTTAGAAAAATATTTAAAAGTTTTGAAGAGTAAAAACTTTAGTTAAGGGAAAGTATTTGACTTGAAAAAGTAACTTAGCTAAGTTTGAAAGATGTGCGAAAACAAAGAGAAATACTTAAATAAATCTTTAGCTTTTTAAATAAGGGAGTTTAATAGGAGATAGAAAAAAAATATTTAGTTTCAAAAACAAATTTTCATAAAGTTTTAGCTTTAAATAGGAAGTTGAGCTATTTTGAAAATACTTTGAAAAACACTTAGCTTTTTAGAAGAAATTTTCTTGTAAGAATTTTTAGCCAAGTGAAATCATAATCTCAAAAACTAAGTTTAGAAATTAATTTAGCTAAGTGAAAGTTTTGACTTGAAAAGTAACTTAGCTACAAAGTTTGCAGAAAATAGATGATAAAACTTTAAGAATTTTTCAAATAAAAATTTGATAAAACTCTTAAGAAAATTTTAGGAAAAATAATGGATAAAACTTTAGAGTATTTTTCAACCAAGACCTTTTTTTAAAAAAAATATATTTGATAAAATGTTTTTTAAAAAACACTTTAGGGTATAAAAAAACTAATTTAAATTTAGCTTAAAATTTTAAAAACACTTGTTTTAAATAACTTTAGCAAAGTCCACCCTTAAAAGATTTATTCAATAGTCTTATAGTCCAAGCATAAGTAACTAAAAATTAAAACTAAATATTTAATTTCCTTAGCCAAATGTCTAACCATTTAACTACTAGCTATTTATCTAGAGAGCAACAACTTTCACTTGGTTAGTCAAGTTAAGTCAGTGATCCAATGTTAGATTTGACTAAGACAGGATAACTTAACTTGATTAATGAAAATTAGGTGTTTAATGCCCAGACTTATGTCGATGCACAAACATAAGCATACTGAAGTCTAGGCAGTACCCTATGCATCTCACATCATTCTAAGTGTTTTCAAACACAAGCAAGTTAACCCTAAGGTGCTTGTGAGATGCTCTGGCTGAAACTAGGGGTATATGATTTCTAGGGGGTAAATTCCTAGGATAAATCAGATTTTTGAAAAACTAACAAAAGTTGGAATTTTTTAAAAATATTTTTCCTAAGATTTTAAAACAATTTTAAAACCCGGGCTGATTAAAAAATATAGTAAGCAGAAATAAGTTCTAATCTATAACACAAACCAAAAGAACAATTATGTGATCCATACATGAAGTAAGTATAAGTCTAAGATATACAATGGAAGTCTGAAATGTGATCAAATAGGAGGGTTGTCAGCTGGAGGAGGTGAAGGAGGTCGCTCGGGTATATGTAGTGCTCTACGGATCTCCTCTCAGAGAGTAGTGAATCCAGAGGTCATCTCAGCCCGTAGTGTACGGAAGCCGTCCGAGACTAGTTGTCGTGTCTGCACAGAAGACTCCTCGAGACGAATGAGCCTATCCTCGATAGACATAGAAGTGGAAGGCTGGGCAGACGTAGAGCTGATGTCGAGGGTTGTGATGGATTGAGAGGAGCCCTGAACATATCAGTGAAATCTAGCCACTCATCTGGCAGCTGGAATGACTCCCTCGACTGGAGCAGCAGCACCCTCGGTCGGAGCAACGAGCTGCTCATCCTCGGCTGGATCTGCCGGTGGCGGCCCACCTCTCCAAGCAAGGATCGCCTGAGCGGTGATATCTATATGGGCTAACCTAAGATGACGTTGTCCAATCTCGTCATAAGGTCTAAGGGAGATAACCGTCCCCTGAGTCGTATCTATCCGTAAAGTCGAGAAAATGTAAGTCAAAACATGACAGTAGGGCATGTGGACTACATAAGACGTGACAAGACTAGCCGCATTAATGATGTTATAAAACATGTGCAATGTAATATCTATATCTAAATACTGACATAATGCATACAAAAAGAAGGAATGAGATGGATGCATCTTCAGGACATCCCGAGATGTGATGGGCAAAATGCATGCGGTCAGGACTCTATACATAATGTAGTCCTGGACCCTAAGAGAGAGCGACCTGAAGCCAGAGACTCTAAGTGGTCTCCCCCCCCCCCCCTCCCACCCAAAATAAAAATACACATAGAGTGTATCTAATGTGATGTGGGAGTAGGGTTCGCCAAATGGTAGATCCCTACTAGGGTAGCACAGGAAAGGACATGTTGACTGTCTAAAACCTAAACTGGTACGTATCATGGTAGGGGTAAACTGAAGATTCTGTCCACCAACTCTAGTGGAATAGGTTAAGTCATCAACTCTCTCAAGGTTGTTGTAAAACTGGGAACCAGCTTATCGAGCTGAAAGTGCTCGATCATTTGGACGATTGGCTGACAATAACTAGCAAAAAATTGTCTACTTAAATATCTACATTTAATTGGGGAATATGTATGCTCAATGAAATCGATCATATGCCACTCAGTGGGGAATCTCAGATTAGTGGACAAGGCAGTGCCAGAAGTGGACGCAACATTGCGTCGTTTCCTAATTTTAACCATACACACATAAAAGGGCAAAACAAGCACAACAAACATGTATAAGATTATTTAGGATGGATTAGGGTATACCTAAGAGGCATTGTGAGGTTTAGAGGGAAGAGATTCGGGCTGAAGGCGCCTTGGTTGGGAGAAATCGTCGAAATTCTGCGTGCGAACGGTGAGCGAATGACGAACAGAATACTTTTTGTTCGCTGAGAAATCAGATGTTGAGGGCGCCTTCAATGACTTTGAAGGCGCCCTAAATAACATATTGGAGGCGCCTTGAGTTATTGGAGGCTCCTCCGAGAGGCGCCTACTGAATTTTATATATATATATATATATATATATATATATATATATATATATATATATATATAGTGTTAATTTTGTTAATTAAGTTAATTAATTAGGATAAGTTTGTTTAACTTAAATTAGGTTTGATTAAGTTAAATTGATTCGGTTAAGTAGGTTAGGTTAATTTGATTAAGTTAAATCTAGATTAAATTAATTAATATTGATTAATTTATTTAAATTAAGTTGATTAATTTATTAAGTTAAATTAAATTGATTAAGTTAAATTAAATGGATTAATGTATTAAGTTAAATTAAATTGATTAATTTATTAAGTTAAATTAAATTGATTACTTTATTAAGTTAAATTAAATTTGACTAAATTCAATCTAGATCCATCTCACCCGATTCTAAGTTGTCAATCAGGAAATCTTAGGTAGTTTTGTGAGATGGTTATCGTTAATTTAGATTATGTCTAAGGATTAATTTACATTTGAGTTAAACTTAGGTTTTCTAATTAGTCCATTAAATACACATTTCAAAGATTGGCTCCCAGGCTATGGTGAGACTTTAGGTCTTCTTAGATATGAGATCATCCATCACTTCTAGATAGAGCCTTTCAAAAAAATCATATATTTAATTTTCTTTTTGAAATCCATGAGTTTAACTGAACAAGTGTAAATTATGCCTAGGTCCTTAATCTATCCTGATTTAAACATGCATGTTATAAAGAAAAGAAAATAAACAATCATCAAGCAATTTTATCTATTTATTAAGATAGTTTTTCTATTATCTCCCCCTAGATCATAGTCTCGATATGGTCTATCAAAGTAATAAACTTGATCCTTGGGGACCCAATATTAACCAAGTCCAACTTGATTGACCGAGTTGGACTTAGGTACTCATGCTTGGACTATCTTTCTATTTGGTCAGTTAACCAGCGATAAATAAGACCGATACTTTCTTTTAGCTTTAAATCCTAGTCGGGATCGATTGTATACGATCTTCTGTTTTCCAAGAATCAAGTCAAGATTCTTGTAACCCAGTGTAAACCGTTCCAATGCAATCTTCAAATCCTTGACTTGAATTTTTAAGCTGAAATTCTCTTTCTCAAGCTTTTGAACTTAAGTTGAGGTTCCAATCTGAATAGAGTCAGCTAAGGATTAGGAATTAGTCACTTCTTTAAGGGATGTTACCTCCTTTAGAAGTGATTTGATCCGAATGTTGGATTTAGCTAATTTATGCATCAAATAAGTAATTAAGTTATATAACCAAGACGTACTTACAAAGGGCTTAGGCCCTTCGGAAACAGATTTGAATTCGTGGCTTTTCTCAGACTCAGCTTCTGATTCATCCTCGCTTTCGGATTCGTTGATTTGGTCTCAGGCCGTCATTGCAAGAAAACTCGTCTGTTCGAGTTCTTCATCGTCCGACTCTTCTAAAGAAGACTCATCCCAGGTCGCCTTCAGAGCCTTCTTCCTTCTTTGTTTCTTCACATCTTTTTGGTTTGGGCAGTTGGCTTTGATATGCCCTTTTTGGTTGCAGTCGTAACACGTTACTTCAAACTTCACCTTTGAATTTGATCGAGCCGTCTTGGACTGGATTACCTTTTTGACATCCTTTTTGTTGAAGCCCTTCTTCTTTCTGTAGAGCTTCCTCACCAAGTTGATGAGTTCGGTCGTGAGCTCATCGTCGTCGTCTGAATCCGGTTCTTCTTCTGACTCCGGTTCGATTCTACGTCTTGGTTTTATCTCGCATGTTTGCCTGTACGTACAATCAAAGTTATACCCTTCTCGGCCAAACTTGAGTTAATCTGTTCATGCAATTCGAATTCTGAAAATAATTCATCTAATTTAATTGAAGAAAGATCCTTGGATACCTTATAGGCATCTACCATGGGCGCCCACAAGGTATTCCTCGGAAAAGCATTTAGGGAATACCTTATTATATCTCTATTTTCTATCTTTTGTCCGATTGCGTGGAGACTGTTGAGGAGATCTTGAATGCGGGCATGCAACTGGCTCGCCGTTTCACCTTCCTGCAATTTTATATTATATAATTTATTAAGAATTAGATCCCTCTTACATACCTTAGTGTCGAATATTCCTTCATGTAATTCAATTAGCTTCTCCCACAATTCTTTGGCGCTCAAGAATGGACCGATGCGGTTCAACTCCTCCTTCGTCAGTCCACATTGGAGGGTACAGGTCGCCTTGGCATTGGCTTCTACTTTCTTTATCAGAGTCGCGTTCCCGTTCTCGTATAGTATTGTCTTGCCGGCACCGTCAGTTGGTAGTTCCAGCCCCGTTTTGACGATCATTTAGACTTCAAGGAGAGTCTGAAGGTACAACTCCATTCGGCCCTTCAAGTAGTCGAAGTCTTCTCCGGTGAAGAGCGGTGGGCGAGCAGTGCTATAGCCTTCTTGGAGAGCCATTGAAGATCTAGCACACAACAAAAGACAAACAATTTCGTTCCAAGACTCAGTCTTGGATTAGTAGTGCTGGATAAAGAAAAATAAATAAGTGAACCAAGTGGTATTACACTAATTTCGAGGAAAATACTTCGATTACGAAAAACTGGATCGGAAGGCGGCAAGAATACCGATTCCGATTGACTCCGAAAAACTGAAAAACACCACGAAAATGTGCTTGACAGGTGGTTGCATCAAATCAAAGCAACCCCACTCTGATATCAATTGTTGGATCGAGACGCGCTAGATGGGGGTGAATAGCGCTCGTGGCTTTCACACATTTCGTATTCGAAAAACTCATGAGTAAATGCAGAGGAATAATAAAATAACACACAAAAAGACGCCAAGTATTTTTACTTGGTTCGAAGCCTTGAGCAATTCCTACTCCAAGGCCCATGCTCGTTGAGTGTTTACTTTGGGCAACAACTATATCGCGCAAAAGGTTATAATTTTAAAGTACAATATTAAAACTGAAATGACAATTATACTGATGATGAAAATAGCAATCTTGAAGCTTCGGGTCGTCGGAGTCTTGTTGTAGCTTCGCCGGATCATCTCGTCAGCAGTGCACAACTCAAAGATGTCTTAGAATGTCTTAATTTCATGTGCTGGTTGAGACCTCCTTATAAAGCTTGTTGAGGGTGCCCTCAATCCCCTTGAGGGTGCCTCCAATCGCCGAGTCAGTCGCGCATGGATCAGATCAGAAGTGGTCGCAGCTTATCTTGTTGAAGGCGCCTTCATTCTCCTTGAGGGCGCCCTCAAGGAGAATGAAGGCGCCTCCAAACTCCATGAGGATGCCTCCAAGCTTTATGAGGGCGCCTCAGGTAATGTTCATCCGAGGCTTAAGGTACTCTTTTGTCCCTGCAAGATAGGTTAGTCCACAAAACAACAATATATCCTGTAAAACAAAGTTAGCACATAATAAACATAATAACAGAAAATATTTTGACAGTCTTAAGACTGTCCGGTTCTAACTTTAGATTTCCAACCGAAAATCCTACATCGAACCGACGCCTACTGGTCCCTCTGCGAGGAACGCGTCCTCACCTACTCCACTCAGGAGAGCATACATGTTGCTAGTCCGGTCCTCCAGACTGACTGGACTTTCTGCCAAGGGTTACCACCCCCTAAGGTTTTCCGCCACCTAGGGTTACCACCCCCTAGGACCTAAGGTTACCCCCCTAGGATTTTCCACCACCTAGGGTTACCACCCCCTAAGACCTAAGGTTTCCGCCCCCTTAAGGTTTTCCTCCACCTAGGGTTACCATCCCCTAGGACCTAAGGTTACCACCCCTTAGGGTTTTCCACCACCTAGGGTTACCACCCCCTAGGACCTAAAGTTACCAACCCTTAGGGGTTTCCACCTGCCTAACCGTAGTTAGGACTTTCCTGTAAACTCGTTCACACATGTTAGATAACAATTAACCTTAACTTTGAATCCCTTTGTCATTATCAAAACTTGGGTTCGATCGTCGGTTGCTTCCTGCACCAACATTATATACCTTGGGTGGTACTATTATGTTGGTACAGGAAATACCAAATGATCAAACCTAAGTTTTGATTATGGTGAAGGGTTCAAAGTTAAGATTTTTTGTTGTCTAACAAGTTGAACTGAGTGTACAGAAAAGTCCTAAGTGATCTTAAGTAAAAGAAAGTCTTAGTTGAGGCTAGGTAAGTGGAAGCCCTAGCTGCGATTTGGCAACGAAATCCTGGTCTGGGAGATTGGGTAAAGTCTTGGCAGGTCGAGGACTTTGGGTGAAATACTATAGTCATGGATTCTATGTGAAAATCCTGGGGATCACAGACACTAGGTGGAAGACTGGACGGATCGTGAATTAGACGTCCAACATGAAATCCTGAAGTCTCAAACGCTAAGAAAAAGTTCAGATGGTCTAGAGGACTGATCTAGTAAGAGGTAAACTCTCCTGAGAGGAATAGGTAGGGACACGTTCCCCGAAGAGAGAATAGTAGGCGTTGGTTTTGTTGGTGCGGTTAGCACTAACGGTCTAACTCAATCTTTGATGAATGACAAAGTAAGTTAAGTTATTGTTATCTAACACTCTAACCGAGTGTACAGGCGAAGCCCAGCTAGGTCGACGGATCGACCGGATAGCTAGCACGAAGCCCAACTAGGTCGACGGGTCGACCGGATAGCTGGCACGAAGTCCAGACGAGTCGACGGACTGACTGGACATTTGGCACGAAGTCCAGCTAGGTCGAAGAGCTGACCGGATAGCTAGCACAAAGTCCAGACGGGTCGACGGGCTGACCGGACGTCTGGCAGGTAAGTTGAGGTAAGTCACTGGAGGAGTGACTATAAGGACGCGTTCCCAAGAAGGGAACTTAGGCGCTGATCCGACTTAGAACTATTTTGGAACTCTAAGTCAAGATCTTGACTAGATTCCGGTCTCGGTGAGATGAAATCTAATTAATACTCTGTTTAATTATAAACTGTGCTAACATTCTATTTTGCAGGGTATATAACTTATATTTGCCTTCGGACTAATGTTTTCTTGCAGGAAGGGAAGTGCTAGAAAATAAAGGTCCGGGCGCCCAGAAGTAAATTTTATCCTCTAACGCACGTCGCCACATGGAGCACCCTGGTTGGCTCGGCTACGTCAGAGTCCAGGCGCCCGGAACCTCCTATGTAAGGAGGGTGAAAGCTAAAGCAAACTTACAACTCACAACGACAAGATCTTCCACTGTCTGCTCAGCTGTGTTTCTGCGACGCTGCGAAGGCTCTCCGACAAAGCGTTGTTTTTCTGTCTTCTTACTTGTTGTTGGTTATTTTAGCATTTTTGTACCAAATTTTTATAATCAGATATTCGAATTGCTAGTGGATTGTCCAACGAAAGTACTCTACGAGTACGGGCCTTGGAGTAGGAGTCGACAAAAGCTCCGAACCAAGTAAAACTACTTATGTCAGTATTATTCTGCTTTTGATTTTTCCGCTGCATATCTCGATAATTTTTAATCACTATTCACCCCCCCCCCTCTAGCGAAATCTCGATCCAACAAGTGGTATCAGAGTGGGTACCGATCTGATTTAGTGCAACCACCAATCAGACAAGGGGGTGATATTTCTTTTCCTAGTTTTTTTCTAATTTTCAGTTTTTCGTTATATTTCAAACTGGTATTGTTACCTTTTTGAAAACTTTCTCGTCGTAAGTAATCTGAATTGGTGCAACACCAATTTAGTCTTTAGATTATTTCTATTTTTTCCCGCACTACTAATCCAAGACTAAGTCTTGGGATCCTTGTCTATTTGTTTAATTGTGTGCAAGTTAAAAAATGTCTCAAGTCGAAGGCTTCAGCACAGTACGTCCCCCCTATTCAACGGGGATAATTTTTCGTACTGGAAGAAGAGGATGGAGGTCTACCTGAAAACCGATTTTGACCAATGGTTCAGCGTCACAAAAGGCTACAAAGTACCAGTCGACAACTCCGAAATTCCACTAGACCAGGAACAGTGGACTCCGGACATGAGGATGAAAGCATAAACGGACTTCAAAGCACTCAACACGCTACAATGGGGGTTGACAAAAGAAGAGCTAAATCGGATAGGACAAAAACTTTTAAACTAAAATTAAAATTAAAATTAGCATTAAATTAAATTAAATTAAATTAAATTAAATTAAAATTAACATTAACATTAAATTAAATTAAAATTAACATTAACATTAACATTAACATTAACATTAACATTAACATTAAATTAAATTAAATTAAATTAAATTAAAAACTAAAATTAACATTAATTAAAATTAAAATTAAAATTAAATTAAATAAAAATTAAAATTAAATTAAATTTAAATTAACATTAAATTAAAATTAAATTTAAATTAACATTAAATTAACATTAAATTTAAATTAAATTTAAATTAACATTAAATTAAATTAAAAATATATTAAAATTAAAATTAAAATTAAAAATAAATTATATTAAATTAAAATTAACATTAAATTAAAATTAAAATTAAAATTAAAATTAATATTAATATTAAAACTAAAATTATATTAAATTAAATTAAAATTATATTGAATAAAAATTAAATTAAATTAAAATTAAAATTAAATCAAATTAAAATTAACTTAAATTTTTTTAAGTCAAGAATTTATTTTTTTTAAATTAACTTAAATTTTAAAAAAAAATTACTTTTAAAAAATCATTTTAAAATTAACTTAAAATTTTATAACTTAAAAATTTATAAAGACATTTTATCACCCTAAACTCTAAAAAAATATCATTGTTTGACGAATCCAAAATTCAAAAATTCCGTTTGCAGAAAACAAAAATATTTATCCAGACTAACACAGTCAAAAGAGCAACAGAAGCAATCAGATCAGCACGACCAAGTACCGGGAAGGAGTAGATTCAGCAAACCTGGATGTAGATAAAGGCCACGATTGCTATGGCAGAAGCATTCGGATGTCGCAGAAATGTCTTGGGAGCTGCAATCCCACGGGAAGTTTGCCAGCCTGCGATTCCGATGCTTGGATCGGCGGCAGGTCTTCGATCTCGCGAGACTGTTTTCCTGCTCGGCTTCACCGAAGAAAAATAATCGATCGTCAAAGTCGACGAGGGTATTCGTGGCGCAAACTGAACCCGGCCCGATTAAATTATGAATAGGTTATTATTTTAATAATTTTTAAAAAAGAAGATACTCTTTTTTGGACAATATAAATAAATAAATAAAATACTTTTTTAATTATATTTTTTGCCAAATGAAAATCTTTTTCCCTCTAAATTAATATTTCTTGAGAGGTTCATTCCACCTTCCCACTCTTATTCTCTTTTAAAACACTAAAAAAAAAAAAGTATAGTTGAGTTGAAACGTCTCTAAATTTACTATTGAATAGGTAAGTTTTTCTTTTACACCTTAAAATATTTGTATATCTTGAAAGAAAAATTCTCAAAACCCATGCATCATTTTCAAAATTTATTAAAGTGTCTCATTAAGTTCTCAAAATGAGAAGCTACTAGTAGATGCCAAACACATATCATAAAGGTTCACAATATATTCTCTTAAAAGAGAACAAAACAACGTAACCAACTAATGCAAAAAGTATGAAGTAGAATGTTTTGGAATATACTATCATTACTTCCTCACTGGTCAAAGCCGACTATTTTCTTTGCCCTGACACCTGCAATAATCAATATTATGAGTCTAAAGACTTAGCATGTTCAAACTATGATATACAATAATTAATCCAAATAACCATGTATTCTAAAGGTAGACATATTTTAAATAATTCTAAACTTAACCTCTTGCATTGCATAGACATAAACATGGTTTTATCATTATGTCCAATTTCGTAACGATTTACATGGCATAAATATAAATACTTTGTTAAGCAACATATATCCAATCATATGCACTAAAAAAAAATCATGCTAACCTCAAACCTGAACTCAAACATTCCTATAACATAAATATAAACATAGATTTTCATATTAAACATATGTTAAATAGTTTTAACCTTAACTACTTACATAAACATAAACATGATTTTTTCATAAAAAAAAACATATGTTAAATAATTCTAACCTTAACTATTTGTGATCCTGTCCGAACCAGAAGTCAACAGACGCTGGGCACGTGACGCTCCAAGGCTCGCTGATGTAGGTCTCCAACTAGTGTCGAGATGCTCCGGCTATCCTGCACAGAAGTCGAGCCGGGAAGGGGATTCCCAGCGACGACCCTCCGACGCTCAAGTCAGGTAAATCACGATGAACAAGGTGGCTCCAGAAGTCTCAGAGTACATACCAGCATCTTTTGTCGATGAAACCTGAGCTTCTTTATATAGAGCTGTGAAAGGTTTGGGCACGCGTACCAAGGTGCATAAGTGTCCCCTGTCCTATCCTAGGTATGCGGCTGTCAGAAAGCTTACCTGTCCTTTCCTAGGTACGCGGCTGTCAGAAAGTTTACCTGACCCATATCGCTACAGTCAGAGCATGCCCTCGATGGGACAGCAGAATCCCCTGTCACAAGATTTGGAGCATGACACACACGTGAAACCTACAGGTTGTCAGAGAAAGAAATCCTCTGGCCCTTTCCTTTGCTCCAAACTTGTAGTCCGAGCGGAAAGATACCTAAACATCCGACCGGACATCCGCAGTGGTTTACTTGTGCTTTGTGGAGACTAACAAACAGGGGCGCTTTATGACTGTGATCGGTCAAAAGGTCAGCTCGGTCCATGACCTTTTTAACTGAGCGTCGGAACCCCGATTTGACAGGGTGCCTACCAACTATAAGTGCAAACCGGCCGGACCCTTCCGGGTACTCGATTCCATCGGCCGGCCGGCAGTCCAGTCGGACCGGCCATCTATGGCCGTCCGTCCGGTCGGACCACACTCTCCTCTGGGTGGGCGGCTGTTCCGGTGACTTCCACTTGGCGTTGACTTTGCCAGAGAAGGGGGGGCCCGCTCTTACTACCGGATCACTTGCCTTCCCTTCAAGTCTAGTCGAAGGAGGCGCATAGTCCGACTGACTGGACTGTGAGTCTAGCCGAACGGCTCTTCCATGCTAATCTCCTCCGCCCGGTCAGCGGCAGAGGTATCCTTGAATGAATCAATGATGGCTTTCGCCGGATCTCCTTGCGTTCTGCGCCAATCTTCGACATCAATGTCGATCATACCTTCATTAAATGCTCCGAATGATTGACTGCCACGTGGAGCAATGCCATCAGAGTACGGAGGCGGTTGCATGATATTTTGATGTGACCGAAGCAATTCGAAATAAACGGCTAGATGTATGCATTGATTCCCGTGACCTGGATCCGACGGTGGAGGCCGACCGGCCCTCACCCTATAAATTCTTCGTTTCCTTCTCGCCTTCACACGCCTCCGTTACCTCTACTGTTGCTCTCTGCGCTGTGGAGCTCCGGCGATCTTGTTGCTGCCTTCTGACGCTCTCCGGCGCCTTTCCTCGATTCATCTCCCCTCAGTAAGGTTTTAGATCTCTCCTCCTTCCTTTCCGGTATCTAATCCGTATTTCTTCCCCTAGCTCGAGTCTTTGAAATTCCATTCCTTCGTCTTTGGAACTTCCTTTTTGATTTCTTCTGCCCCGATCATGGCCAGTTCTTCTCATCCCGAAGAACAATCCTTAGGCCCATGGTATACTACCATGCGATCTCGTTTCGAACAACGGGATTTTGATATTTTGGCTGACAATTTCGAAATCCCCGAGGATATCGAAGTTCGCCTAGCTGGTCCTGCCGCTCGGCCACACAGACCGCCGCGCGGTGGTTTCTGTGTCTTTCGCGACCAATTTACCGCCGGTCTGCGGTTCCCCGTCCATCCTTTTATAGCAGACGTCTGCAATTATTTTGGCGTGCCGCTCGGAAGTTTAGTACCAAACACCTTCCGTCTCCTCTGCGGCGTTGTCGTTTTGTTCAAGATTCACAACATTCCCCTCCGACCGGAGGTCTTCTTTTATTTCTATTATCCTAAGCAAGCCGAGCCGGGCACTTTTATGTTCCAAGCTCGGCCCGGTTTGGTCTTCTTCAATAAACTACCCACTTCCAATAAACATTGGAAGGACTATTATTTCTACCTCCGCATGCCCAGTCGAAACTTTCCACCCAGTGGCAAGTCACCTACCTCCCCTCCCGAAGAAATTCAAGACCCGGGACTATCTTCACGCCAAATGTACTAGCCGGTCTCACGACTTGACATCAACAAGCTTCTTCACGAGGGAGTGATGTACATTTTGCTGAGTCCTATATGGACCCCACTTCCGACCGGCTTGGTAAGAACTTTGCTTTGGCACTTGCTTTAATTGCTAACGATTTCTTTTCTCTTCATGCGGTGACATCGTCATGGACTCGTGATGGCCGTTCTAAAGAGAAAGCGCAAGGGAGGTGACCAAAGAAATGAAGGCGGGTATTCAAATGGTCGGTTCTCACGAAGGAGAGAGCGGCACCCAGTGAATCGGCCGCTCAGGCCTCTCAACAGCATGTGGACAGCGGCGCTACCCCTCCAGGGAACCAACGGCCCCGAGGAAGGGTCCGTTCGGGAGGAGGATCAGCCTGCAAAAGAGACGCCGAGTGGAGACCCGCTCGGCTACCTCCGCGTCCAACCCTCCACCGGGCCGCCGATCGCGAAGGGAAGGCACCGGTGCGAGACCATTTCATCGACCGACGCCTTGGGGACGAGCCGACCGCTCCGGCCGAGGCCACTCCGATCGACACTCTCCCCCCTGCTCTCAGTCCAACGTTCGACCATCCATTCGCGGTCTTTCCGATCCCGGTCGGGCGATCCCAGGCACGGCCCGTCTCGATTTCTTCTTCATCTTCCGATCAAGAGTTGCGGGGACCCGACGACCGTGCCCGAGCACACTGTTACTTTGAAAGGGCCCTCGCCGAGATGTGGGCGGACGCTCGGGCGTGCATTCCGGAACTTAGCCAACAACCACATGCAAGCGGCTACGGGTAAGTTCTTCGTTGTTTTTTTGTTTTACCTAAAATATTTCCGCTCGGCTTCTAACAACTGCGCCTTTCGTTTCAGAGGTGGGTGGAAGAGATAGCAGTTTCCAACCGTCTGGCTATGGCGGACGAGGAGATAAGGCAACTGCGGGCGGCAGGTGGTCCGAGCGGCTCCCAAGGACCTTCCTACTCCGAGTTGCAAAAAGAGCTGAAGAAAACTCAAACTCTGCTAGCTGCTGAGCAGAAGAAAACAGCTGATCAGGCCCACGCCCTAGCCGAGTCCGAGCGACAGGTCAAGTCGCTTGACACAAAGATAACTCTGGCCACCACTCGGAAGAACACAGCCATCTCCGATCTGGAGAAGAAAAACGTGGAGGCCCGGGGCCTGGAGTTGAAGATAAAGGAGCTGACGGAGCAGCTCGATCGGGAGAAGGCAGGCCGCTCGGCCGATGCGGAGAAGATTGAACGTCTGAATGAGGCCCTGACAAGCTCCCAGGCAACCTTCAAGGAATACCAGGATGCCGAGCCGAGCCGAGTCGCCGCTCTCCGACAAAGTTACATCCGATCGCCCGAGTTCTCGGAGAAAATTTGCGAGCGGATGTACTCGGCTTTCGACCTGGCAATTACGGCCACTATGACCTATCTGAAGTCGAAGGGCCTTCTTCCGGAGTCCACCAATATTCCGGCCGGCGATCAAGTGGAGCTCCTGAGCAACATTCCGAGGGACCTCTACGACTACATCGAGTAATTTTTGTAATTTCGCCGCTCGGCTGAACATGAACCTTTTTGTACTTAGGCCACTCGACCTAAGGTTCTAATTTTAATGAAATGCTTTCCTTTCGTGTACTCTATCTTTTTGCACTGTTCCCTGGCTAACACTTGTACGGTCCGCTCGTCTTCTATCACATCATACCTTGGGCATTCGAGGTGCATTCTTCCAGAATGAAGTGTTTTCCCCAGCTCTTCCGTCCGGCCGAATATCAATCTGGGCTGCTAGCCAGAATCGCTCGCTATAAGCCGATCCGAACCTTTTATACCTCGAGTCCGATCGGAAAATAGCTTCGGTCTGACAATCGGCGGGGAATACGAATAATCGCAGTGTCGACGATATTCCGCTCGGATTATTTATAGACGCCGGCTCGTCTCTTGATTTTTAACGACGGAGCTCGTCGGCGCGGATATTTATAGCCGGTCGGCGCGGCTCTCGATCTTTAACGACGGAGCTCGTCGGCGCGGATATTTATAGCCGGTCGGCGCGGCTCTCGATCTTTAACGACGGAGCTCGTCGGTATTCCGCTCGGAGGGTTTATAGACGCCGGCTCGTCTCTTGATCTTTAACGACGGTGCTCGTCGGTCTTCCGCTCGGAGGGTTTATAGACGCCGGCTCGTCTCTTGATTTTTAACGACGGTGCTCGTCGGTCTTCCGCTCGGAGGGTTTATAGACGCCGGCTCGTCTCTTGATCTTTAACGACGGTGCTCGTCGGTCTTCCGCTCGGAGGGTTTATAGACGCCGGCTCGTCTCTTGATCTTTAACGACGGTGCTCGTCGGCGCGGATATTTATAGCCGGTCGGCGCGGCTCTCGATCTTTAACGACGGAGCTCGTCGGCGCGGATATTTATAGCCGGTCGGCGCGGCTCTCGATCTTTAACGACGGAGCTCGTCGGTATTCCGCTCGGAGGGTTTATAGACGCCGGCTCGTCTCTTGATTTTTAACGACGGTGCTCGTCGGTATTCCGCTCGGAGGGTTTATAGACGCCGGCTCGTCTCTTGATCTTTAACGACGGTGCTCGTCGGTCTTCCGCTCGGAGGGTTTATAGACGCCGGCTCGTCTCTTGATTTTTAACGACGGTGCTCGTCGGCGCGGATATTTATAGCCGGTCGGCGCGGCTCTGCGGTTTAACGTCTGGGCTAGACGGCCGTCAAGGCTAATTTTGACACTTCCGTTCGGAGTTGCTCTTCGCCTTTCCCCCAGCTTGGATAATGCCTTCCTGGCCGCACGGCTCAGGATCTACTTCATCGAGTATTTTGGCTCGGATAATATACCTCCGTTCGAAGGGTACGGGGCCTTCGATCTTCGAGCGTTTGGCTTGACCAATTTAATTCCGGCCGAACGGCGGGTTATTTGCTTACAAGTCTAACCACATAAACCTCCCGCCCGATCGGCACAGGGGCCTTCGCTCGATGATAATGCCTTATATTCGCTCCTTTGACTTTTCATCTCGCATTTCAAGTATTTAGTATAAATACACAGGGTGATTCAATGATACACCTTTCACCCCGCCTGGTGCTGGAGGTGGTTCGCTCCACGGCCTATCTAGCTGCCGTCCGTCCTCATCCTCCGGATAATACGCGGAGCTTTTCGATGATTTTGAAAGGGCCTGCCCATGGCGCTTCAAGCTTGCCGCCGTCGCCGACTTGACTTTTCTTCAGACAAGATCGCCGACTTGGAACGATCCGGGAATTACGCGCCGGTTGTAGTTTTGCCTCATCCACTGTCGTCAGCCGAACGGAAGCCTTTGCCCTCTCTTCTTCCAAGTCCAACTCCATGTTTCTTCGTTCGGTGTTGTCATCATCATAGTTCCGATCCTGGTTGACTCAACGCCGACTTCGACCGGTTGACAACCTCACCGCCATATACCAAATGGAACGGGGCTCCGTCCCTTCTTTTGGCGTCGTTCGGATAGCCCACAAGACGCTCGTTCGGCCAACTCCCTCCCAAATGGTCGAGCCGAGCGTGAAGAATTCGAAGAATTCACCGTTGCTCGAGGATAGGCCACGGACGTGAAATGTTGCTCGATCCGTAGCTTGGCACCAATCCTCCAACATCTTCCTGTGAACTGCCGCCCGTTGTCGGACACCAGTCGGCGAGGGATGCCGAACCGACAAATGATGTGCTGCCAGATGAATTTTTTAACCATTTGCTCAGTGATCTTTGCCAGCGGCTCGGCCTCCACCCACTTGGAGAAATAATCTACCGCCACTAGTAAAAATTTCCTCTGCCCGGTCGCCATCGGAAATGGACCCACAATATCCATTCCCCACTGATCGAACGGACATGAGATGGTTGATGCCTTCATCTCCTCTGCCGGTCGGTGGGAGAAGTTGTGATACTTCTGGCATGAAAGGCATGTAGATACTGTCCGAGCGGCATCTGCTTGTAAAGTTGGCCAAAAGTATCCGGCCAAGAGGATCTTCTTGGCTAACGAGCGTCCGCCCGGATGACCTCCACATGATCCTTGATGTACTTCCTGGAGGATGTAAGCTGAGTCCTCCGAGCTCACACATTTTAGCAGAGGACGCGAGAAAGCTTTCTTGTAAAGCTGATCTCCGATGAGTGTAAACCGACCGGCTCTTCTTCTGAGGAGCCGGGCTGCATATTCATCGGATGGTGTGGTGCCCGAACGGAGGAATTCTATAATAGGTGTCCTCCAGTCACTTGGAAACGCGAGGCCTTGCATCCGGTCGACATGCGCCACCATCAGCGTTTTTTCAATTGGCTGCTGAATGGCGACCGGCGTTATTGAGCTCGCGAGTTTGGCCAACTCATCGGCCGCCTGGTTCTCCGTTCGGGGAATCTTCTGGATAAGCACTTCTCGGAAAGTAGCTTTGAGTTTTTCAAAGGCCTCAGCGTAGAGTTTAAGCCGAACACAGTTGATTTCAAAGGTGCCGGAAAGTTGCTGAGCGGCCAACTGTGAATCCGAATAGAGAGTTACCCGACCGGCCCCCACATGTCGTGCCGCTTGTAATCCGGCTATAAGGGCCTCATACTCTGCCTCATTGTTGGTGGCCTTGTAGTCCAGCCGGACGGATAGGTGCATCTTTTCTTCTTGCGGTGAGATAAGTAATATCCCAATCCCGCTTTCGAGTCGAGTGGAAGACCCATCCACATATATCTTCCAGGCTCTGGCCTCTGCACTCCGGTCACAAAATCAGCCAAGGATTGGGCTTTAATCGCCGAGCGGGCTGGTATTGGATGTCAAACTCGCTTAATTCTCGTCCACTTGATAAGCCGTCCGGACGCTCCGGATTCAACAGGACTCTTCCGAGTGGTTCGTCCGGACAATGATTGTGTGGGCCAAGAAATACGGTCGCCGAGCGGCTAGAACCAATGCAAAGGCCAACTTCCGAGCCGGTGTAGCGAGATTCAGATCTTTCAAAATATGGCTCGAAAATACACCGCTCTTGCTTCGCCCTCACAAGTCTTGAGCCTCGACATGCTCGATTGACGACAAATACATATCTGATGACTCGCCTCCGATCGGCTTGGCCAGGACAGGCAGGGAATTCAGATATGTTTTCAACTCTTCAAATGCTCGGTCACACTCTTCGTTCCATTGGAACTTAGTAGCTTTGCGTAGGATCTTGAAGAATGGCAGGCTCCGGTCGGTTGGAGATGAATCTGGACAAAGCGGTTATCCGACCGGTCAACCGTTGCACTTCCCTTGTGTTTCGGGAGGAAGCATGTCTTGCGAGCTTTCACCTTGTTGGGATTTGCTTGATCCCCGCTCGGTCACTATATACCCCAAGAAACGCCTCCTTTAGCTCCGAACAGGCATTTGGGGATTTAGCTTGACTCCATATTTGCGATGTTCGGAAGGTTTCTTCCATATCCTTGAAAAGATCGGTCGCTCGGACGGATTTGATAAGAATGTCGTCCCCGTAAACTTCCAGTTCCACCTGATCTGCTCCTTGAATACCTTGTTCATCAAGCGATAGGTGGCCCGCATTCTTCAATCCGAACGGCATCACATTGTAGCAATATGTGTCGTCGGTAGTTCTGAAGCTCACCTTTTCTTGATCTTCGCGGGCGATGATAGCCCCGGTAGGCGTCGAGCATGCTAATTAACTCACAGTAGAGTCCACCAGCTGATCTATCCGGGGCAGAGGATAAAAATCTTTGGGACATGCTTTGTTTAAGTCCCGAAAGTCAATGCAAACTCGCCACTTGCCGCCCGGCTTGGAGACCAATACCACGTTGGCTAGCCAGCTCGGGAACTGCACCTCGCGTATGTGGCCGGCCTCCAGAAGTTTCTCTACTTCCGCCCGGATTATGGCATTCTGCTCGGCGCTAAAATCTCTTTTTTTCTGCTTTACTGGCCGAGCGTCAGGTCGGACATGCAACTCATGTTGCGCTAGGCTAGGCGAAATTCCGGGCAACTCGTGTGTCGACCAAACAAAGACATCATGATTTTGCTGGAGGCATTGGATCAGCTTCTTCTTCTATTTTTCCTCTAGATCTGAGGCGATGAAAGTGGTGGCCTCCGATCGGGTCGGATGGATCTGAACTTCCTCCTTTTCATCATAAATTAAAGCAGGAGGTTTCTCGGTTATGGCGTGTACCTCGATTCGGGGGACCTTCCGAGCGGAAGAAGCTTCTGCTCGGATCATCTCTATATAGCAACGCCGAGCGGCTAGTTGATCTCCCCGTACTTCTCCAACCTTGTCCTCCACGGGAAATTTTATCTTCTGGTGGAAGGTTGAGACAACCGCTCGGAATTCGCCGAGCGCCGGTCGTCCCAAAATGACGTTGTAGGATGAGGGAGAGTCAACCACCACGAAGTTTGTTGTCCTGGTCCTCCTGAGCGGCTCTTCTCCCAGCGAGGTGGCCAACCGGATTTGTCCGACCGGCTGAACTTCATTGCCCGTAAACCCGTAGAGCGGGGTCGTCATTGGAAGCAGCTCGGCTCGATCAATTTGCAGCTGATCGAACGCCTTCTTGAATAGTATGTTGACCGAGCTCCCTGTGTCAACAAATATGCGGTGAATGGTGTAATTTGCTATTACCGCTTTAATGAGCAGCGCGTCGTCGTGGGGTACTTCTACTCCTTCCAAGTCTCCGGGCCCGAAAGTGATTTCCGGTCCACTTGCCCGCTCTTGGCTACAGCCGACCGTATGGATCTGCAGCTGCCGAACGCCTGCCTTTCTTGCTCGGTTGGAGTCTCCTCCGGTCGGCCCACCAGCAATAACGTTGATTTCGCCCCGGGAAGTATTGCTTCTGTTTTCCCGAGTGGATGGTCGGGACCGTTCCCTGGACGTCCGGCGACTCTCCTGTCTTGGGGATCTATGCCGATCGGACGTATGGTGATGTCGCCTCTCTATGCGGGTCCGGTCGGCTTCCTGGGTCCTTTGCCTCGTGTTGAGGGGAGGAGACCGTCGTTCGGTTCTCCGGGGAACAGGATTGGACACAAAGGGAAGGCTTCGGCAATCCCTCGTGTTGTGCGTATCCGTTTGGTGGAATTTGCAGAACATTGGGGTCCACCTCTTCTTTGGCTTGGGCCGAGCGGCAGCCACTTCTTGCACGTGCGATCTGGTGTGGGGAGATCGAATTGCTTCAGCCCTTGGTCCTCTAGGTGGTTGCTGAGCGGAGTGATGCTTCCGCTCGGCATGAACAAGTGCACGTTCGGTTGGAGCTTCTTTTTTCCGAGCGGCTTGCGCTTCTTCCACGTTTATGTATTCGTTGGCCCGATGTAGCATGTGATCATAGTCTCGGGGCGGCTTTCGGATGAGCGACCTGAAGAAGTCCCCATCAACAAGGCCTTGTGTGAAGGCGTTCATCATCGTTTCCGATGTGGCTGTTGGGATGTCCATCGCCACTTGGTTGAATCGCTGGATGTAAGCTCGAAGCGATTCTTTTGGTTCTTGCTTGATGGCGAACAAGCTAACGCTTGTTTTCCGATAACGCTGGCGAAGTGGTGGAGGAAGGCCGCTCGAAGTCCTTGAAGCTTGTGATGGATCCGTCCGGCAGCCTCCGGAACCACCGTTGGCCGATCCCGAGCGGTGTATTGGTGGAGCGTGGCGGTATTATCAAACTTACCCAAATGATCATCCGGGTCCGTTGTTCCATTATACTCGCCGATCGTAGGGGGCACGTAGTGCTTGGGCAGAGGATCTCGCAGAATGGCTTCCGAAAATTGGCGGTTGGTCCGCTCGGGAGATGAGTCCGTCCGGGGCTTTCCCTTTCTGTCATCCCGCCTTGGCATTTCATCGAGGAAGATCCTATATCTCTTGGGCTGGCGTGGCTCGGGTGCGAAATAAGGCCCGGTGGAATGCGACGGTGGTCGGAGGTGCTTCCGCTCGGCCCCGAGTGCTTGTTGCTCTTGCGTTCGGCGGATGCTTTTTGCTTTGCTCCACGAGTTTGGCGGCCCTTATCTCGACAGGCGTGAGTTCCTCCCTTGAAGCGTCACCGTGTCTGTCGTCCGCCTCGTCCATTGTCTCGCCGGATGCGGGGCGTTCCCACGACGGCGCCAATTTGATCTGTCCGAGCGGCTGGACGACGCTCCAAGGCTCGCTGATGTAGGTCTCCAACTAGTGTCGAGATGCTCCGGCTATCCTGCACGAAGTCGAGCCGGGAAGGGATTCCCAGCGACGACCCTCCGACGCTCAAGTCGGGTAAATCACGATGAACAAGGTGGCTCGAAGTCTCGAGTACATACCAGCATCTTTTGTCGATGAAACCCGAGGTTCTTTATATAGAGCTGTGAAAGGTTTGGGCACGCGTACCAAGGTGCATAAGTGTCCCTGTCCTATCCTAGGTATGCGGCTGTCGAAAGCTTACTGTCCTTTCCTAGGTCGCTACCGTCGGAAAGTTTACGACCCATATCGCTACTGATCGAGCATGCCCTCGATGGGACAGAATCCCGTCACAAGATTTGGAGCATGACACACACGTGAAACCTACAGGTTGTCAGAGAAAGAAATCCTCTGGCCCTTTCCTTTGCTCCAAACTTGTAGTCCGAGCGGAAAGATACCTAAACATCCGACCGGACATCCGCAGTGGTTTACTTGTGCTTTGTGGAGACTAACAAACAGGGGCGCTTTATGACTGTGATCGGTCAAAAGGTCAGCTCGGTCCATGACCTTTTTAACTGAGCGTCGGAACCCCGATTTGACAGGGTGCCTACCAACTATAAGTGCAAACCGGCCGGACCCTTCCGGGTACTCGATTCCATCGGCCGGCCGGCAGTCCAGTCGGACCGGCCATCTATGGCCGTCCGTCCGGTCGGACCACACTCTCCTCTGGGTGGGCGGCTGTTCCGGTGACTTCCACTTGGCGTTGACTTTGCCAGAGAAGGGGGGGGCCCGCTCTTACTACCGGATCAATTTGCATAACATAAACAACTTCAGTTTCATAAACCTCCAAACTACCTTAAATTAACATTCAATTTTTAATCTTCGTTATATTTTATTTTTTATTTTTACTTTTAAGCTTCATAAATTACATGAATTTAGATCATCAAGTGTCCCTCTTCTTTCATTCCAAAGTAAACAATATTATTTGAGCATATCTTGGCTAATAAATTATCTGACATAAGATAATAAAATATTATTTCTACATCTCATAATGTGGGGTGTCCTACCTGAAGTTTGAACGTTATGTAACATAACAAGGTGAAGACATAAGTAACAAGTTCAACTTAAGCAATTTAATTTGAGCATATCTTAACTATCAGCTTCCAAATATTTCTCTAATCTAGAGAGAGTTGGCTCTATGCTCTTAGATTCGTTCTGTTGTTTGAATTCATTTTACAGTCCAAGGTTACAATTGGTAAATCTAAAAAGCAAGTTTTCCCATCTTGATTCAATTTTCTCAGACAACCAAATATTGATATTTTAGGTCTTCTGCAGTTATATATCATTGACATTCTGGTGACATTGAAAGGAAGTTCGCATATTGATAGATTATAGTGAACAATAATTCTAGGAGTACCTGATTCCGCGTTGTAGAGAATTGATGATTGATTCATGAGTTTTGACTAACCAAGAAATGAAGGTTATGCCTACAATTTTACACCGGGATGATATACAATCCTGGAAACATTAGAATCGCATACCCACGAATAAGTTTATTGAACCTGGTTTTAGTTGTCAACCGCGTTAGGCTTGACTGATGTTTGCCATTGGTTCTAGCTAGATGAAAAATTAATGAAGCATTTGGGTGGGTAATATCGCTCATTTACCCATTCCTTACTAAAAAACTAGATGAGAAGCAGAAGGAAATTGATTGGGATAGACGAACTAGATGAAATCCGGTATAGTTAGCTCCAAATGGATGTGAGGATGAGGTCACTATGAACAAAGCCTATTCTCTAAGAACACATTTGGGAAGTTACCGTGGACAAACCGAATCATGTAACCTCATGAGATGCAATTAAGTTGATATCGATTTAAATCGAAATGCATCCACCAAGCCTAGATCTGGAACTAAAGAACAAGATATATACCTAGTCGGAGGCGTGATCGCCAGGGTAGTGGTCGCCGAGGTCATGGTCGCCAGATGCGACTTCCTCGGAGGCGTCGCAGTCGGAGGCGTCGCCGTAGGAGGCGTCGCCGTCGGAGAAGTCGCCGTCGCCCCCAGCTGCATTGTCATCAGCACGCCTCTGATTTTCGCGACGTTGGATCAGCTTATCGGCCACGGTCTTCATCAACGTCACCATGACGGTGCTGAGGAAGAGGTGAAAATTAGGATCCACCGAGAGTCTGTAGTAACCGATCACAACCTTGGTCTTAAGGAACATGAACCTATCCTTCACACCTCTAAACAAGTCTTTGAAAGGAGGAGGCATGATGATGAAGATGAAACCGTAACTCTGTTCTTCGAGGCAGCTCTATGTATATAAGGGAGGTTTTGGTTCGGAGTGTTCAGAGCATCTCCAATACTTTTAAAGAAGTTTTTTTGTGGGCCCCACTAAAACGAAGAAAGCGAATAAGAGCATCCCAATGCCAACGTGGCAAACGGAAGGGGAGCTCGTTTTCCACTTTTCCTCAAGGAGCAGCCGCTTAGTCAAATTGTTTTTTATTCCAATGATTTTAAAAAATTTTGTTTTAAAAAATATGTTATTTTTTTACTGAAAAATTCTTATTATATATATATATATATATACTGAAAAAAAAACATGCTGTTTTTTAATTTTTGATTTATTGGTATATTGGTTGAGGTTGCTCTAGGCGATAAAATATAGATTTTTGAATAAATTTTTGATGCATGTAAGTAAAATCTAAAATTTATGAACTTTTAGAATTTAATCTTAAATTTATAATTACAAAATATTTTTAAGGTGTTTTAAAATTATTTATTTGTTTATCGCTGAGCCGATTCAATTTGATATGTGGGTCATAACGAATTTAATTCGTCAAATCTGCTGTTTGGTATTATACTGACTAAGCAAATTTCTTTTCTCCCCTGACACCGCACACTTCCCCTCCCTCCTCTCTCTCTCTCTCTCTCTCTCTCTCTCTCTCTCCCATTCAAATGACGATTCTATCCTTTTTTTATTTTTTTAAATTTTTTAAATTTTTATTCAGTTTTAATTTTTAAATTAATTTTTTTATTATTTTTCATTAATATATATATATATATTAATTTTATTTAATTTTTATTTAGTTTACTTTTTAATTAGTTTTATTTATTATTTATTATTTTTCATTAATATATATATATATTAATTTTTATTTAGTTTACTTTTTAATTAATTTTATTTATTATTTATTATTTTTCATTAATATATATATATATATATATATTAATTTTATTTAATTTTTATTTAGTTTACTTTTTAATTAATTTTATTTATTATTTTTCATTGATACTTATATTTTTTATTTTTTTAATTTTTATTTAGTTTTATTTTTAAATTAATTTTGTTTATTATTTTTTCATTAATACTTATATATTTTTTAATTTTATTTAGTTTTATTTTTTTAATTAATTTTGTTTATTATTTTTCCATTAATACTTATATATATTTTTATTTTTTTATTTTTATTTAGTTTTATTTTTTTAATTAATTTTGTTTATTATTTTTTAATTTTATTTAATTTTTATTTAGTTTTGTTTATTATTTTTCATTAATACTTATATATATATTTTTTAATTTTATTAAATTTTTATTTAGTTTATTTTTTAATTAATTTTATTTATTATTTTTCATTAATACTTATATATATTTTAATTTTTTTTATTTTTATTTAGTTTATTTTTAAATTAATTTTATTTATTATTTTTCATTAATACTTATATATATATATTAATTTTTTTAATTTTTATTTAGTTTTATTTTTAATTAATTTTGTTTATTATTTTTTCATTAATACTTATATATTTTTTTAATTTTTTTAATTTTTATTTAGTTTATTTTTTAATTATTTTTATTTATTATTTTTAATTTTTATTTAGTTTTATTTTTTAATTAATTTTGTTTATTATTTTTTTCATTAATACTTATATATTTTTTAATTTTATTTAGTTTCATTTTTTAATTAATTTTGTTTATTATTTTTTAAATTTAATTTAATTTTTATTTAGTTTTATTTCTTTAATCAATTTTGTTTATTATTTTTTATCAATTTTTTTATTTTTTTATTTTATATAATTTTTTAACATATATCAGAGTCTCTCCATTCCTTTAAATTATTACCTTCCTAATTCGACATTTAAATTATTCCCACTCAACTTTTAACACATATCAGAACCTTCTCTCCCTTTAAATCATCTCTCCCTCTAACTTTTGACATATAACACATGTCAAAATTTCTCACCCTTTTTAAATTAATCATTATCCAACTATTGACACCTGTCAAAACACTTATTCCCTTTAAATTACCCCTCTTCAACGCTTGACATATGTCAGGACCTCCCCTCCCTTTAAATTACCCCCTTTATAACCTTTGACATAGGTCAAAATCTCTCATCACTTTAAATTACCCTCTTTAAACCCTTGACACATGTCAAAATCTTTCATCACTTTAAATTACTCCCTCCCAACCATTTAAATTATCCCACTTCCAACTCTTGATACATGTTAGAACTTTTCAATCTCTTTAAATTACCCATTCTCCAATTCTTGACATATGTCAACACACCCCTCTCCCTTTAAATTATCCCCTTCAACCCTTGACACATGTCATAACCTCTCTTCCCCTTAAATTACCCACCCTTCAACTTTGACTCATGTCAGAACCTCCCCTCCCCTTAAATTACCCACCTTCAACTTTTGACACATGTCAAAATCTCCCCTCCCTTAAATTACCCACCCTTCAACTCTTGACACATGTCAAAACCTCTCCCTTTAAATCCTCCTCTCACACTTCATTTTTAGTCACTCTTCACTCACACCTCCCTCTACTGCTATCTTCCTCTCAGCCTCTCATTCTCTCTTTCTGAAATATAGTTATCTTCTTAGCCATTATTTTTTGTAATTCATAGAAGGAAACTATGGATGACTATTTGAGTTTATTTTCAGATAGTTGGTCAATTGAGAATAATGTTCCTAGTGGAGAGAGTATCTCCAACAACAATCATGATTAGACAGTCGAATTTACCATAGATCAGGTTAGTTATTCTCATTATTTTATGCATATTCGTTATTTATTTTATAAGTAGAGAAATTATATTAAGATTGGATAATGTCATACTCATACATCTTTGTTATATTTTTTTATATAGATATTTAAAAGTAGAGAAGATATGATAAATTGGGTAAAGATAATTGGTCTCAAGAATGATATTGTAGTGGTTATTAAAAATTCTGCTAATTTAAAAGGTGGCAAGCTACCACAGTGTCATATTATGTGTAAAAGAGGTGAAAAGTATAAACCGTCACGATATCTAGTTGATGGACAATCCTTAAAAAGAAATATTGGGACTAAAAAATGTGAATGCCCATTTGAGCTGCGAGGTTTACCAATACCTCCAGATGGTGTGATGTGGGGTTTAAGGGTTGTCTGTGATTTTCATAATCATCAATTAGCATAATATATTGATAGCCATGAGTACCCGAGTAGCTTAAAACCAAAAGAGAATGAATTTGTGCCTGACATAGCCAACAGCACCACACCTCATGAAATTCTTAGTATTTTGAAGGAAAGAGACCCGTCAAACACTACGGGGATCAAAAGTATTTACAATGTCATTTTCACAAATAAATTCGCTAAACGGGGCGGTTTAAATTCTATTCAGTATGTCTTGGACCAATTAATCAAGAAAGAATACCTTCATAATTATCGTGCAAATCCAGACACCAATGAAATCACAGATATTCTTTGGGTTCATCTAAAAAGTCTAGAGCTGTCTGTCAACTTTTCATCTATGTTGATCATTGATGTCATATACAAGACCAATGAGTATCGGATACCACTATTAGAGGTTGTGGGTATTACATTCACAATGTAACTTACTCACTTATATTCGCATATCTTAGTAATGAGAGGACAGAGCAACTGACATCGGCATTAGGTACCTTGAAAAAGTGGATGATTGAAAAGAAGGCATCGCTGCCATTGGTGTTTGTTTCAGATCGGGATTTAGTACTTATTGATGCCATTGAAGCATGTTTTCCTAATGCATGTCACATCCTTTGTATTTGGCACATAAACCAATGTGTAATGAAGAAATGCGCCCCTATACTTGGTCTAGAGTGGCAACATTTTTATGCATCATGGCACTCACTCATTAATTCATCAACACAAATGGTCTTACCAGCAGAAGTGAGATGTTATGCGCGAGGAGCATCAACGATTTGAGGGTGTTCTAAATTACCTTTGGGATACATAGTTACACCCTTACAAAGAGCGGTTTGTTTTAGCATGTGTTGATACATGTATGCACCTCGGGAGAAATTCAAATCAAAGGTATAGCCACTTTATAGCTTTATTATTTACATTTTGTTCATTATTATACTATTTCAATTCTTTTCAGTATTAAAACACAATACATTTTTTTATTACAGGGCACCGTCTGCACATGCGAGGCTGAAGTAATCCCTACAGACATCTTTTCAAAAAATACATAAGATGTTGAGGATTCAGTTCGGGGATATTAAAAAGTCGTTCGAGAGATCTCTCAACATTCCACGCCATTAACATTTACATGATGACATTTTCAGTCAAATAAAGTGTCGAATTTCATTAGAGGCAATAGAGTTGATTTTTGGTCAGCTAAAATGCGTTGAGGAAGCATCTCACCAGCTAGTCGGCAGATGCAATTATTCTATCAAAATTGTATATGGATTCTCATGCGAGCATGATCTTGCATATTACCATTACTTTTCTATTCCAACTTTGCTTCAGAGTATCCACACTCATTGGAGGAGATTGTCGATGCACGTACATCAGTTTAATGACGAGGGAGCACAACCTAACAGGACATCCCACGTTATTGAGATATTAGATAAGATGGATTCACATACGCGAGAGCATATGATAGACAAGCTTTTCGATATGATAGATCCATCTCAAAGTACAGTTTGAGCCCCTTCATACAACACAGAACATAGAGGTCGACCTACGGGTATAGATGAGCAAAGTGGACGTCGCATACCTTCTTTTGCAGATGCATCCACTTCAGGATCTAGGGTCTTTCAACCGACTGTAACATCTCTAGGGAGAGGAATGTTAGGATGTATACTAAAAGCCTAGCTTTTTGTAAATATTTATTTTGAAATAAGAATCACAATTGGTCAAATGTCTGCATTTATGTTAAATGTAGTTGTCCATTTAATTTATATTGTAGATAACATGGTATGTGGTGTCACACAAAAGATCATGTTATCAGTTTCTTAAAAATTATAAATAGTAGCTCACGACCAAGATGGAAAGGGACAAACCATTGGAATGGTCGTAGTGCAATTTGGTATTAATTTATCTTGACTATAAAATTATACTAGTACACTATGTGTGTGTTGAGTAGGACCATTTGAGGTAGTTTCTTTTTATACTGACTGCATAAAAGAACAAACCTTTGTTATTATAGATGTGCGTACTCTTAATCTTGATATAATAACAAACACATATACTTAGTATTTATTTCTTTAATTTATCAATGGGTGAGATTTAGTTCGTTAAATCAAGAGGCCCGATAAGTTGAGAAATAATATTATTTATATGGTGTGTTGTTGATTATAGAAGGAAATTGTGTCCTAGTGATCTAGGTTGATGATGTCCCCAATAGGAGCTCATAAGGATTGTCATGTAAACCCTGCAGGTGGACTTAGTCCGACATGACAATGAGGTTGAGTGGTAATACTCTTGAAACTAGATATTAATTAAGTGAGTTGTCAATAACTCATTTAATTAGTGGACATTCGATATCTTAAATATAGGGAGATTAATACACTCATGATAAGAAGGAGCCCATAATGTAATATGGGATTGGTATGATAGTTCAATAATAACTCTTTAGTGGTATGAGTTGTTATTGATGAACTTGAGTTGGGTGTTCGGGTCGAACACGGGAAGCTCAAGTTCATCGGGAGACCAAAACCAATTCCTCCTCTCGGTCCCTATTGTAGTCTCTTATATGAAGCCTTATATCCACCCAAAGCCTAGCTTCTTAAAGCCTAAGACTAGGGCCGACCAAGCCTTGCTTGGTGCCCAAGCAAGGGGCCGACCAAGACCTCTTAGAGCCCAAGTAATAGGGCTGGCTAAGCCATGCTTTGTGACCAAACATGGGGTCGCCCTTAATAAAAGAGAAAAAGGGATTTTATTTAAAATAAAATTTTGAATAAAATCTTTCCTTATTTGATGTCATCTACATGGTTTTAAAAGAGAGTTTTAAAATTTAAAATCTTTCCTTTTATAGATTTTCTATAAAGGATTAAAAGAGAGATTTGAAATCTTTCCTTATTTGTAGTTATCTATGTTGTAAAAAGAAAGATTTTAATTTTGGATAAAACTTTCCTTTTTTGTAACTATAAATTAAAAGAGAAGTTTTATTTTAAAATCTTTTCTTTTATAGATATCCATAAAAGGATTTAAAAGAGAGAGATTTTAATTTATAAAACATATCTTTTATAGTTATCCACAAAATGGATTTTTAAAGAGAAGATTTTAATTTTTGATTGAAATCTTTCCTTGATTGAAGTTTGATGGGGTGACCAGCCATGACATGGATAAAAGGAAGATTTAATTTTTGTTATTAAACTTTCCTTTTTTAGCCATGTTAAAGAAATAAAAAGGAAGTTTTATTTTTGTTATAAAACTTTCCTTTTTTGGATTCACCAAGGATTATAAAAGAGAGGTAGAGGGTGCCTTCATGAGACACACAACCTATTCTCTTGTTCCTCTTTTCTCTTCCTTGGTGGTCGACCCTCCTTATTCTCTTTTTCCTCTCTTTTGTGGCCGGCGGCACTTGAAGAAGTCCGTTCATCTTGGTGGTCGGTTGCTTAGTGGAGAAGAAGAAGAGAAGGAGACTCTCTTGTCTAGCATCCCTTGGAGGTGGAAGGTGGCCGAAACTTGGAAGAATAGGAAGAAGGCTCGGGTGGTTTTGCATCTTGGAAGATCGTCGCTCACACGACGTCCAAGAGGTGAAGAGGAATACAATAAAAGATCAAGAGATTGTTAAGCTACAAAGAAAGGTATAACTAGTTATTTGTTTTCGCATCATAACTAGTTCATGTTCTTTGTATTGATCTTGAAATACCAAACACAAGAGACTATCGTTTTTAGGAATTGATTTTATATTTCGATTTTGTGTTTCTTTTAGAGTTTCGATCTTGTGATTCGATTGTTCTTAGTAGTTAAACCTAAGGTTACTATAAGGAGGTTAAATATTGAATTTCTTTGAAAGGCTTTGTCTAGGAAATGGTGGATGATCTCATATCCAAGAAGGCATAATGCCTCACCATGTTTAACCTGGAAGTCAATCTTAGAAATAAATATTTAATCAACTTTGTAACATGGGTCGAACTTGGATCAATAATGTTAAGTTCCGTTTGTGATCCGAGTCTAACTTCTAAGAACATATAAGTTGAACTTGGAATTAATAATGTTAAGTTCTGTTTGCAATTCCAAGTTTAACTTCTAAAGAACACATGAGTAGCTAGGAAAATTTCTATGCTTGTATAAATTTTTGTATAGGAGAACTAGGGCAGTATTCCGAGTAGCAACCAATAAGGAAAACATGGAAGGGGGTCAAAATTTTGTAATACTCAACCGACCCATGATCACTCTCCGGTTCCATCCATCCATGATACTTATATTGAGAAATTCCCTGTGCCTCTGCAGCGTTATATTTCTCACACTATTGATGTTCAACCTGATGGTCATTGTGGATTCAGGGGCAATAGTTGCACTAATTGGGTATGATGAAGAAAATTGGTTTCAAGTACGATTCGAGCTTATAGAAGAGATTCAACAAAATAAGGATCTATATGATCAACTTTATCCAGATCAAAATTTGGTAACCAATATATTATTCTCATTGAATTAGTTTGAGTTGTGGGCACCAGAAATGTATTGGATGGACTCTATGCCTTTGGGCAGTGGCGGATCCAGACAAAATTTTAGAGGGGTGCTCAAAGAAGACATCTTCTATGAGAATTTTTAAAGAGATAACACCAAAAATAAAAAGTTACATCTTTTGATATACTGTACTCTAACCATGAAATTTTTTTAAATCAAGCAACTTGAAAACTTCTATGCTCTTTACTAAATTATCTTGGGGATAACTATGATCAAATAGTTGACGAGGTCCTCTAATTCTCTTCGAATCTGATCTCTAATAGAAATATCAAATTCATTAATTGGTTTGCGTAGCCCTGGGTCACTAACAACATCATCCGGGTTGAATTCAACGCGAGAATATTTTTTCTTACTATTTTCTTCCATAGAATTCTTAGAAGACTCAATACTTCGTTTTAAAAATTTCTCCATAACATATGTCAATTTCTCAAAATTATTAATTTATGCAATCAACATAACAATTAAAGTATTACCAAGAATAAATCATGAAATTAGAAATTAGATGAAATAAGGAACAAGATTCACCTAAAATTGAAGAGATTTTGCTTGTTGTGGAGGATCACCGGCGTCGACAGTGGCAGCGGCGTCGACGGAATAGGCGAATCACGAACAGTAGTGGCGTCACTGGCGTGAGGTGTCGACGAAGTGAAGAGGCGACAAAAATGAGGGCAACGGTTTGAGGAGACCGAAGAGGAGGAAATAATGAGATCTCTTAATGGAAATGGGATCCTCTGTCCCACTTTCTTCATGTCCTCGTGTCCCATTCACTGATCGAACGGATCATATCAGATCATGTCAAATCTCAAGGATGCATGATCTGATGTGGTCCGTCCGATAGTGAATGGGACACGGAGACACAAGGAAAATGGGGTAGAGGATCCCATCTCCTCTTAGTATGATTAGGGTTTTTAGTTTAAAGAAGAAAGAGTTGACTTAGAAAAAGAAGGTTCGGCTGCTGAAAAAGTTGTTGGAAAAAGGATCAGGAACGAGAAAGAAAGAAAACAAAAGCCGCTGTCAAAAGTTCGGGAATAAAAAAGAAAGAAAATGGTTGCCGGCTGGAAAAAGTTGTGAATGAGAAAGAAAAGGGAAAAGTGTTTTTAATGACACTTTTGAGAAAAAGTCCATTAAGTTTAAAAAATTAAAACTATACCCTTTATTTGTTAATCATAATTATATTATTATTGTTTGTTTCCAGAAGCAAGGGGGTGCTTCCGCACCCCCTCGCGCCCCCTTGCATCCGCCGTTGCCTTTGGGAATTGTCATCGCATCAAGGTATAATTTTGTACTGCATACATTTGGTGAGAATGTTGGGAATTGTTTTACTCACTTGTCATTAAGAACTCCTCCAGTTCCAAACCAAGAGCGTCGAGAAATAGCTATTGCTCATGTTGGCAATCACTTCGTACAAGTTTTCTTACATCCTCATTACCCTATACCACCCATTCCAACATGGTGGTGGCAACATTCATCATATGAAGCTAAAGGATGGGTCATTCGTTATAGTACGCATGTTCATTTGTGGTATGAAGTAATAGGTACACCACCACCTAACACGTCGGGAGTAGAATTTAGAGGCAATATTGATTAAAATTTCTACTTTATATTTATCCGTATTTTTTTGTATTATTGCATGCACCCTTCATTTGAAAAAAAAAATGTTTGTTCCTAAGATATGAATGTGTTCACTATTAATTGTTAGTATTTTTGTTAGTTTTAAATATATAATTTTTATTTTGATCCATATTTTTATACTTTTTAAAATTTTTACAAATAATAACTCCTAAAATTTATAATTAAAAATTAACAAAAGATTATAAACATATAAAAAAATTATTAAAAAAATAAAATTGATAAAAAAAACTGATTAAAAAATAAAATCAATAAAAAAATAAAACTTAAAAAAATAATAAATTGAAAAAATACCAGCATTACGAAAAAATAATAAATAAAATTAATTAAAAAATAAAACTAAATAAAATTTATATAAAATTAAAAAATAAAATATTGATAAAAAATAATAAATAAAATTGATTTTAAATAAAACTAAATAAAAATTAAATAAAATTGAAAAAAATAGAGAGCTGTTTTAAAAAATAATAAATTGAATTAATTAAAAATATAATTAAATAAAATTAAAAATATACAAGTATGAAAGCTATCTTTAAATAAAATTAATTAAAAAAACAAAACTAAATGAAAATAATAAAATTAAAAAAAAAAGAAAAAGAAAGAATAGAATGGTCATTTGGAACGGAGAGAGAGAGAGAGGAGTGGAAGGGATGGTGTCAGATTTTTTTTTTTTTTTTTTTTTTTTTTTTTTTGTGGGTGGTGTCATTTGGTATCACGTACACTTATATGTATGTTTGTAAAAGAGAGCTGCTTTTCCCACCTTCGTATCTGACACACACCCCTCTCCTTCTCCCTTCTCTCTCAATCAAAAGACGCATGTGCCCTCCTCTTCTATTTTTTATATTTTATTTAATTTTTATTTAGTTTAATTTTTTAATTAATTTTGTTTAAAAATAACTCTCAGTATATTTTTTAATTAATTTAATTTATTATTTTTATCAATACTTATTTTTTTCAGTTTTATATAAATTTTATTTAGTTTTTAGTTTTTAGTTTTTATTTTTTAATTAATTTAATTTATTATTTTTTTTCATAATACTGTTATTTTTTTAATTGATTTTTTTAAATTTTATTTTTTATTGATTTTTTTTTGTTAATCAATTTTTTTTATCATTTTTTACCAGTTTTATTTTTTTAATAATTTTTTATATGTTTATAATTTGTGTTTATTTTTAGTTTATATTTAAAACTAACAAAAATGCTAATAATTAATAGTGAACACATTCATAACTTAGGAACAAAAATAATTTTTTCAAATGAAGAGTACATGTAATAATAAAAAAAACATGAAAATATATAAAAATAAAAATCTTAATCAAAATTGCTTCCAAATTCTGCTCCCGACGCATTTAATTAAAAAATAAAACTAAATAAATATTTAAAAAATAATAAATAAAATTAATTAAAAATAAAACTAAATAAATATTTAAAAAATAATAAATAAAATTAATTAAAAATAAAACTTAAATAAAATTTAAAAAATATAAGTATTAATGGAAAATAATAAACAAAATTAATTAAAAAATAAAAATAAATAAATTAAAAATATATATAAGTATTAATGAAAAATAATAAACAAAATTAATTAAAAAATAAAAATAAATAAATTAAAAATATATATAAGTATTAATGAAAAATAATAAATAAAATTGATTAAAAAATTAAATAAAAATTTAAAAATCTATAAGTATGGATGAAAAAATTAATAAATTAAATTAAATTTAAAAATAAAACTAAAAAAATAAAAAAAAAAAATCAAAAAAGATAGAGGGGCAGAACGGACATTTAATGGGGGGAGAGAGAGGGGGGAGGGGAGGTGCGTGTGTCAGGGGAGGGGGGAGAAGTAATTTACTTGTAAAATTATTAGACTAATTAATAGTTTTTATTATTTTCGAGGGAAACTTGTCCACTGTGCTTAGAAAAAAGATTTAAATGTAAATTATGGTGAATAGTTTGTAATTTAATTAAAAAATAGGTCTGCACTGCCGAAACGTGTGACAAAAGTTCTCCACATCAGAAAACGACAAAATAAAAAATATTTTTTATTCTAAATTTATAATTACAAAATATTTTTTAAGTGTTTTAAAATTATTTATTTGTTTATCGCCGAGCCGATTCAATTTGATACGTGGATCACAACGAATCTAATTTGTCAAATCTGCTGTTTGGTATTACATGACTAGTTTAGGTTTTTTTTGCTTCCTCATCCCTCGACGTCGGATTTCTTCGACCTCATTCTCGACGCTGATCAGCGCGGGAGAAAATCCTAGACGGCGTCAGAGATGGCGATGCCCTCGCGCGAAGCGATCGACGCCTTAATCAGCATAACCAGCGCCTCCGAGGCCGTCGCGCTGCACAAATTCGAGGTACGATATTGTCACGCGACGACTAGGCGTTCTTCGATTTCTCTTCTCCCTTGGTTTCGGCGCTAGGTCTGTTTTTCCTTTTCTGCGGTTTGCGATACTATTATTATTATTATTATTATTGTTATTTTGCGTAAGGTAATGGTTAAATTACACTTAGCAAATCTAGACATTGATTAGGGGTTAGGAAATGTGTGTTTTTGAGTTCCGGCTAAGCGAGGATTGTGGGAGTGCCTTTTTATTCGTACAGGAGTGATAAATTCGTTCTTACTTTGTTCGTTGCAAGGTGGATTCTGGATTTTCCTATCTAGTTCATATGAAGGTTTGAAGGTTAATTTTATCTTGGTGGATTAGGAATTCTCAATTAATATTCTATCTATGTTGAAACTTTTCACTATGTTCTGATAGTGTTTTTTTATTGCTTTATTTCTAGAAGTATTTGAGTTTTATCTAGCATCTTTTAGAAATTTTGGAGCTATTGACATGCACTTCTAAGCCGACATCTAGTTACGATCTAGGTCAAGCTTAATGAGAAATTTGGAATAACTCACTGCTTTTCTCATTTTTATTAATAAAAGTATTTTGTGTAATGTGGTTGATAGTGATTTGTTATTTCTATTCTTGGACATAGTTGGGTTCATTGAGTAAGGTTCTATATCCATGTTTTCTCTCCGTTACATTTAATCTTTATAGAATTCTTGCCTTACCCCTAAACAGGTCATAAGACAAGCTGTAGTATTGTAAAAAACGATAAGATGACTTTAGAATTTATGACTGTGTGGCCTTATTGTATGACTAGTTCGATAGCAAAGTTGAGTCAGTTAGTCCTTGATTTCAAAGCAATGGTCTCCACCAGGATTTTTTCATTGTTTCTGTTCTTGAACATAGATGGGTTTATTAAGCAAGGTTTTATTTCACTTAATTTAAAGCTTTATTGAATTCCTGCCTTGCCCCTAATCAGGTTATAAGTCAAAATGCAATTTTCTGTACAGTGAATATAACTTTAGGATTTATGGTTATAACCTATTGGATGACTAGCTGGATAGTAAGGTATGTAGCTGGATAGCAAGGTTGGTTATGTTAATCCTTGACTTCACAGCAAGGGTTTTGACCAAAATTTTTGTCGCAGGATATGATTCCCTTTGATGTAGCTTCTGGCTGAAAATTGTTTCCAAATCTAATGCCTTCAGTCTAGTTGTTATTTATAATTTAAAGGTTCTTATTTCATTAAATTGTTTCATAATTCTTGATTTCATTTTGTCTAAATTTCCAATCAACTTTATGATGTCAGTTGAAATTTGATGTCCATGGTTGGAGTTTTGGATTTTGACTGGTATTTTTTTATACTAAATTTGGGTTAACTTATGTAGCTATTGAATACCACGCTGAAGCATGTTTAGGGTTTCTCTTTGATTTTGTTTGTGGATGATTCCCAGTCTACCAACTATTCATCCTTTATGCTTGCCATTGTCTGTCAAAAGCAGAATCAGCGACTTCATGATTGACATAAATCTACCATCTCTTTGGCCTCAAATCATTGGACTTTCTACCAATAGATATTACCATCTCTCTCCAAACATTGCCTTTGAAGATGAGAAAGGTATATATCCTTAAGATGTTGGTCTCAATGAATTTCTTTAAATTTTTGTTGAGTTTTGAGTGGGAAAGCAGCAAGCACACAGGATTACACTAGATAGTAAATTTTACAGTGTACTGGCTACTGTAAATTGTCACCATTTTTTTTTTTTGGTATTGGAGTGTACCCTTATAATTAGATCTCTCTAATTTGGGGATGAGAATACCACCAGGAAAATATCATTATTTTTGTGAGATTACTTATGTTAAGAAACTAGTGTAGACTTCAAAGTCGTAACTAAACTTTTCCTTTTTTGATTTGCTTAGGGATGCACTCTATTTTCAAGCCTCTTTGTGAATTGATTTTCATGCCTATTGGTAATACTATTATTGGGGTAGTACCATGTGGTAAAGTAGTTATGTGGCTTAGTTTGCATGCTTGTTCAAATTTGCATGAAAGGGCATTTCAATTATAGTTCTTAGTAATAGTTATACTCTGTTTATTTTGTCAATTTCATACAGTTACAAAGGTTCAATCAATTTGAGGAACCTGATTGTAGTTCTATTTATTCTATAGAAAACACACATCAGCTCTTCATTGCTAGAAGAAATCATGAGCATGTAAGATTGAAAAGTCAAACATCTGTCATTGTCATATTTTGATTCAAATGGAAGGTGCTGATAACTTCTATTACATTTACTTCTAAAATGTGTTTAGGCAGTAGAATGCTAGTTTAAACCTGGTCTTTGAGATAGCTTTGTTGATATGTATGATAAATCATGTTCTATAGTATTGTAATGCAAGTGTATATATGCAGACTGATTTATACTAATTGTATTGTATATCTTTTGTATGATTGTGAGAGCCCGAGGGCATGATGCTTGCCAAGGCTTTGAACTTTTGTCTTCCTTATTCCAATTGCTTAGATGAAATGATCTTTCCTCAATCAGTAATTGAACTTTCCGTTACTAACATCTATTTCAAATGGCATTCAGGAACATGATGGGGATCTGAACAGTGCTATCATTCATCCATCTTTTCACTTGTCCAATTAGAAAGATAAACCGAAAGATAAATAATTAACTTTGATAAAATTATAATACCATATTTATTTATAAGTCTTATCCTCTCTTCACTCTCATTCCATCTCCATACAATAAATTTTAATAAACAATTTTTTAAAAATAATAATTTGGTTTGTTTATGATACTTTTTATGAATTTGTTTTTAGATTTTATTGACCATTACTATGAATCAAACACGTATGAATCAATTTGACAAAAGAAAATAAGGGAGTGTTTGGTTGATGGATTTGGGAATGAGGGAATGGAATGATAGTAAAAGATAGTGTTTGGATTGTGATTTTGGGAATGACATTTTGGGAATGATTACTAGATTTATGGGAATCAACCAAACCCTTACAATTTGATGGGTTTCATTTCCATTCCTATTCCCATTCCACCCTACTATCAAACTCATACCCATAGTCATTTCCATCATTTAACCAAACGCCCCCTTATTTCTAAACTGTACATTATATTAGGATGTAATATGATTTGATTTTAATTATGACTTGATGTAAATGAATAAATCATTGATATGCTTTATTAAATATAGATGGTGATATGATTTCATGATAATAAGATTTTAAAAAATAAATAATATAAAAATTTACTACAATTACTAGATTTTTTTTAACAATCTACTACATTTCTTAATAGACTTTGTAATTCATCTAAAAGGGGGCATCATGGTGAACGAAACTCTTGTCAATGTTGGGTCTTGGGGGAGGATCAGACTCTTGGTGCAATTTGCATTAACGGTTTAACTCAGGTTTTGATGAATGACAAGTAAATTAAATTAGGTGTTGCCATAATCTAACCTTGTTATCGAGTGTGCAAGGTTGACTAACCCTAGTTAGGATGTTCGATTCTGGGTCGGGATGTCTGATTCCCGATGGGTGAAAACCGGATGTGCGATTCCGGTAGTCAGGATGTTCGATTTCTGAAGTCTGGATGTGTGATTCTGAAAGGTAACTCTATACCTAGTAAGTAGAGGTAAGTCACGAGGAGAGTGACTAAGTGAGGACGTGCCCTCGTTCGAAAGAACAATAGGCGTCAGTCCAATTTAGGTTTATTTCGAAAATTTAAATTGAAATCTTGACTAGATCATGGTCTCGAGGAAAAAAGATTTAATTACTACTTATTATTACTGTGTTAACACTATTTTTAAGGTTGTTATTTGGTTTATTGGATTAACACGTTTTGCAGGGCACAAGAAGCACAAAATGTCTCGGGTGAACAGTGTCCGAGGCGCCTTCCAAGTAAAGGAAGACGTCTTTCTACCCTTCATGGAAGGGGCTTCCTAAGGCTTGAAAGACGCTTTTGCACTGTTCATGAAAGACATTTTTGGTGCTATGAAAGGCGCCTTCTAATGGATAGAACAGACCTCGTCTTCTTGGATCAACCTGGTTTCTAATTCACAAATTAAATATCTTGTATTGGAGTGGCGGCATACGATCATCAACTTATGTGTGCTAAGTTTTGAGCTTTTGGCTATGTTGAATTAATAAGTGCATTACCGTCATTGCCATGAATGGAATTTCACACAGAGTGGTTTTGGTAATTTTGACACCAAGTTCATTATTTCAATTTAATAATTTGAGTGAAGTTGATTAAGTTTGCATGTATATATTCATTGATATGTGATAATTTTTGACTTTGCTATTGTAGATCAATAATCATGACATTGCTAAGAGTTTCACATTTCTGGATTTCTCTTAATGTTGCATTAGCCATGCAATCTGTTTTAGGTTAGTGAATATAAATATTATTTTAGTGCATACACTCAAGAGCCTGGCCAATAGAATATACACCAATCGGAGCATCACGAATTCATGATGCATTAGCTGCTTGGATATTTGTTTTTTTTTTTTTTGTTTAGAAAGCATTTGATTTAAGCTGCTTGGATATTTCTTCCTTTTTTGTAGAAAACATTTGATGAATCATATGAACTGCATAAATAATGCCACTCTATATGGTTTTTTGGTTTCTGGAGGCATGGGTCTGGTTCTGCTGAAAGTGGAACTTCAAGTCAAGTGAAATTAGAAAAAAAAAAAAAAGTCCATTAGTCTTGGAAGAAACTGAGGATATGGAGGAGCAACCTTTAATGAGACACCATTCCAGACAAATTGCCCCTGTTATTGCAGAACCTACAGACTCTGGACGGTCAAGCCATAGTGCTTTGGATCCTCCATGGATTGATGTAGATTGATGTAGATCAGAGCCCTCAGCTTAACGGCCATGCTTTTGAGATAGATGAGGTATACATTAGGATACGGGTAATAATTCGTGGACCTATAGGGTAATGCGGAGGTCAAGGTCAAAGTGACGTAACGTTTAAAATTCAAGGGAAGGAGGTCTAAGTGCACCTGGCCGGGTTAAGGCTAGTCAGGTTGAAGAGCACTTAGATCCATGAAGCTCTTTACGTGCGCTCGGTCGGGTGAGGGCCGACCGGGTTTTACAAGTACTTAGATCCATGAATTTGGTCCGGTTGGGTTGACCCGACCAAAATACCAGAGATAAAGCTGATCGATCTTATGGCTGGTCGGATTCAAAGGGTTTAAGAAGTTAGCACGTCTGGACAAAGCTCGGGCGAGATTTATGCATTTAACCTAAATAAACTTCTTCATAAAGGCCAGTCCGACGGGTTCAAAGCATGTGACCTAATAAACGACCATATATGTGCACTCGGCTGGATTTAAGAGCACTTAGCCTCATAAGGCTATCTAGGTGTGCTCGGTCAGGTAAAGGTTGATCGGGTTTAAGAGCACTTAGCCTCATAAGGCTATTTAGGTGTGCCCGACTGGTAAAGGCCGGCCAGGTTTAAGAGCACTTAGCCTCATAAGGTTATCTATGTGCGCTCGGCCGTGTAAAGGTCGGTCGGGTTTAAGAGCTCTTAGCCTCATAAAGCTATCTAAGTGCTCCTGGCCAGGTAAATGCCGGAAGGGTTTAAGGGCACTTAGCCTCATAAGGCTATTTATATACACCCGACTGGGTAAAGATTGGCCTGGTTTAAGAGCGCTTAGCCTCATAAAGCTATATATGTGCGCTCGGCCGGGTAATGGCTTGTCGGGCCTGAAAGCACTTAACCCCATAAGGCTATCTATGTGCGTCGGTCCGGGTAAAGGTCGATCGGGTTTAAGAGCACTTAATCTCATGAGGCTATTTATGTGTGCTCGGCCGGATAAAGGCTGGCCGGGCCTAAGAATACTTGACCCTATAAAACCTTAGGTGCATCCAGTTGAATAAAGTCCGTCCGAGATTAAAGTTACTTGGTATCATATTGGTTCTTTAACATGTATAATTCAGCAGTTGACTCTCTAAATGCATTTCTAGTACACTCTATGCAACATACTGATTCTTGCTCAGATTTCCTACAACACGCAACACATAATCAACCAGTTTAATGAAAGGATAAGCTTAAACACGGCTGGCCTTAAAGGTCGGTCGAGATATGATCAACAGACATTATAACAACTCATCAGAATTTGTCGGAGAATATTCCTTCGGAACTTCCTTTGGAGGTTATTATGATTATCTTCATATAGAATAATAATGATAGCATACTCCTTTAACCGTCTTATCAATGACGGGAGATATAAACGATAAAAGAGGTACATAAATGAGTAGATGGAAGATTCCTCAAATGATTATTGCATATGGTACAATTCTCTTTCCATTTTGTTGAAGCTGCACTTGAGCGTCGGAGGGTCTTGTCAGGGACCCCTTCCCTGATTTTTGGTTACTAGCGCTTTGTTGGATCGTCTAGTTATGAGTAGGATCGTTGAGAAGCTTCCCCCTTCAAATCGAAAAGTCTTCCACCAGTCAACAAGTCATCGTCGTCACGAGCGCACCATCTCTTAGCTTTTAGCTTTCAGACCGGATGGATTTTATTTATTTCGTTGTATGACCCTTGCCATTTGGACAAATCTCCATTTTCTTTTCATTTTTTAATTTAGTGGAGTGGAATTTCTTCTCAAGAGCATGATGAAGCTCTCATGCTGGAGGCTGCAATGTTCGGGGGTATTCCTGATGAAAGAAGGTTTCAGTTTGGATACCGACTCGTCACATGCCTCGTCCTCCTTCACCTACACTTATGGCACAATGCTTATTAAGAGAGCAACAGGTTTGATATGTCCTTTATTTATTCAGTCATTGCTGATGCAATGAAATAATTTAAGGTTTTCATGGTTACAGGATGATGAGTATCTTGCATCACTTCAATCAGATAGAGAAAAAGAATTGAAAGCTCAGCAGGAAGCTGAGCTCTGTAGTTTTGAAGAGGCTAATGCTAGGGGAGGCTGCTCTTCAGTAGGAGCGACATGAAGAGGCAGAAACTCATAGGAAGCAAATTGAAGAAGAGGCAAGACATGCTCTTATGTCTCCACTAATACATAACTTGCATAGCGTGAATTTATTTTTAATCTGAATTGATTACATTTATTAAATGCAAATTTATCAAATGCAAATGTGCAGTCTCAGTATGCTGAATGTACCTTTGATGATATTTGATAAAACTGACATTAATTCAGGACATCAGCTTGCTAATGCCCAATATCAATGTGAAAATTTTATCAGCATCTTCTTTTCTTATATTTATGTACAGTACTGTACCCAAATAATATTTAAATAATAAAATTATTGGATAAATAATCTTATTAGATTTTTAAAAATTTTTTGAGAATTTTCTGAGATGTCACTGCCAGTCGTGATGGTTTGCCGTCGTCGTCGCTCTCTTCCATCGTGTGGTGCCGCATGCCCTTGTTCGCCGCCAACCATCACAGTCGGCGCCGGCCGTTGTGAGCTCCGACCGCGAGACGTTGGTGTTTGGTGTTGTCAGCCGCTGAGCCCTATTTCGGCCCTACCATTGGGTTGTGCCCTAGATCCTATTCCGTCGTTCGAGCGTCGCCGTGATACACTGCCTGATCTCGATTCTTCAGCCGCTGACTCTCTCTCCCTTCACTCCATCGTCGGCATAGATCTACGCCCATCGTACCTTTGAAGCCGCACTGCTCGATCACCGGTCATTGTTGCCCCGATGTCACCTACTTCCTCCCCTATTTCTTTCGATCTCACCTTCACCTCTCCACTGTGGCCAGCAGTTAGCTCCGCCGACAGCTAGATCTAACTAATACTACTCCGGCCCAGTGAACCACCGGAGATGAAGGAGGTCAGCTGTTGATTTGGGTAACACGTTCATTTGTTAGATTGAATTTAGTGATGACATATCTCTGTCTCATCTCTTCCTAGAACCATAACCTCGAAGATGCTCGGAGTATTGCCTGAGAGAGATTCATTCCACCGTAAGCTGGGGTTGGAGAAGGAGAACAAGCAGTGTTTGGGTAATGAAATCTTACTTCTCATTGAACTTACATCAATAGAAGGATTAGATAGGGGAATTCTGATTTGATACATTTGATTACTTGTGTGTTTGGAATTAATGGAATAAATCTATGATGTGATTAGTGGGATAAGGATATTTTTGTTATCTAATTGATCATGTTGATAAATTAGGTATAGTGACATAAATTAGGTATAGTGCGATCATGAAAGGTTGCTATGATTTAATTGTTTAACTCATATGAAGATTTGTTGTGGAAGAGATTGTGAGATACTTGGGTTGGAGTTATACGGGGTTTTCGGTTGGGAGTGTTGAATGGATTTTAATTAAGGATTCATGGATTGGATCAAATAAGGTAAGCCAACGATTAGGCTTGACTGATAATCATTGTGAAGGTGGGTCACCTTATCTGTTTTGGGAACTGGGTTTAGCTGGTTGATATACAATGTGATTAGCTAAACTACACATTATATGATTTGCAGAGTATTGATTCGAGATGAGCGTTTTGATACGAGGTTGGTTTATCACGATCGACAGATAAAGACGGGTACTTCTTGCTTTATCTCTTTAGCATATTGATCTTAGTGCATGATCTACGTATATTCAGATAGTTACTGTGTTTATCTTGACTCCATTCTTATTTTTTCTACGTTTGATACTTCTACTTAATCTTTGAGCTACTCGTTTCTGTATCTATACAGTCTCTCGTTGCTATCTATAATATTTAGCAGATACCAAACACCAGATACTAGATACTAGATACCGGATATATAGATACCAGATACAATGTTTACTTGCTTTGACTGCTATTTATTCATGTTTCTTATTGAGCATGCTGACTTCATATAGCATATCTGTTTCTGTTTATATATATATAATGACTGTTGCATTTTACGCATCATATCATTGCATGTATGCCGACGACCATGTCTCCCTTGTAGTTGAGAGGGTCGTTGGTCAGGGCCGCACGCTCGGTCATTCATGGGTAGTGGTAGCTAGAGCGCGTCGCTTGTCTTTGTCGTGCCCCCACTCGTACGGTCATGGATACTGATAGCCGGAGTCGCAGGCAGCAGGAACCCCCGTCGCAAACGTAGCTATTCAGCTACTATGCAGCTGTCCCCTCGACCACTCTAGAGTAGTGGTAGCTGGAGTGGTGTACAGTCTGTCATTGTCCCGACCTCTCGACCATACAGGGGTCATGGTACAGAGGGGTGGGCGGGAGTGACCATCCGTACATACGCTGTTATTATTATTTCTGCTGATTATGTTGCTTATGCTGTTATGTTGTTATGCTTACATAGGTAGAGATATATACCTGCGATATGTGTTTAGACACTGACTTACTTATGGTTATTATGTATATACCTCACATGTTACCCATGTAGATATGAGCAGTATTCTAGCGGGTCTTTGCTACACCTTACCTTCTACTACTAGCCTAGGATATGGCTTCAGGTATGGACACTTATTAAGATATCACTGTAGTATCTGCTGTTTTCCCTACGAGACTGTATACCTTTGTATCTCTAGTTTATTTATTATGTTCATGCACTATCTGTCTATTACCTGCTGAGTTTTAGTGCTTACCACCCCGTAAACTGGTTTATTTCGCCAGGTAGCAGGTAAATGATTTATGGAGTCGCCTGGAGATCTTGTCCGCCAGTCCCATGTCACGTCGAGCGACTTCTTCCGTTATTGCTTTCGTTCGCTTTACTGGTTTGGTTTTATTCACGTATATGTATCTTTGTATGAAATTCAGCTTTGTGTTTGTTTGTATTTGGTTTGATATTATTGTGTCAAGTCGAGCCGGTTCGCAGCTAGTGTATTGTGGTTTTGTAATCGTTATTTGTATTTTTCGCTGTGTTGGTTTTTAGTACAGTGGGTTGATTAATATATTTATAACTGCGTGATTATGTTTATTTCTGTTTCAGTCGAGTGGGTTGATTATATAACTGTGTGGTTGTGTATATATATATTCCAACCGTATGTGACTGATGTATATTGTATGTATGTATGTCTCAGATTGTCACCGGTATAAGATGAATGTTGTCGAACTTTTTCGGTAATGAATCCTTTGGGAACGTGACAATTTGTGCCTTAAGATATACTTGGATGTAAAATATTTTGCATGTGCAATTAGAAGTTTGGTTAGTTATCATTGATTATGTTGCTATGCTTTGATATAACAGGAATTTGAACTGCCACTATATATATAAGATGGATGAGAGAATGCCATCTATTTACTTAGTGGATGGAATAAGTGTGTTGACTCATCCACTCTTATTTGTACTTTCCCGCCTGCAATTCAACCGAAGACCAGAAGCTGTATGATCTTTGCCTTCTACTGGAACCGCTCGTGCTGCGGCACCGCCTCCTCATCCGTGACCTTAATTATCTTATTAGTTATATTTTTATATTATATAAATTGTATTATATGGTATGAAGTTTATTTATATATAAGCATTATTTAATTATATATATTACCTATGATGATTATTTATAATATTATATAAAAAAATAATAATAAATGTAATCACTTAGGCGTCCGAGATTATAGGCGGTTACTAACTGTTCTGTCACCAGCTATTAACATATGTACAACCCTAGTTGACATATATACATTCTAATAGTTTTATCTTAATAAAAATTAAGATATCTGATGCTCGACATTTTTAAATAACTTTTAAAAATAGTTTATAATTTATTTATTAATATAACTTTTGCTATATGTGCGACTTGTGAAACCTAGATGAGTTGTGAACCAAAAACCCCTTCTGCTAAGATCGAAGGAGATAGCTTTTCTTGAGTGGCTCTTTCTCTCATTTTCTTTTCTGTTTTTTTCCCCTTCCTCTGTAGACAAGTTTGGTTTAACAAATTTAGTATTTCATATCTATGTTTTGTCGTCTGCGTTATTGGAAGGAATGACGAGCTAGGTATAAGGATGCTTTTAAGATAGAAGTTTACTTATAAAATCCATATTTCATAATTAATATTTGCTAATTTTTTTACATCTAAACGAATATTTGCCAAATATTTTACATCTAAAAGATGTTTTAGTTATTTTTATATTTCTTAATTTTATTTCATTATTTTAATAAAGATGATGACACCATCTTCTTTGTCACATTAAGCTTGATAAAACATAACATAATATTTTTTGATAAAATCAGAACAATATTTTATTATTATTTTACTTGATTATAGTTGAAAGTTAGTTATCTTTTTATATTCTATCTTTATATTTAGAATTTTTGAATAACAAATATTGGCCTTGAGTAAATAATTTTATCTTTTCTTATATTTACTATATTTATGTTATGTGTCAAAATAACAAGTTATTTTTTTTTATTCTAATACTTGTTCTATGTATTAATGTATATTTACATGTTGGGCATAGAGATGGCAATTTGACCAGGTTTGGGTTGTGTCCAAATCCCTTGGTTTGGTTTACAATTAAAATTAACCCATTAACCTCTTGATCTAGTTTATAATTAAACCAAGTTGGTTCATGACTAATTCATGATTAAACCAAATATGGCCCAACTCTTCCATAAGAGATGTGGCTCATTCACGCTTCCATTGCGATAAATATTTCTATATTTGTCTTATATATGATCCAACCAAATATTTATCTTTTGATCTAAAAATCTTATTCTTTAACTTGTTTTATATCTTTTACAGACTCGTTAATGCATGTGACCCAATAGGTTCTCAGTTTATCTTGGTCGCCCATAATTAATTATATAATTATAGAACGATCATGAGTGACACCTAATAGTACATCATGATCTCGAATTAACTGGAAAATCATAGTTGATCTTAGAATTAATTCTAAACCCTTCAGTAGCTACAGTGAGTCGTGTCTCGTTCCTTTCACTCATCTTATACCCACTTGGTTCAGGGCATGGTCTGTGTCTTGTCCCCACTAGGCGACTACATCACACCTAGCTCAAGTAATACTTTCTCGTTCTGCGGATTTAAATTACTCGCACATGTATACAAGAGTCTCACGCTCTTAACATGTGATGTTTTCGCCAAAGACTTTGAATAATAATCCTAACGAGTGGTCATAGAGTATACGTCTCCTCACAAAGAGCAGTGAATCCTCTGTGGGTTATCCAAACACCTTCGGACACTTCAACTTATATCCAATCATCTCGGGTCCACATTCTTAGTATTAGCCCTAGTACTAATTATGAGATAATTGTAAAGAGCTCATTTTGTATCATATATCATTATTAATAAAAAGACAAAGTTGGTTATTATATTTATTTCAGTTTAGTACTGATTGAATAAGTATAATAATTTGCTTGGGTAGTAGGTTCCTATCTACAGTATATCAATTGGTTGAATTGATAGTGAGATATTATAGATATACGTGGAACACTACTCTTATCTATTCCTAGTCAAGCATTAATATATAAGGACAATATTAATGCATTGAGACTAGCATGTAGGTCAACAGATGACTTAATCTCACAAGTCATGGATATAAGATATTAGGTTGACACATGGGTATATATTAGAGAATATATACTGAATGACCCGCCATGAGAATGTTTCATGGATCGTTATATGAGTGACATAAACATTCTCATGTGACTATTGGTATGAATAGTCCTTGGACCCGAAGTCACTACGGTTCCCTACATAAAGAATTGTGTATTTTGGTATCGGCAAACGTCACCTGTAATAAGGTGAACAATAAAGTCGATCACTGGGTATGCAATAAATTATGCGGAGGGATGTGAGTAATGTAGATGGGATCTATCCCTTCCATATGACGGAAGCGATATCTGTGGACCCCTTAATTAGTAGGACACAAGAAAGCATGGTCATGCGCAAATGAGTCAATATGAGATATTGAGTTTATTTGATTGAGTGTGTCTACTTAGAGATCAACAAACACAAAGGTTGGTAAGAGGATGACACGTTCTATGCTTCATTGACCAATCTAGATATCAAGGATAGAGGGACCAAGTCATACAAGATAATAGCCACGGACAGGTTAGGTCGGATCTCGACTTTCTCATCACTTGGGTAGCAATGATGCCTTGCTAGATGCCACTCATTGTTTATGTATCTAAATGTTGATTTAGGTACATTACCAACGTTGCGAGAACCTATTGGGTCATACACAAAAAATAAGTAGATTTGGAGATGAGTTCATATGATGAATCATTGGATTAAGCCTAATCCGAATTGAGCTTATTGAATTAGACTCAATTGGATCTAATTATTGGATTAAGTCCAATTTAAACCAGACTCAAGGAGTCAATTCGAATTAATGAAATAGTGATTCATTGGATTTGAATTGCATGAGATTAATTGAGTAAGACTCGATTGAATTAGACTTGAGTTAGACTCAAGTGAATTAGACTTGAGTTAAACTCAAGTGAGGAGACTTGAGTTAGACTCAAGTGAGGAGACTTGAGTTAGACTCAAGTGAGGATTAATGGAGATATTCATTGAAATTCGAAATTTAATGAATCATTTCATTCAATTTTCGAAATTGAATTTGAAATAAGAAGTTTCAAGTGTGGTCCTTAATGAAGTGTAAATGTTCATTAAGGCTATTAATGCTAATTAAGTGTTTTCATTGAATGAAAATACTTAAGCATTTTTATCTTCATTTTGGTGTACTTCTTCATTCTTCTTGCCCTTCTCCTCTCTTGGCCGAAATCCTTTCTCTAGGTTGCTAGCATAACCTATCTCCATTTTTATGAGTTTGTGAGACAAACGAACACTTGTTCGTGTGGATACCGTAGAGGCGCGAACATGTGAGTGTGCTAAGATCCAAGCTATCTGGAGTCCGTGAGCACACATCAAAGGTATAATCTCTCATGCTCTTATGTAAACTTAGTATATTTTCTTTCCCTTCGCATGGATCTCCTAGAGGAACTAGATGGTTCCCGCTGCGCATAAGCGTGTTTAGCGCTCTAGTTTTTTATACACATCTCAATGAGATGCTTGCTTAATATATCAAAGTATAAGTCTCCATGACTAAGATGACTTGTATACCTCAAGTCGAAGGAAACTTACACTCGTGCTGCAATAAAAATTTCACAGACATATCTATATATATGTAGAGAACCATATGAAGTCTTACAACGAGTCACTCCAATGAACTAGTTACCATAACTAGCATCCATGTTTAACTCTCGACATCCTAATGTCTCAAGCCAATGAGAAAATAGTTGCTTGGCCGAACCAAAGAGTATAACCCGTACTAGTTTTATAGAATTGATGGTGTCCGAATACATCAATTCGACGAGTAGGAAAATTTCAATATATTCATAATTGCACGTGTAGAGATAATCACTAGTTACGATCCAATCACAAATTCTCTCATGCTATGAATTATATTACGGGCATTCAGTAATGAGTTTAAGACAATCAAACATATAATATTCACTCAAATAGTGAATCTATACTTATCAAACAAATAGAAAACCGTAAGGCAATTGCCTTAAGACATCCCTCAAATTCTAACAGGGGACTTTAGGTGAAAATCCAGGTGGTCGCGAATCAGGTAAAAGTCTAGATGGGTCGTGGAGCGAATATTCAACATAAAGACCTGAAGTCTTGGGCGCTGAGCAAAAGTCCAATCGATCTGGAAGACCAATTTGACAATAGATAACTTCTCCTGAGAGGAGTAGGTGAGGATACATTTCTTCGTTGAAGCAACAGTAGACGTCGGTTTGACCTAGAGTTTTCGGAGGAAATCTGAAAGTCATAATCGGACAGTCCGAAGGCTGTCATAAATTATTTTTAGGGGTGTAAATAAACTAAACCGCTTATGAGTTACTTTGGTGACAAAATTATCACGAGAACTATTCGGTATTTACAGTCATCTAGTATGATTTTAGTTGTCTTTCATCGTTGTTGAGCTAGAATTTTGTTATATTTGGGTCGCTAATTATTGGATCGGTAAAAGAATGTGCAATGATGCTGATAGTTCCCAAAAATGCAAACTTGTATCAAGATGTGTACTAGTATTCGATAAAGATTCGCTAAAGATGTAATATTGGATCTCTTGGTTCGTAAATTATGGATCAGGGGATGATTCATTGTATAAGGACCATTGATTTAGATAGATTCCACTTTTAAATAGGTGGGGTCTATCCAAATTAAGGGTTTCAAAAAATGGATCATCCTCTGATCCGTAAATTATGGACCAAAGGATTCGTGCCCTTTTTGTTGCTATTGATTCTGAAATAGAATGATCTATCAGGAAAATTGATAGACTGTAATATGCCTTTTATTGCAATTGATTATCTCATTTCCATTTCTGTTTACCGCTCTAATCCTTAATTTTTTCCCTTATTTTTGTTTATAGAGAAGGTGAAAATTGAGAATGGATGGAGTTACACGTATTACGTGTAGGAGAGGCTGAGACCTAATAAATTATTAATATATTGATATAAAAATTAAAAATATATAATATAAAAATATATATATATATATATATATTAAATATAATTTGAATTTCACTAGATAATAAAAATATGTATTTTTATATGTGGTATATTGTTTATATATTATATAAAAATATGGATAATGAATAAATTTTTTGGAATAATAATAAATAAAATAAACAATACTATAAATAATATTATACAGCTTGCGATCAGAATTTGAATCGCGATTCTTTACCCTAAGCTTCACGAAAGCCGCGCCGCCTCCCTCTTCTCCTAGGGTTTCGTCGCACCCTTGTTTTTTTTTCCTGTAACTTCGCCGCCTTCCTTTTCCCCTATATTTTCACAAGGGCCGCGCCGCCTTCCTTTTCGAGCCGCGCGACCTAGGAGTAGCATTGACGAAGCGGGAAAGAGGGATAAGAAGCATTGCCTGTTTTTTAGCTTCCCTAGTAGATCGTTTTTGCATATATCATCTTCTTATTTTCCCTCATAATGTCAAGCGTATCCCTCGCATCCCTCGTTTATAGGAGAGGCGGTGCTAATCTAGGATTTCGATGTTTGTCGTTGATACGGCCCATTGATTTCCATTTGTCCGATTCTTCTCCACTATTACGACATTTCTCTTCGCAGCTTGTGAAGACTCATGTAAATAAAGTTTATCTTGCCGACACGTTAGCTTTGGTAGATTTTATTCACAATAGTATATTTACATAGAATGATTTTCTTATTGCTAAGTGTTTGACTTTTTTTCAGGTTAGAAAATTGGAAGCACAAGGATTGCCGACCAAACAAGCAGAGGCTATCGCATCAACTATCACAGAAACATTAAACAATAGTTTGGGGAATATGACATACTCATTTGTCTCAAAATCTGAGATGGATAAGGTTTATGATATCTCTTTCATTATTTTTTTTTAGGTTTTCTATGTCTTTATTTACAAAAGTTGATAACTTATTTTAATGTTTATATAGATTGAGAAGATTCAAGATTCTAATTTATCAAAATTCAAGTCTGAAATGAAAAGCACACAGGTAATAATAAGTGTAGATATAATTTTTTTATACTTTGTTTAGATAATTGACAAATAATTTTATTTATTTTAAAGATTGCTATGCCATAACTAATTACCCTTTTTATTTGCTTGACTTTTAATATTTATATTTAACCAATTGATTTTTTTTTTGTTCAATAGTGTTTTGTGTGTCAAAAAGTTACAACTTATATGATTCTAATGAATACTAAAATATGTTGGAGTGTCATTATTTTCTTGACACTCTTTGTTGATAATATTATTCAAAGTGATCATATATTTAATGAGTTCATGTTAATATTTTTACTTTCCAACTAGCTGATTTATATTTAACTAGTTTTAGAGTTTATTTTTATGTATAGGTTAACCATTGGTAGGTTAGATCATAAGTTCATTCTGTCATCAGTTAGTTTATTATTTATTGGTACAAAAGGTTTTACTTTTTAGCCTATTATTATGGTTACTCGTATAAAGTCAAGTGGCCTATTATCTCCCATCAAATTGGAGAATACATTGCGTTAGAGAAATTTATTTAGATGCTGTGTTGAAAATATACAAAGTGTATCAATTTTGAGTCATAGTTACTTTCTAATGTTAAATTCACTGTTGTTGTTTATTTCTTTATCGTCATTATGAAATTCTAAAAGGGAGATTATTTACCAAATAATCCATTCATGCTAGACACAACAGATAATTTTTTTAGTGAATGCATCCAATCTAGTTGAATGCATATAACCAGTTACCTCTAGTTTCATTGTGAACATGAGAATTTAGTTTTGGGAAGGAGATGTAATTAAAAAAAATGCATAAAGTGCTGTCGAGTTTGAACCTCATGCCAAGTTTGAGTTTAGGTTGTGAAATTTCAATTAGGTCAAACCTTAATATGATAGTGATTTACCGTTCATTTTACTTTATTATTTTGAAAAATAGAATAAAAGGTTATCAACCAACAAATGATTCACTAATAATGCAAATCAAAGTCTACAATAAGTATGTCTCTAGTATTTGATTTGGGTAAATGAACCATTTATCCCTCTGCCATGTTTTATCATGCAATCTGCTATATGTATTGCTTGAGCTGAGCTTTTAGGTCGTATAAAATTATCATTATGATAATATTTCAGATTTATGTGACGTTGAATTGTATTTAGGCTTTTATTCTTATGCCCTATTTTGGTTTAAAAATTATTTAACTTTTTAACCTTATATTTATTTCACTTTTGTATTTAGATTCAATGACATTGCCTAGAATAGACACCATCATTAATTATACAATTTTATTATTAAAATTTGATTAATTTTTTATAAATATCAAAGTAGTGAATGTCTCTAAAAATAATATTATTTTATTACATATGTCAAATAGGTGTCGATTAATTAGATTATTTTATTATGTTTTTTTATGATAGATTATTTAAAAAATGCTAAATATACCAATGATGTAATTTCAATTTTTCATTCAAATCTATTACCTTATCATTGTTAATTACACTTATGAGTTTATCTTTTGATTATAGGAGCATCATTTTTCGTTGTTACAACAAGAGACTAGAAAACTTCAAGGGGATATTGAGAAAGTCACTGCTGGACATTGTTTGGATTTAAATCTTGAAAGAGGGTAATAATTTGGCTATGTTTTTTATCATAATACTTTTCAAAGTTTGCGTTGTTTTGTATTGATTGAAGACACTATTCTATTTTGACTAGTAAGTTATTAATGTTCGTTTAAACTTGGTAGATTTGCTTTAGAAATAATAAATTAATCACCAAGTGTGTTGATTTATAATCTAATATAGATTTTCTATAAATAACCTTTCTACTTAATGAGTAGTGACAAATTTCAACTTGAGTATTGTTGAATCCATTGTGTAGGTAATGAGCTAAAGATATTTAATCGTGTTATTTTATCATGTTTCTAAATAATTTTTGCTTTCATGGAATGTCTAATAGACTATACATTTATTAGTGGAATTGCATTAAGTTTATAATGTACTATAATAGATGTTCATTAGTTTTCTTAAAACATTTCTTTTCTTAATTAGGCGCATACGTGATGAACTAACTAAGCAGGCTGCAGAAAATACTGAACTCACTAATAAACTCGACCGGGTAAAGTACTTTGTATTGGGTATATTTTAATAGTTTTTGTTTATTTAGCATTAATATGTTTTTTTTGTTCATTAGGAAATTCAGTCGTTGAGAACACACTTAGAGACTACAAAGTACGATGCTATAAAATATCGGATTGGTACTCTCGTTTCATTATCATCAATTGGTCTTATTATTGTGCAAATTTGGCTGTTAAATCTATGAACGGTTTCTGATCTTTTCATACAAAGTCTATTGATGTTGAGATAATTTTAATGGTTCTGTTTTTTTTTTTAAATAAAAAATAAGTTTCATGCATGTGTAAGCTAATATATTTTGAGGTTCTCAATTTCTTAAATTGTTTTTAATAATATTCATTTTTCTTATTCTCAAATTTATCAATTGCCCGAAGAACTAGGTTTATCATAGTGGTTCCTTTTTTTGGACAACAGATTAGGTTTTTTTTTCATGCTATCCAACAATTATTGAACTTATCTTTCCATGAGCGATAAGATATGTGAATTTAATATCAATAAATGGATATGATAAACTTGGTTTTATGTTGAACAGTAATTATAATAAATTTAGCAGTGACCTTAAGTAGTTCCAAATAGAAATTTAAAATCGAATCTTTTTTAGTAAATTAGATTCTATAATTAATTGGTCAAATAGAAATTTTGAAAAAAAATACAAAATTCCTTTAATATATATTTTTATTTATAATGCTCTTTTTTAGTTTTTATTTCATACAAATGGGAATGCAACATGGATTTCTTCATGATAAACAGTGTATTATCATATAATTTGGTTCATAACGTAAGATTAAATTATCATGATAATTAAAAAACTGTTTTTTTATTACTCAATTCTCATTCAATCTATATAATATATTTATGGCAAAAGATGATTTGTTTGTATAGTCATGGCATGTATAAGATTTGTTTGGATGTGTTAAATTTTAATACCAAGACTTCATATAATAACACCTTATATCTTAACACAATCCATCTATAATATATATATATTTTGGAATGACCTATTATCACCCATGTGTAAGAGATCCCAAGAATTCTCTTTGTTTTTTGAGTTTATATTCCTTTTTCTCAGGTTACGTACTATTACTTAAAATTTTTCCTAACTATTTCTAGGGGTGTAATCGAGTCGAGCTGAATTCTTGAATGTTTGAGTTTGGTTTGTTTATAATTGTACTAAGCTCGAGTTTTATTTAATGAATATATTCATGTCTCATGAGCTATTCGAGTTTTTATCGAGCCTAAACGAGTTTAATAAATATAGATTATAAATTAAATATTTATTAAAAATCAAATTATATATTTATATAAAATTATAATATTCTTATTAAAGTTTATAATTTTATTCTAATAAATAAATTTAATATATCTTATTAATATTTTTTTAAGTAGAGTGTAAAATTTAGAAATTCAATATTAAAACTATCATTTTTTTTTTATTTAAAAGTTGATTTATTAATTTAACGAACGTGTTCACGAGTTAAAGAGTCGAGCATTGCGAAGCTTGAGTTTGGTTTGTTTATCTTAACGAGTCTCATTAAACAAGTTTTTATTGAATCGAGTTTTGAATAGTTCACGAGTGGCTTCTTAATCAATTTTAAGGTGTACCTATAAGAAGTGAAACATAAGCGTTTTATAATTGTGAAGTGTGATCAATATAATAATTTCCTGTGTTTAAATTTATGACTGCACTTTAATGGATAAATATTTATTTAGATTGGGATGAGTTCTAACCTAGTGCTGACAGTCCGTGGATTATAGTATTGTGTGAATGGATTTAAAACTTAAACAAATTTAATCTACTGGTTGAGCTATTTAACCCGTCATTATCACTTGATACTTGATGTGCTAAAAGAAAGAATAGCTTAATCTCTCTTCTTTTATTCGTAGGATCTTACAGGGTAATAGTCTATTGACTTTACTTCTTCCGGCTTATATCCTGACTATAACCATGTGACTTACAATAAGAAAGGGCTCTCACTTTTTCTTTCCTCCGCTATAGCTCGGTCCTTCGCACTTTGGAATAGAGAACTGCTTTTCCCACTCGCTTGACACCTTTTCCTTTCGGTCCTATATTGATTTTTTACCCTTATATCCTTCTCCGTCTTTTCCTGTCCACGTTTTTTTTTGAGTTCTGTTTTTTTTAGTTCTTATTGATTTTATTTTTTTTGTTAATCAATTTTTTTTATTTTTTATCAATTTTTTTTATTAGTTTTATTCTTTTTGAATATTTTTTTTATTATATGTTTGTAATTTTCATTTATTTTTTATGGTAGATTTTATGAGTATTATTTGTAAAAAAATTTAAAAGTATAAAAATATAGATTAAAATTAAAATTATATATATATAATTAAAAAAATACTAACAAGAAATGGTAAAGATATTTATAGTTTACGAATAATTTTTTTTTTCAAATGAAGAGTATATGTAATACTATATAAAAATATATAAAAAAATTAAAAATTTTAATCAATATTACCTCCAAATTCTGCTCCCGACGCGTTTAGTGGTATACTTATTACTTTGTATCATAAATGAACACGTGTCCTATAACGAGCGACACATCCTTTAACTTCATACGATGAATATTGTCGTCACCACTTTGGAATGGATGATACAGGGTAATAAGGGTGTAAGAAAACTTGCACGAAGTGATTGCTAACATGAGCAATAGTTATTTCTCGACGTTCTTGGTTTGAAACTGAAGAAGTTCTTAATGACAAGTGAGTAAAACAACTAACATTCTCACCAAATGTATACAGTACAAGATTGTACCTTGATGCAATAACAATTCTCAAAGACAAAGTCCATCCGATACATTTCTAATGCCCACAGCTCAAATCAATTCAATGAAAATAATAAATTGACTATCAAATTCTGCTCCTGATATGTTTGGTGGTGTATCTAGTACTTCGTATCATAACTGAACAAATGTTAAAAATTATATAAAATAAAAAAAATAATAAATAAAATTGATTAAAAATAAAACTAAATAAAAATTAAATAAATTGAAAAAAATAGAATTAAGGGTGTTAAAATAAAATAACTTATTATTTTAAAGAAAAAGGGAGTATAAAGGTAATTTAAAAGGAGAGAGGGGTGGATGCTGTCAGCAGGAATGGGAGAAACAATTTACTTTGGAATATATAATAGACACTTTCGAATCTCCCCTCTTTCATTCATCTCATATGCACTGTTAATCACGAAAGAGGATCGAAGACTTTTGTTATTAATATTCTCTGATCTAAGTTATGATCCTTATCGAGCAGGAAATAGGAGGACATAGGAATATGAGAGGACAAATAGCAATTAGCAGGGCTTGTTCACGAGTGGCTGCACATGAACTAGAAGAAGCCACAGACATACACGAATGCCCTGTCAGAAGGAATCACTGTATAAAAGGAGACGACGATCGGCCGGTGAGAGGGTTCTCCGCATTAATACCCCACAATAAAGGGAGTGAGCGCACCACCAATCCACAAATAGCCAATGCCATCCTATCCATTCCCATTTCCTTAGAATCCGGGGATCAATATTGATACTAAAGCTTTCCCGAGTGAACAGTGCTGCGAATGATAGTGGTATTTCACGGCTACATATGAAGGGTATATATAGCTCCATCCATATCCAGTACATCACTCACTGATTTTCCTCCGTCCTAGAGGTCAACAAGGACAAGGTTCTCCTCGAGAGCATAAAGCGGGCAACAATCTTTCGTGCAGCTCTCTCAGTGGCGTGATATGCAACAAAACTCGAGTGATTGGAAAGATTCCATATAGCTGACTTGACTCTTTCTCTAGCAGAGTTGAAGAGTACTCGGCAAAAGAAAGATGAGTAAGCCCTTTCTTTTGTTAGGAGATGGAGGGATCTGTGATCTTTGATGATGTCACAAAAAGATCAGTTTATCGCTGCCCAGCCAGAAAGAAGATCTCGGATGGGGCTCGATTCAAGAGCTTGCAATTGCCATTTTAAAACCCGAAGTACAGACAAAAGCAAAGCGGAGCGGAGAAGTGGACACCTGACTTTACAGGCTCATGATTGGTCTAATCAGTCGGGAGATAGCTTGAACTGACTGAATCCCTCGTCAGTGGGAGGTAAGCAGAGGACTCCCGGCCTCTTCCTCTCTGGAATGACTAGTAACCGGTCTTCTACCCCACACTCCTTTGCAATGAGTAGGACCCCTGACTCTCCAATCCAATAGGTCTAATGTAATGGCACTCGGAACCATCCCATGACCATGTAACCCTGTAGGCAGTAGTTGGCATGAGAGCAATAGCCACCCATCCTTTATAGGAAGCTAGTTTTATGGTAACAAAAGATGATTCGCTCGTCCTAACAGCCCTGCCAATGTGCCTCTGGGATAACACAAAGGAACACATATAAACTAAGTTTTAAATTAACTTTAAGTGGGAAGCAGAGAAACTCCGCCCCTCTCACTTGGCTCCCCTACTGGTACTCATCACAATCAATTGGCAGACTAGTCTCTCAATGGGAAGCCGGGCTCTTTCCTATTCCAATCATTCATTTCGTGTCATGAGGAATGATCTCGTCCGAAGGCTGAGTCGGACGGAGGCTGGTCACGGTGGCCTGGTTGTTGACGGAAAGTCGTAGGTGATCCGGCTCCCACGGGTGGCTGACGCTGCTGCAGGACCATGCGCACACTCAGACAATCCCCCCTCTCACGTTAGAGACCGAAACCCAGGGAAAAAGTCCCCGGATCAGGCCCTCCGACGCTCAAGTCAGGTCCTTTTTCCCCAGAAAAAACAGAGAGAGACCGAAAAAACGACTGAAAGCGAAAAGTTGTGGCAAAAGTGACGAGGGAGTGTGTGCGCGTACCTGCGTACGAGGAATCTCCTCCTTTTTATGCACCTGCCTCGCTTCCAGAACCTGCCATCCTGTCAGAAAACGTTAGACGCTGGGCTTTGTCGTATATCCCCGACACCTGTCGTGCTGCTATTGGTTGTGAAGACATCTTCTTGTTTAGGAACCTCCGCCTTTACACAGGAGTTTTGTCTTGTAGTGAAGGACATCCGTCAGGCTACTATTGGTTATGAGAGCATCTTCTCCTTTAGGAACCTCCGCCTTCGCGCGCATCATTAGTATGTAATGATTATCCCTGACGGACCATTGAGATTCTCCGACCCCCGCACTGCTTAGTTCATCCGCTCCGTTGTGACCTGCACCTGCCTCGCATCCTCCGATCGGCTCTAGCCTCTAAGTGTCACCTGCCAGTCGGACTGATTCCGAACGGCTCTGTCGATCCCGGTCTATGATCTGTAGTTTGCACTCCCGGGCCTCCGAATCGCAGACCCGCAGACCGAGCTGTCTCTACACAGCTATGCCGATCCCGACCTGTATCCTGCGCTTTATATTTCCTGGCCCTCAACCGCAGACCTGTAGATCGAGCTATTTCTGATCAGTTCTGCCGATTCCGACCTCGTGACTTGTACCTCGCCTGTCGTCTCCCTTCGTTCTCCTACTGCTTTGCCCCTTCGATCAACAAGTCTGTCTGGCCTCTGGCTACCCCCTATGCTCAACTCTGACTGTCCCGTCAGCTTGACTATTTGACCGCCAAGTCGCCTTGACTATTGACTGTCACATCCTCTTGACTCTTGACCGCCATATGGCCTTGACCCTTCTCCCCTTTCCTTCTGGGGGCCCTGAATTACCAACCGTATCACAAGCCTCCCCCACAAGTCTAGTCGAAGGAGGACGACAGTCTGACTGACTAGACCTCCGCACATCTCTGTGACCTCAGCATATCTCTGTGGCCTCAGCATATCTCCGTGTTTCTACCTCAGCATATCTTTGTGACCTCAGCATATCTCTGCGCGCTCTGCTTCCTGCCTCACGCGTCAACCTTTGTGTCGCGTCGCCTGGGCTCTCACATCAACCTTTGTGTCGCGTCTCCTGGGATACCATGCCTCCTTAATTGCGTCGCCAGTCGCATGGGGCGCCGTTCCCACGCAGTTGCTTTGACTTGGCCACCCGCCTTCTTTATAAAGAGCCTCACGGTCACTTCTTTATTCCATCCTTCCTCTTTCATGCCTTCCTACTTCCTTTTGCTAACCCGTGTTCCACCAGCTTCTTTCCCACATGATGCATTCTCCTTCTTCTGAGGAGGTTGATCAACCACCCTCCCAAGTGATGATAAATCAACTCGCCTTGCTACTTTCCGCGAGGGAACGCGAACTGGAGCGCGTGTCCCAAGAGCGGGCTCGCCAGACGGCTGCCCTGCATTCCATGGAAGCTCAGTATCATCTCGTAAAGTATTGCGTGCATGCGGAGAAGGCGAGGAAAGAGGAATGCCAGGCTAGCCTGCAGCGCCAACTCAGCCTTCAGGAACGCTTGAAACAAGAGCATGAAGCGGAGCTATCTCTCCTCCGTGCGTATCTTGACGACAAGCAAGACACGATCTCCCAGCAACAAACAGTCATCAACTCCCTACACGCGCAGCTGGCTCGAGCCTTGAACGCCCCAGAGGCTCCTGAGTCCTCAGACATTTTTTCACACGGCAGTGCTCATTCTCCATGACCAATCCTTTCCCCGAGTTAAGACTAGCTCGGGCCATAGTTGTCTCAGTGGCTCCTTCTCCGCAAAACGTTCCCTCTTGTAGCCTTAGCTGTATCGCCTGCTTATGGAACTGTGCTGCTGTACCTGTATATCTGTCTTTTTCCGGCGTAGTCTTTCCTGCTCAAATTTCATCTAGCAAGCATTTTTAGAAACTGGCCCGTATGTGAGAGCCAAGAGTTGCTTCATGATTCCTTTTCATGTATGAATTTTGGATAATAAAACCGACATAGTGCTTGAGACTTAAAACTGTAATGAACGTGCAAAACCTGATTTCGTAGTTAATATTGACGCTCTAGGGGTAGGGTAGATGGCCTCCCGCATCCCGTGCCTTGCGTATTTGCTGCATATTTGCAATTTGCGTAAAATAAAGCCAGATGTAGCTGACCTGATTATTTGAAAACGCTTCGCTCAATGTGAGGCATATCCCTATGAAATGTAGTTAGGTGTGGGCGCCGAGCTCACTTATGATTTTCGCAGGGGAGTTGATTTTTGATTCCCGCGTGGGGGCCGACCTGAAAGGTCGTTGGGCGTGAGGACAGAGCTCACTTTTGATTCTCGCATGGGAGCCGACCTGAAAGGTCGTTGGGCGTGAGAACAGAGCTCACTTATAACTCACACTGGGGCGAGAGTCTGGGACTACCGACCTAAAAGGTCGTTGGGCGTGAGCACCGGGCTCACTTATAATTCTCGCATGGGAGCCGACCTGAAAGGTCGTTGGGCGTGAGAACAGAGCTCACTTATAACTCGCACTGAGGCGAGAATCTGGGATACTCCGGTCCGAGATCGGTGGCGATGGCACTGGTCCGAGACCAGTAATGATACTCCGGTCCGAGACCAGTAATGATACTCCGGTCCGAGACCGGTGGCGATGGTGCTGGTCCGAGACCAGTAATGATACTCCGGTCCGAGACCGGTGGCGATGGTGCTGGTCCGAGACCAGTAAGAACTCCAAACGGCAAAGGCATAGATGCGTTGCTCTTCTTCGCCTTCATTCGTCTCGCTCATGCCGACCTGATCGCTTTGGTTGATCTGGTCGTCATTGTTGGCTTTGCGCGTCGCATTTCTTCCTGCAATTGCACTATGTACGATATAGAATTAAGAATAGAGGAGGGAGCGTAGAGACCTTACTCAACCCCTGGGCCACAGTGCCCTTGCAGCTTATGATGACCCCACAGTTCTCGCGATGCGCCTGGTTAGCTGCTCAGATCAGGGGCTGTCTACGCAGGGCTACTTGCCCGGATGGTCCGAGCAAGCAACACCCCCACAGGCCTGTTTGCTACTTTTCTGATCTGGCAATCACTCCCGCTGTCCTACCCTGTCTTACTTGCGACCCTTTTGCATTACCTAGCTTCTGCAGCTTCATGAAACTTCCCGCCTAGCCTTGAGCCTTTCACGAAGAATGCTTCTTTTTTGAGGCCACGCCCCTTCATGATTACCTTGCCTTGTCAATCCTTAATGCACTTCTTCTCGGGGTGACACCTGTCCGATGCCTTTACTGCGCATGCCTCCTGATGCCAGCTTCTGACCCTTTTTTGCACCCTTCGGCGCTTACTTCCTATCAGACGGCGCTGGGGCACATTACCCAAAAAGATACTCGGCTCGACTCTCGATGTTTCCTAGGAATGAATGGGCTTTATAAACCCTAAAGGCAGTCTGCTTTCCTTACTCTGACGCTTCGCTATCCTCCTCCCTTCGTCGCGACCGTTTCTAGCAGTGCAGTTCCTCGTCTTCCTGCTTGCGCCCGACCTGTGACCCCTCTTGTCTTCATCCCCCTCACCTGCTTACTCCTCGTAATCATGGATGGCAAGGAACCCTTCTGGTATTTACGTTACATCTCTGATTTAGACCATCACGACCTGTCTTCACTGCAATCCAACTTGGGGTTAGGCGCCGCATATGAGTTTCGTCTTCCCTCGCCAGATGAACCTCTTTCTTCTCCTCCCGAAGGGTTTATCACTGTTTTTAGGGATCAAATCTTAGGCGGTCTTCGCTTTCCTTTGCATCCTTTTTTCTCCGAGTTGAGTCAGTATTGCGGTATTGGCGTCTCTCAGTTTGCCCCCAATGTATTCTGAGCGGTCTGCGGAACCATCATCTTGTGCCGCATTTATCAAATTCCCTTGACCGCTAGACTATTCCATCACTTCTATTCCTTCCGGCGAGCCGAAGCGGGGGTATTCAACGTTCAGGCCAAGCCGGGCCATAAGTTTTTTGATGACTTACCTTCTTCCAATAAAGGCTGGAGATCTCGCTTTTTCTTCCTCAAGCCCCCTGCCCCCTTAACCGGGCCCTCTCAATGGCGTTCCCTCCTTGCTTCGGACTTCCCTTCACATGTCCATGAACCTGCCTGCTCCGCAGCTGCGGATAAGTTGAGAGGTGTTGTTGTTCGCCTGTCGGTGCTGATGCTAGAAGGCATTTTGCACGCTTTTGGTCTTAGCCCTGTTTCCACAGAAATCGGAGCTCCTTTTGGTAAGTTGTTATTTTTTTTGTACACTGCTCTTCGCTAACTGAGGTGCTTTTTCCTCTTGTATTTGTAGTGGCTGCCCTCCTCCGTTCTTTCGCCTGTCAAGAGACACCCTCGGTGGCCGTTCTGCAAGCTCTGAACGAAGAGCTGACGCAATGTCTACCTTCTGATCCCACCGTCGCCGCCGGTCCGCAGCTTTCGGAACCCCGGACTTCTGATGCGGAGGACGCCCCGATGCTTATTGAGTCACCTGCTCTCAACCCTGCAGACTCAGCCCTACCCCGCATCTCTGATCATCCTACGGCTGAGCCGTCGCCCGCAGGACAAGTGCCTTCTCTCACTCCAACTATGAAGCTGCGCCTTACACGCAAGGGCAAGAGAACGGCCCCAGTCACCGCAACTTCTCCTCCACCTCCTCGTCGTCAACGCGTAGTGAGCATCTCTTCCCCCACCAGGTCCTCGGACACGAGCTCGACCCAAGAGACAAGCTTGGCCCGGGAGAAGGCCTCTGATCTGGAGGTGGCAAACCCGCCATTGGACCTGACCGCTCCGGTGCCAATCCAGAGTACATTACCTGCCCCGCCTTCGTCCTCTGGCGATCAGCCCCCGGACTCGTTGACTCCCTCCGCCTCTCCTCTTCTCGTGCTTGTGAGCTCGGCCATGCCGACTCTGAACCTGCCTTCTGCAGACCTAGCCTTTGAAGCGTCCTGGAGGCTCCCTTCAGAGACCGACCCGGCCTACGCGCCCGCTGCCGACTTATCGCCTATCTTCGGTAGGGTCGACTTCTATGGGGACCTGGCCATCTCCTGGCAATCAGCCAATCAGCAGTTCTGGGAGAGCAGTTCCCCTTTGGAGGAGTTTGATCAAATTGCTCGCTCCCTAGTAGCGGTAAGCTCTTTCTCTTCTTCTTCCTGGTATCCGTGTGTTTCTGTAACCCCCTTTCTCTTTTTCCGGCCACTTGTAGACCTGCTCCGCGAGTCTGAGCGCCGTGCAACGAGCGACCGAGCTTCAGCGAGAGAACGCGGCGCTCAAGGCACGTCTTCAGGAACTAGAGCACCCTGCGGCTTCCTCAGCTCCTCCTGAGCCTTCTCTTGGAAGCTTGGATGCTTATCTGCGTGTCGCCGGGGAGTCGGCGGCCTCTGCTCGGGCCATTTCCCATGCTGCCTTCGATAAACTTCAACAGTTGGAGGCGGCCTTGAAGACAAGTTTGTCTTCCTTTGCTTCTGAAGCGGATCGTCATCAAGCGACAGTTTCTGAGCTGAAAGCCAAAGAGGCAGAGCTGCTCTCCCAATCAGAGGAGTTGACGCTGCTACGGCAAGGTCAGGAGCTCTTGCAAATGGGGTTGCCCGATGCCCAGGCCCTGGCTAGTGCCGCCGCTAGCCGGGAAGCAACCATGCGGACTCAGTGGGAAGCTTGCCAAGCCACTCTCCAATCCTTGCAAGCGGAGTTATTGAAGGTCCAGGAAGCAGTGTCTCAAGGCCAGAGCGATTTATCCGTGGCCCGCGCCGAGGTTGCCGAGAACAAGAACAGTTTGGAAGCGTACCGAGCTGGCGAATCAGAGCGGCTAAAGGCGTACAGACTGGCCTACGTCCGCTCTTCCTTCTTCCTCCATAAGCTGTGACGCTGGATGGTCTTGTTGCTGTGTCATGGGGCCGCTGGCGGGGTCAGACAGGCCTTTGAGGAAGGTTTCCTACGCTCGGCACCTCCTGCCACCTTCTTGGACACAGCTCGCCTAACCAGGGAATTGTCGCAGGAAACCTTCCCTTCCTTCGAAGCGGATGAGGGGCTTTTCCTCTTGGAGGCTCCTCCCCCTGTGGCCGATCAGGCTCCCATGGATGTTTCTGCCCGGGCTCTTCCTGCTGCTGTTTCTGAAGCGTCTGCTGAACCTGCGTCTCTCCCCAGAGTACTGACCGACCCCGTACTCCTTCCGCTGGCCCTTGGTGACCTTGCCTCCTCTTCCTCAGATATTGTGTAGTTGGAACCATATTGTAATGTTTACCTTTTATGTGGCGATGCCAAACCTTCCCTGATTGTACTTGTTCGTGTGGTCGTATTGAACTTAGGACGACTGTACTTAACCTGCCCTTGTTTATTTTGCTTTTGCTACGTCGCTCTCCTCCCAATAGTCGCTTTTATACCGAGCCTGATGAGGGCCCGCATTTACTTTTTGTCTTTGACGCATGTCCACGAAGCCCGCTGATCTGCTCCACCTTTCTTTCTGAGGGCCGCTTCCACACACCTTTGTCCTCACGAGGCAATCACCTGTTCGGCGAAAAGCTGGCTGGACTGAGTGTGTCCCTTTTTCCCCTTTTTTCTCTTTCCTCTTTTTTCGTACCTCATGAGGCGCCTCGTACCTCGAGCCCTTGCCTTTCCTATAATGCCCTCTGGTTATATTCTCGAGGCTTATCACAGAGCGCTCCCTGTCTATCTTCGCCCCTGTATCAACCGTCCGTTGTTAACTTACAAAAATATCCTTCCTCCACCATACCTATAAGTATCTTCTTCCTCTCTCCCTTCTGTTATGATTCGCCATCACCACGGAACACTCAAACGTCGCCGCCGCCGACTGACTTTTCCTAAGACTGCGCCGCGCTCCTTCCTTTTCTCCAAGCCTCTTCTTTTCGTCTGTTCTTTCTATCTCCTGAGATAATCTCCCCTGCAATGGCCTCTCCTTCTTGGATCTCTTCGTGGGCGGAGCACTTTCCAGACGCTTCGACTTTCGCCGAGTTGGATTGGGATGACCTACGGTATACTTATGAAATCCCTACTAGCTTTCGCCCCATCATCCCCACCGGTGTGAACCTGTACTTCGATCCTCCGCCTGGTTCGTGTACTTTCTTTACTGAACAATTTGCATCTGGCCTTCGCCTGCCCCCTCATCCTTTTTTGTCTGGAGTGTGTCGCTACTTTAAGATTCCCCTAGGTCAGCTAACTCCCAATTTCATAAAGATTCTATGTGGCTTCGTAATACTCTGCGAAGTTTGTGAGGTTTCCTGGTCAGCCCCCCTTTTTCACTGCTTCTTCGCTCTCGCTCGGCACGCCAACGGTCTTTTTGATTTTCAAGCCCGTAGCCAAACTGCTTTCTTTTCTCCTCTTCCTCCTCCCAGTGCTAACTGGAAGAAAAAGTTCTTTTTTCTCCGGTTTCTAGAGGAAACAGATTGGCTCATGTATTGGCAACCTGAGCTGCCTCTAACTCCGGCGCTGGACGAATTTCACATGGATCTCCCCTATGCTACGGCTGCCACTCAAATGGAGGATTGGCGCTTGAATCTGACAAGACTGCTATCTGAAGACCTACTTTCTTTTTTCAGGCTGAGCCACTCTACCTCTGACACACCGCGCTCCTTAGGTAAGTTCGTGTTGAGTGCCTCCTTTTCGATCACTTTCCCTGTGAGAATGACTTCTCGTGTTGGCGCCTTCAGCTGAGGTTTTGCATCGTGCGTCAGAGGTTCTGCCCTTGCCCCTCAGTGATCTGGAAATACTGCGGCGCGGTCGGGCAATCTTGGATAGGAGGCTACTCCCTCATCTTGGATCTGCCTCGTTCGGGGCAGCGACTCAGCCTGCTCCCAGCCCTGCCTCACACGCCGCTTCTCCTTCGCCTGCCGCCTCGAGCCGAGGTCGGGGTCGTGATCAGGCTGCTCGCCCGGCTAGACGCGTCTTCCGAGGAGCCTTCCGGGCCTCCAGACGTGGCCGCGCAGCCATTCATCGCGTAGGTCGAGGCTCATCTGGTCGAGACGCCCCAGACCGGGGTGCTGCAGCCCTTTCACAGGGCGAGCCCTGTTCTGATGATTCTGACCCTGACGACCAGCCCCTGCTTCATAGACGGCATCGAAGACCAGGTCTGACATCATAAACGCTTGCTCCTGTTCCTCATACTATCCAATTGCCCCCCCCCCCCCCCCCCTACTACCGTGGTCGGCTCTAACACCCTTCCCTCCTTATTTTTGTTTTCTTTATCTGGCAGCCTCTCCCAACCCCTATAGGGGAAGACCAGCTGCATTCCGCTCTGCCCCTACTCTTGTCGAGGAAGACAGTTCAGACGAGCAAAATGCGTCAGCGCCAACTGAGTCTGTTCCCGAGCCACCTCCTGCTCCTGGTTCCGACGCCGGCCCTTCTCGACCTTCCTCCTCCGCCCGCCATCGTTACAGGACCACCATCCCCTCTGAAGCTGCTCTAGCTCGGCGGCATGACGCCCCCACGAGCCTTCTGATGATGAAAGACTGCCTCGGCAGTTTGTGGGCAGAGAGCATGAGTCAAATGGGTAGCGCGCCGCCGTTAGTCCAGATGGATAGGTTCTCGAAGTCCTGGGCCAAAGTACGTACTCCTCACCTTACCCTTGCTATTGTATTGCCCTAACTGAAGGTTATATCTTCCGCCCAGACTCACGCAGAATCTTTGGTGCTGAACCAATCCTTCCACACCCTTCATCATGAAAGCAAAGAACTCCGAGAGAGAGTTTTTGAATTAGAGCTGCAACTGAACGACCCTGCCCAAGCCAGTTATGCTTTGCGAGCGGAGATTCAAGCCCTAACCAATCAGACCGACCGTCAAAAATGGTCCCTGATACAGGTGAAAGATGAGCTCCGAGCTATGAGGGAGGAGAGAGCTGCATCTGAGGCAGGGTATCAGCAACAGCTAGCCCATCAGGCTCAGGAAATACAGTCCAAGGATACTCTTCTGCAGGAGAAGAACAATAAACTGGAGGTTCAGGCGGCACAGTTGGAGACTCAAGGGGCTGAGCTGGAGGCCATGAGGGCGGAACTATCCCAGTCTCGGGCGGCTTTGACAGGAGTATCCACTGCCCTGGCGGTCTATCAAGAAGAAGAGGCTGATCGTTGCCTGCGAAGTCGAAGGTCCTATCTGAGCTCTCCTGAATTTTTATCCCAGGCTGGGGCACGCTTTGCTGCGTCCGTACCATACACGGCGGCTGGAGTTATCAGGCAACTGCATGCACAGGACTTCTTGAGGTCCGTCCCCTCCGCAGACTTTTGGATCACGACCAAATCATTCAAGGCTTTCCGGATGAGATTTTTGCTCCTTTCAAATGATCTGTACCAGCCACTTAAACTGAGAAACTTTTACATGTACACATGCCTTTTCGAATTTTTACTTGACTATCCTACTGTCTCCATGCCCCTCGCCTGACCCGGCCTACGTCAACAGAGTCAGCCCCCTCAAACTCGATAGGGCTGTAGGTAGTTAGCACTACAAGGTCGATCCAGCTTCCTTCCTTGAGCGTCCTGCAAATAATAGGCCTCCGATGCCAATTTCTTGATAACTTTGTATGGTCCGTCCCATTGAGGAGCCAACTTCGTCACTTCCCCTAAGGGCTTCATTTGCTTCCAGACGAGGTCTCCTTCTCCGAAGAATCGGGAGATCACCCTTCTATTATAGTTTTGCCTCATTCTCTGTCTATAGGCCTCCAACCTGGCAGCTGTTTGTTCACGGATTTCGCTGATGAAATCTAGCTCAACCAGCCGTCGCTCTGCGTTCCCTTCATCATACATCATTCTTCTCACGGACGGTATCCCGACCTCCAGAGGTACCACTGCTTCATTGCCATATACTAAATGGAAAGGTGTCAGACCTGTACTTTCTCGGGGTGTCGTACGATAGATCCACAAAATGCTCGGCAGCTCGTCCACCCAACTGCCTCCCGTGTGATCCAGCTTGACTTTGAGCCCCCGCACTATTTCTCGATTGACTACCTCTGTCTGACCATTGCTTTGCGGATGAGCCACCGAAGTGAAGGCCTGAGTTATGCCGAACCCCTTGCACCAATTTTATATTTTGCGTCCTTGAAATTGTCTGCCATTGTCCGACACCAATTTGTGAGGCAAGCCGAATCTGCAAAAGATGTTCTTCCATAAGAACTGGATCACCGCATCTTCAGTGATTCTGGCCAGAGCTTCCGCTTCCACCCACTTGGAGAAATAATCTACTGCTACCAGCAAGAAACATCTTTGCCCCGTAGCCATCGGGAAAGGTCCCACGATATCCATACCCCACTGGTCAAACGGGCAAGACACTATAGAAGTTCTCAGCAGCTCTGTAGGTCGGTGCGTCAGGTTCTGGTACCTTTGGCACGACAAACAAGTATTCACCAGCTTCTGTGCGTCCCTCTGCAAGGTAGGCCAGAAATACCCCGCCAATAGTACTTTCCGAGCCAGCGTTCTCCCACCTGCGTGATTGCCGCAGCACCCCAAATGTATCTCCCGTAAGGCCTGATCTGCTTCTTCCCTATTCAAGCACTTGAGCAGAGGCCTGGAGAAAGACTTTTTGTACAATTGATCTCCGATCATAACATAAGAATGAGCCTGTCTCCTGAGCATGCGCGCCTCTTCTAAGTTGGTGGGTACAACTCCTTGCTGGAGGACGCTTATTATGGGTGCCCTCCAATCAATTACTTCTTCCAGGTTATTTTGTAGATCTATCTGAGCTACAAGGAAGGTCTGTGCTATAGACATGTCAAATGTCCAAGTGGTCAGGGAGCTGGCCATTTTAGCTAACTCATCCGCTTTTTCATTTTCAGCCCTGGGAATCTTAGTGACTGTGACCTCTTTGAAATCTTTCCTCATCTTCTCATAGGCTTCCTTGTAAACTTGCATCTTTTCGTTGTTTGCTTCAAAATGTCCGGTCACCTGCTGAGTTACTAGCTGCGTATCCGAGTATATTACGACTCGGCTTGCCCCCACATGCTGAGCTGCTTGCAAACCTATTAATAGGGCTTCATACTCTGCCTCATTGTTGGTACCTCTGAAATTTAGCCGTACAGCCAGCTGCATAATGTCTCCCTGCGGAGATATTAGAAGTGCACCCACACCACTTCCCCGATGGGTAGCTGATCCGTCTACATAAATTTTCCAGACCTCCTCCGAGTCTGCTTGATAAACTTCTGTCAAGAAATCTGCCAGAGCCTGTGCTTTGATCGCAGTTCTAGGCTGATACTGTATATTATATTCCCCTAGCTCGGTTGCCCATTTGATAAGCCGACCGGCTACCTCCACCTTGGTGAGAGCTCGACCCATTGTACTATTTGTCAGGACGGTGATGGGATGCGCCAAAAAATACGATCGGAGGCGTCAAGCCATGAGAACAAGTCCGTAAACCAATTTTTCCAGGACTGAATACCGAGACTCGGCCCCCTTCAATAGATGGCTGAAAAAATACACTGGCCGTTGTACATTGTCTTGCTTTTTAACCAGCACGGCCCCCACGGCCTCGGGGGTGGCTGACAAGTAGACCCAAAGGGGCTCTCCCACAACATGCTTGAACAGTGATGGCAAGGACTCCAGGTATTGCTTTAGCTCCTCAAAGGCCTGTGTGCATTCTTCCGTCCACTGAAACTTGGCCGCTTTACTGAGCACTTTGAAGAAGGGCGCCGCTCGATCTGTAGATCTGGAGATGAATTGGGACAGTGCTGTTATCCTGCCGACCAGCTTCTGTGTTTCCTTCAGATTCTGAGGGATCTGCATGTTCCGAAGTGCTTGAACCTTCTCAGGATTGGCTTCTATCCCTCGTTTAGTCACCAGGTAGCCCAGAAACTTCCCTCCTTTGGCCCCGAACAGACATTTCAGGGGATTCAGCTTTACCCCATATTGCCTCAGAGTCCCACAGGTCTCTTCTACATCTTTTATTAGAGTGGACGCCAGGGGGGACTTGATTAGGATGTCGTCAACATAGACCTCTACGTTCCGCCCGATCTGACTCCGAAAGACTTTGTCCATTATCCTTTGGTAGGTAGCCCCAGCGTTCCTGAGTCCAAATGGCATGACCGTATAGCAAAAAGTACCGTCGGCCGTTATGAAGCTGATTTTCTCCTGATACTCCCTAGCCAAGGGTATCTGATGATATTCTTGATAAGCGTCCATCATGCATATCCTCTCACAGCTAGCAGTTGAATCCACCACCTGATCGATCCGCGGGAGAGGGTAACAGTCTTTGGGGGTGGCTTTGTTGAGGTCGCGAAAGTCTATGCACACCCTCCACTTATTGTTAGGCTTTTTTACCAATACAACGTTAGAAAACCAGGACGGGAATTGCACCTCTCGAGCATGTCCTGTCTTCCTGAGCTGATCCACTTCAGCTCGGATAATCTTATTCTGGTCGGCAGAGAAGTTTCTCTTCTTCTGCTTGACTGGCTTGGCCTCAGGTATAATATGCAGCTTGTGCTTAGCTACTTTTGGTTTGACCCCGGGCAGCTCTTCCGGTGACCAAGCAAAAATGTCCCTATTGCGGATCAGACACTGTATCAGCTCCGACTTAAGTTCCGGTGGTAAGTCACTAGCAATGCGAGTGATGCTCTCTGCTCTGTCCGCATGCAGCCGAATTTCTTCCCAAGGGATAGGCTCCTCGGCAATAGGCAGAGACTCCTCTTGGATAGCGTGTACTCCCCCATCCTGCATCCTCCGGCTCTTGCGCGCCTCCACCCGGACCATATCAATGTAGCAGCTGCGGGACACCTTCTGCTTTCCCTTGACTTCCCCGACCTGCTCGCCGACCGGAAACTTGATCTTTTGGTGAAAAGTGGAGACGGCAGCCTGGAATTCATGCAGAGCTGGCCTTTCCAGAATGACGTTGTAGGAGGAAGGCGAATCAACCACTATAAAGGTACTCCTCCGGATGCGCACCAGTGGCTCTGTGCCCATGGAGATGGCCAGCTTGATCTGACCCATGGGCTTGACTTCGTTGCCTGTGAACCCGTACAAAGAAGTGGTTACGGGTTGGAGCTCAGCAGCGTCAATCTGCATCTCCTCGAACGCAGCTTTGAATAAAATGTTGACCGAGCTCCCGGTATCTACAAAGACCCGAGCTACTCGGCTGTTAGCGATAACGGCCTTGATTATGAGGGCGTCGTCGTGGGGCAGTTCCAGGCCCTCCAAATCTTGTGGCCCAAAGCTAATGACAGGGCCAGACGCCTGCTCGTGGCTGCACCCCACAGCTCCCACATACAATCGTCGACCGTGTGACTTACGGGCTCGGCCTGAGTCCCCTTCGGTGGGCCCTCCTGAAATCATATCGATCTCTCGCACAGCAGCGTTGCCCCGATTCTCCAGTTCTCCGGCATCTCTTCGGTCTTCCCCGAGGCCAGCTTGGTTAGATGGGCCGGCTAGGTCGGGTCGGGTCTGACGAGCACGCCTAGCTGCAGCCCGTTCTTCTTCCATTCTCTGTATTTGGGGCGCCAACTCCGGGGGAGGTAAGCCCTGCTCTGCAGCTCGCCTGGAGTTACGGGCGAATTGGAAGCAGTTACTGAGATCGTGCGTCCTGGACCGATGATATGTGCAATATGGTGCTCCCCTTGGTCCAGGCCTGGGCGCGTGTATGGCAGCGACCCGCGGAGCTGGCCTGACTCCTTGAGCGGGCTGAGGGGCAGGTCTGGGTTGAACGCGCTGAAAGGGCTGAGCTGGTTGGGGTGCTCTCCTTTCAGGTCGGTTGCCAGGAGTCACCGTCTTTTCAGCCTTCCGCCTAGCGGCCTGAGCTTCCTCCACCTTGATGTAGCAAGAAGCTTTCTCCACCATATCGTCAAAACTCCGGGCAGGGTTCTTGATGAGGTCCCTAAAGAACTCCCCTTCTCGCAATCCGTGGGAGAAGGCGCTCATCAATATTTCTGAGGTGGCGGAGGGGACGTCATTGGCCACCTGACTGAACCGGTTGATGTAGCTTCGCAAGGGCTCGGTCGAATCCTGCTTGAGAGCAAAAAGACAGTGGTCGATTTTTTGATACTTACGACTACTGGCGAAACGGCGTAGGAAGGCCGTTTTGAAATCCATGAAGCGATTGATGGACTCTGGGGGCAATCCATTGAACCACTTCTGCGCCGACCCGGACAGGGTGTGTAGGAATACTCGGCATTTGACAGTATCGTTGTATTGATACAAGATAACCGCGTTCTTGAACTTTCGCAGGTGTTCTTCCGGGTCCTTGCTCCCATCGTATTCTCCAATGTTCGGGGCTCGGTAACCCCTAGGCAGACTTTCCCTCAGGATCTGAGCCGAGAAAGGTACCTTGTCATCCGGATCTTCAGACAAATCTATGGCAGAGGCTATAGCTTTTCCCTTTCCTGCATCCCGGGGTGGATGTAGAGAGCTCTCTGCCACCGACGCCTGCGGCTCTTCTTTCTTCGGACTATGCTCGCGAGGTCCAGGCTAATGATAGTTGCGGCGAGGCTCTCGGAATGAAGTACGAGGGAGTTCTTCCTGCTGCTTCCTCTTTGAGCCCCTGTCGGAGGCAGGAGATGGTTCTTTAGACGCTTCGGGCGCCAGGCGAGGCCGCGAAACCGTTCCTTGTTTTTCAGAGGCGGCTTGCTTCCTGACCTCCTTGAAGAGCTCGTACTCCTCCGCAGTCATGGTGACATTAATCCTCCTGCTGGAACTTCGACCAGAGTCCTCCATCTTCACGCTTCGGCTCAGGCTATTGTGTTTCTCACAGACGGCGCCAAATTTGATCCCGTCCGAAGGTTGAGTCGGACGGAGGCTGGTCGCGGTGGCCTGGTTGTTGACGGAAAGTCGTAGGTGATCCGTCTCCCACGGGTGGCTGACGCTGCTGCAGAACCCTGCGCACACTCAGACAATCCCCCCTCTCACGTTAGAGACCGAAACCCAGGGAAAAAGTCCCCGCAGCAGGCCCTCCGACGCTCAAGTCAGGTCCTTTTTCCCCAGAAAAAATAGAGAGAGACCGAAAAAACGACTGAAAGCGAAAAGTTGTGGCAAAAGTGACGAGGGAGTGTGTGCGCGTACCTGCGTACGAGGAATCTCCTCCTTTTTATGCACCCGCCTCGCTTCCAGAACCTGCCATCCTGTCAGAAAACGTTAGACGCTGGGCTTTGTCGTATATCCCCGACACCTGTCGTGCTGCTATTGGTCGTGAAGGCATCTTCTTGTTTAGGAACCCCCGCCTTTACACAGGGGTTTTGTCTTGTAGTGAAGGACATCCGTCAGACTACTATTGGTTATGAGAGTATCTTCTCCTTTAGGAACCTCCGCCTTCGCGCGCATCATTAGTATGTAATGATTATCCCTGACGGACCATTGAGATTCTCCGACCCCCGCACTGCTTAGTTCATCCGCTCCGTTGTGACCTGCACCTGCCTCACATCCTCCGATCGGCTCTAGCCTCTAAGTGTCATCTGCCAGTCGGACTGACTCCGAACGGCTCTGTCGATCCGGGTCTATGATCTGTGGTTTGCACTCTCGGGCCTCCGAATTGCAGACCCGCAGACCGAGCTGTCTCTACACAGCTATGTCGATCCCGACCTGTATCCTGCGCTTTGTATTTCCTGGCCCTCAACCGCAGGCCTGTAGATCGAGCTGTTTCTGATCAGTTCTGCCGATTCCGACCCGTGACTTGTACTTCCAGTCCTTTGAATCGCAGGCCTGTAGATCGGGCCATCTCTAAACAGCTCTGCCGATCCCGACCCATGACTTGTACTTCCAGTCTTTTGAATCGCAGGCCTGTAGATCGGGTCATCTCTAAACAGCTCTGCCGATCCCGACCCGTGACTTGTACCTCGCTTGTCGTCTCCCTTCGTTCTCCTACTGCTTTGCCCCTTCGATCAACAAGTCTGTCTGGCCTCTGGCTACCCCCTATGCTCAACTCTGACTACCCCGTCAGCTTGACTATTTGACCGTCAAGTCGCCTTGACTATTGACTGCCACATTCTCTTGACTCTTGACCGCCATATGACCTTGACCTTTCTCCCCTTTCCTTTTGGGGGCCCTGAATTACCAACCGTATCAAGGAACTCGGGCATTGTCATGAGGAAAGCGACTAGCTGATCTAATAGAAGTGACCAACCCACGAAGAACAAAGATAAGAAAGAGTCAAGCAACTGGCCCAGTAAGTGCAAAGCGCTAGAGAAAAAGGGCAAGCCCTGATTGCGCGCGCCTGGTGGTAGGGTCCAGTAAGCGCTTGCGAGTTGCGAACGAAAAGATGGATAGATGCCCTGGCAAAGTCAAGTAACAACGCGATGTTTGCAATCGAGAGCACAGAGTTGAGCTTTTGCAAGCAGTGTCGCAGAGTCAAACTGTGCGGTTTCGACAGCGCGATCTCTACAATCCAAGAAATCAACAAGTGAGCGAGCACACCATGGGAAATGCAGTGTCACCGATTGCACCATAGGAAACTATAGGAGTTGAGCGAACCCACGTAGCAAGTTCCGCTATATAGAGCCAACCTTGTCAATGTAGCGTTGGATGAGCCCACCAATTAGGAATGTTTTGAACGAGCCAACCACGAGCGGAGCCATGCCATTCGAGTGATTCAATATAATAAGAGTATGAGCGGCGCTAGTCTGGATCTATTGATTGGCACGCGACTACGAGGGGCAGCAAGTCCTAGGAAAGAGAGGCTAAGCTAGGAAAGTCAAAGCAGAGGGCACTCATGTCTGCGCTAAACGATCAGGGGCTCAAGTGAAAGGGGAAGAGGAGTGTCGCTTAATCCTAGCGATGGGTCCAAGGTTTGGTCCCATAAAACCTCTATGGCAATCCCCTTCCGTGCGAAGAAAAGAGTCTCATTCCGTGCAAACCAAAGAGTCTCATATCATATCATGAATGAAAGTGCTCTCTGTCATTAGAAAGAGAGTGATTCAAGTAGAGCAAACAATAGTGATGAGCGACTGAGGACACACTCCCGAGGTTGACCTTGCCGCCTGTGGAAGATCAGAGCGGGGAAGCCCTCCCATCTAGTTATAGACTGTCCCAAAAGCAAGTTGAGAAGATAATAGGCTTCACGCCGATGAACTCCCAGACCCAGTTCATTACTTAAATTATAGAATAGCCCTATGATTCAGATCCCTCTCTCGCAAACATGAATTTGGATGCTTGGTAGGTAGATCAATTGCAAGACTTTCTTTCATGCCAATTCATTCCTTGACTGTATATAGTAATAGTGGTAGAGCGCTCCTTCCAAGGACTCACTCCGAAGAAGATTTTATTTTCTTCAATTCTTTTATTTTATTCTTTTTCTTGATCGAGTTGTCAACTATTGATGGATGGGCTCCTTCTCTCTACGTAGTTCAAGTAAAGGGTAGAGACTTCGTAGAGATAGGTGGGCGCGAGGAAAGTCAGAGTCGGGGAGCGACCCCGAGGAGGCGAGTGAGGGACTAAAGAATTGCTTGCTTGTGCAACACAGCTCGTGTGCTTAATTGGCCCACCCTGAGCCTTTTTGTCACCGATGTTCCATGTTTGACCTAGCTGAGCCCGACCTAGCCTATGAGGGAGGGACAAAATAGGCCCAGAGCCCATCGACACGTCTAAATAGTTCGTTCGTCATAGGTGAAAATAAAGATTCCAAATCATGAGAAGACAATAGGTGTGGGAGCACAGTCTCTCTCCTGGTATCCCGTGGGTCATCCGAAATGATATGGGACGGAGATTATTGTAATGAGGTCGTCGGGTTGAAACACAGTGACAACGGAAGAATAAATCCCCTATCCCTGTATCCCATCCGGTCCGTTCCATGTTAGTTCGGGTGCTACGATTTACCTCCCTCACAATGACCATGGATCCGATCGGTGGGGGCCCTGGGGGCGAGGATTTCACCTTTTTGCTACAATGTTTAAGAACACAAGCACTCCCCCGGCGAAATTATAATGGAGCGGTAGGACATCTAAATTATCATCACCCACAGTTCAATCTCCAATTATGATAAATTTGTAAGAATTTTTTCTTCAAATGGGACACACAACCAAAGGATGTTGAACTCGCTATGAGTGCTTTCCGATTATCTCTTATAATCGATAAAAAATTTTCATAGGATCAGATCTCGATATTACCGAGCCTGATTAATCATCTTTTTTTCGTTTAAAAACACAAGTCGTCCAAGAAAAAGAGTCTTCGGAGAGAGGGCCAAAGTTCGGAAAGAGGGGCAGTTAGACTTACTGTAAGACGGTCTTCTTATTACAAGTCTCAGTCTTATTACAAGTCTTAGAAACGAATGTAAGAAAAGAAAAGGAAGCGGAGCTTTGTGCTTATTTCAGGTTCATGAGATGGAAGAGTCGAAGACCTCCACGTGGTCGTACGAGTAAGTAGGCCCAAGCGAACGAAGAATCTAAAGAGGCTTTCTCTGACATTTGTCAAGGCAAGGTAGGCCGCAAGAGAAGAGATCGTTTGAAGCTTTCTCCGACATCGTAGACTGCATTGCGTAGGCCCCAAGAGGAGATCGTTTGAAGCTTTCTCCGACATCGTAGACTGCATTGCATTCTAACTCTTTAAGAGCTAATAGGCATGAAAAGAAAAGTAAGCAACCCTCTTCGGTCGATGGGGAGCGCAAAAAATACACCAAGGAGGACCCTAGCAAGACCTTCAGACTCAGCTAAAGCACGGAGAGAGACCAAGCAATTCACGTATTGAGTTGTACTTCGGCTGGGAAAGGATTTGAACTGAGCTACCTATGCTATCTTTCTGTTCAGGCAGTCAAAACTCCTCCTTCCGTATCCGCTTTTCATAAGATCTCCAGCTCAAAAGAACCATTCTTTCTATTGGAAAAGCAAGCAAAGCATAGAACCATCTCCACAACGATTCAAGTCTGGGGTCCGTCTATCTATTTCTCCCCGCTTGCTATTCTATTGTGTGTGGGGCTCCTTATTATAGTTCAGCAAGAAAGCTGGCTCAAAATGTGATAGCTAAAGGAATTAGGAACTCCCTTGCCCGTGAAGCATGGTTCAACTCTCATTATACAATATAAAGCATTGAGTTCGCAGGCAGGATCAGTTCAAGGATTAGAGGTCAGCTAGCTCTTATGCGGGAGAAAGATACCTAGTTAAAGGTGCCTCTCATAGGCTTTCTTTCTCGATCTCTTTATGCCTTAGATTGGTGCTCTCTTGGGATCTTCTTGAGGCGAGGAAGAACTCTCTTTTCTTTGTGTCATCCTCTTTCTCTTCCTACTACTCGCTGCTGCCCTAAGTAGTTCGCCTGATTATCTGAATATCTCAATTATATGGGATTCTAATAGAAGGACCTGGCATCAGTGTTCGACTAAGCCGGCATTTAGCAATGTCTATCTAGTAGAGCCTGCTTGTTGGGGTATGGGTTGGGACAGAGAAGAGAGTACAGTACTTTTCTCTCTATGTTTGTTTCTTCTTAAGAACTATAAGGAAGGTTAAGTCAGAAATGAGAGCCTGGCCCAGCATCGTGTAAGTCTTATATCCGTCTTTATATGGCAAAAAGTTAATTCGCTTGCCCTCAGTACTCATGTCAACTCGTCTCTAAGCCAACACGGAGTAAGTAAATCACGAGTGACTATTAGCCATTAGTGCAAGTGGTCAAGGCATGGAGGAGGTCATACTCGAGCGCGTTGAGTTTTGATCCTAAGACCTCATATAACCGTTAGCTTATATAATTAGAATTATTTGTTTATAGCCTTTAGGACAATTTAATCTTTTACCTTTTCAATTTAGGGTTTAAGTTTTCTGATAATTAACTATATAAGACTTTGTACTCTTTATTTCTCATAATTGTTTTTTTTATTCATCAATAAAGAATGACTACTTTTCTTTGGCGTCAATTTCTACATGGTATTAGAGTCTTCAGTTCTATGTTTTTGATAATTAGGTTGAAGAACTGTTAATTCGATCCACAATTTTCTTGAATCGAACTCTGCGGTGAGTTCGCTAGGGAGTGCAAGGGCAGTGCGCCCCCGCCCCGGCTTCAGGGCGAAGCCTCGAAAATATTTTTTGGCACAACCCTACAATTTTGATTAGTTTTTTTTTTTTTCACAATACTTTTGTTTGGTGTTTGGTTATTTGTGAACACAATTTGTTCTATCATCATGAGTGGTTGCACAAAAGATTCGCTTCAATCGATCAGTGTTCAATTGGATGAAAAAAATTATTCGTATTGAGGATATGTTATGAAAAATTTTTTACGAGGAAAATCTATGTGGGGATATGTTTCAAGTGTGCGAGTTCAACTTACGGACATTAATGCTGATGATTATGCAAAGTCGTTAGATGTTTGGGAGACCGATAATGCGAAGATTATTACATGGATCAATAATTCTGTTTCACACTCCATTGGTGCTCAATTGGCCAAGTATGAGACAGCCAAAGAGGTTTGAGATCATCTGACAAGATTATACATACAGTCTAACTTTGCCAAACAATATCAATTAGAAGTAGATATACGTGCACTTCGGTTGCAAGATATGGGGATCCAAGATTTTTATTTTGCCATGTCGAAATTATGGAACCAATTAGCACTCATAGAATCCTTAGAATTGCGAGCATTTCCAGCTTATGTCACTCGTAGAGAAGAGCAACATCTAGTCCAATTCTTGATGGCTCTTCGTGATGACTTTGAAGGATTGCGTGGAACAATTTTGTATCATAGTCCTCTCCTTTCTGTTGATTCAGTAGTACATGAATTGCTAGCTGAGGAGATTCGTCTTAAGTCTCAGGTTGATAAGAGGACTGTTGTACCATCTACGCTATCTGTTTTTGCAGTACCGTAACGGTTTATGTCGCATACTCAAAGTAGGTCGACTTCGAAGATTTCTAGTGATGAGTGTGCTTATTGCAAAGAAAAAGAACATTGAAAGTCTTAATGCCCACTATTGTTGAACACAGGTAAACTACCGCAGCAGCAAAAACGACCACCACAACAACAATATCAGCAACAACGACCTCAACAACCACCATTGCTACATCAGAATGGTTCATAGAAATCTAGTAATCAACCACAACAATTACCAAATGGACTATCTCAGTCTAGTAATGCAGTGGTTGCCCCCTCTTTAGATCCATATATGCTTGAACAGTTTCAACAATTCCTTACTTCACAACCCTCTGCTATGTCTGCTTCTTCTCGTATAGGTTTGTCATCCTCCGATACATCAAGCATATCTTCCTCTTTATGGATCTTAGATTATGGAGTTTCTCATCATATATCACATAACTTGTCATATTTTATCTCCTTATCTTCTAATTCATCTTTATCAGTTATCACGGTTGATGGTACTCCGATGTCGTTATTAGGTGTTGGTTTTGTTGTTACAACTTGCTTGTCTCTTCCTAATGTCTATTATATTCCTACTCTTACACTTAACCTTGTTTCTGTTAGTCAATTGTTTGAGTCTGGACATTTAATCTCTTTTTTCCGTCCAATTGTTATATGCAAGACCCGCGATCTCAGAAGGTGATTGGAATAAGTCGTAGGCAAGGGGGACTCTATATCTTGGATAAACTTCAAGTATCAGATGTTGCAGCTTCTAGTATCGATTTGTCATCTTTCCGATTGAGTCATTCTTCTTCTGATTTTTATTTATGGCATACTCGTTTAGATCATGTTTTAGCCCCACATTTATAATTTTTAGCTTCGTCTGGAGTATTAGGAACTTTAAAAAGTTATGATATTTCAGATTGTAGTGGTTGTAAACTGACAAAATTTTCTACATTACCTTTCAATAAACTCTATCTTTTTCTCCTAATCCTTTTGATCTTGTTCATTCTGATGTGTGGGGGTCTTCTCTTGTTATTACAAAAGGGGATCAAGATATCATGTTTCTTTTATTGATGATTGCACTCACTATACTTGGGTTTATCTTATGAAACATAGATCTGATTATCTTACCATTTTCAATAACTTCAAAAGCTCTTGTCAAGACTCAACATTCAACAGTCATCAAGTATTTTCGTTGCGATTTCGGGGGCGAATACACTTCCAATAATTTTTCTTATTTACTTGCATCAGAAGGTACTATACATCAAACCTCATGTCAAAAACACCTGAACAGAATGAGGTTGCAGAGAGAAAGCATAGACATCTTGTTAAGACAACCCGTTCATTCTTATTGTATGCAGTTGTTCCTAGTATTTTTTAGGGAGAAGCAGTTCTTACTGCTACTCATGTAATTAATAGGATTCTAACTTCTCATAATTCAGGTTTGTCTCATTTTAAAAAACTATATGGTTATTCCTCTTTACGTGTTTTTGGTTGTATCTGTTTTGTTCTCCGACCACACGTTGAGCGTAATAAGTTGTCCTCTAAGTGTGCTTTGTGTGTCTTCCTTGGTTATGATGTTGGTCAAAAAGGATATCGTTGTTTTGATCCAATTAGTAAAAAATTGTATGTCTCTCGTCATATTGTGTTTCTTGAGCATATTTCTTTCATCTTCATACATCTTCTATCACATGACATGACTCATACAGATCTTATTCGCATTGATTCTTTCAGTACCGACACCAACGAAGCATCCCCCACGGCCAGGGGCGGAACCAGAAAAAAAAATTCAGGAGAGTTGAATTACACAGATATATTTTTTTGCGACTAAATAAAAATATTTAATAATTAAAGTTTTACATCAACTCTTGCATAATATACGATGCTGCAGAAACTATACACATAAAGTCTGAATTCTAACGAACAAAGAAGTTAAGCTCTAGTCTATTCATTTCCAGTGTGCTGATCCCTCTAAGGCTCCAACTCTTGCATAATATACGTTGCTGCAGAAACTGCAGCCAAATAAACATGAACGTCACTCACATAAATCATAATATGCATGAAATTCTCATGAGAGAGTGTAGAACTGAGCAAAAAAAAGAGGTTCAGAATTTTGAGGAATCAACGATGAACACTTTAATAACAAATGTTTCTGCCAATACAGAAGCAATAAGAAATAAGTCTACATCTCATTTTGCAACTCACTTGATGACTAACAACATGAAACACTCTCCATGAAACCTATTAAGTTAATCACAGTCAATTGATCTTATTGAACACTTAGGATTCTCATTTAAACCATATAACAGACTACTATACTAATACTTACAATATGTGATTGAAATGATATTGTTAGAGTTTACCAAGAGTCCAAGAGACTAGAACTCGAGAGCCTTTCCCTTGTCCCACTTAATACTCAACCGAATTTCCATAACCTGATAAATTAATATTGAGAACATTTAATCTAACTTGCAAGAGAAAAAAAACTAAAAGTTTAGGAAAGATTAGTCTACCTTTCTTCCATAGGTGAGCTTCATTTCCGGGTTGACACAGAAGTCTGCGACGGCCGACGAGTCGGTACAAGAGGAGGCAATTGGATTCTACGAGACTGCATTTGTTGAAAATATTGTAATATTTGCTCATTTTCAATTGTAGAAAAAATATCTCAATGTATACAACTAGACTGTCATTCATCCATTCATCTCCCATTCTATTGCGTAAATCAGTCTTCACAGTCTTCATTGAAGAAAAAACTTGTTCAACAGAAGCAGTTGCAACTGGTAAAACTAATGTCAACTCTATCATACGATAAACCAATGGCAACACCAAATGTTTTTCAGTCTCAACCAAATTCTGAGCAAAAATTCCCAAGTCGTTAATTGATCCCGCAGATTATAAAAGTAACTCATAAGTTATTGTTCCAAAAATAAATAATCAGTACCACAAAAGTCCTCGTGATAAAAATCAACAAGATGGATGAGTTTGTGAACATCAAATTGAGAGAAAGAATTTCTTAGATGAAGACATGATATGCAACCAAGCACTACGGTTCCCTACATGCTAGTCCTTGGACATGAAGTCACTACGGTTCCCTACATAAGGAGTTGTGTAGTTTGGTATCGACAAACACCACCTGTAACAAGGTGGACAATAAAGTCGATCACTGGGTATGTAATGAATTATGTGGAGGGATGTGAGTGATGTAGATGGGATCTATCCCTTTCATATGACGGAAGCGATATCTATGGGTCCCTTGATTAGTAGGACACGAGAAAGCATGACCATGCTCAAATGAGTCAATTTGAGATATTGAGCTCATTTGATTAAGTGTGTCTACTTAGAGATCAAGAAACATAAAGATTGATAAGAGGATGACACGGTCTATGCCTCATTGATCAATCTAGATATCAAGGATAGAGGGACCAAGTCATACAAGATAATAGCCACAGAAAAGTTAGGTCGGATCTCGACTTTCTCGTCACTTGGGTAGCAATGATGTCTTGCTAGATGTCACTCATTGCTTATGTATCTAAATGTTGATTTGGGTACATTGTCAACGTTACGAGAACCTATTGGGTCATACACAAAGAACAAGTAGATTTGGAGATGCATTCATATGATAAATAATTGGATTAAGTCTAATCCGAATTGGACTTATTGAGTTAGATTCAATTGGATCTAATTATTGTATTAAGTCCAATTCAAACTAGACTCGAGAAAGACAATTCAAATTAATGAAATAGTGATTCATTGAATTTGAATTGCATGAGAATTAATTGAGTAAGACTCGATTGAATTAGACTTGAGTTACACTCGAGTGAATTAGACTTGAGTTAGACTTAAGTGAGCTAAACTTGAGTTAGACTCAAGTAAATATGAAATGAGAGAGCATTCATTGAATTTTCAAAATTCAATGAATCACAATATTCAAATTTCGAAATTGAATATGAAATGAGGAGTTTTCAAAATGGTCCTTAATGAAGAGTGAATATTCATTAAGACTCATTAATGGGATTAATAAGCATTAAGTATTTTCATTAGATGAAAATACTTAAACCATTTTTCTCTCATTTGTTACTACTCTTCATTCTCTTTTCTCTTCTTCTTCCTTCCTTGGCCGAAATCACTCTTGGTTGCTAGCACAACCATAAGTGATTTTCTTCTCCATTTTTGAGAATTTGTAAGACAAACGGAGAAGTACTTGTTCATGTGCATACCGAAAGAGGTACGGACGCTTTGATCATGCTGAGATCCGAGCAGTCGGGATATCGAGTGCACGCACCAAAGGTATACTCTATCATGTCTTTAGATCTAACTTAGTATAAGTTTTTGTTTCCCTTCACATGGATCTTCTGGAGGAAATAGGTTTTTTCGCTGCACGTTTGCGTGTTTAACAACCTATTTCCTTACACATATGACGATTGAATCATTCTAATGCTCTTTTCCAATTGTTGTATCCATATTTTATAAATGCATTATCTACATTTTCTTTATTTAACGGTTTGAAAAGATAACATCAAAAATAAAATGCAGCATCTTTTGATATGTTATAGTCTAGCCATGTATATTTTTTATATCAAGTTCCTTGAAAACTTCTTTCTTGATTACCAAAAGCTGTTTTCGGATACACATGACCATTTGGTTGACAAGGCCCTCGGAGCGCATACTCTCTTCGAGCTTAATCTCGAATAGTAATATCAAATTCTTCAATTGGTTTTCGTAATCCAGGATCACTAACAATATCATCCAAATTTAATTCTACACGGGATTGATTTTCTACATGTTCAATAACATTTGGCTCATTAGAGGAGCCAGAGCCGGAACTACGAGTTCATTTAAAAAATCTCTCCATATCCTACACCAATAAATAATTAAAAATTAATTATGTAATGGACAACTACAAATGTAATGGAAAAATATATGTTGAACTAAAATTTTAATAAACTACCACAATACCACTACCAATCTAATAGAATACTCATGGAAAACTAAACTACAAATGTAATTCTGTATACTAAACTACAATGGTAATATGGTATTCTGTACATTTCCAAAAAAAATAAAAAAAAATAAAAATTAAAACATAGTAAATCTAATTTATAACCTTATGAAGAAATGGTATTGGAAGCTTGGAGCCTTAGAGTTAGAGTCTCGGTTGCCGGTTGGAGAATGGAGACTTCAAACTACTGTCGCCGCCTAGCGCTTGTCGCCTGGCTGTCCGTGAGAGAGACCGCGACAGCGCGACTCCACCGAGGCACCGACTACCGCACTTGGAGACTTGGTTGGAGGCTTGGATCCTTGGACTCTAGAGCCTTAGAGTTGGAGGAGACTAGAGAGTTGAGTGGGAGAGGAAGAAGTTAGGGACTTAGGATTTCCGGTTTCTACCGTTCTGCAAAGTAGCAGTGAAGGGGGCAAAGAAAATAAAAATGAAGATTTATAAAGTTGCAGTCCGTCTTTAATGTGTTTTGTTTTTTTATTATTTAATTTATTTAACTTTGGGCCTCACTCATATTGTTTAATTAAAAATGAAAAGAAATGAAAAAAAACACTTCGTCTTCTTTGACAACGGCAGCGCTGCAGCACACCCGCACGGCCGCACCACACAGTGGCACAGGCGCACAGTTGTACAGCACAGCGCCGTAGCGGCACCGGCGCACAGCGCACCACCACAGGGCCTACACGGCTACACTGCAGCTAGCACCGTGGGCGACGTCTAAGTAGGGGAGGCTGAAGCCTCCTCATCCTCTTGCTCTGTGCAGAAAATTTCTTGCATGTCCAGTGGGTGGCAGATAAGTTGGGAGGGGGCTGAAGCCTCCCTCAGCCTCCCAGTTGGTCCGCCACTGCCCACGGCTACTCTTCCACATGACGACTTCACTGAATCTGATATTCTCGAGGCATCTCCTCCACCTCCCCCTCCTCCTCCTACGACTGTTCCTTCACCTCCAGAGATTGCAGACAATCCTATTAGTCGATCTACACGTCCTCGTAAGTCTACTATACTACATGATTTTGTTTATTCTTGTTATTTTACTTCCTTTGCCTCTGTTCATCATCTTTTTGAGTCTTTGTCCTATAGAGAAGCTGTTGGTAATCATCTTTGGCAGAATGCTATGGACGAGGAATTAACTGCTCTGCATCATACTCATACTTGGGATTTGGTACCTCTGCCACCAAGGAAACGTGTCATTGGTTCTCATTGGTTCTATAAGATCAAAACTAAATCTGATGGTTCTGTAGAACGGTACAAAGCTCGTCTTGTTACTAAAGGTTACTCTCAGGAGTATGACATGAATTATAAGGAAACTTTTGCCCTTGTTGCTAAAATAACCACTGTTCGTATGTTAATTATCGTTGCCTCTGCTCGTCAATGGAAGATATCTCAGATGTATGTCAAAAATACTTTCTTGAATGGTAATCTTCAAGAAGAAATGTATATGGTGCCTCCTCCTGGAGTTGCTCACCGGTCTGGTGAAGTTTGCAGGCTTCGCAAAGCTCTCTATTGACTCAAACAAGCACCACGTGTTTGGTTTGCCAAGTTCTCCATGGTGGTTATCTCGCTTGACTTTCGTCCCAGTAATCATGATTCAGCTTTATTTGTCAAGTGCACGCGTGTAGGACATATACTTTTGTCTTTATATGTGGATGACATGATAATTACTGATGATGATTTTGATGGAATTGAGTATTTGAAGTTTGAATTAGCTTGTTGTTTCGTTATGAAAGACTTGAGTTTACTGTGCTATTTTCTGGGGATTGAGATTGTCTCTTCACTTAAAGGTTATCTCTTGTCTCAATCAAAGTACATATCTGATCTATTTGAGCGTGCACGTCTCACTAACAACAGGGTAGTTGATAATCCCCTTGAGACTAATGCTAGGTACTCTTCATCAAATGGTTCTCCTTTGCCAGATCCTAACCTCTACCGTACATTATGGGAAGCTTAGTTTATCTCACTGTGATTCGTCCTGATATTGCGTATGCTGTACATGTGGTTAATCAGTTTGTCTCTGCACCGACCACAGTTCATTGGGTTGCTATTTTTCGCATTCTTCGGTATCTGCAAGAAACTCAGTTTCAGAATCTCTTACTCCCTTATACTTCCTCGTTAGAGCTCTGTGCATACTCTGATGTTGATTGGGCGGGTGACCTTATGGATCATAAGTCGATCACTGACTTCTGTATTTTTCTTAAAGATTCTCTTATCTCTTGGAAAAGTAAGAAGCAAGATGTTATTTCGAGATCCTCAACAGAAGCCGAGTATCGTGTCATGACTACCACTACTTATGAGATTGTTTGGTTACGTTGGTTGCTTGCAAATATGAGAAATTTTCTTCAAAAACCTATTGCTCTTCATTGTGATAATCAGAGTGTCATTTAGGCTGCGCATAATATAATTTTTCATGAGAGAACGAAGGATATTGAGATAGATTGTCATTTTACTTGTCATCATCTACAGCATGACACTATCATATTATCTTTTGTTCCTTCCTCACTGCAGATGGCTATACGTTTACCAAGACTCATTCTGCTTCGCGCTTCCGATTTTTATCTGACAAACTCTCAATGCTTCTGGCTATAGCATCGTGAGTTTGAGGGAAATGTTAGCTTATATAATTAGAATTATTTGTTTATAGTCTTTAAAGCAATTTAGTCTTTTACCTTTTCAATTTAGGGTTTAGATTTTCTGATAATTAACTATATAAGACTTTATACTTTTTATTTCTCATAACCTTTTTTTTTTGAATTCATCAATAAAGATGACTACTTTTCTTTAGCGTCAATTTCTACAGTGACAACACTCCCATGTCTTAACCACTATACTACCCCGAGGGGACTCTTATATCCGTTTTTATGATCTATCAGAATGGACAATGATCTCTATCTATCTCTATGTGAAAAGAGGAGGATTTCTAATTGTACATGTATGATTTGACCTAATCTTTCATTTCATATTGAAAAAAGCAATAGCATTAGAAGACCAAGCCACTCTCTAGCTCTTCATCCTACTCTACTTGCTTGGGAATGAATGTCAGTCCCACAGCTAAATAATATATGTTTGATATTACAGGCTGGGATGAATAAGTCTACAATCTGCTATGGACTACTATGTGGATCTACTACTATTGACTGTGGAGCAAGGACGGGAGACCTATTCTTCTACCTTTTGATGAGGTCTGCTTCAGTGGCGGACCGACTGGAGAAGCTGAGGGAGGCTTCAGCCCCCCCCCCCCCTAGCTGGCTGCCGCCCATTGGATATCATCAGATGGCAAGAAATTTTCCGCACATAACAAGAGGATGAGGAGGCTTCAGCCTCCCCCACTTGGACGCCGCCCACGGCGCTAGCTGTCATTGCCAGTGTAGCCCTGTAGGCCCTGTGGAGGTGGGCTGCAGCGCTGCCACTGCCGGAGAAGACGAAGTGTTTTTTTTCATTTCTTTTTCATTTTTAATTAAATAATATGAGTGGGGCCCAAAGTTAAATAAATTAAATAATAAAAAAATAAAACACATTAAAGATGGACTGCAACTTTATAAATCTGCATTTTTATTTTCTTTGCCCCCTTCGTTGCTGCTTCGCAGGACGGCAGAAACCGGAAACCCCAAGTCCCTAATTTCATCCTCTCCCACTTAACTCTCCAGTCTCCTCCAATTCCAAGGCTCTAGAGTCCAAGGATCCAAGCCTCCAACCAAGTCTCCAAGTGCGGTAGTCGGTGCCTCGGTGGAGTCACGTTGTCGCGGTCTCTCTCGCGGACAGTCAGGCGGCAAGCGCCAGGCGGCGACAGTAGTCTGAAGCCTCCATTCTCCAACCGGCAACCGAGTCTCTAACTCTAAGGCTCCAAGCTTCAACACCATTTCTTCATAAGGTTAGAAATTAGATTTACTGTGTTTTAATTTTTTTATTATTTAATTTTTTTTTTTGAAATATACATAATACCATATTACCATTGTAGTTTAGTATACATAATTACATTTGTAGTTTAGTTTTCCATGAGTATTCTATTAGATTGGTAGTGGTATTGTGGTAGTTTATTAAAGTTTTAGTTCAACATATATTTTTCAATTACATTTGTAGTTCTCCATTACCTAATTTATTTTTAGTTATTTATTTGTGTAGGATATGGAGAGGTCTTTTAAATGAACTCGTAGTTCCGGATCTAGCTCCTCTAATGAGCCGAATGTTATAGAACAAGTAGAAAATCAATCATGTGTAGAATTAAATTTGGATGATATTGTTAGTGATCCGGGATTACAAAAACCAATTGAAGAATTTGATATTACTATTCGAGATCAAGCTCGAAAAGAGTATGCGCTCCGAGGGCCTTGTCAACCAAATGGTCATGTGTATCCGAAAACAACTTTTGGTAATCAAGAAAGAAGTTTTCAAGGAACTTGGTATAAAAAATATACATGGTTAGAGTATAGCATATCAAAAGATGCTCCATTTTATTTTTGGTGTTATCTTTTCAAACCATTAAATAAAGAAAATGTAGATAATGCCTTTATAAAAGATGGATACAACAATTGGAAAAGGGCATTAAAAAGATTCAATCGTCATATGGGGACTGTGAATAGTTGTTACAATGAAGCTAGAATACAATTTGAGGCTTTCAAGATCAAAGGCATAGTGTGGGGAATATTTTACGAGTACATAGTCGCGATATGGAAATTGATTATCACACTCGTTTAACAGCAATGTTGGATGTGACACGCTTTCTATTGAAGCAAGGGTTGCCCTTTTGTGGACACGATGAGTCAACTAGTTCTTCAAAAAGAGGTAATTTTCTTGAATTGTTTGAATGGTATAGTCAACGAAATAAAGAGGTTTCTAAAATTATAAAACAAAATGCTCTCGCAAACAATCAATTGACTTCCCCAAAAATTCAAAAGGATTTAACACGTGCTTGTGCTTCAAAGATTACACTTGCCATAATCAATGATATTGAAGATAAATTCTTTTCTTTGATGGTTGATGAGGCTTAGGACAGTTCAATGAAGGAGCATATGAGAGTTGTTTTGAGGTATGTGAATAAAAAAGGATGTGTGATTGAACGATTTCTTGCAGTTGTGCATGTGCCTGACACTAGTTCTCATTCTTTGAAAATAGCTATTGATGTTTTATTTGTGCAACATGGTTTATCATTATCTAGATTGAGAGGCCAAGGATATGATGGAGCTTCAAATATGCGTGGTGAGTTCAATGGATTGAAATCCCTGATACCACAAGAAAATCCATTTGCAATGTATGTTCATTATTTTTCTCACCAGTCCAATTAGTTCTTGTTACTGTTGCCCATGACAATTTTACTGTGAGTGAATTTTTTGGGTATATCACTATGATTAAGAACAGGGCCGTCTCAAGGTTTCATGAGGCCCTAGGCCAAAAAAAATTAGGTCTTTAATAATTTTTTTTTAAAAAAAAAATTTCCCCTCACCCTTTTTCATTCGGACTTGGGACCGACAATGACGGGTTTAAATTTTTTTTTAAAAAAAATAAATATTAATTTAAAAGTAAATTTTTATATAAAATTTAGTTTTCTAGTTTTTTGAGATGCAAAATTATTAATTAAATTTTTATATTCAAGTTTTGATAATAAATTTTTTTCAATTGATAAAATTGCTAGATTATTTAATCTTTCTTGAGACATTGTTGAACGTAAATAATATTTTATTAATTTTAATTTTGAAAAACTTCTTTCTGCCGAAGCTACACTAACCGATATAGTTAATAATATTCTATAAGCTATCCATGCATTAGGAAAAGAATTTAATTTTTTTATAAGGTTCAAAACCTCAAGTGCGGTTTTTAATTCTGGATTTATTATTTCTTTTAAAACTTTTAATTCTAAAAATAAATCTATACCATCAATATCAGATAACATGTCATGTGTTAAAAAATTTTCAAGATTTAAACATTTTATTTTTAAAAAATTATCATCAAGCAATTTTAAATTTTCTATGTCATATAAAAAATTAAAATTATCTTCATATATTTTAAATTGTTCAAATATACTTTGAAGTGAAGAAATAGCATGGTCAATAATATAATTAAAATAATTAATTTTAAAAGATTCTTCAGGTGAAAGTTTCACCTCATTAATTTTATTCTCATCAAATCATTTATTTCTTTTAATTACACGTTTTTCACGAAATTTTGGTTCTATATTCATTTCATTTGCAATCTCTTTAGCAGAAATCACAGCAGATATGAATCCATTTTCTCTATAATCATTAAAAAAAGAAACAAGACCTTTTAACTAATCTAATGCAATAGTAATATTCATATCTTTATACTGTAAAGATTTACTGACAGTATTAACTGTAAATAATATATCATACCAAATAACCATACCTAATAAAAATTCAAAATTTTCAAACTCATATGTTGCTAAAGAATTTGCTTCACTTTTTGTTTTAGGATCATCACTAGTTTCTGCAAGTTTATATAAATCTTCTCTTATCTGTGGAGCTTGATATTTTATTGCTTTAACACTTTCAAGATGACTTTCCCAACATGTTTGTGATAATGGTTTAAGAGTTAAATTAGAAACATGGTCTTGTAAATTTTTCCATCTTTTTGTAGAAGAAGAAAATAATGAGTAAATACGTTGTATCACACCAAAAAATGTTATAGCACTAGGACAAGAATTAGCTATATCACATAGTACTAAATTAAGACTATGACAACCACATGGTGTATAAAAAGCTCTAGAATTTATATCTAATAATCTCTTTTGTACGCCTTGTTGTTTACCTTTCATATTAGCTCCATTATCATATCCTTGTCCTCTTATGTCATTTACATCTAGTTCAATTTTCTTTATTATATTAATAAGAGTGTCAAAAAGACTTTTTCCTGATGTATCATCTACTTTTAAAAATTCTATAAAATATTCTTCTATTTTAATTGGACTTGTTGAAATATCTACACATCTTAATATAAGAGACATTTGTTCTTGATGACTTACATCAGGAGTACAACAATCAAGTATAATTGAAAAATATTTTACTTCTTTTATTTTTTTAATTATAATATTGTTTACTTCTTTTCCTAATATATTTATTAACTCATTTTGTATATTATGCCCCAGATAATGATTATGAATTTTTCCATTTTGAATACGTTTAAGGTGTTCTTGCATTATAGGATCAAATTCTGCAATCATTTCAATTAAACCTAAAAAATTTCCATTGTTATCTTGATAAATTTTCTCATTTGTACCATGAAATGCCAAATTATTTTTTGCAAGATTTTTAACTATAGCAATAATTCTTATTAATACATTATTCCAATGTTCTTTTTCCTTATTTATTTTTTCTTGTAAATTTTGATCAATTGTTTTATTTTTAACCAATCTCATTTCAATATCAAATCAAATATTCATATTTATAATATGTTCACTGCTTGTTTCGTGACTTTTAAGTTTGGCACTAAGATTTTTCCAATCTCGACATCCTTCATTTGCTAATTGTATTGTAATTGATTTTTGACTAAATAATTTACAACAAAAATAAAATACTTTATCTAATTCTTTTAAATATATTAATCATTTTCTATCATGTTTTTCTCCATTTGGCAATTTTCGAATGTAATGAATTATAGAAAAATGTCTAGAATTTTCATCATTTGGAAAAGAAATATTGATTTATCTAATTGGACCTTTTTCAACTAATAAATCTATTAAATTGGTATTAATATTTTTTCATTGTGCTGGATAATATATATTTTAAATAATAGTTTCATCAATATTATTTAAAAAATTATCTTCATGGTCTTTTAAGTCATCTTTTTTTTCTTCTGAATTACAATTATTTTCTTCATTAATATTAATATTTGATGAATTCGATTTATGATCATTAGAAAGTTCTTGATAGATTTCTGTTTGTCCTAAAGTATTATCCTCCGATGAAAATTCAGTTAATTTTTCATTTAAATTTTTAATTGTATTATTTTCTGAATTTTGATTTTGATTATTAATAATAAATCTAGCAAGTGCACCTTTTTGAGATTGAATAAATTCTTCTATTTTTCTTTTTTTCATACATTTCATATATCCAGAATCATATTTTTTTACAGACATATTTATATTAAAATAATAATAACAAAGAAAATATAAGTCTCTACTATTTTATCAAAATAAAATTACATAAAATTAAATTAACAATAAAACATGATTTCCGCAGTGTAGTTTTAATTTAATGATATTTCAAACTTCGACTATTACCTGCACAAATATAATAAGAAAATAAAATTATTAAATTTAATTTGCATGAATCAATTTAAATAGTATATAATAAACTGTACTTAACAATTAACAGTCTAACAAGTATATAATAAATCAGATTATTGTAGTTAAAAAGTATTAAAAATTTATGAATCATATTTTATGATTTTTTAATTGCATAAATCAGGTTAGTAAATAGTAATGTTAGTAATTTGCTTGCATTGAAAAATAAAATATGGAGAAAAAGATTTCATACAATTGGTCAATTGCTAATGATCTATTTTTCTAACGATATTTGGATTCATTCTATCTACAATTTATTATTTATACAAAACAATAAAGAATATTTTGATAAAGAAGAAAAAATCGTAAAAAGTATTACCAGATGATCGAGGAAGACGAAGGACGTCTTCTGAAATTGAGAGTTGAGAGCACTAATGCGGCGACGAGGGAGAAAAAATTCAAAGAATGAAATTTGAGAGAATCAGTAGTGAGAATATAAGAAGAATGTGATTATGTGAAGAAAAGAAAATGAAATTCGGATGTGGAACAGTGGAAGGTTGATAGCTTTAATAGAATTGTATATGAATATAATAATTATAATTAAGATATCATTAATTAAAATTTCATTGGAATTAATTAAAGTTTCCATTGGAATTGATAACTAACTTTGACTTGTGGAAATCGAAGGGTTACATTTCAAAAGTAACGATTTTATCATTTAACAAAATTAAATTTTAATTATTAAATATATTTAAGAAAATTTAATACTAATGGGCCCTAATTTTATTGGGGCCCTAGGCATAGGCCTTAAAGGCCTATGCCTTAAGCCGACACTGATTATGAATATATTTGGAGCATCTTGTAAGAAGAGAGATCAACTTTGAAAGATTCAACATGATAAAATAATTACTGAATTGGAAAGTGGAGAAATTACTAGTGGAAAAGGAAAAAAATCAAGAAACTAATTTAGCAAGACCTGAAGATACTCGTTGGGGATCACACTACTTAACATTACTTCGTTTATGCTCTATGTGGTCTTCAGTGATAGAAGTGTTAGGAAATGTACATGATGACGCCTCTTATTCTGCGAATAAAGGTGTTGCCGCAGGTTTAATTAAGAAGATGGAGAGTTGTCAATTTGTTTTTGTGTTACATTTAATGAAGTATATATTGGGAATTACAAATGAGTTATCACTTTCCCTACAACAAGGGGATCAAAATATTATTCAAGCCATGTCCTTGGTTCAAAATGTGAAATGTTGACTACAAGACTTCAGGGAAGATGGATGACAGATAATTTTGGAACAAGTTAACACATTTTTGTGAATTGAATATGATTCCAATACTTGATATGGAGGACAACATGCTAACTCGTGGTCATGGTAGGCGTAGAGGGCAACTCATCACCAATTTTCATCATTATCGTGTGGAGATTTTTTGTCAGGTATTATTTCTAAAAATCTATCTTTTTTTTTGTTAAAGAAATTTTATTGATTATTAATATTATCATGGTTACAAATTTGAATGCTAGGTTGTTGATTGCTTGGTTGCATATCATGTCTTCATCCAAGAAATTCTTTCTCAATTTGATGTTTACAATCTCATCCATCTTGCTTATTTTTATCCCGAGGACTTCTGTGGTACTGATTATTTATTTTTGGAACAACAACTTATGAGTTACTTTTATAATCTGCGAGATGATCCTTACTTTTTTTCAACTAATGACTTGGGAATTTTTGCTCAGAAATTGGTTGAGACTAAAAAATATTTGGTGTTCCCATTGGTTTATCGTATGATAGAGTCGGCATTAGTTTTACCAGTTGCAACTGCTTCGATTGAATGAGTTTTTTCTGCAATGAAGACTATGAAGACTAATTTACGTAATAGAATGGGAGATGAATGGATGAATGACAGTCTAGTTGTATACATTGAAAGGGATATTTTTCTACAATTGAAAATGAGCAAATATTATAACATTTTCAACAAATGCAGTCTCGTAGAATCCAATTGCCTCCTCTTGTACCGACTCATCAGCTATCGCAGACTTCTGTGCCTCCTCTGTTCTACACTATCTCTCATGAGAATTTCATGCATATTATGATTTATGTGAGTTACGTTCATGTTTATTTGGCCGCAGTTTTTACAACAACGTATATTATGCAAGAGTTGGAGCCTTGGAGGGATCAACACACTAGAAATGAATAGACTAGAGCTTAACTTCTTTGTCCGTTAGATTTTAGACTTCATGTGTATAGTTTCTGCAGCATCGTATATTGTGCAAGAGTTGATATAAAATTTTAATTATTAAATATTTTTAGTTAGTTGTAAAAAAAATATATCTATGTAATTCAACCCCTAAATTTTTTTTTTCTAGTTCTGCCCCGATCTGCTTGGACCAGTTCAGACATTTGATGGATTGTATGAGAGCTCAAGTGTCTTCCTTCTTTTGAGCTATTCATTCATGTCGTGCATACTTATCTAATCTAAGAGCCGGTGAGAGGAATTGGTAGTGGGTATATTTTAATAGTTTTCGTTTATTTAACATTAATAATTTAAAATTTTTTTTATTGTTCATTAGGAAATTCACGCGATGAGAACACAATTAGAGACTACAAAGTACGATGCTATAAAATATTGCATTGGTACTCTCGTTTCATTATCATCAGTTGGTCTTGCTTTTCCTTTGAACAACAGATAAGAGTTTTTTTATGCTATCCACAGCTATTGAACTTATCTTTCCCTGAGCGACAAGCTCAGGACTGAAGTCTGTTATATGAGTTAGTAGCAATCAATGGATATGATAAACTTGCTGAGTTTTATGTTGAGCAGTAATTCAATACTAAACTTAGCAGTGACCTTAATAGATCCAAAGTTAAGATCGAATCTTTTTAGTAAATTAATTTTTATAATTAATTGATCAAATAGACATTTTGAAAAAGTACAAAATTCTTTTAATATATATATTTTTAAATAATGTTCGTCTGTTTTGTATTTCACACGAATGGGAATGCTACACAGACTTCTTAAGGCATCCACAATGGGAGCTCCTTCGGAGCTCCCATTGCGAATGTGGCAGTACGGACCCATTTGTCAAGGAGCGGCTCCATACAGATGGAGCCGCTCGTTCATCTTTTTTTTTTTTTTTTTTTTTTTTTTTTTTTAATTTTTTTAATTAAAATAATTTTTTTAATTTAAATATAATATTAGAGATGTCTTTTTAATTAGGAAAGAAATATTAAGTGTGAAGATTTATATATAATGAAAAGTGTGGGACCCATGAAAGAGTTGTTGAGAGATTTTTTGATAGTGAAAAGAGGTATGAGATTTTTAACTTTTGATGTGGCGCAGCCGTGGCAACGAAGGAGCTCTCAATGAGCTCTAACCGTTATAGATGCCCTTAATCGTAAACAATGTCAGGTACACTCGTGAATTAATATTATTAAATGGCCATGGCACAAGAAGAATTCAGACTCACCTTTGATCAAGAAGCTCTTGAAGATCTAAACCAAGATATTAGTGGCATCAAATGGAATTAGGGGAGCAAATATGCAAATGATGGATTGATTTTTGTGTGTGTGTGTGTGGTGGGGGGGTGGGGGGGGGAGTCACAAATACTTACAAATTTTTCATGCCAAAGGGGCGGAAGTTTCATGAAATTTAATGATGTGGAAGCTGAAAATCATGTCAAAATATCACTTCATACTATGGATGCTTGCACATGGTAATTTGAGAACCACAGATAGAATGATGTATGAACTAAATAAGGAGTGTGTCTTATGCCGGCAATAAGAAGAATCAAACCATAATTTATTCTTTGTATGTTTGATTGCTTGTGCCCTTTTGAGCAAGGTAAAACAAAGGCTAGAAATCCATCATAATTTCCATTCTTTTGATAAGTTACAATAGATTTTTGGGAGACGTTATAAGGGTGGAAATTGCAAGTTGAAGGCCTAACATTTAGGTATCTCTAGCCTAATCTATTATATGTGAGAAGCTAGAAACAAATGTCATTATCAAAGTATTGCTCCGGATGTTGATCGACTGGTCCGTAAGATTAAGTTCATGTATACCAAATGGTGGACCTCCGACATGATGATGCATTATATGCTGCTGCTCGTGAGCTACGTGTTGTCCGTGTGTTTTGATGCTCCACTTGCTCTCTGTGCTTTTGATGCTCCAATTGCTATCCGTGCTTTTCTTGACAGAGTGATACTTGCTCCACGTTTTTGCTATGTTTACTGTCCGCAAGGTTTTAAAATTCGCTAGGCGTTAATCGGGCGGTAGACCAGCGCCTAGCGCCTAGGCGGGGACTAGGCGTCGCTAAGCGGATTCCTCTGTATCCCTTGTTTCATGTGGACTGTGGACAATGTTATATGCAAATCTAAATATTGTCTTCAACAATTTCATAGCAATGAAGATCTATGTATGCTGAAATAAATACATATTTTCCAATACCAAAAAATGAAAAACTATAAAAGAAAACTAATAGTTTTGTGCAAAGGAAATATACTAGGCTCAGTAAATATGAGTAAAAGAAACAGTTAAACAATAGAACATGCAGCAAGTTATCATAATCATATAGTAAACAGAAGAACATTGGAAAATAGTAGCAATAGTTCAATTCAAGATTCCAATGCATTGTGAACTAGTAACTACTAAGCAAAATATAATTGTTAAATAACATAAATCATGTCTTAACAAAATGAGTTCAAAATTACACAACTAATAATATCTCATAGACTCATATTTATTCTGCTTCTTCTTCTCCATAATTTTCAATAACTTGTTCTTCATTGGACACAAACTCAATATCATTATTGTGATCCTCGTCTTCTTCTTCGGATTCAAAATCATCTTCATGGAGTTCTCTCACTCTAGAACTTCTTTGGGGTTGTAGATTTTCATCTGCTCCACTTGCTTCATCAACCATTTGCCAAGTGAGCCCGGAACCTAGTTCAACTTCATCATCTTCCCCACCATCCACAATCCAACCTTGTGCATTTGAAGCGTCTTTTGCAAGGACATCAACATTTCTTTCTTTTTCTCTTTTTTGTTTGTTCAACAATCTAACATTAAATTGGACAAATACTAGATTATTCAACCTGTTGGCATCCAACCTATTTCTTTTCTTTGTGTGAATCTAAAAAAACAGAGAAAGTAAATACTATAGTTAGTACCTGAATATAGAGTATAGACGTTAAAAATTATAACTAATTTAATTAAAGAGTAGACTGAAAGTTTAAAACTTACTTTTTCAAATGTACTCCAATTTCTTTCACACCCAGATGAACTTGTAGTTAATGAAAGTATCCTCAATGCCACCCTTAACAAGTTAGGTGTGTGAGCACAGTATATACTCCACCATGCACATGGATCAAATGTATCATCATTTTTTTCACATGCTTTTGCTGTCAATGTTTTTCCAAATAGCCCAGTCTTATTTCTATATTTTGAAAATTCCTTGTTAATAATTGTATCTTGTAGATCTAACTCATTGGCATGCAAAGTTTCCATGCATTCAAAAATCCCCATCGCGACCTCCTCATAAAGAACAATCGAACTATCTTTGTAGTAAAAATAAGGATTCAACAAAAATGCAGTGGTATGCAATGATGTATCAAGTCTATCCTTCATTTTTGACTCAATAATGACTATGATAGGCTGATAATTTGATTCCACGTTATTCAGAGCCACCTTGATATCTTCTTTAGCTTGAAGAAGCTCCCCATATAGAAACCACATCGATGGCTTTCTATCTCCATCTACCAATCGAAGAACTCTTACCAAAGGAGCAAATATTTTCAAACAAAGTGTCACACCATTCCAAAAACTCATGCTCATCACTGTAGAGTAAGCCAATTTTCCTTTGTTTGTTTTTGACCATTTACATTTCTCCCACATATCACTTGTAAACATGGCCTTTAAACTAGCTTTTTTTTCAATCAAACTTTGCAATGTGAGGAAATTTGATGCAAACCTGGTAACTCCTGGTCGGACTATGTCTCTCTTCTTCGTGAAACTTCTCATCAATGATAAAGTCTTATGGTGAGCATAGATGAAAATGGTAAAAGCCTTGGACTGCTCAATTACCTTTTTATATCGTGGAAGTTTGCCAATACTTTCAAGCATGAGATTAATAGTGTGAGTTACACATGAACTCCAAAAGATCCCGGATCGTTTTTCTCTCATCAATTTAGTTGTAGCCATATTGTTGGTGGCATTGTCTGTAACAATCTGAACAATATTCTGAGCTCCTACTTGTTCAACACACTTGTCAACATACTCAAAAATAAGTTCAGCTGTATGCGCCTCCTTTGAAGACTCCTTAGACTCTAAAAATGTAGTACCCTCCTTGCAATTAACACACAAATTTAAGATGCTTCTTCTTTTTCTATTACTCCATGCATCTGTCATGATTGAGCATCCATTCTTTGCCCATTCTTCTTCATGTTTCTTCAGCAATTGTTTTGTTCTTTCAACTTCGGTTTTCAATAGTGGCTCCCTAAGTTGATATTGAGTTGAAGGCTTGAATCCTGGTCCAAATTGACCCACTGCCTCCATTAGTTGCTTGAAGCTATCATTATCAACAGCATTGAATGAGATTCCATTTTCATAAACTCATCTCCCAACATATTGTTGAACTTGTTGAGTTCTCTCTTTGAAAAGAGTCTCATTTATATTTTTTTGGCGAAACACTTTACTTCCACTGGAGCCTGCATTTTCTGGAGCAATTGCCAAAACATATCTATCCATGGGGCCAAGTGGAAGAGGTTTTTTAACTCCATCCATCCCTTCAATTTCAAGATCTTCTTCTTCATCTACCGAAATAGTCACCTCTGCTCTACAACTTTGTTCTTCTATTATTTTATTCTTCTTTCTGTTTCTCCCTTCTAAAATAACCTGTTTGCACTTATTTTTGTCTTCTTGAGATGCTTTTCGACAACCAGATACATTTCCAGGTATATTTCCAATATGCTCCTTTATTCTATACACTCCTCCTGACATTGCTTTTCCACATAACTTACATTTAATTTTATCGAGATTCTTAGGATCAATCAATATCCCAAACTCCCATGCGATGTCATTTGACTTTCTTCTAAGAATCCCGGATTCGGGTTGAGTGACAAATGCTGTCGAAGATGGATTGCTTGCCATTGATAACAGTCTAACAGATAATCTGAAAAAATTATATATAACAAAACATAATCACATAACATATTAACATGATAATAAAATTTAATTATACCATACAGACATACAATATAAAATATTTCAATAACATTAAGTCATTAACAAATCTGAGAATATTTTTTTATATATTTTAATCTAATTAATAAAATTTATTCGATATTTGTTTAAATAAATTAAATTTTAAATATATTTTTTATATTTTTAAATCTGTTTTATACTTTTATAAATTAATAATATTTATTGAATTTTTTTAAATTTTAATTTATTTTTCATATTTTTAAAATTGATTTATATAAATTAATAATATTTATTAGATTTTTTAAACTTTTAATTTATTTTTCATATTTTTAAAACTGATTTATATAAATTAATAATATTTATTAGAATTTTTAAAATTTTAATATAATTTTAATATTTATAAATCCGATTAATATAAATTAATAATATATAAAATTTATAAATATGATTTATATAAAATATAAATTAATAATATGTATTATATTTTTTAAATTTTAAATATTTTTAAATTTTTTATTTTTTAAATCTGATAAATGATAATATTTATTATAATTTTTAAATCTGTTAATATATAAATTAATATTTAATATTATTTATTTAAAAAAATTAAGTATATTATTTATATATTTAAATCTGATTATATAAGTTATAAAATTAATAATGGAATTTTATTTTTATATATAATTTTATATATTCAAATTTCTTTTATAAAAACTAATAAAATTTATTATAAAAAAATAAATTTAAAATATATTTAATTGGGATGATAATTTTATTAGGTTTTACGAACCAACCTATTATTGAATTTGAAATTATCCCCATTAGGAATTGTTTTAATTTAATAAATCTAAAAACAAAAACAAAAAAACAAAAAACGCCGTCCCCGTCTCTCTATCGTGACTCGCACGACGGCGTGGACGCCACCAGCCGCCACCGGCGCCGCAGGAAGCTTCGCCGAACGTGTCCGGCGCGTCCGACGAAGTCTGACGTTGCTTCCAGCGGCGCCGAAAACGTCGCGGAAAGCTTCCAGTGCCGCTGGAAGCTTCACGAGATGCTGCCGGACGCGTCCTACGACGCTTCTGGCGGCTGCGGACGCGTCTGGCGTCGCCGGAGACTGCGCAACATGACTCAACAGGAATAAAAAAAAGTTAACAACTTAATGAAACAAGACGTAAAAACTTACCGGAGCCCGGAGCGACGAAGCCTTCGACGCAGCAACGATGAGAGAAGTCAGCCGTAAACAGCAAATTTGGAAGACGAAGCGGCGCACGGCGAAGACGTAAACAACAAATTTGGAACAAAACATTAAAAGTTTAAAACCTAAATAACTCGGCCGAGGCCCGCTGAGTTCCGCCGAGTCCCGCCGAGAGCCAACTAGGACCGCCGAGAGCCGCCTAGGGCACCCGCCTGGGAGGTTTCCGGCGCGGCTTGATGTCGCGCAGCGCCTAGGCGGCCGCCTAGCCCGAGTTTTCGATCACTGGCTGTCCGTGTTTTGATTGCCACACTGCTGTTCATGTTTTGTAATGGATGTAATGTTGTTTGTGGGATGTTGTGTGAGTGATTAGTGAGTGATTTGCCTTTGTTTTATGCTTGTAATATGAGACATCGCCATGGGTGTATTGTGCCCATGTGATGCATGATTGTAAAAGTGCATGACCATGTAAGTGAATTGAGTGATGATCAAAAAGTTTACCTGAGCGGATAAACTCTTAACTACTTGTATGGTTTGATATTCGATTTGAGTCTTTACCTCTTAAATCAAAGTATATATATATAGTTTGGTCCATAACATAAGATTAAATTTTCATGATAATTAAAAACATTGGTTTTTTTGTTGTTGTGTTACTCAATTCTAATTCAATCCATCTAATATACATGATAGGTTTAATCGGTCTTAATCAAAATTAAATATTTTTTAAAGATTAAAAAGAATTAAAACGTAGAAGAATATAGATTTTGGGATTTCTATGTATTTTTTTGTCAGTACAAATTAAAATCAACACAGATAAAATTGGATCAGACTTAAACACATCACAAATCCCTAATCGAACAAAGACAGGAAGAATGATCTATATATTGTCACCAATGTGAAAGAGAGATCCTAAAAATTTTCTCTGTTTTTTTTATTTCTTTTCCTTTTTCTCAGGCTACGTGCTACGTAAAAAGTTTTCATATAATGTATTTTATTATGAAAATTTTTATATTTAATTGTAAAATTAAATTAATTTATCTTCCCTAACTATTTCTTAATCAATTTTAAGGTGTACCTATAAAAAGTGAAACATAAGCGTTTTAAAATTGTGAAGTGCATGATCAATATTCAAAATGAATTTAATAATTTCCCGTGTTTAAATTTATACTGATGGATAAATGTTTGTTTAGATTGGGATTTGTTGGATTAATTGATTAATATTAATCAGTAACAAATAAGTTTAAATATATTAATCTAGTTAGTTAAGTTGTTAGCTAATTAAATTGTTGTTTGATAACTTATATTTAAATAATTAAATACCATTAAGTTTAACTAGATTAATGGGGTGGGATGCCCAGTTAGTTAAAAAATAATAAGACAGAGATCAATTTCTCTATCGGAAAAAACTCCTCCCACCTCTTAATCACTTGATTATAACCTAAGTGATTATATCTATGATTTTTTAAATTTTATTGATTTGACTACCTCACCTACTGCCTTGACCGCCTCATCCATTGCTTCTCGTGCCCCAGAAGTAGATTGTCATGGTTAAACCCTCTGGTGATAGATCAGGAATCTAGAATTCAAGACTCAACTACGGCGTATTATTGAAAATTTTTCTCCTTAATGAATAACAGACCTAAGAATACCGGCTATCAGGATGAACCTCCAAGTATTATTCATCGATTTACCCAGATAATCGATGAAAAACATTCGTAAGACCGGACCATTCACCCAAGATTCGATTTTACCCAACCTAATTAATCATTTTTTTTTATCATCCCACCCACTACCTTGCCCGTCTCCAACCTCGCCTCATCTTTGAGCACCTAAGGCAGTGTGGTTGATACCCACCTCTCACCTAGACAACCGGCGTTTAGAACACTAATATCAACTTTAAATAGCAATCATCATTGTAGTAACTAAGGTTTAAAGTACAATTTATGTCTTATTGCACATTGACTTCAAATTTAAGAGTAGCAAGTTAGAAGAATATAATAATTATTTTAACTAATAATTATTCCTTCCTAATCCAAGGATAAGTGTAATCCATTATCTAGTATTCTAATACCATTAATAATCCCACCAATAATTCTGAAGGCCTATATTAAAAATTTCTCCTACAATTTTTAACATTGGAATTGAATTTTCATGTATTCATGAATATATTTAGGTTATCTAGGAGTTGAAGTTGTTAACCTAGGAGTTGGAGTAGGAATAGAAAATTTTAAATTGAATAGGAATAGGTACATGGTTTCTCCAGCACTAGTCTACTCTTCTTTGCCATTGTCAATGCTTCTAATTGGTGCATCTCCTCTTCATTTCCATTTTTTTCAATGTTCCATCTTCTCCCTGTTATAAATAGATAGAATTTAATGAGTTACAAAAGACATGTTGGTGCTCAACCCCTTCCTATTCCCCCTCTTCTTTTCAGTGACAAAATCAAAGAATGAGGCATGGTAGATAATCTTCGTATCTCGACTGAGACAAGGCCCTTATCTCGGTCAGAACAATTAAAATTGTGTCCGCATGGGCAACACTGATATTTACTCACTATCATCAGGATATTGTTTCAATGGTTCCAGACCAATACCAATCAACACAGGCAGCAGCTAAAAGGTTTATATCAAATAACTTGCAATCAGGTAGGATGATAAAAAAAGAACAATAAAGAAAGAAAATTTAAAGAATGAAAAAAAAAAGAATAAATAAAATAGAAAACCATAAGAAACAGAAAGAGAAGAACTACTTGAAGGTCGCAGTACAGCTACCCATAACCCATCACTCTCATACAAATGTTCATTAATCGTTCACAGGTGCCTCCAGATGTTTGGTGGTGGTTATTACTCTGCCATTCTTGACAATAGATTGTTAAATTAAAGAAGAGTGACCTACAATAAAACCATGATTAGACATATACCCGTCCCCTCGGGATGGACTAATAGCTAGTGCATGGAATGTTGCCACCATGAGGTCTGGGGGTCAAATCCCGACTAGTAGCCGGGTTCCTACCCTCCCCTATGCCCTAATCATTGTCCGGACTAGTAGCCCCGTGATTTACCTCCTCCGTGTTAACCAAAGGACGGATTGGCGGAAGCGCTGGAGGCAAGCGAATCGTCTTTTGCCACCATGATTAGGCATATACCCGTCCCCTTGGGACGGACAGTTAGATATCTCATGGTGATATGGTGATGCTGCCGCCATAAGATTTGAGAATCAAATCTCGATTAGTAACCGAATGCCTGCTCTCTTCCATGCACTATTCGACTGCCCAGGCTAGTAATCATCCATAATTTATCTCTTTCGTGTTGGTCTAGGATGAACTAGCAAATGCTGGAGGCGAGCGAATCGTCTTTTGCCACTATGATTAAGCATACACCCTCCTAATATGAAGATCTTAGAACATACAAATGATTCAAAATGTTACATTAAAAAACTAAAGTTCTAAATTTGGCTAGGAGTTAGAGTAGTGTCTAGCGCCTAGGCTGCCTAGACAAGGATTAGGTGTCGCTAGGTGGATTACAGTATCAACATAAATTATATAATAAATCATATTTTATAACTCTAACACAATAACAACAAATTTAAAATGAGTTTAAAATTACACAACTAATAAAATATCACAAAGTTATTCTATTTCTTATTCTTCATAATTTTCACCAACTTATTTTTCATCGGACACAAACTCAATATCATCATCGGACACAAACTCAATGTTACATTTCAATTTTTTTAAATTGGGGCTTTAAATTTAAAAGCTCAAACGAAAACAAATCATGAAAACCTACAATATTTCCGAAGCGCTTAGATAATTTGACCAATTAATCGGCGCCTAGGGCCACCTAATCCCACCTAGGTGCCATGACCACCTAGGTTGGCCGACTAACATGCTTTTAATGCGGTTGACGGACGCCTAGCACTTAAGCAGTCACCTAGGCCGATTTTTATAACACTGTAAAGAACATTAGGTAAAAAAATCTCACAAACAAACAGTCTTGTCACTCGTGCACCATCTAAAAAAATACCTCAAAAAAATAAATTAAAGATATAAATATAAAAAATACAATACACGTCGATATCAACCAAAACAACTCACAACATCAGTTGATATAACACTAGTACCATGGAATCCAAGAACCAACATGATCTCTATGCAGCTCATGTCAGATTCAGAATTATTATCTACCTAAAGCAACAGAAATTCAGAATGAAAAATAATGATAAAAATTTCTGAATAGACAAATCTACTCATAACTAAAAAAAATCCAATACTATATGCAATGTGACATAAAAGTCAAAGCATGAGAAATGAGTATTACCAATCTTTAGGAGCCAGGCTTAACCATCTTCCCAATATCAATGTCATCATAAAGGAACTGCAAATTTCCAGAGGTGGAATTAAATATGTAACCCACAGAAATTTCACCATATTTTGCAAATAACTGATACAGAGAGCTACCTGAAACTTGTCAGATTTCAAAAAAGGGCGCCCTCGTCAACTGCCATCAGGCATACACACAAGAAGTGTCATGTCATTTGTGTCATCTGAAGAAGGCTCTTGTGGCAAAGATGATTCTTTAGCAGCAAACTTCCTCTCAAGTTCCTGGGGTAATAAAAATGTTACCACAACCAACACCAAATGACATTAGAGCATTACTCTAAAATGTATTTGTGATCACAATGATTGGACTTCACAATAAGACTAAACAGAATACTCATTAATCTACAGAAAGTTAGCTTCAATTCAATAAACAGGAGAATGAATTTGAGACTTGCAAAAACAATTCAAGGCCAAAATAATGGCAAAAAAAAAAAAAATCAGAAAACAAAAGATCACCAGAAAGCAATTGATCTATCAACAACTTTAGCTTTTGCAGAATATGTTTGCAGATTCAACAACTTTAGCTTTTGCAGAATATGTTTACAGATACACAGACATACTATGTTTATCAACTAATTAAAATAGTTGTGTTCCTTATCATACACTCTATTCTTGAAATATGTCCTAGAAATGTCATGAACAAAGATCATATAGCTATTGGTCTTCAGTTGAATTGCAGCCAAGAAAGTACAAATAAGAGTGGATGAGTCAACACATTTATTCCATTCACTAAGTAAATAAATGAAATTCCCTCCTCCATCATATATATAGTGGCAGTTCAAATTCCTGTTATATTAAAGCATAGCAACATAATCAATAATAACTAACCAAACTTCTAACTGCACATGCAAAATATTCTACATCCAAGTATATCTTAAGGCACATAAATATAAAAAAAGAAGATGCAGACAAAATTTGCACATTGATATTGGACATTAGCAAGCTAATTTGTCCTCAATTAATGTCAGCATTATCAAATCTATTCAAAGGTACATTCAGCATACTGAGACTACACATTTGCATTTGATAAATTTGCATTTAATATATGTAATCAATTCAGATTAAAAATAAATTCACACTATGCAAGTTATGTATTAGTGGAGACAAAAGAGCATGTCTTGACGTCTTCTTCAATTTGCTTCCTATGAGTTTCTGCCTCTTCATGTCTCTTCTTCTGAAGAGCAGCTTCCTTAGCATTAGCCTCTTCTAAACTATGGAGCTCAGCCTCCTGCTGAGCTTTCAATTCTTTTTCTCTATCTGCTTGAAGTGATGCAAGATACTCATCATCCTGTAACCATGAAAACCTTAAATCATTTCTCACTGCATCAGCAATGAATGAATAAATAAACGGCATATCAAACCTGTTGCTCTCTTAACAAACGTTGTGCCATAAGTGTAGGGGAAGGGGCACAAGGCATTTGACGGGTCGGGTATCCAAACAGAAACCTTCTTTCATCTGGAAAACCCCCAAACATTGCACTTCCAGCATGAGAGCTTCATCATGCTCTTGAGAAGAAATTCCACCCACTAAATTAAAAACTGCAAAGAAAAACGGAGATTTGTCCAAATGACAAGGGTCATACAACGAAATAAATAAAATCCTTCATAATATATGCCTCCTCTCTCTCACAAGCATGGCCATTAAGCTGAGGGCTCTGATCTACATCAAGCCATGGAGAATCCAAAACACTATGGCTTGGCTGTCCAGAGTCTGTAGGTTCTGCAATAACAGGGCCAATTTGTCTGGAACGGTGTCTCACTAAAGGTTGCTCCTCCATATCCTCAGTTTCTTCCGGGACTAATGGACTTTTTCTTTCTGATTTCACTTGACTTGAAGTTCCACTTTCAGCTGAACCAGACCCATGCCTCCAGAAACCCAAAAACCATATGGTAAAGGAGTCCATTATTTAAGCAGTTCATATGATAAATCGAATGTTTTCTACAGAAAAAAGGAAGAAATATCCAAGCAGCTAATGCATCATGAATTCGTGATGCTCCGATTGGTGTATATTATATTGGCCAGGCTGTTGAGTGTATGCACTAAAATAATATTTATATTCACTAACCTAAAACAGATTGCCTGGCTAATGCAACATTAAGAGGAATCCAGAAATGTGAACCTCTCTTAGCAATGGCGTGATTATTGTCTAAGATACCAAGTCAAACATTATCACATATCAATGAATATATACATTTAACTTAATCAACTTCACTCAAATTATTAAATTGAAATAACAATCTTGGAGTCAAAATTACCAAAACCACTCTATGTGAAATCCCATTCATGCCTGACGGTACTGCACTGGTTAATTAAACATATAGCTAAAAGCTCAAAACTTAGCACACATAAGTTGTTGATCATATGCCGCCACTCCAATACAAGATATTAGTCAATTAGAAACCAGGTTGATCCAAGAATATCCGAATAATACATCAAATATATATGAGAATCTGCAGTAACATTGATTTCACGAGCGCGATCAAAAGAGAAAATATATGTGCTCCACATAAATTTCAATTGGACATACAATCTTCAACCACTGACAAAAACTCAAACCAATCCTTAAGGGTCTATTGATTTGAATGAATAAGTCAAAGGATGGATGGACGAGTGGATGCATATATTCATCGGTTAGGTTGTTTAGTTGAAAGGATGGATCTTTCAAGAGGAATAAGTCAAATGAAACAGGTTCTAGTTAACCCATCATTTTTAGCCTTCTAAAAATTGGGTAAACTGAGGAAAGAATGAATGAGAATAATTAATAAAAATTATAAAATTAACCCTATAATGTTTATAAACATATTAACCATATGTTGACTAAAGTAGTGTCTACTCGTGGATTCATCACTCACCAACACCACAAATTTTCAAAGAGTTTCCTCAGACTGCCACCTATGCACTAACATGGAATGCACAATCACAACATCAACATTTGCCACCATCATGCTAGCATTTACTTTTTAAACACACACAATTGATTAATCATATTAAGTAATTTTTTGTTTTAAAAAAAAAGAGATGAAAATAGATGAATTACAAAGTTGAAGGGGAACCTTGAGTAACAGTAAATTTGTTGACGTGTGACCATGTGGTCACAATTCGAATCGCAAAAAGAACCTCTTGCAATGCAAGGTAAGGTTATAAATTATTGTATGGAATTTAGTTGGATGGAGAATATAAGACTTATAAATAAAGATGGTATTGTAATTTTATCAAAGTTAATTATTTATCTTTAGGTTTATCTTTCCAATTGGACAAGTGAAAAGATGGATGAATGCATGAATCATTTTATCCATCCATCTGTTCAAACAAACAGATGGAAAGATAAAACAATCTATCCATTTTCTCACCCATTCATCAATCCATCCATCCATCCATCCAAAGAGTTATCTGTCATTTCAACCTAACAGGTCTTAAACTCAAGGAAGGGCTCAAGTTGACCATTGTTCAGTTATAAACTGATCTATAAACATATATAGAAGTTCAAGATACAGCCAAGTAAATATTCAAGGCTTAACAACCATGAGATGCCAAACAAGTTAATGCGGAAATTACACGCAGAGAGAAACTAATAAGAAATACCAACACTAGCAACTTCTGCTCAATCTAAAGACACCATTCCTTACTTTCCTATACCACCATCATGCCTAAGTTGGCATATCAACATAGCAAGTCATAATCATTAGAAAATAAACCAAAACTTCTTGTTGGCATAAGAACAAAAATATTTGATTACTAACAATTTGAAAGATATTACGGAAATAGTAAATGTTTGTGTATATGTCCAATTTTAAATCTCAAAAACATGCACATGCACACACAAACCTTTGAAAGAAAATCCTAGACAGACACATCAACAAAGAAAATACCATTCAAGTGAAGATCAACAAGTTTGGTCTATTCTTTGAGTTCCTCTGTTTTGTCAATCATTAAGGAAGAAGAATATATTGTTGCAAGCCAATCTTCAACTGCTTGCCTCTTGATTAACATCTTTGTCATTGCTACCAAAAACCATGATGAAGATAGACATGATCTCACTTTGGCTCTATGTCCCATTATTCTACCAGTCAGTTGTACTTATGAAAAATTGACTTAGGCATCTACGAGAAGGCAATGTGGATGAAGAAAGCAACCAAGAAGAGAGAAATGGTTCATATCTTGAGACAGAAACAACAGAAGAGAGGACCTTGGATGCTCACTCTCACAAGGATCATCTATGTTCACAAAATCTTCATTACGAGAAATCACTTGATTTGTGCTGTATATTGGAGGGTGGTCAGCCGCAAATAATTTAATGATAAACACTAGCATTTCTAAAGTCACAATTACTGTGTATTGAGCAAATGGTAAAACATAGTAATACATATTTAACTCTGTCTATTTCACCAAAATGTGTGTTAATTGCATTGTTCAGATCCCCATCATGTTTCTGAATGTCATTTGAAATAAATGTTAGTAGCAGAAAGTTCAATTACTGATTGAGGAAAGATCATTTCATCTAAGCAATTGGAATAAGGAAGACAAAAGTTCAAAGCCCCAGTAAACATCATGCCCTCGGGCTCTCACAATCATACAAAAGATATACAATAGAATCAGTATAAATCCTTATGCATATATACACTTAGACTAGCATTCTACTGCCTAAACACATTTTAGAAGCAAATGTAATAGAAGTTTTCAGCACCTTCGATTTGAATCAAAACATGATAATGACAGATGTTTGACTTTTCAATCTTACAAACTCATGATTTCTTCAAGCAATGAAGAGCTGATGTGTGTTTTCTATAGAATAAATAGAACTACAATCAGGTTCCTCAAATTGATTGAACATTTGTATCTGTATGAAATTGGCAAAATAAACAGGGTATAACTATTACTAAGAACTACGATTGAAATGCCCTTTCATGTAAATTTGAACAAGCACACAAACTAAGCCACATAACTACTTCACCACATGGTACTACTCCAATAATAGTATTACTAACAAGCATGAAAATCATTTCACAAAGAGGCTTGAAATAGAATGCATTACTATGCAAATCAAAAAGGAAACTTTTTAGTTAAGCCTTTGAAGTCTACATTAGTTCCTCAACATAAGTCATCTCCCAAAAATAATAATATTTTGCTGGTAATATTTTCCTGCTTAGTTAAGACTTTAATTATAAGAGTAAACTCCAATACAAAAAAAAAAATGGTGACAATTTACAGTAGCCAGTACACTGTAAAATTTACTATCTAGTGTAATCCCGAGGTGCTTGCTACTTTCCCACTCCAAACTCAACTAGAATTTAGAGAAATTCATCGAGGCCAACATCTATAGGATATATACCTTTCTCATCTTCAAAGGCAATATTTGGAGAGAGATGGTAATATCTATTGGTAGAAAGTCCAATGGTTTGAGGCCTACGAGATGGTAGATTTATGTCAATCATGAAGTTGCTGATTCTGCTTTTGACAAACATTGGCAAGCATAAAGGATGAATAGTTGGTAGAGTGGGAATCATCCACAAACAAAATCAAAGAGAAACCCTACACATGCTTCAGTGTGGTATTCAGTAGCTACATAAGTTAACCTAGATTTATTATAAAAAAAAATACCAGTCAAAATTCAAAACTCCAACCATGGACATCAAATTTCATCCGACATCATAAAGTTGATTGGAAACTTAGACAAAATGAAATAGAGAATTATGATATAATTTAATGAAATAAGAACCTTTAGATTATAATAATTACTAGACTGAAGGCATTAAATTTGGAAACAATTTTCTGCCAGAAGGCACATCAAAGAGAATCACATCCCGCGACAAAAATTTTGGTCCAAACCCTTGCTGTGAAATCAAGGATTAACATAACCAACCTTGCTATCCATCTAGTCATCCAATAGGTTATAACCATAAATCCTAAAGTTATATTAATTGTACAGAAATTACATTTTGATTTATAACCTGATTAGGGGCAAGGCGGGAATTCAACAAAGCTTTAAACTAAGTAAAGTAAAACCTTGCTTAATAAACCCATCTATGTTAAAGAACAGAAATAATGAAAAAATCCTGGTGGAGACCTTGCTTTGAAATCAAGGACTAACTGAATCAACTTTGCTATCTAACTAGTCATACAATAGGCTACATAATCATAAATTCTAAAGTCATCTTATCGTTTTTTGCAATAGTGCAGCTTGTCTTATGATCTGTTTAGGGGGCAAGGCAAGAATTCGATAAAGCTTAAACCTAACTGAGGGAAAACATGGATATAAAACCTTATTCGATGAACCCAACTATGTCCAGAATAGAAACAACAAATCACTATCAACCACATTACACAAAATACTTTTAGTAATAAAATGAGAAACGCAGTGAGTTATTCCAAATTTCTCATTAAGCTTGGCCTAGATCGTAGCTAGATGTCGCCGTGGAAGTTCATGTCAATAGCTCCAAAATTTCTAAAAGCTGTTCGATAAAACTCAAATACTTCTAGAAATAAAGTAATAAAAAGCAATATCAGAACATGTTGAAAAGTTTTAACATAGATAGAATCTTAATTGAGAATTCCTAATCCACCAAGATAAAATTAACCTTAAAACCTTCATATGAACTAGATAGGAAATCCAGAATTCACCTTGCAATGAACAAAGTAAGACCAGATTTATCACTCCTGTACGAATAAAAAGGCACTACCACAATCCTGGCTTAGCCGGAACTCAAAAGACACACATTTCCTAACGCCTAATCAATGTCTAGATGCGCTTAGTGTAATTTAACCATTACCTTACAAAAAAAACATAAATCGAGTTCGGGGAGAAGAGAAATCGATGAACGCCTAGTCGTCGCGTGACAAGATCGTACCCAGTGCCGGCTTAGTATTAAGGAGGCGTTTGGTTTATGGGTTTGGGAATGAGGGAATGGATTCATTCCCAAACCTTGTGTTTGGTTAATGGGAATGGAATCAAGATTTTGGAATGAAACCTAAAAATTTGGGTATGGATGAAACTCACCCCTTCCCTTGGGTTTTGATGAAATAGGATTGTGAATTAAGTTTTAGACAAAAATACCCTTGGTATATTTGTTCAATTTTTTAAATTTCGCACACTCTCTCTCATCATATTTTCTCTCTCCTTATTTTATCATCACATTTTCTCTCTCAATATACTTTCTCTCTCCTCATTCTCTCTCTATATTCTATCCCATCATATACTCTCTCTCCTTATTTTCTCTCTCTTCATTCTCTTCTACCACACTTTCTCTCCCATTACACACTTTCTACTTATTTTTTCATCATACTTTCTCTCTCATCGTACTTTCTCTCTCATCATACTTTCTCTCTCCTCAATCTCTCTCAGCATACTCTCTCTCTCCTCATTTTCTCTCATCACACTTTCTCTCTCATCACACACTCTCTTTATTTTCTCTAATCACACTTTTTCTCTAAGCACACTTTCTCTCTCATCATATTTTCTCTCTCCCAGTCTCACATTTTCTCTCATCACACTTTCTCTCTCTTCATTTTTTCCCATCATTCTTTCTCTCTCAACCCATTTTCTCTCTCATCATACTTTCTCTCTCCTCACTTTTTCATTTTCTCTCATAATACTTTCTCTCTCATCATATTTTCTCTCTCCTCAGTCTCTCATTTTCTCTCATCATACTTTCTCTCTCTTCATTTTTCCATCACTCTTTCTCTCTCATATCCATCATATTTAGCAACATATGAGTTTGAAGATTTTGAATTTTTATTAGGTATGATTATTTGGTATGATATATTATTTGCAGTTAATACTGTCAGTAAATCTTTACAGTATAAAGATATGAATATTACTATTGCATTAGATCAGTTAAAAGGTCTTGTTTCTTTTTTTAATGATTATAGAGAAAATGGATTCATATCTGCTGTGATTTCTGCTAAAGAGATTGCAAATGAAATGAATATAGAACCAAAATTTCGTGAAAAACGTGTAATTAGAAGAAATAAATGATTTGATGAGAATAAAATTAATGAGGTGAAACTTTCACCTGAAGAATCTTTAAAAATTAATTATTTTAATTATATTGTTGACCATGCTATTTCTTCACTTCAAAGTAGATTTGAACAATTTAAAATATATGAAGATAATTTTAATTTTTTATATGACATAGAAAATTTAAAATTGCTTGATGATAATTTTTTAAAAATAAAATGTTTAAATCTTGAAAATTTTTTAACACATGACATGTTATCTGATATTGATGGTTTAGATTTATTTTTAGAATTAAAAGTTTTAAAAGAAATAATAAATCCAGAATTAAAAACCGCACTTGGGGTTTTGAACCTTATAAAAAAATTAAATTCTTTTCCTAATGCATGGATAGCTTATAGAATATTATTAACTATACCGGTTAGTGTAGCTTCGGCAGAAAGAAGTTTTTCAAAATTAAAATTAATAAAATCTTATTTATGTTCAACAATGTCTCAAGAAAGATTAAATAATCTAGTAATTTTATCAATTGAAAAAAATTTATTATCAAAACTTGAATATAAAAATTTAATTAATAATTTGGCATCTCAAAAAGCTAGAAAACTAAATTTTATATAAAAATTTACTTTTAAATTAATATTTATTTTTAAAAAAAAAAATTTTAAACCCGCCATTGTTGGTCCCAAGTTCGAATGAAAAAGGGTGAGGGGAAATTTTTTTTTTTTAAATTATTAAAGACCTAATTTTTTTGGCCTAGGGCCTCATGAAACCTTGAGACGACCCTGATCGTACCTCGAGCTTCTGCTGCGCGATGGCCTCGGAGAAGCCGGTTATACCGATGAAGGTGTCGATCGCTTCGCACAAGGGCATCGCCATCTCTCACACGCCTGTCTAGGATTTTCTCCCGCGCTGATCAGCGTCTAGAATGAGGTCGAAGAAATCTGACGTCGAGGGATGAGGGGCGGTGGGAAGTACCAAAAATGGATCGCTTTCTAAGAATCCTTGAAATGAAACCCGAGGCTCAGAATTTATTTCACCGTACAACTCTTTAGCTCACACAGAACATCTTACTTAGGAATAAACACCTTACTTAGAAATAAACGCTTTGGTATTGCTTAACCTCTACACTTGAAGTCCTTATATAGCTTCAACAAAGTTGTAACGATAAGAAGCGGGTGCATTCTCTTAGACCCATCGTCCTTCTTACTCATCACCTTTGTCGGCCATTATGGACTTTACAGCACGCACTGACTCAACACACCCTACTTTAAGTCACATAGCTGAGTTATAAAGTAATCTTTACAACTAGGAACAACTAATAAAAGGACAGCTCCCAGGGGCTCAATCCTTTCTTCTTTACACTTGTTGAATCTTGGGCTCACCACTTACTCCTTGGTTATGGTGGAGTTTCTTGTATTACACGATAGACGTCGCGTAAGGCATTGGATGCCCTCTAGAGGTCTTTTCGTGTCTCTTTAATAATTGGGAGCTTCTCCATCCAATAATTGTTTCTTCCACCCTCTAGATGTCTTCTATGATTAAAGTCATATTCCTTCATCTGCTGAATAAGCTCCAACTCATTTAGCGCTAAAGAGGCATTTCTAATAAGTTGATCTTCGATTTCCATCATTCTGTGGCGTTTCTGGTGTTCTTCAGGAAAAATTATCTCCTTAGCGGTATCATGAATTAAGTCCTCGTATTCTGTTAATAAGGGGAATTGAGTGGATCCTCCCAAACCTTCCTCTGTTAGTACCGCTAAGGTCTCTAGATTCTCCATCAATCTGGACAAACTGTCTGCGAAAATATTTAACTTTCTATCAATATGCTCAAAGTTTACCTTCACTCCGGTGCCTGTTATGAAATCTGTGAAGGCAATCCATCAAACTCCAGAAGGTTTATTTTTGGCAGAGTTATTGTGGAAACTAATAATCGCCTGGCAATCTGTTCTTAATTTGACTTCCTCTTTGTCCAAGAAATGAATTTTTAGTGCGCTCATTGTCTCCATTGTAGCAAAGATTTCTACATCAATTACAGACTTCACTGTAGGGAATTTACCATGGGCATAAGCGCATACCTTCTCCATACTTCTAGGATAAACTTTCTTGGGCTTCCATTTACATACTCCTCCCCATCCTGTCATTGACCCATCTGTTTCTAGAATAATATAGGCCTTCTTAAGATGAATTTCTAAGGCTGGTAACTATTGTACTTGGGCTTTAATTTTCTTTACAAGAGCCCAATTAGAAGCTTTCATTCTCTTATCACCATGGGGAGATGTCTTTTCATATATTGGTCCAAGCTTTGAGCTTAAATTTGGTATATAGGTCCTGCGTAGTTTAAAATACCTAGCCATGATCGCATACCTTTCTTTTCTTTTAGTTGGTCATCCTGGACTTCAGTAATCTTCTTAATGATATGTGGCTGTAACCGCAACTTTCCTTCACCAATTTTTGCCCCGAGAAATTTAATCCTTGGTACTGCAATCTTGCATTTAGTTGGTGATAAAACCAACCCATATTGCTCACATATGTTGAGCATGACCTCCAGATGCTTAATATGGTCCTTTTCTATTTTTGAGAAAACTAAAATGTCATCAATATAAACATCTATAAAGTCTTTCATACGTTTAAAACAGAAGTCCATTTTCCTTTGAAAAATCGTCGGAGCATCCTTTAAGCCAAATGGACAAGTAAAAGTCGTCCACTCCACTGATACTAGATCCATAGCTATCTGGTGGAATCCTGATTTTAGGTCAAATTTTGAATAGATCTTTGAATTTCCCACCTTCTTCAAAATAGTATTTATCCCCAGCAGGCTATACTGATCTTTGTATGTATTGTCATTTAGAGTCCGGAAGTTGAATACCATTCTTTCCTTGCCCTTTACTTCCTTACCTGTGGTTGGATCTACACTTGTTCCGGATTGTACAATCATGGCCATAGTCCTGTGTTTTGATTTGCTAGGCCTGATTACTTTCAGTTTTAACAAGGTCTCCACATGCCTATCAAAAGCCTTCCTCATAGCTGGTGTCACATGTGATAAGGGCTTGTCTTGAATAGTGATGTCTGGATCAATAATATCAATTTTGCAGGTAATTTGGTTCTTCGCCCAATGCTGGAGGGGATTTTTCCCAATATAGCCCTGCTCTATGAGCCTAGCTAGTAACGGTCCATGCTTCATCAGAACATTAGTGTTTGATGGATTACTAGCAAAGAATTCTTGCTCTTTTATTTCTAAGTACTCCATCTCATCCATCTCCAGTTCCTCAATTGCAGAGGCTACATTCTGGCTTGTAGCGATAATTGTTATATTTTTGTAGAAGATTACAATATTACCTTCTATCCTCAAACCTCCTTGCATGCTTCTGATGAAATTACATCCAAGGATCATTTGTATTCCTTCTCCTAGAGTCATTTCGAAGGAATATGTAAAGGGGATTCTAAATTTATTTTCTCCAATTATCATCTGGCCCCCTTTAAGCTTCCAGTTGGCTGACTGCTTTGAATTGACCCCATTGATTACCACTGTATAAGAATTTTCCTCCAAAACTTGAGCGGGTACAACCCTTTTATCAATACAACAGGATGTGGCACTTGTATCAAGTATGACATTAACACTAAATGGTGCAACATTTGGAATTTCGAAGGTTATTGTCATATTGTATAATCTGTTAATGGCTCTCTTATGATGATATTGGCCTTCAATGGCTTTTAGTACCATATGTTCTTCAAGGAAAATAACATGCTCTTTTCCTTTTTCTACTTCCCTTAAAGATAATTGATGTAAGTCCTCCAGTAGCTCTTGAGTTAGTTCCTCTTCCTTATCTGAGTGCCTCTTTATTAATCTTTCAAATTCCGCTTGTAGTCTCCTATTCTCTGCTAGCAAAAAATCAATATAATTGAGTAGCTCAGGGACCAAGTTTCTTTCATCATATTGGGTGGGCGGTGGAGGTGTCAAAATTGCCTCTATACCCCAATAGTAATATGCGCACATAGAATAAGCTGTTAATAAACATTTTAGACAATGTACTCGTGACCTTATGCTTGTGTTCCTTCCGCAGCCCTGACATCTGATATAAAGGGTGCTAACTTCCTTGTTTATTTTCCAGTCATGTTGGCAAGAATATTGTTCTTTAGGAATATCTAATTGCACTTTCCATCCTTGTGGTTCACCGATTAAGACAAATAAATTTTCTGGTAAAATACTGGTAGTAGCACTGCAATGCTATTCAGTATCGTGTTCTCCTTCCGAAACACTGCATATGGCATCGCTATCACTTTCTTCTTGGTCTACAGAGACCACATCATAATCTTCAGGAAGATCTAACTCTTTGAGCATTGCTATTCTTTCCTTGTTCCCTACTTGATTCCTGCATTCTCTGGCAAAATGGCCTTCCTCGCCACATATAAAACATTTACATTTTTTAACATTTACCCTATCATTCTGGTGCTTTTTCTTTATTACCCGTATGTGGGATTTGTGCGGCTTACCTTTGTAGCTTCGGGCTTTTCTTAAGCCATATCTCTTTGTGTTTTGGTAATACCCTGGAATTGGTATTTGAGAACAGAATTGTAAATCTTTCAAACACTTTTTCAGGGATGCCTGCTTGCACATTTCTGTCAGCTCCTAATATGTGTGGTGAATTCGGGGTAGTACACCAATAGTGTTTCCCCTAAATTTTTCTTGGAATTTTCCTTCCAGGTAGCTTCCAATAAGTGGCGGCATCTTTCGATAAAACTTGCTTGACAGTTCTTCATTTAGGAACATCCTTCTGGTTCATGCTGCAAGGTCTTTATATCGATTCATATAGTTTATTAAATCTTTTGAACTATGACATACTAGTCATTCCAAGTCCAGATAGGCCTTATTTTGTTCTACTGTTGACCCTGAAGCTGGATCTTCTAACGTAATAATATGCCTTATTTGGGACAAAACATTTTGGGTTTTATCCGCTGAGTTGATCATCTTGTCATATTGGTTGGGGTACATCATCCTTCATTGAATAAATATCTTCTTTTCGATCTCCCCGAAGAGATTTTCAATATATTGCACTTTGGTCTTTTTGTCCGACCATATTTTTGAATCAACCACATTTGTGGTTATTGACTCCCACCTGGATATAACATTATTATATAACCTAATGTTATCAGCGAGTACTAATAACGCACCAGTATGTTGCTGAGCAAACGGGAGGGTCCATGGTTCACTATATTATCTTTTTATCTTCCCAAATTTTGCTCCAATGAATCCTGAATTTTGGTAGGGATTTTGAAAAGCCGGTCGTTCTGTTGCGGGTGCATACTGTGGTGGTCCCATCATGGTGTCCTTTGGTGGATTATATTTTGAAATTGCTGATGATGATGCAAAGATGCTTTCCTTTCCCTTTTGCATAAGATAATCCATTTCCAAGTCTTCCTCCAGGTCCATATGTGCTAACATCTGCTCATCCAAATTATCAGCAGAATAAAAAGAAGTTGAAGAGTCATACCCACCACCTTCCGCATAGAATGGATTAATCCATTCGTCTTCAGATACATCCGTTGTTAAGACGTGCAACTGATGATAATGACTTAAGCTACTTGATGCTGAACTTCCTTGAGTTGGCGTCCTGATTCGTGGTAGAATTTTGTCCATTAAGTTTTCCCATTCTGGGGTACCAATCTGGGTACATTAGTTATTCATCTGGTAGTTATTTGTGTTAGTAGAACCAAAACCGTTGGTTCCTCTGACAGTCTTTGGCAAATCCGTTACTTGTATGACTTCTGGGGTTGCTATCTTTTCTAAGATTAGTTGTGTAATTGCTTCCCCTTTGTTTAATACCAAATTCCCATATGTCATATTAAAAACAAAAATTTTTACTTCACCTTGGAAGTCGCTATCAATAACTCCTGCCCCAATTTGCATGCCCTTGCACCATGCAACTCCAAATCATGGGGTGATTCTTCCATAGTGTCCTTCATGTTAGGATCTTCGGATCGCGGCTAGAGAGGGGGGTGTGAATAGCCGACCCCAAATTCTCGTTTCTTCCTACAATTTGAGTTAGCGCAGCGGAAATAAAAAGTAGAAACGAAAATGGAGAAGATCAAACCTCATACATGACGATATAACGAGGTTCGGAGATGATACTCCTACTCCTCGGCGTGTCCGTAAGGTGGACAAATCCTATCAATCCGTCGGTGGATGAGACCCTGGAAAACCGACTAATGAAAACTCCTTCTGGGTGGAGAAACCTCGCCACAATTTCTCTTGCAACAGCAAGATCAGAGTACAAGAAATACAGCAAGAAGCCAAGAACAATATGAATGTAAAAACACCGGTTTGCTTGCCTTCTCGTCGACTGTTGATGAAGCAGCAACTTCACGGATGCCAACCACAGCAGTAACTGATCAGTTGGAGACCCGCCGAGGGAAGCTCACACGAAGCTTCAGCAGTGGAGAGCTCAACAAAGCTTAGATCGCAGGAGCAAGAAAAAGTCTTCTATTTTTTAGAGGCCCTCCACCTCTTGATTTATATGAACCTGCGAAGAAGAAGACACAGATACAGAAATCTAGCCGTTGTGACTCAACGGCTAGACCTGGACCGATCAGGCTCCACCCTGATCGATCCAGGACGGATCTGATCGGTCAGGGGACCGATCAGGCCCTAGGCTGATCGGTCCTCAAACCGATCCCAACTCTCACAGAGAGTTGGTTGTAGAACCCTGATCGGTCTATGGGTTGATCAGGCCATAGGTGGATCGGTCCACAGACCGATCCCTCCTATTCCTTCTCCTGATCTGTTTGGTTACTGATCGGTCACCAGACCGATCAGATAACCCACGGTGAGAATCAGTGTATCACTGGATCGGTCAGCAGATCGATCCAGATACCCATAGTATCACTGGATCGGTCAGCAGACTGATCCAATTTCCCAGCCTTAAACCCTAAAGCCTTCCTGATCTAGACAACGAGCTATCGAGCCCTCTCTGACCTAGTCCGGAGAACGAGCTACCGAGCCCTCTCCGACTTCCACGTCTGGTCCAGAGAACGAGCTACCGAGCCCTCTCTGACCTAGTCGAGAGAACGAGCTACCGAGCCCTCCCCGACTTCCACGTTCGGTCCAGAGAACGAGCTACCGAGACCTCTCTGACTTAGTCCGGAGAACGAGCTACCGAACCCTCTCCGACTCCATCCAGTCCAGAGAACGAGCTACCGAGCCCTCTCCGACCTCCCATGCCAAGCTTCCATACTTGGACTTTTCCCCGTGCCAAGCTCCCTGCTTGGACTTTTCCCGTGCCAAGCTCCCTGCTTGGACTTTTCCGTGCCAAGTCTCCATACTTGGACTTTTCCCGAATCAGGTCAACTCAAGTCGGGTCAACCAGGTCAATCTTGACCAAAGGTTGCACCCATAATCCCCCAAGTTCCTATTCTTGTCAAACATCAAAATACAACTTCTCTATTCTTGTCAAACATCAAAATACAACTTCTCTATTCTTGTCAAACATCAAAATATACCTCGAGTCAGGTCAACTCGAGTCGGGTCACCCAGGTCAACCTTGACCTAAGGTTGCACCAACAATCTCTCCATTTTTGATGTTTGACAAAAACCATAATCAAGTTAGGTTAACCCGATAACCTAACTTAGGTTTTCCAATAGTTCTCTAATGTTCTTCCTCGAACATTCTCTGAACATTCTCCCCAAACTCCAATGTTCTTCCTTGAACATTCTCTGGACATTCTCCCCCTTTTTGACACACATCAAAAAGAGTGAATCAAGGTCAAGAGTTTCTTCCTAATGAAAGTCTCATACCTTTCATTGAAACCCTTAATTTCCCCCTTGATACTAAAATCCACAATCAACTTAGTGATAATCCCATATCACTCATCCTCAGAAATCTTGACGAGTAAAAACTCCCCCTAAAAGTCAACTCCCCCTTGACCAATAGGTAAAACTCCCCCTAAAGGTCAACTCCTCCTTGACCATTGCACCAACAATGTCTTGGAGAGTTTCAAACCTTTAGAAATCTAAAGCACCAACTTCCATAGCTGAAATTTCAGACAACAGTCGAAAATCAGCATTTTGGCACGCTCTGATCGGTCACCAGACTGATCAGGACTCCACTGGATCGGTCACCAGACCGATCCACACTGCCCTGGATCGGTCTAGTGACCGATCCAGACTTCCCTGGACCGATCAGAATCTTCTCTGATCGGTCCACAATTTTCTGATAAGAATTTCTATTTTTTCTCCCGAAATTCAGAAACTCCTAAAAAATTACAGAAAATTCTAAAAATTATAAAATTTTGAGGATACATTTCTCATAACATATATTATCATGGAAAAATAGTTTTCTATGAAAATAACTCCCATTTTTTAATCTTGATACAAAGTTCGAAAGACTTTGAAATAGCTCAAGGTTAATCCATCTTTGTATAAACTTGCTCAATGATGAATGCTATCACTAGAAAAGCTTCATCAAGGTTTTTCAAATCAATTTTGAAATGATCTTAAACCATTCAATTTAGGACCACAATCTTAGGGCTAAATGTACATGACTTGTACACAAGTTTTCCCTATGATCTTCAAATTCGAATTAGGCTCATCTAGGTACAAGAACTATGCACCTTGATCCTAACTCATAATCCTAATATCTCACACACATCTAAGGTGTATCAAACACATCCAAGTCAATTTTGATGTGAGATATGGGTTTAGGTCATCTTAAGCTAAGTTCTCATGCATTTTCTAAACAACAATTTGATCTCCATATCAAATTGTGTTTCTATCCTTAAATCAAATTAATTGATCATAAATGCAAGAGATGATGACATGGCATAAAATAATATCATAAGTGGAAACATGTGCCAATGTCATGATGTCATGTCATCAAGTATGAAACTTAAATAAGGTATGACATATAACTAACCTAAGCATTATCATGACATTTCAAATGATAATAAAATAAATATGATGTCATGACATGGCATATGACAAACAATGTATGGCAAATAACATATAAAGGTATAGAAAATACCTAATTCTAGCCCCATTTGCCATAATTTTGATCATTTTACCATAAATTCTATATTCCTAAGTGTAATAGACCTAAAATCATATACTAAAGATTTTTAGATCACTATGTGCCAATTAGATTGACCCTAGAAAACTCCTCAAATGTGGTTGACACATCCTAATCACCTTAGGAATAATTTTTAATTTCATTTTCAAGGTTTGATTACACCTTGAAAATTCCTAAAATGCCACATTTTGCCATGAGTAGGTTAACTACCTATCCATTTAAGGTTGGCACACCCTAAACCATCTAGCGTGAAGGAATCACGCTCCTAGGAACCCAATACCTATTTGAGCTCATTGGGTTCACTAAATATTCACTAGGGATGACTTCCCTAGCAACCCTCCTAATGACCCTCCTAGACTTTAAAGCCTTGGTCATTTGGGACTTATCAAGATCAACTCTAGGGGAGACTCCCCTTGTCACCCTGGTGATGGTCTTCTTAGCCCTAGGTCTTGTTCCATAATCGAATGGAACATTATGATAAGCGGGCTTGACCACTTGAGACTTAGGTTTGTGATCCAAACCTCTCATGTCCTTGGGCTTTGATTTTTGACCCTTAGACCCTAGAGTTGACTTCTCCAAATTCTTAAGAGCCTTTTCTAAAGTGTTAAGTCTTGACCTCAAGACTTGATTTTCCTTCTTTAATACCTCAAGCTTTAATTTTCCATTTTTCTTTGAGGTATTCCTAGGCATATGTCTAGTTGTTTTGGGATTCCTATCTAGGTTTTCCTTAACCTTAGATGAGTTAACTCTAGGGTTGGCATTTCTATCATTGTCCTTATCTAGGCTAACATGTTTGGCACCTAAGCACATGTATCGGTTTCTATGGTTATCATGCTTATCATTATTGACAATTGCAATAAAACTACTAGCATGTGTCTTATTAGAATTGCAAGAATGTGCCTTAAAGGATACCTTAGGGTTTGCCTTAGCCACCCTCATAGATGTGCTTGGTCTCTTGTCCTTGTGAGGTTGCCTCCCCCTTGAACATTGACTCCTATAATGTCCCCTTTGCTTGCATTAGAAGCACACCACGTGCTCCTTGCCCTTGCGTATCGGGACTCCGACTTCTTTGACTTTTGGTGCCGGTGGAGTCTTCCTAATCTTTGGACATTTACTTTTGTAATGCCCATATTCCCTACACTCAAAGCACATTATATGTAATTTACTTGAAATTAAGTTGCTTGAGTTACCTAGGGTTGAGGATGGATATAAGCTCTCTCCTTCATCCCTTCCGGAGGTAGAGGCTTCTTCTTCTTGTTCCAGTCTTGAAGAAGAACTCTCCTCCTCTTCTTCCTTAGATGTTGAGTAGCCCTCAACTTCTAATTCTATACCTCCATGATGTGAGCTACTTGGCTCACTTGACTCCTCTTCATGACTTAAATTGAAGCTCTCCTCATGAAACTTAGCCAAGTTGTTCCACAACTCCTTGGCATTGTTGTATCCACCTATCTTACACAAGATATCATTAGGTAATGAAAATTCAAAGATTTTCGTTACCTCGTCGTTGATTATGGATTGGTGGATTTGTTCCTTCGTCCACTTCTTCTTCTCGAGAGGTTCTCCTTCTTTATCCACCGGAGGAATAAAACCTACTTGTACACACTTCCAATTTACTAGGTTAGTCATAAGAAAATACTTCATTCTTACCTTCCAATAAGCTAAGTCGTCGCGATCATAGAAGGGTGGAATCGTGACGTCTTCTCCAAGTCGATCCATTCTTTAGCTTATGCTCCCCCGGGTGTTAATCCGACGAAGAGCAACCTCGCTCTGATACCACTTGTTAGGATCTTCGGATCGCGGCTAGAGAGGGGGGTGTGAATAGCCGACCCCAAATTCTCGTTTCTTCCTACAATTTGAGTTAGCGCAGCGGAAATAAAAAGTAGAAACGAAAATGGAGAAGATCAAATCTCATACATGACGATATAACGAGGTTCGGAGATGATACTCCTACTCCTCGGCGTGTCCGTAAGATGGACGAATCCTATCAATCCGTCGGTGGATGAGACCCCGGAAAATCGGCTAATGAAAACTCCTTCTGGGTGGAGAAACCTCGCCACAATTTCTCTTGCAACAGCAAGATCAGAGTACAAGAAATACAACAAGAAACCAAGAACAATATGAATGTAAAAACACCGGTTTGCTTGTCTTCTCGTCGACTGTTGATGAAGCAGCAACTTCACGGATGCCAACCACAGCAGTAACTGATCAGTTGGAGACTCGCCGAGGGAAGCTCACACGAAGCTTCAGCAGTGGAGAGCTCAACAAAGCTTAGATCGCAGGAGCAAGAAGAAGTCTTCTATTTTTTAGAGGCCCTCCACCTCTTGATTTATATGAACCTGCGAAGAAGAAGACACAGACACAGAAATCTAGCCGTTGTGACTCAACGGCTAGACCTGGACCAATCAGGCTCCACCCTGATCGATCCAGGACGGATCTGATCGGTCAGGGGACCGATCAGGCCCTAGGCTGATCAGTCCCCAGACCGATCCCAACTCTCACAGAGAGTTGGTTGCAGAACCCTGATCGGTCTGTGGACCGATCAGGCCATAGGTGGATCGGTCCACAGACCGATCCCTCCTATTCCTTCTCCTGATCTGTTTGGTTACTGATCGGTCACCAGACCGATCAGATGACCCACAGTGAGAATCAGTGTATCACTGGATCGGTCAGCAGATCGATCCAGATACCCATAGTATCACTGGATCGGTCAGCAGACCGATCCAATTTCCCAGTCTTAAACCCTAAAGCCTTCATGATCTAGAGAACGAGCTACCGAGCTCTCTCTGACCTAGTCCGGAGAACGAGCTACCAAGCCCTCTCCGACTTCCACGTCTGGTCCAGAGAACGAGCTACCGAGTCCTCTCTGACCTAGTCGAGAGAACGAGCTACCGAGCCCTCCCCGACTTCCACGTCCGGTCCAGAGAACGAGCTATCGAGACCTCTCTGACCTAGTCCGGAGAACGAGCTACCGAGCCCTCTCCGACTCCATCCAGTCCAGAGAACGAGCTACCGAGCCCTCTCCGGCCTCCCATGCCAAGCTTCCATACTTGGACTTTTTCCCGTGCCAAGCTCCCTGCTTGGACTTTTCCCGTGCCAAGCTCCCTGCTTGGACTTTTCCGTGCCAAGTCTCCATACTTGGACTTTTCCCGAATCAGGTCAACTCAAGTCGGGTCAACCAGGTCAATCTTGACCAAAGGTTGCACCCATAATCCCCCAAGTTCCTATTCTTGTCAAACATCAAAATACAACTTCTCTATTCTTGTCAAACATCAAAATATACCTCGAGTCAGGTCAACTCGAGTCGGGTCACCCAGGTCAACCTTGACCTAAGGTTGCACCAACACTTCAGGTATTACGAACGCTAAGCCGGTAGATAGCAATTCCCTTTCTCCTGCCTCAATGATATAAGTATGGCAAATAGTAAGATCATACCCTACATCCCCTGCAGTTCTTCGTTCTGAAATTATTGCATCGGGATCTATTTTCATGGCATAGAGTGCCTCAAGGAATTCCTCCCTAATCATTGCCAGAATCTCATTCTCCGGGGAGGTTATTTCCACATCATCGTGATTTGTCCTCCGAACCTCCATGTCCTCCAGTATAGGGGTGTACCCCTGGAATTGCATTGAGACACTACCATCAAGTAGTGTCCAAGTTTGCACTCTAGTTGGTGCCATTGGATTCCTCCTTGTTGATGGTCGGAGGATCCATCTTTGTTGTTGTAGCTCCTCAGTTGTGAATCTGGTTCCTGGCAAAGCTATAACTCCTCTGCTTGCCAAATAATCTGCAACATTTTGAACGTTATAGGCAAATTTGTGAAACTCGTGTTAGTTAACCTACCAACCATCATCCGTGTAACCAATAGGTTACTTGAGCCACTTTGCCATTCTATATAGCCATGGGTTTGAATAGAAATATCCACATGATTTGAGAAATCATGTATGTTCATCATTAGATCAGGTACCACATATACCATCTGGATGCCACGGGTAAGGTCCATTTCCATAGTAGCAATAATTGATCTATCTCCTTGCCATCTAGTATCTCTGAGTACAATTAGTACCATGGTTCTTGTATCTCACCTATGCAGGGCATAGACTCTGATCATTACGAGGCCCATATGTATATGGTGAAATCCTGCCTCACGCAAGGCTTGATGGCTTTGTTATGAAACAAGTGGCAAGTCTATCTAATTTTCTTCTATGCAAAGGATATCTTCCTCAGAATAATGTTGATAGACCCTATGTTGAGTGGGTCTAAATCCTACTGAATATAGAACTTCGACCGGTACCATACCAACTCTTCTAGACCTTAAAATCTCTAATTGCTCTTCAGGACTTATTTGCCTTTCAATAGTATGCCTAAAGTGTCTTCAGCTTGGTATCAGTCTTCTCTAAATATTATAAAGTCTTCTTTGGTTTATTCGGTAATCCCGGATCTGATCTTCAGCACTAGATACTTGAATTGTTGAGGTAGTTGATACTGCTGGTGGCCTTGCAGTACTCATTTCTTCTTTCCTTGCTGGAGAATATCCGATGGGTTACGGTAAACCAGAATTGAACCCCTTTTCTTGGGAATAATTGGTTCTTCTCCCAAGGTTAAACCACTTAATTTCTTCGATAATTCTTCAATTGAATTCTCAAGTTCTTTAGTGCCTTCTCTTTCTGTTGGTGCTGAAATGCTTCCTTTTAAAGCTTGCACCTGCTCATGTAGCCTTTGAACTTGATTGCTTAACATAGTAATTAGAGAAATAATTGTGTTATTTTGTTTTATTAGGGTTCTTTGGGTGTCAAATGTTGTTTTGAGGTCTGCGGGTTTAACGAATCCTACGACTGGGGCTTCTATGGATTCAGTTGCCCTAACCGCCTTTAAATAGTTAAGGTCTTCTGATTGTTTTACCCAATCCTCACTCATTCACCTATGAGACCTCTCACACTTTCTATCAAGCCTTCAACTCTTTTGATACTGATGTTGAGTTCTTCTGTCAACTTGATAGCTTCTTCCTCAATTGATTTTGGTTTATTAGCTATTTCAATTGCTAAGCTTTTGATCTCAACTTTCGTTAATGGTTTGTGGCTTATTAGTTCTTTCTCTAGGTTGCAAACAGAGGTCCGTAGCTGCGCTACTTCCCTTTGCAACGCCTGATTCTCTTCCTTAAGAGAGTAGAAATGTTTTATTGAGACTTTTGAAAGCGAAGAGACTTTGTCATAAACTACTCCAAGGTTATGTGCTAACTCCGAAACTTGAGGTTTTGGTGTTTCAGCAAGATCTAAGTATTCAAGGTTTACGGTTCGGGATTTATTGTACCACTCTCTTATATTTTACTCAAACCTTTCGGACATAGATGATATATCAGATACACATACTTACAGCTTAGGAATTCATAAAACTTTCATGCTCACCTGACTGGTAACGGCTCTTGCCAGGAGGCTTACATACACGATAGTCTTTTGCAATTAGTTAACAAATTCGTTTGCCTTATCATATGCTTTTCTGAATATATATCTAACCTTACCAAAAAGTATCCTCAATTAAGGCCTTTAGGCTTACCGTCTTATGCACTTACTAGCCTTGAGGAAATCCGTACCAAGGATGCGAGTCTCCACCCTTCAGTCTTGTGATTAACTTCTTGAAAATAAGGAAAATAATTAGCACATAATTAAATGGTAAAAAAAAAACCCTCACCTTTGTATGGACCGAAATGTAGCTAGAGGGAGGTGGAGGTGAGGATGGGGGGGGGGGGGGGGGGGGGGGGGAATAGCTCTTCGCGATCTTATGGTCGTCGTTGCGTGCTTCTTGAGATGATGTGTAGTGGAAAATACAAGAAACAAAACGCTACAACGCTAACTCGTAGATTTACTTGGTGTTCACCTCAAGAAGAGGTGACTAGTCCAAGGATCCCCACACTCCACTATGAAAAACACTCTTTCTCGGTAACTACCAAAGGCGGAGAAGCCTTACAACCTCACAATACAACAATGAGAAAGAAAAAAGCAAAATACAAATGAATCTTACAAGATTAAAATGAAAACCCTAGCTTCTTCTTCTTTTTGTTGCAACTCGCCTCTTGACTTGGATGAGCCTCCAAGAACCTTCAAGAACTGGCGGTGAGGAAGAAAAGATCACTGTGGAGAGCTGCTATGATCGCCCGTATGAGAGCCGAAGAAGAAATGAGCAGAAAAACGCTCGCCAACGGCTTTATCTGCGCCAACGGTCGAATCCCAATCGATTGGATTGCTCCCAATCGATTGGGGAGGCTTTGGATCGATCGACCGATCGATCCAGAGCGCCTCTGTGCTCTTGGGAAATACCTGGATCGATCGACCGATCGATCCAGGGCTTATCGCGCGAAATCGCAGCTCCCAATCGATCGAGCGATCGATTGGAGGCTCTGAATCGATCGGCCGATCGATCTAGAGCTGTTCTATGCGATCGCGAGCTTCTCCCAATCGATCCACCAATTGATTGGGAGGAGGCTTATCGCAGGGACTCACCCAATCGATCAGCCGATCGATTGGGCATGAGCCAATCGATCGGCTGATCGATCCAGCTTTTGATTTTTGTCCAAAATCAAGTCCAAAGTCCCCTAAACCAACATCCGGTCAATCATGACCTGTTGGTACATCATGTCTAGCATCGGACCACCCTTGACCTGTTAGGATTCTCTCACCATGTCCAGTCAATCCCTTTGACCCACTTGGATTTTCTCCTCGTGCCAAGTGTCCAGTCAATCTTGACCCACTTGGACTTACCAATACCATGTGTCTGATCAAACTTGATCCACCTGGATTTTCCTATGTCTGACTTCACTCACCAGGACTTCCCTTTCTGCCTAGCTTCACTCACTAGGACTTCCCCTCTGCCTGGCTTCATTCACCAGGACTTTCTTTTCTGTCTAGCTTCACTCACTAGGACTTTCCATTTGCTTGGCTTCACTCACCAGGACTTTCACGTAGTTTCACTCACTAGGACTTCCTATCTGCCTGACTTCACTCACCAGGAATTTCACCTAGCTTCACACACTAGGATTTCCCAACTACCTGACTTCACTCATCAGGACTGTCACAACTGCCTGGATTCACTCACTAGGAATTTCACCTAACTTCACTCACTAGGATTTCCCAGTCAAGTATCCAGTCAACCTTGACCTACTTGACTCTCCTTCACCATCTTCTTACATGAACAATTTCACATCCAATCTTCATGTATTGTCTTAATGTATTATCAAACATCGAAATCTAAACATCAAGACTCGAATTCGAATCAATTTAAGCTCAGTCAACCAAATCAATCTTGACCTAGGAAAATATTAGCACATAATTAAATGGTAAAAAAAAAACCTCACTTCACCTTGAATTTGAACGAAGATGTCTTGGAGAAGAAGCAGGCCCATCGCTGGATGAGGTGAAAACTCGCGGGTGAGACACTGGTAATGGAAGCTGGCCCATCGCTGGATGCGCTTCGTGATTCGTGTAATGGGTGGGGCAGCCGGACAATACTAGAATGGTCAGTGTAATACCAAACAGCAGATTTGACGAATCGTTGTGACCTACGTATCAAATTGAATCGGCTCGGTGAAAAACAAATAAATAATTTAAAAACATCTTAAAAATATTTTGTAATTATAAATTTAATATAAATTATTATTATTTATTTTGTCGCTTTTGGAGGCTTTTGGAGGAGTGCTACACGCTTCGCTAGTAAAATTACAGAGCAGAACTATTTCTTAATGAAATTAGTGGCCAAGTTTAGCTCCAACAATAATAAAAATTGTTAATTAGTCTCATAATTTTATGAACATAAGATAAATTTACAATTAAATACTAAAATTTATAGATTTTAGACTTTACTAACATCCCCTTTTATAATGACAATCGTGCTATATTATATTGAAAAACTACAATATGATTCACCCTTAATCTTATAAATTTTCAAAATAGTCCATCCAATTTTACATGCATCAAGAATTTATTCAAAAAACTATATTTGATCTTTTACAAAGACGAATCCAGAGTGGGTTGGATTGATTCCGAATTAGTTGAATCTGTCAAGGATATTGTAGAAGGGATCCGAGTTCACTTTACACGAGCATATTATCATCTCATCTTTTTCTATATCTTATCAAATTTTAAATAAATTATATATGGATTTATAAATAGAATGGTAAACAAATTAAAATTATACTTGATATATTATTTAAGGTCGATTAATAGCGGATTTTTAAAAAATTAAAGATAAAAATTTTATTTGAAATTAATTTTATTTGATCAATTTAAAAATAGATATATAAATAATTTTTTAACCAATTTTTGAAACTAGAAATGGAATATTTTCACCTTAAAATTAATTACCGACTTTCACTATAGATGAAAAAATAACTTTTAGTAATAGATTTTTTTATATTCTTATTTTCTTACTGTGAAAGAATTTATTGAATTGATAAAGTGAATAAATATTTGTTAAAAATCTTTATGTATTAAGTTTATTAGTTATTGCTACATACTGTGCAGAGGTCTTCTTTTCGGTGACATGATCAAAGTTGACTTCGAAATACCAAATAAGAAATTCAAATTTCCGAATGATTTTGTTGAAGTGCTAAGCTACAGTACAGCCCAGCCCTTACATAAATCTGTCCCTAATCTCTTATGCTCAGTTTATTTGAACAGATGAGTGAGGGAAAGAAATTAATTGTCGAAACATATCTCTATGGGGAAAGAAGGGAAAAAAAATAATGCCCTTGGAAGAGAAAGAGGCCTATCGGGAAGGTGGAAGAATGAAAGGGATACGTCGAGAAGAAAGGAGGAAGAGGGCGAGTGGTTGTGCTCACGCCCGCGAGTGGCGAGCAACCGTGCTCGTGCCCACGAGCAATCATGCTCACGCCCACAAACAATCGTGCTCACGAGCGGTGAGCGGTTGTGCTCACAAGCGATCGTGCTAGTGCCCGCGAGAGGTTGTGCTTGCACCGGCAAGCAACAAGCAACCGTGCTCGCGAACGATCGGCGAGTGGGTGAGCTCCCACTCATGAGCTTCTGTGAGGGTGTTAAATTAACTAGACAAGAGAGAAGGGATAATAAAATAAATTTCTTGATTGATTTGTTTATGAGATATACAATATATATAAAGAGACATTACATATTTGGTCAATTGACAAAGTAATAAAAAGAAACTTGTTAGTTGATTTATTCTAATAATTATTATCCTAATCTTGATTTGGTTAGTTTGCTTGCTAGCTTATTAAAATATTGCTTAGATAATGACTTAATAAAGATATCAGCAATTTGATGGTACGTAGAAATATAATAAATCAATAATTATTAAATCGTCACATGCTTTCAAAGAAAATGAAAATCAATTTTCATATGTTTTATATGAGCATGAAAGATTAGATTTACTGTGAGACATGTTGCTCCAATATTATCATACCAAATTTTTGGTGCAACATTTGATATACGATGAAGTTCAGAAAGAAGTGATTGAAGTCAAATAATTTTAGACGTTGTATTTATTATAACATTATATTCTGCATCAGTGCTTGAACGAAATACCGTAAGTTGTTTTTTCGAATTCTATGAGATACAGTTTCATCCAAGAAATATTGCATATCTACTAGTAGAGCGCTTATCTTTAGGAAAACTTGCCCAATCCGCATTACTATAGGCATGGAAATCTCGAGACGATTAGCGATATAAAATAAGATCATGTAGAATAATACTTTTGAGATAACGAAGTATTCTTTTTATATTATCCCAATTTTGTTCAGTTAGAGCTTGCATAAATTGATAAGCATGATTTACTACAAAGGTAATATCAGGGCATATGATAGTGACATATTGTAAGACTCTAACAATACTTCGATAAATATGTGGATTAGACAGAGTAGAAGAGGATGAAGTTGTAAAGTTGTTTATGGTAATTGGTGTAGAGACCGGACGTGCTCCATCCATTTTGGCTCTTTGGAGAAACTCAATAATGTATTTGCTCTGAGAGAGAAGATAGCCTTCCTCATGTGAAATAAGTTCAATACTAAGAAAAAAATAAGCAATACCAAAATCTTGAGTAGGAAATTTTTGATTGAGAAGACTTAATAAAGTTGTGATACCCTTTTGATCATTGCTAGTTATCAGGATGTCATCACATAAATAAGAAAAAATATCATAGATTCATCATTATATTTGTGGAATAGAGACAAGTCAGTCTTTAATCCAGAAAATCCTTGAGCTTGTAGATAGTCGATGAAATCATGCACGAGGAGTTTGTCAAAGACTATATAAGAATTTCTTGAGTTGACAAACATGAGACGGAAATTGTGGATGAATGAACTCAGGTGGTTGTTCCATAAATACAGTTTCCTCAAGATGACCATAGAGAAATGCATTTGAAATATCTAATTGTCATACAAGCCAATTAGAACTAACAGCTATCGATAATAATAGTCCGACAGATATAATTTTGATGACTGGGCTAAAGGTACTATTGAAGTTAATACCTGGTTGTTGACTAAATCCTTTGGCTATAAGTCGAGCTTTGTGTCATTCAAGAGAACCATTTGCTCGATGCTTAAGACGGAATATCCATTTAGAGCCCACAACATTCATGGAGGGAGTACTCCATGTTTCATTACGAAGATGTGCATCAAATTTTGTTATCATTGCACTGCACCAATTTAGATCCTTACTTGCCTGTGTAAAAGAAGTTGGTTCAATGGATTTTCAAGAGACTACTAGAGCTCGTGGAAGGGGATGTAGAATTATCATCGGTGGGCATCGTATATATATGCCACCAAGGGAAGCATCCGACGATAAGGATTATCATCTGAATTACTGATGGATTTGTATTATCTTCGACTGGTGAAGCTTCATAGATTGGATCAACAATTTGAGGTGATTCTGATGATATATGAGAATTATTAGAGAGCTCTGAAGTAAGACCTAGAATATCATCACTTCTGACAATATTAGGTGACATCAAAAAGGTACCACTTGTATCTAAAGGAGAGATCAAAGAAACTATTGAAAAGGAAAAAATAAGAAAAATAAGAAAAAAAATCTAAAATTTTTTCTAGTGGTCATAAACAGAACTAACAGAACTATCAGTAATTCTCTATTTTCAAAATTAATTTTCAAAAATGTTCTAATTTTACCAAATAATTTTCTGTTTTGACAAAGAATAAAATACAAAATTAATTTTAAGTTTCAAAAAAATCCTAATTTTTTTTTGTCAAAGTGAAACATAAATAATTAAACCACGAGAACAATTTTCATGAGAAACAAATAATAATTTTAATCATAATACATCCTTTTAGCAGATAAAGTTATTATCAAAAATATATTTTTAAAAATGGTGTTCAAGCACTAAAACTTTGGTTGATTTTTCTGAAGGCTTAATATTCAACAATAAACTCTCAAAAAATTAGTTTTGCCGAAATTAATTTTTGAAAGAATTTTAAAATTTTAATTACATTTTTTGATAAAAAAAATTCATAAAAAATCGGATAAATTTTTGAAATTTTTTTAAAAAAATTATTCTAACAGAACACTTGACTCATTATCACATAAAAATTAAGTTTTTGAAAAATATTTTTTCAAAGCATTTTTAATCATTGAAATTCATTTTTCAAAGGAAGAATTTTTTTTAAAATTATATATAGGCTACAAAATTTTTAAAAAATTTCTATTGTTCAATCAAATTATCATATAGCACAGTAAATATTTCAACTCAAATTATTAACAATAAGTATATCAAACAATTAAATTTTGCCAGCAATATTAAAATTAAGCTAAATTTATATTTGAAGCATGCTAAAAAAAAATAATTTAAGCTAGGCATAATTTAGGCCAAAACAAGTTCCTACCTACTACCTACTAGATTTATAAAAAATTTTCATGGGATATATTTTCTATCCACTTTTATGATTTGGCCCCTCTAGTTCCTAAGATACTAATTAAGTCTACTATAATTTCTAAATTTTGGAATTACAGAATATGAAAATGTAAAATTTTTAAAGCATTCTATATGTTCTTTTAATTTTGCATTTTCTTTTTTAACTTTATCGAATATTCTAGTGGATATGCTTTAGGAAAGATAGTTTTCAAATTCACATTGTCCTTTTTCAATTTGATATTTTAGTTTTAAGATTTGCATAAATATTTAAACATTAACTTAATATCTGAATATAGCTGATTAGGAGGTAGAAGCTGATCCAGAGGTAGAAGTCATGTCTCACTTACCACATCTAGTCTGAAGTTGAAATCTCCCCCTTTAGTGTTGCTAACTTCTGACGTAGCCCCCTCCCCCCTTCCCTTTTTCTCTCCTCCATCGATGCTTTCATCCGAGGTTGTTTCATCATCTGATTCTTGGTGACTAGCCACCAGTGCAAGTCCTGTGTAGGCCTCGATCTTGGATTTGGTGACGATGACTCGCCCCACATTGCCTTGAGGTTCTTATGTTTGGACTTGATTGACCTTTTATTTTTCAGTCTTGGGCAGTTGTCCTTTAGATGCCCCTCTTTGTTACAGTTGTAACATCTAATCGATTTTTCTTATCTTGCATCTCATTAAACTTGTTTGATCTAAAAAACTTTTTAAATTTTCTTACCATATATGCTTCTTGATCTTCATTGAGTGAAGAATTTGATTCTTGCTCGATCTTCTTAGCTCTGAATGCTAGGTTCTAAGTTGGTTTCTTTTTATTCTTCATACCTACGTATCTAGATTCGAGTAATTCTAAAGTTGAAAATAGTTCTTCTAAATTACTTACCGTCAAATTATTTGATATATAGTAGACATCTATTATTGATGTCCACTCTTGAGTTCTAGGAAAGATATTGAGAGCATATCGGATTGAGTCTCGATTTGTTACCAGTTCTTTGAGATTTTTCTGTCCGGTGATAATCTCCTTGATCTTTCCATTCAATTGGGCTACCATTTCTCCTTGCATTCGGAGGTTTGTCAGCAGATTTCTGAGCAAGTCCCATCTTGCTAGCTTGGCCTTCGATGTCCCTTCGTGTAGCTCTAGGAATTTCTCCCAGAGTTCCTTGGCAGAGTCGTAAGTACTGATCCAGTTAACTTCTTGCGGTGACATAACGTTTAGCAGATGAAATTCTGCTTTATCGTTTGCCACAGAGTCAACTTGCTGTTTCTTGTTCCAATATTGTTCTTTTTCGGCTCCTTGTTGATCTCTGGGTGCTACAAAATCATATTTAATTGTAAGTGATATTTCAAAATCCGTTTTAAAAAATACCTTCATCTTCTTCTTCCATATGGCAAAGTCTTTCTCGAACTTCGATGGATGAATGCTTGCTCCCGCCATTTATGCTTTAGACGGCAGTTAGTTCTTCTGAATCATCCTTATTCTGATATTACTTATTGGTCCCGGTAGGTTGGCTAGAGTGGGTGAAAAGCCCTACAAGTCAAATCAACACTTTTTTTTGCTTTCTGAATTTAGTAAAGGCAAACACACACTAGTTAATCAAAAATAGCATAAATGAAAATAAGGGACACAACTATTTACTTGGTTACAACTGGGTGATTGTTAATCCAAGCCAGTAAACACACTATCAAGTTCCTTCTTCGACAGAGGTCGGAGGCGGAGAAGCCCCTTAAAGAATTGAAGCACGAACACTTAAAACAGAAGCTAAAAACAAGTATAGAGTGTGTTGTTTGAACTATAAGCATTAGAGCTCTATTTATAGCGCTCTGATTAAAACTAGCCATTTGTTGATGTGACGCTTCACAGGCGCTTCAACCTAGTCCAGATGCCTTGATCCGCTTTGCAACGACTTCTCATCAAGGATTATCGGCTTTCCGGGCACCTAGACCTACTCCAATGCCTGGAGTTGGTTGACGTGGACTTCGTGTTGAGTCTAGGTACTTGGACGGTTTGGGACCCTAAATCTAGTCTGGGCGCTTGAACGGCTCGAGCGGTTGGAGCTATTCTAGGCGCTTGGAACCAAAGTCAACCCCAGGTTGACTTTTTCAACTTGTCGCTTGGGTAATCCTTCGGCCATCCAGAGTTAAACTTACCCGACTCTAACTCCGACCTTCTCCTCGAGCAGTCTTCCTTCCCGACTTTTCGTCTCTCGGAAGCGTTGAGCGCATCCTTCTTATTCGTCAGTGTACTTTTCCGTAACTTATCGTCCTTCGGATACAGTCAGTGGCAGATCTAGTAATTCAAGCATGGAGGGGCGATCGCAAGCAAACGACACATCGTTCGACACATTTAAAAAAGAAAAAGAATAATAGAAACACATGAACAAAAGAACGAAGAACAGAGGATGATTTATGCGCGGAACAAACGGCAGTATCCTGCATCTTCGCTGGTGAAATACCATAATACTAGGGGTTCTATCGCCGGCAAGGGGGGCGACCGTCGATGCCACCCCCCTTGTGGATCCACCTTAGATACAGTCACTTCTCGTGCTATCCTTCTCGTCGACTGCGTCTTCCGCTCGACTTATTGTGTTCTTAAGTCTCTGTATACTTAGACATAAGACATCAAAATAACAAAACTTAATTTAACTCGATTAATCATATCAAAACTCATCCGGATACTACCATGAAAAGAGAACATTAGAACATCCATTTTATTTTTATTTTAAGACAACCCTTTCCATGCTAATATTTGTATAAAACTTACATGTGAATATGAAAAGAATGTCAATAATTTACCTCCAATAGTTTAATTTATTTTTAAATATTATTTTAATTCCTTTTATTCATAAAAAAGGAAATGTATACAAAAAAATTAAGGATATATTTTCCCCTTCTATGTATAGCCCAAAAGGTTTGAGTCAAAATCAACGTGCTCCATCTAAATCTAAACTTGTATCTATGAATATAATATGAAAATAATTTAGAAAACTCGAGATAAATATTTAATAACGATAATAACATAAAAATCTACAAATTAATGACATTCAAACTCAATAGATCAATTTTTTATCCTGCTACGTCCACATAATCCTCATTCCTACCTGAGACCTCTACTATTATCGAAATTATTAATTTATTTTTTCCATTCTACATCAGATACAACAATCCAAAATAAAAATCTACTGAAATAAAATAAAACAAAATGTTTACCCTTTTTCCTCCATCAATGAAATAAATCAATGTAGATATTTTGTCTATATAGATTACTTGGGTTCCTCGTCAGCGGTGAAACCCCTTATATTATGAGATTTCACTGATAGAAATGGAAGATATCGTCCTTTGTTCTACGTAAAAATTAATCATGCTCAACTCAAATCGTGATCACCCCTCCATACTTGAATTCCTAGATCCCGTCCCCAGGATCATGGTATCGCGGTGGGACATCCAGATTGTCACCCAGATATCCGTGGTTCGAACCCCAGCTACGGCATATTTGAAAGAATTTTTCTTCCAAATGGGGGGCGTAATCAAAGGATGTTGGGCTTCTGGGTTGGCTGCCGCGTGCGCTTCCCGATTTACCCTGGTGACCAGTAGGAAATTTCCATGGAACCGGATCAATCATCCCTGAAATAGTCAATAAGACTAATTAGAATTATCATTTTTTTTAATTACGGGATCCGTCACTAGGGAAAATTGAACCTATACCCCAAGTTGTAATTAGTCCAATCAATCACTTATTTCTCCCATACCAATCATACTAGCAACCCTAATTCCACTTCTAATAACTAATTACATAACTAAACATAACTTAACACAATAGTTTACACAAAAATATCATAAACATACCTATAAACACAATATGAATAGCATTAACATAAGCCATTAGGATTTAAACGGATCCACGTGTTAGTTGCTACTTAGAAAACCTAATGGTTCCCCTGTATAAAAATTTTGTACAAGTCCTGAACCTTTCCTAGCTACCCATGTGTTCTTTAAAAATTAAACTTGAATCGCAAGCGGAACTTAACACTATTGATTCTAAGTTTAACTTATCTGTTCTTAAAGGTTAGACTTGGATCGCAAGCGAAACTTAACACTATTGATTCTAAGTTTAACTTATCTGTTCTTAAAGGTTACACTTGGATTGCAAGCGGAACTTAACACTATTGATCCTTAGTCGTACCCATGTTACATAGTTAATTAAATATTTATTTCTAAGATTAGTTTTCAGGACAAACGTGGCGAGGCACATGACCTTCTTGGGTATGAGATCATCCACCACTGCCTAATCAAAACCTTTTAGAGAAATTCAATATTTAATTCCCTCATAGCAACATTAGGTTTAACCAAAAAGAACAATCGAATCACAAGATCGAAAAGAAGAAAAAGAAAAGAACACAAAATCGAAAAATCGATTTCCTAAAATCATAAACCTCTTGTGTTTGGTATTTCAAGATCTAAACAAAAGGATGAACTAGTTATGATGCGAAAACTAATAACTAGTTATACCTTATGTAGCTTATAGACCTTTTGATCTTCTATCGTATTCCTCTTCTTATCTCGGACATTGTGTGGGCAACGATCTTCCGAGATGAGAACCGCCAAAGCACCTTCTCCTTCTTGCAAGTTTTGTCCACCAACCAAGCTCCAAGGGATGCTTCCTTATTCTCCTTCTTCTCCAAGCAAGATCCGGCCACCTTCCTAGCTCTAAGAGATGTTGAGGTTCGGCCAAGGAGAAGAAAGAAAAAGGAAGAGGAAGAGTAAGAGGGCCGACCACACCAAGGAAAAAAAGAGAGGAAGAATAGAAGAGAGTTGTGTCTCATGAAGGCACCCCTACCCTCTCTTTTATATCCTTGGTCATGGCAAATAAAGAAATTTAATTATAATTAAAACTTCCTTATTTTCCTTGTCATTGGTTAATAAGGAAAATTTAATTAAAAATTCCTTTTAATCATGCTATGGCCGACCCCCTACAAGAGCTCCAAATAAGGAAAATTTTGAACACAAAATTAAAACTTTCTTATTTATTTTCAGAATTTTTAAAATAAAAAAATTATCTTTTTAATTCTCTTCATGGTTGGTTATAAAAGAAAATTTTATAAATTAAAATCTCTCTTTTAAAACATGTGGATGATTTACAAACAAAAAAAATTTTCGCCAAAATTAAAATCTTCCTTTTAACTACAAATAAGAAATTTAATCTTTCTCTTAATCTTTTGTAAAAAACTATAAAAGGAAAAATTTAAATTTTAAACTTTCTTTTAAAATCATGGCTTCCACATAAAGAAAAAAAAATAAAATCCCTTTTATTTTTATATGACCGGCCACACTAAGCTTGGGCTCCAAGCTAGGGCCGACCACCTTTACTTGACTCAACCTTTGGCTTGGCCGGCCCAAGCTTGGGCTCTAAGCTTGCTTGGCCGACCACCTAAGGATGGGTAGGAGGTTGGGTATAGGTGGATATAATACTCTATAAATAAGAGGCTACGACAGGGATCAAGAGGAGAAATTGATTTTGGTCTCCCGATGAAATTAAGCTTCCCGTGTTCACCCTGAACACCCAACTTAATTTTATCAATAATAATTTATACCACTAAAGAATTATTATTAAACTACCACACCAATCCTATATTACTATATTACTATATGGGCTCCTTCTTATCATGAGTGTATTAATCTTTCTATGTTTAAGATATCGAATGTCCATTAATTAAGTTAAGTTATTGACAACTTACTTAATTAATATCTAGCTCCAAGAGTATTACCACTCAACCTTATTGTTATGTCAGACTAAGTCCACCTGCAGGGTTTACATAACAATCCTTATGAGCTCCTCTTGGGGGCATCATCAACCTAGCTCACTAGGACATAGTTTTCTTCTATAATTAACAATACACCATATAAGTAGTATTATCTCCCAACTTATCGGGCCTATTGATTTATCGAACTAAACCTCACCCATTGATAAATTAAAGAGATAGATACTAAATATGCGTGCTTGTTATTATATTAGGATTAAGAGCATACACTTCCATAATAATGAGGTTTGTTCTTTTATGTAGTCAGTATAAAAAGAAACTACCTCTAATGGTCGTACTCAATATACTCATAGTATACTAGTGTAATTTTATAGTCCAGATAAACTAATTTCAAATTACACTACGACCATTCCAATGGTTTGTCTCTTTCCATTTTTGGTCGTGAGCTACTGTTTATAATTTACAAAGAACCAATAACATGATCTTCTATGTGTGACACCACACACCATGTTATCTACAATATAAATTAAATGGACAACTACATTTAACATAAATATAGTTATTTAACCAATGTGATTCTTATTTCAAAAATAAATGTTCATACAAAAAGCTAGACTTTTAGTATACATCCTAACAATCTCCCACTTATACTAAAAGACTATGCTGCCATATATACTGCCGTACATCTGATTCTCATCCCCTCAACATGTCCATCAAAAGCTCTAGATGGAAGGGCCTTAGTGAAAGGATCTGTCAGGTCATCTATTGATGTAATCTTGGCGACAACAACTTCACCTCACTTTACGATATTTCATATCGGGTGGTACTTGCGCTCAATGTGTTTACTTGCCTTATGGACTTAAGGTTCCTTCGAGTTTGCTATTGCACCACTATTATCACAACAAATCGTGATAATCTTGGGCAAAACAGGAATCACATCTAAGTCCATTATGAAGTTCTTGAGCCATACAACTTCTTTGGCTGCCTTAGAGGCTACCACATACTTAGTTTCCATGGTGAAGTCCGGAAAGCATCTATGCTTAACACTCCTCCATTGTTATGGCTCCACCTCCTAAAGTAAACACAAAACCTTGAGGTAGACTTACTATTTCCCCTACTAGTTTAAATCTGTGTAACCCACAAGGAACAAACTATCTGCCTAGTAAACTAGCATATAATCTCTAGTTCTTATATGCTTTACGACAATCCAATATCCTGATCTTGGGTTACTTTGATATCTGCTAACATTGCCCACGACAAAACAGATATCTAGTGTCATACATAGCGTCTCATACATAAAACTTCCTACAGCCGAAGCATAAGGAACTGCCTTGATCTCCTCTATCTCCTTTGATGTCTTAGGAGACATCTCTTTAGATAAAAATACTCTGTGTCTGAAAGGTAAGAAACCTTTCTTGGAGTTTTTAATGCTAAAATGACTTAGGATTCTATCGATGTATGAAGCTTGGGATAAGCATAACATCTTTTTCTTGCGATCCTTTATTACTTTGATCCAAGAATATGTCCACATTCTCCCAAGTCCTTCATATCGAATTGCTTGGACAACCATACCATTACGTCTGATAATATTTTGATATTTTTGCCAACTAGAAAAATATTATCTACATATAGTACAAGAAATACCACCACGTTTCCGTCACTCTTCTTGAATACACAAGATTCATCCGGACACTGAATAAATCCATACGACTGGATTACTTCATTAAACCAGATATTCCAAGATCTCGAAGCTTGCTTCAGTCCATAGACCGATTGAGCTTTCAAACTAGATGTTCTTTACCTTTTTGCAATGAACCCCTCTGGTTGCTACATATGGATATTTTTCTTCAAGACTTTTATCAAGGAAAGTTGTCTTGACATCCATTTGCCAAACCTTATAATCCGTATGAGCAGCAAAGAATCTGAATAGACTTAAGCATGACTATCGGTGAAAAGATTTCCTCTTTCTGAGTATACCTTTTTGCAACAAGCCTTGCTTTGAAGGTTTTCACCTTCCCGCGCGTCTGTCCTTCTTTTTCTTTCGTAGATCCATTTACATCCTAATGGCTTTTATACCATTTGGTGATTCTACCAACTCCTAGACCTAATTAGAATACAAAGATTCTATTTCAGAGTTCATTGTACTTTGCCAAGATACTGCATCTTTATCTTGGAGTGTTTCGTCATATGTCGAGGGATCAGGTTCATGTTTACCAGGGATCAAGCCCGAAGACTTTCCCAAAAATATGAATCTATCATGTTACCTTACAATCCTTCCACTATGACAAGACACTGTCTGTAATTGTGACACGTGTCGATGTTTCTTGTGGTATCTTATTTTGTACTATTGGTACTAAGTTAGACGTATCCTCTCTTATTTCCTCGAGAACAATTTTACTTATGGGCTTGTGGTTTAATACATAGTTCTCTTCTAAAAATCGGGCATTGATGCTAACAATGATCTTCTGATCTTTTTTAAGGACTATAAACCACCTTTCGTTCCTATAGGATATTCTACAAACATGCGAACTTCTGTACGTGATTCTAACTTGTCAGTATCTACTTTGTGTTGTACTACCCCAATTCTGAATATTATTCAGACTAGGCTTATGCTCATTCCATAATTCTATGGGAATAGAGGGTACTGACTTTAGAAGGTGCTAAGTTCACTACAGTTTCCAGAGTACATCCCTAAAATAAATTTGGTAATTCTGAATAACTCATCATCGATTTAACCATTTCCATAAGAGTCCTATTCCTTCGTTCTGCCACACCATTCTGTTGGGGTGTACCAGGTGCAGACAGTTGGGATTGAATTTCAGCTTCTGATAAGTAATTCCTAAACTCTTCTAAGAGGTACTTGCCACCACGATCAGACCGTAGTGTCTTGATACATTTATCATGACATTTCTCTACATCAGCCTTGTACTCTTTGAACTTATCAAAGCACTCAGACTTGCGGCACATCAAGTAAATGTACCCGTATCTCGAATAGTCATCTATTCGAAACTACCTCTTGCCTGGATTGTCATAGGACCACACAAATCAGAATGAATCAATTCCAACACATCTTTGTTGTATACCCCTTAGCCTTAAAAGGTCTCTTGGTCATTTTTCCTTTCAAGCAGGATTCGTAGGTTGGAAAAAATTTTCCATTACCGATGAACCCATAGGTTCATTGGTTATTAACCTTTTAATTCTACTCAAGTTAATATGACCTAGCCTTAGATGCTAAAGATATGTTTTGGTTCATTTCCGAAGGTTACTTTCTTTTATTAGAAGGTGAGTTATTAATTACCATTTGTTGCATCGTGGGAGTTATTTGATTAAAAATGTTTAAAATTGTCCTCCAATGTACTAGAACAGATAGCTTTCCTATTTTCTTGACAACAACTTTGTCATCAAAAGAAATAGAATATTTATTCATAAAAGTTTAGAAACTGAAAACAAGTTCTTTCTAAAACTTAATACATAAAGACAATTTCTTAAAATAATATTTTATTCCTAAATAAACTTCTCCCACTGCAAAAGCCACTACTTTCGTAGCATTGCCCATGTAGATGGTAATCTTCTCTTCATGTAGTCGTCGAGTTTCCTGGAACCCCTGTAATGAATTGCAGACATGATCAGTGGCTCCTGTATCTATACACTAGGTACCGGTAGATAACACCACCAAATATGTTTTAACTACTAGAGAATAAGATATACCTATATTGCTCTCCTTCTTATGAGGACAGTCTACTTTACTTAAATGAACCATTATCTTGTGGATACGATCCCTAACGGGTGCCCCCTCAGTAATGATGGTCATCATTAAGTTTCTCATGGTCTCTTGCCTGGCAGCTTGATTCTGGTGTCCGAAAAGTTTCTTGAGATTGAGCATCATGTCATAGGCAGTCGGTATGGCCTGATGCTGATGTTGCAGCACATTTGACATAGAAGTCAAAATGTAACTCCGCACCATCTCATCTGCCTTAACCTATTTCCTATGATACTTAATCTCCTTTTCATTAGAATCATTATCTGATATGCTAAGACAGACCTCAAGAAGTTCGACAATGTCCAAGTTTTGTTTCCTAATTGGGACTACTAAGTCTATTGTCTATTATAGCAAAGGGATCCTAAGAATCACAAAATACTTGGTCAAAATTTAAAATGATATTAAATTCATCAACACCTCAAAACACGGTTAATTTTGTATGTCACGTTAATGTGGACGTATACAAATTCAACTTTTGTAAGAGGGGTTTTACCAAGGATTATAATTGGTCAAAACTTTAGAATTTAAAATAATATTGATTCCTCTAACAATATCATTTAAATTCACCAACACCTCAAACACTGTAAATTTTACTTGCCACGTTAGTGTGGACGTATACAAAATCAAACATTTGTAAGAGGAAGGATTTACCCATTAATTTTATTATCTTGTCAACCTAACTTTATGAAAAATAAAATTAATAGTTGATATTTCTTCGGTCACACAAATAATAGTAGTGACTCCTTTGGGGAGGATACTATTAAATGTGCTTAAGTGTGTACCATTACTTGATACTTAGTCCATTAAATAGGATTGTGTCCCTTCAGTTGGAGAAGATCACACGCTCCTAAATAATTTCCTATAATCATCCATTTTAGGAAGTTTGATCTAGTGATTTGCAAACAAACCTATCCGTTGTGGAGGAAGGCACTCAGAGCCAACACGCAAGCTTGTTTGCATCACTTACAAACCAGTAATGGAGACCGTGGAATTTTATTTAAAAATCCCTCTCCCACTTAGTAAATTAAGGTGAGGAATTTTAACTATGCAAGCCTACTTTACATGCATACTAATAAGCACACACATCATAGTAAATAAAAGTTAAAAAATTAAAATCTCTCTTTTAAAATTTATAGTTTTCTACAAAGAGAAGATTTAAAAAATTCAAAACAACCCTCCTATTTGAATTAATCTTAGTCGGCCCCTACAAGCTTGGTCACCAAGCAATAGGGCCGACCCCTATAAAGAGGATGTGGCCGGCCATTGCTTGGTCACCAAGCAATGACCCGGCGCCCTTCTTGGACACCAAGAAGAGCCTTACATTTGAATGTACTTGAGGCTATAATGAGACTACGACAGGGACCTAGAGGAGAAATTGATTTTGACCTTCCAATGAGCTTGAGTATCCCGTGCTCGCCCCGAACACACAACTCAAGTTCATCGATAATAACTCATTCTACTAGAGAGTTATTATCGCACTACCGCACCAATCCCAGATTACATTATGGGTTCATTCTTATCATGAGTGTGTTAGTCTCCCTGTGTTTAAGATTATGAATGTCCACTAATTAAGTAAGTTACTGACAACCCACTTAATTAATATCTAGCTCCAAGAGTAGTACCACTCAACTTCATTGTCATGTCGGACTAAGTCCACCTGCAGGGTTTAATATATCAATCATTATGAGCTCCTCTTGGGGACATTCTCAACCTAGATAACTAGGACACAGATTCCTTCTATAACCAACAACACATACTATAAGTAATATCATTTCTCAACTTATCGGGCATATTGATTTATCGAGCTAAACCTCACCCTTTGATAAGTCAAAGAAATAAATATTAAATATATATGTTTGTTATTATATTAGGATTAAGAGCACATACTTCCATAATAACTAAGGTCTAGTTCTTTTATTAAGTCAGTACAAAAAGAACTTACCTAAATGGTCCTACTCAATACACTTAGAGTGTACCAGTGTAATTTATTAATCAAAATAAAATAATACTTAATTACGCTATGACTATTCTGATGGTTTGTTCTTTTCCATCTTAGTCGTGAGCAACTGTTTATAATTTATAAAGAACCGATAACATGATCTTCTGAGTGTGACACCACACTCCATGTTATCTACTATATAAATTAATTGAGCAATCTCATTTAACAAATAAATGTAGATATTGACCAAATATGATTCTTTTATTTCAAAATAAATGTTTACAAAAGCTAGGCTTTTAGTATACACTCCAACAAGTCCGACTCTGGTGCCTAAAGAGTTTTTTGAGATTGTTCATTATATCATAAGCTGTTGGTAAATATTGATGCTGATGTTGCAATACATTTGACATTGATGCCAAAATGTAACACCGCGCCTTCTCATCAGCTTTTACCCATTTCTTATGATACTCAATCTCCTCTGGGGTAGAGTCACCGTCAAGTGCATCAGGGCAAGTCTCAGTCAGTACAAACTTATAGCTTTCAGCAGTAAGAACAATGTCTAGGTTTCTTTTCCAATCAATATAGTTGGGACCAGTAAGTTTGTTCTCTTTTAGTATAATGGCCAGTGGGTTGAAAGTCATCCTAAGAATCACAAAAATAAACTTTGGTCAAGACTCTAACTTTAGAATAATATTGATTCCTCAAACAATACTATTTTAAATTAACCAACACCTCAAATCACCGTGAATATTGCATGCCACGTTAGTGTGGACGTATACAAATTCAATATTTGTAAGAGGAGGGTGTGACCCATTAATTTTATTATCTTGTCATCCTAACTTTATGACAAATAAAATTAATAGTTGGTTTCACTTTGGTCACACAAAACAATAGCAATGACTCCGTTGGGGAGGATACTATTGAATGCGTCTAAGTGTATACCATTACTTGATACTAAGTCCATTAAATAGGATTGTGCCCCTTCAGTTGGAGAAGATCACACGCTTCTAAATAATTTCCTATAACCATCCATTAAGGAAATTTGATCTAGTGATCCGCAACAAACCCATCCGTTGTGGAGGGAGGCACTCAGAGCCAACACGCAAGCTTGTTGCATCACTTACAAACCAGTAATGGAGACTATGAGATTTATTAAAATCCCTCTCCCACTTAGTTATTTAAAAATGAGGATTTTAACCTATGCTAGCATACATCACATGCATACACACACATCACAGTAAATAAAAGCAATAAATATGGAAATCATTTTCCAACTATTATGGCCTTTTTCTGTTACTGTCCTCCATGTGCTCCAACCCTAGCTGCTGCCATTTTTAGCTACCGCCATCGGGTCGAGTCATCGCATCCATCTTGCTTCTTATTCCACTGAGCCTCTGGTGCTCCAAAAGTACCACGCCTTGCAAGAATTCGATCCGTGACAAAAATAGAACTTTACATATATTGATCCTATATTCCACGAGGGAATGTACATGTATTCTAGATCGAAAAAAATAAAATTCTAAAAATAATACAGCTCCTGCTATATTTGATACATACAATCATGCACATAAAATAATGCCTTTGACATGTCCAAGGGTCCAATCACACACAACATCTATAAGTCATAATAGTTGAAGCCTGCAACTAAAGAGTTAGCATATCCTACGACTATCCTGCCTAAATTATGTATGACATGTGCATAACCTATTTAAATTCTAAACACACAGAGGTAAACCCTAGCTCTGATACCAATTGTTGGTTAGTCCTAGGAAAACGTACCGGTTCCACTGTACAAAAATTTTTATACAAGTGTCAAACCTTTCCTTAAATAACCTATTGTGTTCTTTAGAAGTTAAATTAGGAATCGCAGATGGAACTTAACATCATTAATTCCAAATTTAACTTATCTGTTCTTAATGGTTTAGATTTGAATCGCAAGCGGAACTTAACACTATTGATTCAAATATACCTAAGTTATTAATTCTATTAAATATTAATTTTCAAAATGGGCTTCCAGGAATGCATGGCGAGGTACATGGCCTTCTTGGATATGAGAGCAACCACCACCGCCTAGACAAAGCCTTTTAAGGAAAGCTAATATTTAATTTCCTTAAATAACTCTAGGTTAACCAAAAAGAACAATCGAATCACAAATTCGAAAAAGAAGAAAACGCAAACTCGAAAAACTAGATCTAATTGCCTCTTGTATTTAGAATTCTTACAAAGAAAATAACTAGTATGATGCGGAAGAAAATTACTAGTTATACCTTCTCTTTGTAAGCTAATGACCTCGAGATCTTCTGCCGTATTTCTCGCCTCGCCTTGGACGTTGTGTGGGCGACGATCCTCCAAAATGAACACCACCCAAAAGCTTCTTCCTCTTCTTCTAAAATCCGGCCACCACCACCACCAAGGAGAAGAAAGCAAAAGGGAAAAGAGAAGGAAGAGAGGGGCCGACCACTTGAGATCTCCAAGCAAAAGAATAAGAGTTGTGTCTCATGAAGCCCCCTCACCCATTCTTTTATATTAATTGCCCAAGACAAATAAGGGAAGAATTTTTACAAAAATTAAAATCATCCTCTAGTTTTTCCTTTTCTCTTTTTATTTTTCCTTTTCTTTTCTCTTGATTGAATCAATCACCAAAATTAATTGATGATGATTTTATTTATTTTATTATGGTCGGCCCCTTGCTTGGGCACCAAGCAAGGTGGCCGGCCACCTCATCAAGAGAAAGGAAATATATTTTTTTTAAAAAACTTTACAAGAAGAAATCTTCTTATAAAATTTACAAGCTCTCTTTCCTAAAGTAGGAGTTAAAAAAGGAAAGTTCTAAAAATTAAAACCATGTTTTAAAATTTAAAACTTCTCTTATAAAATTTCTTTTTTTAACATGATGATAGAAAATTTTAATTTTAAAACTTATCTTCCTTTTTTTTCTTAAACCACGAGGATGGTTAAAAAAGGAAAGTTTTAAAACTTTTAAAATTCTCTATTAAAACATGTGACCAAATTCAAATTAGGAAAGTTTTAAAAATTAAAATCTCTCTTTTAAAACTTATAGTTTTCTACAAAGAGAAGATTTTAAAAATTCAAAAACAATCCTCCTTGTTTGAATATTGTGGTCGGCCCCTTCATGCTTGGTCACCAAGCAAAGGGTCGGCCCCTATAGAAGAGGATGTGGTCGGCCCTTGTTTGGTCACCAAGCATTGGACCGACCCACTTCTTGGACACCAAGAAGAGCCTTATATTTGGATGGACTTGAGGCTATAATGAGGCTACGACAGGGACCTAGAGGAGAAATTGATTTTGGCCTTCCGATGAGCTTGAGTATCCCGTGCTCGCCCCGAACACACAACTCAAGTTCATCGATAATAACTCATTCTACTAGAGAGTTATTATCGCACTACCGCATCAATCCCAAATTACATTATGGGTTCATTCTTATCATGAGTGTGTTAGTCTCCCTGTGTTTAAGATTACGAATGTCCACTAATTAAGTAAGTTACTGACAACTCAATTAATATCTAGCTCCAAGAGTAGTACCACTCAACTTCATTGTCATGTCGGATTAAGTCCACCTACAGGGTTTAACATGTCAATCCTTATGAGCTCCTCTTGGGGACATTCTCAACCTAGATAACTAGGACACAGATTCCTTCTATAATCAACAACACATACTATAAGTAATATCATTTCCCAACTTATCGGGCATATTGATTTATCGAGCTAAACCTCACCCTTTGATAAGTCAAAGAAATAAATATTAAATATATATGTTTGTTATTATATTAGGATTAAGAGCACATACTTCCATAATAACTAAGGTTTAGTTCTTTTATTAAGTCAGTACAAAAAGAACTTACCTAAATGGTCCTACTCAATACACTTAGAGTGTACCAATGTAATTTATTAATCAAGATAAACTAATACTTAATTACGCTACGACTATTCTGATGGTTTGTTCTTTTCCATCTTAGTCGTGAGCAACTGTTTATAATTTATAAAGAACCGATAACATGATCTTCTGAGTGTGACACCACACTCCATGTTATCTACTATATAAATTAATTGAACAATTACATTTAACAAATAAATGCAGATATTGACCAATGTGATTCTTTTATTTCAAATATAAATGTTTACGAAAGCTAGGCTTTTAGTATACACTCCAACAGCTTGTTCGACACTCACCGCTCACTTGCTGCTCTGCTTGACACTCATCACACTTGATCCACTTGCCGCCAGGCTTGACACTCTCAGTTCGCATTTTCGCTCACCACTCATCATTCGTGTTTCGCTCACCGTTGTGGCTCGGTCGACACTCATCACTTCGCTCGCCACTCTGTTCGGCACTCGTCATTCGTGTTTCACTCATCACTGTCGCTCGATCGACACTCGCTCGGTCTCGCTCTTTATTGCCAGGTCGCGATTTGTTGTCGCTCGGTCATGATCATGGCTTTGCTCGTCCATCATTATCTTTATTGCCAGGTCGCGATTCACTGTCGCTCAGTCGACACTCGCTCGGTCTCACTCTTTATTGCCAGGTCGCGATTCACTGTCGCTGGTCGACACTCATTCGGTCACGCTCTTTATTGCCAGGTCACGATTCACTGTCACTCGGTCGTCACTCGTTCGGGCATGATCATGGCTTTGCTCGTCCGTCATTCTCTTTATGGCCAGGTCGCGATTCACTGTCGCTCGGTCGGCACTCATTCGGTCACGATCATGGCTTTGCTCGTCCATCCTCCTCTTGATTTCTAGGTCACGATTTACTGTCGCTCGGGCGGTACTTTTTCTCAGTCGCGCGCTTGACACCACTCGCCTATCGTCTTCCAACTCGCTCGGCGGTCGCCTTATCGCCCAGTTCACGACTCGCCCGCCGCTCCGCCTTGCACTCGTCGTCCGTGTCTCGTTCGTTGTTCTGTCATACACTCATTGCTCGTGTTTCACTTTTCGCCTTGCCCCACATTCGTCACCCGATCGGCACTGGTTTTTTACTTCTCGCTCAGCAATCGCTCGATCGCTCTGCTTAGCCTCGCTCGGCCGCCCGCTCGATATCACTCGATTTCCTGCCCAACAATTGCCACAGCTACTCGTTCGACATGATAAGGCGAGCACCAATGATCTGATTCCGCGTTCGGTAGTAATTCTGTTTGGGGCTTGGTCTAGTCAGTCGGACTTGTGCCTCCTTCGACTAGACTTGAGGGGGAGGCTTGTGATGTGGATATGGTTTAGGGTAGAGGAGAAATTAGTGGAAAAGTGAGGGGCAATTTGATAAAAACACAAGGTAGGGTTTTAAGAGGAGGAGACTGTAGCATGCAAGAGGAGGTTTTTTTGGGTTTTCTCTTCGTGAAACCTTTTCCGCCGCCAGGAACAGGGACCAAGAGGGGTTCTTTTCCTCTCCCTCTCACGCTCGTCGGCGCCAACTCCGACGTCGGTCGCCTCCGCTGCTCCTTTTCTTCTCCTCCTCTTGCCGGAGCCGCGTCCGAGCTACTCCTCTTCTCCTTATGCGAGCAGCTTGCCCTTCCTCGTTCTCCTCACGACACGGCCACGGGACGGTTCACCGCCATCTACTTTCCCCCCGTTCTCCTCGCAACGCCGCCGTCGGACAGACCGGCCCCTATTCTCCGCCTTCTCTTCCTCGTAATGCCCCCCTCGCACAGATCGGCCACCACTCATTTTCCTCCTCGCCACACCTCTGTCGTTGCCGCCCTCATCAACGCCAGCACTAGAAGAGGAGGGCTATGCTTTTACTTCTACAGGTTTTGCTTCCACCGCCAACACAGCCGCCACACTGCTCCCCCTCTCGTCGGAGACCCTGCACGTTCGTCGAGACCCTCCTCTCCGGTTGTGCCCTAGCACGAATCTAATTGTTACGACCGTTGTCGCTCATCGGACCATATCTTGTTTTCGTCGTGTTCGGGCGTTTAAGTCGTTGCTGTGTTTTGGCCTTCGAGCAGATTCTATGTTTCGACCTCCTCCTTGTTCTGAGTTGTCGTGTCTAGACTTGGTACCGTTACTACTATTCGACTTGTGTGATATTATCCCGGTCTGCGTGCCGATATATTATCTCGGTCTGCGTGTCGCTAGTACCTCCCGGCCTGCGTGCTGCTGTCATATCCCTATCTGTGTGTTGTATCCCAGCCTGCGTGCCGATGTCTTTTCCCTACCTGCAGCTTATTTTTCGGATCCAGACCGTGTTCGGCTCTGTGCCTCCAGACCCGGCTCCACATCTGACTCTCGTTCGGCTGCTCTTCCGGGTCCCGACCACTCAAGCCATGTCCCATCCGAGGGCGCCACCTGGGCCAGGGTACGTTTTCTGTTCATATTCTATACGTCTTTCATTATTTTATGGCTTAGTCTGTTACTTATATATTCGTTGGATTCGCCTTGAGCATCGGGGTACCGGGGACCGGGTTAACCCGGTCTCAGGCTACAGGTAGCGTTGACCAGAGGACTTTTGAAGACTTGGTCAACATAGAAACCATCTCAGCACACCCTCTCCGGACGTCGCGATTCCGTCAACATTTCATCCACCTCACCCGACGGTCCATCTGACTCAGCTTCCGGACGGGAACACCCCCTTTCCCATTAATCCTGAGCAACCATCGACGAAGAAGACGACGGTAGTTTCTAGCGGAGCTACAACAACAACGATCATTGGACTTCACCTGAGTGGTTTCTCCAGCGAGGTTCATCATTTCCCTCGAATCTCCTTCGAGCTAGCGAGCTTCTGTCGGAAGCAGTGAAGAGGGAACGACTCCCTGATGGGATTTCGAGTTATGATTCTTCTCCGGCATTCATCCACGTCCCTCATACTAGCATCGGAGCTCAGAGTACTCTACCAGAAACGGTGAAGAAGGTAGCAACAACTTAGATTTTCGACTGCCATTTCCACCTTCGTCGGAGAAGTTCTGTGGTTCTCCTCTAAGCTCAGATTACCAGACCACCCTATTCCGGACAAAGCGGTTAAGAGTTCAGAGAAAGGGTGACTTAGTCTTAGCCAGTGGCGGATCTAGGGGGGAGCGGAGGTGTGCTTGAGCACCCCTTTGCTCTCGGAAAATTCCACCAACATGCTACAGTCCGAGGGGTAGCGAGAAGGAAAACAAGCTTCAGTTCTCTTCTTTGAGCACCCTCTTCCTTTTATGTCTGAATCCGCCACTGGTCTTAGTCGGAGTTACTGTTCACTCAGCCTACTTCCAAGGAGTGGTTTCTTCATGGGAGTTGCGCTTCCATTGCTGACAACTGTATCTCTGACCAGCAGCGGCGGCGTCCACCGGAGTCGGTAGGGTTCCAAGTGACACAGGATTTCAGTCTATTGCAGGCTGGATACTTTTCTTGTTCACTCGGGAGTGGGGATTGGTTAATTAGGACTTAATTGATTTTCTTGATTTATTTTGGTTAGATTTGTCTAATTTTTTTGTTTTCATGTTTAGTTGTTATGTTTTCATGTTATGCAGGATGGGCTTGTGTCGACGGGTGACAATATAGTACATGTTTATTTTTAATAGTTAAATAGGGTTAATATTTAATTTTATTTATGGAGGTTGATAGTGTTATTTGAGGTGTAGAGTGACACTGTATTATATAGGTTTAACATTAATAGTTAGATAGGATTTTATTTATACATAGGGTGACAATCCCTTATTCAATTTTATCTGAAAATAAATGTCTTGTTTAATTCTACAGTAGTTCTATCAAACATCAATATAGTGAATATGTTTTTAATTGAAGGGAGCAGGGAGCGAAATAGATAGGTTGTAAATTGAAGGGAGCAGCAACATAATGAAACCAGCCAACAAATTAAAAAATTATTGAAACTTTAATTTAATTGATTACTTAAATAAATAAAATTTATATATACTTCTCTAACCTAATCGGATTATTTTCAGTAAAATATATATGCTTATTTATTTTAAAATTTAAAAAAATTACAAATAAATTATATCTATATATTGTATATTATCAATTTATTATTATCATTATTATTTTGATTTGATTTATTTAAAAAAGAATTTTAATTAAATATCAAATTACTTTAGTTTTTCAATTTGGTCATCTTATTAAATATTAAATTAAATTTTAAAGATTTTTGATACGAACATATTATTATACAATTTGACCCTGACAGATTTAATTTTAACCCCAAATCGATCCAACTTAGCATCGCGATCCTACAAATTATAGTTTTGCTCACAACCTACGTGTAAATTAACTCCTGACTGTGTGCATCGAGTTCTTCGCCTCTAGGTACCTCCCCAACTACGTCATCGTCTCTGCCCATTTGTTCGTCAACACCTTCCGCTTTATCTCTTACCGTCCTAGTCATGCAACCTTCGAACACAACATATAATAATTATTTTTGTCACTTAGCATATGCCTCCCTCCCCAAACTTAAAATCTTGGATCCGCCTCTGAATGAGGGACATGTGATGGGGTCGAGGCTATTTCCCAAAGGGTCGGTCAAGAAATCGGATGTCCTCAAGTACTTCAACCAACCAAGATTAATTCTTGAACAAAGAGTCTCCCTAGGCACTAAGGTCTAATCTCCTCAAGTACATGGGTCTAGAATCCCCAAGCACTAAGGTGTGATCTCCTCAAGCATCAAGGTTCGATCTCTCTAAACCCTAAGGTCTGAGATCCCCGAGCACCAAGGTTCGATCTCCTCGAGCACTAGGGGTCATGAAGATTCTGTAGGTTCCCCGATCGCCTTCCCATGGGTACATGATGACTTATGTATGGAAAAATTCATAATGATTGTCAGATCTGGTCCCCTAATGACCTTCCCTTGATTATGTAACGCTTGATGTATGGAGAAGCAAATAACAGTTGTCGGAACTAACTCCCTCACCAGCTTTGAAGTACGTGGCCTCTGATATGGGCATGCTCTTTTGACAATTATATAAGAGCATCCGCAACGCTAATTCGTTATAACACTCACCACCTCATCAAAAGATATGAGGCACACTGCCACATACTCATTATAACAACATATCTCTTTCACATACATCCCTTTAAACATTAATATGGACCCCATCATCCATTTATTCATCCCTTTTATTAGTTTTTTAAATAATATTAAAAATTTTATAATTTAAAAAAGGAAAAAATATTAGGAGAGAGGGTGTTCAAAGGTGTTCAAACTTTTGAACACCCTCTCTCCTCTCTCTTATGAGTGAGCATTATAATACTCACTCACAATGGAGAAGGGGTGTTAAATAGGCATTATAATGCCCATTTAACACCCCATTACAGATGCTCTAAGCCCGGGTGGAGGTAAGTCAAAGGTATGGTTTTCTTCTCACGAGAAGAGGCATCTCTTCTCCACTAAGCACTTGCTTCGTTTCTAGTTCTTCCACTTGATTCTTGAGAGATACCCCATCTTTTTTGATTAAGTATTGACTTAAGCGTCATAATGGTCACGCCGATAAAGCCGGTCAGCCTTAACATCTCATGTCTCGGGATCTTGACCCGAAAAGAGGCGATCAAAGCTTTTGGGGAGAGGAGGAGCCTGAGCAAGCGAAAAGGAACACCATCATCAATCAAATTTGAACACCACAAAACTTAACTCGACTTAGCTCGTTTACAACCCTAAATGGGATAAGCCTAGGGTTGGCTTAACCATGAATTGTTCATGGGATCTCTCTTACACATGGATGTCAATAGTGGACTAGGGGATGAACCACTTGCAATTGCGGCCGGATCATGGCCGCAATCCAGTCACAAGTAGTTACAATCTCTCCCTGTGTTCACCGTTCTCCTAGGTTACAGTTTGAATTGGGGCAGGTGGTCAGAGTCCACCTGGAGGTCGTCGGCAGTGGACAAGTGGCTAGGTTGTTGGACGCCGAGCAAGGGGCAGCCTTCGGCCATCCGCCTTGGTCCAAAGTATAACTTGGGAGACGGTAGACTCAAGGAAGAATTACAATCAATTGTAACCGGATCATGATCACGATCTAACCATAATTATAAGTGGTTCATCTCCTGATCCACTTTATTATGGAGCAGGGGATCTGGCCTCGTCATTGTTCCCGTCTTGGCTTGATTAGGGATTTGTGTCATTTTTGTGCTGACAAAAAAATACATAGAAATCCCAAAATAGATATTCTTCTACGTTTTTATTCTTTAAAGAATATTTAATTTTGATTAAGACCGATTAGAGCTATTATGCATACTAGATGGGTTGCCAACACATATTGACGCACTTGAGATCGATTCTTAGTGGGCTATAAAATGTCCCACTGGTTGTTTCATCATCTCTTTACATACACTATTATTGTTACACGAAACTCCCTGAATTACCTCCCTTAATAGAACCATGTGTGATATAAAAGTGTCCCTTCAGATGTGTCTAGTTGCTAACGCATGAGATGTTACCACAATGAGGTCTAGGATTCGAATCTCGACAAAGTCGAGGTAAATACCTCCCTTATGTGCTAGTCACTATTCCAAAGGCTAGTAACCTCCTGTAATTTACCTCCTCCATGTTGAACTAGATGGATTGAGTGAGAATTGAGTAACGAAAACAAGTCTTTTTTATTATCATGAAAAACAAGTCTCACATACAGGGGTTGCAGTGGCTAAAGGCCGACAGAAAACCCTAATATGCCAATTGTTCTCGAGGTTGGTGAGGATCTGGAAGCTTCTCAGCAAGAGGGACGATGAGGGGCGAGCACAGGCAAGCAGCGTGGTGAGGGACTGGCTTCAAAGAGGGGTTGCAGTGGCTAGAGGTCGGCTAGAGGAACAGTGAAGGCGAAAATTTGCTTCCCCCCTAGGTTCACTACGGAGCTTTGACGAGAGACCACGGGAGCATCGAGGGGAGACGACGGTGAGAATATGCGAGAGGAACAGTGAGGGCAAAACTTCGTTGCGAAGCTTCGCCGCCGAGGGGAGAGGATGGAGCACAAATGTGATAATGGGGGAGGACGATGAGCGGTGTGATGAGGGGAGAGGACTGCGAGCACAGACAAAACGTTTCCTTTGCCCTAGCTTCGCTACGGAGCTTTGACGAGCGACTAGGTGAGCGACATTATGAAGAGAAAAGGAAATTGCAACACCACGTAGACTTGACAACGGGGTAGTTGTGCACAAGCACATTCTTTAAGTCCCACAACATAATAGTGTTGTGTGTGTATATATAATAAAATGGGAAAAAATAGAAAAAGAAAAAAAAAATGAAAAGTGAACAGAAAAAAAAGAAAAATAATGAAAAAAAAGGATTTTTGACATGTTGTACATTTTGTATTCATGTGGTAGAATTTTTTATGAGTGACAATTTTTATTTTAGTAATATTGAGATATTATTGTATATCATGAGTAGATTTTTATTATGAAAAGCTAGAGTAGAAGTTGTTTACATATTTATTGAATTGTGAAAAGCTAGTTTGGAAATTTGAATAGAATACATTTTTTAGGCATTATTATTATGGATTGAAATTATAATGTTTGTTAATTAGTGTATGAATTTAGTCCATATAAATGTTCGAGTCTTTGGAATTTGACAATTCTAGGTAACTTTCTTTTACGATCTTCTAAACATGATTAAGAATTGTTGGAGGAATACATTTTCAGTTGTTTTCTTGTTTTGATCACTTGCACGAAACATGGAAGAATAAGTGTGATGAATTTGATAACCATCATTTGAACATGTTATTTTAATGTGATTTTTCAATGTTTTTATCCTTTTATGTATCTAAATATGTCCTTTTAGTGTGTTTAATGAATTGAATCTTTATTAGTCTTCATTTCAATTCTTATATATTTTATAAGTATTTTGGATATTATTTGATTATATTTTATTTTATAAGAATTGAGGGAGATAAAAATTAAAGAGAAGAATGTCGATTCAATCCAAAACGGTTCAAATTATGATTCATTTCAATTGTTAGATAAAAAGAGAAGACATGTCCAATCAAAAAATCCAATATCAAAGTCTCATTCTAAATCCCAATTTCAAAAGCTTAAGAAAAAATTACAATTGAACCGGTTCAATTTAGGATCAGACCGGTTCATTCCGGTTTGCTTCAACAACCGGTTCACTAGGAGCTTTAAAATCAAATCCGGTTCAACAAAGAAGGGGGCTGGTGCGCGATCCCTCATCTTCTCCAAATCCCCGACGCTCCTCTTCCTTTCTCTCTCGAGCAACCATCGACGAAGAAGGTGGCTAGCGGCGAGGCTTGGAGCTCGGGTGAGGTTACTGTGCGTGACTCTGTTCCTCTCTTCTCCCTGTAGCCCCCTTCCCATTTCTCCTGAGCAACCATCGACGAAGAAGACGACGGTGGTTTCTGGCGGAGCTACAACAGCAACGATCATTGGACTTCGCCTGAGTGGTTTCTCCAGCGAGGTTCGTCATTTCCTTCGAATCTCCTTCGAGCGAGCTTCTGTCGGAAGCAGTGAAGAGGGAACGGCTCCCCGATGGGATTTCGAGTTTTGGTTCTTCTCCGGCATTCATCCACGTCCCTCATACTAGCATTGGAGCTCAGAGTACTCTACCAGAAGCGGTGAAGAAGGTAGCGGCAACTCAGATTTTCGGCTGCCATTTCCACCGTCGGAGAAGTTCTGTGGTTCTCCTCTAAGCTCAGATTACCAAACCACCCTATTCCGGACAAAGCGGTTAAGAGTTCAGAAAAAGGGTGACTTAGTCTTAGCCGGAGTTAATGTTCACTCAGCCTGCTTCCAAGGTGTGGTTTCTTCATGGGAGTTGCGCTTCCATTGCCTACAACTGTATCTCCGACCAGCAGCGGCGGCGTCCACCGGAGTCGGGAGGGTTCCAAGTGACAGAGGATTTCAGTCTACCGCAGGCTGGATACTTTTCTGGTTCACTCGGGAGTGGGGATTGGTTAATTAGGATTTAATTGATTTTCTTGATTTATTTTGGTTAGATTTGTCTAATTATTTGTTTTCATGTTTAGTTGTTATGTTTTCATGCTATGCAGATCAGATCTTCCATCCCAAGATTTTCCGTGTCTCCGTGTCTTCTCACCGATTGAAAGGATTAGATTATATCTCAAGGATGCAATGCACATCACGAAGTTATCATGTCTGTTCAATCGATGAAGGGACATGGGGACATAAAAATCTTGGGATAGAGGATCTGATAACGCAAGGATTGTGCTTGTGTCGAAGGGTGAGAATATAGAACCTGTTTATTTTTAATAGTTAAATAGTATTGTTATTTAATTTTATTTTTACATGTTAATGATGTTACCTGTAATAGTTAAATAGTATTGCTATTTAATTTTATTTTTACATGTTAATGATGTTACCTATAATAGTTAAATAGTATTGCTATTTAATTTTATTTTTACATGTTAATGATGTTATCAAGGTGTAGAGTGACACTATATTATAAATTCAATTAGATAGAATTTTCATTTGTTATATTAGATTTAGAGAAGAATCCCGTAAAATAATCCCTTATTTAATTTTATCTGAAAATAAATATCTTGTCATTGATTTTAATGTGAGAGATGATCTAAGTCTTCCACTATATTATCTTAGTATAAATATGGGGTTTTGATTAATTAAAATTTGTTAATTTTCTACTGTATTATTTTAGTATAAATACGGGGTTTTGATTAATTAAAATTTGTTAATTTTCTACTGTATTATTTTAGTATAAATACGGGGTTTTGATTAATTAAAATTTGTTAATTTAATTTGAGTGAGAAACGTTCTATCAAACGTCAATATAGTGAATAGGTTTTTAATTGAAGGGAGCATGGAGCGAAATGGATAGGTTGTAAATTGAAGGGAGCAGCAACATAATGAAACCAGCCAACGAATTAAAAAATTATTGAAACTTTAATTTAATTGATTAATTAAATAAATAGAATTTATATATACTTCTCTGACCTAATCGAATTATTTTCATTAAAATATATATGTTTATTTATTTTAAAATTTTAAAAATTACAAATAAATTATATTTATTTATTATATATTATCAATTTATTATTATCATTATTATTTTGATTTAATTTATTTAAAAAAGAATTTTAATTAAATATCAAATTACTTTAGTTTTTCAATTTGGTCATCTTATTAAATATTAAATTAAATTTTAAGGATTTTTAATACGAGCATACTATTATACAATTTGATCATGACTGATTCAATTTTAACCCTAAATCGATCCAACTTTGGATTACGATCCTATAAATTATAGTTTTGCTTACAATCTGTGTGTAAATTAACTCCTGACTGTATGCATCTAGTTCTTCGCCTCTAGGTACCTCCCCAACTCCGTCATCAACTCTGTCCATTTATTCGTCGACACCTTCCACCTTATCTCTTGCCGTCCCGGTCATGCGACCTTAACTCCGTCATTGACTCTGTCCATTTGTTCGTTGACACCTTCCGCCTTATCTCTTGCCGTCTTGGTCATGCAACCTTCGAACACGACATATAATAATTATTTTTGTCCCCCAACTTAAAGTCTTGGATTTGCTTCTGAATGGGGGACATGTGATGGGGTCGGAGCTATTCCACAAAGGGTCGTCCAAGAAATCGGATATCCTCGAGTACTTCAACCAACCAAGATTAATAAAAATGTGGAACCGCCACATTAGCGGCCCCCTAGAGCCGGTCCCACGGATATTGAGGGAGGTAAATGCAGGTACACAGGTGGAAAGTGTATAGCGGAGACGTTAACCCCAGGCAGTGACACCTCGGGGATCGACCCCTGGACCTTTTAGCCACAGAACCATGCACTCCTCATCTGTGCTACGCCCTGGGGACTTCAACCAACCAAGATTAATTCTTGAACAAAGAGTCTCTCTAGGTACTAAGGTCTAATCTCCTCAAGTACAAAGGTCTAGAATCCCCAAGCACTAAGGTGTGATCTCCTCGAGCACCAAGGTTTGATCTCTCTAAGCTCTAAGGTCTGAGCTCCCCGAGCACCAAGGTTCGATCTCCTCGAGCACAAGGGGTCATGAAGATTCTGTAGGTTACCCAATCGCCTTCCCATGGGTACACGATGACTTCTGTATGGAAAAATTCATAATGGTTGTCAGATCTGGTCCCCTAATGGCCTTCCCTTGATTATGTAACGCTTGATGTATGGAGAAGCAAATAACAGTTGTTGAAACTATCTCCCTCACCGGCTTTGAAGTACGTGGCCTCTGATATGGACATGCTCTTTTGACAACTATATAAGCCCGAGTGGGGGTAAGTCAAAGGTATGGTTTTCTTCTCACGAGAAGAGGCATCTCTTCTCCACTAAGCACTTGCTTCGTTTCCAGTTCTTCCACTTGATTCTTGAGAGATACCCTATCTTTTTTGATTAAGTATTGTCTTAAGCATCGTAATGGTCACGCCGATAAAGTCGGTCAGCCTTAACATCTCATGTCTCGGGATCTTGACCCGAAAAGAGGCGATCAAAGCTTTTGGGGAGAGGAGGAGCCTGAACATGTGAAAAGGAACACCATCATCAATCAAATTTGAACACCACAAAACTTAACTCGACTTAGCTCGTTTACAACCCTAAATGGGATAAGCCTAGGGTTGGCTTAACCATGAATTGTTCATGGGATCTCTCTTACACATGGATGTCAATAGTGGACTAGGGGATGAACCACTTGCAGATCATGGCCACAATCCAACCACAATTAGTTACGATTTCTCCCTGTGTTCACCGTTCTCCTAGGTTATAGTTTGAATTGGGGCAGGTGGCCAGAGTCCACCTGGAGGCCGTCGGCAGTGGACAAGTGGCTAGGCTGCTAGACGCCAAGCAAGGGGCAGCCTCCGACCATCTGCCTCGGTCCAAAGTATAACTTGAGAGACGGTAAACTCAAGGAAGGATTACAATCAATTGTAACCGAATCGTGATCACGATCTAACCATAATTATAAGTGGTTCATCCCCTGATTCACTTTATTATGGAACAGGGGATTTGGCCTCGTCATTGTTCCTGTCTTAGCTTGATTAGGGATTTGTGTCATTTTTGTGCTGACAAAAAATACATAGAAATCCCAAAATAGATATTCTTCTACGTTTTTATTCTTCAAAGAATATTTAATTTTGATTAAGACCGATTAGAGCTATCATGCATACTAGATGGGTTGCCAACACATATTGACGCATCGATTCTTAGTGGGCTATAAAATGTCCCACTGATTGTTTCATCATCTCTTTACATACATGTTTCATCATCTCTTTACATACACTATTATTGTTACACGAAACTCCCTACCCTATTATTGTTACACGAAACTCCCTGAATTACCTCCCTTAATAGAATCATGTGTAGTATACAGGTTGTCCCCTCGGGGCGGTGCGATGGTTAAAGCATGGGGTGTTGCCACATGAGGTCTTGGGGTCGAAACTCGGCGTGACCGAGCATAACCTCCCCCATGTCTTGGCCATTTACACTAATGGCTAGTAGCCACCTGTGATTTACCTCCTCCGTGTTGATCTAGGGACGGGTTGGCGGGGGTGTTGGGGGCGAGCGAATCACCCTTTGCCACATGTGTAGTATATAGGTTGTTGCACTCGGGGATAAAACCCTGGTCTGCTGCGCTAAAAAATTCCTTCGACCCCCCAGTCACCTATCCTGCCCAGCATTAACCGTGATTTACTCCCTCTAAAATCTTGTGGGGCCGGGGCCAGGGGGCCGCTAGGGTGGCAGTTCCACCTTTTTGCCAATGTGTAGTATATAGGTCTGGGTTCATATCTCGATAAAATCGAGTAAATACCTTTCTTATGTGCTAGTCATTATTCCAAAGACTAGTAGTCGTTCGTGATTTACCTCCTTCGTGTTGGCCTTAGGACGGATTGATGGGGATACTGGGGACAAGCGTATTCATATTTTACCACAATGTGTGGTATAAAGGTGTCCCCTCGAATGGGCCTAGTGGCTAGCGTATGAGGTGTTGCCATAATAAGGTCTGAGGTTCGAATCTCGACAAGTCGAGATAAATATCTCCCTTATGTGCTAGTCACTATTATAAAGGCTAGTAGCCACTCATAATTTACCTCCTCCGTGTTGACATTGGGACAGATTGACGGGGATACTGGGAATGAGCGTATTCGTCTTTTATCATAGTATCATAATATATAACATAAAGATGATTCACTTGTCCCCTTCACCAACCTATTCTTAAGTCAAGACAGATAAGATAAATTACAAAAGGCTACTGACCATTAGTAAAGTAACCAAAGTACGAGGAAGGACCTACTTAGACATGTCAAGTTTCGAACTCAAAATTTTATAGAATAACACTGTCTCAGCAACAAGTCATCCTGCTAATATATACTAGATGGATTGAGTGAGAATTGAGTAACAAAAACAAGTCTTTTTTATTATCAGAAAATTTAATTTTATGTTATGAACCAAATTATATGATAATATTAATTAAAAAAAAGGTGAAGCCGTCCAATCCCCTGCCAAATTTTGACGCTTATCACTACAATCATTATTACATGTATTTACCAGCGGAGCCAAACTTAAGACCATATTTTTTCAAGATTGTACCTGACATTGTTTACCTAAAAGCTTATTGCTCAAGGAAAGACTAGCTCAATAATTGTTAGATAGCATACAAAACCCCCTAAATCTGATGTCCAAAGAAGAAACAAGAATCACTGATCAATACAACTAGCTAGTTCTTCGGGCATTTGATAAAATTTGTGAATAAGATAAACTAATATTATTAAAAGCAATTTAAGAAATTGAGAACCTCAAAATATTTTAGCTTACACAAGCATGACCCTCATTTTTTTAAAAAAACAGAACCATTAAAATTGTCTCAGCATAAATAGATATTGTATCAAAAGATCACAAACTGTTCATAGATTTTTCCAAATGCTCCTAACAGCAAGACCCCATGTTGATACTGAAACGAGAATAGCAATCCAAAATTTTGTATCACCGTACTTTGCAGTCTCTAATTGTGTTCTCAATTCGTGAATTTCCTAATGAACAATAGAAAAAAAATCAAATTATTAATGTCAAATAAACGAAAACTAGCCAAATATACCGATATGAACACTTTACCCGGTCAAGTTTATTAGTGAGTTCAGTAGTTTCTGCAACCTGCTTAGCTAGTTCATCAAGTATGCGCCTAAATTAAGAAAAGAAACGTTTTAATAAAACTAATGCACATCTATTATAGTACATTATAAACTTAATGCTTTTGCACTAATAAACGCATAGTCTTTTAGACATTCCATGAAAGCAAAAATGATCTAGAAACATGATAAAAAAGACACGATAAAATATCTTTAGCTCATTACCTACACAATGGATTCAACAATACTCAAGTTGAAATTTGTCACTACTCATCATGAAGTAGAAAGGTCATTTATAGAAATCTATAGTAGATTATAAATCAACACACTTGGTGAAGCAAATCTACCAAGTTTAAACGAACATTAACAACTTACTAGTCAAAGCAGAATAGTGTCTTCGATCAATACAAAACAAAGCAAACTTTGAAAAATATTAAGATAAAAAACATAGCCAAATTATTACCCTCTTTCAAGATTTAAATCCAAACGATGTCCAGCAGTGACTTTCTCAATATCCCTTTGAAGTTTTCTAGTCTCTTGTTGTAACAACGAAAAATGATGCTCCTATAATCAAAAGATAAACTCATAAGTGTAATTAACAATGATAAGATAATAGATTTGAATGAAAAATTGAAATTACATCATTGGCAGATTTAGCATTTTTTAAATAATCTTATGAAATATCATAAAAAAAACATAATAAAATAATCTAATTAATCGACACCTATTTGACATTAAAGATTTTAACCAAAAAATAGAACTATTAATATAATTAATTATGTAATAAATAATATTAATTTTAGAGACATTCACTACTTTGATATTTATAAAAAATTAATCAAATTTTAATAATCAAATTGTATAATTAATGACGGTGTCTATTGTAGGCAATGTCATTGAATCTAGGGCATAAGAATAAAAGCCTAAATACAATTCAACGTCACATAAATCTGAAATATTATCATAATGATAATTTTATACGACCAAAAAGCTCAGCTCAAGCAATACATATAGCAGTATTGCATGATAAAACATGGTAGAGGGATAAATGGTCCATTTACCCAAATCAAATACTAGAGAATGTCTCATTGTAGAATTTAATTTGCATTATTAGTAAATCATTTGTTGTTTGATAACCTTTTATTCTATTTTCCAAAACAATAAAGTAAAATAAACTATAAGTCACTATCATATTAAGGTTTGACCTAGTTGAAATTTCACAACCTAAACTCAATCTTGGCATGAGGCTCAAACTCCAAAGCACTTTTATGCATTTTTTTTATTACATCTCCTTCCCAAAACTAAATTCTCATGTTCACATTGAAACTAGAGATAACTGGCATTATGCATTCAACTAGATTGGATGAATTCACTAAAAAATATTATCTGTTGTGTCTAGCATGAAGGGATTATTTGGTAAATAATCTCCCTTTTAGAATTTCATAATGATGATAAAGAAATAAACAACAACTGTGAAGATAACATTTGAAAGTAACTATGACTCAAAAAAGATACACTTTGTATATTTTCAACACAACATTTAAATATATTTCTCTAACACAATGTATTCTCTAATTTGATGGGAGATAATAGGCCACTTGACTTTATACAAGTAACCATAATAATAGGCTAAAAAGTAAAATCTTTTGTACTAATAAATAACAAACTAATGATGACAAAATGAACTTTTGATCTAACCTACCAATGCTTAACCTATACATAAAAATAGAGTCTAAAACTAGTTAAATATTAATCAGCTAGTTGGAAAGTAAAAAATATTAACATGAACTCATTAAATATATGATTACTTTGAATAATATTATCAACAAAGAGGGTCACCAAAATAATGACACTCCAACATATTTTAAGTATTCATTAGAATCATATAAGTTGTAACTTTTTGATACACAAAACACTCTATTGAACAAAAAATTAAATTGGTTAAATATAAATATTAAAAGTCAAACAGATAAGAAGGGTAATTAGTTATGGCATAGCAATCTTTAAAATAAATAAAATTATCTGTCAATTATCTAAACAAAGTATAAAAAAATTATATCTACATTTATTATACCTGTGTGCTCTTCATTTCAGACTTGAATTTTGATATATTAAAATCTTGAATCCTCTCAATCTATATAAACATTAAAATACGTTATCAACTTTTGTAAATAATGGCATAGCAAACCTAAAAAAATAATAAAAGAGATGTCATAAACCTCATCCATTTCAGATTTTAACACAAATGAGTGTGTCACATTCTCCAAACTATCATTTAAAGTTTCTGTGAGAGTTAATGCGATAGCCTCTGCTTGTTTGGTCGGCAATCCTTGTGCTTCCAATTTTCTAACCTGAAAAAAAGTCAAACACTTAGCAATAAGAAAATCATTCTATGTAAATATACTATTGTGAATAAAATCTACCAAAGCTAACGTGTCGGCAAGATAAACTTTATTTACATGAGTCTTCCCAATCTGCGAAGAGAAATGTCGTAATAGTGGAGAAGAATCGGACAAATGGAAATCAATGGGCCGTATCAACGACAAACATCGAAATCCTAGATTAGCACCGCCTCTCCTATAAACGAGGGATGCGAGGGATACGCTTGACATTATGAGCGAAAAGAAGAAGATGATATATGCAAAAACGATATACTAGGGAAGCTAAAAACACAGGCAATGTTTCTTATGCCTCTTTCCCGCTTCGTCAATGCTACTCCTAGGTCGCGCGGCTCGAAAAGGAAGGCGGCGCGGCTCGAAAAGGAAGGCGGCGCGGCCCTCGTAAAATTTAGGAGAAAAGTAAGGCGGTGAAGTTCCAGGAGAAAAGAGAGGCGGCAGCGGTTCTTATAAGGCAAACAAAGGGCGCGGCGAAACCTAGGACAAGAGGGAGGCGGCGTGGCAAGTTGTATAATATTATTTATACTATTGTTTATTTTATTTATTGTATTTCAAAATTTTCTATTTTTCCTAATTAAATTACTTAGATTCCTATTATCCATATTTTTATATAATATATAAACAATATACCACTTAAAAAAATATATATATTTTTATTATCTAGTGTAATTCAAATTATATTTTTATATTATATATTTTTAATTTTTATATCAATATATTAATAATTTATTTGCTCTCAGCCTCTCCTACACGTGTAATCCCATCCTTTCTCAATTTTCACCTTCTATCTGTCGGAGAAAAATAAGGGAAAAGATTGAGGGATCAGAGCGAGTAAACACAAATCGAAATGAGAATTAGGTCAAGCTAACATGACAATACGTAAGTTTACATAATCAATAGTAACAAAAGATATATTACATTTTGTCAATCTTCAACAGAAAAATAATATGTTAAAAAAAATTTTAAAAAAAATTCAAGGAAAGACACATAAGGTCCACAAAAAGTGAAATGATGGACTATATCTTTATATATCTATCCTTGAATTTTTTCTTAAATTTTTTTCTTTAAATATATCATTATTCATTTTAGAATTAATAGCAACAAAAGACATATTGCATCTTTATCGAATACTAGTACACATCTTGATATAAGTTTGCATTTTTGTGAACCAGCATCATTGCACATTCTTTACCGGTCCAATAATTAGCGACCCAAATATAACAAAATTCTAGCTCAACAACGATCAAAACAACTAAAATCACACTAGATGATTGTAAATACCAAATAGTTCTCGTGATAATTTTGTCACCAAAGTAGTTGGCTTCCGCTTTCACATTGACACTAAGAGAATGCCTGACACGGGCAGAAGAAACATACAGTAGATTGGATTTGCATATGCTAAAAGCCACTCTTAACTTATATATCTAGCCACGCCGGTTGTTTTGCTTCTTCGCATCGAAGGCAGCTCCATCATTGAGCATGTCCTACGCATGCATCAGTTTCCATTCCAAGCTTCGAGAGAGCAAATGCTTGCAAGTAGAAGGCTGTCGGCCACTCAGTCATGCATGCTTGATGTAAAATATCGAAAATGGGCGAAGCACTATAAGGGAATTCTTCGGAATTTTTAAAAAAATTTTGAAAATTTTTCGGAGCTTGTATGGACGAGTTTACGGGGATAAAAACGGGGTCCCGGGAAAACGTGTTTAGGCTACTCTATTTTAACAAGAAAAAGTTGAATTTTCTTTTCTATTTTCTTTTCTTCTTTTCCTCTCCCGTGCCATAACCGTTCCCCCCTCTTTTCTTCTCCTCTCACTCGTGTCGTGCCCATTTCTCCTCCCAATTCCCCTTTGCCTCTTCCTCTTAGCCTCTGCCCTAGCGTCGGCGCCACCGCTTCTCTTCTCCTCTGCACGCCACTTTCGATCCATTGTCGTCGGTCCGAGCACCACTCGAGAGTCGCCTTCCAGAACAACGCCTGCGTGGCGCTGTCTTCCTCGTGCCCTAGCGCCGGTGTAGATCCAGCAACTCTTCTTGAGCATGCCTTAACGTGGAATCCTTCGCCCTAGTCTCACCTCTCGTGCCCTAGTTCCAAACCCCCGCCGGCTCCTCTTCTCCCGATCGCCTTCAGCCGTCCTACTCTCGGATCACCGCCCCTTGCGCCATTGAATTCGGTCGGAAGAGGGAGTACCGAGCCCTCTACTAATCTTCCTGCCCTAGCACTGTCTATGATTCCTTGATCTCTTCTCTAGCTGACGGCGAGGAGCATAAGGTCGCCCTAGCAGCGATTTTGGAGGTAAGTATCATACCTAGCTGTGGGTTTTGGACTTGATCTTGGTGGAGTGGTGTTGATTTGGGAGTTTTGTGTCCGAAGGTAGAAGATTTGCTAGATTCCAACCACCCCATCACTGTTCGCTGGAGTTTCCTTCGCCAGATAGTTCATCACCTCCGACCAGTGGAGAGAAAGAGGTAAGATGAATAGGTTGTTTATGGAATTAGGTTGTTTTGTTGATTCTGGATTTGCTTTTCTTGATTCTGGTCAGTGAAGTATCCAACAAGGAGGTTGGGCTCGGTGGAGGGTCTTGGTTCCGGCAGCTATTCCATCTGGTAGCCCATCTTGTTGTCAGTATCAACAGTCCCTGCTGTGGATCAACAATCACAGCTGTGAATTGAGGTAAGAAGTAGAGAAATTGTTTCATTTCTTGTAGCGTACACAGATTTGTAGCTAGGAAAGGTTAAGGACAATGCCAGTTGAGGATTTGATTTAGCTAATTAATTTATATGTAATTAGCTAAATCTGTATATATGTTATTACAGGACTTTGATTCGAGACGGTGTCTCAATGAGGGATCTATTTCGGATATGATCCTCTTATCGGAGGCGGGTACCTTGACTTATCTTTGATAATGTCATGTTGATATGTTTAGTAGGATATAGCCTTTAGTAATAATTATGTTCGTTCTTATTTCGATATGTCACTATCGGATAACTGTTACATGCTTGTTTGCTCACCTGTTATGTATTTTATGTTAGTACCCACATGATTATATATATGCTCATATGGTAGTGACATACCATGCCTCATTATGCTCAGGGCCTAGGTTTTTATACCCTACCTGACCTGTGTACCTTAGGTCTTCAGATTTGACCATCGAGACTACGATACTTATTTTATATATATGGATATTGTTATGCTGATCAGGTTATTTTCATGCTTAGTGTCATGCATCATCTCGTATGATTGCATGCTGCGCGATAGTCTGCTCTATTATTGTCGAGCACATCGTTAGTTACATGTATCTGCACACACCACCACTCATGGGTTAGTGGTATATCAGACAGGTGTGTGACAATTCTGCTGTTTGGCTCCGTTGGTCTGGTGACTCAGCGTGGTAGCCGGCAGACAGTTCTGCTCTGTTTGGCTCCGCTGGTTTAGTGTAGCAGAGTGGTAGCCGACAGACGGTTGTACTTTGTTTGGCTCCGTTTGTCCGCTTATGGGTAGTGTGACGCAGCGTGGTAGCCGACAGAGATTCCTCCCCATCATCGTGTCCGGGAGATGAAAGCATTGAGCTCCCCCATTTATGACTTGGGGTAGGAGGATAGGTGTACTCTGATAGTATCTCGTCCACTTAGTCACTCATCAGGAGCAGTGACGTCAGAGTGCACGGTTGTCACAACCCTACCCACTCGGTCTCACCATTGTGTGTGAGATGGCTGACTGGCGTCAGGGGTGACCATGTCATTGGCATCATATGAATTGATGCATATACTGATTGTGTTTGTTGCACTTATATGCTGCATTTGGATGGATACATATGTTTGACATGCATACAGGATTTATGATACTCTCAGTTTGAAGACCTGACTATTCCTATAGGAGGCCGTGGTGAGTACAGTTCTCTTCAGCCTTTTCTATTGTGCATTTCCAGCTTTTGTCCAGGAAACTGTACTCCATAGTTATTACTGTCTGTTATATCTTACTATACATGTCAACTGGTATCTGCTGAGTTGTTGAACTCACTCCCGTGGACACTATCTTTTTCAGGTACCAGGTTGTTTATGGAGTCGCTTGGAGTATCCTGCCTGTCGGTCCCCACGTCACATTAGAAGACCAGTCTCCGTATTTTGTTTATTTTTATCTTGGTATATGATATGTGTGTATTTGTCTTTGTGTTCCGGTTTTATTTCCGGAGTGTTGTGTTGTTGTGTGGTGTAAGTCTAGCCGACTAGCAGTCTTGTATTTTGGTTTGTATTTGGTTTTCTATTGTATTCCGCTGTGTTTGGTTTGTTGGTTGCTACTCGGAAAGCCTATAGGTTCCACTGTACAAAAATTTTGTACAAAGGTCTGAACCTTTTCCTAGCTACCATGTGTTCTTTTAAATTAAATTTTGGATCTCCTGCGGAACTTAACACGTTTGATCCAAAACTTAATCTATTTGTTCTTTTAGGTTTTGACTTGGATCTCCTGCGGAACTTAACACGTTCGACCCAAGTCTCCTTAAGTTATTAATTCCATTAAATATTAATTTCCATAAAAGGTTCCCAGTACTGACGTGGCGAGGCACATGGCCTTCTTGGATATGGGAGCAACCACCACCGACTAGACAAAACCTTTAATAGAAAGCTAATATTTAATTTCCTAAAATAACTTTAGGTTAACCAAAGAGAACAATCAAATCACAAGGAAAAGAAAGAAACAAAAGAACACAACTTCGAAAAAACATATTCGAAATACTAGAACGTAAGCCTCTTGTATTTGGTATTATTTCCATAAATAACTAGCATGATGCGGAAATAGAAATTACAGTTATACCTTGTAGAAAAACCTCTTGATCTTCTACCGTATTCCTCTTCTAACCTCGGACGTTGTGTGGGCAACGATCTTCCAAGATGAGAAAACACCAACCACCTTCTTCTCCTCCAAGCAAGGTTCGGCCACAAAAGAAAAGCTTCACCAAGGAGAAAAACCAAAATACTAACCAAGCTCCAAGAGATGCTAGCTTTCTCTCCTTCTTCTTCTTCTTCTCCGAGTAGTATCCGGCCACCACAAGAGCTCCAATGAAGGGTGAGAGGTTCGGCCACCACAAGAGGAAGAGATGGAGAGGTTGGCCGGCCACACCAAGGAACAAAAGAGGGAGAGGAATAATAGATGTTGTGTCTTGTGAAGGCACCCTCACCCCTTCTTTTATATTCCTTGGCCTAGGTAAATTAGGAAATTTAATTACAATAAATTTTCCTTAATTTCCTTGACATGATTTAATTGAGAGAAATAAAATAAAATTTCCCCAATTAATTTGTGATGGTCGGCCACATTGGAATACAAAGAGGACAAGTTTTAATCAACAATTAAAACTTCCTAATTTGTTTCCGGAAATTTTAAAAATAAAATTTCTCTTTAAAATCTCTTCATGGTTAATAAAAGGAAATATCTATAATTTTAATTTTATTAACATGTGAATAATTTTAAAAGAAAATAAAACATCTCTTCCAATCTACAAATAAGGAAAGAGATCTAATCTCTTTCTTTAATCTTTTGTAGATCTTTACAAGAGAGATATTTTAATTTTAATTCTCTTTAAAATATATCTTCCACATAATAATAAAAATTAAAATTAAATTTCTTTTTATTTTTATTTGGCCGGCCCTACTAGCTTGGGTTTAAGCTAGGGCCGGCCACCCAATTTTATACCTAGGCCGGCCCTAGCTGACCCCATTAGGTGGGTATAGAAGGTGGGTATAGGTGGGTATAGTACTCTATAAATAAGAGGCTATGATAGGGACCGAGAGGAGAAATTGGTTTTGGTCTTCCGATAAAATTAAGCATCCCGTGTTCGCCCCGAACACACAACTTAATTTTATCAACGATAATTCATTCCACTAGAGAACTATCATTGAACTACCGCACCAATCCCAAATTACATTTTGGGCTCCTTCTTATTATGAGTGTTAGTCTCCGTGTTTAAGATATCGAATGTCCACTAATTAAGTGAGTTACTGACAACTCATTTAATTAATGTCTAAGTCCAAGAGTAGTACCACTCAACTTTATCGTCATGTCGGACTAAGTCCACCTGCAGGGTTTAACATGACAATCCTTATGAGCTCCTCTTGGGGACATTATCAACCTAGTATCTCTAGGACACAGTTTCCTTCTATAATCAACAACACACACTATAAGTGATAGCATTTCCCAACTTATCGGGTTTATTGATTCATCGAACTAAATCTCACCCATTGATAAATTAAAGAAATAAATATCAAATATATGTGCTTGTTATTATATTAGGATTAAGAGCACACACTTCTATAATAACTGAGGTCTTTGTTCCTTTATAAAGTCAGTATAAAAGGAACGACCTCGAATGGTCCTACTCAATACACTCTGAGTGTACTAGTGTAATTATATAGTCAAGATAAACTAATACCTAATTACACTACGACCTTCTAATGGTTTGTTCCTTTCCATTCTGGTCGTGAGCTACTGTTTATAATTTATAAGGTACTGATAACATCATCTTCTGTATGTGACACCACATACTATGTTATCTACAATATAAATTAAATGAACAACTACAAACAAATGTAGATAATTAGACCAAATGTGATTCTTTATTCATAATGAATGTTTACAAAGCTTAGGCTTTCAGTATACACTCCAACAATCTCCCACTTATACTAATGACTAAGCTGCCATATCTTCTACCATACATCTGATTCCCATTCCCTCCACATGCCGATCGAAAGCTTTCGCCGGAAGGGCCTTAGTGAAAGGATCTCGGTTATCTGCAATCTTGGCGATGACAACTTCTCCTCGCTCCACAATAATCAGGTGGTACTTGCGCTCTATATGTTTACTCGCCTTATGAGCTCGTGGTTCCTTCGAGTTTGCAATCGCACCGCTATTATCACAATAAATTGTGATGATCTTGGGCAAACCAGAATCACATCTAAGTCCATCGAGAAGTTCCTGAGCCATATCGCTTCTTTAGCCGCCTCGAGGTCACATACTCGCCCATGGTTGAGTCTCGACACGCATTGCCAACACCTCCATGAAATGGCTCCACCTCCTAAAGTAAACACATAGCCCGATGTAGACTTCATCGTATCCCTATCTCGATTGGAAATCGCAATGTGTACAGGGAGCAAATCATCCGCTTGGTATACTAGCATATAATCCCTAGTCCTTCTCGGTACTTTAATATATGCTTTACCGCACCAATGTCCTTGTCCAGGTTACTCGATATCTGCTGACCATGCCTACGAAAACAAATATCGTCTCGTATATAGCATTGCATACATTAGGCTTCCTACACCGAAGAAGGAACCTTTCATGTCCTCTATCTCTTTGATGTCTTTGGAGACATCTCTTTAGATAAAGCTACTCCATGTCTAAAAGGTAAGAAACCTTTCTTGAAATCCTGCATGCTAAAACGAGCAAGGATTGTATCTATATATGAAGCTTGGAATAGACACAACATTCTTTTCTTACGATCCCTTATAACTTTGATCCCAAGAATGTGTGCACATTCTCCTAAGTCCTTCATATCAAATTGTTTGACAACCATACTCTTACGTTCGATAATACTTTGACATTGTTGCCAATTAACAAAATATCATCTACGATAGTACAAGAAATACCACCACGTTCATACACTTCTTATATACACAAGACTCATCCGGACTTTGAATAAATCTATATGACCGATTACTTCATTAAACCGGATGTTCCAAGACCTTGAAGCTTTCTTCATCCATAAATGGACCGATTGAGCTTGCACACTAGATGCTCTTTGCCTTTTCAATGAACCTTCGGTTGCTTCATATGGATGTTCTCTTCAAGACTTCCATTAAGGAAAGTCGTCTTGACATCCATTTGCCAAATCTCATAATCCATATGAGCAAGAATAGATAAGAGTATCCGGATAGACTTAAGCATGGCTACCGGTGAAAAGGTCTCCTCATAATCGATTCCCTCTTTCGAGTGTACCCTTCGCAACAAGCCTAGCTTTGAAGGTTTCTACCTTCCCGTCTGTCCTCTTTTCCTTTTGTAGATCCACTTGCATCCAACGGCTTTTACACCATCGTGGTTCTACAAGCTCCAGACTTTATTAGAGTACATAGACTCTATTTCGTAATTCATTGTCTTTTGCCAAGATGTCGATCTATATCTTGGAGTGCTTCGTCAGATGTTCAGGGATCAGGTTCATGTTTACCCGGGACCAAGTCTAAGACTCTCCCAAAACATGAATCTTTCAGTTGCCTTACAACCTCCCACTACGACGAGGCATCGTGGTTGTGTATCATGTGTGACACGTGTTGCGCTCTTGTGGTACTTCATCTTGTATTGTTGGTAATGAAGTAGACATGTCCTCTCTAAGTTCTTCTAAAACAACTTTACTCTGGGCTTGTGATCCATTATATAGTCTTCTTCTAAAAACTGGGCATTGGTGCTAACAATGACCTTCTGGTCTTTAGGACTATAAAATAAACCACCTTTCGTTCCTTTGGGATATCCTACAAACACGCGAACTTCTGTACGAGATTCTAACTTATCAACATCTGGTTTCAGCACATGTGCTGGACTACCCCATATCCGAATATGTCTTAGACTGGGTTTTCGCCCATTCCACAATTCTATGGGAGTAGAAGAAACTGATTTAGAAGGTACTAAGTTCAGAACGTATACTGCTGTTTCCAGAGCATATCCCCAAAACGAATTTGGTAATTCTGAATAACTCATCATTGATCTAACCATCTCCATAAGAGTCCTATTCCTTCGTTCTGCTACACCATTCTGTTGAAGTATGATGGACAGTGGGTTGAAAGATATCCAAAGAATCACAAATAACTTTTGGTCAGAACTCTAAATTTAGAATAATATTGATTCCTCAAACAATACTATTTTAAATTAACCAACACCTCATAACACCGTGAATTTTGTATGTCACGTTAGTGTGGACGTATACAAATTCAACATTTGTAAAAGGAGGGTTTTAACCCATTAATTTTATTATCTTGTCAACCTAACTTTTTGACAAATAAAAATAATAGTTGGTATCATTTGGTCACACATATAATAGCAGTGACTCCGTTGGGGAGGATATTATTAGATGTGTCTAAGTGTATACCATTACTTGACACTAAGTCCATTAATAAGATTATGCCCCTTCCGTTGGGGAAGATCACACGCTCTTAATTAATTTCCTATAGTCATCCAAAAATGGAAGTTTGTTCTAGTGATCCACAAACAAGCTCATCCGTTATGGAGGAAGGCACTCAGAGCCAACGCGCAAGCTTGTTTGCATCACTTACAAACCAGTAATGGAGACCATGGGATTTATTTAAAAAACCCTCTCCCACTTAGTTATTTATAAATGAGGAATTTTAACTATGCTAGCCTACTAAACTTGTAAACTAACATGCACATACAGACAATATAAAAGCAATAAATAGAAAATTTAATTTTCAACTATTATGGCTTTTATCTCTAATTGTCCTCCGTGTGTTGTCATCCCAAGTTGCTGCCATATTTGGCCACCGCCACCGGGTCTAGCTGTCGCATCCATCTTGCTCCTGCGCCTCTGGTCCTTAGAAAGCTCCACGCTTTGCAAGATTCGATCCGTGACATTAATAGAATTTTACATTTTGATCCTATATTCCATAAAAGGAATGTACATGTATCTAGATCAAAAATAAAATCCTAATAAAACTAAATACGACTCCTGCTGTATTTTAATCATGCACACACATTAAATGCCCTTGACATGTCCAAGGGTCCAATCACACACATAATAACTAAAAGCCATAATAGTTGGATCCTGCGTCCACAAAGTTAGCACATCCTACTATTATCACGCCTAAATTATGTATGACATGTGCATAATTAAACTAAATACCAAATACGGAGGCAAAACCCTAGCTCGATACCAATTGTTGGTTGCTACTGGAAAGCCTATAGGTTCCACTGCATAAAAATTTTGTACAAAGGTCTGAACCTTTCCTAGCTACCATGTGTTCTTTAAATTAAATTTTGGATCTCTGCTTAACACGTTTGATCCAAAACTTAATCTATTTGTTCTTTTAGGTTTTGACTTGGATCTCTCGTGGAACTTAACACGTTCGACCCAAGTCTCCTTGTTATTAATTCCATTAAATATTAATTTCCATAAAAGGTTCCCAATACGACGTGGCGAGGCACATGGCCTTCTTGGATATGGGAGCAACCACCACCGACTAGACAAAACCTTTAATAGAAAGCTAATATTTAATTTCCTAAAATAACTTTAGGTTAACCAAAGAGAACAATCAAATCACAAGGAAAAGAAAGAAACAAAAGAACACAACTTCGAAAAAACATATTCGAAATACTAGAACGTAAGCCTCTTGTATTTGGTATTATTTCCATAAATAACTAGCATGATGCGGAAATAGAAATTACTAGTTATACCTTGTAGAAAAACCTCTTGATCTTCTACCGTATTCCTCTTCTAACATCGGACGTTGTGGGCAACGATCTTCCAAGATGAGAAACCACCAACCACCTTCTTCTCCTCCAAGCAAGGTTCGGCCACAAAAGAAAAGCTTCACCAAGGAGAAAAACCAAAATACTAACCAAGCTCCAAGAGATGCTAACTTTCTCTCCTTCTTCTTCTTCTTCTCCAAGTAGTATCCGGCCACCACAAGAGCTCCAATGGAAGGATAGGGTTCGGCCACCACAAGAGGAAGAGAGGGAGAGGTTGGCCGGCCACACCAAGGAACAAGAGAGGGAGAGGAATAATAGATGTTGTGTCTTGTGAAGGCACCCTCACCCCTTCTTTTATATTCCTTGGCCTAGGCAAATTAGGAAATAAATTTTCCTTAATTTCCTTGACATGATTTAATTGAGAGAAATAAAATAAAATTTCCCCAATTAATTTGTGATGGCCGGCCATATCAAAAAAAAAAAAAACAATTTAGGAGAGTTTTAATCAACAAATTAAAACTTCCTAATTTGTTTCCAGAAATTTTAAAAAATAAAATTTCTCTTTAAAATCTCTTCATGGTTAATAAAAAGGAAATATCTATAATTTTAATTTTATTAACATGTGAATAATTTTAAAGAGAAAATAAAACATCTCTTCCAATCTACAAATAAGGAAAGAGATCTAATCTCTTTCTTTAATCTTTTGTAGATCTTTTACAAGAGAGATATTTTAATTTTAATTCTCTTTAAAATATATCTTCCACATAATAATAAAAATTAAAATTAAATTTCTTTTTTAATTTTATTTGGCCGGCCCTACTAGCTTGGGTTCAAGCTAGGGCCGGCCACCCCAAAATATACCTAGGCCGGCCCTAGCTTGATTCCCAAGCTAGCTTGGCCGACCCCCTTTGGGTGGGTATAGAAGGTGGGTATAGGTGGGTATAGTACTCTATAAATAAGAGGCTACGATAGGGACCGAGAGGAGAAATTGGTTTTGGTCTCCCGATAAAATTAAGCATCCCGTGTTCGCCCCGAATACACAACTTAATTTTATCAACGATAATTCATTCCACTAGAGAACTATCATTGAACTACCGCACCAATCCCAAATTACATTTTTGAGCTCCTTCTTATTATGAGTGTGTTAGTCTCCCTGTGTTTAAGATATCGAATGTCCACTAATTAAGTGAGTTACTGACAACTCATTTAATTAATGTCTAAGTCCAAGAGTAGTACCACTCAACTTTATCGTCATGTCGGACTAAGTCCACCTGCAGGGTTTAACATGACAATCCTTATGAGCTCCTCTTGGGGACATTATCAACCTAGTATCTCTAGGACACAGTTTCCTTCTATAATCAACAACACACATTATAAGTGATAGCATTTCCCAACTTATCGGGTTTATTGATTCATCAAACTAAATCTCACCCATTGATAAATTAAAGAAATAAATATCAAATATATGTGCTTGTTATTATATTAGGATTAAGAGCACACACTTCTATAATAACTGAGGTCTTTGTTCCTTTATAAAGTCAGTATAAAAGGAACGACCTCGAATGGTCCTACTCAATACACTCTGAGTGTACTAGTGTAATTATATAGTCAAGAAAAACTAATACCTAATTACACTACGACCTTCTAATGGTTTGTTCCTTTCCATTCTGGTCGTGAGCTACTGTTTATAATTTATAAGGTACTGATAACATCATCTTCTGTATGTGACGCCACATACTATGTTATCTACAATATAAATTAAATGAACAACTACAAACAAATGTAGATAATTAGACCAAATGTGATTCTTTATTCATAATGAATGTTTACAAAGCTTAGGCTTTCAGTATACACTCCAACATGGTTTGGTACAGCCGTGTGGGCTGTTACATCTACATATAACTGCGTGATTGTGTTTTTATTCTATCAGCCGAGTAGGCTGCATATTAATTGCGTGGTTGTATGTATATCCAACCGCCTGTGGCTGATGTATACTGTGTCTGTAGAAATGTTTCAAATTGTCACCCGTACAGGTGAGGTGCTGCCGAAATTTCTTCGGACAGGTATTTCCCCGGGGCATGACAATTTAGTGGTATCAGAGCGAGGTTACGATACTTGCTATGTGTTCTGGATTTTCGAGATTTATCTGATACCAATTTATTTGGTATCAGAGCATGGTTTACGAGTCTTGTATCCCGTGTTTCGGATTTCGTGTTTTAGTTTTCTCGATGTGACTTTTCGAATTTTGGGACCTGGCATCGGCAGGACATCTCCAAGCTATAGGAGGTATGTTAGTATACTATTATCCTACCTTTTGTTAGTATGCATTGTTGACTATGATAGTCATGACATATATTAATATTTTTTATTTAGTACTTGTCTGGTTGTTGTAGCACCTATTACATGTGATGGGTTAGCCACTGATGATGATCGACCCTAATAGAGACAAGGATTACAGTCTCTGGTGAATTTTTTATATATCATACCACCAGTAGTTTTAGATTCTGTTACTACTAGTTGATTAGCAGATTGAGGCATATACCAACCTCTGCTATTATTAGCTGTGTAGTGGATGATACCTACATATTCATGATGATTTAGTTAGTAGTATACTATTTTATCTTAGTTAATTTCATCAGTAGAAAATTAATTTGCTCTTGTTAGATCGGTCAATGGAAGACTGATTTACGTTTATCGATTTGGGTAGTCGTGGATTGATATATCTTAGTTGCTTGTGGAGGATTACTTGTGGGTTATTTGTGCTTAGTTAGGTATCTAGAGCACATTTGAGTACATGACTTGTATTGACGTGGAAAGGACTGAAATAACCATATATCATTGTCGGCTCGACTAGTTTTAGAGGATCGATGTATCCTATTTTATGAAGACTTTGACCATGGACTGTATGTACCTGGTTGGATAACTTAGAAGGTGCATTGGGATAGGTGACCCCTGCTGATGTAAGAAAGTGTAGAGCTAATTGCTTAACACTTATGAGATACAACCATTACTAGTGTATAACTTGGAGAGTACATTAGGATTTGTGAAGATAAAATTTTCCCCATTAGATATAGTCTCGGTAGTGTACGACATTGACTTGCAATGTTATACCATGGCGTGTATATCTTTCTTAGCCTCTACTAGTTCCTTTGAACCTAGAGCAGGGTTGTTACTGGATGATTAGGCCGCTTGATTTTGGATTGTCTATGATTGATGTACTCCTGCTTGATACATATGCTTGATTTTTGTTTAGGTATATATACCCTTAACCCATGAGTGTTGGTAGCATAGGGTTGGTCTCTTTGATTGAGCTAGTATGCTGATTATGCATGTCTACGTTGTGTGTATACATGATTTGTATGTGTTGTAGGAGTTCTATGATAGATAGTTCATTTGCAGGTAGTGTGAGTATTCACATCCAGTTATGGTTATTGTAGGTTTCTAGTGGGTTATACCTAAGTGGCTAGTTGTACATGTCTGATTTGATTATTGAAAGTATCTTGTTGATTTAATCTGTGTCGTGGTATGCGCACATGTGTTTGAGTGTCTTATTGGAAATATCTTATCGATTAAATTGGTATTGTGATATATACCCATGTGTTTGGTGTGGTATCTGAGGTATCTTGTTGATTATGTTTGATTTGTGAGTGCACCTGGGTTTAGTATGCTTTATTGGAAGTATATGTTGATTATACTCTTGGCATAGGTGTATATATGTCATGTGAGTATTGTTTGAGGTGTATTGTCGATTATACCTACGATGATTTATGCATACGGGTTCGGTATATAATGTTGGAGGCATCACACTGATTTTTACCTGTGTTATGAGTATGTTTGGTGTGTACTAATTGGAGGATTATGTTGATCATACCTATGTTGTGTGTGCATGTGTGCCAGATGTATTGTTGGTAGCGTTATGATGATTCTACTTATATGCAGTGTCTACACTATGTCATTGTGGTATTGCTCTGTCAACTAATTCTTTTATTAGTGGGGGACCCACTACGATGTTGATAGAGTTGATGATGGGTTTGATTTGCTTACTGGATTGTGATACCCTGGGTTGCTCACAGTGATATGTGATAGAGTGATTTCGTGCAGTCACTAGTTGGATAGTTAGATGTCTTGCACATATTATGGACTGTTTATGGTGGAGCGTTCCTCCCATATATTTTGGGTTGTTTGTGGTGGAGCGTTGCTCCCACATATTTTGGATTGCTTGTGGTGGAGCGTTGCTCCCACATGTTATGGATTGTCTATGGTGGAGCGTTGCTCCTATATATTTTGGATGGTTGCGGTGGAGCGCTGCTCCCACATAGGTTGCCTTATTAGTGGTAGAGCGTTGCTCCCACATATGTAGTATTTCTTGTGATGGAGCGTTGCTCTCACACTAGATGATCTATTCTTTGGTGATTTGTAGTTAGTGATCAGATTTCAGACTTGTTATCGGGGATCTCTGGTTGAGAATGTTTGTTGTACAGACATTATGAGTTTTTGGTAATGTCATTTGGGCTTACCGATGCTTCAACGGTATTTATGGATCCGATGAACCACATCTTTATGGAGTATCTAGATCAGTTCGTTGTCGTTTTCATCGACATACTGATCTACTCGCGTTTCGAGGAGGAACAGGCACAACATCTTCACATAGTCTTGGAGATTCTTCGAAGACATCAGCTATACGCAAAGTTCAGCAAGTGTGCCTTCTGGCTATCATCAATCGGTTTTCTGGGTCATGTGGTCTCTAGCCGAGGTATTTCAGTAGACCCTCAGAAGATCAAGGCTGTCACCACTTGGGAGCAGCCGAAATCAATGCAAGAGATCCGCAGTTGTTGGGACTGGCAGGATATTACAGACCTTTCGTCGAGAGTTTCTTCCGTCTAGCTATGCCACTGACACGCTTGACCGGGAAGGCGTGAAGTTCACATGGTCCGAGGACTACGAGACTAGCTTCCAGGAGCTGAAGCGGAGATTAGTGTCGACTCCGATTTTGGTTTTACCTTCTGGAGAGGATGACTTTGTACTTTACACCGATGCATCTCTTTAGGGTTTGGGCGCTATTCTGATGCAGCTCGACAGAGTAGTCTCCTATGTTTCTTGTCAGTTGAAGGAGCATGAGAAGAACTACCCTGTACATGATCTGGAGCTAGTCGCCATCATCTTTGCCTTGAAGATTTGGCGACATCATCTGTATGACATTACCTTTGAGATTCTTACGGATCATAAGAGTCTCAAATATCTGTTCACTCAGAAGGAACTCAATCTCCGACAGAGGAGATGGATAGAGTTCCTGAAGGATTATGACTGTACGATTAGCTAACACCCGGGGAAAGCTAATGTGGTTGCCGATGCACTCAGCAGGAAGTCCAGAGGGACTTTGGCTTGCCACCGAGTTTCAGTCATAGACTTAGTTCAGGGTTTCTCCGAGTTAGGCCTTCAAGAGCAGGGACAGACAGAGCAGGGTATTCTTGTTACCATGGTTGCTCAGTCGTCAATCAGGACGAGGATCCGAGAGGCCCAGGCTGGTGATCAACATTTGCAATTTATAGGCAGCCAGATAGCTTCCGGGCAGCAGACCGAGTTCACACGAGACGAGGAGGGTATTATATACTTCTGTGGCAGATTATGTGTACCTCAGTCTCATCCGATCTTACAGGAGCTACTTCAGGAGGCTCATCGCTCTCGATTTGCGATCCACCCAGGCGGGACCCGCATGTAACGAGATTTGAGGCGTTCCTACTGGTGGAACGGTATGAAGAAAGACATCGCAAAATTTATAGCGAGATGTCTGGTCTGTTAGCAGGTGAAGGCTGAGCACTAGAGACCTGCCAGATTACTTCAGCAGATTCCTATTCCTGAGTGGAAATGAGAACATATTACCATGGACTTTGTGGTGAGTTTGCCGAGGACACGACGAGGCCATGACGCGATTTGGGGTAATCGTTGATCGATTAACCAAATCGGCGCACTTCTTGGCGATCCGGAAGTCTGATTCCCTGGATCGATTGGCAGATCTGTATTGCCGGGAGATCATCATATTACATGGTGTCCCTTTGACTATGATTTCGGATAGAGACCTCCAGTTCATGTCTCGTTTCTGGCAGAGTTTGCAGCAGACCTTGGGCACTCAACTCTGTTTCAGTACAGCTTTCCATCCGCAGACAGATGGACAGTCAAAGCGGACCATTCATACTCTAGAGGACTTGCTGAGGTCATGTGTATTGGATTTTGAGGCAGTTGGGAGGACCATTTGCCATTGGTAGAGTTTGCCTACAACAACGGCTTTCATTCGGCTATCCAGATGACACCGTTTGAAGCGTTGTATGGTAGGCATTGTCGGATACCCACCCTCTGGGATGAGGTTGGGAAGGCCCAACTATTGGGACCTTATAGAGCTCAGCATGAGGCAGAGTTGGTCCGTACTATCAGACGGAGGATGTTAGAGGCGCAGGACCGCACGAAGAGTTACGCTGATCGGAGACGGAGACCCCTAGAGTTCTCTATTGGCGACCATGTTTTCTGCGAGTTTCACCCATGAAAGGGATGAAGAGATTTGGCCTCAGAGGTAAGCTAGCTCCGTGGTACGTTGGCCCTTTCAAGATCCTAGAGAGGATTGGAGCAGTAGCTTATCGTCTGGCACTACCACCGTCCTTGGCAAGCGTCTACGACGTGTTTCATGTATCTATGCTGAGGAGATACATAACAGACCCAGCTCACGTCTTGTCTGATATACCAGTTTCCCTTTAGCCTGACGCCACCTACAAGGAGGTTCCGGTACAGATTTTGGACTTGAAAGAGCATCAGATGCGGAACAAGATTATCCGACTGGTTAAAGTCGGATGGCAGCATCATACGGACGAGGAGGCTACTTGAGAGCTCAAGGATACGATTCAAGTTCGATACCCCCATCTTTTCACTTGAGGTATGTAAGTTATGGTTCAGTTCAACATTTATATTGTTTAGCATTTGCTAGTACTTGTTAATGGTAGATAATGAAATTTGGGGACCAAATTTTTATTAGTGGAGGAGAATGTAAAATACCAAAAATGGGCGAAGCACCACAAGAGAATTTTTCGGAATTTTTAGAAATTTTTCGAGAATTTTTCGGAGCTCGTATGGACGAGTTTACGGGGATAAAAATGGAGCCGCGGGAAAGCCTGTTTAGGCTACCGTATTTTAACGAGGAAAAGTTGAATTTTCTTTTCTATTTTCTTTTTCTTTTCTTCTTTTCCTCTCCCGTGCCATAACCGTTCCCCCCTCTTTTCTTCTCCCCTCACTCGTGCCGTGCCCATTTCTCCTCCCGATTCCCCTTTGCCTCTTCCTCTTAGCCTCTGCCCTAGCGCCGGCGCCGCCGCTTCTCTTCTCCTCTGCGCGCCATTGTCGTCGGCCCGAGCACCACTCGGGAGTCGCCTTCTAGAACAACGCCAGTGTGGCGCTGTCTTCCCCGTGCCCTAGCGTCGATGTAGATCCAGCAACTCTTCTTGAGCATGCCTTAACGTGGAATCCTTCGCCCTAGTCTCACCTCTCGTGCCCTAGTTCCAAACCCCCGCCGGCTCCTCTTCTCCCGATCGCCTTCAGCCGTCCTACTCTCGGATCGCCGCCTCTTGTGCCAGCGAATTCGGCCGGAAGAGGGAGTACCGAGCCCTCTACTAATCTTCCTGCCCTAGCACTGTCTACGATTCCTTGATCTCTTCTCTAGCTGACGGCGAGGAGCATAAGGTCGCCCTAGCAGCGATTTTAGAAGTAAGTATCATACCTAGCTGTGGATTTTGGACTTGATCTTGGTGGAGTGGTGTTGATTTGGGAGTTTTGTGTCCGAAGGTAGAAGATTTGCTAGATTCTAGCCACCCCATCACTGTTCGCTGGAGTTTCCTTCGCCAGATAGTTCATCACCTCCGACTAGTGGAGAGAAAAAGGTCAGATGAATAGGTTGTTTATGGAATTATGTTGTTTTGTTGATTCTGGATTTGCTTTTCTTGATTCTAGTCAGTGAAGTATCCAGCAAGGAGGTTGGGCTCGATGGAGGGTCTTGGTTCCGACAGCTATTCCATCTGGTAGCCCATCTTGTTGTTAGTATCAACACTCTCTGCTATGGATCAATAATCACAGCTGTGAATTGAGGTAAGAAGTTGAGAAATTGTTTCATTTCTTGTAGCATACATAGATTTGGAGTTAGGAAAGGTTAAGGATAATGCTAGTTGAGGATTTGATTTAGCTAATTAATTTATAGGTAATTAGCTAAATCTGTATATATGTTATTACAGGACTTTGATTCGAGACAGTGTCTAGATGAGGAATCTATTTCGGATACGATCCTCTTATCAGAGGCGGGTACATTGACTTATCTTTGATAATGTCATGTTGATATGTTTAGTAGGATATAGCCTTTAGTAATAATTATGTTCGTTCTTGTTTCGATATGCCACTATTGGATACCTATTACATGCTTGTTTGCTCACCTGTTATGTATTTTATGTTAATACCCACATGATTATATATATGCTCATATGGTAGTGAATATTATGCCTCATTACGCTCAGGACCTAGGATTTTATACCCTACCTGACCTGTGTACCTTAGGTCTTCAGATTTGACCATCGAGACTACGATACTTATTATATATATATGGATATTGTTATGTTGATCAGGTTATTTTCATGCTTAGTGTCATGCATCATCACGCATGATTGCATGCTGCACGGTAGTCTGCTCCATTATTGTCGAGCACATCTCCAGTTACATGTATCCACACACACCACCACTCATGGGTTAGTGGTATATCAGACAGGTGTGTGACAGTTCTGCTGTTTGGCTCCGTTGGTCTGTTCTGCTCTGTTTGGCTCCACTGGTTTAGTGTAGCAGCGTGGTAGCCGGCAGGCGGTTGGACTTTGTTTGGCTCCGTTGGTCCGCTCTTGAGTAGTGTGACGCAGCGTGGTAGTTGGCAGAGATTCCTCTTCGTCATCGTGTACCGGGAGATGAGAGCATTGAACTCCCCCATTTATGATTTGGGATAGAAAGATAGGTGTACTCCGACAGCATCCCGTCCACTCGGTCAGTCATCAGGAGCAGTGACGTCAGAATGCACGGTTGTCACAGCCCTACCCACTCGGTCTCACCATTGTGTGTGAGATGGCTGACTGACGTTAGGGGTGACCATGTCATTGGCATCATATGCATTGATGCATACACTGATTGTGTTTGTTGCATTTATATACTGCATTTGGATGGATGCATATGTTTGACATGCATACAGGATTTATGATACTCTCGGTTTGACGACCTGACTATTCCTATAGGAGGCCTTGGTGAGTACATGTAACGACCCGCCTTCTACTGGCTAAGCTATAAGGCCGGACCGTCACATTATGCTGTGCTAAACTATATGCATGACCATCACTAAGTCTAGGTGCGGAAGCTGTACTAATTAAAACTTGGCTAAACTATTATCATTTCTTTATTCTATACGTGCTAAGGGGTGTAATCAACCTATTCATGTCATATATTACATTCCCCATGATCAAGGAACTGGAATAAGGGGTTTCCAACTGCTATCAGGCTTCCCAATCGATCGGTGGATCGATTGGAATGTTCTAATCGATCCAGTGATCGACCCAGCATGCTACTGTATGCGGAACTTAAATTGGATCGATCCAGTGATCGATTCAGCACGCTACTGTGCTCGGGCAATATTTTGGATCGATCGGCTGATCGATCTAGACTGGCCAATCGATCCAGTGATCGATCCCAGGGCTTTCTGTTCGCGACTGAAAGCATCCGGATCGATTGGCTGATCGTTCCAGGAGCTTACTGTTCGTGGTATGAACTTCTCAATCGATCGGCTGATCGATTGAGAAGCCTCCAATCGATCGGCCGATCGATTGGGGTTTCTGATTTCGTACCACCAGTCTGATTTCAGCACTGTTTCGTGCCAAACTCACCTACAAGAGTTCTACAATAGCTGGGAACATGCTAATAACACATAACTAGGATTATGAGCATAAGTACTAACAATCTAACAAGTCTTTCATGATTCAAGGCATTAAAATAACTAGAAATGCGGGAAATAACACTATATAAAAGCTAAAGTCTTAGTTTGCTAATTTATCCAAGATCTTCATTCCAGGTTCCTTCCACACACATCTTCATCATTGCATTGACCTCCAGCCTCCGCTAGTCCATTTTTCCTTTACCTTTATCTGAAGTATAAAGAAAATAGTATCTGTAAGTTTGAGAGCTTAGTAAGAAACAATCTATCTCACAAAAACATGCATACGATGCAATTTATGTTTTAAAACATGCTATTTGAAATACATACTGAATATGCTAAGCATGGCATGACATACAACAAATAGAAAGCAAAACTGATCATAGCAATAGAGCTAATCATAAACTATCATTTTGTATCAACAGAAAGCTATACTGATACAAAAGCTGAGCTAAGCTAATGCTAATCTGATCCTAAAGCTGTACTGAATTCACATAACTATTTTGTGACGTTTGAAAACTATATTCATAATAGATTAAAATGATAATCATGCTGCTGTTTGGGCTCGGCAACTATACTTGCCGTGCGCGCATCCCTAACTAGACCCGGGTTTGCAAGTCCCGAATTTAGTAGGGTTACTAGGTTATCTGAACCTAGGGACGACTGTGGGAGCCCAACCCAATAGATATCTGATCTAGTACAGTGCCACTGCCAAAAGTAAAATACTGACATAAGCTAATAATACTTGTCTTGCTCTTACTAGGTTGTCTAAACCTAGAACTAGGTTGTCTGAACTTAGAGGCGACTGTGGGAGCCCACCCATTGGACATCTAGTCTTGTAAAAATTGAAACAAGACTACTATACTATCTTAAATGCTTCTGTTGCATTTAACTGAGCTGTTAAACTGGTTAAAACTATACTAGTTATTTATTTTATCGAACACTTGGTGTACGTCAACTCTCCTCTCTATTAGGGAGATCACCTCTAGGCATCTGACAACGTCTAAAACCTCCAACTGAAGGGGAAAAACGTGTCCGGCCCATCTAGAGATGCTTGACTAATCCCTAAACCTGTGAGGAGGGTTAAACACACCCGGTATGTCGACAAAAATCTGCATATAGCTAATTTCAAGGCACACAATCATACGAAAGCTACTTATACTGCAGGTGAGGGGTTTCTTACCTCCTGTTCAGATTTTCTTACGATTCTAATTGCTAGATTTCCGGTGGAGACGATCTTCTCGACGGTTCCCTCACGTCTACGTGTTCCTCTCGCGAAGGGAAGCGTCCTCGTGTCGGAGTCATCGCCGGAAGGTGCTCCTAGAGCCCTTAGGCTTGGTGTGCCGAGAGAGGAAGAGGAGGGAGAGGTGGGCGGCGGTGAGGGTTTGATGAGAAGAAGAGTTGCGTTAAAACCTAACCCCACTTAATAATTTCCTATTTATATCAAGTGGTTAAATTCACCCAACTCAAATATAAATATAATTATTTCCTTTTCCTTTCAGCACGGCCCTGCTGGGTTCACCTAGTTACTAGAGTTATCTATAAGTCGTAGGACCCATAGGTCTCGGGTTCAATTCTCGCGTAGGCTATTTTACGGTTCTATTTGTTTTTGCTACTTCTGCTACTCTAAAAATTCTGTTAAAATATCCTAAAATTTCAGAAAAATACTAGGATATTTCTAATAATTATTTTGAGAAATTTCGGGTGTTACAATCCCCCATACCTTATAAAAAGTTCGTCCTCGAACTTAGAATAAATTTGGGTACTTCTGTCTCATACTGGCTTCTGTCTCCCATGTTGCCTCTTCTGCTGTGTGATTTTGCCAAATGACTTTTACTAATGGTACCTTCTTGTTCCATAATTTCTTAACTACTCGGTCTATTATCTGAATAGGTCGACTGTCATAGCTGAGGTCTTCGCGGACTTGTACCGCCTGGGGCTCAATCACCTGGGTGGCATCTGGGATATGCTTCTTCAGCATAGAGACATGAAATACATTATGAACAGCTGACATTTCCTGGGGTAGCTCTAGCTCATATGCTACCTTGCCAACTCTTCTGTTGATAAGGTATGGTCCCACATATCTGGGACTTAGTTTGCCCTTCTTCCCAAAACGCATTACTCCCTTCATGAGAGCTACTCTGAGGAACACTGAATCCCCAACTAAAAACTCCAAAGGTCTGCGCCGTGTATCAGCATAGCTTTTCTGGAGACTCTGAGCTGTCTCTATCCTCTGGCGGATCTCCTGTATAGCTGTTGTGGTATCTGCAACTAGATCTGTCTGAAGCTCTAGTTCTTTCTGTTCACCACTCTCATACCAGCAGATTGGAGATCTACACCTCCGCCCGTAAAGAGCCTCGTAAGGTGCCATACCGATAGTGGTCTGATAGCTATTGTTGTATGCAAATTTTGCTAAACTCAGATATTTACACCAACTTCCTTTGAAGTCTAGGGCACATGCTCGGAGCATATCTTCGAGTACCTGATTTACTCGCTCCGTCTGACCATCTGTCTGAGGATGGAAAGCTGTGCTAAACTTTAACTTCGTGCCCAAAGCTGACTGTACACACTCCCAGAAGTGTGATGTAAATCTACTGTTTCTGTCTGAAATAATGGTTCGTGGGACTCCATGTAGTCTAACGATCTCCTTGAGATACAACTGAGCTAGCTGTTCCATGGAGTAGGATATCCTGATAGCTAAGAAGTGGGCTGATTTAGTCAATTGTCGACTATTACCCAGATGGTATCAAAACCATTCGTGGTTCTGGGTAGTCCCACTATAAAATCCATAAAAATGTCTTCCCACTTCCATTCTGGGATCTGGATAGGCTGCAGAACTCCTCCTGGTCTCTGGTGTTCCGCCTTAACCCTCTGACAGGTCAGACAGGTGCTAACATATTTAGCGATGTCTCTTTTCATCCCGGGCCACCAAAAACGTTTCTTTAGATCTTGGTACATCTTAGTGAAACCTGGATGCATCGCATAAGGAGTCCTGTGAGCCTCATCTAAAATCTTCCTCTTTAGTTCCTCCTGATCTGGAACACAGAGTCTGTCACCAAAGTATAGTACCCCACTATCGAACACTCTGAATTCTCTACTTTCTGATTCTGCTAACCCTTGCTTGGTTTTCTGAATTTTAGGATCCTGTTCCTGAGCTGTCTGGATGTCACAAAGCAGGGTAGATGCTAATGTCATGGTAGAGAGCTGTCCCACTATAATCTCGAGACCAACATCTGTGATCTCTTTCTGTAGGGGCGGTGACATGGCTGCTAGGGATAGTAAGGTAGCACTAGAATTCTGCTAAGTGCGTCTGCTACCTTATTGGCTTTTCTTGGGTGGTAGAGGATGTCTATGTCGTAGTCTTTGACCAACTCTAGCCATCTGCGCTGTCGCATATTCAGATCTTTCTACGTGAAGAAATACTTCAGACTCTGATGATCTGTATACACTCTGCACTGAGCTCCATACAAGTAATGTCTCCAAATTTTGAGAGCGAACACTACTGCTGCAAGCTCAAGGTCATGAGTAGGGTAATTCTTCTCATATTTCTTGAGTTGTCTGGAGGCATAGGCGATCACCTTGCCATTTTGCATCAGTACTGTTCCTAGTCCCAATTTAGAGGCATCACTATAAATATCAAAGCTGTCCGTGTTTTCTGGTAGAGTCAAAATGGGAGCACTGGTCAATCTCCTTTTTAACTCGCTGAAGCTGTTCTCACAGTCCTCTGTCCACTGAAATTTTCTGTTCTTTCTGGTAAGAGCTGTCAGTGGGGAGACTATTCTGGAGAAGTCCTCTACAAACTTTCTGTAATAACCTGCTAGTCCCAAAAAGCTCCTGATCTCACTGGCATTCTTGGGTCTTTTCCAGTTACTCATAGCTTCTATTTTACTAGGGTCTACCATGATACCATCCTGTGAGATGATGTGACCCAGGAAGGACACCTGATCTAACCAAAATTCACATTTTGTGAACTTGGCGTACAACTGGTTCTGCTGAAGGGTCTGTAATACTATCTTCAGGTGCTTTGCGTGTTCTTCCTGAGTTCTTGAATAGATAAGAATGTCATCGATAAACACGATAACAAATCTATCTAGATAGTCCCTGAATACTCTGTTCATGAGGTCCATGAAAGTCGCTGGAGCATTTGTCACGCCAAAGGGCATGACTACGAACTCGTAGTATCCGTATCTAGTCCTGAACGCTGTCTTGGGTATATCCCCTTCTTTAACTTTCACCTGATGATAACCTGATCTGAGGTCTATCTTAGAGAACACTGCTGCTCCCTTTAGCTGATCGAACAGGTCATCTATTCTGGGAAGAGGATACCTGTTCTTGATGGTGACTTGGTTCAGTGCCCGGTAGTCTATGCACAGGCGCATGCTCCCGTCCTTCTTCTTCACGAACAATACAGGCGCTCCCCATGGTGAGTGACTAGGACGTATGAAGCCCTTGTCAAGTAGCTCCTGCAATTGCTCCTGAAGTTCCTTCAATTCTGCTGGGGCCATGCGGTACGGCGCTTTAGAGATAGGATTTGTACCGGGAATGAGTTCTATCTCGAATTCAATCTCCCTGTCTGGTGCTAGGCCTGGTAACTCTTCAGGGAAGACTGCTGGGTAGTCACATACGACTCGGACCTCGGCTAGCTGTTGGTCCTTGTCCTGACTGACATCGACTACATGCGCTAAAAATCCCGAACATCCTGAATCCAACAATTTCTGTGCCTTCAGTGCTGAGAGAAATTTCTTCGCTTTTCTCTTTGGTTCTCTGATGTATTCGAATTGCCCTTCTGCTTCAGGCTGGAATACGACTTTCTGTTTACGACACTCTATAGAGGCACCGTATCAGATCAGGAAGTCCATCCCAAGGATGACATCATAATCAGTCATATCTAGCACCATCAGATCACAAAAGAGTTCTCTGTCTGCTATAATGACTGGCACCGCTCTGAGCCAGTGCGTGGATGCCATAATTTCTCCTGAAGGTAGTGTTGTCAAAAACTGACCACTGGATACCTCTGGGGGTACTGCTAACTTTTCGGAAAACTTCCTAGATATATAAGAATGGGTTGCCCCAGTATCGAATAAGACAGTTGTACTTTGCTGTAAAATACTAATCTGACCTGTAACAACTGTCGAGGAATTCGCTACGTCCTCTCTGGTTAAGGAGTAGATCCTTGCATTCGTCATAGCTGGAGGGGCTTCTAGTCTGCCCTGGCTGATATGTGGACCATCTAAAACGGCCTGCATCTGATGTAACTGTGCTGGCTGGCCTCCATACTGTATCGGTTGTGGTTGAGGATGACTTGTCTTGTTCGGGCATTGCTTAGCCATATGCCCTTCTTGTCCACACTCAAAGCATCCTCGTGTGCCCTTGCGACAAACTCCTGGGTGAAATTTCCCACAAGTAGCACATTTGGGATAACTAGGTCGCTTTTCGGTCCCCTTTGGAACTTCCGGTTTGCGCTTGTCGGAGTTCCTTCGCTAGAGTCAGTGGCCCTGTTATTTCGAAGTACCGAGCCTCCTTGCCTTTTGGACTTTGAGAGGACTTGCTCTGCTTGATATGGTTATGGTAGTGCTCGGTGGTCGAGCATTGACTAGTTCTTCTGTGGTTTACGGCCTATGAACGCCGCCACCACGTTCATTGCTATTTCCTACCTCAGATCTTGAGCATCAACCGAACTCGTTCTTTTTCTGTCTGACTAGTTCATAGACGAGCCAATGTTGAATTTCTTCACGGCTTCTCCATTGAAAGGTTGCTGGCGAAACTCGGTGAACTCGTCGGAGTGGCGGTTTGTGACCCACAAGTGAAAGAACTCCTCGAAAAATTCTTTCTCAAAGTCAGCCCATGTCATCTGTTTACTGGGCGCTTCGCCTAATTCTCTCCCACCACATACGTGCATCTCCGTTAGGCGTAATGAGGCGCACTTCACCTTCTCGTGTTTGGCGTCCGAAGCTCCATCGTGCTCTTCCGGTGTTTTGAACCGTGCTTGTGCATCCCATGGTTCACCGGTGCTGAGAAGTTCTCGCTTGACTTTTGCCACCTGGATCGATAGGCTTCTCTTTTGCGCTGTGACTCTGTGTTGTAGGTTGGACTAGTGGAACCTCTATAACCACTGGGGTTGCTATGTTTGGTTCCGGGTTGACAGGGGATTCTGCTGATTAGCCTTTAAAGTGGCTATCTCTGTTCGTTCGCCTAGTCCAGAATCGAGCCACTAATGTCAGAAGGTCCGGGGAGGCACCGAATCGCCTCGTGCTGGGGCTCAGTAGCTGGTGCCCTTCTAGCTGGGCGTCCTCTTGCCATTTTCTAAAGGAACAAAGGACGTACATAACTAAAGCATCATGTTTACATAGCTAACACTATCATGTTAGTTACTATCACAGATAAGCATACTCTAGTTATCTACAAACATGAAAGCAATAAACATAGCAAAGTGAGAGGTATTCTTACTTGGAAGCTGCAGGTTCAATGCTGATGTGTGTGTAGGAAGTATGGAACTTTCGGCTCTGATACCACTCTGTAACGACCCGCATTCTACTAGCTAAGCTATAAGGCCGGACCGTCACATTATGCTGTGCTAAACTATATCCATGACCATCACTAAGTCTAGGTGCGGAAGCTGTACTAATTAAAACTTGGCTAAACTATTATCATTTCTTTATTCTATACGTGCTAAGGGGTGTAATCAGCCTATTCATGTCATATATTACATTCCCCAAGATCAAGGAATTGGAATAAGGGGTTTCCCGCTGCTATCAGGCTTCCCAATCGATCGGTGGATCGATTGGAATGTTCTAATCGATCCAGTGATCGACCCAACATGCTACTGTATGCGGAACTTAAATTGGATCGATCTAGTGATTGATTCAGCACGCTACTGTGCTCGGGCAATATTCTGGATCGATCGGCTGATCGATCCAGACTGGCCAATCAATCCAGTGATCGATCTCAGGGCTTTCTCTTCGCGACCGAAGGCATCCGGATCGATCGGCTGATCGATCCAGGAGCTTACTGTTCACGGTACGAACTTCTCAATCGATCGGCTGATCGATTGAGAAGCCTCCAATCGATCGGCCGATCGATTGGGGTTTCTGATTTCGTACCACTAGTCTGATTTCAGTACTGTTTCGTGCTAAACTCACCTACAAGAGTTCTACAATAGCTGGGAACATGCTAATAACACATAACTAGAATTATGAGCATAAGTACTAACAATCTAACAAGTCTTTCATGATTCAAGGCATTAAAATAACTAGAAATGCGGGAAATAACACTATATAAAAGCTAAAGTCTTAGTTTGCTAATTTATCCAAGATCTTCATTCCAGGTTTCTTCCACACACATCTTCATCATTGCATTGACCTCCAGCCTCCGCTAGTCCATTTTTCCTTTACCTTTATCTGTAGTATAAGGAAAATAGTATCTGTAAGCTTGAGAGCTTAGTAAGAAACCATCTATCTCACAAAAACATGCATACGATGCAATTTATGTTTTAAAACATGCCATTTGAAATACATACTGAATATGCTAAGCATGACATGACATACAACAAATAGAAAGCAAAACTGATCATAGCAATAGAGCTAATCATAAACTATCATGTTGTATCAACAGAAAGCTATACTGATACAAAAGCTGAGCTAAGCTAATGCTAATCTGATCCTAAAGCTGTACTGAATTCACATAACTATTTTGTGACGTTTGAAAACTATATTCACAATAGATTAAAATAATAATCATGCTGCTGTTTGGGCCCGGCAACTGTACTTGCTGTGCGCGCATCCCTAACTAGACCCGGGTTTGCAAGTCTGAATTCAGTAGGGTTACTAGGTTATCTGAACCTAGGGACGACTGTGGGAGCCCAACCCAATAGATATTAATCTAGTACAGTGCCACTGCTAAAAGTAAAATACTGACATAAGCTAATAATACTTGTCTTGCTCTTACTAGGTTGTCTAAACCTAGAACTAGGTTGTCTGAACCTAGAGGCGACTGTGGGAGCCCACCCATTGGACATCTAGTCCTGTAAAAACTGAAACAAGACTACTATACTATCTTAAATGCTTCTGTTTCATTTAACTGAGCTGTTAAACTGGTTAAAACTATACTAGTTATTTTATCGAACACTTGGTGTACGTCAACTTTCCTCTCTATTAGGGAGATCACCTCTAGGCATCCGACAACGTCTAAAACCTCCAACTGAAGGGGAAAAACGTGTCCGGCCCATCTAGAGATGCTTGACTAATCCCTAAACCTGTGAGGAGGGTTAAATACACTCGGTATGTCGACAAAAATCTGCATATAGCTAATTTCAAGGCACACAATCATACGAAAGCTACTTATACTGCAGGTGAGGGGTTTCTTACCTCATGTTCAGATTTTCTTACGATTCTAATCGCTAGATTTCCGGTGGAGACGATCTTCTCGACGGTTCCCTCACGTCTACGTGTTCCTCTCGCGAAGAGAAGCGTCCTCGTGTCGGAGTCGTCGCCGGAAGGTGCTCCTAGAGCCCTTAGGCTTGGTGCGCCGAGAGAGGAAGAGGAGGGAGAGGTGGACGGCGGTGAGGGTTTGAGGAGAAGAAGAGTTGCGTTAAAACCCAACCCCACTTAATAATTTCCTATTTATATCAAGTGATTAAATTCACCCAATTCAAATATAAATATAATTGTTTCCTTTTCCTTTCAGCACGGCCCTGCTGGGTTCACCTGGTTACTAGAGTTATCTATAAGTCGTAGGACCAATAGGTCTCGGGTTCAATTCCCGCGTAGGCTATTTTATGGTTCTATTTGTTTTTGCTACTTCCGCTACTCTAAAAATTCTGTAAAAATATCCTAAAATTCCAGAAAAATACTAGGATATTTCTAATAATTATTTTGAGAAATTTTGGACGTTACAGTACAGTTCTCTTCAGCCTTTTCTATTGTGCATTTTCAGCTTTTGTCCAGGATACTATACGCCATAGTTATTACTACCTGTTATATCTTACTATACATGTCAACTGGTATCTGCTGAGTTGTTGAACTCACCCCCGTGGACACTCTCTTTTTCAGGTATCAGGTTGTTTTTGGAGTCGCTTGGAGTATCCTGCTTGTCGGTCCCCACATCACATTAGAAGACCAGTCTCCGCATTTTGTTTATTTTTATCTTGGTATATGATATGTGTGTATTTAGCTTTATATTCCGGTTTTGTTTCTGGAGTGTTGTCTTGTTGTGTGGTGTAAGCCTAGCCGGCTAGCAGTCTTGTATTTTGGCTTGTATTTGGTTTTCTATTGTATTCCGCTGTGTTTGGTTTGGTACAACCGTGTGAGCTGTTACATCTACATATAACTGCGTGGTTGTGTTTTTATTGTATCAGCCGAGTAGGCTGCATATAAACTGCGTGGTTGTGTATATGTTCCAGTCGCCTGTGGCTGATGTATATTATGTCTGTAGAAATATTTCAAATTGTCACCCATACAGAAAAAATATTGTCAAAATTTTTTCAGACAGAGACTTTCTCGAGACGTGACACCTGAGCTTGCATAGCATCGCGTACGCCCAGCTCTGGCTGCTCGTTCATCAAGTATGACAAGCTCCGCCTTGCAAAGAAGGTCCAGAAGGAACTGCCATCATTGCCATCAGTTGGATTACAAGGAAAAAGGGGAAACTGACATCATTTTTGCTGAAAAGCAACACATCACATGGCTACAAACGTCACAAAGTTTCTATTGGTTTAGAAACCACGCACAAAATAGACTACCATGCAATTGGTAAAACCCCATTTGTGTGAAGGAGAAAACTGAATTCAATTTCAATTGCAGGGAGAAGGCTAGTTTCGACTTGAAAAATGGAAATTTAGTGTGGATTTTTCTTTTTATCCACCAATGGTTTTTTCGAGGCTTATTTTAGCAGTATATTGGTGATTGTCATGCAAGGCATATTGTTTTACCTGCATCCTTAGAATGTCAAAGACTTAGAAATATGGTTTGTATAATGGTGATGCTATGCAGGATCGATTTTGGATCAAGATCAGATGGGTCAGGTTCGGATCGTAAAAACGTATGATCTTATAAATTTTTTTTAATAATTAGAAAGGATGAATACAAACATTAAAAAATAAAAAATATGATGTGAAACAATACCAAATCTAGCAACATTTGTTTGTTAATAGATCAATTCTCTCGCCTAAATGATAGTAACATTTGTTTGTATTTGATTGTACAAATTACTTGTATTAGGTAAATCTAGCAAAGGTAATGCTCAAAATCATGTAACTATATGTATCATCTGCGTCAGGTTTATATCTTGCAAGAGAAATTGGAAGCGAAGGATATGGAGCTGAGAAAGTTGAAGGAATGACTTTATGAGAAAGAAGAAGAAACTGAGTACAAAATACAGACGACAATGTTAGATATTGAAGGATGTTTTAAGGTAATCGTCTTATGATTTTTTACTATTTATTTGATAAATATAAATTTACTATTTGAGCATGTTTAATTGTCTTAAACTTATTTACTGAATCTCACAATACAATTCATAAAATGAGAGAATTTGTGATTGGATCACAACTTGTGATTATCTCTATATGTGCAATTATGAGCATATTGAAATTTCCCTAATCGTCGAATTGATACATTCGGATATCATCAATTTTGTAAGACTAGCACAAGTTATACTACTTGGTTCGGTCAAGTAACTGTTTTCTCACAAGCGGGAGACATTGGGATGTCGAGAGTTAAATATGGATGCTAGTTATGGTAACTAGTTCATTGTGTTGGAATGTATACTAAAAACCTAGCTTTTGTAAACATTTATTTTTGAAATAAAAGAATCGCATTGGTCAATATCTACATTTATTTGTTAAATGCAATTGTTCAATTAATTTATATAGTAGATAACATGGTGTATGGTGTCACACTCAGAAGATCATGTTGTCGGTTCTTTATAAATTATAAACAGTTGCTCGCGACTAAAATGGAAAGGAACAACCATTAGAATAGTCGTAACGTAATTAAGTATTAGTTTATCTTGACTAATAAATTACACTGGTACACTCTAAGTGTATTGAGTAGGATCATTTTAGGTAAGTTCTTTTTGTACTGACTAAATAAAAGAACTAGACCTTAGTTATTATGGAAGTATGTGCTCTTAATCCTAATATAAAAACAAGCACATATATTTAGTATTTATTTCTTTAACTTATCAAAGGGTGAGATTTAGCTCGATAAATCAATAGGCCCGATAAGCTGGGAAATGATATTACTTATAGTGTGTGTTGTTATTTATAGAAGGAATCTGTGTTCTAGTTATCTAGGTTGATAATGTCCCCAAGAGGAGCTCATAAGGATTGCCATGTTAAACCCTGCAGGTGGACTTAGTCCGACATGACAATGATGTTGAGTGGTAATACTCTTGGAGCTAGATATTAATTAAGTGAGTTGTCAGTAAACTTACTTGCTCCTGTCCGAGTCGCTGAATCAACGGACGCTGGGTACGTGGCGTTCTCCGACTGCTGACGTAGATCTCCGACCACTTGCACCGACTTCCGGCGAACCTGCAAAGAAGTCGAGCCGGGAAGGGGTTCCCGGCGACGACCCTCCGACGCTCAAGTCAGGCAAACGAAAAACAAGAAGGTGGCATCTAGGATCAGAGATTTCATACCTCCGGTGAACTCTAAGGGCTCTTATATAGAGCTATGGGAGCTTAGTGCACACAAACCGAGGTGTACACGTGTCCTATACCATGCCGCAGCATGGGCTTGTCAGAAGAGCATGTCTGACGTCATACTGCTACAGTCTGAGCGTCTCCTTGATGGGACAGCAGAACCCTTTGTCGTACGATACTAAGTATGGTCTGGTCCTCAAACATGCCTGTTGTCAGCAACAGGGGTTACTAAGATGACGTACCCGCTGTCCCATACTTTTTGACTTCCTCTTCCCAGATCGGCCATCAAACCGCTCGGCCAGACTATTCGCCTTTGGTCTGGCGTCAGTGGTCGTCCGTCCGGGATGGTTCAGAGTCGTCGCCCGCTCGACTCTCATAGCCTGACACTGCCCGCTCGGCCTTTACTCTTGATTTGCAATGCGGCCGAGCGGACTATCCGCTCGGCCATATGATCTTTTTCCCTTCATTGGAAATTTGGGCTCACGGCCAGATGGTTGTTCTATCGGATGAAGGTCATTGCCTAGTACTTGGCCCGTCCCGCCCGCTCATCGAGCCCATGGGGTTGACCTCCCTTTGACTGTTGACCTCCACGTGTCGTTGACCTTGCCCTCATGAGGGCCCCCCGGCCTTATCACCGGATCACTTGCCTTCCCTTTAAGTCCAGTCGAAAGAGGCGTCAAAGTCCGACTGACTGGACTGCCGGTCTGACTGAGTGACGACCACTATGCTGGGCCTGGGAAGGTTCATCCGCTCGGCTTACCTTCTTCTTCATGCCCGTTCGGCGCTATCATGCTGACGCCTTCAGTATCCCCTCGGAATTCATACAGAATCTTCTCCATCAACGCCAAGCATGCGCGCTGCGCACGGTAAGGGGTGTTCATTAAATGCGCCCTATGTCCTGCTGACACGTGGCGCTCCCGCTGTTGTCAGCGTACGGCGATGGCGTTACCTCCGATGGGACAACCGCCGTTTGAAATGAACGACCCGATAACAGCTTCATTTTTTGCGACCTAGATCTGACGGCTGAGGTCATTCGGGGCCAACACTATAAAGCTTTCAATCTCTTCTCTCCGCCGCATTTCTGCTCCCTAGTGCTCCGAGGCCTTGCTGCTCTTTCTGCTCCGGCGACTTCATCTTTCAGCTCTCCAGCGACTTCACAGCCTCTTTCTTCGATCATCCTCTTGCTCGTAAGCTTCCGTCACCCTTCATTCCGTCGTTCCTTTGCACTTTTCATTAGCTGTCCTTTCCTTCTTGTCGCCATCTTTCCTCGCTTGCTCTATTGTTTCCTTTCCACCTTGCATTTCTCCCTTACTTTCGACTATGGCTAGCACTTCTCAGTCGACCGCCGGCGCTCCTGGTCTTTGGTACACGACCATGGAGAGTCGGTTTGACGAGGAGGACGCCCTGCGTCTCGCTCGGACATATGAACTCCCGGCTGACCACAATATAGTATTAGCCACCCCCACCGACCGGCCTCATGGTCCGCCACCTGGAACCGTTCTCTTGTTCCGAGATCAATTTTTGGCCGGGCTGCGATTTCCTCCGCATCGGTTCCTCGTACAAGTGTGTAACTATTTTCGCATCCCGCTCGGCCAACTAGTTCCGAACTCCATTAGGCTGCTGAGCGGGGTGGTAATTCTTTTTAAACTGAACGACATCCCACTGGACCCCCGAGTTTTCCACTACTTCTACTATCCGAAACAATCTGAGTGGGGCACTTTCATTTTCCAATCTAGGATAGGTTTTATTCTTTTCGATAACATGCCAAGCTCCAACAAGCACTGGAAGGACCATTTTTTCTACTTGCGTTTTCCCGCGCTACCGGCTTTCCGTACCAAATGGAAGACGGCGGTACCAACACAACCGGAGCTCGGCAAGTTTAAGAGCGATCCGGCCTATCTTCATGCAGCCAACCGGCTGGTCGGCCAGTGCTACCACATTGATAAGTTGCTCCTTCCGGGAGTGCTATATATATTTGGCTTGTCCCCCGTCCAAGCCGACCTGCCTTACAACATGAGTAAGCATTCTTATCGCCCTTTTTCCTTAGTTCTAACTGATTTATTCTTCGTTTCTGCAGCTGAAGTCATGTGGCGCGCCAAGGCTACCGAGCGGCTTAAGTTGAGAGATGCTGAGATTGAGGCGGCGAAGAATAAGGAGGTCGCCGAACGGGGATTGGTACTGGCTGGCTCGGCAAATGGAGGGGGTGAGGGGACTCAGATTGTCCCCGAAGCCCTAACCGCTTCTGTCTCTCTAGACGAGGCTGGGGGCGATATTGTATCCTCGGCTCAAGCCGAGGTAGAGGGCCGCTCGGCGGATGAGGCTCCTCTAGCGACTCGAAAATGCAGACGGCAAGAGCAAGTCTCTCAGCCGACCCCATACGATGAGCAGCGTTCCGAGCGGGGTGATGATGCTCCCATGATCTCTGGGGCGGTTTCCACCGAGAGCACCCCCACGCCGCTCGGCTCTCCCCGGGCTGCCTCCGAGGTGCCGCCTACCAGTCCTCCTCGGACCCTGCGTCGCCTTAGACGATTGGGCGACCGTCCTTCTACAACTGGCGAGCCGTTTGGCAAAGCAGCTGCGCCTCAAGATGATCCGAGCGGCCCGCGGGTGATAAAAATCACAGGTCCCCTCGCCAAAGGCTGGGAGGACGCCCGGCTCCGCATCACGCTTATGACCCCCAGCCAACTAGGCAACAATAATTTGCAGCAGGCGACTGGGGTATATCCTTTGTCTTGTTGGTTAATTTGTTTTAGCTTTTAACTTGATCACATCCGTTCACAGAACTGGGTGGAGCAGATCGCCATCAGCAACCGCCTAGCCGAGCTGGAGGACGAGCTGAAAAAGCTCAAAACCTCGGGGGAAAGCAGACAGTCCACGGCTGCTTTGGAGAAAGCCAAGAAGCTCTTGGAAGCCGAACGGAATAGATCTTCTGACTTGGCGAGTGAAGTGGCTCGGCTCGAGGCTCTGGTCAAGCAGCGCGATAAGGAAATAAAGCTCGTGACTAGCTGGAAGCTCAAGGCCATCGACGATATGGACTTGATGAAGGTGGAAAACCGGGGGCTGGAACAACGCGTGAAGGACTTGGACGGCCTACTGACCACCGAACGGGAGAGCCGCTCGGCTGAACAGGCCAAATCTGAAGGGGATTTGAAAGATCTCCAGGCTGCCCTTGACGCTTCCCGAGCCACGCTCAAAGAATATCAAGATGGGGAGCCCGGCCGAGCGTCTATAAATCTTCCGAGCGGAAGGTCGTCGAGCTCCGACGTTAAAAATCGAGAGACGAGCCGGCGTCTATAAATCTTCCGAGCGGAAGGCCGTCGAGCTCCGACGTTAAAAATCGAGAGACGAGTCGGCGTCTATAAATCTTCCTAGCGGAAGGCCGTTGAGCTCCGACGTTAAAAATCGAGAGATGAGTCGGTGTCTATAACCCCTCCGAGCGGAAGACCGTCGAGCTCCGATGTTAAAAGACGAGCGGAAGGCCGTCGGAGCTCGACGGCCTTCCGCTCGGAAGATTTATAGACGCCTGGCCGGGCTCCCCATCTTGATATTTTTTGAGCGTGGCTCGGGAAGCGTCAAGGGAAGCCTGGAGATCTTTCAAATCCCCTTCAGATTTGGCCTGTTCAGCCGAGCGGCTCTCCCGTTCGGTGGTCAGTAGGCCGTCCAAGTCCTTCACGCGTTGTTCCAGCCCCCGGTTTTCCACCTTCATCAAGTCCATATCGTCGATGGCCTCGAGCTTCCGGCTGGTCGCGATCTTTATTTCCTTATCTCGCTGCTTGACCAGAGCCTCGAGCCGAGCCACTTCACTCGCCAAGTCAGAATATCTATTCCGTTCGGCTTCCAAGAGCTTCTTAGCTTTCTCCAAAGCAGCCGTGGACTGTCTGCTTTCCCCCGAGGTTTTGAGTTTTTTCAGCTCGTCCTCCATCTCGGCTAGGCGGTTGCTGATGGCAATCTGCTCCACCCAATTCTGTGAACGGATGTGATCGAGTTAAAAGCTAAACCAAATTAGCCAACAAGACAAAGGATATACCCCAGTCGCCTGCTGCAAATTGCTGTTGCCTAGTTGGCTGGGGGTCATAAGCGCGATGCGGAGCCGGGCGTCCTCCCAGGCTTTGGCGAGGGGACCTGTGAGAGTGATTTGCTGTTCGGGAACCATTGGCCGATCAGCAGCCAATAAATATTCCTCCGACGGAAATCGCAGAACAGTTTTTATCACCCGCGAGCCGCTCGGATCATCTTGAGGCGCAGCTGCTTTGCCAAACGGCTCGCCAGTTGTAGAAGGACGGTCGACCAATCGTCTAAGGCGATGCAGGGTCCGAGGAGGACTGGTAGGCGGCACCTCGGAGGCAGCCCGGGGAGAGCCGAGCGGCGTGGGGGTGCTCTCGGTGGAAACCGCCCCAGAGATCATGGGAGCATCATCACCCCGCTCGGAACGCTGCTCATCGGATGCGGTCGGCTGAGAGACTTGCTCTTGCCGTCTGCGTTTCCGAGTCGCTAGAGGAGCCTCATCCGCCGAGCGGCCCTCTACCTCGGCTTGAGCCGAGGATGCAATATCGCCCCCAGCCTCGTCTAGAGAGACAGAAGCGGTTAGGGCTTCGGGGACAATCTGAGTCCCCTCACCCCCTCCAGTTGCCGAGCCAGCCAGGACTAACCCCCGTTCGGCGACCTCCTTATTCTTCTCCGCCTCAATCTCAGCAACTCTCAACTTAAGCCGCTCGGTAGCCTTGGCGCGCCACATGACTTCAGCTGCAGAAACGAAGAATAAATCAGTTAGAACTAAGGAAAAAGGGCGAGAAGAATGCTTACTCATGCTGCAAGGCAGGTCAGCTTGTACGGGGGACAAGCCAAATATATATAGCACTCCCGGAAGGAGCAACTTATCGATGTGGTAGCGCTGGCCGACCAGCCGGTTGGCTGCATGAAGATAGGTCGGATCGCTCTTAAACTTGCCGAGCTCCGGTTGTGTTGGTACCGCCGTCTGCCATTTGGTACGGAAAGCCGGTAGCGCGGGAAAACGCAAGTAGAAAAAATGGTCCTTCCAGTGCTTGTTGGAGCTTGGCTTGTTATTGAAAAGAACAAAACCTATCCTAGATTGGAAAATGAAAGTGCCCCACTCGGATTGTTTCGAATAATAGAAGTAGTGGAAAACTCGGGGGTCCAGTGGGATGTCGTTCAGTTTAAAAAGAATTACCACCCCGCTTAGCAGCCTAATGGAGTTTGGAACTAGTTGGCCGAGCGGGATGCGAAAATAGTTGCACACTTGTACGAGGAACCGGTGCGGAGGAAATCGCAGTCCGGCCAAAAATTGATCTCGGAAAAAGAGAACGGTGCCAGGTGGCGGACCATGAGGCCGGTCGGTGGGGGTGGCTAATACTATATTGTGGTCAGCCGGGAGTTCATATGTCCGAGCAAGATGCAGGGCGCCCTCCTCGTCAAACCGACTCTCCATGGTCGTGTACCAAAGACCAGGAGCCCTGGCGGTCGGCTGAGAAGTGCTAGCCATAGTCGAAAGTAAGGGAGAAATGCAAGGCGGAAAGGAAACAATAGAGCAACCGAGGAAAGATGGCGACAAGAAGGAAAGGACAGCTAATGAAAAGTGCAAAGGAACGACGGAATGAAGGGTGACGGAAGCTTACGAGCAAGAGGATGATCGAAGAAAGAGGCTGTGAAGTCGCTGGAGAGCCAAAAGATGAAGTCGCCGGAGCAAAAAGAGCAGCAAGGCCTCGGAGCACTAGGGAGCAGAAATGCGGCGGAGAGAAGAGATTGAAAGCTTTATAGTGTTGACCCCGAATGACCTCAGTCGTCAGATCCAGGTCGCAAAAAACGAAGCTGTTATCGGGCCGTTCATTTCAAACGGCGGCTGTCCCATCGGAGGTAACGCCATCGGCGTACGCTGACAACAGCGGGAGCGCCACGTGTCAGCAGGACATAGGGCGCATTTAATGAACGCCCCTTACCGCGTGCAGCGCGCGTGCTTGGCGTTGATGGAGAAGATTCGGCATGAATTCCGAGGGGATACTGAAGGCGTCAGCATGATAGCGCCGAACGGGCATGAAGAAGAAGGTAAGCCGAGCAGATGAACCTTCCCAGGCCCAGCATAGTGGCCGCCACTCAGTCAGACCGGCAGTCCAGTCAGTCGGACTTTGACGCCTTTTTCGACTGGACTTAAAGGGGAGGCAAGTGATCCGGTGATAAGGCCGAGGGGCCCTCATGAGGGCAAGGTCAACGACACATGGAGGTCAACAGTCAAAGGGAGGTCAACCCCATGGGCTCGATGAGCGGGTGGGACGGGCCGAGTACTAGGCAATGACCTTCATCCGATAGAACAACCATATGGTCGTGAGTCCAAATTTCCAATGAAGGGAAAAAGATCATATGGCCGAGCGGATAGTCCGCTCGGCCGCATTGCAAATCAAGAGTAAAGGCCGAGCGGTTTCTCGCTCGGCCAGGGTGTCAGGCTATGAGAGCCGAGCGGGCGACGACTCTAAACCATCCCGGACGGACGACCACCGATGCCAGACCAAAGGCGAATAGTCTGGCCGAGCGGTTTGATGGCCGATCCGGGAAGAGGAAGTCAAAAAGTATGGGACAACGGGTACGTCATCTTAGTAACCCCAGTTGCTGACAACAGGCATGTTTGAGGACCAGGCCATACTCAGTATCGTACGACAAAGGGTTCTGCTGTCCCATCAAGGAGACGCTCAGACTGTAGCAGTATGGCGTCAGACATGCTCTTCTGACAAGGCCATGCTGCGGCATGGTATAGGACACGTGTACACCTCGGTTTGTGTGCACTAAGCTCCCATAGCTCTATATAAGAGCCCTTAGACTTCACCGGAGGTATGAAATCTCTGATCCTGGAAGCCACCTTCTTGTTTTTCGTTTGCCTGACTTGAGCGTCGGAGGGTCGTCGCCGGGAACCCCTTCCCGGCTCGACTTCTTTGCAGGTTCGCCGGAAGTCGGTGCAAGTGGTCGGAGATCTACGTCAGCAGTCGAAGAACGCCACGTACCCAGCGTCCGTTGATTTAGCGACTCGGACAGGATCATTACTTAATTAGTGGACATTCGTTATCTTAAACACAGGGAGACTAACACACTTATAATAAGAAGGATCCCATAATGTAATTTGATATTGGTGCGGTAGTGCGCTAATAACTCTCTAATGGAATGAGTTATTATCGATGAAATTGAGTTGTGTGTTCGGGGCGAACACGAGATACTCAAGCTCATTCGAAGGCCAAAGCTAATTTCTCCTCTAGGTCCCTATCGTAGCCTCATTAAAGTCTCAAGCCCATCCAAAGAAAGACCGATCTTGGTGTCCAAGAAAGGGGCCGGTCCATTGCTTGGTGATCAAGCAATGGCCGACCACATCTCCTCTTAAAGGGCCGACCCTTTGCTTGGTGCCCAAGCATGTAGAGACCGACCACAATAATTCAAATAAGGAGGGGTGTTTTGAATTTTAAAATCTACTCTCTGTAGAAAACTATAAGTTTTAAAAGAGAGATTTTAAATTTAAAAACTTTTCTTATTTGAATTAGGCCACATGTTTTAAAAGAAAGTTTAAAAGATTTTAAAACTTTCCTTTTTTAACCATCCTCATGGTTTAAGGAAAAAAGGAAGAGAAGTTTTAAAATTTAAATTTTCTATCACCATGTTAAAAAAGGAAATTTTATAAGAGAAGTTTTAAATTTTAAAACATGGTTTTAATTTTTAAAACTTTCCTTTTTTAACTCCTACTTTAGGAAATTAGAAGAAAGCTTGTAAAATTTTATAAGGGATTATAAAATTTTATAAAAAATATTTTTTCTTTCTTGATGAGGTGGTCGACCACCTTGCTTGGTGCCCAAGCAAGGGGCCGACCAAAATAAATAATTATAAATCATCATCCAATTGATATTTGGTGATTGATTCAATCAAGAGGAAAGAAAAGGAAAAATTAAAAGGGAAAAGGAAAACCATGAGGAAGATTTTAACTTTTGTAAAAGGTCTTTCCTTATTTGCCTTGGGCAAGTAATATAAAAGAAGGGGTGAGGAGGCCTCATGTGAGATCAATTCTTATTCTCTTTGTGGAGTCTCTCTTGGTGGTCGGCCCTCTCTCTCCGCTCTTCTTTTCCCTTTGCTCTCTTCTCCTTGGTGGTGGTGGTGGCCGGATTTTAGAGGAAGAGGAAGAAAGCTTTTGGGTGGTGTTCATCTTGGAGGATCGTCGCCCACACAACGTCCAAGGCGAGGCGAGGAATACGACAGAAGATCTCGAGGTCATTAACATACAAAGAGAAGATATAATTAGCAATTATTTTCCACATCATGTTAGTTATTTCTTTTTGTAAAAATTCCAAACACAAGAGGCATTAGATCTAGTTTTTCGAATTTATTTTTCGAGTTTGTGTTTTCTTTATTTTTTGAATTTGTGATTCGATTGTTCTTTTTGGTTTAACCTAGAGTTATTTAAGGAAATTAAATATTAGCTTTCCTTAAAAGGATTTGTCTAGGCGGTGGTGGTTGCTTCTATATCCAAGAAGGTCATGTGTCTCGCCATGCAGTCCTGGAAGCCAATTTTGGAAATTAATATTTAATAGAATTAATAACATAAGTGGATTTGGATCAATAGTGTTAAGTTCCGCTTGCGATCCAAATCTAAACCATTAAGAATAGATAAGTTAAATTTGGAATCAATGATGTTAAGTTCCGTCTGCGATTCCTAATTTAACTTCTAAAGAACACAATAGGTTATTTAAGGAAAGGTTCGACACTTGTACAAAATTTTTGTACAGTGGAACTGGTACGATTTTCCTAGGACTAACCAACACATTGGAGTGACTAACTTCATATGGTTCTCTACATATATATAGATATGTCTATGAAAGTTCTTACTGTAGTACGAGTGCAAGTTTCCTTCAACTTGAGGTATACAAGTCATCTTGATAATGCAGACTTATACTTTGACATCTTAAACAAGCATCTCATCGAGGTGTTGACCCAGGATGATTGGGTATAAGTTGAAGTGCCCGAAGGTGTTTGGATAGCCCACAGAGGATTCACTGTTCCTTGCGAGAAGATGTATACCCTATGGTCACTCGTTAGGATTATTACTCAAAGTCTTTGGCCAAAGCATCACATGTTAAGTATGTGACTCTTGTACACGTGTACGAGTAATTTGAATTCACAGAACGAGAAAGTATTACTTGGGCTAAGAGTGATGTAGTCAATCTAGTGGAGACAAACATATAGATCATGTTTTGAACCAAGTAGGTATAAGATGAGTGAAAGGAACGAAACACAACTCACTGTAGCTGCTGAAGGGTTTATAATTAGTTCTAATATTGATCCTGTCCGAGAGTCGAGGAGGTGGATGCTGGGGATGTGGTGCTTCTGTTGACCGTGCGTAGACTTCGAGTGACGTGGACCTGCAACTACAAAATGTCAGTGCTGAGCCAGGGAGGGGTTTCCCGGTGTTGGCCCTCCGACGCTCAAGTCAGGTCACCAACGGTAGGAAAGCATAGCAAAAGAGCGGAGTAATAGAGGCAGCGTAACAGTAGTTATAGTAGAACTTTACCTCCGATGAAGCTTGGACCTCCTAATATAGGGCTCCGGAGGTGCACGTGCATGCTTCTCAATACATGCACGCTTCTCAAAATTTTCCCTTAAAAGACATGCCAGGAAAGTATCCCTGACACCATTCCTCAATGATCCAAGAATATCTCTGACAGGACAGTGGAAGCTTCCGTCGTACGATCCTCTGCCTGACCATGCCGCCAACCATGCCGTTTGTCCGTGGCACGAGTCCCCAAAAAGATATCGGCAGATTCTCCCTTTGTCCGCTACTGGGTCGAGCGGGAGAGCCGCTCGTCCCTCCTTTGTCCGTTACTGGGCCGAGCGGGAGAGCCGCTCGACCCTCCTTTGTCCGTGCCGGTGCCGTTCTGTCCTTGGGCCGAGCAGGATGGCCGCTCGGTCATGCTTTCACTCAACTAGTCTCGGACCTGACATGAGTCTGAGTGGGCCATCCTCTCGGCTCATGCTTCGCCGATACTTCTTTGGTTCTCTGAGCGTCGGAAGCTCAGTGGGTGGTCGAGCTATGATAGCGTCGGATCAGCTATTCCTTCGTCCAACCGGCCGAGTGGGTTTCCCGATCGGACAATGATATGATGGCATTGACCGCCTTGACTTTGATCTCCAGCCTGGCCATGACCCTCTGCGGGGCGGGCCTCGCCTCACCACCGGATCATGTGTCTTTCCCTCAAGTCTAGTCGAAGGAGGCTGTAAATCCAACTGACTGGACAGTTGAGTCTAGAGATTAGCTAGCCGATTGGCCGTAATATTGGTTAGACTCTGATCGGCCTGTCTGCGAGTGTCGGTCGGCTAGAGGGATGATCCTTGGGGCCGATCGGTGCTTCACGTGTTTGCACTTGGAATTTCTCCTGTGGTTTCCTTAGACGAGAGCGGTCAATGCTGACGTCGCCCAAATCTCCTCGAAATTCATGTAAATCACTCCCATTAAAGCCAAGCACGCGCCCACGCCTGATAACGACCCCCATTAAATGCCACCCTATGGGAGTGTGCCACGTTTCTCCATCGCAATCGCCACATATCCAAGGCGACAACCGTTGATGTGACGTTTGACAGTTTGAATTCGACAGTTGGATTTGTGCTCCGATTCCCGTGACCTAGATCGGATGGCTCCAGTTGTCTGAGCCCAACCTTTATAAAGCCGCAGCGCTACCTCCATTCTCACTTTGCATCTTCTTCTCCAATAGCTGCCAGTGGTTTCCTCTGCAACCAACACTCCGGGGATCGTTTGCTCTCCTCTGTGGCGACCTTTTCCTTCTCGTAAGCTTTTTTGAACCTTTCTGTCTTCGCTTTCTTGCATTTTTCCGGTGTTCGCTTTATTTTCTGCCCGCCTTTCTCCCCGTTGAACCTGTTTTCTTATTTTTCGGGGATGGCAAGCTCTTCCCGGCCGTCCAACCCTGCTCCTGGGCTTTGGTACCATACCATGGAAACCCGATTTTTAAACTTCCTCCTGACCATGAAATTATTCTGGCCTCTCCTTCTGATCGGCCAAACGATCCGCCGATCGACACTATCTGCCTATTCAGAGATCAGTTTGTGGCTGATCGCCACTTCCCAATCCATCCTTTCATAATCGAAGTCTGCAATTACTTTCGTGTCCCCCTTCCACAGCTCGTCGCTAATTCTTTTTGCTTGCTGTGCGCCGTTGTCGTGCTATTCCGGATGCACGGCATCCCGTTGACCCCTTAAGTCTTCCATTACTTCTACTATACCAAGCAATCTGAGCTGGGAACCTATTTTTTTCAGTTCCGAGTCGGCTTAGTGTTGTTCCGAGTCGGCTTAGTGTTCTTCGACAAAATGCCAACTTCGAATAAACATTGGAAGGATTACTTTTTATTTATACGACTCCCCTAACGACCGAGCTTCCGCACCCAATGGCAGGTCGGGCTTCCCCCTCAACCCGACTTGAAGAAGTACAAGAGCCAACCAGCTTACCTCCATGCTGCATCCATGCTCGCCGACCATAAGTATTATATACACAAATTGATGCCGGAGGGTGTCATGTATATCTTTGGGCTGAGTCCGATCCGAACGAGGCTCCTAAACGGCTTAGGTATGGAATTTCTCGCCCTTTTCCCTAGAATCTAATTGATTTCTTTTTTTTTTCTTTTGCAGCTGAAATCATGTTGAGAGCCCGTTCAGCCTGTCTGACAAAGCTGAAGGATAGCGAGATCGAGGCGACCACAGCAAAGGAAATGGTGAGCCTCGGCCTGACGCCGATCGGCTCCCACGAAGGCACGCTCGTTGAGAGCAAGGGGACACCCACCACTGGCACGGGTACTGCCAGCCAGACGCCTAGTGGAGTGGCTGGTGAGCAGCTCCCTCTTGAAACCACAACCTACCACTCAGACCGAAAGATCCGAGTCTTCTGGGGATGGTGAACGGCTAGCTTCGCGCAAAAGGCATCGGACGACCCCACCCTCCCGCTCTTCTACCTCTGCTGTGCGAGTGCCTACAGCCGCCCCCGAAACAGTGGAGGCTGCTTCTTCTGATCGGACTCCCTCCTTGGCCGAGCTACCACCAGAGCTGATCCCCGCTCAACCGATCACATCTCTGCCCCCAACTCAATGGAGGATCCTGCAGTCCGACATTTTTCCTTCTTCGACCGCCCAAGCGTCCAGACCGACGACTTCTTCTCAATCAACGTCGAGCGACCGTCGATCCATGACGGCGATCCTACATCTTCCGACGAAGGATTACCTCGCTCAAAGCGACCAACCGTAGACTCCCAAGCATAAGGTACTCATCCACGGGCTGCTCACCGTCGTCTAGGAGGAGGCTAGGGCGCGCACGACGACCATGCCCCCTGGGGTGCTCGCCAACAGCCATCTATAAATGTCCACCGGGGTATGTATTACACAAATTCACTGGTTACCTCCGATCGACGTTGACATTTTTTCGTTTGCTTGCAGTACTGGGTGGAGAGCGTGGTCATGTGCCAACGCCTTACCTTTGTGGAGGACGTGCTGAAAAAGCTCAAGATCTCTGGTGGAGCATCCCCCTCCCAAGGGCCCTCGATCGCCAAGCTGCAGGCCAACTTGGCGAAGACTAATAAACTTCTGGAGGCTGAGCGAAAGAAATTCGCTGATCAGGCAATCATGTTAGGCCGGCTCGAGGCACGGGTGACCACTTATCATAAGAAGATCAAGCTGGCTACAACAAGGAAGAACCGAGCCATAGTCGACCTGGAGTTGAAGAATCAAGAGGCTCAGAGTCTGGCCCAGAAGCTCAAGGAGGCGGAGGACTTTCTGGTTGCTGAGCGGGACGACCGCTCGACTGAAGTGGCTTCTCTTCGGGGGAAGCTGAAGACCCTTGAAGACGCTCTTGAGGCCTCCTGTGCTACTTTTAAGAGCTATCAGGAGGCCGAGCCGAGCAGATTTACGGTGATGAAACAGGAGTACCTCTGCTCGGTCGCATTTACTGACAAAATCATCCATCAGGTCGTCCGGGTTTTTGAGCTAGCTATTGATGGGACGCTCGACCAACTTAAGGCAAAAGGTCATCTTCCCGATGCCCTAACGGATGGTGTTATCAATCGCAACCAGCTGAATGATTTAATGTCCGAAGACGTTTTTGACTATCTGGAGTGAGGAGGGATCTTGTAAAAATTTTCTTGCTAAGTCTGCATGTATGCCCACCGATCGGCGGTGCCCCCCTTTTGCTAAATGAATATTTGCCGATCGACATGATTCTCCTTTTGCAATTTTTTCTTTTTTCCTTTGTAATTTTTTCTTTCTTGTATGATTACTCGACCTCCCGATAGGCGATAACCGTTAGCCCGTTCTTGTCTATTTCGCCTCTGGCATGTTTAGTTAGCCACATAGTCCCGATCGGACAACTTCTATGAGGGCTTGGGCTCTAAGGTTTATACCTCTTGGGTTTAACGTCGCTGCTCGATGATTTGATGAAAACTGGGGTTTAACGTCGCCGCTCGACGATTTGATGAAGACTAGGGTTTAAGGTCGCCGCTTGACCGTTGATGGAGACTCGCATTTAACATCGCCGCTCGACGGTTTGGTGAAGACGTTGGTTTAAGGTCATCGATTGACCGCTGATGGAGATTGGGATTAACGTCGTCGCTCGACGATTTGGTGAAGATGTGAGTTTAAGGTCATCGCTCGATCATCGGTGGAGACTAGGGTTTAAGGTCACCGCTCGACTGTTGATGGAGACTAGGGTTTAACGTCGCCCAACGATTTGGTGAAGACTCGCATTTAACATCACCGCTCGACGATTTGGTGCAGACTCGCGTTTAACGTCGCCGCTCGACGATTTGGTGAAGACTCACGTTTAATGTCGCCACTCGACAATTTGGTGTGCCGTTCAACACAAAGTTGGGAAATTCTTCCCTGCATTTAAGGAACATAGGGATACAAAGATAATAAACTATTACATTGTGCACCTCTCACCCTGCTCGGTAGGTTGAAGGTGGTTCGCGCTCCACGGGCGCTCCAATCGCCGGCCATCTTCATCCTCCAAGTAGTAGGCGTTTAAGCGGAGCTTCTCAACAACCTTGAAGGGTCCGATCCACGGGGCTTTTAGCTTCGAGACGTCACCGACCGACCGAACTCTCTTCCAGACGAGATCGCCGACCTGGAACGACCTCGGGATCACCCTCTGGTTGTAGCTCTATCTCATTCTTTGTCGATACGCCATCAGCCGAATGACAGCTTTGGCATGTGCTTTGTCCACCAAGTCCAGCTTCAAAAGCCTCCGCTCGGCGTTGTCCTCGCTATAATGTTGTATTCGATCGGATTCGACTCCGACCTCGACAGGGATGACCGCTTCACCGCCATACACCAGGTGGAAAAGTGTTGTTCCCGTCCTCTCCTTGGGAGTCATACGGATCGCCCATAGCACGCTGGGAAGTTCATCGACCCAGCTTCCTCCGACATGGTCGAGCCGAGCGCGTAGGATTCGTAAAATCTCCCGATTGGTGACTTCGACCTGCCCGTTGCTCTGAGGGTACGCCACAGAGGTGAAGGCCTATTGGATGTCATACCCTTCGCACCACTCCCTAAGTTTCTGTCCGGCAAACTGTCTTCCGTTATTTGAGATGAGCCGGTGTGGGATGCTGAACCGACAAACGATGTGCGGCTAGATGAACTTTGTGTCCATATGCTCCGTAATCCTGGCTAACGGCTCGACTTCTACCCACTTGGAGAAGTAATCCACCCCGACAAGTAGGAACTTCCGCTGACTCGTTGCCATGGGGAATGGTCTAACAATGTCCATACCCCACTGGTCGAACGGACAGGAGACTATGGACGCCTTCATCTCCTCGGTCGGCCAGTGCGAGAGAATATGGCATTTCTAGCTGGACAGGCAGGTAGCCACCATCAGGGTGGTGTCCTCTTGCAGGGTTGGCCAGAAATATCCAACCAACAGAATCTTCCTTGCCAATGATCGGTCGCTAGGATGTCCTCCGCAGGTTCCTTGATGCATCTCCTGCAGTATGTAGTCGGTGTCCTCCGATCTGACGCATTTAAGCAGAGGCCTGAGAAGGCCTTCTTGTAGAGCTGATCCCCGATGGGTGTGAATCGACCAACCCTTTTCCTCAACAAGCGGGCCTCCTCCCGATCGAATGGTGTAGCTCTCGATCGCAGGAACTCCGTCAACGTCGTCCTCCGGTCGTTCCGAAAGGTAAGTCCTTCTATTCGGTCAATGTGAGCTACTAGAGATACCTGCTCGATCGGCTGTGAAATGACGATTGACGATAATGAGCTGGCCAGTTTGCCAACTCATCTGCAGCCTGGTTCTCCGAACGAGGGATTTTTTGTATGATGACCTCCCAAAAATTGGCCTTCAGCTTCTCAAAGGCTTCAGCGTAGAGCTTGAGACGAGCGTTACTTATCTCGAATGCCCTGGTTAGCTGTTGGGCGGCCAATTGTGAGTCCGAATGGATAAGGACTTTGATGGCTCCAATGTGCCAGGCGACTTACAGGCTGGCTATCAACACTTCATACTCAACTTCATTGTTGGTCGCCCTATAGTCTAGCCGAACGGATAGTTGCATCCGCTCCTCTTGAGGGGAGATGAGCAGTAGTCCGATCCCACTCCCCTGCTGAGTGGATGAATGTTAACCTCCGCAAGTGTACAGATATGTCGTAAGTAATAATAAAAGATATCGAATCCACAGGGACTGGAATAAGCACTAAAGATGTCTCAAAGCGAGTTAGCTAAACAACCAATCAATTGATTTACAAAATCTAAGTGTAACTATAAAAGGTAAACAAAGAAATAAAAGAATAGGAAACAAGAATAAGGGCAATGATAAAGGTATGTTCTAGGAGTTTTGGTTTCTTTGTAATGTTATTCAATGTAATGATCTACCAAATCTTATTTCTCAATTGACTACCATTTGTAGAAGGTTGTCGGTTTCCTCTTGCAATAGGCAATCGGCATAGGACTAAAATATATCTAATGTGATCAATTAGGAATGAATCCTATGTTGTCCTTACACGGGCGTGCCTGTCACGTGCGTCCCTCGGAAAATCAACATAGAAATCCACTACTTCTCAACCTCATCAAGATATAAGGATTAATGCAAACAATCTATCCTACTCTCTTGAAATATCTAATTTTCCCTTTAAGATTACCCCTCAAACGTCCTTACACGGGCATGTTCCTGTCACGAAGATCCCTCGAAAAATCGAATGAGGAATTACCTCTACAAGATCCATAAGATATTCAAATATTCAATCAAGCATGGTAATTAAGCCCTAATCACAACAATCCACACAAGAAAGAATAGATACAAACAGGGCAAAATCATAGAAATAGGAATGTTGGCAAATCCATAAGAGTTTACATCAAATCTCCATTACAAATACTCCCTCCATCCTAAAACATTAGATCTAATCCATGGAACAAGGAAAGAATCCCAAAGAATAAGAAAAGACAAACATCTTGATCCCCAAATCCAAGAAAGAAGGGGAAGAAAAGCTTATCTACGATGAAGAGCCATCTTCGGATCAAATCCTCGCTCCCCGGAGTCGAAACGTTGAAGATCCATCCTTAGAATTGCTGGAATTCCCTCCAAGAAGGTGGAGGAATGCCCAAATCTTGAATTCCCCCCAAAAGGGAGAAGATCCCCTTTGAAATGAAGAAGAAACCTTTATATAGAGGGGGGAAATCGGGCGCCACACAACCCCAGGACCTGGCCGTGTGTGGGACACGGCCTGGCCCACCCCCTCTCTGCCTGTCTTACACGGCCGTGTGTGGTACACGGTCGTGGCTTGCTTTTGCCAATGCTCCCCTTGCACGACCGTGTAGATCTACACAGCTTGCACTGCCTCTGCCTCTGGAAACCTGGCACGGTCGTGTGGTGTATACGGCCAGGGCCCTCTTGCTCACTGGAAATCTCACATGGCCGTGTGGTGTACACGGCCAGGGCCCTCTTGCTCACTGGAAATCTCACATGGGCGTGTGGTGTACACGGCCAGGGCCTTCCTGGTCTCTGGAAATCTCACATGTCCGTATGGTGTACATGGCCAGGGCTCCATCTGGCTTCAAATCTTTACATGGCCGTGTGAGGTTCACACGGTCGTGGCAACTTCCATCTCTGCTGCATCCACACGGCTAAGGAACTCCACACGGCCTGGGCAACGCCCCATAGCAGGGTCGTGTGAGGTACAAGAATGGTGCCTTCCTCCTTTGCTTTGCTTGCGGATTTGGCCTAAAGCACGAAACCTTCATCAATTTCGACTCCTGTGTATAGAAAATGCACAAAAGCAGATCTCCGAACAAAAAGAGTAAATATGCTAAAAGGAAAGCTGGAAGTATAAAAATACGTAGACAAAGCATGTACAAAGTATGTGAATGTGCATCAAAACATGCTAAACAAGTGTATACAATCTACGCACATCAATGAACCATCTACATATATCTTCCAAACAGCCTCAGGTTCAGGATTTTGTACCTCCGTAACGAAATCAGCCAAGGACTACGCTTTGATGGCCGTTCGGGGGCTGGTATTGAATGTCAAACTCGCTAAGCTCCGTCGTCCATTTGATTAGATGTCCAGATGCTTCTAGATTTAGCACTACTCTCCCCAAGGGCCTGTTGGTCATCACGATGATGAATTGGCTCAGGAAGTACAGTGAAACCTCCGAGCAGCTAATACCATACCATAAGCCAGCTTCTCGAGACCGGTATAGTGATATTCAGCATCTTTCAATATGTGGCTTAGGAAATACACTGGCTGCTATTGGATGCTACTCGGAATACCGTTCTGGTTCCCCTGTATAAAAATTTGTACAAGCACAGAACTTTCCTAACAACCCATGTATTTTTTAGAAGTTAAACTTGGATTGCAAACAAAACTTAACATTATTAATCCAAGTTCAACTTATCTGTTCTTAGAAGTTAGACTTGGATTGCAAACGAAATTTAACATTATTAATCCAAGTTCAACTTATCTGTTCTTAGAAGTTAGACTTGGATTGCAAACGAAACTTAACATTATTAATCCAAGTTCAACCCATGTTACAAAGTTGATTAAATATTTATTTCAAGGATTGACTTCCAGGTTAAACATGGTGAGACACTAGGCCTTCTTGGTTATGAGATCATACATCACTTCCTAGACAAAGCCTTTCAAAGAAATTTAATATTTAATCTCCTTATAGTAACCCTAGGTTTAACCACTAATAACAATCAAATCACAAGATCGAAACACAAAAACGAAACACTAAGTCGAAACACAAAATTGATTGCCTCTTATGTTGGTATTTCAGGATCCATACAAAGAAAACTAATTAATACGAAGCGGAAACAATTAATTTGTTATACCTTCCTTGTATGCTAAAGACCTCTTGATCCTCTGTTGTATTCCTCTCCTTCTCTTGGACGTCGTGTGGGCGACAATCTACCAAGATGAAATCCACCCGAACCACTTCTTCTTTGCCTACAAGCTTCAGCCACCAAGAGATGCCAAAATAGGAAATTTTCCTTCTCTTCTTCTTCCCCTCCAAACAACCGGCCACCAAGTGCTCCTTCTTTTCTTTCAAGTTTCGGCCACCAAGAAGAGATGGGTGCCGACCTTAGAAAGAAGGAAAGGGATAGAAGAAACAAGGTGCCGCTGACCTTAAAGGAAGAAAACAAAAGGAAGAGGTATAGGCCGACCACAAGGAAGAGAGAAGGAGGCAAAGCTTAGGTTATTCTCAATGAGGCACCCTCTCCCTCTCTTTTATAATCCTTGGTGAATGCAAAAAAGGAAAGTTTAAAATAAAACTTCCTTTTAATTCCAATGGCCGACCATAACAAGGGCATCAAAGAAGGAAATTTTAATAACAATTAAAATCTCTCTCTTTTAAATTTCCTATTGTGATGGCTACAAAAGGAAAGTTTTAAAAATTAATCTCTCTCTTTTAAACATTGTAGATGATTACAAAAAAAGAAAAGATTAAAATTAAAACTTCTCTTTTAAATCATGGTTACTAAAAAGAAAAGTTTTAACAAAATTAAAATATCTCTACAAGGAAAGATTTAAAAACCTTAAAACACCCTTTAAAAACCATGACTACAAAAAGGAAAGTTTTAAAAATTAAAATATCTCTTTTAAATCTCTTGATGGATGTCTATAAAAGGAAAGATTAAAATATCTCTTTTAAATCCATTAGAGGATGCCTATAAAAGGAAATATTTTAACAAAAATAAAAACTCCTTTTATTTCCTTTTGTGACCGATCTAAAAAAGGAAAGTTTTATAATTAAAATCTCTCTTTTAAATTCTTTTTGTGGATGGCTATAAAGGAAAGATTTTAAACAAAATAAAACTTCCTTTTATTCTTTATTTGGCCGGCCTCATCTTGGACACTAAGATGTGCTTGGGGCCGGCCACATCTTGGGCTCTAAATAATGCTTGGATGGCCCCTTGCAAGCAAGGCTTGGCCGACCCATTACTTGGGTAAGAAGTGTGCTTGGGTGGATACAAGACTTTATATCAGAGGCTATAACAGAGACCGAGAGGAGAAATTAGTTTTGGCCTCCTTATGAGCTTGAGCTTCCTGTGTTTGCCCCGAACACCCAACTTAAGTTCATCAATAATAACTCATACCACTAAACAGTTATTATTGAACTACCGCACCAATCTCATATTGCATTATGGGCTCCTTCTTATCATAAGTGCATTAATCTCCATGTGTTTAAGATATCGAATGTCCATTAATTAAATGAGTTATTGACAACTCACTTAATTAATATCCAGCTCCAAGAGTAGTACCGCTCAACTTCATTATCATGCCGGACTAAGTCCACCTGCAGGGTTTATATGATAATCCTTATGAACTCCTCAAGGGGACATCATCAACCTAGATTACTAGGACACGATTTCCTTCTATAATCAACAACACACCATATAAATAATATTATTTCCCAACTTATTGGGCCTATTGATTTAACGAAATAAATCTCACCCATTGATAAATTAAAGAAATAAATACTAAGTATATGTGTTTGTTATTATATCAGAATTAAGATTACGCACATCCATAATAACAGAGTTCTGTTCTTTTATGTAGTCAGTATAAAAAGAAACAACCTCAAATGGTCCTGCTCAATACACTCATAGTGTACTAGTGTAATTTTATAGTCAAGATAAACTAATACCAAATTACACTACGACCGTTCCAATGGTTTGCCCCTATCCATCTTGGTCGTGAGCTACTATTTATAATTTATAAGGAACTGATAACATGATCTTCTATGTGACACCACACACCATGTTATCTATAATATAAATTAAAATAAATGTAGACATTTGACCAATGTGATTCTTAATTCAAAATAAATGTTCATAAAAAAAGCTAGGCTTTTAGTATACATCCTAACAATCTCCCACTTATACTAAAAGACTATGCTGCTATAAATGCTAACATACATTTGATTCCTATCCCCTCAACATGCCCATCTAAAGCTCTTATCGGAAGGGCTTTAGTGAAAGGATCTGCTAGGTTATCTTCTGATGTAATCTTGGCGACAACAACCTCTCCTCATTTTATGATGTTTCGTATTAGGTGGTACTTGCGCTCAATGTGTTTACTTGCCTTATAGGCTCGTGGTTCCTTTGAGTTTGCTACTGCACCACTATTATCACAATAAATTATGATAATTTTGGGCAAACCAGGAATCACATCTAAGTCCATCAAGAAGTTCCTGAGCCATACAGCTTCTTTGGCTGCCTCAGAGGCTGCCACATACTCAGCTTCCATGGTGGAGTCAAAAACGCATTTCTGCTTAACACTCCTCCATGCTATGGCTACACCTCCCAAAGTAAACACATACCCCGAGGTCGACTTACCATTGTTCCTATCTGATTGGAAGTCAGAATCCGTGTAACCTACAAGGAGCAAATCATCTGCCTGGTAAACTAGCAGATAATCTCTAGTTCTTCTCAGGTACTTCAATATATGCTTTACTGTAGTCCAATGTCCCTGTCCTGGATTACTTTGAGATCTTCTAACCATGCTCATGATAAAACAGATATCCGGTCTCGTACATAGCATCACATACATTAGGCTTCCTACAGCCGAAGTATAAGGAACTGCCTTCATCTCCTCTATCTCCTTTGATGTCTTAGGAGACATCTTTTTAGATAAAGGTACTCCGTGCCGAAAAGGCAAGAAACCTTTCTTGGAGTTTTACATGCTAAAACGAGCTAGGATAGTATCGATGTATGAAGCTTGGGATAAGCACAACATCCTTTTCTTGTGATCTCTTATCACTTTGATCCCAAGAATATGTCCACATTTTCCCAAATCCTTCATATCGAACTGCTTGGACAACCATACCCTTACGTTTGACAACACTTTGACATTATTGCCAATTAGCAAAATATCATCTACGTATAGTACAAGAAATACTACCATATTTCCGTCATTCTTCTTGTATACACAAGACTTATTCGGACACTGAATAAATCTATAAGACTGGATTACTTCATTAAACCGGATGTTCCAAGATCTCGAAACTTGCTTTAGTCCATAAATAAACCGATTGAGCTTACAAACTAGATGCTCTTTACCCTTTGCAATGAACCCCTCTGGTTGTTTCATATGGATGTTTTCTTCAAGACTTCCATTAAGGAAAGCTGTCTTAACATCCATTTGCCAAATCTCATAATCCATATAAGCAGTAATAGATACAAGAATCAGATAGACTTAAGCATGGCTACCGGCGAAAAGATTTCCTCATAATCGATTCTCTCTTTCTGAGTATACCCTTTTGCAACAAGCCTTGCTTTGAAGGTTTCCACCTTCTCGTCTGTCCCTCTTTTTCTTTTGTAGACCCATTTACATCCAATGACTTTTACACCATTTGGTGGTTCTACTAGCTTCCAGACTTGATTAGAATGCATACACTCTATTTCAGAATTCGTTGCACTTTGCCAAGATGCTGCATCTTTATCTTGGAGTGCTTCATCATATATCCAGGGATCAGATTCATGTTCACCAGGGATCAAGTCCGAAGATTCTCCCAAAACATGAATCTTTCAGGTTGCCTAACAACCCTCCCACTACGATGAGACACTGCCTGTAATTATGCATCATTTGTGACACGTGTTGCAGTTTCTTGTGGTATCTCATCTTGCACCGTTGGTACTAAATTAGACGTATCTTCTCTTATTTCCTCGAGAACAATTTTACTCATGGTCTTGTGGTTCATTACATAGTCCTCTTCTAAAAATCAGGAATTGGTGCTAACAATGACCTTCTGATCTTTAGGACTATAAAACAAATCACCTTTCGTTCTCTTAGGATATCCTATAAGCAGGCGAACTTTTGTACGTGATTCCAACTTATCAGCGTCTCCCTTCAGCACATGTGCTGGACTACCCTAAATTCGAATATGTTTTAGACTAGGCTTACGCCCATTCCACAATTCTATGGGAGTAGAGGGTACTGACTTAGAAAGTACCAAGTTTAAAATGTACACTGCCATTTTTAGAGCATATCCCCAAAATTAATTTGGTAATTCTGAATAACTTATCATCGATCTAGCCATCTCTATAAGAGTCCTATTTCTTCGTTCTGTCACACTATTCTGTTGGGGTGTATCAGGTGCAGACAGTTGGGATTGAATCTCGGCCTCTGATAAGTAACTCCTAAACTCTCCTAAGAGGTACTCGCTACCATGATCAGACTGTAGTGTCTTGATACTTTTACCATGACGTTTCTCCACATCAACCTTATACTCAAAGCACTCAGACTTGTGGCGCATCAAATAAATGTACACATATCTCGAATAATTATCTATAAAAGAGACAAAATATTCGAAACCACCTCTTGCCTGGATAGTCATAGGACAACATAAATCAGAATGAACCAATTCCAATACATCTTTGGCTCTATACCCCTTGGCCTTAAAAGGTATCTTGGTCATTTTTCCTTCTAAGCAAGATTCGCAGGTTGGAAAGTTTTCCACCACCAATGAACCCAAAGGTCCATCGACTATTAGCCGTTGAATCCTACTCAAGTTAATATGACCAAGCCTTAGATGCCAAAGACATGTTTGGTTCATTTCCGAAGGTTCCTTTCTCTTATTAGAATTAGAAGATGTGTTATTAATTTTCATTTATTGCATTGTGGGAGTTATTAGTTTTAGAGTATACAAATTGTCAACCAACGTACCCGAACAGATAACTACCCTATTTTTCTTGACAACTACTTTGTTATCAAAAGAAACAGAATATCCATCCATAAAAGGTTTAGAAACTGAAATCAAGTTCTTTCTAAAACTTGGTACGTAAAGATAATTTCTCAAAATCAATGTTTTATTCCTATCAAAAGATAAATAAACATCTCCTACTGCAACAGCTGCCACTTTTGTAGCATTGCCCATGTAGACGGTAATCTTCTCTTCATAAAGTCGTTGGGTTTCCTGGAACCCCTGCAATGAATTGCAGACATGATCAGTGGCGCTCGTATCTACACACCAGGTACTGGTAGATAACACCGCTAAACATGTTTCAACAACTAATGAATAGGATATTCCCTTATTGTTCTCCTTTTTGCAAGGATAGTTCACTTTCATCAAATGAACCATCATCTTGAGGACACAATCCCTCACGGGTGTCCCCTCAATCATGGTGGTCATTAATAAGTTTCTCATGACCTCCTGTCTGACAACCTGATTCTGGTATCCGAAGAGTTCTTTGAGATTACTCATCATGTCATAGGCAGTAGATATGACTTGATGCTGATGTTGCAGCACATTTGACATAGAAATCAAAATGTAACACCGCACCATCTCATCTGCCTTGACCCATTTTCTATGACACTCAATCTCCTCTTTACTAGAATCGCTATTAGGCACGTTAGGGCAAACCTCAAAAAGTACAAACTTATAGCCTTCAACAATTAGGACAATGTCTAGGTTTCGTTTCCAATCAATGTAATTGGGACCAGTAAGTTTATTCTCTTTCAGAATAATAGAAAGAGGATTGAAAGCCTATTTGAAATCCTAAGAATCACAAAAACAAATTTTAGTCAAAACTTAAGAATTTAAAATAATATTGATTCCTCAAACAATATCATTTAAATTCACCAACACCTCAAAATACCGTGAATTTTGTATGACATGATAGTGTGGACGTATACAAATTTGAACATTTGTAAGAGAAGGTTTTACCCATTATTTATTGTCTTGTCAACCTAACTTTATGACAAATAAAATTAATAGTTGGTTTTCTTCGGTCACACAAATAATAGTAGTGACTCCGATGGGGAGGATACTATTAAATGCGCCTAAGGGCATACCATTACTTGATACTTAGTCCATTAATTAGGATTGTGCCCCTTCAGATGGAGAAGATCACACAAACCTAAGTAATTTCCTATAATCATTCATAAAGGAAGTTTGATCTAGTGACCCACAAACAAACTCATCCGATTTGGAGGAAGACACTTAAAGCCAATGCGCAAGTTTGTTTCATCACTTACAAACCAGTAATGGAGACCGTGGAATTTAATTAATTCCTCTCCCACTTAGTTATTTAAAATGAGAAATTTTAACATGCACACAAACACACATACATACAAGCACACAAACACAACATAAAAGGCAATAAATATGAACAATAATTTTCCAACTATTATGACCTTATCCATAGCTGTCCTTTGTGTGCCGCCAACCCTAGCCGCTGCCAACGGGTTATATCATCGCGTCTATCATGCTTCCTTTTCTGCTGCGCCTATGGTCCTCAAATAGCACCACACCTCGCAAGGATACGATCCGTGACAAAAAAAAATTTACATTTATCAATCCTATATTCCACGAAGGAATGTACATGTAATCTAGATCGAACAAAATGCAAAATCCTAAAACTAATACAACTCCTGCTGTATTTAATAATTATAATCATGCACACACATAAAATGCCCTTGACATGTCTAAGGGTCCAATCACACACAAAACACAATAGGGCCATAATAGTTGGATCTAGGATGTCTGCAACCACAGAGTAAATCTATTGCACATCCTACTATTATCCTGCCTAAATTTATGTATGAAAAGTGCATAATTTAACTAAAAACCAAACACACAGAGGTAGAATCCTAGCTCTGATACTAATTGTTAGTGCTACTCAGAATATAGTTCTGGTTCTCCTGTATAAAAATTTGTACAAGCACAGAACTTTCCTAACAACCCATGTGTTCTTTAGAAGTTAAACTTGGATTGCAAATGAAACTTAACATTATTAATCCAAGTTCAACTTATCTATTCTTAGAAGTTAGACTTGGATTGCAAATGAAACTTAACATTATTAATCCAAGTTCAACCCATGTTACAAAGTTGATTAAATATTTATTTCAAGGATTGACTTCCAAGTTAAACATGGCGAGACACTAGGCCTTCTTGGTTATGGGATCATCCACCACTTCCTAGACAAAGTCTTTCAAAGAAATTCAATATTTAATCTCCTTATAGTAACCTTAGGTTTAACCACTAAGAACAATCGAATCACAAGATCGAAACACAAAAATGAAACACTAAGTCGAAACACAAAATCTATTGCCTCTTGTGTTGGTATTTCAGGATCTATACAAAGAAAACTAATTAATACGAAGCAGAAACAATTAATTAGTTATACCTTCCTTGTATGCTAAAGACCTCTTGATCTTCTATTGTATTCCTCTCCTTCTCTTGGACGTCGTGTGGGCGACGATCTACCAAGATGAAATCCACCCGAACCACTTCTTCTTTGCCTACAAGCTTCGGCCACCAAGAGATGCCAAAATAGGATATTTTCCTTCTCTTCTTCTTCCCCTCCAAACAACCGACCACCAAGTGCTCCTTCTTTTCTTTCAAGTTTCGGCCACTAAGAAGAGATGGGTGCCGACCTTAGAAAGAAGAAAGGGAGAGAAGAAACAAGGTGCCGCCAGCCTTAAAGGAAGAAAACAAAAGGAAGAGGTATGGGTCGACCACAAGGAAGAGAGGAGGAGGCAAGGCTTAGGTGGATACAAGGCTTTATATCAAAGGCTACAATAGGGACCGAGAGGAGGAATTGGTTTTGGCCTCCTGATGAGCTTGAGCTTCCTGTGTTCGCCCCGAACACCCAACTCAAGTTCATCAATAATAACTCATACCTCTAAAGAGTTATTATTGAACTACTGCACCAATCCCATATTACATTATGGGCGCCTTCTTATCATGAGTGCATTAATCTCCCTGTGTTTAAGATATCAAATGTCCATTAATTAAATGAGTTACTGATAACTCACTTAATTAATATCTAGCTCCAAGAGTGGTACCACTCAACTTCATTATCATGTCGGACTAAGTCCACCTGCAAGGTTTACATGATAATCCTTATGAGCTCCTCAAGGGGACATCATCAACCTAGATTACTAGGATACAGTTTCCTTCTATAATCAACAACACACCATATAAATAATATTATTTCTCAACTTATCGAGTCTATTGATTTAATGAAATAAATCTCACTCATTGATAAATTAAAGAAATAAATACTAAGTATATGTGCTTGTTATTATATCAGAATTAAGAGTACGCACATCCATAATAACAGAGATTTTGTTTTTTATGCAGTCAGTATAAAAAGAAACAATCTCAAATGGTCCTGCTCAATACACTCATAGTGTACTAGTGTAATTTTATAGTCAAGATAAACTAATACCAAATTACAGTACGACTGTTCCAATGGTTTGTCCCTATCCATCTTGGTCGTGAGCTACTATTTATAATTTATAAGGAACTGATAACATGATCTTCTGTGTGACACCACACACCATGTTATCTATAATATAAATTAAATGGACAACTACATTTAACATAAATGCAGACATTTGACCAATGTGATTTTTATTTCAAAATAAATGTTCATACAAAAGCTAGACTTTTAGTATACATCCTAGTAGCTGCTCCTCGCCGCTCTGCCTAACTAGCGCCGAGAAGACCGCATGCTCGGTGGAGGATAAATAAATTCTAAGTGGCTTACCGACAGTTGGCTTAGCCAGTACAGGCAATAAATTGAGATACTCCTTATGTTCTTTGAACGCCCGGTCGCACTCCTTGTCCCATTGAAATTTGGTGGCTTGACATAATATATTAAAGAATGGTAAGCTCCAGTCAGATGATTTGGAGATGAACTGAGACAATGCTGTTATCTGACCGATGAGATGTTGGGCTTCCTTTAGATTTCTGGGAGGCGGCATGTCCTATAGTGCCTTTACTTTGCTGGGGTTGGCCTCGATGCCCCGCTCGGTGATAATGTAGCCTAGGAATCGCCCACTCTTTACGCCGAACCGACACTTGTTTGGATTCAGCTTCATCCCATATGCCCTGAGTGTCTGGCAGGTCTCCATGATATCTCTATAGATCAGCCACTCAGAGGGATTAATTAGTATGTCGTCGACGTATACCTCTATATTGTGGCCGATCTGCCTTCGGAAAACTTTATTCATCAGCCTTTGATAAGTAGCCCCGACGTTCTTCAGTCCAAACGACATGACGTTATAACAGTATATCCCGTAGAAGGTGATGAAGCTGACCTTTTCTTGATCCTCCCGGTCGAGCGACACTTGGTGATATCCTTGATATGCGTCCAACATGCATATCAGCTCGCCCCTAGTACTAGAGTCCACCATCTGATCGATCTGAGGTAGCGGGTAGAAGTCTTTTGGGCAGGCCTTGTTGAGGTCACGAAAATCGATGTAGACCCACCACTTGTTGCCCGGCTTAGAGACCAGCACAACATTTGTGAGGCAGCTCAGGAATTGAACCTCCCGAATGTGACTGACCTCCAGTAGCTTCTAAATCTCCACCCGGATGATCAGATTTTGTTCGGCGCTAAAGTCTCTCTTTCTTTTCTTCACTGGCCAAGCGCCCGATCGGACATGGAGTTCGTGTTGAGTGACGCTCGGCGAGATCTCAGGAAGCTCGTGCGTCGACCACGCTAACACGTCGTGGTTTTGCTGGAGACAAGCGATCAGTTCCGCCTTATGCTTGGCTTCCAAATCGGACGCTATGAAGGTCGTCGCCCCGCTCGGCTGGGATGGATCTGCACTTCATCCTTTTCTTCGTAAACTAGAGTAGGAGGCTTTTCAGTGATAGCGCTTATCTCTAGTCGGGGAGCTTTTCGAGCGGACTTAGCTTCAATTTTGACCATCTCGACATAACATCGACGAGCAGCCAACTGGTCCCCTTTGACTTCTCCGACCCGGTCTTCTACCAGGAACTTGATCTTCTGGCAGTAGGTTGAGACTACTGCTCGAAACTCATTGAGGGTCGGTCGGCCCAGGATAACGTTGTAGGCTAAGGGGGCGTCCACCACTATGAAGTTTGTGGTGTTGGTGCCGGAAGCATCCAACGATCAAACCCGTGTTTTGATAATGGCAAAGGATTCAAAGTTAAGTTGGTTTGTGATCTAACAATTTGAATGAGCTTGCAAGAAAGTCCTAAGTGTGCTTAGGCAAAAGTCCTAGCTGCGGTTAGGTAGGTGGAAAACCCTAGGGGGTGGTAACCCTAGGTCATAGGGGGTGGGAACCCTATGCGGAAAGTCTTGGCGGGTTAAGGGCTTCAGGAAAAAGTCCTAGGGGGTGGTAACCCTTGGTGGAAAGTCTTGGTGTCGCAAACCAGGTGGAAGACTGAACGGGTCTGGGAGCGGGCGTCCAACAGAAAGTTCGAAAGCATCGAGCGCTGAGCAAATGTCTAGTCGATCTGGAGGATCGCACTGGCAACAGGTAACTATCCTGATAGGAGTAGGTGAGGGCGCGTTCCCCGCAGAGGGAATAGTAGGTGTCAGGTCAACCTAGGGTTTCCGGTTGGAAATCCGAAGTCAACCCATGATAGTCCGGAGACTATCGATATTTTATTCACTATGACTATTATGTACTAACTTTGTTTTGCAGGGTATGTGTTTGGGACTAACACATTTTGCAGGAACAAAGGAGCATTTTTTCACCTCGGATGAACAGTACTCGAAGCGCGACCATGGAGCTTGGAGGCGCCTCAAGTACAAGGTGGAGGCTGTCTGCGATAAGAAGCTGGAGGCGCCTTCATGGGGACTGAAGGCGCCTTGGACCGCGGCTTGGAGGCGCCTTGGAGTAGCGTTGAAGGCGCTTTCAGGTGGATAACGAGCAGCGGTCAAAGCCAGATCAACAGCAGCTGAATCGGGATAACATCTTGGGTTGGAGGTGCCTTGGAGCTTAATGGAGGCGCCTTGAACACCCTTTATAAGGATGTCTTGAGGCAGCAGTAAAGACATCTTCTTCCAAGCAATCTTTCTGCATCCAGCTGCTAACGAGACAGTCCGACAAAGCTACAACTTGACGCCGATGACCTGGAGCTTCAGATTTAGTATTTTAGTTGTCGGTATAACATTTATTTATAGCTTTTTCTGTACTTAGCTTGTAATAACTTTACGAGATATAGTTGCTGCCCACCGGAAGCGATCAACGATTGCGGGCCTTGGAGTAGGAGTCACTACAGGCTCCGAACCAAGTAACCAACCTGTGTTAGCGTGTGTTCGTGTTTAATTTCTGATGTGTTTTACTCGATACGTTTTAATCGAACGAAATAGTCACGAGCGCTATTCACCCTGTTGGTTGCTACTCGGAAAACCTAGAGGTTCCACTGTACAAAAATTTTGTACAAAGGTCTGAACCTTTTCCTAGCTACCATGTGTTCTTTTAAATTAAATTTTGGATCGCCTGCGGAACTTAACACGTTTGATCCAAAACTTAATCTATTTGTTCTTTTAGGTTTTGACTTGGATCTCCTGCGGAACTTAACACGTTTGATCCAAATCACCTAAGTTATTAATTCCATTAAATATTAATTTCCAAAATTGGTTCCTAGTACTGACATGGCGAGGCACATGGCCTTCTTGGATATGGGAGCAACCACCACCGACTAGACAAAACCTTTTAAGGAAAGCTAATATTTAATTTCCTAAAATAACTTTAGGTCAACCGAAAAGAACAATCAAATCACAAGGAAAAGAAAAACAAAATAACACTATATCGAAAACAAATTCGAAACACTAGAATCATATGCCTCTTGTATTTAGTATTATTTCCAAAAATAACTAGTATGATGTGGAAAGAAAAATTACTAGTTATACCTCTTAGAAAGACCTCTTGATCTTCTACCGTATTCCTCTTCTAACCTCGGACGTTGTGTGGGCAACGATCTTCCGAGATGAGAACCACCTGGGCACCTTCTTTCTTCTTCCTTCAAGTTTCGGCCAAGCACAAGAACTTCCAAAGGATGAAAAATTTTCCACCAACCAAGCTCCAAGGAATGCATGCTTTCTCTCCTTCTTCTCCTTCCTTGATTCGGCCACATCCTCCAAGCTCCAAGAGATGATAGATTTCGGCCACAATAAGAGGAGAGAAGAGAAAGGGAAGGGTCGGCCACCACACCAAGGAAAAGAGGGAGAAAAATAGAATAGAGTCCTTACCTTGAAGCCTCCTCTACCCCCTCTTTTTAATCCTTGGTCTTGGCAAATAAGGAAAATTTAATAAAAACTTCCTTAATTATTTTGCCATTGAAAAGGAAAATTTATTTAATTAAAATAATTTTCTCTTTTCAAATTACAATGGCCAGCCACCTTTAATCCCTTAATCAAGGAAATTTTAATTCACACAAGAATTGAAACTTCCTAATTTACTTCCAGAAATTTATAAAAATTTCTCAAATAATTTTTCCCTTCATGATTGGTTAATAAAAAGGAAATTTTATAAATTAAAATCTCTCTTTTAACATGTGGATAAAAATAAAGTTATCTCTAAAAATTAAAATCTCTTTTAATCTATAAATAAGGAAAGATATTAAATCTTTTCTTAATCTTTTGTAGAAACTAATAAAAGAGAATTTTTAATTTTTAAACTTTCTTTTAAATAATAAACATGATTAATAGGAAAGTTTTTACCAAAATTAAAATCAGCCTTTTAATCTACAAATAAGGAAAGAGATTTAGTTCTTCTCTTAATCTTTTGTAGAATCTTATAAAAGGAAAGATTTAAATTTTTAAACTCTCTTTTAAATCATGTTATCCACATAAGAAAAATTTTAAAAAATAAAAATCCTTTTATTTAAATTTGGGCCGGCCACACCAAGCTTGAACCCAAGCTAGGGCCGGCCACCTTGAAGCACCCATGAACCAAACTTTGGCCGGCCCTAGCTTGGTCTCCAAGCTAGCTTGGCCGGCCCCTATGGGATGGGTAAGAAGGTGGGTATAGGTGGGTATAGTACTCTATAATTAAGAGGCTACGATAGGGACCGAGAGGAGGAATTGGTTTTGGTCTCCCGATAAAATTAAGCATCCCGTGTTCGCCCCGAACACACAACTTAATTTTATCAATAATAATTCATTCCACTAGAGAACTATTATTGAACTACCGCACCAATCCCAAATTACATTTTGGGCTCCTTCTTATTATGAGTGTGTTAGTCTCCCTGTGTTTAAGATGTCGAATGTCCACTAATTAAGTAAGTTACTGACAACTCACTTAATTAATATCTAGCTCCAAGAGTAGTACCACTCAACTTCATCGTCATGTCGGACTAAGTCCACCTGCAGGGTTTACAAAGCCCGATACCAATGACAAAGCGACGAAAACGAAAAAATGACAAAGCCTAGCTCTGATACCAAAACGAAAAAAGCGAGGGAAAAAACGAAAGGCGTAAACGAATGACAAAGCGACGAAAAAATGCTCGAACGGTAGTTGTACCAATTCAGAGCAACTCTGCTCTGATACCAATTGTTGGATCGAGAAGCGTTAGAGGGGGGGTGTGTTAGAATGTATACTAAAAGCCTAGCTTTGTCAGTAACTCTTGGACTTAGATATTAATTAAATGAGTTGTCAGTAACTCACTTAATTAGTGGACATTCGATATCTTAAACACAGGGAGACTAACACACTCATAATAAGAAGGAGCCCAAAAATGTAATTTGGGATTGATAATAGTTCTCTAGTGGAATGAATTCATTGATAAAATTAAGTTGTGTGTTCGGGGCGAACACGGGATGCTTAATTTTATCGGGAGACCAAAACCAATTCCTCCTCTCGGTCCCTATCGTAGCCTCTTATTTATAGAGTTCTATACCCACCTATACCCACCTTCTATACCCAGACAATGGGAACCAAGCTAGGGCCGACCTAGGTATATTATTGGGTGGTCGGCCCTAGCTTGAACCCAAGCTAGTAGGGCCGGCCAAAATAAATTAAAAAAAAATTTAATTTTAATTTTTATTATAATGTGGAAGATATAATTTAAAGAGAATTAGAATTAAAATATCTCTCTTGTAAAAGATTTACAAAAGATTAAAGAAAGAGATTAGATCTCTTTCCTTATTTGTAGATTGGAGAGATGTTTTATTTTCTCTTTAAAATTATTCACATGTTAATAAAATTAAAATTATAGATATTTCCTTTTATTAACCATGAAGAGATTTTAAAGAGAAATTTTATTTTTTAAAATTTCCGGAAACAAATTAGGAAGTTTTAATTGTTGATTAAAACTTGTCCTCTTTTGTTTTCCAATGATGTGGCCGGCCACTTGAAATTGATTTGGGAAATTTTATTTTATTTCTCTCAATTAAATCAAGTCAAGGAAATTAAGGAAAATTTATTGTAATTAAATTTCCTAATTTGCCTAGGCCAAGGAATATAAAAGAAGGGTTAGGGTGCCTTCATGAGTGACAACCTCTATTGTTTTCTCTCCCTTTTTCCTTGGTGTTGTGGCCGGCCATTACCCTCTCCCTCTCTTCCTCTTGTGGTGGCGAATACTTCATCTCTCTTGGAGTTCTTGTGGTGGCGGATACTACTTGGAGAAGAAGAAGAAGGAGAGAAAGTTAGCATCTCTTGGAGCTTGGTTAGTATTTTGATTTTCTTCTTTGGTAAAGTTCTTCCTTTGTGGCCGAACCTTGCTTGGAGGAGAAGAAGGTGGTTGGTGGTTTCTCATCTTGGTAGATCGTTGCCCACACAACGTCCGAGGTTAGAAGAGGAATACGGTAGAAGATCAAGAGGGTTTTCTACAAGGTATAATTAGTAATTTTTATTTCCGCATCATGCTAGTTATTTATGGAAATAATACCAAATACAAGAGGCTTATGATCTAGTATTTCGAATATGTTTTTCGATATTGTGTTCTTTTGTTTTCTTTCTTTTCCTTGTGATTTGATTGTTCTCTTTGGTTAACCTAAAGTTATTTTAGGAAATTAAATATTAGCTTTCTATTAAAGGTTTTGTCTAGTCGGTGGTGGTTGCTCCCATATCCAAGAAGGTCATGTGCCTCGCCACGTCAGTACTGGGAACCTGTTATGGAAATTAGTATTTAATGGAATTAATAACTTAAGGAGACTTGGGTCGAACGTGTTAAGTTCCGCAGGAGATCCAAGTTAAAACCTAAAAGAACAAATAGATTAAGTTTTGGATCAAACGTGTTAAGTTCCGCAGGCGATCCAAAATTTAATTTAAAAGAACACATGGTAGCTAGGAAAAAGGTTCAGACCTTTGTACAAAATTTTTGTACAGTGGAACCTCTAGGTTTTCCGAGTAGCAACCAACAAATAGACCATATCGAGGCTATGATCCAGGGGGAGCCAATAGAAAATCTATCTTAATTAATAAATAAATTGATTGATGATTGTTTATTTACTTTCCTTGTAATAAGCATGTTTAGACTAGGATAGTTTAAGAACCTAGGCGTAATTTACACTTGTTAGTTAAACCTAGGGGTTTCAAAAAGAAAATTAAATATATATTTTCTTTGAGCGGCTCTGTCTAGGAAGTGGTGGATGATCTCATACCCAAGAAGGTCGAGTGTCTCGCCACGACCTGGGAGCCAATCTTTGAAATACATATTTAATTGACTAATTGGAAAACCTAATTTTAACTCAAATGTAAATTAATCCTTAGAAATAACCTAAATTTATGATAACCATCTCACAAAATTGCTTTAAATTATCTGATTAATAACTTAGAATCGGGTGAGATGGATCTAGGTTGAACTTAGTCAAAATCAACTAAACCTAATTAATTTAATTAATTCCAAAAAGTTAATAATGTCAAACTATTTAAAAATCATTTTAAAAATTATTTAAAAATCATTTTAAAAATTATTTGAAAAATTATTTTAAAATCTTGTAAAAATTATTTAAAACTCATTTTAAAAAGTATTTGAAAAATTATTTAAAAATCTTTAAAAATTATTTGAAAAATTATTTAAAAATCTTGTAAAAATTATTTTAAAATCATTTTAAAAATTATTTGAAAAATTATTTAAAACTCATTTTAAAAATTATTTGAACAATTATTTAAAAATTATTTGAAAAATTATTTAAAACTCATTTTAAAAATTATTAGAAAAATTATTTAAAAATCATTTTAAATATTATTTGAAAAATTATTTAAAAATCTTGTAAAAATTATTTGAAAAATTATTTAAAAATCATTTTAAAAATTATTTATAAAATTATTTGAAAATCATTTTAAAAATTATTTGAAAAATTATTTAAAAATCTTGTAAAAATTATTTGAAAAATTATTTATAAAATTATTTGAAAATCATTTTAAAAATTATTTGAAAAATTATTTAAAAATCTTGTAAAAATTATTTGAAAAATTATTTAAAAATCATTTTAAAAATTATTTATAAAATTATTTAAAATCATTTTAAAAATTATTTGAAAAATTATTTGAATATCATTTTAAAAATTATTTGATTTTTTTAAAAATCTTGTAACAATTATTTGAAAAATTATTTAAAAAATTATTTGAAAAATTATTTAAAAATTATTTGAAAAATTATTTTAAAATCATTTGAAAAATTATTGAAAAATCATTTGAAAAAAAATTATTTGAAATCATGATCACACTTAATATCTTAATTAATTTTAAAATTATGATCGCACTTAATATCTTCACACTTAATCAATCTCAAAATCTTACTTAATTCTATTTTAAAATCATATTTGGTTTCCTAATCTTAATCAGTTTTCAAATTATAATTTCAACTCAATTAATTTTTAAATCTTCAAAATATTAAATATTTACTTATTTGGAATTCTAACTTATATTTTCAATATTTTTAAATGAAGTTAACTCCATCTCACACTCACTCATAAGCTGAACATATTTGATAACCTAGAATGGGTGAGATAAAAAAAAATTAGGAAAATAATTACTTTTAAACACATGCTTGGACTATAGGCATTAATTTAGGGGGAGTGAAAAATTTTTCCCCAAGAATATATTTAAAAAAAATATTGTTTTTGACTTATCTTTAAAATTAAAATTATTTTTGATTTGACTTCAAAATTAAAAACTATTTTTGACTTGTCTTCAAAAATACAAATTATCTGTGACCTGGCTTTAAAATTTAAACTTTTCTAAAAGGCTAAATGTTTTCAAAACTAAGTACTTAAGCTAGGCTCTGATGTATATCCTTTTAAGTTAAGTACTTAAACTAAAACTTTTCAAATTTAGCTTAAGTTTAGTTAAGTATTTTTTCGAAGCATTTTTTAAAATTTAGCTAAGTGTTTCTCAAAGTAATTATTTTCAAATGCTAAGTTTTGCTAAGTTTTTGTTGAAAACACTAAGTATTTTTCAAAAAGCTTTTCAAATTAAGCTAAGTATTTTTCAAAAAGCTTTTCAAATTTAACTAAGTGCTTTGATATCGCAAAATTTGCTAAGTTATTTTTCAAAGTTGAAATAATTTATGACAAATACTTTTTCACTTAGCTAAAAGTCTTACAAGAACATTTCTTCTAAAAAGCTAAGTATTTTTTAAGGCATGACTAAACATTTTTTTCAAAATCTTTTCAAACATACCTAGTACTACGGTTTTTCTTTTTACTCTCCTTGTATTCTGATATATGGCAAAGGGGGAGAGTAGCATAAAATTCAAAAGTAAGATTCAAAAGTAAGCTCCAATTAAGGGGGAGCCTTACATTTTAAAGTTTTAGCTTAAACTTTGTTTGCGCCTAAAATTGTTTACTTATGTTTGCTTACACTAAAACTTTAAAAATTGTTACTTATGCATCTGTTTACTTATGTCTATTTTTACTTAACTTTGAATTTGAGTTTCCATAATCAAAAAGAAGGAGATTGTTGATGTCGGAAGCATCCGATGATCAAACCCATGTTTTGATAATGACAAAGGATTCAAAGTTAAGTTGGTTTGTGATCTAACAGTTTGAATGAGCTTGCAGGAAAGTCCTAAGTGTGCTTAGGCAAAAGTCCTAGCTGCGGTTAGGCAGGTGGAAAATCCTAGGGGGTGGTAACCCTAGGTCATAGGGGTGGTAACCCTATGCGGAAAGTCTTGGCGGGTCGAGGGCTTCAGGCAAAAGTCCTAGGGGGTGGTAACCCTAGGTGGAAAGTCCTGGTGTCGCGAACCAGGTGGAAGACTGGACAGGTCGGGGAGCGGGCGTCCAACAGAAAGTCCGGAAGTATCGAGCGCTGAGCAAAAGTCTAGTCGATCTGGAGGATCACACTGGCAACAGGTAACTCTCCTGAGAGGAGTAGGTGAGGACGCGTTCCCCGAAGAGGGAATAGTAGGCGTCGGGTTGACCTAGGGTTTCCGGTTGAAAATCCGAAGTCAGACCCATGATAGTCCGGAGGCTATCGATATTTTATTCACTATGACTATTATGTACTAACTTTGTTTTGCGGGGTATGTGTTTGGGACTAACACATTTTGCAGGAACAAAGGAGCATTTTTTCACCTCGGATGAACAGTACCTGAGGCGCCACCATGGAGTTTGGAGGCGCCTCAGGTACAAGATGGGGGCTGTCTGCGAGAAGGAGCTGGAGGCGCCTTCATGGGGACTGAAGGTGCCTTGGACCGTAGCTTGGAGGCACCTTAGAGCAGCGTTAAAGGCGCCTTCAGGTGGATAACGAGCAGCGGTCAAAGCCTGATCGACAGCGGCTGAATCGGGATAAAATATTGGGTTGGAGGCGCCTTGGAGCTTAATGGAGGCGCCTTGAACACCCTTTATAAGGATGTCTCGAGGAAGCAGTAAAGACATCTTCTTCTAAGCAATCTTTCTGCATCCAGCTGCTAACGAGACAGTCCGACAAAGCTACAACTCGACGCCGACGACCTGGAGCTTCAGATTTAGTATTTTAGTCGTTGGTATAAAATTTATTTACAGCTTTTTCTGTACTTAGCTTGTAATAACTTTACGAGATTTAGTTGTTACCCACCGGAAGCAATCAACGATCGCGGGCCTTGGAGTAGGAGTCGCCACAGGCTCCGAACCAAGTAACCAACCTGTGTTAGCGTGTGTTTGTGTTTAATTTCCGTTGCGTTTTACTCAATACGTTTTAATCGAACGAAATAGCCACGAGCGCTATTCACCCCCCTCTAGCGCTTCTCGATCCAACATGTGGTTTTGGTCTTCCTGAGTGGCTCCTCTCCAAGCGATATGACCAGCTTTGTTTGGTCGATCGGCAAGACCTCATTGCCAGTGAACCCATACAGTGGGGTCGTCATCGGCAACATCTCGGCTCGATCGATTTGGAGCTGATCAAAAGCCTTCTTGAAGATTATATTCACCGAGCTGCCATTGTTAACAAAGACTCGGTGAATGGTGTAGTTTGCAATTACCGCTCGGATGAAGAGGGCGTCATCGTGAGGGACTTCTACTCCCTCAAGGTCTCGGGGTCCGAAGCTGATTTCGGGCCCGCTTGCCTTCTCTTGGCTACAGTCAACCGCGTGAATCTCCAGCCACCGAGCGTATGACTTTTTGGCTCGATTAAAGTCTTCGTTGGTTGGTCCGCCAACGATTATGTTGATTTCTCCCCGAGCGGCATTACTTCTGTTCTCCTCCTCCCGGGTGGACGGTCTGCTCCGCTCGTGCGAGGCTTGAGAATGATCAGCGTTGTCCCTATGCTGATGATGGCGTTGCCGCTCGGGTGATCTTCTGACATCTTCTCGCCGCCCAGCGGGTTGGTGCCCATGTCGTCGGTCGGGAGAGGGAGATCGACGTCGATAGCTTGTTGGTGTTGGTCGGGGCGACTGGTGTTAACCCGCAACAGTCGCGGGTGTTGTGCGAAGTTGATTGATAAAAAGAACAGAACATGGGTGTTCATACCTTTCCTTTTGATTTTGGCCGCGCGGAGGCCACATGCTGTACGGCGTGCATCCTTGTCTCCTAGTGTGGTCGAACTCCTTCGGCTCTGGGCCCTCTTGGCGGCTGCTCGGTGGTTTGCGCTCGGTTGGAGCCGGGGGTTCGACCGATGCCTCCTTCCTTCTCGCCACTTGAGCTTCTTCCACATTGATGTACTTGTTGGCCTTCTCGAGCATGTGGTTGTAGTCCCGAGGCGGCTTCCTGATGAGTGACTGGAAGAAATATTCTTCGACGAGCCCCTGGGTGAAGACATTCATCATGGTCTCAGATGCGACCGAGTGAATATCCATGGCCACCTGGTTAAAGCGCTGAATGTATGCTCTGAGGGATTCCTTAGGCCCTTGCTTCATTGAAAACAGACTGACGCTCGTCTTCTGGTAGTGTCTGCCGCTCGTAAAATGGTGCAGGAAGGCTGCTCAAAAATCTTTGAAGCTCCAGATGGATTCGTCCGGCAACCTTCGGAACCAGCATTGTACCGAGTCAGATAGAGTGGTAAAGAAGACTCGACACTTCACTCGATTTGTATACTGATGAAGGGTAGCAGCGTTGTCGAACTTACCAAGGTGGTCGTCCGGGTCGGTCGACCCATTGTATTCTCCGATCACCAAGGGAGCGTAGTGCCTTGGCAGAGGATCTTATAGAATTTCCTCAGAGAACTACCTATTGATCCACTCGGGCGAAGCGTTGCCTCGGGGCGCCTTACCCTTTCGCGCGTCCCGAACGGATGCTTCGTTTGATGAAGACCCCCTACTCTTGATTCGCCTGTGCGATCTCTGAGAGCGTTTGGAATAAAGCCCGGTGGAATGGTATCGGGGCGGGCGGTGCCTCTCCTTGTGTACCGGTCGACCCTCTGTTTTGTCCCCAAATGGAGAGTTGTTTTGGCCGGTCTTCATGTGCCACTTGGCCTCCTGATGCCGATGTTGATTGTTGCACCAGTCGATCGGCTAGTGCCCTTTGCTGTTGCTGCTCGACTATCTTTGTCACTCGTGCTTGTATGAGCGCGTCGAACTCCTCTTGAGTGAGCGTCACAGTGTGCAGTCGTCCAACTTCTTCCATCTTCTCAGCTCGAATGCAGGTGTGTTCCCATAGACGACGCCAAATTTGATCCTGTCCGAGAGTCGAGGCGATGGATGTTGGGGATGTCGCGCTCCTGTTGACTGTGCATAGACTTCGAGTGACGTGGACCTGCAACCACAAAACGTCAGTGCCGAGCCAGGGAGGGGTTCCCCGGCGTTGGCCCTTCGACGCTCAAGTCAGGTCACCGTTGGTAGGAAAGCGTAGCAAAAGAGCGGAACAATAGAGAAAGTGTAACAGGAGCTACAGTAGAACTTACTTACCTCCGATGAAGCTTGGACCTCCTTATATAGGGCTCCGGGGCGCGCGCGTGCATGCTTCTCAATACGTACTTCTCAAAGCTTTCCCTGAAAAGACATGTCAGGAAAGTGTCCCTGACACCATTCTTCAATGACACGAGCATATCTCTGACAAGATAGTGGAAGCTTCCGTCGTACGATCCTCTGCCTGACCATGCCGCCAACCATGCCATCTGTTGGTGGCACGAGTTCCCAAAAGGATATCGACAGATTCTCCCTTTGTCCGCTACTGGGTCGAGCGGGAGAGTCGCTCAACCCTCCTTTGTCCGTTACTGGGCCGAGCGGGAGAGCCGCTCGACCCTCCTTTGTCTGTGCCGGTGTCGTTCTGTCCTTGGGCCAAGCGGGATGGCCGCTCGGTCGTGCTTTCGCTCGGCTAGTCTCGGGACCTGATGTGAGTCTGAGCAGGCCATCCGCTCGGCACATGCTTCGCTGATACTTCTTTGGTTCTCTGAGCGTCGGAAGCTCGGTGCGTGGACGAGCTATGATAGCGTCGGATAAGCTATTCCTTCGTCCGACTAGCCGAGTGGGTTTCCCGGTCGGACAATGCTATGATGGCATTGACCGCCTTGACTTTGACCTCCAACCTGGCTATGACCCTCTGCGAGGCGGCCCCGCCTCACCACCGGATCAAATATCAACTATGATTTTTCGGTTAATTGGGGGGCATGATGTACTACTAGGTGTCACTCATGATCATTTTATAATTAAATAGTTAATTATAGACAGCCAAGATAAACCGAGAACATATTGGATCACACGCACTAACATGTCTCTAAAAGATGTAAAACAAGTTAAAAAATAGAATTCTTAGATCAAGAAATAAATATTTTGTTAGACCATACATAAGACAAATATGGAAATATTTGTCGTGATGGAAATACTGATGAGTCACATCTCTTATGGAAGAGTTAGACCATATTTGGTTTAATCATGAATTAGTTATAAACCAACTTGGTTTAGTTGTGAACCAAACTAAAGGGTTAATGAGCTAATTTTTGATTAAGGGATAATGAGTTGGATTTGGTCTTTATAATTCAACTCATTAACGATGGCTATATATTGATATGGTTAAGAGAGAAATATATATAATTTTTATTATTTGGTTGATTGGGTTTTTAGAAACCTAATCCTCCTCTCCCTCTCCACTATCTTTGCCACCAGCCATACAACAACAAGGAGAATTCTTCTCCTTGTTGCCGTGACCACCACAAGGGAGAAAAACTCTTCCTTGTGTGCTTTCTTCTTCTTCCTCTTGATCCCTCTTCTTCACTCGTGGCTAGTTACTTTCGAAGGAGATGCTTGCACTCTAGGAATTATCTTGAGGAGCTCGTTGTGGATACGAATAGAAGCGAGCTTCGATAACATCGTTACGGTTGATGTCCTTCTCGTTACAGGTCATTCGTAAGATATACCTAGCGTAAATTTATTTTCCGTAAAATTTTAATTGTACGATCATATTTGACATGTTGTATCCTTGTATGCATATAGTATGTGATGTAATAATTAGAAAATATTATTATTTTATTTTTTACTACACATGTTTACGAAATGTATTTTAATACATACTCACATCGGACATATCCCAAGAGCCAACTGCGACGACAATACTGACATTATCATTTATCAATGCTGAAACTAACAAAGAAGTAGCCACCGAAATTAATTCTCCTGAAATCGAGGTGTAAGATTTCAAGCGCAAGTGCTCCCTTCTTATACGAGAATGTTTCAGATGACTAGGCAAACAGCAGCTAATATGCCCCCGAAGCGTGATCTTCTTGAGGGCAGTTGATCTATTAATGGCCTTCTAGTGCAATTTTTATGTCTCAGCTGCAGTTAAAAGTGCTCTGACAAAGGGCTTCTGCTCAAAGGAACAAATGCTCCAGGTGTTTAACTAATGTTCTGGTGGAGCTTGCATCTAGCGGCCGCGGCGAGCAAAGTGACACGGGAGTACAGGCGTGGATGCGGTGCGGTCGTCGCTCGTCGCCTCATGGGTGATGGAGGGGAAGCAAAAGTTTTAAGTGTTTAACTATTAAAAACTTAATATCTATTAAGTAAAAAAAATACTTAATAATATTTCAGGTTGGAGGTTGGGCTGGGTCTATGGGACAAAAAAGAGCCACAACTAAAAAAGAGCCAAAATATAGCCTAATTAAAAAACACTGGACAGAATCACAGAATCGTAGGATCGGTACGATTCTATTGATTCTATATGATTCTAATGATCCTGCCACGATTGTGCCACAAAAAATAATCTCAAATGAACCCTGGATCAATTTTAGATTTCCGGATGTAGAATCGTCAGGATCGTAATTTTGTAAACCATGCTGAGAAGTGCTAACGTTCACACGTGACAATTTTTCAACATTTATTAAAAGGCAAATTTCATTTATGCTTACTACCACGTTTGTGCTTTTAGCGTACATAATTAATACTATCAGCAAATGAATTTTATACGTTAGCACGTGACAATTTTTCAACATTTATTAAAAGGCAAATTTCATTTATGCTTACTACCACGTTTGTGCTTTTAGCGTACATAATTAATACTATCAGCAAATGAATTTTATATATATATATATATATATATATATATATATATATATATATATATATATATATATATATATATATATATATATATATATGTATTCAGTTAATTTTCTAAAATCTCTAACAAATTGTCAACAGAACTCAAAACATATTAGTTTACTTTTCCATTTCTGTTGCTTAATGTTAGCAAGACCTGGTTCTAGGAAGTATTTAAGGCTGATGTAGTCCGTGCAAATCAAAAGGCTCAGCATCCATTGTTTGGTGGCCTTAACTAGCCCAGTGGGCTCCTTCTCATACATAGGAACGCAAGTGTGGAATGACCGACATTGATTAAGACAAGCGATTAATATCAGGATGCTAAGGAGTAAGGATATGTTTAGTTTGCACGTTTTTTATTTTTATTTTTTAAAAAATATATATTTTCTAAGAAAATGATTTTTAGTCATTCTTTATTTTTCTAGAAAATGATATCTATTTTTTAGAAGATAGATATGGAAAATATAAATCAAACATCATTTTTCAAAAAAATGTATTTTTCAGGATTTTCTTGCATGTTAGGATATTGGAGTGTTGATGATATAATTCAAACACTTTATTAATGATAATATGTGGTATATAATATCATTACAAAGTGAAAAATAGGGAAACATATAAAATAGAAATATATATAAAATACTAGAAAATAAATACGTATTTCCTAATAATAATTATTCTCTAATAATTAAGAAACAACTAAATATTTCTTAATAATAATTATTTTTTAATATGGAAATGCAACATTTCCTAGCAAGCAAATGGAAGCTATCACATCAATTATGACAAATGTTTTGAATCATAATTTGGAGAATATGAATCTGTTTGGTTGATATAGGGGTGTAATCGAGCCGAGTCGAACTGAACTCTTGAATGTTTAAGTTTGACATATTTATAATCGAGCCGAATATGAACTTTATTTAATGAATATATTCATGGTTCACGAGCTTATTCAATCTTTTATCGAGCTTAAACGAACTTAATAAATATAAATGATAAATTTAAGTATTTATTAAAAATTAAATTATATATTTAGGGAAACCCTCTCCTAAGCATCTCATGATCAGGGTTGTGTCAGATTTCCTCATGTCATAAACCTCCTTTTGACTTATTTAATTGGAAGAAATGCTGGATTTAGGTCTATTCTTGGCTGGAAATTTTCATTGAACTTAATCATTGAAGAAATCATTAGGTGAGTGTTCCTTCCCTCACAAATTCTATTGTATAGTAGTGGTCATAGTTTGTAGAATCGTGATCCTACGCAGGATCGATTTAGGGTCAGGATCGGATCGGTCAGGATCGGATCGTAGAATCGTACAATCCTACCAAAAATCCTTAAAATCTTATTATACATGATTAATAATTAGAAAAAATACCTAAAAATCTCATTTACATATAAATAAATAACTAATTTTGTATATATATGCAATCATTTACACTAACACCTCAAATTATATTACTACATGTACAAATTTAAATTAATTTATAATTCAACTATTATTCTCTTATAGTAATAATATTTATATTTTCATATCATAAAATGATAAAAATATAAAATTTCTATTAATACAATAATAATAACACATTCAATGTAATAAATATTTCCTTAGTTTATAGGATAATTCAATTTACAGGCCACCTAACGTATATAATAGAAGCTATTGAATCCTTTGATTCAAATATGAACGCCGGAAATAATCTTCTAAAGACTGGTTGATGTCACACAATACTAGATAATAGGCATCCAAAAACTCATTATTTTGAGAAAAATAAATGACAGAATATTATTGATAAAAAACTAACTCAAAAATAGTTAAACATATGTTTAAATAATTTAAACCCCTAATAAGATGAAAAAAAGGTAATAAAAAAAAGATAAAATCTCCTAGACATCTGAAAAGGATTTAAATGATATTTTTTGGCTTTGAAATAGGGTGGTTAAGGATAAACTTTGAAATTTATTAAAGATCTCTGAACGAGCTTTGATTTGATATATTATAGGCCCCATGGTTCAATCCGAGTCAAAAGTTATGACCTCTCAAAGCTTCTACCGATTCTGCTCCGATTCTGCTCCGATCCTACCGATTCTGTTCCAATCCTACCGATCCTACTGATCCTGCTGCGATTCTACTGCAAAACTCGATTCTGCACGATCCTGGATCGATTTTGGGTTTCCGGATCGTAGAATCGTACGATCCTACGATCCGGATAGCGATTTTGCAAACTATGGTAGTGGTAATGTTGTTGGCAAGGCCAACTCAAGGTATAGGCCATTAAGGTCTATGCCTAGGGCCCCTATTATATTAGGGCTCACAAATTTTACATATATATACCTATATAAATCAAATATGAATATTAATTTAAAAACATATGAGTTTCAATAATAAATATTTAAAATTTTAGTTAAAATAAATTTTAGTCAAGATTTATTTTCATCGAAAATTTTAATTTTTATTAGCTAAACTATATTTGGTAAAAAATTTAAAATTTTTATAGATTAAATCAGGATCGTTTTTATTTTTTTACTCATGTTAGATTTCATTGATAATTTTAATTTTTTACTATTAAAATTAGATTTGGTTGGTAATTTTTTTTTATTTTTTTATTAAAATTTAATTAGTAATTTTAAATTTTTTACTGTTAGAATTTTACTTTATTAATCAAAATTAAATTTTGTTAATAAATTAAAAATATTTATTGATTATACTTAATTAATATTTTTTTATAAAAAATTTTTCAAAGTAAAAAAACATATTTAATATTGTAGTACTATTTCTTTCTTAAATTTTAATTTTCTTTCATTTTTTTTTAACAATTCACCATCATAGTTTCTAGCTAAATATTTTTGACTAAATAAATTTTATTAATAATTTATCAAAGGTAAAATTGATAAAAAGACAGTTTATAAGTAGTGACTATATTTAGTACTTAAACTTATTTCCTCTAAGTCACACAATAATTTTACTGCTATGTTAAGACTTTCCTTCCTCGAAGTTAAAAATGATTGATATTTTTTAAAAAAATATATAATTAAAATGTATATTAATGGTATTACAATAATTTATTACTTGTTTCTAAATTAGTTAATATAAAATATTTTTTATTTTTTAAGTTTGACATAAGATAAAGTTATTGCTAGCCTAGTTGGCTACTACTTCCGTATAAATAATCATTGGCAATATATGAAAAATACCCTTTTAAATTTTACTAATAAAATTAAATGTTGCCCCAGGGACATAGTTGAGTTGACTAATACGGGATAGATATTGTTACAATAGGCAATGCGTCGAATCTCGACAAAGCTAAGAAAACTGCTCTCCTCGTAGTGACCAATTGCAGCTTCTTGATTTATCTCCTTACATATAGTCATAGGGTCGGTCATATTAGGCTGTTAGGGTGACAAATTTCATATTTTGCTGTAACTAATAAAATTAAATATTTCTAATAATATTTATTTAAAAAAATATTTTTTTTTCCCACCTAGGGCCTCAAGAATATTTGAGACGACCCTAATTGTTGGATTGATTTTATTTTAGGGGAGATAGATGAGAATTTGCTCTCGTGACCTTAAAACGTACGTGGATCCTTTTGAATCCTAGTATTCATTTTGTGTTTATAGGTCTGTTTATGATATTTTTGTGTAAACTATTGTGCTAAGTGATTGATTTAATTTGAACTAATTACAATTTGTGGTATAGCTTCAATTGGCCCAAGCGATCTACATAGACGAAATATCTATATTGTTTCATGGATTGAATGAAAAGGGTAAACATTTTATTTTATTTCAGTAGAATTTTATTTTGGATTGTTGTATCTGATGTAGAATAGGAAAATAATTAACTATTTCGATCATAGAAGAGGTCTCATGTAGGAATGAGGTTTATGTCCTTAATTTGTAGATTTTTGTGTTATTAATGTTATTAAATATTTATCTCAAGTTTTATAAATTATTTTCGTATTGTGTGTAGATACAAGTTCGGGTGGGTGGAGTACGTTGATTTGCTGATACTCAAACCGTTTGGCTATACATAGAAGTGCAAAAATATTTAAATAAATTAAAATATTGGAATTAAATTATTGACATTCTTTTCATATTCATATACGAGTTTCATATAGAGATTAACATGGAAAGGGTTGTCTTAAAATAAAATAAAATGGATATTCTAATTTTTCTCTTTTGTTAGTTCTTGTTATTAGATTTGCTTTCTCTTTTATGCTACTTGTTGACTGGGATAGCAATATCTATATCTTTATATTATATACCTTATACCTAGAGATTACATAATTTTACATAGTAAATTACCATAAATGATATTAAAAGGATTATTTAGGTTAGTCATTTCAACTAATTGATAAGAAACAAATCTAGATTAGAATAATTTTTGTGTAAACATTTAAAATGAAACAATAATAAATTTAAATGGAGAAAAAAATACTAAAAGTGAAAATTCTAGTCTAGCCACGATACCTGAGCGTACATATATAAGAGGATGTGGTAGCGAAGAGATGTGAGCAATCAATATTTATTTGTGGAAGAGCGCTATATTATTGTATACCACATATATTAGGTGACATTATTGCACTTTGAGGACACCAGCTCCAATTGTTTTTTTAGTAGATTTATTGGCTATAATTTTATTAGGAATGTAACATTGTTGACGGATATAAAAAATAAAAATTATCTTAAATTGTGATAAAAGATAACAATAATAATTGTTAATCTAAATATTGGCAACTATTTAAAAATAAAATAATAGTTGATTATATATACGTAAAACTAAAAAGGTTAGAAACAACAAGTTGTAATATAAATTGTAATTCATTTGATGTTGTTGCTCTTACTAAAGACTAAATTATGCACCTCTTTACTACGTACCACTTAGTAAATTGATACTAATTTATATATAGTTAACTTCACTTAGTAGAATAAAGACTTGATTACTAGTGTTATTGTATAGATAAAGATATAGTGGGAGATTAAGATCATTTATATAGTTGACCCCATTTAATGGGATAAAGGTTCAACTATTGTATGATTCTTTGACTTCCAGTTTTACAAGCAAACGTGACATTTTGAAGTTTTGGTTTATACTTAAAGTTAATAAAAGATCCTTGATTTCCCAACACTAAATTTGGTTTTATTTGTCGTACTATTTTATTTTGTTTATGTTTTGGTATTATTGGATTTTCTATAAAAAGAGTCATGAATATATATACCTAATTTATTGAACTTCTTGGGTATCTAGAGTTTGTTTGGGTAACTTTTGGTTTCTTATTATAACATTGTCGCCGAGAATGGAAACCTTTTTGTTAGTTAAGATTATACCCCTCAAGCAATATAGAATTATATTAGGTGGTCTCTGAACAATTGGAGACACTAATAAGAAAATATTAATTTTAAGAAAGAAGGTACTTTTAGCCTGAGGGCCCATTCGGAGATGATTTTAATTCTTTTTTTTTTTATGTATAATTGTTCATCACATCAGTCTTAAATTCCTAAATCAACTTCTGATATCAGCCTGGGACTTTTTTTTTTTGTTTTTTTGTTAAAAAATATTAACCTGAGTAGATTATAATATTTTTTTTAGTAATTCCCCTTCTCGGAAAGATTAAACTTAATTCATATTCCTTATGAACTTGATTAATTAGTTATCTCATCATATTTCAATATTATTGCAAGACAATAATTATAAATTTGTTGTGTTTCCTTGCAATGTGGATATATGATTATGAATCTTATATTTTGTTATGAATATTTATTTTGTTGCAATGTGAATATTTTTCTATTGTTATCGGTTTAATATTTACATATAAATTATACATTATGACTTGTTTTATGGTTAAAAACTTATTTTATATTGATTAGTACACTTATTATTTAGATACGTAGGAGATCGATAGTCAAACTTATTTTTCCACTTAGACTGACTTAAGAATTATCGAAAATATGTCAAGAAAGCCCAGCGGTCAATTTAAGAAAATACTAACTAAAACATTCTATTTAGAGAAGTCTCTTCCGTATTGTTGATTTGGAGGAAAGAAAAAAAGTCAAAAGCGTCTTATTTAAATGGCATTTTCCATACAGAAATGTATCAAAAAGGCATAGCTGATATATTATATTTATCAAAAAGTGTAGGATAATTTTATTTATATAAAAGATGCAGATAAAAAAAATTCAATTTCTATTTTATCCCTCTGGTAACCTGTTAACGTTCTCTTTTCAATAACCATTTTCCAAATATCTAAGACACAAATTAAATTAAAAATTATTTTATGGTTCAGATACACGTCCTCTCACCGTCTCTCTCCCTCCATCCCTCTATCTGATCTTATAAATACGAAACGATCATGAATCTCCTTCGCTTGTCATTCCTTCTCGTGTTGGTTGGTGGAATTGCAAAAGACCAGTTAGGGTTTAGGGATATTACCGTAAGAGTTTCAAAAGGAGTCCAAAGGACAATAACAGTTAAGAACGTCAGCGTTGAAGGACAAACTTCTAGCAAGAGTAAAATTAGTAGAAGCATACAGTTAAAGATTTAGCGATGTATGTATAGATTTATTACTATAAAATAGGGTAGTGATGTAAACAAAATTACAGTTTGGTTGCAAAGGGTGATGACAAAAATCGTGTTTATGGTTTCATTGGATGTGTAGGGAATAAATATTCAACAACACCTGCAATATGATGTACTCCAATACTTAATCGATTTGTAAGGTGCTCCACTATAATGCTAGATTTCAGCTAGACCTTGCTCATACATGTTAGGTTAATATGGTAGGTATTAAGATGTTGGGTTTAATATGCGATCATATCAGACCCATTTTCTGCCTTGATCAAAAGTGCATTCTTGACCATGACGTGTTTCAAGCATACAGTTGATTGAAGCAGATAAAATAAAAGTCGTCTGCTTCAATCAACCATGTACATGGAGAGTAGTTGGTCGGGACGATGTAGAGTTCATTATTATGAAATATGTAAAGGAACACCAATGTAGCACCATTAGGGAAAGTGCTGATCATCAAGCATGCACTTCCTCCTTTGTAGCATCTTTTGTTGAAGAGCAATTTGTTGCTAATGAATAGTATAAACCAAGTATAATTATATCTGATATAAAAGCTAGGTTTGGAGTGACCTTATCATACAGAAAAGCATACATAGCTCGGGAGAAAGTGATGAAGAAGGTTGTTAGAGATTATGATCAAACTTATAGAGATCTTCCACTATATCTACGTGAGTTAATAGTCAAGGATCCTGAAACCTATGTAGCACTACACGGGAATGATGATAATCAGTTCCAGCGTTGTTTCTGGGCTTTTGGAGCTTGTGGAAGAGTATTCAGATCATATCTTCGCAAATTGATTGAAATTGATGTCACACATCTAAGAGAGAAGTATCCGAGTGTGTTGTTGATGGCTACAACTGTTGAATTGTAATTCAAACTATTCCCTTCCCTTTAGTTTTTAGTCCCACATTGCCAAGCTAAGAACTTTGGAAGGCCTTATATATGGAACCCTTCCATCCTTGCTTAGCAATGATAAGGGGGCCTACACGCATGCGCGGGCCAAGCCCAAATCGAATGGATTTGGGGGGTTCGAGCCGGAAATCCATAAACCGGGCGTCACGTACGCGATTATCGCGCGCAGGGGGGGTGCAAATCCCCAGCTCGTGGGCCTCTCGCTTACGGGCGGCCCGGTCTGTTTTTGCCAGTCCGGTTTGGTTCACTCCATTGGGTTTTGTTGCCTGATTCCGGTTCGGTTCTTTTCCGCTCCGCGTGAGGAATCAAAACAGCGCGACGCACTGTTTCTGTCCGCGTGAACGAAGAGACGCGATTCTGTTCGCGTGAAGGAGCAAAGCGACGTACACTTTGGTGCGTGCGCTGTTTCGAAGTGTATAAATACACTTCCTCCGTTCCTTCTGAAAACACACCGAAGCAAAGCATTTCTTCTGCCTTCTGCTTCTTCTTCTCTCCCCTTGTTCCGAAGTTCTGAGGCTTGGGTTGCGATTTGAGGTTGAGCCCGAGTGCGGTGCTCGTTTTGGAGTGCACCTACGAGTGACGCGAGCGGTTGTCGGATCTTGGGAGGATTTTGCCGGAGAGCCTTTGCACCGTGGGCGGCAATCAATTCTCTAAAGACAGTCGGCACGTCCGACGCTTCGACCGGAGATACACAATTTCTTAACCCTTTGCTGTTATTAAAGTTTATTGCATGCTCGTCGTTTATTAGTGCAATTAAATATTACTGTTTTAGCATAATTAGTTCTATTACAGTTATTACAATTTTAGAGAATTGATTGCGGCATCAATAAACATGATGAACGATAGGGTAACGGGGTCTGATGAGGCTAGTGCCCGACCCGAAAAATTTTACGGGCAAAACTTCAGACGTTGGCAACAACGAATGAAATTTTGGCTTACTACACTAGGGCTATTCTCCGTTATAGAAACAGACCCTCCTTCACCTAATGAAGAGGAACCTGCCCGTAGTGCTACCTTAGAGAGGTTTAAGCAAAGGGATTATCTCTGCCATGGGAGAATCCTGTCTGCCCTCTCAGATGCACTATTTGATGTATACTGCTCAACCTCTTCAGCTAAAGAGCTGTGGAAATCTTTGGATAAAAAATACAACTCCGAAGATTCTGGTTTAGAAAAGTATACTGTGGCAAAATTCCTGAACTTCAAAATGGTTGAAGGTAAATCTGTGGTTGAGCAGACACATGAATTCCAAGTTCAAATTCATGGTCTTGCTGAAGGAGATATGCCATTACCTGAAAAATTTCAGGTCTTGTCTATCATCGAAAAATTGCCTCCGAGTTGGGAAGATTTTGGCATGACTCTTAAACATCGGAGAGGTAAAATCTCTCTCGAAGATTTGATGATTGCCCTAAATATCGAAGAAGAACATCGGAAGCAACATAAAAATGATGATACAAGAATGCCTATGGATTTTATTCCAAAGGCAAATGTAGTAGTCTCATCTGACAAAAAGAAATTCAAAAATCAGAAAATGAAGAACAAGATGAAACCCAACCCAAAGGTTCAAAAGAAAACTAGAACTAAACCTAAGCCTTGCTGGGCATGTGGACAGGTTGGACATTATGCCAAATTCTGCCCTAAGCGAAAGGACAAGAACCAAAGCAATACGTCCATCACCAAGGCACAAGTAAATGTCGTGACTGCTAATGACGACACCAGCGATAGGTTTGTTACCTTCAAACCTGAACTAAACTTGATCTATCAACCCAATGAATGGTTAGTTGATACAGGTGCTAATGTACATTGTTGTGCTGATCGCTCTGCCTTCCTTACTTATCAGGTAATTGAAGGCACTTCCGTAACCATGGGGAACCATTCTGCAGCCAGTGTGTTTGGGATAGGACAAGTTGACCTGAGGTTCACCTCTGGAAAAGTCCTGTCACTGCATGAGGTGCATCATGTTCCAGCGGTTCGTCGGAATTTGATTAGCGGATCAAAGTTAGTTCGTGCTGGTTATGAGTTGAACTTCAAATGTAATAAAGTTGTAATATTACATTTAGGAACCTTTATTGGAAAAGGTTACCTTAATGAAGGTTTATTTAAACTCAATGTAGAAAATGCTATTTTAAATAAAACTTCTAATATTGGTTGTTCATATAACATTGAGTCTTATGATATGTGGCATGACAGATTAGGACATGTCAATTTTAATACCGTAAAAAGGATGATGAATCTTGACATGATCCCTAAGCATGCTATAAATGATAAGAAAAAATGTGAAATTTGTGTGCAATTTAAACAACCCCGTAAACCCTTCAAATCAGTTGATAGAAATTCTGATATTTTAGAATTGATTCATACTGACTGTTGTGAGTTTAACGATGTAATAACGAGAGACCATAAAAGGTATTTCATTACCTTCATTGATGACCACTCTTGTTATTGTTATGTTTATTTGCTAAAAACCAAGGATGAAGCTTTAGATAAATTTGTGATTTTTAAATCTGAAGCTGAGAATCAAACCGATAAAACTATTAAGAGGTTAAGGTCTGATAGGGGCGGAGAATTTACCTCGAACCTGTTTCAAAAATTTTGTCAATATACAGGTATAATCCATGAGGTAACTGCTCCATATAGTCCTCAATCCAACGGTATAGCAGAACGAAAAAATCGAACCCTTGAAGATATGATTAATTCCATGTTAGGTAGTTCTGGGTTACCCAACTTTATGTGGGGGGAGGCTCTATACACTGCATGCCATGTGCTAAATAGAGTCCCAATGAAGTCAAGGGATAAAACCCCATATGAGCTTTGGAAAGGTCGAAGGACAAGTTTGAAATACCTTAAAGTGTGGGGGTGCCTGGCAAAGGTACTAGTACCTGAACACAGAAGGAAAAAACTTGGTCCAAAGACTGTAGATGGTATCTTCTTGGGTTATGCTCAAAATAGTATTGCATATAGGTTCCTGATTATTAAATCAGAAATTCCTGGAATAGATGCAAATACTATTGTAGAACTTCGCGATGCTACATTTTTTGAGGATATATTTCCTATGAAAACGAGAACACCTCAATCTAGTATTCCTACTAGAAATGAGCCCTCTTCTGTAGAGGTCTCATTATCCGTAGTGGGTACACCTTCCTCAAGTCACTCTAGACTAAATGAATCTAGTGAGTGTACAGAACCGAGAAGGAGCAAGAGGCAACGTGTGTCTACGGATTTAGGCCAGGACTTTATCACCTATAATATAGAAGGTGACCCTGTGACATATAGAGATGCTATGGCTTCTCCTGAAGCTAAGCACTGGAAAGATGCCATTAAAAGTGAAATGGACTCTATTATCTCTAATGCCACTTGGGAGTTGGTAGATTTACCTCCTGGGTGTACCACTATAGGATGTAAATGGGTGTTTAAGAGAAAACTAAAGCCTGATGGGTCAGTAGATAAATTCAAAGCCCGCCTAGTTGCTAAGGGATTCAAACAAAAAGAAGGGATTGACTATTTTGATACTTATTCTCCTGTTACCAGAATTACTACAATCCGAGTGTTAATTGCATTAGCATCCATATATCATCTTGAGGTCCATCAAATGGATGTCAAAACGGCATTCCTAAATGGAGATCTAGAAGAAGAGATATATATGGATCAGCCTGAGGGATATGTAGTCTCTGGACATGAGAATAAAGTCTGTAGGTTAGTCAAATCTCTTTATGGTTTGAAGCAAGCCCCAAAGCAGTGGTACGAAAAATTTGATAGAGCTATGCTATCGTTTGGCTTTGAAGTAAATGACTCTGATAAATGTGTGTATGCTAAAATGAAAGGTGATAATTGTATTATCCTATGTTTATATGTAGATGATATTCTACTATTTGGAACTAATCTTTCAATTATTAATGAGACTAAGGCCCTCTTAAGTGGTAAGTTTGATATGAAGGATATGGGTTGTGCTGATATGATTTTAGGGCTAAAGTTGACTCGATCAACTGATGGAATAGCAATTTCTCAATCACTCTATGTTGAGAGAGTATTAGAGAAATATGGCTATAGCCAAGTTAAATCTGTTGTCACACCATATGACCCTTCAAAAACTCTCCACAAGAATAATAGTGGTGTGGCAGTGTCTCAATTAAGATACTCACAAATAATAGGTAGTTTAATGTATTTAGCTAATTGTTCTAGACCTGATATTTCTTTTGCTATATCGAAATTGAGCAGGTTTACCAGCTGTCCGGACAGAACGCATTGGGATGCATTAGATAGAGTACTCAGATATCTGAAAGGCACTATATCCTTGGGCTTGTGGTATGGGAGATTCCCTGCAGTCCTGGAGGGATATAGTGATGCCAGTTGGATAGTTGACACTGCTGAGTGTAAAGGCGTTACTGGTTATGTCTTTACACTTGGAGGCGGTGCAATTGCTTGGAGGTCTGTTAAACAGACGATTATAACCCGGTCTACATCTGAGGCAGAATTGTGTGCTTTGGATACCACAGTAACTGAAGCTGATTAGCTTAAGGGTCTTCTTTCTGAAATTCCCTTGATGATGAAGCCAATACCTTCTATTTCAGTACACTGTGACAATCAAACAACAATAGCTCAGATTAGAAGCTCCAAGTATAACCAGAAACAGAAGAGACATGTACGAATAAGATTAAAGTCTATTCGTGAGCTAGTGTCTCTTGGAGTGGTGTCATTGGACTTTGTAAGTTCAAAAGACAATATTGCTGACCCACTCACTAAAGGACTTGATTCTGAGAAAATCAAGAGATCCAGTAAGGGAATGGGACTGAGGCCTGTCCTGGTTTCATCTATAGCGGCAACCCAACCTATCTGATTGGAGATCCCAAAAAGTAGGTTCAATGTGGTACAAACAAGCTATAAGGGTGAAACGTAAACATCAAATTAATTGAGATATAATCTCATAGTCTCTTCCCTGGATAGATGCTTGACTGCTAGTAAGGATGAGCTTAAGAGCTCTTAATGAGTTCAAGGTCTTAATGACAGGATACTTGCAGTACATCTTTGGAGAACTCACCTATGTAAGTGTAACTGTGAGGCCGCAGTGTGGGGGGTCTAGGCAACTCTCCTTAACACTTATGAAACAAGATTCGGTGGCATGGCCGTAATGCACCAACCCAGAAGGATTCAACCGTCGCCAGTGATGAGTTGTTACCAATTGATCTTCACATATAAAAGGTTTAAGATCAAGACTCTGTTCTCTTCAAACCTATGTGAATAAGATTAGTATACTTAGGTGAAAATTCAAACCGGAAGGTATTTTCACTGAAAGCTCATTGCAACCAAGCCTCAGAACATATCTTTCTTTTCTTCTAAAATAATTTGAATTAGTGGGGGATTGTTGAATTGTAATTCAAACTATTCCCTTCCCTTTAGTTTTTAGTCTCACATTGCCAAGCTAAGAACTTTGGAAGGCCTTATATATGGAACCCTTCCATCCTTGCTTAGCAATGATAAGGGGGCCTACACGTATGCGCGGGCCAAGCCCAAATCGAATGGATTTGGGGGGTTCGAGCCGGAAATCCATAAACCGGGCGTCACGTACGCGATTATCGCGCGCAGGGGGGGTGCAAATCCCCAGCTCGTGGGCCTCTCGCTTACGGGCGGCCCGGTCTGTTTTTGCCAGTCCGGTTTGGTTCACTCCATTGGGTTTTGTTGCCTGATTCCGGTTCGGTTCTTTTCCGCTCCGCGTGAGGAATCAAAACAGCGCAACGCACTGTTTCTGTCCGCGTGAACGAAGAGACGCGATTCTGTTCGCGTGAAGGAGCAAAGCGACGTACACTTTGGTGCGTGCGCTGTTTCGAAGTGTATAAATACACTTCCTCCGTTCCTTCTGAAAACACACCGAAGCAAAGCATTTCTTCTGCCTTCTGCTTCTTCTTCTCTCCCCTTGTTCCGAAGTTCTGAGGCTTGGGTTGCGATTTGAGGTTGAGTCCGAGTGCGGTGCTCGTTTTGGAGTGCACCTACGAGTGACGCGAGCGGTTGTCGGATCTTGGGAGGATTTTGCCGGAGAGCCTTTGCACCGTGGGCGGCAATCAATTCTCTAAAGACAGTCGGCACGTCCGACGCTTCGACCGGAGATACACAATTTCTTAACCCTTTGCTGTTATTAAAGTTTATTGCATGCTCGTCGTTTATTAGTGCAATTAAATATTACTGTTTTAGCATAATTAGTTCTATTACAGTTATTACAACAACAATTTATGCTAATGACAATGTCCTCCTAGTACCCTTTGGAATCGCTGAAGTTGAATGTGGGTCTGCATGGGAGTGGTTTTTGGATCATACGAAGATATTCTTTGCTGTTGATGCATAGTTAATAAGCATAGTATCATATAGACATCGCGACATTATATCAGCAGTTAGGAAAGTCTACCTTACCACCTATCATGCTTTTTGTTGCCACCACATGTCTTGCAATATGATAACTGATCCTGTCCGAGAGTCGAGGCGGTGGATGTTAGGGCGTGATGCTCCCGTTGACTGTGCGTAAACTCCGAATGACATAGACCTGCAACCACAAAACCTCAGTGCCGAGCCAAGGAGGGGTTCCCCGGCGTTGGCCCTCCGACGCTCAAATCAATCACTGACGGTGGATGCAGGAGAGCAAAGATGAAGAACGAGAGCAGCAGAGTAATAGTAGCTACAGTAGAAATCACATACCTCCGATGAAACTTGGGGCTCCTTATATAGGACGACCAGGAGCACACATGCATGCTTCTCAAAGCCTTTTCAAGAGATTGCTTCCAAGGACTTTTCACTATTACAATAGCAAGAAAAAATAAAATCTCAAGATGCACATCTAGCCTCCTTATTATCCGAGCTAGAGAGCATAAAAGCTAACCGAGACAGTATCCAAATTGAGCGAGACACCCTCAAAGTTGAGCAGGATGCTGCCCAAGCTGAACTGCGATCCTATAAGGCAGGGGAAAACCGGCCGCTATGAAGCCGCACGGAGAACCTACATAAAATCTCCTGAATTCAGCGACATATTCGCTACTTGCATCGTGAGGACTTTCGAACATGCAGCTGACAGGGTTATTTAACAACTGCAAGAGGATAGTTACCTATCGTACGTCTAAATCCCCTCAGCCTTCTATAGACCTCTGACGCCTCCATAGGGCGCTCCCCAAAGACATTTTAGATAAATTTGATTAACTATGTAGTATTCTAGTATCCTCTAATTATTGTAACCAAACATAAATAGAATACCCAATGGGATTTGAACCAATGATGAAATGATACCTGATGTCCTGTGAAGCATCTTGAATCTTCAGAACCACCAATTTTATTTGCCAATTTTACTTCCTTCCTGTATTTATGATGTGCCTTCCTAGGAAATATTTCTTAGTAAAAATGCTACATTGACCAAAGCAGTTAAACAGTTGATACATTTTGCATCTCTCATAATAGAAACCCTGACAAGTTTTTGAGACTATATAATAAATCAGGTGGCAATATAACGTTGAATGCAATTAGGCCATACATTTGATAATAAGATCTCGGACTAAATAATAAGCTGGGCCAAGGCATATTAGCGACCTGGGATATAATATTGAGCAAAATTAAGCCAGATGCTTAATAAGAAATCTCATACGCAATGCCTACTTGAATATAATTAGACCAGTGATTAAGATGACCAAAGTAGATCTGGTCACTAGGGGACTAGAAAATTTGTAAGCGTGAGAGCACGCTTATTCATATATTCGATCTTCTAATTTGATTATATTTTTCAAGAGTTTATAGTCGTCACTCGATTGAATAATATAGTCCCGATCATGTTGAAGTCTTGTACATATAGAAGTTTAAAGTCACTGCTTGACTGAATAATACAGTCCCGCTCGCACGGAAGTCCTGTACATATGGAAGTTTAAAGTCACTACTCAACTGAGTAATATCGTCCCGCTCGCGTGGAAGTCCTGTACATATAGAAGTTTAAAGTCGTTGCTCGACTGAATAATATAGTCCTGCTCATGCGGAAGTCCTATACATATAGAAATTTAAAGTTGCTGCTCAATTGAGCAATACAACCCTGCTCGCACGGAGTCCTGTATATATAGAAGTTTAAAGTCGTTGCTCGACTGAATATGTGTTTTGCAGGCATGAGCCCACGCTTACTTATAACTCGGCTTGTGGCTCGAGAATTTGGTGTTATTGTTTCAAGGTGTAACTATTATTGTTTTAGTTGTTCTTGAAGTTTTAAGAGTAAATTTGTGATTATGTGGACATGAATTGAGTGTCTTTCAGCATAAAAGGTGCGTACAGTCTTTAGTCTCTAATACCAATTATTCAAATTACAGGTGTTGTGATTTTTATTTCGATAGTTGTTGGTGGATTGTGAACAGTTGTTATGATTTTTATTTAGGTGGTTGTCGGTGGATTGAGAATAATAATCATGAAAGATTTTATATATATATATATATAAAATATTTTTTTAAAAAAAATACATCACTAGGTATTCAACCATCATAGGATGATAGATTCAATTCCATATAAATTATTCATCAGTCATGAGGATAAATCCAAAAATACACATAGCGGGCAGTAGTCTAGCAGCTCAACATCTCAGGTTTGTCATTTCCACTAAAGGAAATGTCATACAGTTAGTATAAGTTGATAATTGAATCATGAAGATTTGGGAGACTTCATGAGTGTCTTACTGTTGCATCATAGTTGGGGCAAAGACAAGATTCACTTGATGCCCCATATCAATTTGCGATTATTAAAGTGCTTAATATGTACTTGTCCCTAAGGGTGCTCACTTGGTTAGAGGGTGACATATTTACTATAATGAGACAAAGAATCAAGTTTTGATGGATGCATGTCCTTGGAAAAAAAATCCACATCACCCCTTAGCCATTTGGTGGTCAACTATAAGTTAACTCCTTGATTTATCTCCATTTACATAACTTAGGGACAGGTTGTGAGGGGCACTTGGAATGAGCATAATCAAAGGCGTAGTCAAGATTCAAATCTATTTGAGGCTAATCGCCGTAAAAAATTTACAATAATATTTTTTTAACTAAAAATCCAAACTTAAAAATTCATAAACATCATCATCCAATGTTATCACAATTAATTTCTAAGTATTCAAAATAATTTTAAAGTTATTGAATTTTATCTCAAAGTCGGACAATTTTAAAATCTACAATAATAAATCAATCAATAAACAATATTAGTATGATATATGAGTCGAAAATGGAACTAAATAGGTAAAATTTTAACTCGAGAAAGCCGCAAATCAAACATATACAATATAATGAATGATGATTATTTTTCAATATCAATAAATAATTATTTATCAATTCTTACCCAATTTGATTTTGTACCGACGACAATCTTTTTTAATGAGAATACTGAAAGATTCAAAAATAAGGAAAATATGATTCCCTTGGTTTGGCAATATGATTCCCCTTGGTTTAGCAAAGGTGAGAGTTATCGGATCTCACCTTTGGTGCTCCAATAGTGGGTGACAGGCGGAATTACCAATGCTTGCTGGGAGGAACAAAAACAAACAACATTATTTGTTGTTGTTTGTTGGAACAAGGAAGAAGAAATGAAACAGAAATGTACTAAGATAGAAGAAGGACGGAAATAGAACCTTTCTCCTCTTTGTTGATGGCTTCAGTTAGCTTTGACGGGCTCCGACGACGACCGTAACTAGCTCCGACGGTTGCTACTATTGAGAAGACTATAACTAGGCTGCTATTGTTGAGAAGAGGAGAGGGAAAAGATGTAATTTAGTAGCGGGATAAGAAAGAGCCGGGAAGAAGAAGAAGAAAAAGATGAAGAAGAAGAGAAGGGTGGTGTGTCAAGTGAAGCTGTTGGCGAGTGGAAGAGGGGGAAGAAGAAGAAGAAGAAGAAGAAGAAGAAGAAGGGTGGTGTGTCAAGTGAAGCTGTTGGCGAGTGGAAGAGGGCGGCGTGTAACGGAGAGAGCTAGGTACACGGAGAAAAAAAAAACAAAAGAAAGTTTTCATAAAAATACTCTAATTTAATTTAAATTGATTTAACCTATCGTCTAGTTCATTCATAACTTAGCCAAATTAATTCCAATTTAACGTACTCTTTATCTCCGTATCTATTCGTTGAATTTAATTTGTATCCAATCTAATTTAAATTCACACCCTCATTTCATGTCCAACAATTTGATATATCCATATTTTATTATTTATTTTTCATTGAGGATTTTATTATTTTTAATGGGGTTAAAATATTAACGAAATCAAAAACTAATATTATTTTTTTGAAAAAGTATGTGGGGCTGGCGGCCACCCTAGCTAAGGGGGGCTCGGGCATAATCATTTTTTCTCATAATGAAATGAAATGTAGGTTTGTTGGGTGCAAACAAACTGTACATATCTCGAGTTTATTTCTAAGCGGACTAAGGTATTTAATTTGTATTCATAATTATCGAATCTGAATCGAGCTCGAACATATTCGATAAATTTTTCGAATTGAATTCAAACCTATGATATTTTATTTAATTATTCATAAGTCGCTCGTGTGCCGAATTTGAACCAAAGTCGAATTGGACTTTGATTATTTCTATACTATTTTAATTTAAATAATTTCTAAATAATTTTGAATTTTGCTTGAACTATAATTAAATTTTGTTGAAATCAAAGTAAAAAACAATTTGAACTCGAATTCAAATTTTTATTTCGAATAGGGTTCAAACCAAAATTATTTATATTTTTAAATTCTAAATCAAATTTAAATAGCACATATTTTTTTAATATTTTTATACTATTCTATATTTTTATACTATTCTATTCGTTTGCCCCTTTCAAATGATTGCGAATTGAAAATAACAGATGAGACACGTGAACGTGAGGCGGTGATGATAACGGGAGGTTGACATGATCATGGAATTGTGATGGGCCGGGTAATATGGAGTCAGTGGGCCACTCCAACCCAGGTGATGTCAATACGAGTTTTTTTTAGTATATTTTAGCTAAAACATAACTAAATATTTAAAATATATAATAATACACTTAAAATTAACATCTGGGATAATAAGAGGTGATTATACTCCTCTCCTATATCCCTCACTGCTCATCTTTATGTTATAGGAAGAAAGATAATTATAAGATCAGCTTGTCCGACCTAATTCTAGGTATGGAAGTAGATTTTTCTTAATCGACATAAGTCCGCCGGAATCTCATTATAATAAAATAGTCATTCTCTAATAATGATCACCCCATGTGAACATTTAAAATTAATATATGGATCATAATGTTTACGTTCGAGGAGAAGGCATGTTAACTGAAACGGAGGCAGTCGGCGATCTCCGGGGTGCTGCCAGCTCTGGCGGACGTCATCCTTGGACGAAACGGATAAGTTAGACCGTTTCAAATGATGATTTTGCCCCAGAAGTAGTGGATGAAATTGATAATTGCTATTGAATTTGAATATAATAAAATAGAATGAATAAATTTTTTATTAAATTAATAAAGAATATATATATATATATATAATTTTAATTCAAAAGATATATAATTTTTTATTATAAAATATATGATGGGGGCACATTATTTATACCATAAATGATGCTAAAAAATGACGTTGAAATATTATTTGCTAAATTAAAATTCTATTATTTGGCATCCAATAATAGAGTAATAAATGATGAACACAAATAGGTATATATTTTTATTTAATAACATAAAGATAAAAATAAAAACATAATTAGCATTTTCGATACAAGTTTATTTACACAATGCATGCATTTCTAATAAATCAATAAAATTATTACGTTTCCACAAAACTATGAAAAATTGTGATAAAATAAATCTATATTAAATACAACATGATAAAGTAAATATAATTTTAACAATTTATAAAAAAAACGTATCTCAGAAAGATAATTGACAAATTTGTATAAAATAATTTTTTCTAAATTGTAAAAATTGTAAAATATTTGTTGAAGTTAAATGTTGCACAATTATATATTAAACTAACAACAATAAAAGAAACATCAATTTTATTTAGCCAAGTCTAATTTCATTTCATAGTGTTCAAACTTATTTAATAAGATAATTAAGTTAAATTAAATTTAATCTAAAATGAATTAAATTATTGAAATAATTATTTAAGCTTGATTTTATATCTTTTTTATAAGTTTCAACTTGATTCGATGTTATCAAACTTTTAATTCAATTTAATTATTTAAATTTTTATAATTTTAAATTTATTTGATTGATTATTAAGGTTGTTTGCTTATTTTATTTTATTTTATTTTATTATCGAACGATTTACCATCTCTATTTATAAATATCAGCAAGTTAAACACTGGGAAAAGAATATCGTTTCGTGCTAGGCGGCACAGACCGTTTTTACCGTTCTGTCGCCTGGCTGAAACCGGCACCTGACATGCAACGATTTCAGCGCGTGATATGCACGGGCGTGGGTTGTGCTTTCGGCGCGTGATACGCGCGTTGATACGCACCAGCACAAGCGACACTCACGACAGAAGGAATTGAATCGATTCCTTCTGTCACGATTCCTTCTGTAATCAATCGCGCGACAGAAGGAATCGATTCGATTCCTTCTGTCGCACGAAAAAACCCTATAAAATGTACCAACGAGAGATCGATTAGCAGCAGCAGTGAGGCGGCGAGGCGAGGCGAGGCGAGGCGAGGCACGGCGAGGCGCGGTGAGGCGAGGTGCGGCGCGGCGCGACGAGGCGAGCAGCGGTAGCGGCGAGGTGAGCACCAGGAAGGCGAGCAGCGGCAGAGGTATTCATCCCGTCTCGTATGCATCGCTGGCGGGATGCCTTCGGCGCCGCCAGACCCTGCGATCCGCTGCTGTCGAGCGGTGTGATCGCTCTCAGCGGCGAGATCGGGTGCATCGTGCATGTGCGTGAGTTTAGGAAAAAAATTATAATTTAGATTTATAACAATTCCTAAGGTAGACGTGATATTCCAAACAGACTTTTATAAATCCTAATTAAATTTTCTCAATAAAAATTAAAATATATAAAGAATATATTTAAAAATCAAAATTTAATTAATATTCTGAAATTTTAATTTTTAATGTTTTAAATTGTATTTAAAAATTTGAAAAAAAAATTATAAGAAATTTGTTTAAAATTTTAAAAAAAATTATAAAAATTCAGATATATATTATAATATTTTTTTATTTAAAATTTAATTTATTTAAAAAATAATAAAAATCCAGATTTATATTCTAATATTCTAAAAAAATAAAAATGCTAAAAAAAACTAATAAATTAAATTTATATTTTGATATTTTTATTATTTTATATTTTTAAAATAATAATTAATTAATTTGTATAATTATTATATATAAAATAACATCTTTATGCTAATTTATATATTTATTATAGATAATATTTTTTATCTTAGAATTAATTTAAAATTTGGATCCATAAATATTAACTTTTGTACTTTTGTAATATGTTTAGAAATATTACAAGTCTTTTATTTTAAAAATCTTGATAAAGGTATGTTGTCATGTTTATGATTCCTAATAAAACACTATTAATCTTGTGCAATTCTGATCAATCTAAATTGAGACAGATGAATTAATATTTTTAGAAGATTGTTTCAAATTTCAGAAGTTACTGTTTATAGTTTATATACTTAATTTATAAATTTACAATGATAAATACATTTTTGACATTAGAAAATGATGATCATTACCTAGAAATATATATTATCCTTACTTTTTGTATAATGCATAGGTAATAGCACCAAAACAACAATCTCATGATCCAGCTTAGAGACACGCACATCGATTAGAAAATCGATTCCATTGGCAATGTTTGCATTACGATATGATTGGACGCGGCGGCGAGGTCACACGCCTAAAACAACATCTTGCTGGTGGATATCCGGATGTTTCTAATTGTTCAAAAGTTTCTCAAGAAGTTCGTCATGCAATGAAAGAGAAACTTGATGACAAACAAGCATTAAAGTATAAACAACAACGAGAACGTGAACTTGTTGATAGTCGAAGCTCTAAAGAACCAATCTATGATGAAATGGAAGGTCGTGGTGAAGTTCCAAATAATGAAGACTTTTTAGCAGCTCTCATTGCCTCTCGAACTCAATATGACTATGAGCAAAATATGCAATATAGAAGTGGCTCTGGTACTAGTGGAAGTGGCTCAACTACTGCATCAACATTAGGAAAGAGTGCAAGTGTTCGTATTACTTCAACACAAAGGTGATATTGGTCGTTTTTTTTCTTCTATGGGACGAAGACGTGCAGTTGATATTGTTGATATTGATCTACTAGCATTTCCAGACCAAGCTAGCAAACAGACTAGGATTGATGATGCATATTCAAAAGAGAAGAAGAAATCAATCGGTAAAAGTATTGCTAAATTTTTCCATTTTAATCATATTCCCCCTAATGTAGCAAACAACACATACTACCGTAGCATGGTGTCCAACATCCAAAAATCTTGTCCTGGTATTCAACCTCCGACTGCATATGAAATTGTCGGTCCATATTTAAATGAACAAGTGGAGGAGATTAAGACTTGGATCCTATCATGCAAGAAACAATGGAGCTTATATGGGGTTACGTTGATGTGTGATGGCTGGACAGGACCTACACGGATGAGCATCATCAACTTTCTATTATACTGCAATAGAAAGGTGATATTTCATAAATCTATTGATGCAACTACAGACTATCATGATGCACCCTATATATTTCGTTTGATGGATAGTGCAGTTCACGAGATAGGTGCAGAACATATAGTACAGGTGATTACAGATAATGGTGTCAACTTTAAAAGGGTTGGAGAGATATTGGAGCAAAGGTATCAAACATTATTTTGGACACCATGCGCAGCACACTGTATCGATTTGATGATGGCAGATATCGGTAAGCTCGATATAGTGAAGAAGGTAGTGAAAAAAGGTCAATCTTTAACAAAATTCATCTATAATCATCATTGGGTTCATGGATTAATGAGGAAATTTATTGATGGGGAGATTCTGCGACCAGGAGCGACTAGTTTGCCACTCACTTTCTACTATTAAAATCGTTGAATCAGAAAAAAGTCGGATTAAAGGTCATGTTCTCTTTTGAGGATTGGGAAGCCTCTTGATATTCTAACACGACTGAAGGTAAGGAGGTGCAAAAAATTATTATGTCTGTCAGATTTTGGGACTATATCGCAGATATTCTTATAGCAGTAGAACCATTGTACGTTGTTCTACGTAAAGTTGATATCGACAAGAAGCCACAAATGGGCAACGTTTACCGCCTAATTCATGAAGCAAAAGAGAAAATTAAGAGGCGTCTACAATCACCGACCAAGTGTCAACATTACATTGATATAATCACTACAAGATGGGATGATCAAATGGGAAAATCTATTCATTTGGTCGGTACGTATTTTTTAATGATAACGAATTTTTAATATTGTTATTAATAATTTATATACGTTTAATTATTATAGGCTATTGTCTCAATCCGGCGTATCAATATCGTTATAATCTTGGCACAAATGATGATTTATTAGTGACCCTCAGACATGTAATATCAAGACTGCATACAAACACAGAATCAATTGCTGAGACTATAATGAAAGTCGATTATTTCAAGAGGCATATGGTTCTTTTAGCGATCCTATTGCAGTTTCATGCAGATATAAAATGGATGCAGGTAAATATAGTAAAAATTATTACTAATTATTGTCAACAAATATAAATAATTATTTTAATTTTATTCTTATTTATCTTATAGTTGAGTGGTGGTTACAATAGGGAGGATCAACTCCAAATTTGAAAAAGATTGCAGTACGAATTCTCTCAGAGACAACGTCTTCAAGCGGTTGTGAAAGAAATTGGTCAACTTTCTCCCTCATTCATACAAAAGTACGAAATCGTCTTTCTTATCGTCGCTTGGAGAAGATGGTCTACGTTCATTATAATATGCGTATTCAACTAAGAGCAATAACAGAAGAGAATGCAGAACAGGAGTCTGGTGATGTAGACACATTTGATATCGGATTTGTCCAAACTGAGAATGATCCAATGATGGATTGGTGGAGCGCTGTTAAGGCTGAGAATCCATTACTTGATGAAGCAGGAGACCTACCACGATCATCTCAATTTCTTACTCAACATATTGAAAAAATACAAGCTAGAGGAGATATCTGCGAGGAAGAAGATGATGAAGCTTTTGATCAAGAATTTCGATTTTCTGGATCTCGGTCTAGGCGTTCTCAAACATCACAAACCCAACCAAAGTCCATAGATAAAGGCAAAGACAAAGCTGCTGCAATTTTTACTAAAAAGAAAGAAAAAAGACAAACCTCCTGCTTTTATGGGAAGAGGTCAATTTAGAATTAAAGAAAATCCACTCGATGCAATTGATGAGCAAAAACATGATGACAGTGATGAAACAACATCACCTTCTGACACTGTGGTCCAACGAGAAGTTCGAAATGAAGATAGTGATGTTGATAGCAGTGCAAGTACTCATGGAAGTGATGACAGTGGTGATGCATCTAGTGATAAAAATTATGTCCCCCCTACCCTAGCACCAGAGCCATGGACATATGAGATAGATTACACACATACAACTCAAGATGATGATCATGGAGCTAAAGGTAGTACTATTCAATATTAACGTCGATATAAGGGTGACAAACAAAAGAAAACTCATAATTATCAAGATATGCGGGAGAGTTTAGCTGAGATTGATTCTAGTCAAAGTTCATCATACTCGCAACCTTCTTATTATAACTCTGATGCATCATATGGTGATCCATCATACCAGAGCTCGGGGGGCGTATGCTTATCCTTATCCTTATCCTGTGCCTGTACCTGTACCCATTCCGATTTCAGTGGTGCAAGTTCAAATCCAACATCCAGTGATGAATCGAGACACGCTGATGAACATGTGGAGAAATCAATATCAATATTGCATGTCATGGGATGTTTATTTAATCTGGTCATTGGAAAACTATGGAGTTGACCTAAGCAGAATGTCGCAAGAACCAATGCTTCCATCTGATTCACGCCACTCCTTTTGGTATTAATAAGGTAACATATTATGATGTATCAATTTTAATTCAAGTTATTCATAGATCAACTTTTTTTTAAAGAAAATTATATTTAATTATTTTTTCTAACCATATTAAATTGTTCAATAATTGAGAATTTATATAAAATTAATATACAACTTATTTTTAAATTATACACAATAAATATATTTATCTAATAATTACTACATATAAATAAAAAAATACTGAAACATTATCGACATGGTACGATACGATACCAAAATCGTATCATTCTGATCTGAGACTGAAATCTTAATACGAGTCGAGATTTTAAACCTTAGTTAAATATATATGTTTTATTGAATATTATTAGTGAACAATTTACCGTCTCTATTCATAAATACCAGCAAGTTAAAGATATGTGTTCCAAGTTATTCACTTATTTTAACTAGTTATTTAAATGTATTCATTTAAATGACTTTATATGTATTAAATAAATATAAATAAACACCTACCAAATTGAATAACGTTCATTTACCTTGCTAGCTGACAATGTTCTAAATGGCATTTGATGGGAAGCTAAAGACGTGTGTTATGATTAAAAAGCATCCGAGAGGAATCAGATTTTCGACTTGGACAAGGAACGAGTACAGGGAGTTTTTTTATAGTGGTGTTAACCTTCGAGTGATATGTTAACGCTGGAAGCACTAATTAATTAAATTTATATTTTGATATTTGGTAAGTTTTAAAGTTAAATTGTATTATTGTTCTAACAAGTTAAATTAATTAGGTAGAAAAAATTTAAATAATCTTAGGCAATGTGAAAATCTTAATTGTGGCTAGGAAAAAAAATCCTATTGAACACTAGATAGGTGAAAAATCTTAGTTGTGGTTAGGCAACGAAGGTCGAGGATGTCGGGCAAAAATCCTAGAGTCGAGTACACTAGGTGAAAGTCCTGGAGGTCGCAGACGCCGGAGAGGAAATCATAGGGTCAAGGACACTATGTGAAAGTCCTGAAGTCTCGGGTACTGAGCAAAAGTCAAAACGGTCTGAAGGACCGGTTTGACAAAAGGTAAATTTTCCTGAGAGAAGTAGGCGATGACACATTCCCCGTAGAGGGAACAGTAGGCGTTGGTCCGATCTAAAGTTTCAATGCAACTCAAAGTTAGGACCGGACAGTCTGGAGACTGTCAAAATGTTACCTTGCTTTACATATTATTGTTTATTTCTAACTCTGTGGTGCAGGTGATTGAGATTGCAAGATGACTGGAAAACATATCTTCGGGTGCTCGGAGATGCTTCGAGCGCCCGAGTCAGGGTTCAAGGGAGAATTGGGCATGTTAGTTAGAGTCCTAGAGCCAATCATATGATGATTGTTGTATGGACTCATTGTATCATATTCCTATGTATATAAAGGCATTTGTTTTGGTTATTATACTTGTATTGGTGTCAAATAACTAAGTATAATAGCGTCCTTGAGTAGAATATTCTTATCTATATCAATCGATTGGTTGAATCGATAGTGAGATGATATAGAGAACACTACTCTTAATCATTCCTAGTCAAGTATTAACATTCAGGGACAATGTTAATGCGACGAGACTAGCATGTAGGTCAACTCGATGACTTGATCTCACAAGTCATGGATATAGAGATATCAAGTTGACACATGGGTATGCATTGAAGAATATATACTGAATGACCCGTCATAAGAAAGTATCATGGATCATTATATGAGTGTCATATACTTTCTCATGTGGCTATTAGTATGACTATTAGTCCTTGGACCTGAAGTCACCATGGTTCCCTACATAAGGAGTTGCATACTTTGGCTTCGTCAAACGCCATCCGTAACTGGGTGGACTATAAAGGCGATTACTGGGTATGTAACAAATTATGCGGAGGGATGTGAGTGATGTAGATGGGATTTATCCCTCCTATATAACGGGAGTGACATTGTTATTCTTGATAGAGTGAGACCACTAAGTGCATGGTCATGCCCAAGTGAGTCAATATGAGATATTGAGCTCATTTGATTAGAGTGAGTCTACTTAGAGTTCAAGATTTAGATTGATCAGAGGATGACACCGTCTATGTCTCAAATTGATCAATCTAGATGTCAAGGATAGAAGGACACTTGTCATATATTGTGAAAAGTCACAATTAGTAGTCACAAGGTGATGTTGGATCTCAACATTCTTGTAACTTGGGTAATAGTGATGTGTTGCTAGATACCGCTCATTACTTATGCTTCTAAATGGGTTTAGGAGCATTGTCAACGTTACAAGAACCTATAGGGTCACATACAAAGGGCAATTAGATAGAGAATAGGTTCATATGATGAACCAAGAGGATTAGGTTCATGTGATGAACCAAATTGGATTAAGAGTAATCCAAATTAAACTAATTGAGTTGGACTCAATTTAGTTCATGTGTTAAATGAGTCTAATTTGGACTTGGATTCATTGAGTCAATTTAATTCAATGAATAGAGATTCATTAAATTAAAATTGACTTGAACCAATGGTTAGATTTGATCATCCATGGGAGAGAAGAGGTCAAGTTTGACTTGACTTGAGAAGGGAAGATGAAATGTCAAGTTTGACTTGACCAATGCCACCTCATTTGTGAGTTGGCATAGTGTGGGTCAATGATGATGTTCCACATCATCAAGGTTAGCACATATGTGTGCCACCTCATGAGGGAGATCAAGAGTTGTGACTCTTGATATCCCATGGAGGTATATAACCTCTTTCTAAGGTGGCCGACCACTTTATTCCATGAGTTACAATTGTGTAAACTCATTCAAGTCATCTTCTTCCTCCTTGCTTCTTCTTCTCTCCCTCTCCTCCACCTTGGCCGAAACCTTCAAGGGTGCTAGCACACTTTAAGGTTTCTTCTCCACCTTTTTGTTCGTGTGGATACACATAGAGGGGTGTTCACTTGACACCCTTGAGATCCGGCGAACCTTGGACGAGCGGGATAAGCGAAGGGCTTCGCATCAAAGGTATAAACTCCTAAACATGTAGATCTATAGTAGATCTAGGATTATAAAACTTGTACATGTAAAATTTTAATATTCGCACAGATCCGGTGGCATGGGATTTCGGGGTTTCCACAATGCAAAAGCGATTTTTGCGGCTCGAAAATCCCAACAGGGCAAGCACCCGACGGTCCAAGCACCCGGACCAACAAAACTTATCTTCACTTTGCGTTGGAGCACGACGATTGGCTTACTCACGTTAGCGGTCGAGGCGTCCGGAGGGGGTCTGAGCGCCTAAACATTAATAAACTTCTCAGATGAAGTTTTGACAAGAACTCACCATGTCAACACAATCCAGGCGCCTGGGAGGGGATCCAGGTGCTCGGATGGGGCTATAAAAAGAGGGTTCGACTAGTAGCTTCAACACATCAATTCAAAGAAGTTTCTTTCTGGTGCGCTACTCAAAAACGATACTCCGACTCACAACTTCTGATCTTTAAAGTTGTCGGTATAATTTTGCTTATGGTTTTTAAATCAATGTAGTCCTTATATTCAATTCTTGTCACCTTATTAGAACTACTAGTGGATTGTCCATCGAAAGCATTCAACGAGGGCGGACCTTGGAATAGGAGTCGTCACAGGCTCTAAACAAAGTAAAACAAATTTATTAGTGATTGTTTGTTTTCCTTTACTATTTTGTAGTGCATTCTGATCGATCGTGCTTTCCGAAAAATGTGAAAAGTCACGAGTACTTTTCACCCCCCCCTCCCCCCATCTAGCGCAACAATCCTACAATTGGTATTAGAGCTGGAATGCTCTGAATTGGTATAACTATCATTCAAACAATCTTTTTTGTTTCTTTTTTGTCCATTTTTTGGTAAACCAAGGTGCTCTGAATTGGCAATCATTTCCAAATTTTCGCCATAAGTCAGAATGAGTCTAATAATCTCTCTTGACAAATTTATCGATTCTTCATATTTTCTCGAAATTAGTGCAACACTACTCGAGCTGCTTTTTTTATCTTTTGTACTCCCGCACTAATAATCTAAGACCAAGTCTTGGAACATTCGGCATTTCTTTTATTACGTGCGAGATTTTCTTTTAATGGCCCATCAAGAAAGCTATAGTACTATCCGACCGCCTCTTTTCTCCAGCGATAATTTCGAGTATTGGAAAAATCAGATGGAGCTTCAACTGAAGACCCAGGTGGAGATGTGAGTCATGATCCAAACTAGATTCATACTCCCCACCAAAGATGGTCATCACCTACGACAAGTGGGATGCACAAACAAGGAGAAAAATCGAGGCAGATGCAAAAGTGGCATATACTCTCCTATGCGGACTAACAAACGAAGAACTTGATTGAGTTGAAAAGTTCAACAACAATAAGGAGCTTTGGAAAAATTTGATCAGGCTTCATGAGATTTCGTAAGAGCTAGAAGACCAAGTCGAACCTGAGTTTGAATTTGAGTATGACTCCCAAAGTCAACTTCCGAACCAGACTCAGAAGAATTAGATCAGACGATTTCATAGCACTAATGGCTAAGGAGCAGATAGCTGAATTTATGTCCAAATTCGAGATGGTAACAGCCCAGGGGAGAACCTTATCATAGATCTAAAAGGTAAATAGTAAATTCAAATTTTAAATTTCACATAATTGGTTTTAAGTGTAGGAAAAGAGAGCACCACATAAATCAATGCCCTACTCATAAAATTCGAATGACACAACCGGAGGTGAAGGAGAAATTGATGCCAAGAGTCCAGAAAGGGAAGAAGCACATTGAACGCTTCAAGTGTAAATAGATGGGTCACTACAAAAATCAATGCCTAGAAAAAAGACCCCTAGAATCCAAAGGGAGAAATCAAGGTTAGTAAATTTTTATTACATGAAAATCTAAGGGTACGTTTGGTTTGCGTATTTTTCATTTTCATTTTCTGAAAAATATGTGATCCGACGGTAAGAACAGGGACCCCCCTCTGAGGGAAGTCAACACCACGTGGAAGTCAAAGGGCCGAATGGCCGACCGGAGAAGAGGAGACCGGTCGGCCGAACGGGGTCTCATCGGAGTCAAAGGCACCCGGCGAGGAGTCAGGGTTCCAACGCTCCTGTTGAACAGGAGTGTACGGCCGATCGGGTATCCCACTCGGCCGAAGGCATAAGGTAGCAATACTGTGAACAGTCTCCACAGAGCACACTACCGGGAATCTCCTAAGTGGACCAGCACATATGACCGGCCGGACGCAAGGGGACTGCCGACCGGCCGGACACTCGGCATGGAGTAAGGAGAGACAAAAGGACAAGGAAACATCCTCTGACAGCGGGTATGGCCAACGAGCGAGCGATACGTAGGATCTTATGACAGAGGGTTCCGTTGTCCCATCAGAGACGTGCTCGGATTGTAGCAGTATGGTGTCAGGCAAGCTTTTCTGACAAGCCCATATTGAGGTATGGGCTGAGGACACGTATTCGCCTCGGTGTGCGTGTGTGAGCCCCTTCCTAGCTCTATATAAAGGGTCTCACACTTCATCGGAGGTACGCATTCTACGATATTCGAAGCCACTTCCTTGTTGTCCACTTGCCTGACTTGAGCGTCGGAGGGTCGTCGCCGGGAACCCCTTCCCGGCCCGACTTCTTTGCAGGTTCGCCGGAGCTCCGCACGACCGGTCGGAGATCTGCGTCAGCCACTGGGAGAGCGCCACATGCCCAGCGTCCGTTGATTCAGCGATTCGGACAGGATCAATTTGGCGCCGTCTGTGAGAACGCTCCTGCATCCGAGCGGAAGCAATAGACGAAGCTGGACGACCGCATACAGTGACGCTCTCCACGGAGGAGCTCGACGCTTTGATCGAGTCAAGGGAAGCTAAGCTTGTGGAACAAAAACAGAAGGTACAAGCCGAGCGGATTGAGCAGCAAGCGACATCAGCATCAGGGGGCCGAGCGGAAGCGCCTCAGGCCACGGTTCCATTTCCTCGGGCCCTATTCCGCACGCCTCCTGGAGCTGCAGCAGTTAATCGAGAGCGAGGATCTTCATCAGACGAAGTACCGATACGAGACAAGAGAAAAGGCAAGGCCCCCCGAGCGGACGCTTCTCCCGAGCGGATCAACCAGCAATTCTCGGAGGTCATTCTGCGAGACCCTCTGCCAAAGCACTATGTGCCCCCGGCGATTGGTGAATACAACGGAACCACCGACCCGGACGATCATTTGGGTAAGTTCGACAACACCGCTACCCTTCATCAATACACAGATGGAGTGAAGTGTCGGGTTTTCCTTACCACCCTCTCGGGATCGGCTCAACGGTGGTTTCGGAGGCTGCCGGACGGGTCCATCACAAATTTCAAAGACTTCCGCACGACCTTCCTCCACCACTTTGCAAGCAGTCGACGTTACCAGAAGACAAGTGTCAGCCTGTTCGCCATCAAGCAAGAGCCAAGAGAGCCGCTCAGAGCTTATATCCAGCGATTCAACCAGGTGGTCATGGACATCCCAACGGCCACCTCAGAAACGATGATGAATGCTTTCACGCAAGGCCTCGTGGACGGGGACTTCTTCCGCTCGCTCGTTCAGAAGCCGCCCCGAGACTACGATCATATGCTACACTGGGCCAATGAATACATCAATGTGGAGGAAGCCCAAGCAGCCCGAAGAAAGGAAGTCACAACTGACCGGCCAGCACCTGCCGAGCGGAAGCCTGTCAATCGCCCGGAGCCGCCCAGAGGACCGCGGGCCGAAGCAATCCGCTCTCACCAGGCGAGGTCCCATGTACAAGAGGTAGCTACCGAGCGGCCCAGACCAAAGAAAAAGGTATGGACCCTTATGTTTTGCTCATTCCACCGGACGGACACGCATAACACCAGAGATTGCCGGAGTCTTCCTCTGATCGCCCACCCCGTTCCCCGGAGTAGCGGCCGTCGATCGCCATCATCCGACAGGCGACAGAGACCTCGTGAAGCCGATCGGACGATACCCGATAGGCGGCCAAGACAGACTCCCGAGCGGCATCATACTCCGGGGCGTGAAGACAATCCTCGGATGTCTAGGGAGCGGCCTAGACCGTCCATTCGGGAAAAAGAAAATAGAAACAACACTTCCCGAGGCGAAATCAACATTATAGCTGGCGGGCCGACCGGAGGAGACTCTAACCGAGCAAGGAAGGCAAGCGTCAGGCAGTTCCAGATCCATGCAGTCGGCTGCAGCCAAGAAAGGGCGAGCGAACCCGAAATCAATTTCGGGCCCAAGGACTTGGAGGGAGTCGAAGTGCCACATGACGACGCTCTCTTCATCAAAGCGGTAATAGCTAACTACACTATTCACCGCATTTTCATTGACACAGGAAGCTCGGTCAATATTATATTCAAAAAGGCCTTCGACCAACTACAAATTGATCAAGCCGAGCTGCTGCCCATGACAACCCCCCTCTACGGGTTTACGTGCAATGAAGTTCTGCCGGTCAGACAGGTCCGACTGGCTATCTCGCTGGGAGAAGAGCCGCTCAGAAGGACACGGACCGCAAACTTCGTCGTGGTCGACTCTCCGTCAGCATACAACGTCATTTTGGGGCGACCGGCTCTCAGTGAATTCCGAGCGGTCGTCTCCACTTTCCACCAGAAGATCAAGTTCCCGGTCGAAGACAAAGTGGGAGAAGTACGAGGAAACCAACTGGCAGCTCGGCGATGCTACGTCGAGATGGTACGAGCAGAAGCTAATTCTGCTCGGAAGGCGCCCCGGATTGAGGTAAACGCCATAACTGAAAAACCTCCCTCTTTGGTGTATGAAGAAAAAGAGGAAGTGCAGATCCACACGACCCGATCGGAGGCCATCACATTCATTGCGGCCGATCTAGAGGCAAGCCATAAAGAGGAAGTGGTCAAATGCCTCCAGAGAAACTGTGATGTCTTCGTCTAGTCGACACATGAGCTGCCCGGAATTTCGCCGAGTATAGCGCAACACGAGCTCCACGTCCGACCGGACGCTCGGCCGATGAAGCAGAGAAAAAGGGACTTCAGCGCCGAACAAAATGCAATCATCCGAGCGGAGGTCGAGAAACTCCTGGAGGTCGGCCACATACGCGAGGTCCAGTTCCCGAGCTGGTTGGCGAACGTGGTACTAGTCTCCAAGCCGGGCAACAAGTGGAGAATGTGCATCGATTTCCGGGATCTTAACCAGGCGTGCCCAAAGGATTTTTATCCCCTGCCCCGGATCGATCAACTGGTGGACTCCACAGCCGACTGCGAGTTAATATGCATGTTCGACGCTTATCAGGACTACCATCAAGTGCCGCTCGCCCGAGAAGATCAAAAGAAGGTTAGCTTCGTTACAGCTGACGGCACTTACTGCTACAATGTGATGTCATTCGGACTGAAGAATGCGGGAGCAACTTACCAGTGCTTGATGAACAAAGTGTTCAAGGAGCAGATCGGGCAAAATCTGGAAGTATATGTGGATGACATTCTCATCAAGTCGGTCCGAGCGGTCGATCTCTTTGAAGACATGGAGAAGACTTTCCGAACACTACAGAAATATGGAGTCAAGCTAAACCCTCAGAAGTGCCTGTTCGGAGCAAGAGGCGGGCGTTTCTTGGGATACATAGTGACCGAGCGGGGCATCGAGGCAAATCCCAACAAAGTGAAAGCACTACAAGATATGCCGCCCCCAAGAAATCTGAGGGAAGTGCAGCGCTTGACCGGTCGGATAACTGCTTTGTCCATATTCATCTCCAAGACTGCCGACCGGAGCCTACCTTTTTTCAAAATCTTGCGCAAAGCCACTAAGTTTCACTGGGACGAAGAATGCGATCGGCCGTTCGAAGATCTGAAAACATACTTGAACTCTCTGCCTGTGCTAGCCAAGCCAACTATGGGTGAGCCACTTGAATCTATTTATCTTCAACTGAGCAAGCAGTCGGCTCGGCACTAGTAAGGGCGAGCGGAGAAGAACATGTATATTTTCTAAGCCATATTTTAAAAGATACTGAATCTCGCTACACTGGGCTTGAGAAGCTGGCTTTCGCTCTGGTCCTCGCCGCTCGGCGCCTCCGTCCCTATTTCTTGGCTCATACTATCATCGTCCGGACGAATAGCCCATTGGGAAGAGTGCTGTTGAATCCAGAAGCGTCCGGGCGGCTCATCAAATGGACAACGGAGTTGAGCGAATTTGACATTCAATACCAGCCCCGTTCGGCAATAAAGGCGCAGTCCTTGGCAGATTTTATCACCGAAGTGCAAAGGCCAGAGCCCGAAGCTATGTGGAAATTATTTGTGGACGGATCGTCCACCCGGCTCGGGAGCGAGATTGGCGTGCTATTGCTCTCTCCCCGAGAAGAAAAGATGCACTTATCCGTCCGGCTGGATTATAGAGCTACAAATAACAAAGCAAAGTATGAAGCCCTTATAGTCGGCTTACAGGCCGCCCGACATGTGGGGGCCGGACGGATGACGCTGCATTCAGATTCTCAGTTGGCCGCTCAGCATCTCTTTAGTACTTTTGATATTAACAACGCTCGGCTCAAACTCTACGCTGAAACCTTTGAAAAGCTCAAGGCAAATTTCAGATAAGTCATTATCCAGAAGATACCCCGAGCGGAAAACCAGGCGGCTGATGAGTTAGCCAAACTCGCAAGTTCAATAACGTCGGCCGTCATCCAACAGCCAATTGAACAAGTATCTTTAGTGGCGCACGTCGACCGAATGGAGGGTTTCTCGTTTCCGAGCGATTGGCGGACATCCATCATGGAGTTTCTCTGCTCGAGTGCTACACCGTCCGATCGGGATGAAGCCCAGCTTCTGAGGAGGAGAGCCGGTCGGTTCACACTTATTGGAGATCAACTCTACAAGAAGGCTTTCTCCCGTCCGCTGTTGAAATGCGTGAGCTCGGAAGACGCGGCGTACATCCTCCAAGAATTGCATCAAGGATCGTACGGAGGGCATCCAGGCGGACGATCGCTGGCTAAGAAGATCCTGCTGGCCGGATACTTTTGGCCAACCCTGCAAGCAGACGCCGCTCGGGCCGTTGCGACGTGCCTTTCTTGCCAAAAGTACCATAACTTCTCCCACCGACCGGCGGAGGAAATGAAAGCAGCTACCGTGTCCTGTCCGTTCGACCAATGGGGAATGGATATTGTGGGTCCGTTTCTTATGGCGACCGGGCAGCGGAAATTTCTACTAGTGGCAGTCGATTATTTTTCCAAATGGGTGGAGGCCGAGCCGCTAGCCAAGATCACCGAGCAGATGGTCAAGAAGTTTATCTGGCAACATATCATCTGCCGGTTCGGCATCCCCTGTTGACTTGTTTCCGACAACGGGCGGCAATTCGCGGGAAAGTTGCTCGAAGATTGGTGCAAAAGCTATGGCATCGAGCAACACTTCACGTCCGTGGCGTATCCCCAAAGCAATGGTCAAGCCGAAGTATCCAACCGGGAAATTCTTCGCATTTTGCGTGCTCGGCTCGACCATTTGGGAGGAAGCTGGGTGGATGAAGTGCCGGGCGTCCTATGGGCCATCCGAAAGACCCCGAAGGAGGGAACGGGCGTGACGTCATTCCACTTAGTGTGTGGGGGTGAAGCAGTGATTCCAGTTGAAGTGGGCGTCGAGTTCGTCCGGATCCAGAACTATGATGATGACAACGCCGAGCGGAGGAACATGGAGCTAGACTTGGTTGACGAGGAGCGGGCCAAGGCGTCCGTCCAGCTGATGGCGTACCGGCAGAGAATGAAGCAGAATTACAACCGGCGCGTGATCCCTAGAGCATTCCAAGTTGGCGACCTTGTCTGGAAGAAAGTAAAGCCGGTCGGCGACGTCGGCAAGTTGAAGGTGTTGATACAGTCTGACCTGGATGTTGTTTTGCTGTTGACACTGATTTAAGTTTGTATCAGATATTTAACTCAGATTAATTACTAATCTAGGTTGACTAGGTTGACCTGATTGAGAAAGTCCTAACTGGGATGTTAGGCAGTTGGAAAGTCCTGGTGAGTGAAGCCAGGCAGATTGGAAATCCTGGTGAGTGAAGCCAAGTGAAAACCCTAGTGAGTGAAGCTAGGTGCAAGTCCTGGTGAGTGAAGCCAGGCAAGGGAAAATCCAGATGGATCAAGGGTGATCGGACATCTGGTGTTGAAAAGTCCAAGAAGGAAGCTTGGCATGCGAAGTCAGAGAGGGCTCGGTAGCTCGTTCTCTAGGACCAGATGAAGTCGGAGAGAGCTAGGGAGCTCGTTTCTCCGGACTAGGTCAGAGAGGGCTCGACCCGGACTGAGTCAAGAAGCTGGATCGGTCGGCAGACCGATCCAGTGAAACCTTGGACACGAATCGATCAGTGGCTACTGAGCGATTTTTGATCGGTCTGCAGACCGATCAGAAATCGATCAGTAGCCTACTGTGATTTTACTGATCGGTCTGGAGACCGATCAGGAGGCTGTAAGTGTTTGGGAAGAGCGACATCTGATCGGTCTCAGGACCGATCAGATTAGTGCCTGATCGGTCCGCAGACCGATCAGAAGCTGCGCACATTCGAAAAGAGCGACATCTGATCGGTCTGGGGACCGATCAGGTTAGTTCCTGATCGGTCCGCAGACCGATCAGCGATGTGGATCGGTCTGCAGACCGACCCACGGTAGTGTTTGCTTTGCATGCACTTTTCCTGATTGCCGTATTTGTTTTCACCTATCTGTTTTTAACCATCTGCTGTGAGTCTTTCTAGCTTACAGGTTGCAGGTCACATTCTCATGTTTGGATTCAAATTAAGCTTCATTAAGAGAAGGAGACAAGTACTCTTTTCACTGTAATTTGCTGCAACAGATGCACTTGAGGCATCAACGTTCACTGGCGAAATCTGATTAAGATTGGGCTGCTCAGTTTGACCTCTACCTATTGGTTCGTATCCAGAGACGCCAGTGATTTCCATTGGCATGGGTTCAGAGAACTAGAAGAGGAGGAGAGGTGATTGGCTACGCCGTGTTGGCAGCAGCGATTCTGCAGGCGTCGGTGATTCGAGCCAGTAAAGAAGAGAGACATAAGAAGGAAGAAGAGGAGTTAAGAAAAGAATTCTGAACTCTCTGTCTTTTGTGATCAAGCCTTCGAGAAAGCAAGTTGGTGAAGCTGTGAGCTTTTTGCTGAGAAGGTTGTTGTGCGCTCTCTGCTCTGTTCTCTTCTCCGCGTGGCTGTAAGCTCATCTGATTATTCTTTTCAGCCACTGTAAGTCTTGTGCTTAAATCTATAATCAACTGAGACTTTGTTGAGAGGTTGCTCCACCGAGAAGGAGACATCTTTAGCCGGATCTTGTCCGGGGTGTGATCTACCGAAAGATCAAGGAGTCGTCCTCCTTACGGACACGCCGAGGAGTAGGGACAAGTTATCCCCGAACCTCGTATATCCTTGTGTCTGCTGTGTGTGTTTGTTTTCTTTCGTTTTAGTTTTCTACTTCCGCTGTGCTGTGCTAACAAGTTTTTCTTTGAGAAAGATTGTGTTTAAGTTTTCAAAGAGGCTATTCACCCCCCTCTAGCCATCTAAGATCCCAACAAGTGGTATCAGAGCCTGGGGCTCTTTGATTCGGTCTAACACCCAAAAGAGCAAACAAGGATGGCTATGAAGGAAGGCTTTAGCACAAATCGACCACCCTACTTCGAAGGAGCAGATTTTCAATATTGGAAGGGCCGCACGGAGTATTACCTCAAGACCGACATTGCCATGTGGTTCTCAGTCAAGAAAGGTTTCACACCACCAAAGGATGAAGAAGGTAAGGAACTCGATTCGTCAAGGTGGTCTACCGAACAACTCCGCAAAGCACAAGCCGATGCCAAGGCTATGGTCACCTTGCAATGTGGAATCGCCAAGGACCAACTCGTCAAGGTAGGTCCGTTCTCGAGTGCAAGAGACCTATGGAACAAACTCATCGAGCTCCAAGAGGGAACTCGAGATTCTCGGATTGCCAAGAGGGACCTATTCTTGAATCAGCTCCAAAATCTAACCATGAAGGACAATGAAACGGTAAGTGAACTTCATGGGAGATTCAAGGAGATCATCAACGGTCTACACTCTGTGGACGAACGAGTGGAGAATCGCGATCTAGTAAGGTACGCTCTTAAATCTTTTCCTAGGAATGTCTTGTGGTCATCTATGGTAGATGCCTACAAGGTATCCAAGGATCTTTCCATTGTTAAACTAGATGAATTTTTCTGTGAAATGGAATTACATGAGCTTGCTAACAAAGGTCAAAAAGAGAAGGGTATTGCTTTATTTGCAGGACCAAAGAGCAAGGATGGAAGAAGGAAGAAGGAAAAGAAGAAGGAAAAGGAGATTTCCTCATCCACCTCTTCCTCCGAATCCGATGATGAAAGTGGATCATCATCAAGTGAGATGGCGAACTTTGTAAGAAGGATTATGAGAAGAAGCCGAAGATACAAAGGAAAAGGTAAAACTAATGATCAAAATTTTGATAAATCTAATGTTATATGTTATGAGTGTAGCAAGAAAGGACACATTCGGAGCGAGTGTCCGAAATTAAAGAGGAAGGAGGAACGAGCCAAAAAGAAGGAGGAAAGAGCCAAGAAGAAGAAGGCTCTCAAGGCCACTTGGGATGAGTCCTCATCAAGCTCATCGGAGGAAGAAGAGAAGATGGAAAAGAGCACACGACAATTAGCACTCATGGCAAGGGAGGTTTCAGACTCCGAAAGTGAGGGAGATTCGAGCGACGCTTCAACCGCGGTTTCATCATCGTCGGATGATGAAGAGGTAACCTCTTCTCATATAGAAAAGTGTTATAATACTATTACTCACTTATCTACATTGCTTAAAAAGTCAAAAACAGAAAATAAATTGTTAAAAGAAGAAGTAGAAAATTTGAGGGCCCTTAGGGAAGATGAGGTTGATGACCTACATCTAGAGGTCCTTGAGGATGAGAACAAGGCCCTGAAGGGTGAGGTTGAGAAGCTCAAGAAAATGCTTGAGAAATTCTCAACTAGCTCTAAGACCCTAGACATAATTCTAAATGCCCAAAGGGCGGTCTACAACAAGGCTGGATTAGGATACCAACCTAAGGAGTCTAGCTTTATTTCTTTAGTGTCAAGAACTCAATTTCATAGATCGCATGTTTCTAGGGTTCATGAGACTAGGAAGAAGGTAACAAAGGCATGGGTGCCTAAGTCTTTTATTGCAGATGCATTAGGTCCCAAGATTTGGGTACCTAAAACATCTATCTTTCGTGTCCTGTAGGCATTGGTCAAGAGGGAGCGTCTATCAACTTGGTTTGTTGATAGTGGATGCTCCAAGCACATGACCGGGGACAGATCACTGTTTACAACCATTCAAAACAAAAGTAGAGGTAATGTGTCTTTTGGTAATAATGGTAGCCTTAAGGTTGTAGGAGTTGGAGACATTCATATATCCGAATGTCTCCATATCAAGAATGTCCTTCTAGTCAAGGGGATGACTTTTAATCTCCTAAGTGTCAGTCAATTGTGTGATACGGGTTACACAATTGAATTTCATTCAAGTCAATGTTTGGTTAAACACATTGACACACTTGACACGGTACTAGTAGGCACAAGGGTTGATAATATTTATCAAGTATCGTTTAAAAGTGCTACTAATGCTTTGATTAAGTGTTTCATGTCGAAAGAAGAAGAGTCTTGGCTATGGCATAGAAGGTTGGCACATGTAAGCATGAAGAACATCCGGAAGTTGGCCAACCAAGGATTAGTGCGAGACTTACCCAGCATCAAGTACCAAAAGAACAAACTATGTGATGCATGTCAAATGGGTAAGCAAACAAAAGCATCTCATAAAGGTAAAAGCACTGTGAGTACATCTACTGCCCTAGATTTATTACATATGGACTTGTTTGATTGTAACAATGTTATTTCATTGAATGGTAGTAGATATTGTTTAGTAATAATTGATGATTTTACTAGATATACATGGACTTTCTTTTTGAAAACTAAGGATCAAACCATAGATATTTTTATTTCCTTTTGTAGAAGAACTGAAAATGAAAAATCAACAACAATTAAAACCATTAGAAGTGATCATGGTGGGGAATTTCAAAATCATAGGTTTTTAGAGTTTTGTCAAGAAAAGGGATATAGGCATGAGTTCTCTACTCCAAGGACCCCACAGCAAAATGGGGTTGTGGAGAGAAAGAACCGAGTCCTACAAGAGGCTGCACGAAGCATGCTCAATGAGTACTCTCTACCGAGTTACTTATGGGCTGAAGCTGTGAATACAACTTGCTATGTGCAAAACCGAATCCTGATACATAGGTTTTTAGAAAAGACTCCCCATGAACTTTGGTTTGGGAAATCACCTACAATTAAACATCTTAGGGTGTTTGGTTGTAAGGTGTTTATTTTGAACACCAAGGACCATCTTGGAAAGTTCACGGCTAAGGCTGATGAAGGGATACTGGTTGGGTACTCGCTCACCAGCAAAGCCTATCGAGTCTACAACAATAGGACTAAATTGATTGAAGAGTCCTCTGATGTAGCTTTTGAAGAAATCCCTAATTTAAATGATCAATCAAGGGATGTAGGAGAAATTCAATTTGAACTTAGAAGACCAAGTTTGGATGATCGAAACATAGAAAGAGTCGAAGTTGACTCTGATGTTGATGAGCCAAGGCAACAAAGAACTCAATCTGACGCTTTGCCTGATATTGAGTCCTTGCCTGTGCCTAGTGAGACCGTTCATGAGGCACCCCCAACACCAAGACAATCTAGGATAGCCACTAGTCATCCCTAAGACCAAATTGTGGGAGACATTCAACAAGGGGTTAGGACTAGGTCATTCTTTAGAAATGAGTCTAATGAAGTCGCATTGATTTCAGAGATTGAACCAAAATTAGTTGATGAGGCATTGCACGACCCTGATTGGATCTTAGCTATGCAAGATGAGTTAGGTCAATTTGAAAGGAGCCAAGTGTGGGACTTAGTTCCTAGACCTAAGAAGACCACCATTATTGGAACTAAATGGGTCTTCAAAAATAAGTTAAATCAAAAGGGAGAAGTTGTAAGAAACAAGGCAAGACTTGTAGCCAAGGGCTATAGTCAAGTCGAAGGTCTCGATTATGATGAGACTTATGCTCCCGTGGCCCGATTAGAGTCCATTCGTTTGATGCTAGCTTTTGCTGCACATAGAGGTTTCAAGCTCTATCAAATGGATGTTAAATCTGCCTTCTTAAATGGCTTTATTAAAGAAGAAGTATATGTTGAACAACCACCGGGATTTGTGAGTACCGAAGCTCCAAACCACGTGTACAAGCTCAAGAAAGCTCTTTATGGGCTTAAACAAGCACCTCGAGCTTGGTACGAGAGGCTGTCAACTTATTTACTAGAGAAGGGATTTGTAAGAGGTCAAATAGACCCAACACTATTTCTACGTAGAGATGGTGAAAACATTTTTGTAGCCCAAGTATATGTCGATGACATAATTTGTGGATCAAATAACAAGGGCTATTTGAATGAATTCATTTCTCACATGGAAAGTGAGTTTGAGATGAGTCTAGTAGGAGAATTGACTTTCTTCCTTGGACTTGAAATCAAACAAACTCGAGATGAAATTTATGTCCATCAAGCGAAATACACTCAAGAGATGCTCAGAAAATTCAATATGAGTGACTCTAAGGAAGTGTCCACTCCTATGGCGACAAACACTCGTCTTGACAATGATGAGAGTGGGAAACCAGTTGATCTAATGCAATATAGAAGCATGATCGGTAGTCTTCTATATCTCACAGCTAGTCGACCAGACATACTTTTTGCTGTGGGTATGTGCGCTAGATATCAAGTTTGTGCCAAGGAATCTCATTTAACTGCAGTTAAGAGAATTCTAAGATACCTTAAGGGCACAATTAGAGTAGGTCTTTGGTACCCTCGTACGGAATCTTTTGATTTGATAGGCTATACCGATTCCGATTATGCTGGATGCAAATTGGATCGAAAAAGCACTAGTGGGGGCTGCCAATTTTTAGGTTCATCTTTAGTTAGTTGGTCAAGTCGGAAGCAACATTGTGTTGCTCTCTCCACGACCGAGGCCGAATATATTGCCATGGGAGAGAGTGTATCACAGTTGTTGTGGATGATACACACCCTAGAGGATTATGGACTTTCTTATAAGGGTGTACAAGTGCTATGTGACAACATTAGCACGATCAACCTAACTAAAAATCCAGTCCATCATTCGAGGACCAAACACATTAAAGTGCGTCATCACTTCATAAGAGATCACGTAGCTAGGGGAGACATTGCACTCACATATGTTGAGTCAAAGTCAAACCTAGCTGATATTTTCACCAAACCCCTTCCGGAGAATGAATTTAGTCATTTAAGGAGGGAGTTGGGAATGTGTTTGGCTCCTTAGGTCATTAGAACTTCACCATGATCAATAAGGACTATTAAAATGACAAGAATAATTGGACAATAATTTGGACAACTTGGGAACATCTCACACAAACTATAAGGTTTAACAAAATATTTTTGTTTGCTAGAAATGGGGTGAGATGCTAGGAACAACCAAATTATTCAAAATGTATCATGCATCCCTTGAATAATTAGGTTGAAGAGACATTAATTGAGTATGGGGAACACCATTACATAATTCATGTGTAATTGGTTCCTTGATCTTACTCATATATTCCAATCAAGGAACCTTGGTGGTTGGACCTTTGTCTAACAAATGTCTAACTATGGGTAATTTGTTGATTGATATTTTTGATTGATACTTAACATGCCTTGATTGAAAATTAGGACAAGTTGTTTATATTTTGACAAACTTGAACCTGATCATAGAGATGAGTTTAGCAAGAATATGTTTTGAACTCTTAAGGATCAAGAAGACAGAACTCTATATGGTTGGAGTTATTGTGAGGTTTTGTTTGATAAAAATCTGAAACTTTTGGATTATGAACAAGTTCAGGCCATAAGAAATCATATTTCGAATATATTAGTGTTTGGTGATTCTTAAGTTCTAGGGTATGTCTTAGGGAAGTTCTGAATCCTTGAGTTCCGGATTCTTCAGACTACATGGCTCAGTCTTTCAGTTACTGAAATTACTGAAATCGGGTTATCAGACACTGATCGGTCCACAGACCGATCAGGAAAGTCTGGATCGGTCTGTCGACCGATCCAGAACAAAGCCAAACATTCTGTTTGGTATCTGATCGGTCCAGTGACCGATCAGCACACGAAGGAAGCCACCTGATCGGTCCGGGCACCGATCAGGATGATCCCTGATCGGTCCACTGACCGATCAGGTGTCGCCGATTGACTCGGATGGATCTGATCGATCAGGATTTTTCCTGATCAAACAGCCGTCCGATCAAGCGATACTGGATCGGTCTGTCGACCGATCCAGAACGAATCCATAACTCTCTGTTCACTAACTGATCGGTCCAAGGACCGATCAGCTCTCTATGGTACCCCCCTGATCGGTCCGAGCACCGATCAGAGTGTTTCCTGATCGGTCCAGGGACCGATTAGGAGGCTTCTGATACCGTCTGATCGGACAACCATCCGATAATTTCGTCACTGTACACCCTTCGTAACCCTTAAAACCTCCCGATCCCTTTTTTTTTCCTCATTCACGCAAAACCCTAGCCGACTCTTCCCACCAGCTCACCCTTTTCTCTTCTCTTTGCACGCCAAACCCTAGCCGAAGCTCTAGCCCTCGGAAGCCCTAGCCTGAAGTTCAAATGGCACCAAGGTACCTTCTTACCTCTTTAGAACTTGGCATTGTGTTTTCATTTCTCACTGAATCTTCTGTTGTTTCGGTTCTTGATTGTTGGTGGCTCCGGTGCTCACTCATTGCCCCATTTTACCACATTGCAAATACTTTAGGAAGCAACCGGTAGGTGAGGGTACTTCCAAGTCCAAAGATAAATCCAAGTCCAAAGAAACCTCCCGACCTCAACCATCCAGTTCGGGGAGATTCCCCAACCACCAGTTTGAAAAATCCTTTAAGGAAAGAACCTTCAAATTGCTCCCATGTAGATCAGTCGATAAAAACTACATGAATGAGTTTTGTCCAACAATTACGGAGACCATAGCCTACTATAACCTTGATTCCTTGGTATATTTAGAGAGGGATATCAACTTTGACTTAGTGTCTGAATTCTATAACAACCTTCATCAGACTATTGATGGTAGTTATAGATCAAGAGTGGCTAAGCAAAATGTTGATTTCAGCTTAATTGCCTTCTTTGGTTATTTAGGCTGTCGTATGTATTCGGGGACGGTGTTCTCATTCTATCCTGCTTTACCTGAACCCGTGCCTCATCCTCTTGATATCTCACCTGACTCGATTTATGAGTACTTCTTTGGACATCCGAGACCGGATGGATTAGATGAGTTAGATGTCGATTTTCCTACATTTGCAGCTCTTGGCCTTTCTGCTCCTGATTACATTCTTTTCAAAATTGTCACAAACTGTCTTCTACCTATTACCTCTAAACCATTGGCAGAGATTCGACCGTATCATTGTCTGATGCTTTATGGGTTGCGTAGGCGTCTTGACTTTGATATCATGTCGAGTGTCTATACTTCTATCATATCCCATAGCGAGCCAAGCGGGTACACCATCTATATGCCTTTTGGGCATGTCATTACTGACTGGCTTGAGACCCTGGGTATTGACGTCTCTAAGGGGAGGATAGTAAAGATGGTTAGGCAGGATTGTCGACTTGGGAAACGTGCATTTTCCAAGTCTGGAATCGTAGGACAGGCTGGGGCGGTTAGGTGGAAGGATGGGAGGGCACTAGGTGAGTTACCTCGACGACAGGTTGCTGCTCCTGCTGCATATGGCGAGGCGGATCCAGATCTGCGCTGGCAGATCGCTGAGTTGGAGAGCCGATTTGATCGCCACGAGGAGATGATAGCTGCTGAGTTCGATGGACTACGCATACGGATTGACCAGCGCTACGATGATTTGCGCAGTCAGCAGCTGGCGACCCATCAGACGATTATGGACTGGATGGCCAGATATCCACCTCCGCAGGATTTCCCAGGCTATCCATCTTCGAGCAGCGGCTTGCCACCTCAGGGATCCTTTCCTCCCGCTGATATTGCTGATGCTCCTCATGATGAGGCGGCTGACTGAGACACACTGCTCTATGATTTCATTTTGATGTTTTGGTTGTTGCTTGTTGATACTTATGTCTGACCAGACTTCATATATTTATGCTGTTCCTTTTCTTATTTTTCTCTATGTTTCATTTCCTATTTGTTTTCTTTATATAAATTTACTGCTCATATGCAATGTCTGGTATGTCTCTTATGTTGTTATCACTGTCTCGTAATATACTTAGTAGGTATTCTAGGGGGATTAAGCAGAAGACAGTATGGATTAAGGGGGAGCTCTTTAAGTTATCTCACCTTGTTTGCTCCTTTTCGGTGTTTGACAAAGGGGGAGAAGATAACTAAGTTTAGTAATGAATGAAAGGTTGATTTAAGGGGAGAGGATGACGTTGAGTCTTTTTGAATCCTCTTACCTAATTCGCACATATTCGACTAAGTTAAGTGATGAATTGACTTCATCAAGTCAATATGAAAAAGGGGGGAGAAGATAACTAAGGTATATCCGTCTTAGGGGGAGGATCCTGATTTCCCTAAAATTATGGGTAAATGAGCATTTCTGATCTAAACTTAAATCGTGTTGTCAAACAACAAAAAGGGGGAGATTGTTGATACAGTCTGACCTGGATGTTGTTTTGTTGTTGACACTGATTTAAGTTTGTATCAGATATTTAACTCAAATTAATTACTAATCTAGGTTGACTAGGTTGACCTGATTGAGAAAGTCCTAACTGGGATGTTAGGCAGTTGGAAAGTCCTGGTGAGTGAAGCCAGGCAGATTGGAAATCCTGGTGAGTGAAGCCAGGTGAAAACCCTAGTGAGTGAAGCTAGGTGCAAGTCCTGGTGAGTGAAGCCAGGCAAGGGAAAATCCAAATGGATCAAGGGTGATCGGACATCTGGTGTTGAAAAGTCCAAGAAGGAAGCTTGGCATGCGAAGTCGAGAGGGCTCGGTGTTCTCTAGGACCGATGAAGTCGGAGAGCTAGGGAGCTCGTTTCTCGGGACTAGGTCGAGAGGGCTCGGACCTCGAAGGCAAGTCTGGATCGGTCGGCAGACCGATCGGAAACTGGACACTGATCGGTGCCGCCGACCGATCAGAATCGATCGATGGCTCGGCGATTCATCGATCTGCCCGATCGTAAATCGATCGAGCTCATCAGGATTTTATCGATGCGAGACCGATCGAGGCGTAAGCACTTGGGACGAAGCGACATCGATCGGTCTCGGAGATCAGATCAGCTCGTCGGACGGTTCGCAGATCGAAGTCGCTCCGCGCATTCGAGCGACATCTGATCGGTCTGGGGACCGATCAGGTTAGTTCCTGATCGGTCCGCAGACCGATCAGCGATGATCCAGAAAGCGTGGATCGGTCTGCAGACCGACCCACGGTAGTGTTTGCTTTGCATGCACTTTTCCTGATTGCCGTATTTGTTTTCACCTATCTGTTTTTAACCATCTGCTGTGAGTCTTTCTAGCTTACAGGTTGCAGGTCACATTCTCATGTTTGGATTCAAATTAAGCTTCATTAAGAGAAGGAGACAAGTACTCTTTTCACTGTAATTTGCTGCAACAGATGCACTTGAGGCATCAACGTTCACTGGCGAAATCTGATTAAGATTGGGCTGCTCAGTTTGACCTCTACCTATTGGTTCGTATCCAGAGACGCCAGTGATTTCCATTGGCATGGGTTCAGAGAACCAGAAGAGGAGGAGAGGTGATTGGCTACGCCGTGTTGGCAGCAGCGATTCTGCAGGCGTCGGTGATTCGAGCCAGTAAAGAAGAGAGACATAAGAAGGAAGAAGAGGAGTTAAGAAAAGAATTCTGAACTCTCTGTCTTTTGTGATCAAACCTTCGAGAAAGCAAGTTGGTGAAGCTGTGAGCTTTTTGCTGAGAAGGTTGTTGTGCGCTCTCTGCTCTGTTCTCTTCTCCGCGTGGCTGTAAGCTCATCTGATTATTCTTTTCAGCCACTGTAAGTCTTGTGCTTAAATCTATAATCAACTGAGACTTTGTTGAGAGGTTGCTCCACCGAGAAGGAGACATCTTTAGCCGGATCTTGTCCGGGGTGTGATCTACCGAAAGATCAAGGAGTCGTCCTCCTTACGGACACGCCGAGGAGTAGGGGCAAGTTATCCCCGAACCTCGTATATCCTTGTGTCTGCTGTGTGTGTTTGTTTTCTTTCGTTTTAGTTTTCTACTTCCGCTGTGCTGTGCTAACAAGTTTTTCTTTGAGAAAGATTGTGTTTAAGTTTTCAAAGAGGCTATTCACCCCCCTCTAGCCATCTAAGATCCCAACAGAAGGCTCCTTGGGCGGGCCCTTTCAAAGTCATCGAAAAGCTCCGCTCGGGTGCTTATTACTTGGAGGATGAAGACGGACGGCGGTTGGATCGACCATGGAGCGCAAATCATCTCCAGCCGTACCGAGCTGGGTGAGAGGTGCACTGATGTAATTTTATATATGTTTTGGTCGCCTATGTCCTCGTAATGCAGGAAGCAAAAATGATTAAAGGATGACAAATAGCTTCGCCGAACGGTAATGTCAAAATTAGCCTTAAAGGTCGCCGAGCTCCGATGTTAAAAATCGAGAGACGAGTCGGCGTCTATAAACCCTCCGGCCGGAAGACCGTCGAGCTCCGACGTTAAAAATCGAGAGACGAGCCGGCGTCTATAAACCCTCCGAGCGGAAGACCGTCGAGCTCCGACGTTAAAAATCGAGAGACGGGTCGGCGTCTATAAACCCTCCGAGCGAAAGACCGTCGAGCTCCGACGTTAAAAATCGAGAGACGAGCCGGCGTCTATAAACCCTCCAAGCGGAAGACCGTCGAGCTCCGACGTTAAAAATCGAGAGACGAGCCGGCGTCTATAAACCCTCCGAGTGGAAGACCGTCGAGCTCCGACGTTAAAAATCGAGAGACGAGCCGGCGTCTATAAACCCTCCGAGCGGAAGACCGTCGAGCTCCGGCGTTAAAAATCGAGAGACGAGCCGGCGTCTATAAACCCTCCGAGCGGAAGACCGTCGAGCTCCGACGTTAAAAATCGAGAGACGAGCCGGCGTCTATAAACCCTCCGAGCGGAAGACCGTCGAGCTCCGACGTTAAAAATCGAGAGACGGGCCGGCGTCTATAAACCCTCCGAGCGGAAGACCGTCGAGCTCCGACGTTAAAAATCGAGAGACGAGCCGGCGTCTATAAACCCTCCGAGCGGAAGACCGTCGAGCTCCGACGTTAAAAATTGAGAGACGGGTCGGCGTCTATAAACCCTCCGAGCGGAAGACCGTCGAACTCCGACGTTAAAAATCGAGACAAACCGGCGTCTATAAACCCTCCGGCCGGAATACCGTAGAGCTCCGACGTCAAAAATCGAGACGAACCGGCGTCTATATAAACCCTCCGGCCGGAATACCGTAGAGCTCCGACGTCAAAAATCGAGTTGCGTTGGCCAAGACAATAAAGTCGCCGATCGGCCAGGTAACCAAAGGTACTTGGCGAACAACTAGCGTAAATTTCAGTTGCGAAAAAGTATACATTCATCCGAGCAGACTATCCACGCGAAATACTTCGTAAAAACCCCTTTCGAACACAAGAAAGGTGGGATGAAGGGAGAATTACGAGGAGAAGCAGGCGAATATAAACGGCAGTTAGCGAGCCGAGCGGACAACACGCGTATGGATTAGCAAAGGGAAAGGCATAGCATTATAGAAAATAAGGCCGAACGGCCTAGTTACAAAAAGTGATAGTTTTTTTTTTTTAGCCGAGCGGCTGGATTACATACAAACTACTCTAAATAATCATAAAGCGTCGTCGGGATGTCGTTGAGAAGTGTCGCCTGGTCCTTAGCCGGGATGACTGCGGACTCGGGAAGTTGCCCCTTGGACTTCAAGTATTCCGTCGTGGCATTCATGGCAAGCTCGAAGGCCATGTACATCCGCTCGTAGACCTTCTCCGAAAATTCGGCCGAACGGATGTATTTCTGTTGCAGGGCAGCGACCCGGCTTGGTTCGGCCTCCTGGTATTCTTTAAAGGCCGCTCGGGAAGCATCAGCGGCTACCTTGTGTTCTTGTAAAGCCGCCTCGAGCTTTGCCACCTCGTCCGTTCGGGCAACCTTCTCTTTGGCCAGTTGGTCCATCAACTCTTTCACTTTCTGCTCCAGCCCCCGAGCCTCAACATTCTTTTTCCCCAGATCGGAGATGGCCGTGTTTTTCCGAGTGGTGGCCAAGTTTATTTTTTGGTCAAGCGCGTTGACTTGCCACTCGAGCTCGGCCAAAGCGTGGGCCTGATCGGCTGTCTTCTTCTGCTCAGCCGCCAACAAATCTTGAGCCTTCTTCAGCTCCTTCTTCAGCTCGGCATACGAGGGGCCTTAAGAGCCGGACGGACCGCTTGCAGCCTTCAGTTGTCTCAATTCCTCGTCCACCATCGCCAGGCGGTTGGAGACAGCTATCTCCTCCACCCATCTCTGATGAAAAAGAAAGAACATAAGTTGTTAGTGGCCGATCGGAAAGAATGCATACAAAACTTGGAAGAAAACGAATTTATCCCCGTAGTCTCTTGTATGTGGCTGTTAGCCAAATTGCGGAGGGGGATCAACGCGACGCGCGCCCGAGCGTCGGCCCACATCTCGGCTAGGGGCTCCTTCAGGGTGATTGTGTGCTCGGGCGCGGTTGGGCGATCGGCCTCGGGTAGCAATTCTTCAGTCGGAAGGTGAAGTGTAACCCGGACAGTGCGGCCATGACCGGGGGTCGTCCGAGCGGATGATGGGAGAGGATCAAAGGCCAGCGCCGAAAATTGGGATAAAATGGTTGAACGTTGGACTTGACGGGGAGTGGGCGGAAGGACGCTAACTGGAACGGCCTCAAGAGGGTCCGCCGGCGCGTCCAATTGAGATGGATTCCGGTCGGAGGAAATAGCCTTGACCTCTGGAGCCTTGCCGCGAGCGGTTGCAGTAACCCGCTCGGATGGTTGGACCGCGGATGTGGCCGATCGGAGTGGAGTCTCCACTCGGCGCCTCTTTTGTCCGGGTTGTTCCTCTCCCCGAGCGGAACCTTCCTCTTGGACAGTTGGTCCTCCGCTGGGGGTGGCTCCGCTTGCCACATTCTGATGAGAGGCATGAGCGCCCGACTCTTCCTGAGTCCCGCTCTCCCCTTCATGCGAGCCGACCGGTTGGATGCCGAGCGTCTCCATTTCTTTGGCTGCCGCGGCTTCGAGCACCGCCGCCTTTCTCTTCAGAATACCAGCCATCACCGACTTCATGACAATATTCGCTGCAAAGGCAAAAGGAAAAAATCAGTTAGCAAGCAAGGCAAATGTACAAAGTGAAAATCTTACCAAAGCCGCTCGGGAGAGGTGTTCTGATCGGACTCAGCCCGAATATGGACATAACACCTTCTGGAAGAAATTTGTTGATATCAAAACGCAGACCGGCAAGCATGTTGGCGGCGTGGAGATAATCCGGCCGGGTCTTGAACCTTTTGAGCTCTGGGGAGAGAGGAAGACCGACCTGCCATTGGGTTCGGAAGGGAGCCCGCTCGGGAAGGCGAATGTAGAAGTAGAATTCCTTCCAATGCTTATTGGAGGAAGGTAGTTTATTGAAGAAGACCAAGTCGGGCCGAGCCTGGAACATGTAAGTGTCCGGCTCGGATTGTTTGGGGTAATAGAAGTAATAGAAGACCTCCGGTCGGAGGGGAATGTTATGGATTTTAAAAAGGACGACAACACCGCATAGAAGACGGAAGGTGTTGGGAACTAGGCTTCCGAGCGGAATGCCGAAAAAATTGCAGACATCAATGATAAAGGGATGAATCAGAAATCGCAGACCGGCCGTGAACTGGTCACGGAAAACACAAAAAGCTCCGCGCGGCGGTTTGTGTGGCCGAGCGGAGTCTGTGGGTAGGATGATTTCAAGGTCGGAGGGAATGTCAAAACTATTAATCAGGACATCGGCGTCGCGCCGATCGAAGCGCGATTCCATGGTATAGTACCATGGGCCGAGGGTTTGGTCTTCGGGTTGAGAGGATTGGGCCATGGTCCGAACGGACGAAATTAAAAGAAAATGAAAGGATAAAAGGAAGAAGATGGCAATGAAACAGTACCCCGAGGAAGAAAACTTGGGAAAGAAGTGCAAAGAAAATGCTAGAACCAAAGAGAGAAAGGAGAAGAACCTTACAATGAAGAAGAAGATCGAGGGAAGAGCACCGGAGATCGCCGAAAACAGAAGCGTGAGATCGCCCGGAGTCTGGAACGCAAGAGGAAGCAGTGAACTCGCGCAGATGCAAATGCGGTGAAGGGGAGAAAGCGAAGATTTTATAGGGCGGAGCCCGAGCGGCCTCCACCGTTGGATCCAGGTCGCGAGAATCGGAGCACGAATCGTGTCATTCATTACGAACCGCCTCGGTCCCGTCAGAACACCACGCCGCCGCCGTACGATGACGGCAGCACCGCCACGTGACATTCAACCACTGGAGCGCATTTAATGAGCGCGTGCTAGACCTTAATGATGGAGATTGGCAAAAAATTCGAAGAGATGCTGAGTAATATTGGCATTGACTGGCGTTTTGTCTGCCCCTTGTTTCCGCTCGACCCAACTGATGGTCCAGTCAGTCGGACTAATCGCCTCCTTCGACTAGACTTGAAGGGGAGGCAAATGATTCGGCGGTAAGAACAGGGACCCCCCTCTGAGGGAAGTCAACACCACGTGGAAGTCAAAGGGCCGAATGGCCAATCGGAGAAGAGGAGACCGGTCGGCCGAACGGGGTCTCATCGGAGTCAAAGGCACCCGGCGAGGAGTCAGGGTTCCGACGCTCCTGTTGAACAGGATTGTACGGCCGATCGGGTATCCCACTCGGCCGAAGGCATAAGGTAGCAATACTGCGAACAGTCTCCACAGAGCACACTACCGGGAATCTCCTAAGTAGACCAGCACATATGACCGGCCGGACGCAAGGGGACTGCCGACCGGCCGGACACTCGGCATGGAGTAAGGAGAGACAAAAGGACAAGGAAACATCCTCTGACATCGGGTATGGCCAACGAGCGAGTCATACGCAGGATCTTATGACAGAGGGTTCCGCTGTCCCATCAGAGACGTGCTCGGACTGTAGCAGTATGGTGTCAGGCAAGCTTTTCTGACAAGCCCATATTGAGGTATGGGCTGAGGACACGTATTCGCCTCGGTGTGCGTGCGTGAGCCCCTTCCTAGCTCTATATAAAGGGCCTCACACTTCATCGGAGGTACGCATTCTACGATATTCGAAGTCACTTCCTTGTTGTCCACTTGCCTGACTTGAGCGTCGGAGGGTCGTCGCCAGGAACCCCTTCCCGGCCCGACTTCTTTGCAAGTTCGCTGGAGCTCCGCACGACCGGTCGGAGATCTGCGTCAGCCACTGGGAGAGCGCCACGTGCCCAGCGTCCGTTGATTCAGCGATTCGGACAGGATCAATATGCATTTTCTAAAAAATAGAAAATGACTTTTGGACATTCTCTATTTTTTCAGAAAAAGCTATCTATTGTTTTAGAAACAGACATAAAAAATACAAACCAAACACTATTTTTTAGAAATATGTATTTTTCATAAAATAGAAATGAAAAATGCACAAACCAAATGCACCCTAATTTTTGCAATACATGTCAGTAACTTAGCTAATCATTGCTGCTCGAGTTTAGATTTCTCTCAAATTAAATATGCATTCTAATAATAATGTAATCAGTAGAGTTGATTCAAATCTGGATAAGAATAACTCAAAATTATTTAATGGAAATAAGAAATTATTTTTTTAGAAAATTAGAAAAATAAAATAATCTTTTAAAGATAAATTGATAACTTAGATAAGATTATTAATAATTTAATCAAATCACAAAAATATAGACTTAGTTACAAATCTAAGATAAAACTTAAACTTTACAAACAAAGTTATAATCAAGTATGTTTTAATTATGTAACCATTCAATAAAAACAAATAACAAATCTAAATCAAATTTAAACTCAAAACAAAGATTTAATAATTTAGGGAGGTGTCAAATCAATTGGAACCCCAAAACATGATCTACTCGTTTGGGTTATAAAGACTTAGGCTTGATTGACATTTGATTAGTTAGACTAAGGATTTTCAGAAAGAAAGTAAAATGTTTAATTTTCTTAAAAGGTTGTCTAGAAATAGTTGTTGCACCAATATCCTAAAAGACCTCGTACCTCGCCACAGCCTGAAAGACGATTATCGAAATAAATATTTAACCGACTAACAATTAAACATTAGTCTAACTCAAATGTAAATCAATTCATAAATTTCAACTCAAAATGAAGATAAAATTAATAATCATCTCACAAAACCTATAAGATTCACTGTTTGAAATTTTAAAAAATGGTGAGATGAATTTAGGTTAAAAATGAGAATTACTTAAATCAAACCAGATCAAACTTAAATTAAACCAGATCAAACTTAATTTAAATCTAATCAAACTCAAATCAAATCTGATCAAACTTAAATCAAAACAGATCAAACTTAAATTAAATCCGATGAAACTCAAATCAAATCTGATCAAACTTAAACCAAACCAGATCAAACATAAATCAAATCTGATCAAATTCAAATCAAACTCAAATTAAATCAGATCAAACTCAAATTAAACTTAGATCAAACTCAAATGAAACTCAGATCAAACTCAAACCAAACCTAATCAAACTCTAATCAAACTCAAATCAAACCAAATCAAATTCAAATAAATTGATCAAATTCAAATCAACTTTAATATAATTCAAACTTAACAATTCTTCAAAATTCAAACATTTCCACAAATTCAGAGATAATATTCTTAAAGTTACAATCAATTTTAAAATTAAGATTAACTTAACAACATCTCCCACAAACTCATAAGCTTAATATATTTGATAACCTAGAAATGGTGAGATGGAAAATCAAAAAAATAGATAATTATTTTAAATATATTTTTAAACTTTTTTTTTCTTATTTGGACTCTAGGATCATAGTCATTGCTTACATTCTCATTGAAATTAAGGTAATTACTTAGAGTAATTACTTAAATGATTACTTAAAAATTATTTTATTTTTTTTAGAGAGGAAGTAAAAAGAGTTAAGTATTTTCAAAAAATATTTTTTTTCAAAAGGATAAAGTAAGTATTTTCAATAAAGTTATGTATCTTTTCAAAAGCACAACTAAAGCTAAAGCTAAATACCTTTTAAAGAAATTTTCTTAAAGTTAAGTAAAAGAAAGTCTTTTCAAAACTAGGTATTTAGAAATTTTCTTAAAGCTAAGTAAAAAAAAGGTCTTTTCAAAGCTATGTATTTAATTAAGTATTTTTATAAAAAAAAATTATTTTAAAGCTAAGTATTTTTTTAAAAAAAAATTAAGTGATCATTTCATTGAAGTAAAAGTTAACAACTTTACAAGTCATTTTTTTGGAAATACATTAAAAATTCATTTTTTAAAATTTAAGTACTATTTTTATAAATTAACAACTTTTCTCTTTACTGTGTATTTTTTTTTATATATGTTAAAAGAGGAGAAAATATGTTAAAAGTAAAATTAAAAATTTTAATTGAGAATGAATAATATTCAAGAGAGTGAGTAATATTTTTTTTATTGTTTGTCTTGAAAAATGTTTACTTGTTATCTGTTCTACAAATCTTACTTTATTTTGAATGGTTTTGACTTAACTTTGAGCTAAGTTGTCATAAATAAAAAAAAGAGGAGATTCTTGATTTTGGAAGCACTGACTAATCGAACTTATGTTTTGATATTTGACAAAGGTTCAAAGCTAAGTTGTGTTTTATTCTAACATTCGGGCGCCCGGGTCAGGGCCTTCAAGGGAGCACCAGGCAGGCACCCGGACAGTCCAGGCGTCCAAAGTTGGTCTAGGCGTCCGAATCTACAAAACTTATCTTCTGAGTAGTCCAGACGCTTAGAGTTTTCTCTCCTGTGCTACTCAGAAAACACTTCTATAGTCATTAGTAAATTGGAGGTGGTAAAAAAAAAAGGTAAAGAAGAATATAAAGTATCTATATATTTAAGTTCGTACTTTGTGCTCCATAGTGCTACAGTTTGTTATTGTTTTGCATGTACACAAGTTACAAAAATTAACGTTATCTCGATTCTTCTTCATATATATTGTAACATGCTAGCGAGTGTTGAATATTGGCATGGTTGGGTTGAGTTTTGGTAATTTATCAAAATATTACCCTTCAACTTTGCCATCCGACATAATAATATGAGATTTCAAATTTTGGAATTGAGCGTACAAGATGGACACTATTCAAAATTGATTGATGGACTAATTGGATCAAATATGCAGTCATGGAAAGCTCAACCTCAAAGAAATGCTATCAAACTTCGACGGTGGACTTAAAGACCTAAAGATACAATGTTATGTGTTATTTATGTCATGAAGGTTGTATGGAATGTAAATGTTGTATCTAATAGTAGTGTAGTTACTTAGAGAACATTGTATAAAGTCATGCGACGCTTGGCATTGGTTTTGAGTCATGTCTTAGATACTCTACACACATTTAGATAGGAAGATCTTGATTGGTGATTTGGGCTGATGAAGTAGCATAGAAAAATTTAAGAGCTCTTAAGTTGTTTGAAGGGCTGATTTCGGATTTGGGTTGACTGTCCAGCTGTGGAGGGTTGATAAAAGTAAAAAACAAAAAAACAAAATTCTAAAAACACACCGACTGTGAAAGTTGGTCGACTAATAGTGGAGATTTGCTCAATCAATTTTCAAGGGGTCTCTAGATTTTTGAATATTTTATCTCCCGTAGTTACTATTTGTTGTTGATCAAGTTTTTTGGCGGAACAAAATAGTTCAGCTATGGTATGAAACTCTCCTTTTGAGACTTTATTTTTTAAATGTTCTTTTGGGAGGGCTTTGCTCATAGAATCATCTTCCATTAGTGTCCTTTCATCTATGTTGACCAAGATCCCTCTCCAAAGGGTTTCTTTGTGATCAAGGCTTCAATCGCACATAGAACCCTCATGTTGGTAACTCCTCTCCTCACCTAGTCCATCTATATTTCTCTATAGTGAGATTGGTATCTTTGTTTCTTTTTACGCTTATTTTAAATCTTTCAAAAGATATTATAATCCTCTACGGTTGATCTAGAGGTATCATTATATTCAAGCAATCTAGGTTTTAGATTTGCTAAACTTGTAAGAGAACTTTTGCTCAGTCCTTTTTAGTAATTTTTTCTTTAGAAGTATGTCGCACTGACACAAAATGGGCCACGCAGTAGGAGTTACTTCCAAGTCACATTAAAAATTTTATTATGTGTTAATTTTACTTGCTTTCCACCGCATATTTCACACATCAACTGCATATCGCACATAAACACTCGAATCTAATGTTTATTTTGAGTTGCTAATTGTCAAAAATTTCCATTGTCTATTCACCCCCATTCAGGCCTTTACTATCCAAATAATTCACTAAATAATTGAATTAGAATTTTAGAGAAACAAGATAAAATAAAACATTATTTAAATTCATCTTCACGCATGCTAAAGCGTACCAAGGTCTGTTGAGGGTCATCATGAAAAGATACTCATGGACATCAATTGTTGTATAGGATAGATTGCCCTTGCAATACTGAACAATACTTTTTGGCCATGTTAGTGTCATGAGATTTCGGACCATGGTCTAAATAGTTGAACTTGAATCTACTTGGAATTTTGGTTCTACTTGCGACTATAATGCATAATGGCTTGAATGACAATAATTACAATTTACACGTATCCTTTTTCGAACAGTTTACATTTTTATACAATAGCTATCACATTGTGAGATCACAAATCACAGGAAATTTAACTTGGAACATCAGTAGTAGTTGTTGGTCACGTATGTGATTATGTATTTCTTTTATTCTTGTTAACAGCCCACGCAGCCAGTCGTTACTCCCTAGTATAGCCTATAATAAAAAAAAAACTATTTTTTATGTGCAAACTGTTGCATAACATTTAAATTTCATATTGCATGATCAGTGTATAGAAGCGGAGCCTTGGCACAACTAAAATTATTGCTTTGTGACCAACCTATTACAAAAAGCAAGGTAAGGTTGCATACAATGGATTCTTTCCCGAAATCCCGCATAACGGGAGCTTTATGTACCAGGCTGTCCTTTTATTACATTATCAGTGTCAAAATTTGTAAAGCTGGGTTTGATTGTTGACTATATTGCAGCACCTAGATTTAAAACCAGTCGCAACAGTAAGACCTGGAGAAATAACCGCATATTACAAGATTGCTAGTAAGCTTCATATTTTTCTAGTCTTATCATACAATATTATTTGCTCTAATTCTGGAACATGGAAAATTTTCAGGGCACTACAAATAGGCTTTGGATGAATTATTCGTCAGCCACAAGTTCAACTGAGTCATCATATTAGAAGGTTTCATCTACTTAATATTTATTGTTTCAAACATTTTTGTTCTCATTATTTTTTGTTTCTTCATTTTTAGAAGGTTTTTGCTCATTAAACAGATGACATGGAGATTGCTCCAGATTTTTTTGACTATTTTGAAGCAACATCTACTCTACTTGACAAGTATGTTCCTTCTTGATTTGCTAATTCTGTTCTTACTTTTCATTAACTTCCAGATATTTGCAACATACTGATTTGTTTGATTTGAAGGACCATAATGGCTGTTTCCTCATGGAATGACAATGGACGAGCAGTTTGTCCGTGATCCTCATGAGTCCCCTTTTCCTTTAAATTTGATACTGAGTCACTTTACAAGATGCCTTCTTGACTTTGTCTAGCAAGAGGGAGGTGTTGAAAGGTTAATTTTTAAAAATTATTGTTTATTATTATAGTTCATACTTCAAAGGAGCTCTCTACCCATCAATTTTTTTTCCTGGTCTTGGGTGGATGTTAACAAAATCTACAAGTTTTGTAGACTCTTTTCCGCATCCAAGGTTAATTAGATTAGAAAATTACTTCCACATTCATGTACTAGCATGCAAATAGTCACTTACCCAAAAAAAAACCGAATTAATCAAGGCTGTTAGTGTCAAATCAATACATTCAAACACAAACGACCACCAAACTTGATGGTCAGCATCATGCATCTCTTTAAAGTCATCATATGGCAACGATTACAACCAAAGTATCCACCCTCCTTTCTTGTTACAAGTGGCACTTGTGTTACCTCCTCATGCTTTCTCGCTCATAATTCAAATTGTTGGTGTTCCTAACCATTTTTGTATCAAAGCAACTAAGGAAGTTATGAGCGAAGCCATCATCCAATAATGATTAAGAGACCCCATGAGAAAATGAGGATCAAATGTGTAATCTAGTCGCAAGGAAGAAGTCACTGGTCGAACTCAACCACTGCTTAGTCCTAGTCCTACTGATTCACAAATTTGAAGCATCTTTCAAATCATCAAATGGAGATCATTAAAACCAAAGCATTCCCATCTTTTCTTGTTACAAGTGGCTCTTACGTTTATTTCCCTTCTTGAAAACCACTTGTTCAACTAAAAAATAATGTTCTTTCATTCTGCTATCCTCTACTGCACTACACAGAAGAAGAATCTACATTTTCTGGCCCCTACTCCCTACTTTGTGAATTATTCAAAGGGAAAAGAAGAGAGTGGAGGTAAAAAAAAACCCAAAAGCTTATTTGATCAAAACACAACACCTTAAAAGTTCTTTCACAGTCTCACCCTTACAAAACGATGCATCAAACCCAAGCCCTTTCCACTATCCTGAGACATTGTGGGTCTTAAAAGAGAAGAAACAAAGCAAGTTTTAGAAATCATCGTGCCCCCTTGATTTCCCCTAATTCCACGTGCCATATGATTAACCAAGTAGGAATAGAATAGAAATGAAAACCATCCCATCAAACAGATTTAATTCAAACCAATTTCTTTTTATAGGGGTCTCTCAGGCCCTTTTATTACAACATAGAAAACAAAACAGGTAGATAAATGACAAGGGGAAGAAAGATAAAATGGAGCTGAAGAAGGAATTAAAAAATAACTTCTGTCTTCCATGGTACTCTAATCTTCATAGCCTCTTTCTGTCTTGTTACACATATATACGCAATTGTAGTAGTACAGATATACTGAAGCTTCTGTACGTTTAGATTTTTTTTTCAATTTAGGTGCAATATTCTTCTCTTTTTTTCAGCTTTGTGTTTCTTTTTCTAATTTTAAATATGGTTCATTTTCGGAAATGGTAGAATCTCATTTCCAACTTTTGACCAGTTTGATTGTTTTTGTGTTATTAGACCAGCCAATAAGATCCATTTTCAAAAATAACAATCAAACTAAGTTTAATAACTTGTTTGACCACATATTGCATCCGTGGTAATGCAATCTGACCCTCTACCCCTCTCTCTCTCTCTCACTTTGTCACTACGCACTAGGAAGGTTTAGACAAAGACGTGAGTCTTGGGTTGATCATACTTAAACAGTAGATAATTGAGGACGGGCAGTTTATGCTAAGATATCTGACCAGCCGTATTAACTATTGTTCAAACTTCTGGTTTATGGCTCATGCAAATTCTAAGCACAAAACAAATAGTGTAGCATTATCAAATTCACTGCACATAAATTAATAGAAACTCCTCTTAGATGATAACAAACAAAAAAAATTAATGAAAAACATACTTTTAAGATCTTGAAGTAGGGTCTTCAGTTGAGCAGATTCTTCATCTTTATATATGTTTGTTTCTGATACATCAGGAAGACATTTAATTAAAGACGAAAACTCTCTCAAAATTGTTTTTGTGATATCAACTAAAACTGTATAGCAACTCATAATTATATGGTAATCCATGCATTTCTTATGGTTTAACCAAACAAAAAATTCATAGCATGATGACATTATAAAAGCAGTATATGCTGAAAGTGCTGCCACACTCATCATGTAGTTGCACAAGGTGTATGCAGTGACATCCTAAAATTTTTGAAAGTACAAATGACAATATAGACCAAAATGGTAAGTCCTTGCATAATCAAAGTACAGAGAATAAAAATCTAAATGAAAGTAAAGGTGCATGTTTCCATCTAGAGTATAGTATATTTCAAGTTAATACACTATCGTCTTTTATGTGCTCTCATTGGTACCATCAAAGCAAATTGAATTGAAATAAAGAAAAATCTATTTAATTTGAAGCTCAATTTACACCTTCTAATGCTATAATTTTCCCTTGTTGTGTGCTTATCTGATCAATCAACAAACGCATTTGACTTGTTCTCCGATTTTCAGATTCCACTTGTATACAATTGAAGCATGATCCATATCATGGGACAAGCAAAAAAATATTTTATATTGAGAGCAACAAAGTGTCAGTGACGCAACCATAAAAATCTAAGCCGCTGAGATTATCAATTGGACATCGTAAAAATATCTCGAGGCCAAATCATTGGTTTAAGTAACAAAACGTCTGGGAATGGTATAAACTGGTGTCTATGACATATTAACTACAGCCAAAAAATATATAACACCATATAGAAGACATAAAATACCAAATAAAATGGGACTACGATGTAAATAACAGAGATAATAAAGCATTTAATTACAACTGAAGTATCAATATGTAGGACAGTGTATCTTACAACAGCAGCCAAGCGCTCTGCATACTCAGACTGCAGTGAAAAGACGCACCTAAAGTCATTAAGTGTGAATAAATTAAATCAGGAAATATTTACAGTTCTCTGTCGAAGCATACTTGGTTATTGGCTTGTAAAATGTAAAAGCTTTCATAAGAAACAATAATCTAATAGCATGAATGAAAATACAATAGCATGAGAATGAATTTTCCATTGCAGAAAAAAAAAAATCATCGAGAAGAGATACACAATAACATTTATTTTCAAGGCGGACAGGAGGAAGAGGAAAGGAAAAATAATAGACACTTTCTTCCTTACAATTTCCACGAAGTAAACAAGATGAGTGGATGAATGAATAAAATAAATTTCTTTTCTTTTCCACTCACCTAAACTACTCCCTTTCTCTACTAACTCATTCCTTTAAAAGAAAAAAAAAAACGGTGAAGGTGTGTATATGATCAGATGATGCAGTCAATTATAGCAAAAGTTTCAGTGACAATATTAGAAGAAAAAAAGCAAGACTTATTTTCATTCTCCTAAAACCTCATACTATTATTAATCACTTTCTGCTCAAATGCCACGCTTCTATTCTTTCCACATATATTTAGTGGATGTTTAATCTGTCTACTTAATTTCAACGACCCCAATGCATAGGTTTCCAGAGATGTAACAGCGACGAAACTATTTATCATCCAGTGAGCTGGTTATTCAAAAAATTCAACCCTCAGAAAGACATTTTATCACCCTAAACTCTAAAAAAATATCATTGTTTGACGAATCCAAAATTCAAAAATTCCGTTTGCAGAAAACAAAAATATTTATCCAGACTAACACAGTCAAAAGAGCAACAGAAGCAATCAGATCAGCACGACCAAGTACCGGGAAGGAGTAGATTCAGCAAACCTGGATGTAGATAAAGGCCACGATTGCTATGGCAGAAGGATTCGGATGTCGCAGAAATGTCTTGGGAGCTGCAATCCCACGGGAAGTTTGCCAGCCTGCGATTCCGATGCTTGGATCGGCGGCAGGTCTTCGATCTCGCGAGACTGTTTTCCTGCTCGGCTTCACCGAAGAAAAAGAATCGATCGTCAAAGTCGACGAGGGTATTCGTGGCGCAAACTGAACCCGGCCCGATTAAATTATGAATAGGTTATTATTTTAATAATTTTTAAAAAAGAAGATACTCTTTTTTGGACAATATAAATAAATAAATAAATAAAATACTTTTTTAATTATATTTTTTGCCAAATGAAAATCTTTTTCCCTCTAAATTAATATTTCTTGAGAGGTTCATTCCACCTTCCCACTCTTATTCTCTTTTAAAACACTAAAAAAAAAAAAAAGTATTGTTGAGTTGAAACGTCTCTAAATTTACTATTGAATAGGTAATTTTTTTTTACACCTTAAAATATTTATATATCTTGAAAGAAAAATTCTCAAAACCCATGCATCATTTTCAAAATTTATTAAAGTGTCTCATTAAGTTGTATGAGAAGCTACTAGTAGGTGCCAAACATATATCATAAAGGTTCATAATGTATTCTCTTAAAAGAGAATAAAACAACGTAACCAACTAATGCAAAAAGTATGAAGTAGAATGTTTTGGATTATACTATCATTACTTCCTCACTGGTCAAAGCCGACTATTTTCTTTGCCCTGACACCTGCAACAATCAATATTATGAATTTAAAGACTTAGCATGTTCAAACTATGATATACAATAATTAATCCAAGTAATCATGTATTCTAAAAGTAGACATATTTTAAATAATTCTAAACTTAACCTCTTGCATTGCATAGATATAAACATGATTTTATCATTATGTCTAATTTCGTAACGATTTGCATGGCATAAATATAAATACTTTGTTAAGCAACATATATTCAATCATATGCACTAAAAAAATCATGCTAACCTCAAACCTGAAATCAAACATTCCTATAACATAAACATAAACATAGATTTTCATATTAAACATATGTTGAATAGTTTTAACCTTAACTACTTGCATAAACATAAATATGATTTTTCTATAAAAAGAAACATATATTAAATAATTCTAACCTTAACTATTTGCATAACATAAACAACCAATAAACCTCCAAACTACCTTAAATTAACATTCAATTTTTTATATTTTATTTTTTATTTTTACTTTTAAGTTTCATAAATTACATGAATTTAGATCATCAAGTGCCCCTCTTCTTTCATTCCAAAGTAAACAATATTATTTGAGCATATCTTGGCTAATAAATTATCTGACATAAGATAATAAAATATTATTTCTACATCTCATAATGTGGGGTGTCCTACCTGAAGTTTGAACGTTATGTAACATAACAAGGTGAAGACATAAGTAACAAGTTCAACTTAAGGAGTTTAATTTGAGCATATCTTAACTATCGGCTTCCAAATATTTCTCTAATCTAGAGAGAGTTGGCTCTATGCTTTTAGATTCGTTCTGTTGTTTGAATTCATTTTACAATCCAAGGTTACAATTGGTAAATCTAAAGAGCAAGTTTTCCCATCTTGATTCAATTATCTCAGACAACCAAATATTGATATTTTAGGTCTTCTGCAGTTATATATCATTGACATTCTGGTGACATTGAAAGGAAGTTCGCATATTGATAGATTATAGTGAACAATAATTCTAGGAGTACCTGATTTCGCGTTGTAGAGAATTGATGATTGGTTCATGAGCTTTGACTAATCAAGAAATGAAGGTTATGCCTACAATTTAACACCGGGATGATATATAATCCTGGAAACATTAGAATCGCATACCCACGAATAAGTTTATTGTGGCCCCCTAGGCCTGGCCCCACAGGGATCCTAGGAGGAGGTAAATCAGCGGTGAATGCTGGCCCGGGTAAAGCGTGGTGTCTCCGGAATTTAACACAGCCGGCCCAGATTATTCATCCAGTGCGCATCCGTGGACCTTCGACCCTACGACTCATTGTGCAAGGATGTCACGCCTTAACCGATTGATCCAGCCCGCGGGGGCCCACGAATAAGTTTATTGAACCTGGTTTTAGTTGTCAACCGTGTTAGACTTGACTGATGTTTGCCATTGGTTCTAGCTAGATGAAAAATTAATGAAGCATTTGGGTGGGTAATGTCGCTCATTTACCCATTCCTTACTAAAAAACTAGATGAGAAGCAGAAGGAAATTGATTGGGATAGACGAACTAGATGAAATCCGGTATAGTTAGCTCCAAATGGATGTGAGGATGAGGTCATTAGGAACAAAGCCTATTATCTAAGAACACATTTGGGAAGTTACCATGGACAAATCGAATCATGTAACCTCATGAGACGCGATTAAGTTGATATCGATTTAAATCGAAATGCATCCACCAAGCCTAGATCTGGAACTAAAGAACAAGATATATACCTAGTCGGAGGCGTGATCGCCAGGGTAGTGGTCGCCGAGGTCATGGTCGCCAGATGCGACTTCCTCGGAGGCGTCGCAGTCGGAGGCGTCGCCATAGGAGGCGTCGCCGTCGGAGGCGTCGCCGTCGCCCCCAGCTGCATTGTCATCAGCACGCCTCTGATTTTCGCGACGTTGGATCAGCTTATCGGCCACGGTCTTCATCAACGTCACCATGACGGTGCTGAGGAAGAGGTGAAAATTAGGATCCACCGAGAGTCTGTAGTAACCGATCACAACCTTGGTCTTAAGGAACATGAACCTATCCTTCACACCTCTAAACAAGTCTTTGAAAGGAGGAGGCATGATGATGAAGATGAAACCGTAACTCTGTTCTTCGAGGCAGCTCTATGTATATAAGGGAGGATTTGGTTCGGAGTGTTCAGAGCATCTCCAATACTTTTAAAGAAGTTTTTTTGTGGCCCCACTAAAACGAAGAAAGCGAATAAGAGCATCCCAATGCCAACGTGGCAAACGGAAGGGGAGCTCGTTTTCCTCAAGGAGCAGCCGCTTATTCAAATTGTTTTTTATTACAACGATTTTAAAAAATTTTGTTTTAAAAAATATGTTATTTTTTTACTGAAAAATTCTTATTATATATAATTTTTTTTTTACTGAAAAAAAAACATGCTGTTTTTTAATTTTTGATTTATTGGTATATTGGTTGAGGTTGCTTAGGCGATAAAATATAGATTTTTGAATAAATTTTTGATGCATTAAAATCTAAAATTTATGAACTTTTAGCATTTAATCTTAAATTTATAATTACAAAATATTTTTAAGGTGTTTTAAAATTATTTATTTGTTTATCGCTGAGCCGATTCAATTGGATATGTGGGTCATAACGAATTTAATTCGTCAAATCTGCTGTTTGGTATTATACTGACTAAGCAAATTTCTTTTCTCCCCTGACACCGCACACTTCCCCTCCCGCCTCTCTCTCTCTCTCTCTCTTCTCTCTCTCTCTCTTTCTCCCATTTAAATGACGATTCTATCCCTTTTTTTATTTTTTTTTATTTTTATTCAGTTTTAATTTTTAAATTAATTTTATTTATTATTTTTCATTAATATATATATATTAATTTTATTTAATTTTTATTTAATTTACTTTTTAATTAATTTTATTTATTATTTTCATTGATACTTATATATTTTTTTATTTTTTTTATTTTTTATTTAGTTTTATTTTTTAATTAATTTAGTTTATTATTTTTTCATTAATACTTATAAATTTTCTAATTTTATTTAATTTTATTTTTTAAATTAATTTTGTTTATTATTTTTCCATTAATACTTATATATATTTTTTATTTTTTTTATTTTTATTTAGTTTTATTATTAAATTAATTTTGTTTATTATTTTTAATTTTATTTAATTTTTATTTAGTTTTGTTTATTATTTTTCATTAATACTTATATATATATTTTTTAATTTTATTAAATTTTTATTTAGTTTATTTTTTTATTAATTTTATTTATTATTTTTCATTAATACTTATATATATTTTATTTTTTTAAAATTTTTATTTAGTTTATTTTTTAATTAATTTTATTTATTATTTTTCATTAATACTTATATATATATTTTTTTTAATTTTTTTTAATTTTTATTTAGTTTTATTTTTTAATTAATTTTGTTTATTATTTTTCATTAATACTTATATATTTTTTTAATTTTTTTTTATTTAGTTTATTTTTTAATTAATTTTATTTATTATTTTTCATTAATACTTATATATATTTTAATTTTTTAAAATTTTTATTTAGTTTATTTTTTAATTAATTTTATTTATTATTTTTCATTAATACTTATATATATATATTTTTTAATTTTTTTAATTTTTATTTAGTTTTATTTTTTAATTAATTTTGTTTATTATTTTTCATTAATATTTATATATATTTTAATTTTTTTATTTTTATTTAGTTTATTTTTTAATTAATTTTATTTATTATTTTTCATTAATACTTATATATATATATTTTAATTTTTATTTAGTTTTATTTTTTAATTAATTTTTTTATTATTTTTTCATTAATACTTATATATTTTTAATTTTATTTAATTTTTATTTAGTTTTATTTTTTAATTAATTTTGTTTATTATTTTTTTTAATTTTATTTAATTTTTATTTAGTTTTATTTCTTTAATCAATTTTGTTAATTATTTTTTATCAATTTTTTTTATTTTTTATTTTATATAATTTTTAACATATGTCAGAATCTCTCCATTCCTTTAAATTACCTTCCTAATTCGACATTTAAATTATCCTCACTCAACTTTTAACACATATCAGAACCTTCTCTCTCTTTAAATCATCTCTCCCTCTAACCTTTGACATATAACACATGTCAAAATCTCTCACCCTTTTTAAATTAATCATCCTCCAACTATTGACACTTGTCAAAACAGTCATTCCCTTTAAATTAGCTCTCTTCAACGCTTGACATATGTCAGAACTTCCCCTCCCTTTAAATTACCCCCCTTATAACCCTTGACATAGGTCAAAATCTCTCATCACTTTAAATTACCCCCCTTCAAACCCTTGACACATGTCAAAATCTTTCATCATTTTAAATTACCCCCTTCCAACCCTTGACATATGTCAAAATCTCTCATCCATTTAAATTACCCCACTTCCAACTCTTGACACATGTCAAAACTTTTCACTCTCTTTAAATTACCCATCCTCCAATCCTTGACATATGTCAACACACCCCTCTCCCTTTAAAATATCTCCTCCAACCCTTGACACATGTCATAACCTCTCCTCCCCTTAAATTGCCCACCCTTCAACTTTGACTCATGTCAGAACCTCCCCTCCCCTTAAATTACTCACCTTCAACTCTTGACACATGTCAAAACCTCCCCTCCCTTAAATTACCCACCCTTCAACTCTTGACACATGCCAAAACCTCTCCCTTTAAATCCTCCTCTCACACTTCATTTTTAGTCACTCTTCACTCACACCTCCCTCTACTGTTATCTCCCTCTCAGCCTCTCATTCTCTCTTTCTGAAATATAGTTATCTTCTTAGCCATTATTTTTTGTAATTCATAGAAGGAAACTATGGATGACTATTTGGGTTTATTTTCAGATAGTTGGTCAATTGAGAATGATGTTCCTAGTGGAGAGAGTATCTCCAACAACAATCATGATTAGATAGTCGAATTTACCATAGATCAGGTTAGTTATTCTCATTATTTTATGCATATTCGTTATTTATTTTATAAGTAGAGAAATTATATTAAGATTGGATAATGTCATACTTATACATCTTTGTTATATTTTTTTATATAGATATTTAAAAGTAGAGAAGATATGATAAATTGGGTAAAGACAATTGGTCTCAAGAATGATATTGTAGTGGTTATTAAAAATTCTGCTAATTTAAAAGGTGGCAAGCTACCAAAGTGCCATATTATGTGTGAAAGAGGTGGAAAGTATAAACTGTCACGATATCTAATTGATGGATAATCCTTAAAAAGAAATACTGGGACTAAAAAATGTGAATGGCCATTTGAGCTGCGAGTTTACCAATACCTCCAAATGGTGTGATGTGGGGTTTAAGGGTTGTCTGTGGTTTTTATAATCATCAATTAGCAGAATATATTGATGGTCATGAGTACCCGAGTAGCTTAAAACCAAAAGAGAAGGCATTTGTGCCTGACATGGCCAACAACACCACATCTCGTGAAATTCTTAGTATTTTGAAGGAAAGAAACCCGTCAAACACTACGGAGATCAAAAGTATTTACAATGTCATTTTCACAAATAAATTCGCTAAACGAGCCGGCTTAAATTCTATTCAGTATGTCTTAGACCAATTAATCAAGAAAGAATAGCTTCATAATTATCGTGTAAATCCAGACACCAATGAAATCACAGATATTCTTTGGGTTCATCTAAAAAGTCTAGAGCTGTCTGTCAACTTTTCATCCGTGTTAATCATTGATGTCACATACAAGACCAATGAGTATCGGATACCACTATTAGAGGTTGTGGGTATTACATTCACAATGTGAACTTACTCACTTATGTTCACATATCTTAGTAATGAGAGGACAGAACAAGTGACATGGGAATTAGGTACCTTGAAGAAGTGGATGATTGAAAAAAAATGCATCGTTGCCATTGGTGTTTGTTTCAGATCGGGATTTAGTACATATTGATGCCATTGAAACATGTTTTCATAATGCACGTCACATTCTTTGTATTTGGCACATAAACCAATGCGTAATGAAGAAATGCACCCCTATTCTTGGTCTGGAGTGGCAACATTTTTATGCATCATGACACTCACTCATTAATTCATCGACACAATGATCTTACCAGCAGAAGTGGGATGTTATGCACGAGGAGTATCAACAATTCGAGAGTGTTCTAAATTACCTTTGGGATACATAGTTACACCCTTACAAAGAGCGGTTTGTTTCAGCATGGGTTGATACATGTATGCACCTCGGGAGCAGTTCAAATCAAAGGTATAGTCACTTTATAGCTTTATTATTTATATTTTGTTCATTATTATACTATTTCAATTCTTTTCAGTATTAAAACACAATACATTTTTTTATTACAGGGCACCGTCTGCACATGCGAGACTGAAGTTATATTTGGTAGATACCATGTCATCCCTATAGACATCTTTTGAAAAAATACATAAGATGTTGAGAATTTAGTTCGGGGATATTAAAAAGTCGATCGAGAGATCTCTCAACATTCCATGCCATTAACATTTACATGATGACCTTTCAGTCAAATAAGGTGTCGAATTTCATTAGAGGCAATAGACTTGATTTCTGGTCAGCTAAAATGCGTTGAGGAGGCATCTCACCAGCTAGTCGGCAGATGCAATTATTTTATCAAAATTGTATACGGATTGTCATTCGAGCATGATCTTGCATATTACCATTACTTTTCCATTCCAATTCTACTTCAGAGTATCCACGCTCATTAGAGGAGATTGTCGATGCACGTACATCAGTTTAATGACGAGGGAGCACAACCTAACAGGACATCCCACGTTATTGAGATATTAGATAAGATGGATCCACATACGCGAGAGCATATGATAGACAAGTTTTTCGATATGATAGATCCATCTCTAAGTACAGTTCGAGCCCTTTCATACAACACAGAACATAGAGGTCGACCTACGGGTATAGATGAGCAAAGTGGACATCACATACCTTCTTTTACGTATGCATCCACTTCAGGATCTAGGATCTCTCAACCGACTATAACATCTCGAGAGAGAGGAATGTTATGATGTATACTAAAAACCTAATTTTTTGTAAATATTTATTTTGAAATAAGAATCAGAATTAGTCAAATGTCTGTATTTATATTAAATGTAGTTGTCCATTTAATTTATATTGTAGATAACATGGTGTGTGGTGTCACACAAAAGATCATGTTATCAGTTTTTATAAATTATAAATAGTAGCTCACGACCAAGATGGAAAGGGACAAACCATTGGAATGATCATAGTGTAATTTGGTATTAGTTTATCTTGACTATAAAATTACACTAGTACACTATGTGTGTATTGAGTATGACCATTTGAGGTAGTTTCTGTTGGAACCCCAAGGTTGTTTTGGTGTGATCAACAAGTTAAGTTAGGTCCTGTTTGTTTCTAACCTTGTGTCTAAGTGTGCAGGAGCTTAGGAGCACAGGTACTCGAGCGGAAGACGCAGCTAGCGAGAAGGACGGCACACGGTGCGTCTGAGGGACGAGGCGCTGCTGAAGAGTACACCGGCGGACGAGAAGGAAGTGCGCGCGATGGTTCCGAGGTACGAAAGCCGAAGCGGAAGATTGCTCGGGGAGCAAGAGACGCAGCTAACGCGAAGGTCGGCACGGGGTGCAATCGAGGGACGAAGTCTGCGGATGAGTACGCTGGTGGACGAGAAGGGACACGCGGCAATTCCGAGGGACGAGAAGCCGGAGGGAAGCACGCTCGAGAAGACCGGAAGATGGGTTCGGGTGAGCCCTATTCCGGATATCAGAGATCACCCAAATCAAGCGGATCCGGAGCAGAAGACCCGGACCGAGACGGGGACTTAACGGCGAAGTGGTCCCGGACAAAAAGTCAACTACAGTTGGCTTTTTGCTCCGGGGCGCCCGGAACCAATCCAGGCGCCCGGAATGCTTCTGGGCGCCCGGACCATGATTTTGACCAAGATCACGATTTACGCGATCTGAACATTGGGGGATAAAGTTTTATCCCCCCAGGGCGCCCGGAACCCTTCTAGGCGCCCCGACCAAGGCTATAAATATAGCCTTGGTCCAGAAGCTTTTCATCAGTTCAGAAATTGTAAACAACACTTGTGTGCTTCCACTGCTTTGATTAGCTTCCTTCTTTTTGTGCCTACACCGCTGTAAACGAGGCTTCTCCACCTGAAGGAGTTCTTAGTGCAATCATCTTCCTTGGATTAACAACCTCCCCGGTTGTAACCAAGTCAAATCCGGTGCCTCGTTTTTATGCTTTATTTTCTGCTTAATCTATTTTTCAAGTGTTAGCTTAATTGTTCGAGAAAGGGTTGTGTTTTATTCAGGGCTATTCAACCCCCCTTCTAGCCGGCCCAACGGTCCTACAGTTTCTTTTTATACTGACTGCATAAAAGAACGAACCTTTGTTATTATGGATGTGCGTACTCTTAATCTTGATATAATAACAAGCACATATACTTAGTATTTATTTCTTTAATTTATCAATGGGTGAGATTTAGTTCGTTAAATCAAGAGGCCCGATAAGTTGGGAAATAATATTATTTAGATGGTGTGTTATTGATTATAGAAGAAAATTGTGTCCTAATGATTTAGGTTGATGATGTCCTCAAGAGGAGCTCATAAGGATTGTCATGTAAACCCTGCAGGTGGACTTAGTCCGACATGACAATGAGGTTGAGTGGTACTACTCTTGAAACTAGATATTAATTAAGTGAGTTGTCAGTAACTCATTTAATTAGTGGACATTCGATATCTTAAACACAGGGAGATTAATGCACTCATGATAAGAAGGAGCTCATAATGTAATATGGGATTGATGCGGTAGTTCAATAATAACTTTTTAATGGTATGAGTTGTTATTGATGAACTTGAGTTGGGTGTTCGGGGCGAACACGGGAAGCTCAAGTTCATCGGGAGACCAAAACTAATTCCTCCTCTCGGTCCCTATTATAGCCTCTTATATGAAGCCTTATATCCACCCAAAGCCTAGCTTCTTAAAGCCTAAGACTAGGGCCGACCAAGCCTTGCTTGGTGCCCAAGCAAGGGGCCAACCAAGACCTCTTAGAGCCCAAGTAGTAGGGCCGGCCAAGGCATGCTTGGTGACCATGCATGGGGTCGACCTTAATAAAAGAGAAAAAGGGATTTTATTTAAAATAAAATTTTGAATAAAATCTTTCCTTATTTGATGTCATCTACATGGTTTTAAAAGAGAGTTTTAAAATTTAAAATCTTTTCTTTTATAGATTTTCTACAAAGGATTAAAAGAGAGATTTGAAATCTTTCCTTATTTGTAGTTATCTATGTTGTGAAAAGAAATATTTTAATTTTGGATAAAACTTTCCTTTTTGTAACCATGAATTAAAAGAGAAGTTTTATTTTAAAATCTTTTCTTTTATAGATATCCATAAAAGAATTTAAAAGAGAGAGATTTTAATTTATAAAACATATTTTTATAGCTATCCACAAAAGGGATTTTTAAAGAGAAGATTTTAATTTTTGATTGAAACCTTTCCTTGATTGAAGCTTGATGGGGTGACCGGTCATGACATGGATAAAAGGAAGATTTAATTTTTGTTATTAAACTTTCCTTTTTTAGCCATGTTAAAGAAATAAAAGGAAGTTTTATTTTTTTTATAAAACTTTCTTTTTTTGGATTCACCAAGGATTATAAAAGAGAGGTAGAGGGTGCCTTCATGAGACACACAACCTATTCTCTTGTTCCTCTTCTCTCTTTCTTGGTGGTCGGCCCTCCTTATTCTCTTATTCCTCTCTTTTGTGCCCGGCGGCACTTGAAGAAGTCCCTTCATCTTGGTGGTTGGTTGCTTAGTGGAGAAGAAGAAGAGAAGGAGGCTCTCTTGTCTAGCATCCCTTGGAGGTGGAAGGTGGCCGAAACTTGGAAGCATAGGAAGAAGGCTCGGGTGGCTTTGCATCTTGGAAGATCGTCGCCCACATGACGTCCAAGAGGTGAAGAAGAATACAATAGAAGATCAAGAGCTTGTTAAGGTACAAAGAAATATATAACTAGTTATTTGTTTCCGCATCATAACTAGTTCATGTTCTTTGTATTGATCTTAAAATACCAAACACAAGAGGCTATCGTTTTTAGGAATCGATTTTATGTTTCGATTTTGTGTTTCTTTTAAAGTTTCGATCTTGTAATTCGATTGTTCTTAGTAGTTAAACCTAAGGTTACTATAAGGAGGTTAAATATTGAATTTCTTTGAAAGGCTTTGTCTAGGAAATGGTGGATGATCTCATATCCAAGAATGCATAGTGTCTCACCATGTTTAACCTGGAAGTCAATCTTAGAAATAAATATTTAATCAACTTTGTAACATGGGTCGAACTTGGATCAATAATGTTAAGTTTCATTTGCGATCCAAGTCTAACTTCTAAGAACAGATAAGTTGAACTTGGAATTAATAATGTTAAATTCCATTTGCAATTCCAAGTTTAACTTTTAAAGAACACATGGGTAGCTAGGAAAAGTTCTATGCTTGTACAAATTTTTGTACAGGAAAACTAGGACGGTATTCCGAGTAGCAACCAACAAGGAAGACATGGAAGAGGGTCAGAGGTTTGTAATACTCAAACGACCCATGATCACTCTCCGGTTCCACCCATCCATGATATTTATATTGAGAAATTTTCTGTGCCTCTGCAGCGTTATATTTCTCACATTATTGATGTTCAACCTGATGGTCATTGTGGATTCAGGGCAATAGCTGCACTAATTGGCTATAATGAAGAAGATTGGTTTCAAGTACGATTCAAGCTTATAGAAGAGATTCAACAAAATAAGGATCTATATGATCAATTTATCCAGATCAAAATTTGGTAACTAATCTATTATTCTCATTGAATTGGTTCGAGTTGTGGGCACCAGAAATGTATTGGATGGACTCTATGCCTTTGGGAATTGTCATCGCATCAAGGTACAATTTTGTACTGCATACATTTGGTGAGAATGTTGGGAGTTATTTTACTCACTTGTGATTAAGAACTCCTCCAGTTCCAAACCAAGAGCATCGAGAAATAGCTATTGCTCATGTTGGCAATCACTTCGTACAAGTTTTCTTACATCCTCATTACCCTGTATCACCCATTCCAACATGGTGGTGGCAACATTCATCGTATGAAGCTAAAGGATGAGGCATTCGTTATAGTATGTGTGTTCATTTGTGGTATGAAGTAATAGGTACACCATTACCAAACACGTCGGGAGTAGAATTTGGAGACAATATTGATTAAATTTCTACTTTATATTTATCTGTATTTTTTTGTATTATTGCATGTACCCTTTATTTGAAAAAAAAATTGTTCATAAGCTATGAATGTGTTCACTATTAATTATTAGTATTTTTGTTAGTTTTAAATATATAATTTTTATTTTGATCCATATTTTTATACTTTTTAGAATTTTTACAAATAATAACTCCTAAATTTTATAATTAAAAATTAACAAAAGATTATAAACATAAAAAAATTATTAAAAAAATAAAATTGATAAAAAAACTAATTAAAAAATAAAATCAATAAAAAAACAAAACTTAAAAAAATAATAAATTGGAAAACAAATACCAGTATTTCGAAAAAATAATAAATAAAATTAATTAAAAAAATAAAATAAATAAAATTTATATAAAATTAAAAAATAAAATATTGATAAAAAATAATAAATAAAATTGATTTTAAATAAAACTAAATAAAAATAAAATAAAATTGGAAAAAATAGAGAGCTGTTTTAAAAAATAATAAATTGAATTAATTAAAAATATAATTAAATAAAAATAAAAATATACAAGTATGAAAGCTATTTTTAAATAAAATTAATTTAAAAAATAAAACTAAATGAAAATAATAAAATTTTAAAAAAAAAGAAAAAGAAATGATAGAAAAAAAAAATGGAACCGCCACATCAGCGGCCCCCCTAGAGCCGGTCCCACGGATATGGAGGGAGGTAAATGCAGGTACACAGGTGGAAAGTGCATAGCGGAGACGTTAACCCCAGGCAGTGACATCCCGGGGATCGACCCCTAGACCTTTCAGCCACAGAACCATGCACTCCCCATCTGTGCTAAAAAAAAAAAAAAATGATTGAAAGGTCATTTGGAACGGAGAGAGAGAAAGAGGGGAGTGGAAGGGGTGGTGTCAGATTTTTTTTGGAAGGGGGGATCCTCTAGATCATTTTTTGGAGTTGGATCCTCTAGATCATTTTTTACGTTCCAAAGGATGGTCTTTTAACATTCATTGGTAGGGATGCATAGTCTCCATCATTTTATAAGTGGGGGATATCCATCCCACTAATGAATACTAAGGATCATCCTTTGGACCGCTAAAAGTGATCCAGAGGATCTCTTCTAGGTCGTAAAAAGGGGTCTAGAGGATCTCCTCTGGCGCACCGGCGATGGGACCTACTCATGAGTTTTCAACTTGTCAACGAGGTCAGATCCTTTGGACCTTAAAATGCAGTTTAGAAGATGGATCACTTCATTCATAGATGAAAACTCATGGACCCTACCTATTACACAGGTAGATAGGATCCGTGGGATCCCACCTATTATCAACCCCTGGTCGAGTGGACTAGGGGTTGTGGACCAACAGTCGATGACTCTCTCGTCGTCGCCTCTACTTCTTCTCCAAGACATCTTCGATCCTGACTTCCCATCGCTTTGATCGCTTCGTCATCCCTCGACGTCAGATTTCTTCGACCTCATTCGACCTCATTCTCGACGCTGATCAGTGCGAGAGAAAATCCTAGACGGGCGCGTGAGAGATGGCGATGCCCTCACGCGTGTTTTTCCTTTTCTGCGGTTTGCGATACTATTTCTTTTTTTGTAAGGTAATGGTTAAATTACACTAAGCGAATCTAGGGGTGTAATCGAGCCGAGCTGAGCCGAACTCTTGAATGTTTGAGCTTGACTCGTTTATAATCGAGCCGAGTTCGAGCTTTATTTAACGAATATATTCATGGCTCACAAACTTATTCGAACTTTTATCGAGCCTAAACCAGCTTAATAAATATAAATTAAAATTAAAATATTCATTAAAAACTAAATTATATATTTAGAGAAAATTATATTATTCTTATTACAATTTATAATTTTATTCTAATAAATAAATTTAATATATTTGTCTATAATTTTTATTAGTAGAGTGTAAAATCTATAAATTTAATATCAAATTTATTATTATTTTTAATTAAAAGTTGATTCATGAGCTTAACAAACGTGTTCACGAGTTAACGAGCTGAATATTACGAAACTTGAGCTTGGTTTGTTTATCTTAACGAGCCTCATTAAATGAGCTCAAACGAACTTTTATCGAATCGAGTTTCGAATAGTTCACGAGCAGCTTGGTTCATTTATACCCCTAAGCGAATCTAGACATTGTTTAGGGCCTAGGAAATGTGTGTCTTTTTTAGTTCCGGCTAAGCCAGGATTGTGGGAGTGCCTTTTTATTCGTACAGGAGTGATAAATTCGTTCTTACTTTGTTCGTTCCAAGGTGGATTCTGGATTTTCCTATCTAGTTCATATGAAGGCTTTAAGGTTAATTTTATCTTGGTGGATTAGGAATTCTCAATTAATATTCTATCTATGTTGAAACTTTTCACTATGTTCTGATAGTGTTTTTTATTACTTTATTTCTAGAAGTATTTGAGTTTTATCTAGCATCTTTTAAAAATTTTGGAGCTATTGACATGCACTTCTCCGCCGACATCTAGTTACGATCTAGGTCAAGCTTAATGAGAAATTTGGAATAACTCACTGCTTTTCTCATTTTTATTACTAAAAGTATTTTGTGTAATGTGGTTGATAGTGATTTGTTATTTCTATTCTTGGACATAGTTGGGTTCATTGAGTAAGGTTTTATATCCATGTTTTCTCTCAGTTACGTTTAAGCTTTATCGAATTCTCGCCTTACCCCTAAACAGGTCATAAGACAAGCTGTAGTATTGTAAAAAACGATAAGATGACTTTAGAATTTATGACTGTGTGACCTTATTGTATGACTAGTTAGATAGCAAAGTTGCGTTAGTTAGTCCTTGATTTCAAAGCAATGGTCTCCACCAGGATTTTTTCATTGTTTCTGTTCTTGAACATAGATGGGTTTATTAAGCAAGGTTTTATTTCACTTAGTTTAAAGTTTTATTGAATTCCTGCCTTGCCCCTAATCAGGTTATAAGTCAAAATGCAATTTTCTGTACAGTGAATGTAACTTTAGGATTTATAGTTATAACCTATTGGATGACTAGCTGGATAGTAAGGTATGTAGCTGGATAGCAAGGTTGGTTATGTTAATCCTTGACTTCACAGCAAGGGTTTTGACCAAAATTTTTGTCTCAGGATATGATTCCCTTTGATGTAGCTTCTGGCTGAAAATTGTTTCCAAATCTAATGCCTTCAGTCTAGTTATTATTATAATTTAAAGGTTCTTATTTCATTAAATTGTTTCATAATTCTCGATTTCATTTTGTCTAAATTTCCAATCAACTTTATGATGTCAGATGAAATTTGATGTCCATGGTTGGAGTTTTGGATTTTGACTGGTATTTTTTTTTATACTAAATTTAGGTTAACTTATGTAGCTATTGAATACCACGCTGAAGCATGTTTAGGGTTTCTCTTTGATTTTGACTCCGTGCGACCTTGTTTTTTTTTCATCTTTTTGAAGAGAAATCTTCCATTCAAGTAAAATAATATTACTATGTTAAACAAATAAAAGAAAAAAAAATTGAGTGAAGTGAAAACTTACCACATATAAGCAACCAGACAATTAGCATATATTGACTCCAACTCATAAAAAGGTGGGATGTCTTCAATGTTCACAAGTAGTTCGTACTCATTGTCAAAGAAATCATGCTAAAAAATAATTGATATATTTTTTTCCGGACTGTCCAAAATACACTTAGAGTAATAGTACAATAAATGTAATGACCGTGGGACATTTGATGGCAAGACATGATTAATTCTTGCCATGACACTTTTCTTCCTTTGAGGCTTCTACAAATTGCAAATATAAACATGTTAGTGGAAAGTTCTATCTCTTATGTTCAGCATCTTAGTGGAAAGTTCTATCTCAAAGTACAGATTACATGTGTGTGCTAGCTCTTATATATCTTGTAATTACTAAATTTTATCCAACAAATACGTACAACCTTGAATCAAAATCTAAGAAGGTTTGGTTGGAAAAATCTAGTTAAACAACTATACCAAGCAAATGAGAAAAAAAATCAAAAAAACATACACTGAACAAATTAGAAGTTGAAAATTTGTGGTTGCTGAAATGAATCCACAAATAATCCCAATGAAGATTTAATAATGTGTGGACTGTGTGGTGCTCGAATGAGTAGGAAATTTACCTCATTTTTCATCACTACCCAACGTGCAGGCCAAGCAACATGGGTCCCTATAGCGTCACCAATAGTATCACATTCATTTGGAATGGGAAAGGGCAACCTTGCTGAATTCTCCACAACCTCATCAATCGAGACGCACATGAAATTCATGGGTAACGGGACACCATGAAGTAATTTTCCATCCCCATTGACATGAACAACTGTACCATAGGCCACAACGTTGGACTTCGATTCCAGTGATAGTGCAACTGGCATACCCGAGAAGATAATCAATCATGTCATAAATTGATGCACTCATTATTGCAATAATATTAAGTATCCATAATTAAGTACATATATACCTGCAAAAACTCAATCTTGCTTAAAACTTGCATGTCATCATCCACAACTGGGATACTCTTCTCTGGTTTGATCTTATCCTCACTCGTGGTAGGCAACTTCACCGAGCAACTACCTTTCTCCTCAAACTCAAAGTCGCATGCACCCTTTTTAAACATTTCTTCAAGTTTCTGTAAGTGTGCATCTTGTTCTACTATGCGTGCACTTTGTTCTGAGATTAGCTTCTTTGCTCTAACAACTCCTTTTGATGACTATTCCAGATTCTGCCAACATTAAAATAGAGAGTTGGAGTGATATGACCTCCAATACCCCTCACACGCCCAGCATGTTCTTCCGAATCTAGTGCATTTGTGAGAATATCTTTCCTAGCCCCTTCAAACTGCAGCTTTCCCTCCCTTTTTTGTTGCAAGTAATCATCCTGGCATACCCAAACAAACAAAATAGTTACTAACAACAAAATTAATCAATAAAAATAGTTATTCTTTCATGTATTGCATACAATTTTTTTTGCTGTCATTTTGAGATCATCGCCTTCAAATTCACCCTCCTTATTGGTCTGGCCTCTCTTCCAAATAATAGCTTGATTTATCTCATCATCATCACATAATCAGATGCCTACAAAAAATATGAATCATGTCATGTTCCTACAAAATCAGATTCAATAATAAACCACCAGCTTCAACATACTTACAATTTCGTCAGCGAAACGTGCATATCCTTTACGGGGCAGCCGATGAGGTTATACGTTCTGCCTTCTTCTATTCTTTTGATCATCACTTACTCTCTAGTTAAAAAGTAAAATCAATTAAGTTCACTATCGAGATTCAAAATATATATATACGAACTTTAATACAAATTCTCTGTGTTGTAGAGAAAAAATAGCAATATATGGAAGGTTCAAGGAAACAAATAGTTAGAGAACCTGACTATTAGAATTACACAAGGAAACAAGTAATGTTATCTGTTAGAAGTATTGTTATAACAATTATCTCTTCAATTAAGAAACAAAGCAAATGGAAGATAGACAACTAACTGAGCAATTTTCAGAAACATATTGTTTGTTTCTTCTCTACCTTGTTTTTTTTGTTTTTGTTTTTCTCTCTCTCTTTCAAATGACACAGAAAGGGGGTAATAAGTGTCTAGTTCAGAAATATTTTGTTTTTTATTTTTCTCTCTCTCTTTCGAATGGCACGAACAATTATAAAATAACTAAAAGAATTCACACACGAATGTGGAAGAAAATGCATGTCAAAATGATCACAGAAGGAAATTTTGAGAAAGAATTATCTGCAAGAATGAGGAAGTGTGACTTTATGTTATAACAAAATTAAATATTTCAAAAAGGAGTAAAAGTATGAACCCTAGCATCGAGTAGATTTGCTTAAGATAAAAATCCCCTAGTATGGATTTTTCAGAAGGTGGAGAACTGAAAATTTTTAAACTGACAACGAACAAATTAATCACACTATGTTAAATAAAGATCCTATTGTAGAACATTAGTTAAGGACCATTATGACTATCTTCTAAAAATTAAAATCAAATTTTGAATCTTATCCTGAAGTCGGCAGACATACGAGTTATTACAAAGGAACTCCAATTATCTTGTGAAATACCATAGCCAATCGGTGGATCTTTCAACTCATCAGGTTTATCTAGCTTGTTGAAAACAAACTTTTGAGTGAGAAAAGTTTTATATTGACGTCATTTATTATTTGCTGAATTTAAACATCCTTTTCTCCAACTTGGGTTAATATTGTACGCCAGCTGTAAAAACACATAAAAAAATTAACAAACACGTTAAATATAGCATAACCATTCGAGAGCTAATTTAAGTTCTCAAAGCATTCTAACTTACATTCACTGATTCCCATATTAACTCTTTAGCATCATTTGGCACCTGCTTCCATGATTTGTAACTTTTTGAGATCTTTTCTCGAGCAAGAACGTCAATGTAGCTTTGCATTTCACTCGCAAATTCTCTAACTGGCTGTCCAATTTTGTTGAAGCTAACATGCTTTTTAATTCCTTGAACCTTTAGCCTAACAAGTCTATCCATACGTGTATGCCCCTCGATGTTCTTATTGACCCCGTTTCTGTGGATTCCATTGCTGTTTGACCCTCGTAACTATTGTTAGTGGCAGAATTTGAAGTACTTTCTTTAGCCTTCTCAATCCTCAATAATCTCTTTACATGAGATGCCATAGTGTCCACAAGAAATGATGAGAACCTTAAATTCTAGAATATTGTCAAGCTCCTCGATGCCCCATTTCCTGCAAAAGGTAGCAGCCTGTTAGGCATTTGAATTACAAAGAAAATAAAGCGAGAATCAAGACAAACGACAGTTATATTACAATAAGAAAAATATGATAACAAAATAGATCAGTAAATAAAATTTACATACCAGTTAAACAATAGATTATACTTAATTATTGTCAATTCATGTTCCATCATAGCCTTCACGAACGCATGATGGTTCATTTTCATCTATGATGTCAACGTCCATTGATTCCATTAATATAAACGCTCTTGTAGAACTTTGATAGTGGATTGTAGCATTTTCCAACTCATCACCATCTATGTATTCCATGTAATCCCTAGTAGGAGTGGCAAGTACAACATGCCATGCAGGATCTTGAGGATCTTCAATGTAAAATATCTGCTTTGCTTGACTCCCCAAGATAAAAAAGTTAGATTTAAATTCAATTTTGTTGAGGTTTACCAACGTGAAACCAAGTTCATCAACTTTAATACCGCTATTATTCTCAACCCAATGACATTTAAACATCGGAACTTGAAAATTGTGATAATCGAGTTCCCAAATTTCTTGAATAACTCCATAGAAAGTCATGTCCGACACAATTGGATTTTTGTCCTTTGCACTAGCAACTTGCATTGTCTTTGCAACTAAGTTTACTCCGGAGTTTTGAACAGCTTGTGTATCATCGCGCTCTTTTATATGAGAAGTTACTCCATCAATCAAATAACTAGAGTACTTCATCACTTGATTGTTAGGTCCGCGCGCTATCCACTTCAATCTTTCTGATATTTGATAGGTGGAATTGCCAACTGCTCTCACACAATCACGTAACCAGCCAATAAATGTACGGTTATGCTCATCTTGTAGCTACTTTTTGGACTTGGCTTTATGAGGAAAGCTTGAGTTCAAAAATTCCATGTGCTCCCTAATGAAATGATTACGAATAAGTTAACTAATAGAATACTAATAAGTTAATTAGTAGAACGTAAGAACACTATAATCATTATATCAAAAAAGATAGGGAAAAATATTTTTCAAGCAAACACAACACTGTCACAATCTCTCTTTGCAAATCATTCAACTTTGAGACATCTATCACTTTATTACATAGCACGTTGAAGAAGCCACAAAACCGAGTGATAGTATCTCTAACATGTTTAGGCAAGATACCATGGATGATGACTGGAAGCAATTGTCGCATCAAAGTGTGATAGTCGTGTGACTTAAGGCCAATAAGTTTCAAGTCTTTCATCGACACCAGATTTTTAACATTGAATGAATATCCTATGGGGACCTTTATTACAAACAAAGAATTGCAAAGTTTTCTTTTTTCACCCTTAGTGTATAACAAGCCGCTGGCAAAAAGATTCTCTTCTCCCACATCTTCGGTGCCAAATCAATCCTCAATTTCATCTCCACAAGGTCTAGTCTTGCAGCTACTCCATCCTTTGATTTTCGAGGAATGTCAAGCAAAGTACTGATCAAACTTTCACACACATTTTTTCAGTGTGCATCACATCAAGAACATGTCGAACATGCAGATGTTTCTAATAATCAAGTTCAAAGAATATAGATTTCTTTTTCCAACATGATACAGCTTCGCCTTGCTTTAAATGAAATTTCCCATTCGCTTTTCCCGAATGATAATTAATTCTTTCAACTCGATCCAAAATTTCATGCCCAGTTAATGGTTTTGGTGCAGGGTTAAGCTCTGGGTTCCCATTAAATGCTTTTTTTTTCCTTCGATAAGGATGATTTGTAGGAAGAAATCTTCTATGGCTTGTATAACTCATTTTTCTACTATGCTTCAACCTTGTCGAATATGTTTCTTCACCACGAATAGGACATGCGCAATATACTTTCACAACATAACCTAGCATGTTCCCATATGCAGGAAAATCATTGATTGTTCATAGTAAGATAACCCTAAGCAATACATTTTCTTCTCGATGTGCATCATATGCATCAACACCTATATCCTATAATCTTTTCAAGTCATCGATCAGAGGTGCTAAGTAAACGTCAATATCATTTCCCAGTTGTTTGGGACCTGAAATCAACAAAGTGAGCATCATAAATTTCCTCTTCATACATAACCATGGAGTAAGGTTGTAAATGATCATCACAACTGGCCAACAACTATATGTAGAACTCATCAAACTATGAGGATTAATCTCGTTTGCTAATAAGGCCAATCTAAGATTTCCTGGTTCAGCAGAAAAATCTGGCCACTTGTGATCCACTACTTTCCAAGCGGGCGCATCAGCCGGATGACGCAAGTATCCGTCAAGTACTCTCTTATCAGCATGCCAAAACTCCTTACATATCTCCTTGTTCCGAAACAATCTTTGAAATTTTGGAATAGGTGGGAAGTACCAAAGGACCTTTGCAGGAACTCTATTTATCATAGCTTTTTTACCCAACTTCCACCTTGACGTCCGACAAATAGGACAATTAGTCAAATTCTCATATTCCTTTTGGTATAAGATACAATCATTAGAGCAAGCATGAATTTTCACATAATTCATTCCTAAAGCACATAAGCTTTTCTTTGCATCATACAATGATGAAGGCAATTCATTATCATCAGGAAGCATTTCTCCAAACAAACTTAGTAAATCTGTGAAACTTTTATCACTCCAACTATATTTTGCCTTCAAGTTATACAATTTCAAAAGTACATATAACTTTATAAATTTGGTACACCCCAGATATAAAGGTTTATCGGCATCTTCAAGTAGCTTATGAAATTGGTTTGGATTCTCTGCATAACTATCAAATGCAGCACGTACCATATCAATAGGTTCCTCGGCAAAAGATTTATGTTCATCTTTCATTGAGTTATTGATCGTAGATCTTTCACCATGCCAAATCCATTTATGGTATGTTAAATCTATACTATTACAATACAAATGTGCCCTTATAATGTCAACATTTCTCTTCTGTAGATTACCACATCTTGAACATGGGCAAGGTATTTCATTCAGATCGGTAGCGTTTTGCAATGCAAATTGCAAGAAAGACTCTACCCCAACCTCATATTCATGTGATAACATATTCTTTAACATCCAATCTTTGTCCATTTTTTTATAACTATCAGTCCGAAATATATATATATATATATATATATATATATATATATATATATATATATATAATAAAAAAAGAATAAGGGATAAAAAAAATAGTTGTCGTGAGTGGAAACTAACAATTCACCTCTTTGAGACCGAGTTAGGTTACTGGGGAAATGAATGTTACGTTTCTCTTGATTCTGAGTAGTATCCTTTGAGACCTTGTGTGATTTAAGAAAAACGAACCAAGTGTCTGGCAGGTAAGTGCCTATCACTGGGAATATTAGGAATTCAATTGTATGACTACTTAACTAGGATAGAGAATTGAAACTTGAAGAGTTTGAGCTACGTACTGCACCGAGCACAAAGGACTTATGCTTAAGTCATACTTAGGTTACTCCACAGTCATGCTTATCAATGAAACTAGTTGATAGAGTTAGGCGAATGCACTAGGGATTATGAAACACTGCAAGATTTCATGAACATAGTTTGTAGCATTTTGCTTGAGGACAAGCAAAGGTTCAAGTCTGGGGGTGTGATGTGCGCAAATATTATGATAATTTACGCATGTTTTAGCGCATATTCATTTGCTTTATACATATATATTCTTCGCATGATCGCCTCTTTTATCTTGTACTCATCATATATATTATTTTGTTCAGATATCTGCTCTTTGTTTGATTTTTTTTGTTGACAGGGATGACTTTCAGAACTTAAACAGGGATTATCGATGCACCAGAACAAGCCAGACAACACGGTCGTGTGATCCTGCACGGCCATGTGGCCAAACAGGAGAGAAACAATGCACGGTCATGCAACCCTGCACGGCCGTGCGGCCAAAACCGAGGCAGATCAGCACACGGGCGTGTAATCCTGCACGGTCGTGCCACCCCATGACAGAGACAAAGCTTTGCACGGTCGTGCAACCCTGCACGGTCGTGTCCCAGGAGCTCGATCCTAGAGACCACATGGTTGTGCTAGTTGGCACGGCCGTGCAGCGCATCCAGAGTTAAAAAAGGGCACAACCGTGCAAGTTGGCACGGCCGCGCCGCCGCGGCCGAACTCTAAGCTATATAAGGGTTTTAAACCCTTTTTCTTGGGGGAGGTCAAAAGAGGAGCGAGCCTTCATTTGGAGGATCATCTTGGTGTCATTCTACGCCGTCTCGGATCTCCGTCCAACGACCTTTCATCACCATATCTACTCCGGAAGCAGAAGATCAGACCCGAAGGCCACTCGTCGTCATTGATAAGCATACTTCTTCTTTCCCTCTCGTGTTTGAGAATTGTATACTTGTATACATTATGTCTTCGGATATCTCTCTAGCATCCATGGAGTAGATTCATTGTTCTAGGACCAGGGAGTAGTTGTGGATCGGTTTGATGTATACTCGTATTTATATTTATGCTCTTTGGATGATTTCACTACTTTGTTTCAATTGCTTATTAATTGATTGTGTAGAAATCTACTAACCTCGTAGAGGAAATATCTCTAGATCGTACACCCAAGGGACTCTAGTGACAGGGGTAACTAGTTCACAGACATCTAGGATACTTCCTTGAAAGGAGAGACAACTTCTCCTCAAGGAAGCGAGAGACCAAGCTTAGTTCTTTATCTCTATTCTCAAATACACCAATTAGAGTTATGATCTTATGATTTACCAAGGCGCCCTAGTAACAGGAGTAAACCGTAACAGGACTTCTTATGAACTTTCTCTATTTAATAGTTAAGAATAGTTATTTTAGCTTTCGGCGAATGCACGTTGAAGGACGAGGAGTGTAAGATAAAGCGTGACTCATCAATACCACCACAACGAAATTAAAGTCCTAGAACTTCTCATAACCAAGATCTCTTTTCACTAGCTCTCGTTTCTCCTTCCCGATCTCCCTACTTATATTAACTACAAACATTGGTAGTCTAGCTAACCCTAAGTGAATCATTGCTAGTGCTTATAACCAGTCTCTGTGGGATCGATATTTTTATTACTGACGACGAATCCATGCACTTGCGGATACGTAACACTCGACGATTTGGTGATGACCGGGTTTAAGGTCGCCGCTTGACCATTGATGGAGACTCGCGTTTAAGGTCGCCGCTCGATTGTAGCTCGCTTCATCCTCTGCCGGTATGCCATCAGCTGGACGGCAGCTTTAGCGCGTGCTTCGTCCACCAAGTCTAGCTCCAAGAGCCTCCACTCGGCGTTGTCTTCGTTGTAGTGTTGTATTCGATCGGATTCAACTCCGACTTCGATGGGGACGATCGCTTCACCGTCATACACCAGGTGGAAAGGAGTTGCTCCTGTCCCCTCCTTGGGAGTTGTGCGGATCGCCCATAGCACGTTGGGGAGTTCATCTACCCAGCTTCCTCCGACATGGTCGAGCCAAGCGCATAGGATCAGCAAGATCTCCCGATTGGCGACTTCGGCCTGCCCGTTGCTCTGAGGATATGTTATGGAGGTGAAAGTCTGTTGGATATCGTACCCTTCGCACCACTCCCTGAGTTTCTGACTGGGGAACTGTCTTCCATTGTCCGAGACGAGCCGACGTAAGATGTTGAACCGGCAGATGATATGCTACCAGATGATTTTCATGACCATCTGCTCGATAATTCTGGGCATCTGCTCGGTAACTCTGGTCAGCAAGAACTTCCACTGACCCGTCGCCACAGGAAACGACCCTACAATGTTCATGCCCCACAGCCCCACTAGTTGAACGGACAAGAGACTGTGGACGTCTTCATCTCCTCGGTCGGTCGGTGCGAGAGGCTGTGCTTTTGGCAGGACAAACATGTAGCCACCATTCGAGCGGCATTCTCCTGGAGGGTCGACCAGAAGTATCCGGCCAGGAGAATCTTCCTTGCCAATGAGCGGTCGCCTGGGTGTTCTCTGCAGGATCCTTGATGTACCTCTTGCAGTATGTAGTCGGCGTCCTCCGATCCGACGCATTTAAGAAAAAGCCTGGAGAAGGCCTTCTTATAGAGTTGATCCCCGATTAGGGTGAATCGGCCAGCCCTTTTCCTCAATAAGCGAGCCTCCTCCTGATCAGCTAGTGTAACTCCCGACCGCAAGAATTCTATCAGGCACGTCCTCCAATCATTCAAGAAGGTAAGTCCCTCCATCCGGTCGATATGGGCTACTAGGGATACCTGCTCGATCAGCTGTGAGATGACGATCGGCGATAACGAGCTGGCTGGTTTGGCCAACTCATCTGTAGCCTGGTTCTCCGACCGGGGGATCTTTTGTATGATGACTTCCCAGAAATTGGCCTTCAGCTTTTCGAAAGCTTCGACATAGAGCTTGAGACGAGTGTTACTTATCTCGAACGTCCTGGTCAACTGCTGGGCGGCTAATTGCGAGTCTGAATGGATGAGGACTTTGATGGCTCTGATGTGCCGAGCAGCTTGTAGGTCGGCTATCAGTGCCTCGTACTCGGCTTCATTATTTATTGCCCTGTAGTCCAGCCGAACGGACAATTGCATCCGCTCTTTTTGGGGGAGATGAGTAATATGCCGACCCCACTCTCCTGCCGAATAGACGAACCATCTACATATATCTTCCAAATGGATTTGGGCTTAGGATTTTGTACCTCAGTGACGAAATCCGCTAAGGATTGCGCTTTGATGGTCGTTCGAGGCTGGTATTAGATGTCAAACTCGCTAACTCCATCGTCTATTTAATTAGTTGTCCAGATGCTTCTGGATTTAGAAGTACTCTCCTAAGGGACTGTTGGTCATCACGATGATGGAGTGGCCGAGGAAGTACGGATGAAGCCTCTGAGCGACGAGTACCAAAGCATAAGCTAGCTTCTCGAGACCGGTATAGCGAGATTTAGCGTCTTTCAATATATGACTTATGAAGTATACCGGTTGTTCCTCGCCATTCTGCCTAACTAGTGTCAAGCCGACCGCATGCTCGGTTGAGGACAAATAAATTCTAAGTGGCTCGCTGACAGTTGGCTTAGCTAGTATGGGCAACGAATTAAGGTATTCCTTAAGTTCTTCAAACGGTCGATTGCACTCCTCGTCCCATTGAAATTTGGTGGCTCGGCGTAATATCTTGAAGAATGGTAAGCTCTGGTCAGATGACTTGGAGATGAATCGAGACAGTGCTATTATCCGACCGATGAGACGCTGGGCTTCCTTCAGATTTCTAGGAGGCGGTATATCCTGTAGCGCCTTTACTTTGTTGTGGTTTGCCTCAATGCCCCGCTCGATGATGATATAGCCCAGGAATCGCCCGCTTCTTGTGCCGAACAGACACTTGTTTGGATTCAGCTTGATTATGCATGTCCTGAGTGTCTGGCAGGTCTCCTTGATATCTGCACATAGGTCAGCAGCTCGGAGGGATTCGATTAGTATGTCGTCGACGTATACCTCCATGTTTCGGTCGATCTGCCATCGAAACACTTTATTCATCAACCTCTGATAAGTGGCTCCAACGTTCTTCAGTCCGAACGGCATAACGTTATAGCAGTACGTCCCGTCGGTCGTGATGAAGCTAACCTTCTCCTAATCTTCTCGAGCGAGCAACACTTGGTGGTATCCCTGATACTCGTCCATCATGCATATCAGCTCGCATCCAGCAGTGGAGTCTACTATCTGATCGATCTGAGGTAGCGGGTAGAAGTCCTTCTGGTATGCTTTGTTGAGGTCACGAAAATCGATACAGACTCGCCACTTGATGCCCGGCTTAGAGACCAGCACGACATTTGCATGCCAGCTCGGGAATTGAACCTCCCAAATATGGCCGACCTCTAACAGCTTCTCAATTCCCGCCCGGATGATCATATTTTGTTCGGCGCTGAAGTCTCTTTTTTTCTGCTTCACCGACTGAGCGTCTGGTAAGACATGAAGTTCGTATTGTGCGACGCTCAGCGAGATCCTGGGAAGCTCGTGCGTTGACCACATGAATTCATCATGGTTTTGCTGGAGACAGGCGATCAGTTCCGCCTTTTGCCCGGCTTCCCGATCGGACGCTATGAAAGTCGTTGCCTTCGCTCGGCCAGGATGGATCTGGACTTCCTCCTTTTCTTCATAGACTAGAGTAGGCGGTTTTTCAGTGATGGGGCTTACCTCTAGCCGAGGAGTTTTCTGAGTAGACCTAGCCTCGGTCTTGACCATCTCCACATAGCATCGCCGAGCGGCCAACTGGTCCCCCTTGACTTCCTCGACCCGGTCGTCTACCGGGAATTTAATCTTTTGGCTGTAAGTTGAGGTTGCTGCCCGGAACTCATTCAGGGCCGGCGGGCCCAGGATGACATTATAGGCTGAGGGGTCGTCTATCACAATGAAGTTTGTGGCCCTGGTCCTCCGGAGCGGCTCCTCTCCGAGCGATATGGCCAGTTTGGTTTGGCCGATCGGCAAAACCTCATTGCTAATAAACCCGTACAGTGGGGTTGTCATTGGCAGCAGCTCGCCTCGGTTAATTTAGAGCTGGTTGAAAGCCTTCTTGAATAGTATATTCATAGAACTGCCTGTATCAACGAAGATTCGATGAATAGTATAATTTACAATTACCGCTTGGATGATGAGGGTGGCATCGTGAGGGACTTCTACTCCCTCGAGGTCCCGGGGTCTGAAGCTGAATTTCGGGCCCGCTCGCCTTCTCCTGCTGCACCCTACCGCATGAATCTCCAATCGTCGCGCGTACGACTTCCTGGCCCGGTTGGAATCACTGCTGCTTTGTCCGCCGGCGATGATGTTTATCTCCCCCCGAGCAGCATTGCTCCTGTTTTCCTCTTTCCTAGAGGATGACCTGCTCCACTCATGCAAGGCTCGGGGATGATCAGTGTTTTCCCTATGCTGATGATGGTGTTGCCGCTTGGGTGATCTTCTGATGTTTTCCCGCTGCTCCGCGGGTTGGTGCCCATGTCGCTGTTAGGATGTATACTAAAAGCCTAGCTTTTGGTATAAACATTTATCTAGAAATAAGAATCGCATTGGTCAAATGTCTACATTTATAATAAATGTAGTTGTTCAATTAATTTATATTGTAGATAACATGATGTGTGGTGTCACACACAGAGGATCGTGTTATCAGTACCTTATAAATTATAAACAGTAGCTCACGACCAAGATGGAAAGGAACAAACCATTGGAAGGTCGTAGTGTAATTAGGTATTAGTTTATCTTAACTATATAATTATACTAGTACACTTAGAGTGTATTGAGTAGGACCATTAGAGGTCGTTTCTTTTATACTGACTTTATAAAGGAACAAAAACCTCAGTTATTATGGAAGTGTGCTCTTAATCCTAATACAATAACAAGCATATATATTTGATATTTATTTCTTTAATTTATCAATGGGTGAGATTTAGTTCGATAAATCAATAAGCCCGATAAGTTGAGAAATGATATCACTTATAGTGTGTGTTGTTGATTATAGAAGGAAACTGTGTCCTAGTAATCTAGGTTGAGAATGTCCCTAAGAGGAGCTCATAAGGATTGTCATATTAAACCCTGCAGGTGGACTTAGTCCGACATGACGATAAGGTTGAGTGGTACTACTCTTGGACTAAGATATTAATTAAATGAGTTGTCAGTAACTCACTTAATTAGTGGACATTCGACATCTTAAACACAGGGAGACTAACACACTCATAATAAAAAGGAGCCAAAAAAATGTAATTTGGGATTGGTGCGGTAGTTCAATAATAGTTCTCTAGTGGAATGAATTATTATTGATAAAATTAAGTTGTGTGTTCGGGGCGAACACGGGATGCTTAATTTTATCGGGAGACTAAAACCAATTCCTCCTCTCGGTCCCTATCGTAGTCTCTTAATTATAAAGTACTATACCCACCTATACCCACCTTCTTACCCATCCTATAGGGGCCGGCAAAGCTAGCTTGGAGACCAAGCTAGGGCCGGCCATGGTTTGGTTCATGGGTGAATTCATGTGGTCGGCCCTAGCTTGAACTCAAGCTTAGGTGGCCGACCCTATTAAAATAAAAAAGAATTTTAATTTTAAAATTTTTTCTTATGTGGATAACATGATTTAAAAAAGAGTTTAAAAATTTAAATATTTCCTTTTGTAATATTCTACAAAAGATTAAGAGAAGAGCTAAATCTCTTTCCTTATTTATAGATTAAAAGTTTGATTTTAATAAAAACTTTCCTGTTGTTAGTTTAAGAGAAGAGCTAAATCTCTTTCTTTATTTCGCCGGCCCTAGCTTTCTTTTCATGATTTAAAAGAAAGTTTAAAAATTAAAAATTCTCTTTTATTAGTTTCTACAAAAGATTAAGAAAAGATTTAATATCTTTATTCCTTATTTGTAGATTGAAAGGAGATTTTAATTTTTAGCGATAACTTTCCTTTTTGAAAATTATCCACATGTTTAAGAAAAAGTTTTTAATTTATATAATTTCCTTTTTATTAACCAATCATGAAGGGATAAAAATTATTGGAGAAATTTTTATAAATTTCCAGAAACAAATTAGGAAGTTTTAATTCTTGTTTTAATTAAAACTCTCTTTGTTTTGGGGAAAGAGGTGGCCGGCCATTGTAATTGAAAAAAGAAAATTGTTTTAATTAAAATAATTTTTCTTTTTCATGGCAAAAGAATTAAGGAAATTTTTATTTAAATTTTCCTTATTTGCCAAAACCAAGGATTATAAAAGAGGGGGTAGAGGTGCCTTCATGGTGAACGACTCTATTCTTTTTCTTCCTCTCTTTTCTTCCTAGGTGTGGCCGGCCCTAGAGGTTCCCCTTCCCCTTCTCTCTTCTCCTTCTTGTGGCCGAGACTTCATCACCTCTTGGAGACATAGAAGTGGCCGGATCTTGCTTGGATAAAAGGAGAGAAAGGAGGCTTGTTTCTTGCATCCCTTGGAGCTTGGTTGGTGGAAAAAGTTCTTCATCCTTTGGAAGTTTTTGCTTGGCCGAAACTTGAAGGAAGGAAGAAGAAGGTGCCTTGGTGGTTCTCATCTCGGAAGATCATTGCCCACACAATGTCCAAGGTTAGAAGAGGAATACGGTAGAAGATCAAGAGGTAATTAAAAGTTCACAAAGAAAGGTATGACTAGTAATTGTTTTCCACATCATACTAGTTTTATTTCTTTGTAAAAATACCAAATACAAGAGGCATGTGATTCTAAGTTTTGAATTAGTTTTTGATGTTGTTTTTTTTTGGTTTTCTTTTCGAACTTGTGCTTCGATTGTTCTTTTTGGTTAACCTAGAGTTAATTAAGGAAATTAAATATTAACTTTCCTTAAGAGGCTTTGTCTAGGCGGTGGTGGTTGCTCCCATATCCAAGAAGGTCATGTGCCTCGCCATGCAGTCCTGGAAGTCAAATTTGGAAATTAATATTTAATCAACTTTGTGACCTAGGTGATTTGGATCGAACGTGTTAAGTTCCGCAGGAGATCCAAGTCTAAACCTAAAAGTACAAATAAATTAAACTTAAGATCAAACATGTTAAGTTCCGCAGGCGATCCAAGTTTAATTTAAAAGAACACATGGTAGCTAGGAAAAGGTTCAGACCTTTGTATAAAATTTTTGTACAGTGGAACTGATAGATTTTCCGAGTAGCAACCAACAGTCGCCGGTTGGGAGAGGGAGATCAAAGCCGATAACCTCTTGGCACCAGTCGGGCGACTGGTGTCAACCCGCGATACTCGTGGGTGTTGTGCGATGCCGATTGGTGGAAAGAACATAACATAGCCGTCCATACCTTTCCTTTTGATTTTGGCCGCACGGAGACCACATGCTGTATGGCGTGCGCCCTCGTCTCTTGGTGCGGTCACACTCCTTCAGCTCTGGGCCCCCTTGGCAGCTAGTGGTTGCTCGGCAGTCGGCGCTTGCTTGGCGTCGAGGGTTCGACTGACGTTTCCTTCCTTCTTGCCGCCTGGGCCTCCTTCACATTTATGTACTCGGTAGCCTTCTTGAGCATGTGGTCGTAATCCCGGGGCGTATTTTTGATGAGCGACCGGAAGAAGTCTCCTTCGACGAGCCCCTGAGTGAATGCATTCATCATGGTCTCAGATGAGACCGAAGGGATATCCATGTCTACCTGGTTAAAGCGTTGGATGTACGATCGGAGAGCTTCTCTTGGCCCTTACTTCAGAGAAAATAGACTAACGCTTGTCTTTTGGTAGCATCTGCTTCTTGCGAAGTGATGTAGGAAGGCCGTTCGGAAGTCCTTGAAGCTTCGGATCGATCCGTCTGGTAGCCTTCTGAACTAGCATTGTGCCGAGCCGGAAAGTGTGGCGAGGAAGACTCGACACTTCATGCCATCTGTATACTGATGAAGAGTAGCGACATTGTCGAACTTACCTAAATGGTCGTCCGGATCAGTCGACCCATTGTACTCTTCGATCGCCAAAGGAGCATAGTGCCTTGGCAGAGGGTCTTCAGAATTTCTTCAGAGAACTGCCTGTTGATCTGCTCGGGCGAGGCGTTGCATTGGGGCGCCTTGCCCTTCTGCGCGTCCCGAATGGGCGCTTCATCTAATGAAGACCCTCGCTCTTGATTCGCTTGCACGATCTCTGAGGGCGTTTGAAATAGGGCCCGATAGAAGGGTATCGACGGGGGCGGAGCCTCCCCATGCGTACCGGTCGGCAATCTATTCTGTCCCCATATGGAATATTGCTCCGGTAGATCTTCATGGGTTGCTCGACCCCCTACTGTTGAAGTCGCTTGCTGTGCCTGTCGATCGGCCAGCGTTTTCTGCTGCTGCTGCTCGGCTATCTTTGTCGCCCGGGCTTGTATGAGCACGTCGAGCTCCTCTTGGGTGAGCGTCACAGTGTGCAGTCGTCCAGTTTCTTCCATCTTCTCTGCTCGGATGCAGGTGCGTTCCCACAGACGGCGCCAAATTTGATCCTGTTTGAAAATCGAGGCGGTGGATGCTGGGGATGTGGCACTCCTGTTGACTGTGCGTAGACTCCGTATGATGTGATCCTGCAACCATAAAACGTCAGTGTCGAATCAGGGAGGGGTCCCTGGCGTTGGCCCTCCGACGCTCAAGTCAGTCATCGGCGATGTGGAAGCAGGGAAGCAAAGTAGCGAACGCAGCAGAATAACAGTAGCTATAGTAGAAATCGCATACATCCGTCGAAGCTTAAGACCCTTTATATAGAGCTTCCGGGAGTGCACGTGTACGCTTCTCGAGGCATGCACGCTCCTCAAATCTTTCCCTGAAAAGACATGTCAGGAAAGCGTCCCTGACACCATACCTTAACGGCCTGAGCATATCTCTAACAAGACAGTGGAAGCTTCGGTCGTACGATCCTCTGTCTGACTATGCCGCTAGTCATGCCATCTGTCGGTGGCACGGATTCCCAAGAGGATATCTCCATATCCTCCCTTTATCTGCTATTAGGCCAAGCGGAAGGGCCGCTTAGCCATCCTATATCCACGCAGTTGCCGTAATGTCTTTGGGGCGAGCGGGATGGCCGCTCGGCCAACCTTCCACTGTCCGAGCTCCGTTGTGATGCCGAGCGGGGTGCCATGCTTGAATATCGTCCGCTCGGTCGTGTCTCCACATTGTTGGTTCCGAGACCGGATGTAGGTCTGAGTGGGCTATCCGCTTGGTGTATGCTCTGCTGATACTTTGGTTCTCTGAGCATCAGAAGCTCAGTGCGCGGCCGAGCTGTGACGGATGCTCCTTATTCCAATGGGGCAAGTGGGTTGTCCGCTCAAATGATGATCTAAGATTGTTGATCGTCTTGACTTTGGCCCCATAATGACCTTCGATGGGGTGGACCCCGTTTATCACCGAATCCAAAATATTTATAGGAATGTGAACGTTTACTAATTTATTTTTCGGTGAAAAATTTTTGTGGCTGGATCAATTTTTTTTAATTCAGATTTATGAGTAGGTGTAAAGTAATATATTTTGTTTGATTTAGTATGGTTTCAATAGAATTTTCAACAAAACATCACGTATTTGAGCAAAGATTATATTAAAAATATAATATATTACATTATAAATTATTCAAAATAAATATCAATAAAAGTATTATTTTATATAAAATATATAAAATCTCCCGAGAACACGCGCTCTAATATAATAGTTATATATATATATATATATATATATATATAATTTAGACAAATCTATCATCACTTTAATAAATTCAAAATAATACCAATAAAAAAATATATTTTAATAGAATTATCAAATGGGCCGACCTACCAAAATTCACCCTCTAATGACTCATGACGAGCCAAGTTGGGAAATCCTTAATCCAATCTAATGGTTGCGGATTAGACGAGCCACTCACAAACCTACTAAAAAAGTAAAAAAATAATAAAAAAAAATTTAAATTTGGCTTGTGGATTAGACGGGTCACCCACGAACTAATTAAGTTTCCATTTTAATTTTAAATTTTCAAAAAAAAAAAAAAATCATCTGAACCTATGGGCCAATTCAAGCCCACAACGGGCCGATTTGCTTGGCCTTGCAACCCGCAAATTTATTTTTAAATAAGTTAATAAAATTTCAAGCCAACTAATTTTAATTATTTGATGGGATCGCATCCAATCTAAATTGTCAACCAAATTTAATTAAGATGGAACCATAAATCTATTCTAAAATTAAGATAATTTATATATTGAAAAAGATTTATTTTATAGATTGATTTGATTTGCAAGTAACCAATCAAAATTAAACTAAAATTCTGTCCTCACATTTGGCGGAAAATCTTGATAAAAATTCTAGATGCCTGACTTTTTCTTTTCAATGGCAGAAGCGTCAGTTTGCCTCTATTTGCTTGAGCAAGCTATTGCTAATTTGGGCGTATATTTTATAATATATGTGAAGCACAAGCTCATTTCAGAGTATAAATCTATAAATAGCCTGGAGAAACTATAATCCAATTTCAGAGGAAGAGAATTAGTAACAAGAAGGAGATGATAATGGCTTCTGCAAGTGTGGCCGTGGCTAGCAACAGATTGAAAATTTCTTCAACAGATTGTGTATACTCCATGGCAGAGAGACAAGCTCCAAAGTCTTGTCTCATACTCAGAGTTCAAGCATTCAGCATTTCTGAAACCTTCTCCTCTCTGAGAAGACAGAAACGGGTAAGTAATTAAGCCCTCTCAATTATAGGTTGACTCTGAAAATTTTTCTTCCTTTTGTTTGGGTTGGTCAGTTTGGATGGATTGGGCGGATCTAAGTTGGGTGGTGCAAGTAGGTTTGGCTAGTCGAGTTGATCGATTGGGCTACCATGGATTGAGTGAGCTAGACGAGTTTTAATGGCAATTTTAATGATGTTTAGGTTGCATTTATTCCCTACATTACTGCTGGAGATCCTGATCTTTCAACAACAGCAAAGGCTTTGAAGATGCTGAGCTGCTGTGGGGCTGATATAATTGAGTTGGGGTTGCCATGCAATGCCCCTGTGTTGGATGGACCTGTCATTCAGGTTCTTAGTTAATCCTTTCTCAAATAGATCATTGATTCTGGAAACTTTTTTATTGACTAAATGCTTTGATTTGTGGAGGCATCCCACAAGAGAGCCCTGGCTAGCAAGACAAATCTAAAGGCAGTCATCTCCATGCTGAAGGAGGTAATGCAGACTAGTGTTTCAGGAAATTCAGGAAGCCATCTCATTTCGCAAAGCTTTTAAGCTAGAAATCTTCTGCAGGTCGTCCCACAGATCTCTTGCCCAGTTGTGATGTTCTCCTATTATAATCTGATTTCAAGCTCCAGAAGCCAGTGGTTCCTGTCTGCACTAGAAGATGCTGGTGCACAAGGTGATGCAAAGGCCATGATCATTTATACACTCCTTAAATTTGAAGCTTTGTGTTATACAGAAAAAGAAAATTGTACGTTGTCCTACAGGGCTTATTGTGCCAGACCTTCCCTTTGAAGATGGTGCAACTTTAAGGAGAGAAGCTGCTGAGAAAAATATCGATATGGTAGGTTCTCATCTCAAATGCCCTCAAGCTCATGCATCTGATTGATTGAAGTCTAATTAAATGTGTAAAAGGTTCTGCTAACTACACCTGCCACTCCAAAGAAGAAAATGAAGGCTATTGTTGATGCTTCTGAAGGATTTGTGTACCTTGTGAGCATTCATACAAAGCTGATCGGTCGATCAATAAGATACTGATTGAATTGATGGAGCAACATTCATAACCAAGTTTTCTTCCTCTCTGGCCTCACAGGTAAGCTCTGTTGGGGTTACTGGCGCCCGCGATATTGTGAACAGTAAGGTACAGTTTCTCCTCAAGGAAGTTAAAGAGGTGAGTCTCCGATCGATCATCGAAAAGAATAATGCCTTCTGCTAATTAGTAATTTTGTAGAATATATGCTACATGAACTTATAACCTTTTTCACAGACATCTCGGAAACCTGTTGCAGTGGGGTTTGGAGTATCAAAACCACAGCACGTCAAGCAGGTCACTCTAATGAATTGCACTTGATGAACTCATCCATTGTATTTGTAGGACACCAATCAACTCTGCTCTGCAGATTTCATCATGGGGAGCTGATGGCGTGATTGTCGGTAGCGCCATCGTCAAACTGTTAGGCGAAGCAAACTCCGGAGAAGAAGGATTGAGGCATGTGAAGTACTTTGTGGCATGCTTAACTGCTGCACTTCCTTTAGGGAAGAATGAAAACTAAAGATACTTGATGGTATTTGACAAGTATTTTTAAGGTATATGTAAATATTGAATTTGGGACATAGGAGAATGCTATGAAATGGATAGATTCTAAAATGAATTCTTTGTGAAAACAGACATACCAATAATAAAATTTATAAAATATTTAGTTTCATTATTCCCCTCAAGGGAAAATTTTGATAGATACTTTTTAGACATTTAATGAATATTTCAATTAAGCTAGTTGAGAGATATGACAAAGAAATAAAATAAAAAAGACTTGATTAATAAGGATAAAATGAGATAATATTAATTAAAAATAAATAATAATATAGGAGATCTTAGGATAATCCATGTACCCCACTTAATATAATAGAATAGAGATTTATTGTTCGTTGCATTTAAGTTCTAAAATAAAATGCAAAATAGTTAAGTGAAAAAAATTTAAAACGTGCATTTACCATTATTTAAAATTCTGATAGAATTTTTCATATAATATGATCCGGCGATAAGAACAGGGATCCCCTCTGGGGAAGTCATCGCCATGTGGAAGTTAAAGGGTCAAACGGCCGACCGCAGAAGGGAAGGTCGGTCGGCAGAAGGGGGTCTCAGCGGAATTAAAAACGGCCCGACGGGGAGTCGGGTCTCCGACGCTCATGGGGAACAAGGTCGCCGGGCCGATCGGGTAGTCCGCTCGGCCGAAGACATAAAATAGCAACATTGCGAACAATCCAGAGCACACGACCGGGAATCTCCCGAGCGGACCAGCACATACAACCGGCCGGACGTAAGGGAACATGCCGACCGGCCGGACGCTCGACATGGGGTAAAAGGAGAAAAGGACAAGGGAACATCTTCTGACAGCGGGCATGTCCGACGATTAGGCCATACGCAGGATCTTATGACAGAGGGTTCAGCTGTCCCATCAGAGGTGTGCTCGGACTGTAGCAGTATGGTGTCAGGTAAGCTCTTCTGACAAGCCCATGCTGAGGTATGGGCTGAGGACACGTACTCGCCTCAGTATGTGTGTGTGAGCCTCTTTGCAGCTCTATATAAAGGGCCTCACACTTCACCGGAGGTACGCATTATCTGAGATTGAGAGCCACTTCTTTGTTGTCCACTTGCCTGACTTGAGCGTCGGAGGGTCGTCGCCGGGAATCTCTTCCCGGCCCGACTTCCTTGCAGATTCGCCGGAGGTCCGTACGACCGGTCGGAGATCCACGTCAGCGGTTCGGAGAGCGCCACGTGCCCAGCGTCCGTTGATTCAGCGTTCGGACATGATTAATTTGGCGCCGTCTGTGAGAACGCTCCTGCATCCGAGCGGAAGCAATGGACGAAGCTGGACGACCGCACTCGGTGATGCTCTCCACAGAAGAGCTCGACGCTCTGATCGAGACAAGAGCCGCTAAGCTTGTGGAACAACAAAGACAGAAGTCACAAGCCGAGCGGATTGAGCAGCAAGCAACATCAGCATCAGGGGGTCGAGCGGAAGCACCGCAGGCCACGGTTCCATTTCATCGGGCCCTATTCCGCACGCCTCCTGAAGCCGCAGCAGTGAATCGTGATCGAGGATCTTCATCAGATGAAATACCAATGCGAGACAACAAAAAAGGCAAGGCCTCCCGAGCGGACACCTCTCTCGAGCGGGTCAATCGCCAATTCTCAGAGGTCACCCTGCGGGATCCTCTACCAAAGCACTATGTGCCCCCGGCGATCGGTGAATACAACGGAACCACCGACCCGGACGATTATTTGGGTAAGTTCGACAACACCGCTACTCTTCATCAATACACAGATGGAGTGAAGTGTCGGGTTTTCCTTACCGCCCTCTCGGGATCGGCTCAACGGTGGTTTCGGAGGCTGCCGGACGGATCCATCACGAGTTTCAAAGACTTCCGCACGACCTTCCTCCACCACTTTTGAAGCAGTCGGCGTTATCAGAAGACAAGCGTCAGCCTGTTCGCTATCAAGCAAGAGCCCAGAGAGCCGCTCAGAGCTTATATCCAGCGATTCAACCAGGTGGCCATGAACATTCCAACGGCCACCTCAGAGACAATGATGAACGCCTTTACGCAAGGCCTAGTGGACGCTGACTTCTTCCGTTCGCTCATTCGGAAGCCACCCCGAGACTACGATCATATGTTACACCGGGCCAATGAAGATATCAACGTGGAGGAAGCCCAGGCGGCCCGAAGAAAAGAAGTCTCAATTGACCGGCTAGCCTCTGCCGAGCGGAAGCCTGTCACTCATCAGGAGCCGCCTAGAGGACCGCGGGCCGAAGCAGTCCGCTCTCACCATGCGAGGTCCCATGTCCAAGAGGTAGCTGCCGAGCGGCCCAAACCAAAGAAGAAGGTATGGACCCCCATGTTCTGCTCATTCCACCGGACGAACACACACAATACAAGAGATTGCCGAAGCCTTCCCCTGATCGCTCACCCCGTTCCCCGGAGTAGCGGCCGTCGATCGCCATCATCCGACAGGCGACAGAGACCTCGTGAAACCGATCGGATGATATCCGACAGGCGACAAAGACAGACTCCCGAGCGGCATCATACTCCGAGGCGTGAGAATCTCCGGATGTCTAGGGAGCAGCCTAGACCGTCCGCTCGGGAAGAAGAAAATAGAAACAACACTTCCCGAGGCGAAATCAACATTATAGCTGGCGGGCCGACCGGAGGCGACTCTAACAGAACAAGGAAGGCGAGCGTCATGCAGCTTCAGATCCATGCGGTCGGCTGTAGCCAGGGAAGGGCGAGTGGACCCGAAATCAGCTTCGGGCCCAGGGACTTGGAGGGAGTCGAAGTGCCACATGACGACGCTTTCCTCATCAAAGCGGTAATAGCTAACTACACTATTCACCGCGTTTTCATTGATACAGGAAGCTCAGTCAATATCATATTCAAAAAGGCCTTCGACCAATTACAAATTGATCGAGTCGAGCTGCTGCCCATGACAACCCCCCTCTACGGGTTTACGGACAATGAAGTTCTGTCGGTCGGACAAGTCCGACTGGCTATTTCGCTGGGAGAATAGCCGCTCAGAAGAACGCGGACAGCAAACTTCGTCGTGGTCGACTCTCCCTCAGCATACAACGTCATTTTGGGACGACCGGCGCTCAGCGAGTTCCGAGCGGCTGTCTCCACCTTCCACCAGAAAATCAAGTTCCCGGTAGAAGATAAAGTGGGAGAAGTGCGAGGAGACCAGCTGGCAGCTCGGCGATGCTACGTCGAGATGGTTTGAGCTGAACTAAATTCCGCTCGGAAGGCACCGCGGATCGAGGTAAACGTCATAACCGAGAAACCACCCTCTTTGGTGTATGAAGAAAAAGAGGAAGTGCAGATTCACCCGACCCGATCGGAGGCCACCATGTTCGTTACGGCCGATCTGGAGGCGACCCAGAAAGAGGAAGTGATCAAATGCCTCCAGAGAAACTGTGATGTCTTCGTCTGGTCGACACATGAGCTGCCCGGAATTTCGTCGAGTATAGCGCAGCACGAGCTCCACGTCCGACCGGACGCTCGGCCGGTGAAGCAAAGAAAAAGGGATTTCAGCGCTGAACAGAATGTCATCATCCGAGCGGAGGTTGAGAAGCTCCTGGAGGCCGGCCATTTACGCGAGGTCCAATTCCTGAGCTGGCTGGCGAACGTAGTATTAGTCTCCAAGCCGGGCAACAAGTGGAGAGTGTGCATAGATTTTCGGGATCTCAACAAAGCGTGCCCGAAGGATTTTTATCCTCTGCCTCGGATCGATCAACTGGTGGACTCCACAGCTGGCTGCGAGTTGATATGCATGCTCGACGCCTATCAGGGCTATCACCAAGTGTCGCTCGCCCGAGAAGATCAAGAGAAGGTTAGCTTCGTTACAGGCGACGGTACTTACTGCTACAATATGATGTCGTTCGGACTGAAGAACGCGGGAGCAACCTACCAGCGCTTGATGAACAAAGTGTTCAAGGAGCAAATCAGACGCAATTTGGAAGTGTACGTGGACGATATTCTCATCAAGTCCGTCCAATCGGTCAATCTCTTTAAAGACATGGAGGAGACTTTCCGAACGCTGAGGGGGTATGGAGTTAAGCTGAACCCTCAGAAGTGTCTGTTCGGAGCAAAAGGCGAACGTTTCTTGGGCTACATAGTGACCGAGCGGGGCATCGAGGCAAATCCCAGCAAGGTGAAAGCATTGCAAGATATGTCGCCCCCAAGGAATCTGAGGGAAGTACAGCGCTTGACCGGTCGGATTCATCTCGAAGACGGCCGACCGGAGTCTCCCATTTTTCAAAATCTTGCGCAAGGCCACCAAGTTTCATTGGGATGAAGAATGCGATCGGGCGTTCGAAGAGCTGAAGACGTACTTGAACTCTCTACCTGTGCTAGCCAAGCCAGCTGTGGGTGAGCCTCTCTGTATCTATTTATCTTCAACTGAGCAAGCAGTAGGCTCGGCATTAGTAAGGGCGAGCGGAGAGGAACCTGTGTATTTCTTAAGCCATATTTTAAAAGACGCTGAATCTCGCTACACTGGGCTCGAGAAGTTGGCTTTTGCTTTGGTCCTCGCCGCTCGAAGACTTCGCCCCTATTTCTTGGCACACACTATCATCGTTCGGACAAACAGCCCTTTGGGAAGAGTGCTGTTGAATCCAGAAGCGTCCGGACGGCTAATCAAATGGACCACGGAGTTGAGCGAATTCGACATTCAGTATCAGCCCCGTTCGGCGATAAAGGCGCAGTCCTTGGCAGATTTTATCACCGAAGTGCAAAGGCCAGAGCCCGAAGCGATGTGGTAAATCTTTGTGGACGGATCGTCTACTCGGCTCGGGAGCGGAATTGGCGTGTTATTACTCTCTCCTCAAGAAGAAAAGATGCACTTATCCGTCCGGCTGGATTATAGAGCTACAAATAACGAGGCGGAGTATGAGGCCCTTATAGCAGGCTTGCAGGCCGCCCGGCATGTGGGGGTCGGTCGGGTGACGCTGTATTCAGATTCACAGCTTGCCGCCCAGCAGCTCTCAGGCACTTTTGAGATTAACAACGCTCGGCTCAAACTCTATGCTGAAGCCTTCGAAAAGCTCAAGTCCAATTTTAGAGAAGTCATTGTCCAGAAGATACCCCAAGCGGAAAACCAGACGGTAGATAAGTTAGCCAAACTAGCAAGTTCAATAACGTCGGTCGTCATACAGCAGCCAATTGGACAAGTATCTTTGGTGGCACACGTCGACCGGATGGAGGGTCTAGCGTTTCCGAGCGATTGGAGGACAGCCATCATAGAGTTTCTGCGCTCGGGTGCGACACCTTCCGATCGGGATGCTGCCCAGCTGTTAAGAAGGAGAGCCGGTCGGTTCACACTCATTGGAGACCAACTCTACAAGAAGGCTTTCTCTCGCCCGCTTTTGAAATGCGTGAGCTCGGAAGACGCGGCATACATCCTCCAAGAAGTGCATTAAGGATCGTGCGGAGGGCATCCGGGCTGACGATCGCTGGCTAAGAAGATCCTGCTGGCCGGATACTTCTGGCCAACCCTGCAAGCAAACGCCGCTCGGACTGTCGCGACGTGCCTTTCCTGCCAGAAGTATCACAACTTCTCCCACCGACCGGCGGAGGAAATGAAAGCAGCTACCGTATCCTGTCCGTTCGACCAGTGGGGAATGGATATTGTGGGTCCATTTCCTATGGCGACCGGTCAGCGGAAGTTTCTACTAGTGGCGGTCGACTACTTTTCCAAATGGGTGGAGGCCGAGCCACTAGCCAAGATCACCGAGCAGATGGTCAAAAAATTTATTTGGCAGCATATAATCTGTCGGTTCGGCATCCCTCGCCGGCTAGTATCTGACAACGGACGACAGTTTGTCGGGAAGCAGCTCGAAGACTGGTGCAAAAGTTATGGCATTGAACAGTACTTTACTTCCGTGGCGTATCCTCAAAGCAACGGCCAAGCGGAAGTAACCAACAGAGTGTTGGTGCGGTTAGCACTAACGATTTAACCCAGGTTTTGATGAATGACAAATCAGGTTAAGTTAGTTTGTTATTGTCTGACACTTTGATCAAGTGTGCAGGAGAAGCCCAGACAAGTCGACGGGCTGACCGGATGTCTGGCACAAAGTCCAGCTAGGTCGACGGGCTGATCGGATAGCTGGCGAGAAGTCTAAGCGGGTCGACGGACTGACCGGACGCTTGGCGAGAAGTCCAGCTAGGTCGACGGGCTGACCGGATAGCTGGCGAGAAGTCCAAGCGGGTCGACGGGCTGACCGGACGCTTGGCGAGAAGTCCAGACGGGTCGACGGGCTGACCGGACGTCTGGCAGGTAAGTGAGGTAAGTCACTGGAGGGGAGTGACTGTGAGGACGCGTTCCCGGGAAGGGGACATTAGGCGTCGATCCGGCTTAGATCCATTTCGGATGTCTAAGTCGAGATCGTGACTAGATTCCGGTCTCGGAAAGACGGAATCTAAGTCATACTCTTTTTATTTATTTGTTGAACTTTAACTGTGCTGACAATCTGTGTTGCAGGATATACATTTGCCTCGGACTAACTTTGTTTTGCAGGAAAAAGGAGTTTTCTGGAACAAGGTGGTCCGGGCGCCCGGAGGGGATCCGGGCGCCCGGAAGGCGAATTCTATCCAGCCGAGTCGTCGCCACGTGGAGCATCATGGTTTGTGCAGCTGCGTCACATTCCAGGCGCCCGGAAGGGATCCAGGCGCCTGGAACAGCATATAAAAGAAGCCCCAGGCAGGAGCTTCAGAATCAATCAATCAAGCTGAGAATTCTTCTACTGCTGGTCTTGCTGCTCAACGTTCAGTGCGACGCCAACAAAGCTCCGACACTACGCTCCATTCTTTTCCCTTCTTGTCGGTATTTTGTTTTTAGTTTTCATTAGCATTCACTGTACGGTTCTTTTGTAATCATTATTTCGAATTACTAGTGATTGCCCAACGAAAGTGGTCAAGGACCACGGGCCTTCGAGTAGGAGTCGTCACAGGCTCCGAACGAAGTAAAACAACTGTGTCTATTTTACTTTTCCCCTGCGCTTATACTCGATATTTTCGAATCGATATTCTCCCCCCCCCCTCTATCGAATCTAACGGTCCAACAAGTGGTATCAGAGCAGGTACTGCTCTGATTTGGTGCAACCACCAATCAGACTGGGGGTGATTTTTTTGGTTTTCAGTTTTACACTCAAAACTTGTTTATCATTTTTTTTGCAATATCAATCTAGATTTTTTTTACTATTTTTTTCTTCCCGCACTACTAATCCAAGACCAAGTCTTGGGATATTTTTTTTCGGTTATTTACCTGTGCACAGAATGTCCCAACAAGAAGGATTTAGCACGGTGCGACCTCCACTCTTCAACGGGGACGACTTCCCGTACTGGAAGAAGCGCATGGAGGTCTACCTCAAAACAGATTTCGACCAGTGGATGAGCATTACGAGACCCTACAAAATTCCAGTGGACAACACCGGCAATCTAGTAGATCCTGAAGACTGGACAGCAGATCTGAAGAAAAAAGCATCAACAGAAAATAAGGCGATCAACACTCTACAATGTGGATTGACAAGAGAAGAACTGAACAGAGTCGGTCCACACAAAAACGCTAAAGAGCTATGGGACAAGTTGATCGAGCTGCACGAGGGAATGAACGACGCCAAGGTAACAAAACGAGACCTTCTCTTAAATAAAATTTTTAATATAAAAATGCAGGAAGGTGAAACGGCGAATCAACTACACGCGAGGATCAAGGACATCCTCAACGGGCTCCATGCGATAGGCCACCAGATGGAGAACAGAGACTTAATAAGGTACGCATTAAACGCCTTTCCACGTAATAGTTTGTGGGCATCAATAGTAGATGCCTACAAAATTTCTAAGAATCTTTCTAACTTAAAATTAGATGAGCTTTTCTGTGAATTAGAATTACATGAACAAACTAATGCTGGAGCCGAGAAAGGTATAGCTCTATTTGCAGGTTCCTCCAAAGAAAAGAAAAGCAAGCCTGAAAATGAAGATGAATCTGACCAAGACTCCGAAGACGAAGAACACCTGGTGAACTTGGTAAGAAAAATGTTCACCAGGAGAAAGAGGAGCTTCAGCAAAAAGGACCTTCAAAAGATCAGCTCTCCCTCAGAACAAAAGAACGTGACTTGCTACGGCTGCAATAAAAAGGGACACTACAAGAACGAATGCCCAAAACTGAAGTTCGACAAACCAAAGCCAACCAAAAAGAAAGCACTGAAAGCAACGTGGGACGACTCCTCGGACGAATCAGAAGAAGAAGAACAGAAACATCAGAGCCACCTCGCACTGATGGCCCGCGAAGCCGAAACAGAAGACGAGTCGGAAGATGAAGACGGGTCTGAACCCGAAACAAGCCACGAGTCCGTACTCGTTTCCGAAGGCTCGAATGAGGTATACTTTAATTTAAACAAAAAATTTTTTAGAATCATCTCCTGTTTGAATAGTAAATTAACTAAAGTTGAAAATGAAAATAAATCACTTCTTGAGGAAAATCAAAACCTCAAGGAACAATTAAAAAATTCGAATCCAACTCAAGATCTAACACTTGAAGAGGAAAATCTATCGTTAAAAAATGATGTTAAAAATTTAAAAGAATTACTAGAAAAATTTACAACAAGATCAAAAAATCTAGACTTAATCCTAAATAATCAAAAAGCATGTTATAATAAAACCGGACTGGGATATAAGTCGAATTCAAATAAAACCTTCAACTCATTAATAACCCAATACAAATCAACCAATCTAGCTTGGGTTCCGAAAGCGTGTCTGACCACGCAAGTAGGACTTAATCAATATTATATACCTAAAGAAAAAATACATTATATAAAATCGAATAAACCAAACCAAAATCCAAAATACAAACCTAAATCAAATTCAAAATCTAAACAGTTTGAAAATCAACAAAATTATCACCAAGTTAATCATAACTATAAAAAGAATCGACACAAGCCTAAAATCAAAACTTAAATTAATGGCCAATGATTCAGGGGGAGGCTCCAGAATAGCTGGCACCTCCAAAACTAACTTACCCGACAGGGTAACTCAAAACTAACAAACCCGGCAGGGCAATTAGAATTAGAGACCAAGTTTAACTTGAATCATGGTATTGGTGAAATTTTTTGGATGATAGTACGTTAGGGAAACTTGGGCATCGCATGTCTAGAAAGATATGGTTTCGATCTGGTGCATTTGGCCAAGTGGAACTGACCGAAACTACCCTTAAACGAATCCTAACCAGTTAGACCAAAATTTAGTACTAAGTTCCGTGGATAGGACTATTCGGAAAACCTCGAAAGGTTGGTTATTTCTAATGATGTCCTTGTGACTCACCAAGCTTAGAAGTTTATCCGAAGAATGCCTATTTGTGGAAACCAAAGCTAAGTCTGAATCTAACACAAGTTAAACCAAAACTCTGTAATCAAACTAATTTCATCTCACAAAATCATAGGATTCCCTGATTGATAATATAGATCGGGTGAGATGAATAAGGCTTAAATTTTAATTTTAAAGTTTTTAAAACTTAAAAATTAATTTCAAACTTTTAATTTTAACTTAAAAATTATTTTCAAAATTTTAATTTTAAACTTAAAATTTATTTTCAAAATTTTAATTTTAAACTTAAAAATTTATTTTCAAAATTTCAATTTTAAACTTAAAAATTAATTTCAAAATTTTAATTTTAAACTTAAAAATTATTTTCAAAATTTTAATTTTAAACTTAAAAATTATTTTTAAAATTTCAATTTTAAACTTAAAAATTATTTTCAAAATTTTAATTTTAAACTTAAAAATTATTTTTAAAATTTCAATTTTAAACTTAAAAATTATTAAATTATTTTCAAAATTTTAATTTTAAACTCAAAAATTATTTTCAAAATTTTAATTTTAAACTCAAAAATTAATTTCAAAATTTTAAACTTAAAAATTAATTTCAAAATTTTAATTTTAAATTTAAAAATTATTTTCAAAATTTTAATTTTAAACTAAAAAATTAATTTCAAAATTTTAATTTTAAACTCAAAAATTAATTTCAAAGTTTTAATTTTAAACTCAAAAATTAATTTCAAAATTTTAATTTTAAACTTAAAAATTATTTTCAAAATTATTTTCAAAATTTTAATTTTAAACTTAAAAATTAATTTCAAAATTTTAATTTTAAAACTCAAAAATTAATTTCAAAATTTTAATTTTAAACTTAAAAATTAATTTCAAAATTTTAATTTTAAACTCAAAAATTAATTTCAAAATTTTAATTTTAAAACTCAAAAATTAATTTCAAAATTTTAATTTTAAACTTAAAAATTAATTTCAAAATTTTAATTTTAAACTTAAAAATTAATTTCAAAATTTTAATTTTAAAACTCAAAAATTAATTTCAAAATTTTAATTTTAAACTTAAAAATTAATTTCAAAATTTTAATTTTAAACTTAAAAATTAATTTCAAAATTTTAATTTTAAAACTCAAAAATTAATTTCAAAATTTTAATTTTAAACTCAAAAACTAATTTCAAAATTTTAATTTTAAACTTAAAAATTATTTTCAAAATTTTAATTTTAAACTTAAAAATTATTCTCAAAATTTTAATTTTAAACTTAAAAATTATTTTCAAAATTTTAATTTTAAACTTAAAAAATTAATTTCAAAATTTTAATTTTAAACTTAAAAATTATTCTCAAAATTTTAATTTTAAACTTAAAAAATTAATTTCAAAATTTTAATTTTAAACTCAAAAATTAATTTCAAAATTTTAATTTTAAAACTTAAAAATTATTTTCAAAATTTTAATTTTAAACTTAAAAATTATTTTCAAAATTTTAATTTCAAACTTAAAAATATTAATTTCAAAATTTTAAGTTTAATTTCAACTTTTTAAAAAAAATTCAGTTTCAAAATATTTAATTCAAAATTTTAATTTCAAAATCTTAAAACTTAACTCCAAAACCTAAAACTCCAAAAAAAAAAAAATGCAATAAAAAACCAGGGGCGGGCGCCCCTGGTATTCCCCTCCGGGGTGCCCGGATGGGGATCCGGGCGCCCCGCCCTAAATCAACCCCGGGCGCCCAGAGTCCCCTATAAATAAGGGACAGCAGGCGCCCCCAATCTTTGCACCACTCACTCTCACTTTTGCCAAGGTTCACTTTGAACCTCAGCGCGAAAGTACTTTTAACTAAAATTTTCTTACGGTGAAGACGCTGTCGCGATTCAACCGAGGTCGTCAGATCTATATTTATCGATGGCTCCTCGGTAAAACTTCTTCCCCTATCTGAAATTTTAATTGAAATTATTTTTGCAAACTTTCTTAGAATATTTTTTTTAACAGTAAGAAACGAACAAATACTGGTGCTGGACCCTCCAATGCTAGTACAGACCCTAGGTTTCCCATAGACGACCTTAGGATTAAGTTTGAGTCTACTATTTATAAGGCCATTAGGACTACCTAAATAGATAGATCGTTCTTTCTAAGGTCATGTCCCTCCGCTTTAGAGGTTATAGGCCACTATAACTTAAGGAACCTTGTCGAATGTACTAGTCCAATAAACATAAGTCTGTGTGCCGAATTTTGCAATAACCTAGTGAGAGTGGACGATCTCACATATACCACTAGGGCAGCAGGCACTGATATCGTATTTTCCCCTACGACTATCCGAGAGTTTTTAGAGTTGCGTCCATTTACTTGCTCCTTTTTGTGCTATCCTCCGAGGGATCTACCGTTCGAAGATCCCTACTCACATATTACTCTCGATACGAATTATTCGTATTTTTTCGGAGGAGAGAGAGATCCCACTATGACACAGTTTAGGTCAGTAGAACTTCGAGTCCAGGACTACGCTCTTTATAGGGTTGTAGTCCTTTGCATTTTACCACTGACCACTCGGGACATCGCTGTGATGCGCCCATTCCATTCGTTCTTACTTTATGCCTTGATTCATAGGTTAGACATTGACATCAACCTACATATCTTCTCCACCATCATCCATTCAGCTGGATTTGTGACTGACAGTCGAGTCCATATACCATTTGGTCACATTCTGACAGCTTATATGTCCTCGTTGCACATTGATGTCACTAGGGGAGACGTTGCCCATATGACCGAGTTCGATGTTATAGCCGCTCGGAACTTTTCCCTAGCCGACATCCATATAGATAGAGATGACGGGACTATGTCTTGGCGGAGGGGGGCACAGCACCAGCCCGATCCAGACGCACAGGTGGACGAGTTCATGCTCGCACTATTTCCAGAGGAAGCCGCACCGGCTCCACCACCACCCCCAGCTCGAGCACCACGACACGCTCCCCGCACTCTAGCCGACCGTATGACCGGACTAGAGAGAGCTATGGCGAGTCTCCAGCAGGAGAACTCTGATTTTCATCGAGACATACGGCGAGAGGTTGCCGAGTTACGAGCTGCCGGAGACACCCGACACACTGAGCTGATGGCACTTATTCGATCCTTGGGATCTGGACCACCCCCTTCATCATCTCAGTAGCTTTAGTGATGACCTACTTCTGTAGCTACACTACTTGTAAAATATTTTGGATTTATCTAGTGATATTTCAGACCTACATTGATTATGTTTTATCTCGGTAGACTATAATTTTTCTAAAAACTTTTTTTAACTTATAAGTTAAAACTGTATGTTTTCAAAAAACTTACCATTTTTAGATTTTCAAAAACAGTTTTGGCCTTAGACTAGTTTTGAATCCTTAGAAAGCATGTACCCATAGGACTAGTTTTTGAGCATCTCACCAACACCCTAGGTTTACCTTGCTTGTGTCTGACAAACATAGAAAGGGGTGAGATGCATAGGCCAACTATCTGGACTTAAGATGCTTATTTCAGTGCATCAACATAAGTCTGGACGTTAAACACAACTCAGATATTAATCAGATTAGAGTTATTCAGTCAAGTCAAAAAAAAAAAAAAACTGACTGCTTGTAATCAACTTAATCTGACTAACCATGTGAAAGCTACTATCTTCTGATAGCTAGTTAGTACCTAATTGGTTAGACAGCTGGTTAAAGTTAAGTATCAAATTAAGGGGGAGGTTTATTTTTTAATTATCTCCTTAAAGTGCTATTTTTTAATCTTCTCTTTAAAATCTCTCTAGAAAATTCTACCTCAATTTTAATAAAAAATAAAAAAATTAGTTTAAAAAATTAGATTTTTCAAAACTTAAGTTTACAAACTAAGCTTCTCAAAATCATTTTCCTTAATTTTGAAAATCAAAGTTTAAAAATCAATTTTCAAAATCAACTTGTTTAAAATTTTTTAAATTGTTTGTTTTAAATCACAAACTTTTTATCCTTTTTACTTAGTCCTTGAAAACTCAACTTTTCAAGTATTTTAAACCATGATTTTTAAACTAGTACTTTTGAACTTTAAAATTTTGATTTTTGAAAATTAGATTTAATTATTTTACTTTATCAAAATTAGTTCTACCAAACTCCTTTGAAAACTAAAAGTAAAGTTCAAAATCAACATTTGTAAACTGAAATTTGATTTGCAAAAACTCAGTGTTGAAAATTATGAAAGTTAGATTTTTCAAACTTAAATCATTGTCAAAACTTAAGTTTTAAATTAAATCGTTTACAAACTTAGTGTTGAAAAATAAATCAGTTTTTGGAAAAATAAATTTTTCAAACTTAGTTTTGGAATTTTGGTGTTTGAAAACTTATGTTTGTAAATGAAACTATCTAAACTTAGCTAGCTTTCTAAAAGCTAAAAGCTAATGCTTTAAACAAATTTTCAAAAGTTTAAATTCCCCAAGATTATCTTGACATTTCAAAAAATCTGTGCTTATTTTTTTACAATAACTCTTCACTATGATTATTTACCTTTGTTCATTTTTTGATGAATGCCAAAGGGGGAGAAGGGTTAGGTGGTTAAGTTAGCTAAACCAATTTGAAAATACTAACTAACTAACTTAAAAACCACATAAATGCATGTTGTTACTTGCATATGTTTTCACTAACTTAACCAGGTTGTCATTCCATCAAAAAGGGGGAGATTGTTGGTGCGGTTAGCACTAACGATTTAACCCAGGTTTTGATGAATGACAAATCAGGTTAAGTTAGTTTGTTATTGTCTGACACTTTGATCAAGTGTGCAGGAGAAGCCCAGACAGGTCGACGGGCTGACCGGATGTCTGGCACGAAGTCCAGCTAGGTCGACGGGCTGACCGGATAGCTGGCGAGAAGTCCAAGCGGGTCGACGGGCTGACCGGACGCTTGGCGAGAAGTCCAGCTAGGTCGACGGGCTGACCGGATAGCTGGCGAGAAGTCCAAGCGGGTCGACGGGCTGACCGGACGCTTGGCGAGAAGTCCAGACGGGTCGACGGGCTGACCGGACGTCTGGCAGGTAAGTGAGGTAAGTCACTGGAGGGGAGTGACTGTGAGGACGCGTTCCCGGGAAGGGGACATTAGGCGTCGATCCGGCTTAGATCCATTTCGGATGTCTAAGTCGAGATCGTGACTAGATTCCGGTCTCGGAAAGACGGAATCTAAGTCATACTCATTTTATTTATCTGTTGAACTTTAACTGTGCTGATAATCTGTGTTATAGGATATACATTTGCCTCGGACTAACTTTGTTTTGCAGGAAAAAGAAGTTTTCTGGAACAAGGTGGTCCGGTCGCCCGGAAGGGATCCGGGCGCCCGGAAGGCGAATTCTATCCAGCCGAGTCGTCGCCACGTGGAGCATCATGGTTTGTGCAGTTACGTCACATTCCAGGCGCCCGGAAGGGATCCAGGCGCCTGGAACAGCATATAAAAGAAGCCCCAGGCAGGAGCTTCAGAATCAATCAATTAAGCTGAGAATTCTTCTACTGCTGGTCTTGCTGCTCAACGTTCAGTGCGACGCCAACAAAGCTCCGACACTACGCTCCATTCTTTTCCCTTCTTGTCGGTATTTTGTTTTTAGTTTTCATTAGCATTCACTGTACGGTTCTTTTGTAATCATTATTTCGAATTGCTAGTGATTGCCCAACGAAAGTGGTCAAGGACCACGGGCCTTCGAGTAGGAGTCGTCACAGGCTCTGAACGAAGTAAAACAACTGTGTCTATTTTACTTTTTCGCTGCGCTTATACTCGATATTTTCGAATCGATATTCTCCCCCCCCCCCTCTATCGAATCTAACGGTCCAACACAGAGAAATCCAGGCGATTGATAAAATCCCTTTCGAACACGAGAAAGGTGAGAGGAAAGGCGAATGCCAAGGAGAATTAAGGGAATACGAACGGTAGTTGGTAGTTCGACCGGCCAGCACACATACTGATTGATAAATGAAGAAGCAAGCGAAAGGATAGCATTTAAAACCTTAAGGCCGAGCGCCTGAATTACAAAAAAGTGACCGTTTTTAGCCGAGCGGCCGAATTACACATAAACTTCTATTCTAGATAATCGTAAAGATCCTTCGGGATGTTGTCAAGAAGCACCACTTGATCTGCGGTCGGGATGAGAGCAGAGTCAGGAAGAAGACCCTTGGACTTCAAATATGTGGTGGTGGCGGTCATAGCAAGGTCAAATGCAGTGTACATCCGTTCGCAGACTTTCTCTGAAAATTCGGCCGAACGGATGTAGTTTAGCCTCAAGGTTGCGACTCGGGCAGACTCAACCTCTTGATATTCTTTAAAGGCCGCTTGGGAGGCGACGAGGGACTCCTGCAGAGTTTTCAGTTCGTCCTTGTGCTTAATTGCATCGGCCGAGCGGCCCGCCTTTTCTTCATCGATCTGCTCCATCAGCTCTTTAACTTTTTGCTCCAGCTCCCGAGCCTCTACATTCTTCTTCTCCAAATCGGAGATAGCCGTGTTCTTCTGCTCGGTCGCCAGGCTTATCTTGCGATCCAGTGATTTATTCACGCGATCAAGTTCAGCCAGATTGTGCGCCTGGTCGGCCGTCTTCTTCCATTCGGCCTCCAACAAATCCTGGGTCTTTTTGAGCTCTTTTTGCAGCTCGGCATAAGTTGGACCCTGAGAAGGTATGCCGCCCGCACTCTTTAATCTCTTTAATTCTTCGTCCACCATCGCCAGACGGTTGGAGACAGCAATCTCCTCCACCCATCTCTGACAAAAAAGAAAACACAAGTTGTTAGTGGCCGATCGGAAAGAATGCATAAAGAACTCGGAAGAAAGCGCACTTATCCCAGTAGCCTGCTGCATATGTGGCTATTGGCCAAGTTGCTGAGTGGAATCATCGCCACACGCGCCCTAGCGTCGGCCCACATTTCGGCTAAGGGCCCCTTCATTGTGATCATGTGCTCGGGCGCGGTTGGTCGATTGGCCTCGGGCAACAACTTTTCGGTGGGAGGTGGAGTGAGACAGACGGTGTGGCGCCGACCGGGGGTCGTCTGGGCGGAAGCCAGAGAAGGAACGGAAGCCGATGCAGAAAACTAGGACAAAATTGTAGAGCGGTGGACTTAGCGGGGAGCGGGCAGAAGGATGCTGATTGGAACGACCTCAAGAGGGTCCGCAGACGCGTCAAGTTGGGAAGGAGTCCGATAGGACGAAATCGCCTCGATCTCTGGCACTTTGCCTCGGGAAGCAGCGGTGGCCCGCTCGGATGGATGGATCGCAGAAGTAGTCGAGCGGAGTGGCGTTTCAGCCCGGCGTCTTTTTTGTCGAAGCGGGCGCTCTTCTTCTTGCGCCGACCCCTCCTCCCGGACGGAAGGCTCCCGACTAGCGGTTGTGCCAGCCGCTGGCTCCTGGATAGAAGCCTGGGCAACCGACTCCCCAGCATGTGTTTCGCTCTCGCCTTCGTTGGAGCCGACCGGCTGAATGCCCAATTGCTCCATCTCTTTGGTCGCCGCGGCCTCGAGCGCCGCCGCCTTCTTTTTCAAAATTCCAGCCATTACCGACTCCATGACGATGTTCGCTGCAAAGGAAAACAGAGAAAATCAGTTAGCAATTAAAACGAATGCACAAAGTAAAATTTTTACGGAAGCCGCTCGGAAGGGGGGTTCTGATCGGACTCAAGCCAAATATGTACATAACCCCTTCTGGAAGGAATTTGTTGATGTCAAACCGCAGACCGGCAAGCATGTTGGCGACGTGGAGATAATCCGGCCGGGTCTTGAACCTTTTGAGTTCTGGGGAGAGAGGATGGCCGACCTGCCATTGGGTTCGGAAGGGAGGCCGCTCGGGAAGGCGAATATAAAAATAGAATTTTTTCCAATGCTTATTGGAAGAAGGTAGTTTATTGAAGAAAACTAAACCTGGCCGAGCCTGGAACATGTAAGTGCCCGGCTCGGACTGTTTAGGGTAATAGAAATAATAGAAGACCTCCGGTCGGAGAGGAATGTTATGGATCTTGAATAAGACGACGCCGCCGCATAGGAGGCGGAAGGTATTAGGGACTAGGCTTCCGAGCGGAATGCCGAAAAAGTTGCAAACTTCTACAAAGAAGGGATGAATCGGAAATCGCAGACCAGCTACAAACTGGTCGCGGAAAACACAGAAAGCTCCGCGCGGCGGTTTGTGTGGCCGAGCGGAATCTGTGGGGAGGATGATTTCAAGGTCGGAGGGGATGTCAAAACTATTAATCAGAATATCGGCGTTGCGCCGATCGAAGCGCGACTCCATGGTAGAGTACCATGGGCCGAGGGTCTGGTCTTCGGGTTGAGAGGAATGGGCCATTGTCCGAACGGACGAAATCAAAAGAAAATGAAAGAGGATAAAAGGAAGAAGATGGCAACGAAACAGTAGCCCGAGGACGAAAACTTGGGAAAGAAATGCAAAGAAAACGCCAGAACCAAAGAGAGAAAGAAGAAGAACCTTACAACGAAGAGGAGGATTGAGGGAAGAGCATCGGAGATCGCCGAAAACAGAAATGCAAGATCGCCGGAAAGCTGGAACGCGAGAAGAAGCGGTGAGCACGCGACAGCAGTACTGAGGCGAAGGGAAGAAGAGAAGCTTTTTTAGGGTGGAGCCCGAGCGGCCTCTACCGTCGGATCCAGATCGCAAGAATCGGAGCACGCATCGCGCCGTTCATTTCAAACCGCCTCGATCCCATCAGAACACCACGCTGCCGCCGTATAATGACGGCAGCACCGCCACGTGGCATTCAGCCACTGGAACGCATTTAATGAGCGCGTGCTCGACCTTAATGATGGAGATTGGCGGAAACTTCGAAGAGATGCTGAGTAATGTTGGCGTTGACTGGCGTTTTGGCTGCCCCTTGTTTCCGAGCGGATGGTAGTTGCAGTACGCCGCTCGGCCCAACTGATGGTCCAGTCAGTCGGACTAATCGCCTCCTTCGACTAGACTTGAAGGGGAGGCAAGTGATTCGGCAGTAAGAATAGGGACCCCCCTCTGGGGGAAGTCATCGCCACGTGGAAGTCAAAGGGTCAAACGGCCGACCGGAAAAGGGAAAGTCGGTCGGCAGAAGGGGGTCTCAGCGGAATTAAAAACGGCCCGACAGGGAGTCGGGTCTCCGACGCTCATGGGGAACAAGGTCGCCGGGCCGATCGGGTAGCCTGCTTGGCCGAAGACATAAAATAGCAACACTGCGAACAGTCCAGAGCACACGACCGGGAATCTCCCGAGCGGACCAGCACATACAACCGGCCGGACGTGAGGGAACATGCTGACCAGCCGGACGCTCGGCATGGGGTAAAAGGAGAAAAGGACAAGGGAACATCTTCTGACAGCGGGCATGTCCGACGATTAGGCCATACGCAGGATCTTATGACAGAGGGTTCAGCTGTCCCATCAGAGGTGTGCTCGGACTGTAGTAGTATGGTGTCAGGTAAGCTCTTATGACAAGCCCATGCTGAGGTATGGGCTGAGGATACGTACTCACCTCGGTATGTGTGCGTGAGCCTCTTTGCAGCTCTATATAAAGGGTCTCACACTTCATCGGAGGTACGCATTCTCTGAGATTAAGAGCCACTTCTTTGTTGTCCACTTGCCTGACTTGAGCGTCGGAGGGTCGTCTCCGGGAATCTCTTCCCGGCCCGACTTCCTTGCAGATTCGCCGGAGGTCCGTACGACCGGTCGGAGATCCACGTCAGCGGTTCGGAGAGCGCCACGTGTCCAGCGTCCGTTGATTCAGCGTTCGGACATGATCATAATATATTTTAACATCTAATTAAATTATACTATTTTTAATGTGTAATATTAAAATTTATGAATTATTTAAATTTTAATATATAAGTTTGTTCTTCTTCTTCCCTACTTTTATTTATTATACTCGCGCTCTCTCTCCTCGTTCGTTACGCTGCGAGCCGTCGAAGCATTCAGAGCTCCCTGTTCCAAATTCTAGGGTTTCTTCGCCAACACTTTTCTCATCTTCGCTGTGTTTTCCGTCGTCGTCTCCATCCATGGGGTGAGCCAGGATCTTATCTTCTTGACTCCTATCTACTCGCCTTCAATTTCTCCTCATTCGGTTTGTTTCTCGTCTCGTTGAGGTTTAAATGATTCATGATTCAGCGATTTCGTCAAATAGAAGCAAGTACGTGCCTCTGGCACCTCATATTTTTTTTTCCGATGATTTCAGTTATCGATCAAAGTGATTTCACTCCGTAGTAAATTTGTTTTTTCCTAGACCTTCGTGTCTACGTCGAGGCATTCTGTGATTGTTAGTGTTACAGATTTTGACCAAGATTATTTTTGGTTATATTATGTGGATTTTTTATTACACAGTCGCCAGCCCGAAGTTCTGTGGGCACAGCGCTCGGATAAGATCTATTTGACTGTTTCTCTGCCCGATGCAAGAGATGTTTCGGTGCAGAGTCAGCCCCAGGGAGTGTTTCAGTTCTCGGCTGTTGGGGCTCAAGGTGAGCTCTTTGACTTCAACCTCGAGTTGTATGACACCACAGTTCCTGAGGTAAGATTCCTTAGTTTCTTTCTTTATAAATGGAAAAGGTGTGTACATTTCCTTGTTGCTAACTAATATTTAGTGAATTTGGCTCCTTTTCTGAAGGACTGATATATTTGATTAAATTTATTGTTAATCCAGAACTAATGTTTCTTTATGGTCGAAGTACCTCACTGATCAACCTGATATGTGTAATGAAGGTTTTTCTTACTTATGTTATCCATGATTCATGTGTGTGAGAAAAATGACTGCATTGGACATGAGACAATCAAAAACATATTTAGGCACCAGGCGTCTTTAACAGAACATAAAAGAGTGGAGCATGGAAGATATATATTTTGGTATTATGCTTAACTTTACAATGATTTTTTCTGTGGCTTGTAGCTCACCTAGAGTAACTGTGAATTCATATGCTCTTTTTGTTGATCTTAAACATAGGGATGAATGTTTTTGGTGTTATATATTTTTTATTGACTATGGCAAAATTTCCACGAGTTAGACACCAAATTACTTTTAGTGTCAAAGATTTTGATGCATGGAGGTATCAGATTAAGATATCATTTTGTGGAGTTCATTTGTTTCTCTCTCTCTCTCTTTTTAATTGTTTCAGGCTAGTAAAACAAAAATTGGGATGAGGAACATAATATGTTCAATCAAGAAAGAGAAAAAGGCATGGTGGAAGCGGCTGCTGAAGTCAGAGGAAAAACCTGCTCCTTATATTAAAGTTGATTGGAATAAATGGTGTGATGAAGATGAGCAGTCTGACATTTGTAAGTATGCATCTAGAGTAAAAGTATGCTTTGCATTAACCTCCAATTGTTTTATTCCATGAAAAATGTCAAAATGAGTAAACAAACTGTATGTTAGACCTCTTTCATGTCTAGCTTCATGTGTTCATGGTTTTAACACTTAATATCTTAGAACAATGACTAATTGTGAATCTGACATCTGTCAGTAATTCACTAACTTTCATATGATTTTGACATTTAAGTATTCACTTTATTTTCATTAAATCAATCTTGTGGTTTATCTCTGCATAAACTTTTTAGTTAATGCATAAAGTTGGGAAAATGTGTACTTATTTCTGTTTTGCAATTAATTAGCTGGCTTTACCGAATTGCATTCTTCATTAGAGTTTGAGATTTCTGTTGATTACAACATTATCATGTTTATGCTTCTAGAAACAACATGATCGTAGATTAGACTTTAGAAACTTTGTATTTTGTGCTTAATAGATCTTGTTCCACTGGAAAAGGGTTGTTGTTACAGCTACTTTTCAGTAAGGGTTTAGGTGTTAAAAAAATTTGAAAAAAAAGGGTATGGAATGAATGGAAACCTTTGATGGTGCAAAGTGAAAATTGGAATATTTAAGCCGAAAACAAAAGTTTTGAAAATGGAATTGATAATTTTAAAACAACCTAGGTTAAACTTTGCAAAAGGAAATTTTTAGCATGAGGTGAAATGCGGATATTGCATCCGCGGGCTTTAACTAAGTTTCTATAATGATATCATTTGTAGTATCTCTTTGTTGAATAATTGATTATAGATATTTCATATGTATTCAAACTATTCATCTTATTCTTTGTTTTTATTATTGAAATTATATTTCCTATATTATTTCAAATCGTACTTAAGTTTCTAAAATGTTTCTCCATAATAATGTTCTAAAAATCGGCTTAGGTGACCGCCTCCAAGTGCTAGGCGTCGCACCGAAAACATGCTAGTCAACCATCATAGGCGCCTAGGTGGGATTAGGCGGCCCTAGGTGCCGACTAATCGGTCGAATCGTTTAGGCGCCACAGAAATAATATATAGGTTTTCATTTTTTTTAGTTTGGGCTTTTAAATTTAAAACTCAATTAACAAAAAAATTGAAATCTAACCTTTTATTTTGTGTTGGGCTTAAGGCTTTTAAGCCCTAAACTTTGGTCCAACAAGAAAATCAATTTGTTGGCTTGCCTTAGTGGTTAGAACCAAACTTCATCTTCATCGTACTGAAATCAAATCAGAGCGCTCACATTTTGGAGAAATCATAGAGTTAAAAGGAGGGAGAAATTGATTTGAAGAAAAAATTATTGTTTGATCTAAGGTTTAAAAGTTCGATCCGTGCCGAGATTTCAGTCCTGGACCGGAACAATACGGTTTTGGTATCGTATCGTGTCGTGTCGATATAGTTTCGGTATTATTTTAATATAAAATATATTAATTAAAAAAATTAACATAAATATTTAAAAAATAAACAAAATAACCAATCTAAAAAATAATCTTTAAAAAAAAGGAAAAGATATGAAAATAGATAAATAAATAAATAAAAATTTTATTATAATTTTTAAATTAAAATAAATGAAATATAAAATTAATTAGATAATTTTATTAGGGTTTAATAAAACCTCTTTAGATTATTTCCATCATAGCTGGGAGTTAATTAAAAAAATCCGAAATCTGATACCACTTGCGAAATTGTGCGACTTAGGGCTGCCGTGGGGTTGCGTGACCCTCAGCCATGGCTGCGAGGATCGCGTGACTCCTTCGACACGACCGTGGTGGTCGTGCAACCCCTTTGCAGCGGTCGTAGGGTCACGCGACGTATCCGTAGCGGCAGCAGAAGGGTTATGCGGCCCCTCCGCCGCTATTGCGGGTTCGAGCAATCCCTTCGCTGTGGCCACGGGGTTGCGCAACATGTCGTAGCTGTCGTGGGTTTGGTACCGGGGTCGTGCCTGTCGCCGGGCGGAACGAGATGTTTCGCCCATTGCAATTGTTTCAGCATGACACTTTAAACCATGGTTTGAACTTTTCTCAGCTAGGCAACTTGGAAGGGATTGAATTAAAGGTTAGCTAAAGTCTTATCCTTTAGAAACATCATTTCATCATACACTCGTAATATTCATTAAAGTTGAATGGCAATTTGTTTTAATTTTGATACTTGCAAATTGAAAAAAAAAATTGTTTTAACTTTGATTTCTCCACTTGATTTCTACATGAGTTTGCCATTTCTGTTTTTTTTCTTAATGAAAAGAAAATATGTTTCTGCATAAGCATCTTGTTTTGATATTTTGTTTGGCTGATAATATTGAAGCTTGAGACAAAAATAAATTTCAAAGTGATTTATGAATTCAATTAGAGTTGGAGCAGTGGTCTTTTACTTGATAAATATCAAAGGTTTAATAACATTGTGAGAAAAATCGTGGATAAGATGAATCGTCCGATTAAATCACATAGCTTCCAAAGTTACAAATTTTATTCTTAAATCTCGTTTTGGGTTATTACAATTAATTATTGAAGTGATTAACAATAGGTAATAATGTCAAGCAATCCATCTTTGACGACATTCGTCACTTAGCCCGAATTTGAGATGCTTTGGAGAAAGTCAAATTTCATCGGATGGGAGTTTAGGATTTTGAATGATCCTAAGAACCTCGACAAAGTTAAAGGCAAATTATGTGGGAAAATAATGTCGGATGGAGTTTATAGGATCAAGGAGCACATTGAAAATATGCATGAAAATGTATCTGGTTGTCAAAAAGCATCTTAAGAAGATTGCAATAAGTGCAAACAGGTTATTTTAGAAGGAAGAAACCGAAAGAAGAACAAAAGAATGGAAGAAGAGAGTGGTAGAGCAAGAGGTGAATATTCCTCTAGATGAAGAAGGTAATGAAATTGAAAGGGATAGATGAATTTAAAAAACCTCTTCTACTTGGCCCCATGGATAGATATACATTGATGATTTCTCCATAAATTGTAGGTTCAAGTGGGAATAAAATGCTTCACCAAAAAAATATAAATGAGGCTCTTTTCAAAGAAAGAATTTAACAAGTTCAATAGTATATTGGGAGATAGGTTTATGAAAATGGGATCCCATTCAATGCTGTTGATAATGATAGCTTCAAGCAACTAATGGAGGCAGTGGGTCAATTTGGACTAAGATTCAAGCCTCCAACTCAATATCAACTTAGGAGCTACTTTTGAAAGTTGAAGTTGAAAGAACAAAATAACTGCTGAAGAAACATGAAGAAGAATGGGCAAAGAATGGGTGCACAAATGCATGGAGTGATAGAAAACGAAGCAACATGCTAAATTTGTGTGTTAATTGCAAGGAGGATACTACATTTTTACCATCTAAGTAGTAGACGAGACGCATATAGCTGAACTTATTTTTGAGTATGTTGACAAATGTGTTGAACAAGTAGGAGATCAGAATATTGTTTAGATTGTAACAGATAATGCCACCAACAATATGATTGCAACTAAATTGATGAGAGAAAAGCGGATTGAGATCTTTGGGAGTTCTTGTGTAACTCACATTGTTAATCTTATACTTGAAAGTATTGGCAAACTTCTACGATATAAAAAGGTTATTGAGCAAGTCAAGTCTTTTACCATTTTCATTTATGCTCACCGAAAGACTTTGTCGTTGATGAAAAGTTTCACAAAGAAGAGAGACATAGGTCGGCCACATTGCACAGTTTGATTAAAAAAAATCTAGTTTAAGGGTCATGTTTACAAGTGATATGTGGGAGAAATGTAAATAGTTAAAAATAAAGGGAATTGACTTACTGTGATGAGCATGAGTTGTTATAATGATATGACATTTTGTTTGAAAATACTTGCTCTTTTGGTAAGAGTTCCTCGATTGGTAGATGGAGATAAAAGGCCATCCATGGGATTTCTATATGGGGAGCTTCTTCAAGCTATAGAAGATATCAAGGTGACTCTAAACAACGTGAAATCAAATTATCAACTTATCATAGTGATTATTGAGTCAAATATGAAGGATAGACTTGATACATCATTACATATCGCTGCCTTTTTTTTGTTGAAATCTCTATTTTTGAGGAGGCCGCGATGAGGATTTTTGAATGCATGGAAATTTTGCATGCCGATAAGTTTGATCTACAAGATATAATTATTAATAAGGAATATGCAAAATATAAAGACAAGATTGAGTTATTTGGGAAAATATTGACCACAAAAGAATGTGAAAAAAATGATGATACATCTGATCCATGTGCATGGTGGAGTACCTACGGTGCTCACACACCCAACTTACTAAAAGTAGCTTTGAGAATACTTTCATTAACTATAAGTTTATTTGGGTGTGAAAGAAATTGAAGTACATTTGAAGGAGTAAGCTTAAACTTTAAGTTTACTCTTTTTTTTTTAAGATTCATACTACAAAAAGAAATAGGTTGGATATCAACAGCTTGAATAATCTAGTATTTATCCAATTTAATACTAGATTGTTGAACAAACAAAAAAGAGAGAAAGAAAGGAATATCGATGCTTCTTGCAAAAGATGTTTCAAATGCGCAAGGTTGGATTGTGGATGGTGGGGAAGATATTGAAGTCAGGATCACTTGGCAAATGGTTGATGAAGCAACTGGATGAAAACCTACAACGAAGAAGCTCTAAAGTGTGAGAACTTCACGAGGATGATTTTGCATCTGAAGAAGAAGAAGAGGATCACAATGATGATATTGAGTTTGTGTCTGATAAAGAACAAGTTATTGAAAATTATGGAGAAGAAGAAGTAGAATAAATTTGTAATATTTTATTAGTTGTGTAATTTTGAACTCATTTTAAATTTGATGTTACTGTGTTGGAGTTATAGAATGTGATTTATTATGTAATTTATGTTAATATCTTGAAATCCATCTAGTAGCACCTAGTCCCTGCCTAGGCGGCCTAAGCACTAGCGCCTAGCGAATTTTAGAACTTTGCTCCATAATTTTAATTTCAAGTTATCATTCTCTTCAATAAGCACAACACGTCTCCAAATAATATGTACCACGGATATTTAATAGATAAGTATAATTGATATTAATATCTCTAGAATACTTAAACTGTGTTTTGTTGGGTTATGTGAATCATAAATTATCCAGCTGGTTAATTAATTTGAAGGCTAAGTGATGTGAATTATATAATATTTATTATGCTCTTACAGTGAAATTCTTCTCCTTGGCTCCTAACCTGTAAACTGATCATTAGCATCTAGATGTAGATGACTTTAGCAGATGAATCTAATATGCCATTGATCTTGATCTCTTAGAAGAGTGTCAAGGTCTTCTTTTTTTGACACATCAAGTCTGATATCCATCTCTTTACAGCTGATTCGTTTGCATCTGACGATGAAAACAATGGGGTGAGTCACTCTTTTGTACACTTAAATTATTTCCAAATGGATTGCAGTGTGTATAACTTCTTATTCTTGCTTTCATTGCCCAGGGCGTGGATGACGATGACGATGACACTGACGATGATGGGTTGCTCTGTAAGAATCTCCAGAGTTTTTTCCCTTTTAATTTTATGTTTCTCTCCCTGCAAAGAATGTCCAATTTGAAAGAACAATTATGGAACTACTTTTCCACATTAAGTTTGTCAAATTTTTATTCTATTTGAGATATCTTGGTTGAGTAACACATTTAAAGTGGGAGACTGGAGTTACCTTTTTTTTCTGTGGCTTGTTGGGTCGCCCATTACTAATTTCAACCTTTTTTTCATTTACATTATTACAGTTTGATCTAGTTAATGATTATTTATCTGTACTTCTAGGGAACAGGAGGGTAAGGATTCATGAGACCATAAAATAGTAGTCGATTGATTTTATATAGTTTGAGCTGAGGCATACGAACTCTGAATGGTTACGGAAAGTCCAATTTGTAGATGCAAACAATCAGGTTTCTGTTAGTTGCTTAGCTACAAGTTCCACTTTGGAACTTGGTTCAGGACTCTGTTGGTGTATCATTTAGACATTTATGCATCAGTTATCTAATGATTCTTGTTTTTCTCCTGCTTACTGGATCATAGTCACAAGCATTAGCAAATGGTTTTTAATTGGTCTGAGTGCGTTCTTTCTACCTCAGCTTGAGATGGTGAACCATGTTTGTCTGGTTGCAGATCTACCTGATCTAGAGAAGGCCAGAGGAAAATGACAGGGACACTGATGGATGGATGGATGACGGAACTTGTTTATGCAATGAGGACATTATGCCTAAGATTTGCTCACCCACTAGCCACAGGCTGCAGTAGAATGGATTTCGTATGCTTTTGTCTACGTGTAATTCTTGAATTCAAATGTTATTGTATCTTTGCATGAGAACTTACGAAAATTTATCTTAATCCTGAGTGTTGGTAGACTTTTTGTGTAGATAAGGGAAACCAAGCTTCTTGTTGGTTTGGCTACGTGCAGAACATAGTTTACTATCTTTTGGCAGCGCAAATCTGTTTCGGTAAAGCTTAATCAATACGTAACTTCACTTTGCAATATTCTCAATCAATATGGAATGGTTTTACATATACTGTCAACTTTAAATTTGTGCACTGGCTTGTTCCACTTGGATGATGGGGAATTTTTAAAGTTTTCAGCAGGGTGCTCCGCCATGTTGACTGGTGACCTGGAAAGACAAGCAACTCTACGTTGAAGATCAAGATAGAAATCAGTTCATATGCTAGGCATGTTTATCTTGGTTTTAATTCATCCATTTCTTATTAATTTGACTGTATTACATATATGCAAACTGAGGTGTTCTTGACTGTAGACATCAACCAAGTCTAGTTGTCTCCTTAGTTGTACCTCAAATACAATCCAATGCCAAGACACACTAAACCGGCCACAACCACATTCACCAACAGTGTCTTCTTAGCTGGAGGGAGCCCCATGAAAAGGCTGTCGATACTGTACTTTGCTGTCGTCACGGTGCCTTTGCCGTTGGAACTGGGAAAACTTGAGCTCTCGTGTAGCGCCTGTTTCTTTTCCAGGCTAGATGTATCCTCTGTTTTAAGTGCAGGACTCATCTGCTGTCCCTGTTTCTTGTCACCGTTTGATCTGCCTTCTTCTGGTTTAAGAGATGGAGTGATCTGCTGGCCCTGTTTCACATCACTCTTTGATCTGCCTTCAGTTTTAAGTGCAGGACTCATCCTGTAGTCCTGTTTCATGTCACTATTTGATCTGCCTTCTTCAGATTTACCCTTGTCTTGCAACTTCTCTTGCTTTTTCTCCTGAATACCAGTTGCCTTCGGCTGTCCCTTACGACCAATTTCTTCTTTGGCTTCAGACTGCTTCTTCCTTCGTAGCTCTTCCTCTTCAGGTACTGCTTTCTGACTCTTACCATTTCTTTCCTGTGCCTTCTCCCCTTGCTGAGTTGTAGTCCTCTCCATCGGCGACGATGGCGGTTTGTGCATTATGGGCGTTGGCACCAGAGGAAGAGTGACCACATCTTGAGCAATGGAGAACCTAACTTGCAGTGTTTCGTTCTCAAACTTTGCCCGGGTTTGTGCCACCTTGCAGTGCTCTGGCAATGGATATTGCTTTATGAACTTGCTCCGACGTTGACCGTCTAGCGGCCGTTCGCCGCTTATATTAATGTAACCGTTGTTAGATATTTGTACCTTGATATGTTCCCTCTTGAATCCTATGATATCCATCAAAGCATGCTAGTATGTCAACTTCTGAATTATACCAAGTGGATGAAGGAAAGCATAATTGTGGGGGGTTTACCTGGGAGATAAATGAGAAGTGTTCTGAAGGCTTCTTCATGAACCCATTCCGAAGATGGCTCAAAATTCTCGGAAGCTTGAAGAGCGGATGGGGTTGTTGACATGGTGAATCTAATTGTTTCCTGTGTGAGCTTGAATAAACTGTCGGTAGATAGAGACGGGAGATATGGTCGCCTCTTATATATAGGTACCACCGGATAGTGGTTGTTTGGCTTCAAGGGCGATGCTTTGTTAATATTCCCTCTTCTGAAGGTTACGGGGCCTCCGGTTGCCTCGCATGGGCAAGAAGTCATCTCTTCTTTGGATTGCACTCTTTGGTTGGGAACGCACAACAGAATTCTTAAACTCATGGTCAGGTTTCCTTCATGTTCGATTTTTGTAACTGAGAGGTATTCATTTCTTTTTCCTATTAGATTTATAGTTATAGGTCCAATTTATCTTTAATTAATTCTTCTAATTCTATAATTTAGCTAGCTTAGCTGGTTAGAGCAACTGGGTCGCTTATAAGCGATGATAGAGCTGGAAACGAGTCAAATTGAATCAAAATTTATAGTGTTCAAATTTATTTAATAAGGTAATCAAGTTATACCGAACCTAAAATGAATTAAGTCGTTAAAATAATTATTTAAATTTAACTTAATTTCATTTTTATGAACTTTAGCTTGATTTAAATTTAATTTGAGATTAATTTATTTAGATATTATTTAATTCTAAATTGACTGATTGATGACTATTTAAAAGTTTTATAATATAAAATTTTTTGATTGGTTATTAATTTTAATAATACAAATTTATTTATTGATTTTGAAATTTTTTTATTTATTTAAAATATTGATAAAAATTGATTGATGAATTTAAGTCACGAATATTATTTCTTAATGATATTTATGAAGATGTTCTTAAATTTTTTCCTAAGTCAAATGTTAAATTTATCATGAACGTTAAGTTTATTTAAATCTAACCGGTGAGGTAGATTTAGAGAGTATTTGGCTAAACTTATTAAAAATTACTTATAAGCTCGTACAACTTATAAGTTATTTTAGGAGCTTATAAGTTGTTAGGTCTTATTTTAAAAATAAATTGTTAAAGTATTTGGGTGAACTTATTATAATCAACTTAAAGATATTGATGTGTTTGGTATTATAAGATCTTTTTATTAATAAAATTACCAAAAAGGGTATAATACTATTAATAGAGGGTTTTGAGATTTTTATTAATAGAGGATTTTGGGCGAATTTCTACACCGGGGGAGAGAAAATTAGAAAGAGGCGTTGGCGGAGAAGATGACATAACGTTGGAAGAAAAATCGACAGAGATAAAAAGATATTAGGCTTATAAAAATTTATGGAGGATAAGATGGGGATTTATGAAATTATATAAGGATATTTTAGAGAAACAAATTATTAAAATAAGATCTTTTTTTAAAAAGTAGGATCTTCCATACTTTTTTAAAAACAGCTTATAAGCTCCAAAACAGCTTATTTTGACAGCTTATAAGCTGTTTGAAAAAAAATTACCAAACAAATTTGAAGAGCTTATAAGGTCCAAAACAACTTATAAACTGTTTTAGAGAGCTTATAAACTCAGCCAAACACCCTCTTAATGGGACGGACCCAGCCTGTCTCACCGGTTAGGATTGGTTGGTTCGAGTTAAGTGGTTGATTAGTTGAGTAAGTAAAACTATTGTAGAAATTTTAATAATATTGAAAACGAGAATCATTTTAATTAAATTGGAACCATTTATAACAGATAAAAAAAAAATACAAAGTAGAAGAAAACGAAGAACGAGTGTGGGATCAATCACAGAAGCAGCCAAGATTAAAAAAGAGTAGCAGATAGAGAGAAGAGTGAGAAGCTCAAGATTTTCCTATTATTCGCGGCGAGAGTCAGCACGACGGCGAGGATTGCGACGAGGATGACGATGGCGAGGATCACGGCGGCGATGAAAGCCCAATTGCGGGTGCTCCTCCTCTGCTGCTGGGCGGCGCCGAGCTCCTCCGCGCCATGGCGGACAAAGGAGTTGGCGCGGCCGACGTTTGCCTCGATGTCGTCCATCTGCAGACCCTGGGCCCCTACCGACACCGCCATGTCTACGAATAGCCGCTGCAGCTCCACCAGGTTGCGCTCCAGCTCCTCCGCAGCGCCGCGCCGCTCCTGGATCTCCGCCACCACGTCGGCCCCCAGTCCCTGTCCGCGTCTCTCCTCGATGACCTGCTGCAGAAGCCGTTCGCCCTCGCCTGCTGCCACCAGCGCCTCCACCGTCGCCTCGTCCGCCGCCTCCCCCGTCAAGGTGAAGTACCGCCGCGCCAGGATCTCCCGGTACTCGACGGAGACCGCGCGGCGGAGCTCCGCGAAAGCGGCCACGGAAGCGCGGAGCTTGTGCCGGAGGCCGGCGACGACGGTGGCGCGGGAACGGTCCGCGGAGCCGCCGGAGGCATCGGTGCGCTCTAACGATTGGAGGCGGAGCTTGATGAGGCCGGCTTTTTTGAGGGCGATGGTGGTGTCGGCGTCCATGCGGAGGCGGAGGGCGCGCACCGCCGAGGCATCCAGCAGGGCCTTGCCGGCTTCGTTGGACTCGCGCAGGCGCTGGTGGAGCCGCTCCACCTCCCCTAGCTCCTCCTCGATGGCGTCAGCGTCCTGCAAGATCTGATCGAGGTTGGATCCGTCCATCTCGTCGTCGATCGTACCGCCGGCTCAGCCGCCCCTCTGCTCCACAGGGATCCAGCAGCTCAAATTTTTGGGAGTTGAGAGGAAGAAAAAAAAAGAGGAAAATTTTAATTATGCGAGAACCAATTAATTAATTGGACCTACAGCTTGTGGTGGCGATTTTACAGCTGTTATTTTATACATCTCAATTTATTAATTAGAATAAAAATTTCTGTCTACCCATTTTTATTTTATTTATATATTTTTAAAATGTCTTTTATATTTGAGCAGAGATTTATCAAATAACATTCCTTGTCTGAAAAAAAATTGAAAGAATATCGTTAATTTGAGTATTATTATTAATACGATATGTTACGACCCAAAGAAGATATAAGGTAAAGCGATAAGATGTGGTGATAATCAAAATTAAGGTGAGGGATGGTTTGAGTCAGGATACACATGGTCAAACGAATCATCTCTTTGAGGTAAACTCTCTGTCTACTCTTGATTGATCCGAGTGCTGATCAAACATCTAGGGTTCAGTTTCACAGTTCTCATTTTTCTTATGTGCATAGCTCCCAATCTACTTTTAATCAGTCCTAGTGCTGATTGAACACCCAAGGCTCAGCTCCCAAATTCTCATTTCTTATTGACATGACCCCAAGTCTACTCCCGGTTAGTCCTAGTGTCGGTTGGACACTCAGGGCTCAGCTCCTCAGTTCTCATTTCTCATGGGGATAGTTCCCAATCTACTTCTAGTCGGTCCCAATGTCGATCGGACACCTAGGACTCAACTCCTCAGTTCTCATTTCTTATGGGCATGATGACTCTCAATCTGCTCCTGATCGGTCTCACTGTCGGTTGAATACCTAGGTTTTAACTCTCCATTTCTCATTTCTCATGGACATGACTCCCAATCGGTCCTAGTGTTGGCCAAACACCTAGGATTCAGCTCTCCAGTTCTTATTTCTCATGGGCATCGCTTCAAGTCCACTTCCGGTCGGCCTTCTCACTAGTCGAACCATCGCCAGGGAATAATCTTGTTAGATAATCGCAATCGTCTGTCAAAGAATAACAACTACTTGTTAGGAAATATTTCGATATTCTGCTACATGCATATCACAGAACTTTCCTATACTTAATGGAAGTTTGTCATACATCCTCCATTACTCGATATATCATGACACTAAACATTTTCTAATGTTTCATTATGACGGTCGTTATGGGAAAGCAGTATAAAAAGAGGTTCTCTCCGTTAGCCAAGTACGCGCTCGTACACATGCATCTACTACAATATTACTATTCATCTACTTCCTATACTTTTTGCCCCCGTTTCTGACTTGAGTGTCGGAGTTCCTGCGCTAGGGACCTCTTTCCTGTTTTTGGCCTTGACGCTCCCGCGCGATCTGTTTGTGGTGTGCGCAGGCTTGTGGGTATCATCTTCCACCGTCTTCCCTTGCCCCGCTTGAAAGCCAAAAGCCTATGTCGTACTTTAGGTCCAGACCCCAGTCCTCTCGTCATTAAGGCTACGTTTGGTTTGTAGATAATTCTAAATGCATGAAAAGAGAATAAAATTAAAGTGGTAAAAACTTACAGCGATCTCCCGCAGACCCGCAATCGGTAATGGCGAAGTTCACTGTCGAAAGAGCGATCACAGGATCGGAAAGCCCTCCACAATTCCACAAACCAAATCCCACCGTCTTGGATATTCTCCTCTCTTCTCTCTACGTTTTGCTCACAGCACGCACTTGCACGCTTTTGCACACCCCCTTTGAATGATGCTTGGACGTACTATTTATAGGGGAAATGACCTAGGGGCATGATGGTCTTTTCCATCAAAAGTAGTGGGGAACGTGGGCATGTTCCCACATTCCCACTCTCCCCATTTCCAACATCTCCCACTCGTCCAAGGTAAGTTACTAAGACTAGTTCATTCAAGTAAGTCACAAAGACTTATTAAGTCACATAGACTATTAGAGAGTTTGGCCACATAGATCATATGAGAACATCCAATCCATACTTAGAGAAAATGGTTCGTGCGACAATAAGCACACTAAGCGATAGTTGTTAAGAAAATTGTTACACCTTGACTTAGCCGCTCCTTGAGCAATCAATGCTAAGAAAGTTGTTACACTTTGTTTAGCTGCTCAAATAAATTAGAGACATACTCTTCATGGCACATAGCCACTTTCCTGGTGGCACATAGCCTTTATCCAGAATCCATCCAATCTTTAAGTGACACATAACCATTATTTTGGAGATATCCATGTCTTGCTATTTACCCAGATTAAATAATTTTCATTTACATCGATATGAACATCTCTAATCCCTTATAATGACCATTATGTCAAGAGCATGTTCCATATCCAATATTCACATTCATTTCTATACATAACATAAATGGGGCGACCAGTGAATAACAACAAAAGATGTAAATATATTTAATCTTTCTTTTTAACTAGAATCTATTCATTTTAATCAGTCACTTTCCTAGTTATGCTCCATAGACCGAATCATACATAGCCATAGGATACACGCTAAAGTAGCAGACACTGATTAAAATTTCAAGTAAACAACTAAATAGTCACTAAGGCAAAAAATTGAGATTAACATATAATCTCAAAGGTCTCACATAGTAGAGAAACAAGGATTCATTCTCCTACTACATTTATTGTCGCAATAGCATATGTGGTATGAATCACATGCTATGATATTATTCTCTTTACTAAAAAGAGCGCATGTTGTCTTCAAATTTAACATCGTACAGATTTTGATTTAGACGTATCTAATATCTAATCCTAAATTCAACATATGAATTCTAATATGACTTTCAACAGGTTCAATAAATGGTGGGTTCATTTACTTCGATCATTATTAATACATAAATGATTTCATCTTGACACAATTATCAAGACAACCTTAACTTATGGATATGTCTCTAATTTCAGCTACATAAGTTGTTCCACAAGTAATGGTTTTACCCCTATTTGTACTTAACAAACAGAGATGATTGTCCATGTCAGTGGACCAATCTCCACCTGCCAACATGCTCACCGAGATCTTATATGAATGTAACAAATACAACATATACACTGAATAAATTATGACAAATGACACAATCATAACACAAAGTCTTATTGTTATTTCAATATAGTTATATTCTACGAAGTCCCAAAGACTTTACATGTTCTTTAAATGACTCTTTAGCCATTGGCTTAGTAAAAGAATCTGCAAGCATAACACGTGTAGGGACATACTCAAGAATGACTTTTCTTTTAGCCACAATATCCCTTACAAAATTATATTTAATTTTTATATGCTTGCCTTTGCTATGATATTTGGGATCCTTAGAAAAAGTTATTACAGCTTGACTGTCACAGTAGACAGTTACTGGACTCCAACTATCTTCCATAATTTTCAGATGCTTCAGAAACCTTCTTAACCAGACTGCTTCTTGCACAGCCACTGAACATGCCACATATTCAACTTCCATAGTCGACAAAGCTACACAAGCTTGTTTCTTGCTGTTCCAGGAGATAGCGCCACCATTCAGCAAGAATGCATAGCCTGATGTGGATTTTCTATCATTCAGGTCTCCAACCCAATCTGCATCTGAATAACCTTTCAAACTCATATCTGATCCTTGAAAACAGAGACAATAATCTGTTGTCATCTTCAGATATCTGAATATCCTTTTTACTGCCTTCCAGTGTCTCGGTCCTGAGTTTGACTGGAAGCGACTGACCAAGCCCACAACATAGTTGATATCGGGACGTGTACACAACATAGTGTACATCAAACTACCAATAGCACTGGCATATGATTTTTTATTCATCTCAGCTATTTCCTCTGGAGTTTTAGGACACATACTTTTGCTCAACACAGTACCTTTCACAATAGGTGTATGTTCTATGTTGCAAATAGACATGTTGAAATGATTTAACATCTTATTTATATAAGACTCTTGTGACAGACCCAAAAGTCTTTTAGGACGATCTCTTATGATCTTCACTTCTAAGATGTATTCAGCTTCTCCCATATCTGTTGTATCAAATTGTGATGACAGCCACTTCTTGACTTCATTCACATATACTATGTCATTTCCAACTATCAGCATATCATTAACATATAATGATAAAATGACATACTTTCCTTTTTTTTCCCTTTTCAGGAAAGCACAATGATCCTCATTGATCATCTCGAAACCATAAGATAAAACGACTTCGTTAAATCTTATGTTCCATTGTCTTGATGCTTGCTTTAGCCCATATATAGACTTTCTAAGTCTACATACTTTCTGCTCTTGGCCTTCGGCAATGAAATCTTCTGGTTGAACCATATATATTTTTTCGTCAAGATCACCATTGAGGAAAGCGGTTTTTACATCCATTTGATATAATTCCAAGTCATAATGTGCCACAAAGGTCAAAATAACTCTTATTGATACAAATTTCACTACGGGAGAAAATGTCTCTTCAAAGTCAATACCCTCCATTTGGGTATATCCTTTTGCAACTAAACGAGCTTTGTATCTATTAATCGATCCATCTGCTTTCCTCTTTATTTTGAGAATCCACTTATTCCCAATAGCCCTTCGGCCCGGAGGAAGATCGACTAAGTCCCAAACATGATTTTGAATCATAGACTCCATCTCTTCAACCATTGCAGCTTTCCATTTCTCTCTAACTCTACATCACAATGCTTTCTCAATGGATTGAGGTTCGTCATCGTCAATTGGAAGTGTAACCAATGCCTCATTCTCAATTTCAAACCTCTTCTTAGGTTTGATCTTACGAACACTTCTCTGTAAGTTGGGTTGTTGAGAAGTCAACTCATGACTCGACATATCACTCCCACTCGGTTGACTAGACTCAGGTGTCTCTTTTGACACCTCTCTTGTTGATAATATCTCATCATCCTCAAATAGAGGAATATTTTTATCAACATCACCTCTGATTGGGAATTCTGTTTCGAGAAAAGTTGCATCTCTCGAGTCTATTTCGGAGATGGTTCCATCTAGTTGCTCACCTATGAAAACATAACCTTTGAAGGTCTCATGATATCTTATAAAGATACATTTCTTACTCCTAGATCTCAGTTTTCCATACTTGTGAGAACTATCATGAACATAAGTAGCTGACCCCAGGGTCTCAGATTACTCAAATCTGGTTTTCTGCCTGTCCAATGTTCATATGGGGTAAATGAAACTGACTTTGAAGGCACTTTGTTAAGTATATATGCTGCAGTTAATAATGCATCTCCCCAATAGGAGATTGGCAAATTAGCTTGCACCATCATGGGCCTAACCATTTCAAGAAGAGTCCTATTTCTTCTTTCGGCTACCCCATTTTGCTGTGGAGTTTCAGGGATTGTCAACTGTCTAATAATCCCTCTATCGTTACATATTGTCTTGAACATATCAGACAAATACTCCCCTCCACGGTCAGTGCGTAAAGTCTTAACTTTACGTTTCGTTTGATTCTCAACTTCGTTCATATAACGAATGAAGCAATCTAATGCTTCGGATTTGTGAGAAATCAAATACACATGACCGAACCTAGAGAAAGCATCAATAAATGTAATGAAATATGAAGCTCCATGTCTAACCTTCACATTCATTGGATCATAAATATCTGAATGAATTAACTACAATGTTGATTCAGATCTAATAGCCTTACCAAATGGTTTCCTAGTTACTTTTCCAGCAAGACAATGCTTACATATAGACAATTGAATCTTAGCCTGAGTGCCCAATAGACCCTCTCTAGCTAACCGATTCATACGTTCTTGTCTTATGTGCCCTAATCTAGCATGTCAAACCTCATCAATTATATCTACATCACTAGTTAAAACAATGTTTGAAAAACAACCATCAATAACATAATTGACATCTGTTCTACATCAAGAACCATAAAACCATTTGTTAAAAAACCATATCCAATTGACACTGAGTTAATCTTAAGTTCAACAGACCGACTGTAAAAATTAATACAATACCCTAAATTAAGAAGACACGTAACGGAAACAAGATTCCGTCAAATTTCAGGAGCATACAGGACATCATGTAGAAACAAAACTCTACCACCACGGAGGTTGAGTTTACAAGTGTCGACTCCTTTGACTTCAACTCTTGCATTGTTTCCCACATAGATCCACTTGTTGCCAGCTGGTACCCGACGGTACTCAACAAATGTAACTCGTTCCCGAGCTACATGGTTGGTTGCTCCCGAATCTATAATCAATAAAGGATAAGAATCAGCTAACAACACTGAACTAGTAACAAAATGCTTTTGAAAAAAAGATACACTTGGATTTACCTTTTTCGGCTCAGTGCACTCCCAAGAAAAGTGGCCCTTTTTGCCACAGTTAAAACAAATCAACTTGTTTTTAGATTTCTTTCCAGTCTTCTTTACTATCTTCTTAATTAGGTATTGTCCCACAACAAGAGCTTCCCTCTTCTTTCCCTTCCCTTTCTTGAACCATTTCCTTTTCTTGGATCCATATGATCCAGCAGAACTTACAGCCACATAGACTTGTCCAGAAATCCTTGCGGATTCAACTCTCTCCGCCTCCAATTCTACATGGCGTGAGACGTCAGTGAAAATCTTGATACTCTCATTGTGAGTTAGGGTCTGCTTCATAGTCACCCAAGAATCTGGAAGTGAATGAATAACTGCTTGAACCTGTTGTTCATCAGTCAACTAATGACCAACAGTTTTAAGCTCCCGAATCATATTCGACATCTCCCTGAAGTGTTGAACCATTGATACATTCGGACGCTTTTTGTAGCTATCAAACTTTATTGTTAGTTGTCGAAGCTTGCTCAGACTTACTCCACTGTATTTTTCTTTAAGGGCTACCCAGACTGCATGAGTCGTAAGATATGACTCATGTCACGCCCTGGAGGAGTCCATGTCCAAAGAAATTTCGGTAGCATCTCCCCTGTACGGTGGACAATCTGAAACTTTCTACATCGCCCCCAGGGCCACATATACATCGGCCAACACGGCCGGAACAATAATAATAATATAAGCACAACACACAGGCATCCATGCAGTTTAATAGTTAACAAACTAGCACAGTAATAATAAAACTCAAAAACAACCCTACTCAACTGTTGGGGTTGCAAGGTTGCAAACATAGTCCCATATTGAAAACACATGGAAAAGATCATGAGTTTATAAGAGAAAGATATCTCCATTGGCATAAGGCATTTTGGGGAGAGCCCAAGAGCAAAACCATGAGGGCTTAGGCCCAAAGTGGACAATATCATGTCATTGTGGAGATATCTAAATTCTTTTCGATCCTATAATTGGTATCAGAGCCCGGACTGCCAGAAGGTTTAATCGCCGACTGTGCACAAGAGCTATGGTCTGATTGAACTATGTAAGTACAATATTGACCTCGAACAAAGAAAGTGGGGGCTCCTATATTTGGATCAAGAGGACCAGACACCAGGCAAGAAGTCCTAGTAGGTCGAGTGGACCGAGGGGCAGGAAGTCCTAGTAGGTCGGGTAGACCGAGGGGCAGGAAGTCCTAGTAGGTCGGGTAGACCGAGGGGCAGGAAGACCTGGTGGGTCGAGGATCGGACGTGGGAAGCCCATGGTCCTTTGTTTGAGGGGGGGATTGTTGGGGTTGCAAGGTTGCAAACATAATCCCATATTGAAAACACATGGAAAAGATCATGGGTTTATAAGAGAAAGATATCTCCATTGGCATGAGGCCTTTTGGGGAGAGCCCAAGAGCAAAACCATGAGGGCTTAGGCCCAAAGTGGACAATATCATGTCATTGTGGAGATATCTAAATTCTTTTCGATCCTACATCAACTACACCCATAAAGCACAAAACTGATGTCCTACTCCACTACACTCATAAAGCTCAAATCCGACGATAAAATCAACTTACCTCTTCTGCCGTCTAGGCAGGCGTGTAGTAAAACAAATCCAATAAAACTCATAGGTAATATCCAAAAGTAAACTAATACAAGTCCAGATATCAAAAAGCAGAATAAGTCTAAACACAGTCTAAACAAGAAAAACTAAAAGAGCAACACTCATCTTCGTGGACTGCAGGGAACTAGCGACTAGAACTCTCCGGACAACATCAACCTGAAAATAACAATGGAGGATCAACTGATATGCATAATAAAGAAAATAACAACCAGCACCAATCATGCGTACAGTCTCCTGATACAAGAAGGATAAATGCAACTGAAACAAGCAGGAAAAAACTATACTAACCAGGACCAGGGTATAAGTACAATAGGTCGTCAGACCGAGAGTGTCATAAATCCTGTATGCATGTCAATCATATGCATCCATACAAATGCAGCAAACACAAACAATAAATGCATCATGCATATGATGTCAATGTCATGGTCACCCCTGACGCCAGTCAGTCATCTCACACACAATGGTGAGACCGAGTGGGTAGGGCTGTGACAACCGTGCACTCTGCCGTCACTGATCCTGATGAGTGACCGAGTGGACGGGATGCTGTCGGAGTACACCTGTCCTCCTACCCCAAATCATAAATGGGGGAGCACAATGCTCTCATCTCCCGGTACACCATAACGGGAAGGGATCCCTGACGTGCTACCACGCTGCGTCACACTACCCATGAGTGAACCAATGGAGCACCGACAGAGCCAAACTGACGTGCTACCACGCTGTATCACGCTTCCCATGAGCGGACCAACGGAGCACCAACAATGATGAAACTGGCGATGTGCTCAACAATAATGGAGCAGACTATCGCGCAACATGCAATCATGCGAATGGTGCATGATACTAAGCATGACAAAATACTGAGCAGCATAGCAATATCCATATATATGTAAAATGTGTACCATCATAAAATGAATCAAATCAAAGTACACAGACCAGATAAGGTATCAAAACCCTAGGTCCTGAATATGATAAATAACATGGTTGTGTCACTACCTCTATAAGCAGGTAAATACTAACATGATGTGCATAGCAAATAAACAACCAAGCATGTAACAGATTAGGCAGTGATCAACCGAAGCAGATAAGAGAACACAATCGTTGCTATTTGTTAAAGACATTACTATACATATCAAATGACAAAAAGTCAAAGTATCCGCCTCCAAATGGAAAAGATCAATCCGGTCCAACTCGGACGTCGAGATGCTCGTCTCGCGTCAAAACCCTGAGTCATAAATAAGTAAATATATTTTATTTAACTACAATTTACATAAATAGCTAAATAAAATTCTTAAGAACTATTTAGGGCAAAACCCTAAACCAACCTCCTCGACCTGCCTAAATTAAACCCAAATCATACCTAATTCAATCCATACCTCTGATCAAGCTATACATGATCGTCTAACTACAAAACATATCAGATCCCTACCCCCTTACCTCGATTCGCAGCCGTGCTTTGCACCGGAATCCAAAGTTTACTGCTGGAATACTTCACAACAAAACCTTCCTCTCCCTCACAGCCCCTGAATGTTGATGCACAACACACAACAACCTGCTGCAAATCCTTCCCTACGATTCAGTTCAAGGTGAAGTCACGATAGAGATTACAAATACATCAACAATAACCTAATCTTACCTCAACAGGGACCTAGGACACAGAGGAAAGGCTCGGCAGAACCTGGTGGCCGGCGACAGTGAGGTGCAGAAGTGCGACGGCGGCAACAACCTAAAACTAGGGCACGACACAGTAAGGGAAGAGGTGGTGCTCTACCGGGGTGCTCTGCCGTGAGGAGGAAGCCGAAGTAGAAAGGGTGTCGCGGGTTAGCCGGGTCTAAGGCTCAGCGTTGATGGTGATCGGAGGTCGGCGCGGCAGAAAATGGGTCAAGGAAGGCAGCGACGCAAGAGGGCACGGCGGCGATCGGCTCACAGCGGTGCGACCTCAAGTGGCGGCAGCGACGTTGGCTGAGGAGGAGCGACGGTGAACACAAGCTAGGGCACAGGGGAGGTGTGGCCGGCGATCGACGCCGTCGCTCGGCGAGGAGGAAGAATCGGGAGGGCGGCTCGACTGGTGGTGGCTCGCGGGATCGCTCTGCGAGGGGCGGCTGTCGGCAGGGGAGAGTGGAGCGAAAAAATCGGGTGGAGAATATGAGAAGTGGAGAAGAAGAAGAAGGAAGAGGCACCGGTTAGGGGCGGTTAGGGCACGAGCGTGAGAGGATCGGCGTCGGCCACGCGCACGGGGAAGGAGAAAAGCACAGTAACGGGAGAAAACAAATAAGAAAAAGGAAATAAAACTTTTCCTCGTTAAAACGGGGTAACCCAAACAGGTTTTCCCGGGGTCCAGTTTTCATCTCCGTAAACTTGTCCATACGAGCTCCGAAAAATTCCCGAAAAAATTTCTAAAAATTCTAGAAAATTCCCCTTATTATTTTCTGCCCTTTTTCGGTATTTTACAACTCATACTCAAAAGCTAGGTCGTCTATCATTGAACTAATCAATATACCCTTTGAGTGAAATCCTTTTTCTTCCATGCCTTATAGACATCAAGATCTCGTCTGTGTTGTGCAGTGAGGCCATCTACAGGTACTTCCATAACCTAATTTACAGCCTCTAGAACTTCTTGTTCCTCAAGAGCATATTGTATCCTGAGGTATCAGATCTTATAGTTATCCCCATTAAGTTTTTCACCTTTGCTGAGTTCAGCTATTATGTTTTTGGTTGTCATAATCTATCATAAATAAACACATTATTTAGTATTCAGTGTATATCATATGTATGCAATTTATCATTGACTCAATATTACTTTGAGTTGATTTACAAAATCAAGTGATAACCATGTTTTCACTCATCATTCGTATGACCAATCAAATCAATATTAATCAATTTTATTACACACATCCAAACAAATGAACTAATCATTTATAATATCATGAATTTTTTAATTAAATGAACTAATCATTTAATATATCATGTTTTTTTAATTAAATGAACTAATCATTTAATACTTCATGAACTAATCATGCATCATGTCAAGCAAACATCACAGATAAATGAACACATCATTAACATAAAATTATGCTGCAAATTATTAACATATAACTAACTGACATGAATGAAATGGACTAACATATGTTCATATAAAATGACAATAAAAATAATAGAACTTTAGTAAACTAGATAGACAACTACCACTCCTACTAGGACAGACACTAGTGCAGTGGCCAAAATAATCCCTCTCAGCCTGGACTCATTTGGGGTAAACACAGGCAGGACAACTTCAAGGTTCTCTATTGGATCCATAATTGGATTCTCTTTTTGGTTCCTCCTTGATCATTTCCGGGTCCTCTTCGAACTCTTCATGATCCTCTTCAGTCATATGATGAAGCAGTTCCTCACATAATACAGAATATGTGACGTGTCATTGATGACACCCCCAAATATAGTCTGCTATCATCCTTGAATTTTCTGGCAATGAACGCATCAAAGCCCAAATCCTATAATTGTCCAGGACTGGAAACTCTTCTCGCTCAAGTTTCCAAAACAGATCATCAAGCCGTCCAATGTGTCCGTCGACTCCATAAGTAGAGTTATACTCTATCTTCTGAATCTCCTCCTTGAGCTGTTTTCGTCGCACTTCACGACGAGTCAATGTGGTAATAGTCCGTGTCATCTGAAAAATTGAAAATAAAATAAGTCAGTACAAAACCGACTAGCCAGTACAAAACCAGCTTATTTCAATTTATACAGGCATAATACCAACATAATTAATCAAGAAAAACAAATCTTCTCGATTTTCAGGAGTTCAAGTCAACAATTAGAACTATTCTAATTGGTCAGACCCATTGGATCGGTTGATTAGGCATCTAGATCCTAAGCTCGGTCCATTTTCCTTAATTAGAACTAATCTAATTAGACAGGGATTTTTATACCTATGTTCTGTTACTTTTAATCTAAGTCCATTTTTACCAATTTCAGACTTATTAATCAAACTCAGGTCCGTTTGATCAAACCAATGCCCATTGGTTTAAGTCTGACTGATTAGAACAAATCTAATAATTTTGATCAAATTTGACCCATTAGAACAAATCTGGTCATTTGATCATATTTGGTCCAAGTCCAATTAATCAACCCAAAATGATTTCGAGTTTAGATCAAATTGGTTCGGATAAACCAACTAATGATTTAAATCTGAACCAGATCTAAATGGACCAAAATTACTCTAGATCATTTATTATAAATGGTGAATTAATTGAAAGTAATTTTCAATTAATTAACACATGCAAATAAAATTAATTGCATTAAATAAAAATAACTAAACATGCATGTACGCATTTAAACCATGCATGAATAACGAGAAATTTTAAATTATTTCATGCAATCTTTTGTTTTTTTTTTAATAAAAAAAACTTAATCCTATTTCCTTCCACCTCATTCTGTGAACATATCACAGTTCGTTTTTAATTTGAAAAAGTCAAAACAGAAACTTGATATTTATCTTTTCCGTTTTTCTTTGTTGCACGATTCCACGTTGCACGTTGCACTCTGCACGCGACAGACCGCACGCCGACCATGCCGCACGTCGTCTCACCCGCAACAGCCAGCCTCAGAGTGACAAATGCTGGGCAGAAACTGCAAGAGGCCACCTCAATCTTCTGCATGCACGCTGCGCACGTCGTGCACGCCACCTTGCCCGCAACGAACACGGGTTGCATAGGTGTCCATGAGTACTCCACCGGCCAACCTTGATGTTGTCGCCGGACTTGGGTCGTTGCCGCCATCCATCATCGGAGATAAACTCCGTGGATGTTCCTCGAGGCATACGACGTCACGATTTCACTCGCCTACGGCAAAACTAGACGGAGACAAACTCCGTTCGGGGCAGCGATGATAATCGCTGATCACAACTCAGTCATGATTTCGCCCAACAAAAACGAACAGAACCAAGCCATAATTTTGATTCAACGAAAAGGTAAGGTTTTAGGATTAATCATGCATTTAGAACTAACTTGGCTCTGATACCATTGTATATAATTCTAAATGCATGAAAAGAGAATAAAATTAAAGCGGTAAAAACTTACAGCGATCTCCCGCAGATCCGCAATCGGCAATGACGAAACTCGCTGTCGGAAGAGCGATCACAGGATCGGAAAACCCTCCGCAATTCCACAAACCAAATCCCACTGCCTTGGATATTCTTCTCTCTTCTCTCTACGTTTTGCTCACAGCACACACTTGCACGCTTTTGCACACCCCCTTTGAATGATGCTTGGACGTACTATTTATAGGGGAAATGACCTAGGGGCATGATGGTCTTTTCCATCGAAAGTAGTGGGGAACGTGGCCATGTTCCCACATCCCCACTCTCCCCATTTCCAACATGGTTGGTGTAATGTAATCGAGCTTGTAATATAATCAAATTTGTAATGTAATTTTGATTACATTACTACGTTTGGTAATGTAATGTATCTAATCTTTGATTACAAGGGTAATTATATTCTTTTGTTTGGTGTCCATTATTTTTTTAAGGAATGTAATTCGTATTATTATAAAATGATAAAAATATCCTGGGACTTCTACCGACGATCGTTGCACTTCTGCCGAAGCTTGGGGGCGCCATCGCCGACAACCGTCGGCTGTTGCCAGCGGGCGATGAGGCGGTCGACAGCTGTTGCGGGGACGCCAACGGTCAGAGGGCGACGGGCCGTCGGCGGTAGTTGGCGGCTGCGAACTAGGGGTATATTCGGTATTCAAATTTTGATTAAACGATGACCTCGTAATGTAATCGGATTACATAGTATTTGTTTATAATCCAGATTACAAAACTTTACTACCTTTTGTAATCAAGATTACATTATATTACAAGTTTAAAAGTAAACCAAATAAAATAATTAGCCTTGTAATGTAATCAGGATTACATTACAAGACACATTACACCCTACCAAACACCACCTAAGTCTCTTGCCTTTATTATCGGTCCCCTATTCGACTCAGTTTTCGGACGAGATCAATTATAATTAACTAAGAATAAAAAATTAATTATTTTATTTTAATTATTATTATTGTTATTATATAAAATATTATTATATTAAAATACTCTTTATTAAATTTTATTAAAATTATTAAATTTTATTAAAATTTTTTTAAAATTATTATGGAAGTTACTAAATAGTCACGGTAAAAGTTTAAATTAAAAATGTAAATCCTAAATCAATATTATTATATCAAAATATTTTTTATCAATTTAGTTTAAATTATTTTAAATTAATTAAAATTACTTAAAAATAATTACATAAGCTAATTGTTACTAGCAATAAGCTTAAGTACTATAATAATATTATATTAATTATTATAACAATTATAATTAATATAATAAGATTATGTTAACTGCTATTTACAACAACATATATTTTTAAAAAAATGAAATGTCCTTTTCCATTTTTTTAAGGGACGTTCTTTATATTTTCAATATTCTCTTTTGTTAATTTGTAATGAAAATATTATAAGATTGTTTGGATTAATAATATTCCGGAAAAAATGTAATATAATCTCTAACCTTTTTTGTTGTGTGACACGTCGTCCGAACCAATGCGCACTGCCCTGAGTACCCTGTCCGTCTTGTCCTCTCTCCGCGATCACGGCTCATGAGCCCCATTTCCTCTCCGACAATGTTTGCAAGGAACCCTCTCCTCTTCCTCTTCGTCTTCCTCTTCCCATCCCTCTCTTTGATCTCCAAAGCGACCCATGATGAAGAATCGACGAGGCGGACCATGGAGGACTTCTCCGGGTACCCGACTGCCGCTCACCCTTCCGTGCTTTCCCTTTCACCATCCTCCCTCTCTGTCGACGAGGCGGGATTGCTGAGGCAGGTAAACTCACTGTGCAAGTCGATATCATAGAGTTCAGGAAACTAGGCAGGTGAGCTCACTTTAGATAGCAGATCGTGGCCATTGGTAGGGACAACCTTTTTGCTGGTAAATTTGTTTCAAGTGGCGAACTAACTATTTACTTTAGGGTAATAGTATCTTCTGAACGGCGAGAAAGTCACCCATCATTGGATGATCAGATACCAAGAATTACCTTTGTGCTCTTACTAGGCGAGTTTTTATGGCTAGTAGGATGGCCCTTGACAGGCAAAATATAAATTGGAAAAAGTTTCCCTTTTCCTTCCTTGTTTGACATATGTATAGTGTTTCATTTATCTTCCTTCTGTCTCACCGGCGTTTTCATTTTGCTTGTTTTCGCTGGAGTTATGCTTTCCCTTGTATCTTCTTTTCTGTTCTTCCATGTAGTATCCTTTTGAACAAGTGAGATTTACTTAAAGAAGAGTACAGATTAACTGGATTCAATCAAATATGCCAACCATTTAATGTAAAAAAAAACAAAAAAGGAAGAGGGAAAGAGTTGGAATAGAACAGGTATTCTCCCAAGGTAGATCTTTCCCGTTGTGTGGGATAGCTGTACCTCTGTGATACCACTGAGGAAGTTCTTTCTCCTGTGATCGTGATGAAGACGAAGGAATAAACATCTTTTAGCATTATGGCCCACACTTAAGCAACATAAAAAGTTAAGCAAAACTTTAAAAAATTTATAAATTATAAACAGATTACTCTGCCTCACATTGAAAAATAATCTCTTTCTTTCTTCCCTTCATATGTTGTTAGATCAGTGCTTCCCATTTCAGCCAAATTTCAAATTGAAACACCTGGGAATGTTGGAGCATGATACTCATTTTCTTGGCATTCTGCAATACTGCAGATAGATGAGCTGGCAGCCTTTTCAGATACTCCTGCACCATCGGTGACTCGCATTCTGTACAGTGAGAAGGATGTTCTGGCCAGAAGGTATTTCTGGAACTAGCAATTGCATGTGTTTTGAAATTGGTAGCCTTGTAAATTGTAAAGTGAACTCATTGATGGTATATGAGGTCCTTGTGTGATACTGTTTATATACTGCTTAAAAAAACAACTGCTTCAAAAACACATCAGACAAAAATACTATATAGTTACACTACAGTAAGTTGATTGTGCTTTATGGGCTTTTGTGAAGATCATGCCAGAGTTTTGCAAGTAAATTCATGTCGGAAATGATGTAACATAGTTTTTGGAAGAAAGTTAGATTCTTGCTCCTCTCTCTAGCACTTCTATCTGACCTAATAGAGTTGTTGACTTAATTATTTGAGATATATTATTGATCTGAAGCAAACTTATGTACCTTAATTAATGGTGGTTAGTATAGAGTTGTGTCTTTCAAGGAAGAAAGGAGAAAGGAGAAAGGAGAAAGAACAACCATGTAAGTTACACCATACCAGAAAGACGACTGAACTGTTTGCCTTGTGACAGACCCTCATAAGATATCCTAATATTTTTGGTAGGATGTTTCTCTGAAGCTGTAGGATAATGTTCTATAAGAAAATGAACTTGACTATGTCCTTTGGGTCATCTGGTTCTTTGTATGCTCTCGGGGGTGCATTTATGATTTGACATCCTTTCTTATTCTTACAGGTTTCATTGGCTAAGGCATACTTTTGTGTCTTCTTATTTTTAATGTCCACATGTACATTACTTAAAGATCCCAGTCCCACATCCACAGTCTTTACTCTCAAGCATTCAACACCAATGAAGTTATGGAATTCCAATTATATTGTGTGAGAGCTCATTGGAAATGAGAATTTTAATTAAGAAAATGCCATGTAAGACAGCTTCAGGACAAGAACATTTAAAAGTTAACTTGTTGCCTCTATATTTTCCATATGTTAATTTTTGGTGCTACGCCAATAAGCCGGAGGAGGATTTGCATAAGTTACACCTCTTTTGCAGGTGATGTCTTTCCTACTTGCTATACCTTCTTAAACATCTTTTTGCAAACATTTTTGAACTTTGACCAACATATTGGATCTTAGATCCATAACATTGCTTTTAGTTCCTTAAAAAAAAATCTTGCAATATATTTAAAAATTGAGAGCCATGAGCGATGGATGTTGTTTGATGTATTGGAAAAATCAAATTCCTTTCCTCTTTTATCTTCTGGAAATCCTTATCTTGGTTTTCACATAACAATTGCTCCTACGATAGCCTATTGCTCCCATGCTTGTAAGAATGCTTCTTCTTTAAATATTGATCGTCTTCAAATGAATGTTTCTTCTTTTAATGTTGATTGTCTTTGCAAATCACTCTTGATTTTGTGGTTCAGCTACATAAAAAGCCTGATGAAAGAAGCTGGCCTATCTGTTCGTGAAGATCATGTGGGAAACATATTTGGCAGATGGTATGTTGATAAACTTCCTTTAACTAACATATTTGTGCACAAGGTTTTGGACTTATAAGTTTAAGTATTCATTTCTGTGAAGTCAAGTTTCTATTCTTTGGTTCACCCATTTTGGATGGAGAAACTTTTACAATTTCATATTCCATTAGCTTGCTAATTGTGTAGTATCTGTCAATGTCCTAATTTTCCTTACTGTAGGTGATATTTCAAAGAATTGAATTTTTCTTTCTGAATATTTTGGACAATTGATACTGCTTGTGAAGAATCAATTTTGTAATATGAACTAATTTTCTAAAGCATTGGTCTGTGGAGGTTTTTAAAGTATCGTGTTACTCCCTATCTCTATGTTTTTAGTGCAACTTTGCTTCTCCATAGCCTGTACTCTCTTTTTTTTCTTGTTTTGTTCTTTCCTCTCATATGTGCTCTCTTCATTTTATCTTTCTCCGGCCATGTTGTGGTATTACCTTGTAAATGCTAAAACAATTTGTGGTTTAGTAATTTCTCATGTGTTTTTATGCTCTTAAAAAGGGTAGCTGTAAGAAATTCAAACTAATAACTGTTTAATCTATAATGAAATGTAGATTAGATGTTGTAGTCAAATTCTGTTGAGTATCATTTTTTTTTGCTAGTCATCAATCCAATTATCCTTGAAGTAATGATGCACTGAAACATTAATTGACTCTGTATATGTGCATGTAACATTTTGTAGTAACATAGTCACCAAGTGGTCAAATAGTTTGGATAAGTGAATCAGGGAACATATGGTTTGGTTATGTAGTCAACTTAACTAATCAATTTTAAATTTTCTTGAGTTTGTTTAACCATATAGTTAGCTTGTACTAAGGACTATTTGGTTGATATGTTGTGGATCAATGAAATTAGTAAGAAACGTCCTAATTTTTGTTACTAAAATATATGGACAACTACGTTATTTACTCTTCTAATTATCTGCCCAGACTTATTGTTTGCAAGGGCCTAGTAAACATTTTCCAGAAGTGGCGCATGCGGTCTAGTAAAAACATAGTTTCATGTTCTAGCAACACCACCACCAACAACCAAGGCTTATCCCATTAGGTGGGGTCGGTTATATGAATCATTTTACGTCATTGAGCTCTATCTCCTACTATATCATCATCTATACTTAAATAAATTTTATCTTTTTTTATTGTTGCTAACCAAGTCTTTTTTGGTCTTCCTCTTCCTCGTTTGATATGCGTGTTTGTCATAGTTTCACATCGCCTAACTGGAGTATTTATTGGTCGTCTAAGTACATGCCGGTACAATCTCAAACGTGTCTCCCGGAGTTTTCCTTCAATAGATGCAATTCCAACTTTCTCTCTATTGCTCTCATTTCTTATTTTGCTTATCCTCGTATGCCCACACATTCACCTTAACATCCTCATCTCTGCAACTCTCATCTTCTGCTCATGTGCTCGAGTCATAGCTCAACATTCAACTCCATATAATATAGTAGGTCTAACTACGGTTTTATAAAACTTTCCTTTAAGTTTTAGAGGTACTTTACGGTTACATAAAACACTCGACGCTCCCCTTCATTTCAACCATCTTGCTTTTATTCTATGTAAGACATCTCTCTCAATCCCTCTATCATTTTACAAAAATGATTTTAAATATTTAAAGTTCTCAGTTTCGGGCAATTCGTCCTCTCTTGTCTTAACAATTGTCTCATTACTTCTAATATTGCTAAACTTAAATTCCATATATTCTGCTTTTAATCTACTAAGCCTAAAACCTTTTCCTTCTAGTGTTTCCCGCTAAGATTCTAGTTTAGCATTTACTCTGTCATGTGTTTCATCTACCAAAATAATATCATCTGCAAACAACATGTACCATTCATCCATAATTAGTGTAAAAAGATAGGGACTTAGAGCTAATCCTCGATATAACCCTATCTTTATTGGAAATGCTTCAATTACTCCACCTGAAGTCTTTACTCTGGTTGTTACATCCTCGTACATATCCTTAATTAGTTCAATATATGTTACACTAACACCTCTCTTTTCTATAATTCTCCATATAATTTCTCTTGGCACTCTATCATAAGCTTTTTTCTAAGTCAATGAACAACATGTGTAGATCTTGTTTTTATCCTGATATTTTTCAATTAACTGTCTAAGAAGATGCATAACTTCTATTATCGACCTTCCAGGCATGAACCTAAATTGATCTGTGGTCACTTTGGTCTCCTTCCTTAATTTTTTCTATTATTTTTTTCCAAAGTTTCATGGTATGACTCATTAATTTAATACTCCTATAGTTTGTATAATTTTGTACGTCTCCTTGTTCTTATATAAGGGAACTAGAGTACTTATCCTCCATTGATCAGACATTTTTTTTTATTTTCAATATCATATTAAATAATTTTATAAGCCATTCAATGCCTTGTTTCCTAGGCACTTCCATACCTTTATCAGAATATCATATGCTCTAACAACTTTTCCATTGTCCATCCCATTTAAAATTTATTCTACTTCTAAAGTTTGAATTCTATGATAAAAATTGAAATTTCTATACTCATTTGACCTACTTAAATTACCTAAGTTAAGTTGGTCACCCAAACCTTTATTAAAAAGTTGATGAAAGTACCTCTTCCATCATTCTTTTATTTCTCTATCGTTTACTAATACTCTATTACATTCATCTTTAATATATTTTATTTGGATAAGATCACTTATTTTTCTTTCTTTCACTTTAGTTATTTTATAAATGTTTCTTTCTCCTTTTATATCCAATTTTTTATATAATCATTCAAAAGTTTCATTCTTTGCTTTATTCACTACTTTCTTAGTTTCTTTCTTGGCTATTGTATATTTTTTTAAGTTTTCTTTTTTCTTACAAATATATAATTCCTTATAAGCTATTCGTTTTTCTTTCACTTTCTCTTGTACTTTCTCATTCTACTGCCAATATTCCTTACTTAATAGTGCATGCCCCTTTGACTCATCGAGTATACTCTTAGCTACTATTTAACTTTGATACCATCTTATCCCATGTTGTATTAGAGTTATCGTATATTTCACCTAATGCTTGTACTTCTACCTGTTGGTCTAGGGAGCACCAAACAATCAAACTTGTGTTTTGATAAGGGCAAAGAGTTCAAAGTTAAGTTGTCTTATTGTCTAATAAATGTGACTGAGCTTGCAGGAAAGTCCTAAATTATCTTAAACAAAAGTCCTAGTGGATTCTAGGCAGGTGGGTCCTAACTGTAGTTAGGTATGGTTCGGGGTACTGGGAAAAGCCTTGGCGGGTCGAGGACGTTGGGCGAAATCTTAGTGTCGAGGACACTAGGTGAAAATCTTAGGGGTCGCGGACATCGGGTGGAAGACTGGACGGGTCGAGATCAGACGTTCAATATGAAGTCCTAACGTCTCTGACACTGAATAAAAGTCCAGACGACTGATCTGACAAAAGGTAAACTCTCCTGAGAGGAATAGGTGACGACACGTTCCTCGTTGAGGGAACAGTAGGGGTCGGTTCGACCTAGAATTTTTGGGAAATCCGAAAGTCAGAACCGGACAGTCCGAAGATTGTTAAACAGTTCTATTAATCATATTTTATCGTACTAACTTTGTGTTGCAGGGTATGTTGGTATTTTGAACTAATGTATCTTGCAGGGAGTGAAAAGCACACAAAATGCTCCGATGAACAGTGTCCAAGGCTCCTCCGAGGCTGTCGAAGGCGCCTCGGGTGGCTTGGCCGAAGGCCCGCGCGGAAGTGGCACAGAGGCGCCTTTGAAGCGTTTGAAGGCACATTGGAGATTGGATGGAAGGCGCCTTCCATGAGCTTGAAGGCGCCTTCGAAGGGATAAACTTCGCAGAAAGTGGAAATTATCGAGACCGAAGCTGTGGAGATAAGTTTCACGCCTTCCATGGGGTTGAAAGCGCCTTTAGTAGTCCATAAAAGGCTAGTTCGAGCAGATGCAAGAACACAACTCATCTTCACGATTTTTCTCCTGTGCATTGCTCCAAAGATGATCCAACGAAGTCGTAACACTGCTCCGACAACTAAAAGCTCTATTTTCAGAATTCCACATTGTCGATATAATCTGTGTTGTTAAAGGCACGCCCGAGGCGCTAGGCGCACAAGGCGTTGGGAAAAACACCTCTTCCCACGCGAGGCTGGCGCTGTTCGCCAGGTGCGCGCCTAGGCGCGTCTCGTGCGCCTTTGCACCTCAACGAAGGCACGATCGAGGCGCGATCGAGGTGCCACGATCGATCGTGAACAAATCTGGATTTTAAACCAAAAAAAAACATTCCAAATCAACGTTGTTTGGAATTAGGGCACGGGAAACAGGAGCAGAAAAGAACGCAGGAAGGAAGGGAGGAAGAGAACGCAGGAAGGGAGGAAGAAACCTGAACCCATTTCCGTCCGCCACCGCCATAGTCGCGCCATCGCTGAGCGTCATCGCCCAAGTATGTTTTCCTTCTTTTTTCTGTTTTTTCTGTTCTTCACTTCTTCTGTTTTGTTTGTTATCATCTTCTTCTTCTCTTCTTCTCTACGCTTCTTCTCTTCGCTTCTTTTTCTTCTTTCTTTTCTGTATCTTCTTTTTTTCTGCAGTTCTGTATCTTCTTTTCTTTGCTGTGCTGCTGTCCGGTTCGTGTTCTTGCTGTGCTGTTGTCCGGTTTTGTTTTGTTTTGGTTTCCTGTTTTTTAATTTTTGCAGGTTGTGTTTTTGCTTCCTACTGCTGTCCGGTTTTGGATTTTTTGGTGTTGTTTTTCCATTTTTATTGGTTCGTATTGGTGTTGCTTTCATTTTTTTTTTACTGTTTTTTCATTTTTGTTTGTCTTGTTTTGCTTTTTGTTTTTTTTACTATTTTGCTATTGCTGGTACAGTGCTTTTTTATTGCTGGTACCATATTGATTTTATTTTATTTTTAATTTTTCAGATTATTTTCTTGTTCAATTATATGGAAGGTAGTAGTGATACTCCAACATATATATCAAAAGATCCGGGATGGAATTATTTTCAAAGAGTTAATCCGGATAATAAAAATGATTTAATTTATAACTTTTGTCAAAAAGTTACAAAAGGGGGTATCTATCGTGCAAAACAGTATCTTGTTGGGGGGTTTCAAAATGACTTGCAAAAAATGTCCGTCTCATGTACGTGAAGAAATTAAAAATTTCATGGAGAAAAAGACGGAGAAAAGTAATCTTTCTAAACTTACGACATTGGACTTTGAGGATGTAGACTCTCTTGGTGATGATATTGATATGGATAATATTGGAGCTAAAGTTGTGCCGCTTATAAGTACAAGTACAAGTTCTAGATCAATGAATATGCAAAAAAGGCCCAGACAAATAGGTCCAATGGATACGTATTTTGCTCCTAATGTAAAAAAAAATGTTGAAAGTAGAAAGGGTAAAGAAAGACAAACTACGATAAATGAGGTATACAAGAAAGAATTGAGGGAAAAAACTTGTATGGTCATAACTGAGTGGATGTATGATGCGGTAATTCCTTTTAATGCCGTTAATTATTCAAGCTTCAAAAGAATGTTGGACTTGGTTGGCCAATATGGTATATGTCTAAAAGGGCCTAGTTATCATGAGATGCAGGTTCTTTTTCTATAAAAGGTTGTTGATAGTGTGACAAATGACTACATTAAGTCATGTGAAACAGAATGGGCAAAGTATGGTTGTAGTTTGATGGCAGATGGATGGATAGACAAAAGGCAGAGAACATTGATTAATTTTTTAGTGAATTCTTCTAAAGGTTCAGTTTTCATCGAATCGGTTGATGCTCCTGATTATGCAAAGACTGGAGAGAAATTATTTCAGTTGTTTGATCGATTTGTGGAGTGTGTAGGAGAAGTAAATGATGTTCAAGTTGTTACGGATAGTGCAAGTAATAATGTGCTTGCTGGTAATAATCTATTTAATTCTTTCTTATCAATATGTTTTTTCTTATATATGTTAAACTTATCTACTTTTCTAACTTCTTTTGTAGGAAAATTATTAGAAGCAAAAATACCACATTTGTATTGGACTCCTTGTGCTGCTCACTGTGTCGACTTGATCTTTAGAAGATATTGGAAAATTGCCTGATTTTAAAGCAACATTGAAGAAGGCAATGAGTGTGAATGCTTACATTTATGTTCGCCCCGGCATGGTAAATATGCTGAGGCAATTCACAAGATAAAAAGAGCTTTGTCGGGCGGGTGTCACAAGATTTGCTACTGCTTTTCTCACTCTTGAAAGAATGAACCTACAGAAGCAAAATTTAAGAAAAATGTTCATTTCAAAGGATTGGACAGAGAGTAAATGGGCAAAAGAAGCGGCGGGGAAGAAGGTAGCTAAAATCATCATGACACTTAGGTGACGTTTGGTTTATGGGTTTGGGAATGAGGGAATGGATTCATTCCCAAACCTTGTGTTTGGTTAATGGGAATGGAATCAAGATTTTGGAATGAAATCCAAAAATTTGGGTATGGATGAAACCCACCCCCTCCCTTGGGTTTTGATGGAATAGGAATGTAAATTAAGTTTTAGACAAAAATACCCTTAGTATATTTGTTCATTTTTTTTAAATTTCACACACTCTCTCTCATCATATTTTCTCTCTCCTTATTTTATCATCACATTTTTTCTCTCAAGATACTTTTTCTCTCCTTATTTTCTCTATATATTCTCTCTCATCATACACTCTCTCTCCTTATTTTCTCTCTCTTCATTCTCTTCTATCACACTTTCTCTCCCATTACACACTTTCTACTTATTTTTTCAGCATATTTTCTCTCTCATCGTACTTTTTCTCTCATCATACTTTCTCTCTCCTCAATCTCTCTTAGCATATTCTCTCTCCTCATTTTCTCTCTCTTTATTCTCTCTCATCACACATTCTCTCTTTATTTTCTCTAATCACACTTTTTCTCTCAGCACACTTTCTCTCTCATCATATTTTCTCTCTTCCCAGTCTCGCATTTTCTTTCATCACACTTTCTCTCTCTTCATTTTTTCCTCATCATTCTTTCTCTCTCAACCCACTTTCTATCTCATCATACTTTCTCTCTCCTCATATTTTCATTTTCTCTCATAATACTTTCTCTCTCTTCATTTTTTTCATCGCTCTTTCTCTCTCAGCATACTTTCTCTCTCCTCAGTCTCTCATTTTCTCTCATCATACTTTCTCTCTCTTCATTTTTTCTTATCACTCTTTCTCTCTCAACCCACTTTCTCTCTCCTCACTCTTTCATTTTCTCTCATAATAATTTCTCTCTCTTCATTTTTTTCATCACTCTTTCTCTCTCATCACACTTTCTCTCTCATAATGCCTTTTCTCTTCTCAATCTTTCCTATCATGCACTCTCTCATCATTTTCTCTGATCATACTTTATCTCTCTTCATTTTTTCCCAACACACTTTCTCTCTCATCATTTTCTCTCATAATATATTTCTCTCACATTCAAATTTCTCTCCCATTTAATTTTTTCTCTTATTTTCCTGTAAGGGTAAAAAAGGAAATTTAGGTTCATTCCGATTGAAAATATTTAACTAACTAAACATCATTTTTAAGAATGATACCCAAGCTCATACCCATTCCCATTCCGATTCCTAGGAGAGAACCAAACGCCCCCTTAGATTTTGAGCAGTATTGTGCATATTTTAAAGATATATGACCCTTTAGTCTATGTTCTGAGATTGGTTGATGGCGAAAGAAAACCTGCAATGGGTTATATTTATGAGGCTATGGATAGGGTAAAAGAAATAATTATGAAGGCCTTTATGGAGAAAGAAGAGAAATACAAAGAAGTGTTTGAGATCATTGATGCGAGATGAGAATGTCAACTTCATCGGCCTCTGCATGCTGCAGGACATTATTTGAATCTAGAATATTTTTATTCATACACAGATTCAAATATCTGTGGAGAAGTGGTGAATGGTTTGTTTGAAACTATGGAGAGATTGGTTTCAAGCGCTGCCGAGCAAGATAAAATCACTACCCAACTCTCTATATATCGAAAGGCAGAAGGGCTATTTGGGAGGAATGTGACAATTAGACATAGAAGAACATTATCTACAACAGAATGGTGGGAATGCTATGGAGCAAATACCCCAAAATTGCAAAAGTTTGCTATTAAAGTGCTTAGCTTCACTTGTAGTGCTTCTGGTTGTGAGCACAATTGGAGTGTATTTGAGCAGGTATGTAATAAATATAAATGTTTAATATTATTAGTATGTTACTTTTATAAGTAGAAAATATTCTTTGCTATTTTATTATATTTATTGTGATTTTTGACATTTTGTAGATTTACAGTAAAAAAAAAGGAATAGGCTAGCTCAGCAGCGCTTAAATGATTTGATATTTGTGAAATATAATCGTGCCTTTAAACTTCGGTATGATGCACGTGATAAGATTGACCCTATCTCTTTGACAGATATTGATGATTGTAATGAATGGTTGATGGGTAGAATGGATGGAGAAAGTGATAATGAAGAAGATGAGTTGGTTTTTGAAGGTTATGACTTGACATGGGATGTCGTTGCTAGGGCTAGTGGAGTTGAAGAGCCTGGATATTGTACTAGGAGGAAAAAATATTGCATCCATGACCTCTAGTTCACATGCTATGCGTAAACAAGTTGAGAAGGGAAATACATCTTCCTCTATGAGACACTCATCTCTAAGACTTAGAGATGAAGAAGAAGAAGAAGAAGAAATTGAATTTGAAGAAGATGAAGATAAAGAAGAAGAAGAATACAATGAGGATGATCTTGAGCTTGATGATTAATTTGACTTATTACGCTTGTTTTGATGAACTTTGTTAGTTGAAACTTGAAAGTTTGAAACTTTTATTAATTTTATCATGGTGTTGCTTTGCTGGTCATATTTGATATTGATGTGTGTGGAATATTAATAGTTATCATATTTAACATATTATATGAGTGTGTCAATAGTTTAGTAGTCATCAACCTCATGTTCTAGAGGCGCGCGCCTCGGGCTCTAGTAGCCCCTTTGCGCCTCGGTGCACCTCGCGCCTCTTACAACATAGGATATAATTTTAAATTATTGTAATTACGTTCTACACTTGTAATTCTCTATTTGTAAAAATTTTCTGAAACTATAGTAATTGCCGAACGAAAATGATCAACGATCGTAAGTCTTGGAGTATAAGTCGTCACATGCTCCGAACTAAGTAAATCTTTGGTGTACTTGTTCTTTGTCTTGCTTTTTATTTCTACTACGTTATTCTGTGTTTTCTAAAAACTGAAAAAGCCACGAGTGTTATTCACCCCTCTAGCATGTCTCAATCTCACACCACCTTCTCCTTAAATATATTTTGCTTTCCATCTTTTAACTTCCACCACTTAATTCTATGAGTCGTCTATATTTTCTTTCTATTAATTTGAGACGTATATCCAACACTACTAGCGTACGTTGGGTAGTTAAACTTTCTGCAAGGATGACTTTACAATCTTTATAAATTTTTCTATTATTCTTCCTAACCATAAGAAAGTCAATTTGCGATTTATTATTCTCACTTTTGAACGGGACTAAGTGTTCTTCTTTTTTCTTAAAAAACGTATTAGCTAATATAAGGTCATATGCTATCGCAAAATCTAATATAATTTTCCCTTCCTCATTTCTCGTTCTAAACCTATAACTCCCATGCACCTTCTCATATTTCTCTTTTTTCACTCTGACATGCCTATTTAGATCACCTCCTATTAAAATCATTTCATTTAATAGAATATTTTGTAATATTTCATCTAAGTCGTCCCAAAATCTTGATTTGGTAGCTTCATCTAATCCTACTTACGGTGCATATATGCTAATTATGTGCATAGTTTCTTTCACCACTATTATCTTAAGAGTTATAATTCTATCCTCTTTTCTAACTACTTCTACAACTTCATCCTTTAACGAACTATCTATAATAATATCCACTCCATTTCTTGTTTTACACTTTCCAGTGTACCATAACTTATAACCCGAGTTCTCTATCATCTTTGTCTTCTCGCCTACCCTTTTTGTCTCTTGTACACACAAAATACTAATTCTCCTTCTAATCATCGTATCTACTATCTCCGCTGATTTATTAGTGAGAGTTTCTATGTTTCATGTTCCAAATATTAGATTATTAGTTTTACTATCATATTTGTTCTTATCCAACCTATGGTGTGAGAAGTTTTGCCTATTTAACACTACACCCAAGTTCTCATGGAAATGTAGCGGTCCTTGCTGATACGTTACAGTTGGACCCTATAACGTGAACTCTTACATATTTAGCACTTCATCCAAGTTCTGGAGATGTAGCGGTCCTTGTCGAGATGTTATAGTTGGACCCTACAATGCTTTCCTTTCGGGAAATAACCTAGCGTTAACACAATAGTTTAATAGATCTATTCATTGAATATTGCTATAATTTTAACGATGGTGGCAACCTAAGCAACCCTCCTCCTTTATCCGGGCTTGGGACCGGCCATGACCGGTCGTCATGAGCGGAGTTCTTAATGTCCTAGCTAAGGTGATTAAATTTTAAAACTCTTTTCTGTAATGGCTCGCATGTTTATTGCTTTAGTTTAGGGACATACATTGAGTTCACGTTATTTTGGGATGAAAAATCATGGAAACAGGTTGATTTTGGTCATTGATAGGATAGTTATTTATTGCTAGACTACAGGGGGTTAATAGCAGGTTCACCCAAATTGAAATTCCTTGCACAAACACAAACAAATCGATGTTAATTGCATGTGTACTCATGTATTATTTGTGTCAAGAATATGTAGTGGAAATATAATAGTATACAAAATCGTACGCCTAACATTACATGTCCCCTTATGTAGCCTCCCATGGTCCATGTCTTTAATGGTCTCGATGCTTCTCGCCTTATATTTCACCTTGCTAGAGGTCTTCAATTCCTCTGATGCACCAAGCTCCATGAGCTTTCTCTTTGCTATCCTTCACCTCTTTACCTTCAAATTCACTTTGTTACAGGCCACCCTAGAGTTCACATTATCATATCTTTCGTCCCTTTTCAAACTCGCTCCGTGTCATCCCTCACTTGGCCTCCAAGTTCACCCCATTATGGGCCACTCCTGCTCCTTGTCTTAGATTCACCTTGATAGGCCTCCAATCTCTCTCTCAGATTCACCAAGCTCCTAGAGGTCGCTCAGTGCCATTCTTTGCCTTGCCTCCTAGTTCACGCCATTACGAATTTCTAAGTCATTAAACATAAACGATCTCACAATCACATCAAACCGGCTCTACCCCATCGACTCAACACGCTTCGAGAGCTTAATGTGCACTTTGCCATTTCCTCGCACACTTGATGCACATATCAAAAATACATAATAAATTTAACTTAAATCCAATGGCAAATATATCAAAATAGCCTACTCCCACGTGGGATCATCATTGCACCAACAATTTGTTCTACATGAACTTAGTAGTTTTGATGATGATCTTGTTCCTCTTCTATCTCCTTCATAACTTCCTTTTCATTTTGGTATATATATATATATATATATTTGATAATGCTAGTTTACTTGTTTTCTTTGTTTTTTATTTACATTTGTTTCCCTCCCCGTCTTGTATCTATGTTTAACATGTAGGATTTGCAATCGTAATATATTTAAGTTTGCTGTATCTACAATTTGTATCTGGTCCCAAAAGCAAGGCTAGATCACACATAAGACTTTTAAGGCTCTGAAGTCATTCAATTAACTATCCAAGCTAACAAGCAAATTCCAAATTCATATGTGCCAGATATTTGTTTGGGCTGACTTGTGTGATATGGTTGACAATTATATATCAGATTGTGTATTAATTCTGGCATACCTTGAGAAAACTTCCTTTTGCGGTTTAATGACTGTTCCTAACTAGTTCAAGGATTAAAAATGCTGGTAGATGTATATTCATGCTTGATCTTCAATCTAAAACCTGAATGTAAATTGTTTACTGATCATGACGAACGATCCAATTTCACAGGAATGGCTCTGATTCAGGTGTTGGAGCAGTTGCTACTGGTTCTCACATAGATGCAATTCCATATTCTGGAAAATATGATGGGGTAGTTGGTGTATTGGGTGCACTAGAGGCAATACGAATCTTGAAAAGGTGCAAAAGTGCCAGGCTGTAGTGTTCTAGAATGCTCGTTTCTGTGCTTACTCTGCTTTGATGATTTTGTTTGCAGAATTGGCTTCCAACCGAGGAAATCTCTGGAGGTTATCATGTTTACTTCTGAGGAACCTACACGGTTTGGAATCAGCTGCTTAGGAAGGTCTATATTAGTATACTTCATCTTTATTGGAGTTAGAAATAGCATCTAGATTCCTCTGAGTTCGTGACATAGCTATTCTTCTTTTCCTTCTTTGACCTGCATGCATATGTTGAGCTATGAATTTGAGCATGTTGAACCTTAGTAGCTTCATCTCATATTTTTCTTTCAAACTTGCAGCCGCTTATTGGCAGGGATCCATCCACTTGCAAATGCACTTAATAAGGTAGTTGATAGCCAAAATATTCCCTTCTTTGATGCTGCAAGAGGTGCTGGCTATGATGTACGCCAAGAAGATTTACCAAATATGTTTTTGACAAAAACTAGCTATTCTTCTTTTGTGGAATTGCATATTGAGCAAGGGCCAATTCTGGAGGAAGAAGGTTGTGCACTTGACAAGTTTGCTACACATGATCTGATGAGGTCAGTTAAATGATTTCTCAATGTTGCAGGTGTTTCCATTGGCATTGTTACTGCAATTGCTGCCCCTGCAAGCATTAAAGTAGACTTTGAAGGAAATGGAGGTCATGCTGGAGCCGTCCTAATGCCTGCAAGGTTTGTCTAATGCAGATACTCGAATTGCTTTCTGTACTCGTGGTATAACTTTGATAATTCTGTTGTGTGATACCAGTTGACAATATGATATTTCTTGTACTTAAATCTAGTTACTAATTTGTCAAAGAATTTCATCCATGACTAACTGATAAAGAGGAACTAAGCCAAGCATTAAAATATTTTGATACAGGTTTAATGCTTTTATCATATGGCGTAACCTAAATCAGGGAAGACAATACATTTTCTCAATTTTTCTGGGAAGACTATACATTTTGCCAAATTCATCATGATATGCCTTTTGTTATTCAGTCATAACCATGCCTATATTGTGTCCTTAAGTAGTTCATTTATTAATCTCTTCACTTTAGGACTTCATCTGCTGAAGAAAGCATTTTGTTTCTCCCGCTTCATCCAGTTGGATGCTATGTTTTCCCAGTGGCAACATTTAGCTGGTAATAACTATAACAACAATATGTTATAACTAACTTCCTTTATTGAGTGATAACGTATAATAAAGCATTTTATTTAACTTTGAGTTGTTATGGATGCATGCCGCTGGAATTTGTGACTTTTAGCCAGTCATCATAATCCATAGTCATGGGACTGTCTTGCTTTTTTTTTCTCATGGTCTCATCACTAGAGTTGAGCATTAAATATTTTATGATATGCATGCCCTGATTTCTTGGGAATGCATTGATGGCATCCATATTTTAGGAGGGATGATTGTTCCATGTTATCTTCTCCTTTCATACTTTTCACTGTCAGGATTTGGCGAAGCCTTGTACTCTAGTTTGATTTTAATCTGCATGGTTGTCTCCTTATTTCGTGTTCATTCACAAATATAAACTGTCTTTGCAGATAAGTTACCTTCAATTTGGTTTTGCCTTTTTTTCCTTTACGTCCTCAATTCCCTTTTCCAATCTTACAAAGCTGTATCTGTTATTTCATTACTTTTCAATGAAAACCCATTTTATCTTCTACTATATGGAAAGCTCTTATGATTTTGATCCTTGATGAGGTGTCCCCGTACCATCTTGGATGTAACAATTTCTCGTTTAGAGCAAGGGGTGACAAGTAAAACCCCTCTCAATAGTTGTTGTGCGGATTTGCAAGTCCGACCTCTAGCAAAAAAGTCCTCTGGATCTAATTTGTTTACCACTAGACCAAAGGACTTTTGCTTATATGGGGAACTCTTTGTTGATAAGATCCAGCCTATGTTGATTAATTTCTTGCTAAAAATGGGCATATGTTATTTTTGGATGAAAAATATTTCATGTTGTTTCCCTTAAATTTATTTTTTTTATTATTTCAAACTTTAATTATATGGTTACAATAACTATAATTGCAATTATTTAACAGAAATGATGCAGGATTGGCAGCAGCAGAGTTAGCGCTGGCGGTTGAAAAACATGTGATTGAATCTGGATCCATTGACACTGTTGGTACCGTAGGTATAAGCCTTTGGCCTTATTCATTTACCATTCCTCCAGTGTTTATCATCATCATGTTATCTGATATATGACGTTCTGACATCACAAACTTTGAATTTCTTCTAGGAATTCTGGAGGTTCATCCAGGAGCTATCAATAGCATTCCAAGTAAATCACATTTGGAGATTGGTATGCCACTCTTGTGAGACGCTTGGAAAGATTACTTATAAAATAGAATCTTTGAAAACTTGTTAATTTCTAGGGCTAGCATGATATCACTAGCTTAGCATACACTGATTTTTTTTTTTAGATTAGCTTTCAATTCACTATTATTGTCTTGCACTAGAAATTTACTGGAACTGGCAACGACCAGATGCCTTCATGAACTGATGCCGGCTCACTAGGCTTTTTAATTGCTTAAAATGCTTTGCTAGAAAACAGCTGATTATTTGTTGGAACTTGACCTAGTTTTCTGTTGAATTTTTAAAATAAGCATTGTTTTCTAGAAGGTTTTCAAACACAGAAATGAAGAACAGGAAAGCTCCTGGAACTCACAAAGAACTTTAGGTCCACATTTAAATTTGGAGTGAGATCGAGATATTTAAATATAGATTCATGCATAAAGTTATGCTTTGCTAAAAGGTGGACTTAGTGGAGATATGTATTTCACTCATGACAAATTTGGGCCATACTCATATGTGCTTTAAACTGGTTCAATTTCGATTGTTCAAGCTATCCAATGATTTGGGCTAAACTTGAAAATGTGCAGCCCAAGAAACACAACCAAAGGGTGGGGACTAGTCTATATAAGAACTCAAGTGGATTGGTCAAACTCACATCGAATTTAAGTAATTTCCCTTTTCCATTTAAAGCAGTAAACTTCTCCCTCAGTGCATACAAAGCTTCTACCACTGGATTTGCGCACTTCAGTGATTGAATTCCAGCAACTTGTTTCCAAGTTGGGTGGACTGTGGGTTCTTCCTCAGTAGTGCAAGTTACAGAGGAGCAGACGATCTTATAAATTTTTTGGATCCTGGTAGACACCATTGATGGTGACAAATTAATCTTAAAGGAAAGAGATTACACGTGAAACCAACAAGTAATCATTTTAATCCAGCGGCCATAAATAATTTCTACGACAATCTTGAGGATTAATTTTTTGCTCTGCGCAGATGATTCTTTTGACAATTAAGGATATAGGAGAGCTCATCCAATTGGAGATGTTTGACAGCTCAAATTTTAAATGGTGACAATAAATAAGGCACCTCCTTGCAATTAAAGGTGGTCTAAGTCCTTAACATTCTAAAGCCTGGCAAGGGAGAAACATTGGTGTCGGCTCAATCATGAAGCAACTTGGAGATCGATGACTCAATGTGTTGTGGTCATGTCCTCAATTCAATGTCAGACCAGGGGGACCTACTAGGCGTCATGTGAAGGAGAAGAAACTTTGGAATGCCCTGTAAGGAAAAAGAGTTTCATATTCGAGGACACCACAAATAAAAAGTCCCTTATGTTTGCATGCTATTTCATTTTTGAAACTTGAAGTACAAAATTTCAGTTTCATTTTCACAGAATGACAGAAGGCTATTGTACCATCTGATTTGTATTTGCTACATTCTTATCTTCTTACCATTGTGTCTTTGTTGGACATTCAAACACACAGTAGTTAGTGAAAAATAGTTAAGAAGTCATTAACTCACAAAAAGGTAAGCCTATAATTATAACCCCATTTTACTAGTAAATCCTACCTTCTTTTGGCAATGCTATGTTTAAGCTGTCAATTGAAGATAGGATTACAAGTAAAATAGGTGAGAAATCAGTTCATGGAATTATTTACAGTTGAGATTACGTATGATGAGCATGTCTAGCTTTGTTACGTCCTTTAAAACTAATTTCTCAACATTCTTACAGACACACGAGACATCGACATGGAGAGAAGGAACATTGTGATTGAGAAAATTCAACAATCTGCTACTAGGATTGCAAAGGAGCGTGGAGTTGAATTGTCACAGTTCGAAATTGTTAATCAAGATCCACCTGCTCTTTGTGATGGATCGATAATCAATGCAATGAAAGCTGCATCGCAACATTTGAACCTGAGTCATAGGTTGATGATCAGTAGAGCTTACCATGACTCACTCTTCATGGCCAGGTACATGTATTTTCTCTTATTCTGTTGCTTTAGAGTATTACACATGGCATATGCTAACAGTTTGCTACTATGATAAATGCAGAGTATCTCCAATGGGCATGATATTCATTCCTTGCTACAAAGGTTTGCTCTATTAAACACAGCTTGTTCTTTGATATCTATTGTTCCCTATTGCAATGGAAAAGATGATTCCTAGTATGATCGTGAAGTCGATGTAATAACAGCTCAAAAGTTGCCTTTATTCCTCTCTACCCTTTCTACTCCTATCAAACCAGTTAAAATCGGTTAACTAAAGGGGGAAAAAAAATAAAATTCCTTGTTTCTTTCCCTTCTCGTGATCATCTTCTTTTTAAAATTGTTGATCGTCTTGATTTTCCTCTACGATTGTGTTGATGCCTAACCTCAAATGAACTTATTTTCAACTTTGTTCTTGGATTAATGCATCATTGGATCTTTGATTTGGATCTAATCCTCCTTGATGCCGGTATTGCAGGTTACAGCCATAAGCCTGAAGAGTATGCATCAATTGAGGACATTGCAAATGGAGTTAAAGTATTAGCTCTCACTCTAGCCAAGCTATCCCTGGACTGATACTCTTATCACAGCCATTTGGATCAAAGAACTTGTATACTTCAAGCGTCTGTTGGGACCATTGATTTTGAAATAAGCCAGCATTTGTCATGCTGAAGCCTTTATATCATAATTCTATCATGTTCAAAGAACAATCTACAAATTGTAATGATTTGTATGGTATTTTAGCGTAATTACTACCTCATTAACTGTGAAATTCAACTTAAATATGTAGATTTAAATCAAGTGCAAGTCAAGTAAGATGAGTTGGTTTGCTCTTATGTTAATTTCTTTTGCCCAATTAGGAAAATAGGGTCATAGATAAAACAAGTATTCTATGAGTAGGGAGTTATATTAAAGTAAGAAGCAATCTCTAAGATCAAACTTCGGTTGTTTGTTGCCTTTGGTAAAGTATTTAGAGGAATAAACAAGAGAGAATCAAGTTCGAATCCTAATAAGGATGTCTAGTGGTGGCGTTTGGTTCTAGGGATGTAAATGAGTCAAACTAAGCTGAACAGTATTAGGCTCGAGCTTGGCTCGTTTAAGTTATATTCGGGTTTGAGCTTAAATCGAACTTTTATTACAAGGCTCGAGTTCGGCTCGTTTTGGAATTATCAAGCTCGCTTAAGGAATAACCTAATTCCTTAAGCGAGCTTGGGCTCGTTTTCGGGCTCATTTTAGAACTTGTTTTTTTTGGCTCGTTTTAAAGCTTGTTTTAAGGTTCGTTTTAGAACTCGTTTTTTGCTTCGTTTTAGAGCTCGTTTTTTTTGCTCGATTTAAGGTTCATTTTAAGGCTCGTGAGCCTACAAACGAACATGTTCGCGAGCTCACGAGCCGAATATCCTTAAGCTCGAGCTCGGCTCGATAAGATAAACGAACGAACTCAAACGAGCTTTTTATCGAATCGAGCTCTGAATAACTCGCGAACCGTTTGGTTCATTTACATCCCAATTTGGTTCTCTCCTAGGAATCGGAATGGGAATAAGTATCATAGTATTGTGGAATGAGAATGAGTATGAGCTTGGATATCATTCTTAAAAATAATATTTGGTTAGTTGAATATTTTCAATCGGAATAAACTTAAATTTCCTTTTTTACCCTTAGAGGAAAATAAGAGAAAAAATTAGATGGAAGAGAAAGTTGAATGTGAGAGAAACATATGATGAGAGAGAAAGTGTGATGAGAGAGAAAGTGTGATGGGGAAAATAAAGAGAGAATGTGTGATGAAAGAAAATAAGGAGAGAGAGCCTAATAGGAGAGATTGAGAAGAGAAAAAGTATGATGAGAGAGAAAGTGTGCTGAGAGAGAAAGAGTGATAGGAAAAAATAAAGAGAGAGAAAGTATGATAAGAGAAAATGAGAGATTGAGGAGAGAAAGTATGATAAGAAAATATGATGAGAGAGAAAGTGTGATGAGAAAAAAATGAAGAGAGAGAAAGTGTGATGAGAGAAAATGAGAGATTGAGGAGAGAAAGTATGATGAGAGAGAAAGTGTGATGGGAAAAAATGAAGAGAGGGAAAGTGTGATGAGAGAAAATGAGGAGAGAGAGTGTGATGGAAGAGAATGAAGAGAGAGAAGTGTGATGAGAGAAAATATAAAGAGAGAGTATGGTAAGAGAGATTGAGAAGAGAGAAAGTATGATGAGAGAGAAAGTATGATGAAAAAATGATGAGAGAATGAATAGAGAGAAAATAATTAGAGAGAGTGTGTGATGAGAGAGAATACAGAAAGAAAATAGTAGAGAATGTGCGACGAGTGTGAATGAGGAGAGAGAAAATATGTTGAAAGAGAAAGTGTGATGATAAAATAAGGAGAAAGAAAGTATGATGAGAGAAATAAGGAGAGAGAGAGTGAAATGAAAGAAAAATTGAACAAATATATTAAGGATATTTTCGTCCAAAACTTAATTCTCATTTCCATTCTATCAAAACCCAAGGGAAGGAATGAGTTTCATCTATACCCAAATTTTTGGATTTTATTCTAAAATCTTGATTCTATTTCCATCAATTAAAAATAAAGTTTAGGAATAAATACATTCCTTCATTCCCAAACCTCTAAACCAAACTCCATCCTTTTGTTTTGTTTGGAATATTTGTTTTAAAAAATATTTAATAGTTAATAAAAATATAAATGTTTTTAATTTTTTTATAAAAAAAGTGAAAAAAATGATATTTTTTCAATACATAATTTGGCCATTTTAATTTTAATTTTTTTTTTATCCGTCAATGTTTTTTTTCCCGTCATATCGTTCTCGACGGTAGCTTTCGAAGTTCGGTTCCACCGATTTCTCACTCCTCAATCCAATCTTCTTCCTTCCAAAGGCTTGCGAATGTACTCAGCTGGTTTCTTGAGCTCCTCTCTGGTTTTCCAACCGATTAGACCTTTCAAACCCTTCCTCCTACGATGCCCTACCCTAGCGCGGCCAAGCATACCGCTCTGCTCGGCGGAACCGGAACCGCCAAGGAGGAGCAGCGGAAGTGGCAGTGGCAGAGGGAGAGCGAATCCCCCTATGGACAGCGGCGCAGAGGCACCTGGGGGGAGAGGTGCGAGAAGGCACTCGCATCGGACCTCGAGGAGGTCCTCCATCAAGAAGAGCCTCGCGCAGGAGCAGGTCGTGTTCACGACGCCCGTGGCGGAGGATCCCGTTGTGGCCATCATCGGCGGCGGGGTCTCGGGGCTCGTCTGCGCCTTGACGCTTGAGGAGAGAGGGATTAGATCGACGGTCTTCGATACGGTTTGCTACTATCCATCGTCGATGCCACTAGTGCTGCTTTCCTCTCATTGGGAGGAAGGTGATTCTTTGCTTGCTCTTGTATGCAGATAATGATTTGCTTGAATGAGTAACCACAATGATATAGTGGCAAATGGAGATATTTTGGGCTCGGTCTCTCTTATTGATTTAGTTTACAATCTACTAACAATTGCTTTCATGCATGTAAGTGAAATCTAGAATATAAGGATTTAGAACATCCCTTATGCTGGTGTTAGCCAGAAATGGTTTCTTCTTTTAAGAAAAAAACATGTGATTCTACCTGAAGGTGCATGTTTTCCTTAATATTAATAACCTTATTTAAACCTGTAATGCCATCTCTTCATACAGAAATGATTACATTTGTATTAACCTGAAAAGGTTTACTTTTAGCCCACATTTAACTTTTCCTTTTTTTCTTTCTAAATGTGCTAGAATGCCAAAAGAGAGCATTGATGCGTGACTTTCAAGAACTATTGTTGATATGACAATTAACTACTAGAATAGAGTTGTAGTAATTATTTCAGATGCACCAGTTTGTGACTGCTGAATAGATATCAAATATTTTCCACGTGAGTTCTTGAAATCTGTAGTCGTGTGGATCCCATACCATTTGAACCTGTCTTTGATTTTCGTTGGGAAGAATAGTTTACTCAAGCATGACGATATGTGAAGGTGTGTACTAATTGTTTTGCATTGTTTCACACCATCTTCTCAGACAAATTTGATTCTAAACGAATGTGGATACTTTTCTTATGCTTACTCTTTGTGTACTTAAACTTTAAGTTAAAATTTTCAAACCCAGGTACAAGGCTGAAAATTTGTCTTCTTCTCTAAGCATCAATTGGGCATTTAATGATCTGGCCTTATTTTCAAAACAATTATCTCTGAGTGATTGAAACATTGACAGATTAAAATTGAAAGTTGCAGCTTTATGAAGCATTCATTTAGCACAATTCTATTTGCTAATAGGATTTAGCTAATCATGATGGTGACTTTGTGAACCATTCTCATTATACTTACTAAAGCATATATACAAAATTTGATAGTCATGTTTTGACCCAGATGTGTCTGGACTGCCCCTAATAACCAATGATTGAAAAATGTTTTTTCTTGTGTAGTTTTGTAAAAACTTGACGAGTTGATCACATATACATTTGCTTTTACTCTAAATATTGCTTTGACATGAACAGATAGTGGATTTGTTTTTGTCTTTTTAAGAACTTTTTCATGGCTTAACAGAAAAGTTAGTAAGCAAAATTTTTGTTTTACACGTTTCAGAATTTGGTTAGTTAGTTTGGTTATGATAAATTGAATAAAATTTTGCATTTTTTTTTGTACTATCGATGTGACATGGGCATTAAAGATGTGTACGAATCAATTTTCTTTTTATGAGGGCTAAAAATTTTGTTATCCTGATTCTGTATTGTAGGGTGGATCTCTAAAGATATGAAAGATTTTCCGTTATGCCATATATGACTTATTGGATACAGCTTTCCACAAGATTCTATATGTTACTTTAAATTGAGTATGGAATCATGGTTACTTTAAATTGAGTATCCATTTCTCTCCTGTTCTTGCTAGAACTAGAAACCCTATATTTGGTCAAGTTGTTAGTTTTCTAAACTAGTGTATATGTAGAAAAGTACTTTGAATCATGGAATGACATGTCGTTCTGTGTTGCTTGGCACGGACGGTTTTTACCGTTTCGTTGGGCTGGTGAAACCGGCACCGGAGGTGTCCTTATCTTGACGTGTTGCAGGTGGTGCCGGAGAAGTCACAAGATTACTCTGGCTGTGCCGGAAGCATCGGGACGCCTCCAGCGGCGCCAAAGGCATCGTGGGACGCCTCGCGGCGTTTTTTTTCCGAGAAAATTAAATTTTCTATTTAATTAATTTTGACAATTCCTAAGGTATGTGTGATATTTCGAACAAACTTTTATAAACCCTAATTAAATTATTTTAATAAAATATCTAAAAAATATATTTAAAATTAAAATAAATTTAATAAATTTTATTAATTACTATTTTGAAAATTTAATAATTCTGATTTATATTCTAATATTTTTTTATTATTTTATATTACTTTAAATTTCATTTAAATTTTTTAAAAAATTCTTAAAAATAAAAAAGAAATTTTTTAAAAATTCTAAAGTTTTTAAAAAAAATTCTAATAAATTAGATTTATATTCGGATATATTTTATATATTTTATTATTTAAAATATATATTATTTAATTAATAATTAATTAAATGAATAAATAGTTAATTTATATAATTATCATATATCTTTGTATTAATTTATATACTTATTATTATAAATAGATCAATTTTAATTTGAGTTATTGATAAATCAATTTTATTTAAAAAAACTATATTTAATTATTTTTTTAATAATATTAAATTATTCAATAATTGAGAACTTATACAAAATCAATATACAACTTATTTTTATATACACTATAAACATATTTATCTTATAATTATTATATATAAATAAAAAAAATACCGAAACCGTATCGATACAGCACGATACCGAAACCGTATCGTTTCGGTCTGAGACCGAAACGTTGGCACGGGTCGAAATTTTAAACCTTGCTTTAGATAATTGCTATTTGACTCAAACTTGTTCTAAAAAATAATGCATTTTAAATTATTTGTTGACATAGACAAAGGAAATGCATTTAAACAATAATCTCCTAGGATCGTCTTTGTTCCCAGTGGCAATCCACATACCTTGAAATGACTATCCTATGTTTATGTCTATGTTCTTTGTAGGGGGTGCATGGGTTAGGTGGAAGGATGGCAACAAGGATTATCAGTCCCAAGCCATTGGTTTTTGATCATGCAGCTCAATTCTTTACTGTAAGTGATTCTAGATTCCGGAAACTAGTTGATGGTTGGTTGGAGAAAGGTTTGATTCAGGAATGGAAAGGACTGTTAGTAGAACTTGAAGCTGGTGGACATTGTGTTCCTGTACCCTATACAACTAAAAGATATGTAGGAACTAATGGAATGCGTCCACTGATGGATTCAATCATATGTCAGGTTAGAGTTAGATTCTTTTCATTTACTTTGAATTACTACTTGTTTGTAGAAACATCATTATATATTGGTTTGTGTTAGAAATATTGCTTTTTTTTTACACTGATTTTTTTAAGAAAAAGGAAATTAAAAGTCGTATGTTTTTGTTTTCCTCATATGAAGAATCTGCAGTGCCAGTGCTGTTAGTTCAATACCAGTAGTCTTCTTAGGGAACCTTGTATTAAGTGTTTAAGGAGCATATGCTATATAATTTTATACACAGCAATACAGTACTACTATGTGTAGCCAACATAAGTTTATCATTTATTTTTCTTTGGCTAGGTTGGTATACCTTCGAGCTCTTTGCTCTTGCTAAGTAGCATTTCAACTCCAACTGCAGAGTAAATTGGTCAATATTGTGAGGCCTTGTTGGGTAAGCAAGCTAGAGCCATTTAATGGAACGTGGCGATTGACTGAGAGAGATGAATACCATGGCCAGTTTGATGCAATTGTAATTGCACATAATGGTAATTATATTCCTTATCTTGATGAACATGTTTTATGTATGGGCACCCTTGTTCAGACAATATGATGATTCTTATAGCAGTTTCTCCTACATATTTCTTCCTTGATGAAGAATTTGATTACTTCCTAAAAGAACTGAATTGTCATGGTACACATCCATTTGCATGTTCACTATCTTCCTTCCAAAAGCTGAGATCAACTAGAGGCTTGGAAAGAATGCTCCAAGAATACACAAACGTTTGTGCCATAAGTTTAGTCTTGTTCAAACATTAATTCAATTAGCAAATGATCATTTATATACTTTCTTAATGATTAGCGTCCTATCTATTTCTTCTGTATCCCTGATTGTTCTAAGACTTATATGTTTTTTGTAAGCTTCCATGCTCTAACAACCAACACTACTCGTGACTCTCTGGAAAAAGAAGTTGATCTCTCTCTCTCTCTCTCTCCCTGTAAGTTTTCTGTCTTTGATCTTTTTTTTTAAAATAATCTTCAATGTCCTTCTGCAACAGGAAAATGTGCAAATCGTTTGCTTTCATCATCAGGCTTACCTTTGCTTACTAAACAGATGAAGGTTTCTGCTGAACTTCTTAGAACATGTGTTCTGAAGTTGTCACAATGATAATTTATTTTTGAAATTGCTGTTCCCTTGTGCCTATTTTGATGTTTGCAGACTCTAGAACTAAGTTCCATTTGGGCTCTTCTTGCTGCATTTGATGATCCTCTTCCAATCCCAACAATTGGGGCTTTTAGATCTTTTGATGGAGCTTTTGTAAAAGGTGTTAATTCCCTTTCATGGATGGGCAACAACACTAGCAAGCTCTTCCCACTAGAAAGTGGCAAGCCTCATTGTTGGACCTTTTTCAGCACTGCTGCCTATGGGAAGCAAAATAAAGTTCCACAGGTTGTTTAGTTATGGATAATGATCCTTCTTTTTCCCTTTATGTAATCAGTCTTTCATGCTATTGTATCTTGCAAAATTCCTGATAGGCCTATTGCTTTATGGAATCAATATGGCATACTCTTTATTTTTTCACAGTTCATCGTGTTGCCAGTTTACTCAATGTAAGCTTATCTGAATATACATGCAGGAAAACATACCTAATGCAACAGCAGAGAGAGTGACAAATGAGATGCTTGAAGGTGTAGAATCAGCCCTTGGATTATCTAAAGGATCACTCGAGAAGCCCTTTTACACTAGAGTTCAATTATGGTTTGCATTATCTTTACCAGTGTTGCTCCAATTTTACGAAATAATGGATGGTGACTATATATTTGCTTTCAATCTAATAGGGGTGCAGCCCTTCCAACAAATACTCCTGCAGTTGCTTGTATCTTCGACCCTAGAGGGCGTGCAGGAATTTGTGGTGACTGGCTACTCGGTTCAAGTGTGGAAGCTGCAGCCTTAAGTGGAATGGCTCTTGCTCATCATGTCAGTATGATCTCTATTCATTGTTTGTTAATTCAATATTGCTTATGATAATTTTGGTTGGAGTGGTAGGTCGTCCTTATATAATGTTCATGAGCCCAGTAGAACTTTGTTGAATAGTTAAATAATCTAGACTTGCAAAGATATATAAATTTCAGCTGTAGGTCAACTATAGAAATGACAGTATGCTATTGTTGGCATATAATGTCACATTAACGAACTATATAATCTCGCAGATGGCTGATTATTTCAAAAGTGGAGGAACACGGTCCGATGAATTTGCTATCGGATTGAACAGTACATTTCAGGCAATTGCGGGTCATGATATCGGTCAGTTTCCTGGTCTTGAATATGAAAAACAAGTTGAACCGCAGGCATGCACAGCCTTGTAGAGTTCCAATAGACAACCATTCGTAACAAGAAGCTCCAGAACATGATTTCTAATCCCACTGAAATTTTCTTAGGAAATGTTTGTCCTTGTTATGTTTGAATTGTTTGATTTCTAGGCTAACATTTCAGAGACTATACATTGTTTGATTTTGCTTAGGGTTAATTTTGGTTTTATTTTTTATATAAAAATTAAGATGTTTGTTATTGAATCTACCACAGCTTTTTATTTGGGCATCCAATTTGTTACTACTTAAGTGCCCTACAGTGGTTAAATGCTGCATTTCAGCTCTGACAATGAAACGAAATCATTTCAAACATCGCAACAGGATGGACCATAAATAACGCACCTAAGAAACAAAGGAAATAGTCTAGCAAAACAAAAAAACAAAAAACAAGAGGAAAAAAAATCTCTATTTACTACAAACAAGAGAATTAATAATAGAATGAAACCTACAAAATTGAAGTTATCATTGTCAATGGCTCATCCAGTACCTGTGCAGTCCTTATTACTTGAGCGCAGTCATTACTTGAGAACCATTAGGAAAACAGATGTACAAAAAGATCCATAACAGCTCAAGAAGAGGTGAAAACTGTGTTGCAGATGACTTAAAATGGCAGATCCAGGAAAACGATGCTCATTATCAGCTGTATCCAAATCCTTCCTTTTCAAGGTCGAACTTCTTTGCCGCTGAAAAGGTATAGCAGAATATATTTCTATCAAAAAGAATTTTTGTTGCTGAAACAGTTAAAAGGGAACGTTGAGTTAGTATCAATATGCAGTAAATCTCTGACCAAAATGATTTAGGTGAAAGAGATTCAAAATGCAATCTAGAACTGAAAGATAATTGAGTGAAACCCCTAAAAAATTCAGAAACTCCAACTGGATCTACATCATTATCTGGGTGAAAAAGTTAAGAGCACCATTGAAAGACTCACCTCTTGAATGGGCTTCAACAATCACAAGACGCATTGTCGCATTGTTTGGTGGCAACTGCAGAAGAAGAGGGATCAGTTGATGGTTCAGTGGATTCCTGGGGCAAACAACTATATCAGCAAGGTGAGTTTTCTCTTTCAGTTTCTCAGTCAACTCTGGTACGCTCGTCCCATTAAAAGTGAAGGCAGGCCATTCCACACTGTCGTCCACATTTCCCTCGTCATCTGCAACGGCATAAAAGATGCTCCGGTCTTCAACCTTGTGCAGATAGCCAGAAGCTGAAGGAGATGACTGTACGAGCGAAGAAAAATCATTTCATGCGTTGACAGATTCAAATGCGAACAAATGATTTTCAACTATGGTGCAATGCCACTGTACAAAGCTCCCAGTCCCGCACAAACTAGAGCAGTTAATATGAAAGAACAGTTGAGCAAATTTGTTGGAACCAAAACTGAAAAAACAGGAACAAAAGACTTGTTCTAAATATATAAAACTAAATACCGGATAGTTAATTGTTAGATCAAGCATAGCCTTTTAATAGTTCAAGAAATCTAGCATAAATTTTAAATTTTAATAAATCTGTGCATATTTTTGTTTTTTAAATTTTATAACAAATTTAGCATATACTTTCAATTTAACATTAAAATAAAGCATTTATCCCACATATCATAACATGCAAAGTCTACGATTTCAAAGATTAAGCTCATCAATTAAACATAATTCCATTTTTTATCAGTAAAAAGGACAAGAACATAACATGAATACTCTGTATTCAAATCGTCATCCAAATAAATGCCATCTTTTTCCAGTCTTTTGCTTAATCTGTATGTTCATTTAGCCGAAGTGAAAGGATCTGATAATTCACATAAATGGGAAAGAGAACTTTAAAAGGAAAATGCTTTTGGTCATGGAAATAACACCATTATTCAAATGACATAGCGGAGATCATTTTAGCGAAGCTAGATCACAAATCGTGATGATTGCGGAAGAATCCAACAATTCGATAGAAGGAAAAGAAAAAGAAAAAAGAGGGCGTTCCACATCGATCGATATTCAAAATCGAAATCCAAATTTATCTCATTTCGAACCACGGATACGGAAATAACATGACAATCGCAATAAGAAGTAGTGCTTCACAAACCTACCTCGGCGTCGGACGATGTCGGGGACGCGATCTCCGTCGGAAGGGGCTCAGCGATCTCTAGGCTCCACAGAATCCAGTCATGGTGAAGATGGGGGACGTCGTGAGTGACAGAGTTGCGCCAGGGCCGGGGACCGCGATTGCCTCGGAGGTAGCTACCGTAGCGGTTCTTGAGCTTGATCTGGGCGCCGTCGCGGGAGGGTTCCCACTCGAGGGAGGAGTCCAGGTGGGGTGGAAGTGTTAGGCGGACCTTCTTTCCGTTGACGCCAAAGAGATGGGACTCGTCGGTGGCGGTGAGGTAGCGGCCGCACAGGGAGCTTCGTAGGCGGATGCCGTGAGGGGCGTCGTCGACAAGCTCGACCGCCCACAGGGAGGAGAGGCCAGAGCTATCGCGTTTCTGGGAGACGTGCTCCCCATCATCCTCTGCCGCAAGGTACTTCTCCTGGTAGCTCCGAAGCCGCACCGTCTTCGCCCGGGCGAACGAGTCCATGGGGAATCGCATCCAAGCGGAAGAATGTGAGGAGGCAATGCCGATCGCAAACAGCTCAACTCCGACCATGGCGATCGATCGGACGATCCATTCTCGATGGAGAAGGGATGGAACAAGCGTTCGATCGGACGATCCATCGTCGAGGTAGGGAAGGAAAAGGGAACGGAACAAGTGTTCGTTCGGAATGCAGCCAATCGAGTGAAACGAAATTTGGGAAAGTTATACTTTACCCCATATATTAACTAATGACCCCTATTAGTTTACTACGCTGCACTTATAAGAATTGTTAGAGGCTTTTCTGCTAATAATGCAGGGGTAAAATGAAAATAACATTTCCAATTGACCAATAGAAAGGCAGCATTTATGACATTGTATCTGATCAATAGAAAGAGAGAATTTCCTACTCGGTGTCTGACCAAGATTGTAGATCCGAAAGCCAGATCCCTGGCGGTCGATGATAAGAGTAGAAGGGTGAGTCCCTAGCCGAGGTTTCAGAAGAAGGGGAGGGAATGGCGTTGAATGTGGAGGAAGAAGTGGTGCGGCTCAAGGAAGAGATACAACGACTGGGTCAGCCACAGGACGATGGCTCCTACAAGGTAATTTTCTTTCCTTTCTTTTTTTTTTTTTCCCTCTCGTCGGATTTCGATTCTGATTAGTTGGAATCAATTTGTCGTTGGGCGTCATCCTTGCCGATTGTCTGTGTCTCTAAAATCTCATGGATCTGGGATTTGCTGCCGTGCTTGTTAATTGGGCGAAAAGACGAGCAATTTCCATGTAGATTCATTGGACTTTTCTGCACCGTAGCTATTATGAAGATATGATTTTTGATATCAAGTTTTTTTTTTTTTTTTTTTTGCATTCAATGCTAGATAAGTTTTTGGGGGTTTCTGGGCTACACTCGGTGATATGGAATTTGAATAGTTCGGATTGATGATACGGAATAAACACTTTTGCCATTTGTGCTGGCCAAGAGGAATACTCGGCCTGTCTAGTAGGGAAGAGAAGTAAAACTTAAGAGAAGCCTGGAATATCAGGGTCATTGTTATCATCACCGATCTGGTATGCTGTGTCATTGTTCAAATCTTCTGTTTGTGAATTGCAGAAAAAGATTTTTTTTTTTTTTGTATGTTGAATGGAAGAATGAGTCTTTTTGAGGGGAAAACTGGATTGGAACGTTTTTTGGGAGAAACTAGTGTGATGATAAGATTGATTTTGGATATTGGCGAAAGGACTGGACAGGGATAAGATGCAAATGGTTTTTGGTCTTTTTCAAGAGGGTTTGGGCTATTTAGGGTTACAAATAAATCAAATGTTCGTGAGCAAGCAGTTTTTTGTTTCTAATTTGATTGGGGTTAGAATTTCGTCAGGGTGATGTAGGTCAAATTGCTTTGATAAAGCTAGGAATGCCAAATGGCTGAGGTAAGACAAGCAATATGCTGGGTGCCCCCACAAACTTTGATGGACATAGAGCGGTAAGATCAATGTGTTCTTATGCTCTAGCAAAGTGTTGATCAAAATGACGATCCAAATAATTCATTTCAACTCAAAAAGAAATTTGTTAAACAAATCAGATTGATCTTTATTTACAGATTCAATATAGTACCCTTATTCATCTAAAATGATCTAGTTTCAACTTTTAAACAAATTAAAAAGGAAAAAATAAAAAATGTGACAATTAATGGCAATATAGGCATGTAAAATAGAAAAAGTAAAAGTAAGTGTGTGATTTTAGATAAATGAAACTACGTGCTTCTGTTGGGAATTCCCTAATCTTAGGTTTGCTAGTAAGGAAATTTGCCTATATATTTTTGGAAAAGAATGATGGGAGAGGGTATGCATTTTTGATAATTGAAAACGGTGGATAGAGGATGGTAGGAAGAGAGCAACAACAAGAAGAACTAAATCTTATCCCACTAAGTTGGAGTCAATTATATGGATCCTTTTACGCCATTGAGCTTTATCCCTTACTATATTATTATTTTTATTTAAATAAATTTTATCTTATTTTATTATTACTAACCAAATTTTTTTTGGCCTTACTCGTTTAATATGGACATTTGTCATAGTTTCACATCACCTAATTTGAACATTTATTGGTCATTTAAGCACATGTCTGTATCATCTTAAACGTCTCCTGAAGTTTTCCCTCAATAGATGTAATCCCGACTCTCTCTAATATTTTCATTTATTATCCTATCTATTTTTGTATATCTGCACATTATCTTAACATCTTCATCTCTACAAATCTCATCTTTTGTTCACGTGCTCGCGTCATAGTCCAACATTCAGCTCAATATAATATAATAGGTCTAATCATTATTTTATAAAAATTTTCTTTAAGTCCTTAGAGGTACTTTATAATCACAAAGAATACATGACACTCTTATTCATTTTAACCATCCCGTTTGTATTCTATATATCTCTCTCTCAATCTTTCTATCCCTCTGTAAAAATGATCTTACATATTTAAAATTTTCACAACTCGTGATCGTCTATCTTAACAATTATCTTATTACGTTTAATATTCTAAACTTAAATTTCATATATTCTATTTTTACTCTATTAAATTTAAAATTTTTTTCACTTCTAGTTTGTCCGCCACGATAGATTTTCCGCCACGATAGAATGGTAGGAAGAGAGAAAAAAAAAATTCTTGCAGAGGAAGAGTGATTATCTGTGAAGGAAAGAGGCCATGCAAGTACGCAACAATAGATGGATAAAAAGAAAGGAATAACGCTTACACAAAGGGGTCTACGGGTCTCCTTTCAAGTCATCGAATTCAAAACAAAGCATAGATCAATCTGGACCGCTAATCGATCAATGCTCCATATGAATTTGCATTTAATTATCTTGATCCAATGGCTTGAAAGAGGGTTGTCATTGAAATTCTTTATTATTCTGCCCGCCTCCATCTGAGTCTTGTATCATGATTTAAACGCCCCTAGGTCAATGGTGCCACGGTAGGATATTTAGGTTGTCATCCAAGTATTCACAGTTCGAACCCCAGTTACGACATATTTATAGAAATTTTTCCTCCAAATGGGGGACGTAACCAAAGGATACTGGACTTCTAGGTTGGCCGCCGGGTGCGCTTCCCGATTTACCCTGGTGACCGGTGAGAAAATTCCGTGGAGCCGGATTGGTCACCCCCGGAGATAGTCAATGAGGCTAACTGGGATTATCATTTTTTTGTTTCATGATTTAAACGTCCCCGGGGCTATGATGTCGTGGTAGGATATTTACGTTGTCACCCAGATATTCGCGGTTCGATCCCCGGTATATTTGCAGGAATTTTTTCTCCAAATGGGACGCTCAATCAAAAGATGTTGGGCTTCTAGGCTGCGCGCCATGCGTGTTTCCTGATTTACCCTGATGATTGATGGAAAAATTTCATAGGGTCAGACTGATCACTCCGAACTAATCAATGAGATTAACTAAATTTATCTTTTTTTTCATGACTTAAATGTATAATTATCATTTTAATTTTTTTATTCTCAAAATTTTACCCATTATGTGAAATTGGATGAGTACATTAATTTGATGGTAATTGGATTTGATGATTCCTAATAATAATTGTCATTTTCATTTTCTAATTAATACAATATTAATGATGCAGAATTGACCTGCATCTAAAGTTATTGATTCTGATTTAATTAGTGTTTTTAAGGGCAAATTGCCCTAAACTCCTGCATGCAAACCTCAACTTCCTCCTCTCACTCCTTGCATGGAATTTTTTTTTTTACTTCAACTCCCTTTCAATTCCCTAATGCACATCGATTTACCTATTTATCCTCTCTTTTTTAAGTACAAAAAATCCAAAATGAAGTATAATATCTCTTAAATTCAATACATTTAAACTATAATTTAGTATATTTTTTATTAAATTGAGCATGCCTTTTTTTCCACCTGACCAATCGATTAGGAGTCCAAATCGATTAGGTTAGGTCAATTGATTCAACCTAAGTTAATCGATTGGTATGAACTCCCAATCGATTGGTCAGGTGGAAAAAAAGTCGTGCCCAATTGGATAGAAAATATGTTTGATTCTAATTAAATTATATTGAATTTAAGAGGACTATACTTAATTTTGGACTTTTTGTACCTATAAAAAATAATGAGGACTTCTGTTTTCTCACAACAAATCAATAGATTGCCGATCGATTGATTCGTAATCGATCGTAGCTACCCAATTAATAGAAAATATATTAGATTCTAATTAAATATGCTAAATTTAGGAGAGATTATACCTCATTTAAGACTTTTTGTACTTAAAAAAATGAGGGCAATTAAGTAAATCTGTGTGCATTAAGGAGTTGAAACAAAGAAAAATTTGCATGTAGAGTGTGAATAAAAATTTTCTGACGAAGAGACTAAGGAGAGACTAAGGAGGAAGTTTAGTTTGCTATTAGGGATTTTAGGACAATTTACTGTTTTTTTTTTAATTTAAGCATGATAGAATTCAATTAAAATTATTTTAAAATATTCAAAATTCCCTCTATCTATGATTTTTCACATACTTTAGCTTAGTTATTTTCATAGGCATTACTTTATTTTGTTTAAATACTTAATATTGTTTAAAATTTTAAGTGTATATTGTTTTAATCAATTAGGGACATTTAGACCAATATAAACGCTACAAATAAAATAGTCAATCATAGCAAGAATCGATTTTTATGTCAATGATTTAAGTTATAAGTTTTTACATATTTTAAAGTGAGTTTCATCAATACTTAGGATGACAACGCAATATTTAATTCATCATTTGGCACAGGTAAATTCTTAATTGGCACTTATATATGGTTATTGAGCATTGCTTTTATATATATATATAGAAACTTGATTTTGTTTTTCAGAAGGTCCCTGGTCTCTTTAAGAATGAGATAGCTAAGGAAATAGAGTAACCTTGCCATAAACAATTCTATGTAGAACATTCAGAATTGTCATAAAGAGCTTCTCCGCAATCATTCTATGGAGTTAAATATAAAGTGCGTCAAAGTCTCATTTATGTTTATAATTATGTCGACGGTTATGCCTGAAATAGTTGTGGCTACGTCGAACTCCCAATGATATTTCGTATGAAGTTTTTGTTTTTGTTTTTGTTTCAATCCTTCTTTCCCTTCAATCAAAAGATTGGCCTCCTCTTGAATGTTGCAGGTAAAGTTTGGGGTCCTGTTCAATGACGATAGATGTGCTAACCTATTCGAAGCGCTGGTCGGAACTCTTCGTGCTGCAAAGAAGAGAAAGGTCGTCAAATACGACGGCGAGCTTCTGCTTCAGGGTGTTCATGACAATGTGGAGATCATACTTCTGCCACCGACCGACACTGCTGCATGAGCTAGATCACCTTAACTCGAACTATGATTTTTATTTTCTCTCATTCGATGTTCGCACGCTGAGTATGAATTGTTTCCTTGTTCCAATCACAACTTCTGCACTCATAGTTTGATGTGGTTACTCAGCTATGAGAATTTGAACTTGCATGAAACGACGGTGGCTCGTTTTCTTGCTTCATTAACTATTGCGACCTCAACAGTCAATGGGTGTCGTGGAATTTTTAAAACAAAAGGGTCCTGAGTATAAAGTTCCGAAACCGACGCAAGCATTTTTTTTTTAATTTACCCTTCAACGTTCCAGAATTTTACCGCTCACGGTATCTATCGCGTTCGTTTGGCTTCGTCTCGCTCGTTAGCCGTTTAGATCGGCCTCTGTTTCTCTGATCTCGCCGCGGCCACGGTCCAGTGTTAGGGAGGCTTCGTGCGATCAGGAGATGGGCCAGCAGTCGCTCATCTACAGCTTCGTTTCGCGGGGGACGGTGATCGTGGCCGAGTACACGGAGTTTACCGGAAACTTTAACAGCATCGCTGCCCAGTGCCTTCAGAAGCTCCCCGCCACCAGCAATAAATTCACCTACAACTGCGACGGTCACACCTTCAACTACCTCGTTGAGGATGGATACAGTGAGTGCCCTCGAATCCTTTCCTGATTGTTGACGTAAGGGTTTTCTCTGATTCGATGGAATCTCGATGCATTTTCGATATTTTTGGTGATTTTGGGAAGTAGAATGAGGGAGTTTGACTGAGCTTTGTTGTTTGTAGTATTCGGTGCGGTGAATTTAGGGTTTCTAGATGTCGAGGTTTCCGTCGTTGTGTTGCGTTGGTGGATCATAGTATAGTTCGAAGGTAATAAGTTGAAACTTGTCGCGGTTAGGCATTTGCGTATTTTTAAAATGAAGAATTTTAGTGAACTGATGCTTCTGATCAATTTCGATTAACTTTTGAGTGAAAAATGCTATTTTATCAAGGATGAACTAATTTTAGTGAAACTAGTGTTTGGTCCGTAAGCTGATTCTTCATCCCAAGATCTGATAACTTGACTGCCAGTTAGGACAGACCAGTATTTTGTTGTATTCATTGTAAAACATTACAATTCTTTTTGAGACCAGGGCAACAGAGCATTGAAAGATCTGGGAAAGACCTCATCTATGTTATGCTCTCATTAATGAATTAAAAATGTATGTTTAATAATTGTCTTTCAGAAACCTTTCTTAATTCTGTTATTGCTTTGGCTTTTAAGTTCTAATTTTCTTTTATGAAATGTCCTTATATTAACCTTGAAAATTCATGATATAAAGGTATTTTTGATGCTTGGATCTTTGCTCACGTTTGGAACTAATACCAGAGCTTTTTGATTAAGGAATCTTATCATATGAAAGTAGAGATTCCTTGCTTTTCCTTTCTCTAAATTTAAGTTAGTTAGACTATTATACTTCATGTAGGTTTTATATGTTGCTGTTGCCTGTAATTATGAACCTTCTATGATGTTGATAGGATCTGAGAGATGCTTTGTCATCTTGGCTTTGGTCCTGCCATTTTATCTTTGATACTTTAGGTGATGGTCTAATTTAAAACTAAAGAAAGTTCAGATATGCTTTAGGTGAAGTATGGTTTCTCATCCTGTTGGTTACGTGTTAAGTTCTGATATGCCTTAGGTGAAGTATGGTTTCTCATCCTGTTGGTTACGTGTTTACTGAATTCACAATGAAAGACAACTTACTTTTTAGGGTCTGTCTGCTATCGCCTGTAGAACCTGTCACTTGTTGTTACCCTTGAGATTGCTTCTTGCCAAAACTTACATCTGCTGCTTGTTGCCACTCATCGCAAATTGCCCGACAAAAGGACATGTTGGTGGTGCTGCTTCTATGGGTTGCATCAGACCTGTTATGCTGCCTCAATCTTGTTGCCTGCTGAGATCCAGCCACCACTGCCTGCCAAGACCATTGCTTGCTGCAGCCATTACCTTCTGTCACTTGTCACTCATCATGCGGTGGCAGAAGTTGTTGGTTGTGCTTAGGAAGGAAGAGAAGGAAGAAGAGGACTAGAAAATATTTTATATAACATGCCAAACAAGGGATACAAAAGTTTTTTTATGAAAAATGTTTTACATAGACATAATATTTTGTATGAAGCAAACCAAGTCTCAGTGGTAATTTTTTTTTTGTGTTCATCTTTAGTGTTCCATGTTTGTGAAAACATACATTGGTTTAAACATTAATATTTTTGATATGATGCCTCTACTAGACACCTTATTTTCAAAATTCTATAATACCTAGTAATATTAATATTTGAATTTCTTGATAACTACCAAGTTTGAAATTTAGGTTTCTATACTAATTTCTGTTTCTGAAGGTTGGCATCGGTTAAACTATGTCAATCTTGTTTTAGCTCAGCTTCAAGTTTTTTTAATCTCATCTCACTTGGCCTATTTATCTACAAACACAATTTGAAAAGGTATATTATTACTTAATCTGATACATATATATAGCTTCATGCTTCTATTATATATTTATTAATAATTATTCTTATATCTAAGCCTAGTCACAATGCATTTTTAATTAATCAATGTTTGGGATTCAGCCTAAATTTGATTGGGTTGGGTTTAATGGCTTGAAGTGGGTTCAAATGGATTTAAGTTGAGCTTCATTGGTGGAATCACGATTTTATTGATTATGGTTGCTTTTGTGCTTGAATTTTGGGTTTAATCTAGGAACCTAGTTTGGGTTGAATCGCTAATTGAACTGGATTAAATCATGTATAAATTAATTTTTTATAATTTGATCTAGGTAAAATCGGGGGAGGGAGAGGGTATTGGTATACTTGTGTGTGTGTGTGTGTGAGAGAGAGAGAGAGAGAGAGAGAGAGAGAGAGAGACTAATGAGGCACGATGACATCTGGAACAAGTAAAAGATTATGAGAAAAAGAGTAAGAGAGAAGCGGAGGACAAAGAATGCTTGATAGCTCACTCATCCTCTTTGGCTTTGCTTTTGGGCTTCAATTGGGCTCAATATTGGATCCTAGTTTTGTTTGAATCATCTTTTAATTGAATTAGATTTAACTGTGAACAAATTATTTTTCTATAATTTGGACGGGAAGAATACTGTTGATCAAGGTTAAATGACGGTGAGGTACTGTTCTCCTTTTCTTCCTTCAGATCTATGTGAGGTTGAGCAATCAACTAGAGGGAGACTATTGAGGAACAATGGGTTGAACGAACCAAAGGAATATGAGTGGAAGAGCAACAGATAGGAGAAAAGGAAGGTGAATGCATGGTTACCCCATTCATCCTTTTTCGCTGCCATCAAAATTTGTCTTTATCGATATGGGCCAAAACAAAGGCTTATATTATCCATTATGTGCATGTAAAATTGGCATTTGCCAATCTTGTTTTTGATTTTGCTTTCGAATGGAACAATTCTTTTTGTTTGTGTTGACTGACAGTGATAAGATTTGCAATCTAGACTATAAGGCAAAAACAAGTAATGCTTGCTCATGCAGACCTGATCTTTATTTTGGTCCACAAATGGAGTGAGACTCTTAACGTGTGCCACTTACACTGAATGATATTTTCGAGTTCATCCATGATCATAACATGCAAAGGTATGGTTTGCTTATGTTGATTGACATGGATTGAGATTTACAACTTTGTTCTTAGCATGCCTAACATGGAAAGCCTTGTTACTAGTCAATTTAAATTAAATATGACTTCCTTTAAGAAGTTTGGGATTGTTGTTAAGTTCTATTTGTATGTTGTGGCTCTTTGATCTTGTGCATTCAAGACTTCAGACTTCTGTCCTAGTTATGAAGTCATGGTATATGTTATGGGGAATGCCATCCTACATCACTTTGGAAACAATGACATGTTTTTAGCTGTGGTTTTAATCACTTTTTAGGATTAGAGTATCTGCTCATCCTTTTTAGGTTACAGTATTATGTTGTTTTATAGATCAAAATATCTAAAAAATGTTTTAATTGAAATAAACTTCAATTTTTTTCTTCTAAAACTGATATTTGAAATATCAATGTGTTTCTTTTATTGGTAAATAGATACAGTTCCATCTTGTACTAGGTTAAAAACAGTACAATCTTGGAATGTTTGAAATGCATTGCACACAGCTTTGGTTTTTGAAAGAAAAAATTTTGGATTTGAAGGGCACAAGTTATTTTAGCTCTTATAAAGAAATGGTATGATGCTCCTTAGACAGCATGGATACTTTAGGCATAGTGAAAGGATCTCCAATTTCCATTTTAATGTTTGAAACATGCACACTGTGTTGCATGAGAAATGGCATTCACCTTAGCAATACCAAATGTTTTAGTAGGGTTCTTCTGCACATGGTTTTTTGGAGGGCAATTTGTGGACTTGGATAATTGAATTTTTACAAATATGAATGATAGTGTGCATTGCTGGCATTTATTTTGAAAGTTTGTGGTCACCTTTACAATTTTTTGTCGATTCTTATGATACACCATTAATCTGATTGATTCTTCTACTTCAGTCTGAAGTAAGTTTTTGCCTGCTACAATTTACTATCACTGACTAGCAGTTTTCCTAGAGATGCCCTTGTATATCCTTGTGGACTATTTTTTGAATTTTGAGTTGATATTTTCTTGTTGAGTTCAGTGTCTAACTAGAAAATGTGAATACTGCAGCATATTGTGTAGTTGCTGTTGAATCTCTAGGCAGGCAAGTTCCCATTGCTTTTCTGGAGAGGGTGAAGGACGACTTCAGCAAAAGATATGGGGGAGGAAAAGCTACAACTGCTCCAGCAAATAGCCTCAGCCGTGAGTTTGGGTACTTAACTGGCTACCTGATTGTCATTCTCATGATATCTAAGGAGAAGGCAAGTAATACTCAAACATCTGCTAACATATCAGGGCCAAGCTTAAAGAGCACATGCAATACTGTGTGGACCACCCCGAAGAGATCAACAAGTTGGCGAAGGTGAAAGCTCAGGTTTCAGAAGTCAAAGGAGTAATGATGGAAAATATCGAGAAGGTGCCTACTTGTTTTGTCTTCTTCAATTCATGCTCAGGGATATCTTTCACCTGCGCTGATATTTTTGGTGCTGTTTTTTGGTCGTTTTTCATGATTCAGGTTCTTGACCGTGGTGAGAAAATTGAGTTGCTCGTTGATAAAACCGAAAGCCTTCGGTCCCAGGTGAGCAAACTATAGTCTGCAAGACATCTATCCTTCCATGTCTTTTATGAATTTATGTAGTTGCACTTTATCTTTGTTGAAGTGTTAACATCCTCTGCTGGATTTTCTGCTGCTTGATACTGCAGGCGCAGGATTTTCGACAGCAAGGTACGACAATGAGGAGGAAGATGTGGCTACAAAACATGAAGATTAAACTGATGGTTCTGGGCATTGTCATCGCACTGATTCTTATCATATTTTTGTCCTTTTGTCATGGCTTCAAGTGCTTATGAGGATTGATACAGAGTGCCGCAACAATTTCTTCCCTCGTATAAGTTGTTGTCAAACATGGTGCTACTACTTAGTCTCTTTGTATAGCTTAGTGCTGCAGAAACACCTGTCGATTGTGGTTTCAGATTCCTATCACGAGCAATACTTTTCTATATGTTATTTTCTTCGTTGATTTGCTATTAGCTTAGCATCTTCCGAAGAATTGGCATTATTGTGGGCGACGAACGCAGGGTTTATTTTCCTAATATGAATAGTCATATTTACTACTTTGGGTTGATACTTTTTTGTCATTGTCTATATACCAAGTAATCTAATTCCACCAGTCCATAATTAGATGATCGTGTGCAGTAGCTTGAGGTTTTGTGTGTATGCTTAAGCTCCAAATGCCTTTTTGTCTCAATGGATTTAACATAAAGTTTTAAAGATGCTGATATGTTCAATGCATCATGCGTTTAAATCGTCCAATAACTCATTTCCATTATATTTGTCATTAAAAAATAACTTAAACTAACATAAATACATGTTATAAGCATTCCAGGACCAAAAATAACTTTGAAATGAGATCATATCATCAAATTTGAACTTTTATCTATACCTGACTTATTATGTAATAAGCTGTATGTCAACACCTTGCTTCTTGCTAAGGTGCAAAAGACAAATCTCTAATGAACATTCTGCAGTGACCATGAAAATCTTGTTGAAACAAAATGGTGTATACACTACAAGAAAGAAAATTGAGATTTTTCAACCGAAATTCCATTCCACCACATTCGTAATTCGTTTATCAACCAAGGAAGAACCCACAAAGTTTTGTTTACTTGAGTCATAAATAAGTAGAATGGTAAGCCGACCTCGATGTCAAGTTGCAGCAAAAAAGGAGATATTATTGGAGTACAAAGTGACTTCGTGAAGCTTTATTATTCTTGCAAAAGGCCTTTCTCTTCCAAGTAGTCGACAATGTGTCCGGCCATGGAAAGAGGAGAAGGGCAGATTCCATTTTCTTGTTTGATCTCTATCTGGAAATACAAAAAATGGTGTGGAATACTTCAACAAGAGGCCTGAAACAAGGATACATAAATCTACAGGCACCCATTTACAATTCCAGGCCACGATGAGTAGGAATAATCGACAGTGAATTGCAATTTGTATCAAGCTGCTACAGAAAGCATATTGCTATCAAATACTAGTTATTTTTAGAGACTTAATATCTACATGAATGGTATTCAGTCATCAAGCTGTGTTTATCCAATTATTTGGAGGTCAATTAAGTAATGCATATTGTTGCATATATTCATGAGCAAGGAATACAGCTATCAGATACCAAACACTATGCAAGTAATTAATGTATGGTTCTTGAGCAACGGTGTGAGCTTGATGAAGGACAGTATATTTATGTCTATGGAAATTGAATATGTTTATATCAAGTAACAGAAACAATAAGCATCTTATGGCTAGATTGCATTTCTGTTAAGAGTACAATCTAGGTATGACAAATAGCAATTGACTGTTCTAGAGTTTATAACAAAGAAGAACAATCATATATAAATCTATACAAGAATTTGTGTATATACATTTGTATCTGCAGACGAATATTTAACATATAAGCTATGAATATTTAAGTCAAGCAAATCGTGAGCCACATATTTAAGTCTGAAAAAAGAATATTTGATGGGCCTCTATCTTCTAAGCCATTCAAATTAATTTAACCCAATGGTTCTGTATGCAAAGATGGGGCATGCAAATACACCACATAAGACATCACTCATTAATTCTAAAATCTACAAGCAGATCCATCACAATTTCTCAAATGACTTAGACCATCCAAAGTAATTGAGCCCGCAGAGTTCCAAATGTGCCAAGATTATAGTTCCTGAAACCTACAAACACATGCATCATAATGTCCCTTTGGTAGCTGAAGTGATCTTTCCTAGGTCGTGAGTTATGTTTGCAGTAAAAGTTTAAATGGTTTCTCTCTAAGAAGGTGAAGGAGCAAGTACCTAGAATATTGGCCATCGGTCCTACTACCAATAATCTAAATCAAATTGACAAGTTTCATTTCAAATTTGCTCCAATTGTAACACAGTATATGTTAACTTTAAGAAAAGTAGGCATTGTGACATTATATCCTACAAGAATAATTGAACACACAATTTAGACATTTATGATTTCCAATTAACAATTTCCTTACCATGAGTAAATTCTGGGCATATAACTAGGGTACTCTAATAATATGAAATTGATAATAATCCAAAAGAAACATCTAGAATTCTTCTCAATATATTTTTAGATCATATTTGACGACTATAAGATATTACAGACCTTAATAATATCACACAATTCAAGACTGAAATGGATCCACAATTACTATATCTATGGCATAATTCAAACCATTTGGTTTGATGATTGGTTCTCAAATAGCACAATGAATATAGTATTCAAAAATAAAAAATGCATCTGATTTCAGTACAGAATCAAGCTTGCTTTCTTCATGAAGGGACCCTTAGCATGGAAGCTGGATGAACAACCAAGAACTTCTTGGATAATGCAGAATTCATCAGAATCAACAAAATCTCACGTAATATTAGGGTTTTTTTTATCTTAACCATAAAAATACATTATAATCCTTTAAAAATACAAATAGATTGTATATGTTAATATATGCAACTAAATAACTAGCATGTCAATATTGAATCTCCATTTTAAAGCTGCATGAACTGTCTAAGCAAAATATAGTGGGCAATGCCAAGAGGGTAATATTTATAAGTGATTGCATGTGTACCTCACAGTTCAGAGGTGGCTCATATGGATCATCTATCCCAGTAAAACCTGCATGAAAATCCAACTTTTGTAAGTAACTATTATGCAGAGAAATAAACTCATAGTCGCACACACAGTCCAATTTCCCATCCCTATCTGAAATGCAAATATATGGTGTGAAATATTTAACAATTTTGATCATTTTCAATCATAGAATCTAGTTAAAATATATAGACAATGTATTCCACGATTTATGTAATAAGTTAAGCTCTGATATTAGAATTCTCCAGTACAACATAATTCAATGGAGATTAACCTTTGCGATAAAGGATAACAAAAATTGTTACCATCTGGCTACACAAAATTTTCACAAAATAAGGATGCCATTATTAAATGGTCAAGGTTTTCAACAGATTCTCATTAATAGTCCAGAAGAATCATTAATTCATTTAGGGATTTCTTCATGATGTATATATTTATAAGTGATATTTAAGTGTTTATAGACAATCAGTCTTGCATGTTCTCATCCCTAAGAATGACGACAACCGTTAGATAGTAGTTATCATAAGCTACTTGCATGGATTTATTTTTCCATTCATAGATTTTACATTATGGTAAAAAAAAAAAAAACTAAGTTCCAACATGGACATTAATTATTCATTAACTACAGCTATCTACTGTGGGAATTGCATGCTGAATAACTAAGACACTTGCAAATATGCTGGGTAAGTGAAAAAAAAGAACTTTTGAAAAGCACAGGGCTAACTTAGTTTATGCTAAGAATTGTCAAGTAGAATATCCTTTTATACAGTATATAATAATCAATTAAACAAGCATCATTTAGATGTTATCTCGGATAATCTTGAATCACTCTATAACCTGCAGAAATAAAAGCATACCCTTTATCTTTCCTGCTCGAGCAAGTTTGTAAAGGCCTTTTGTGTCCCTTGCTTCGCACAACTCCAAAGGCATATTCATAAATACCTATAAGATATTCGCTATAAATCATAAAATAACTGAAAATAAGTTCAGTGTCTAGTGGGAAAAAAAAATTATACAGAGAAGTGCTGACTTCAATGAATCTAGAGTCAGGAACAATTGCACGGCAGAAATCTCTGTCTTTCCTATATGGAGATATCAAGCTGGCAATACAGACTAAACCTGAATCAGCAAAGAGCTTTGCCACTTCACCTGCATATATAGGCATTCCAATTATCACAAACAAAATTTAGGCTCTCTGCCTTTAATAGGCTCCAGCTAAAAAAAGAAGAAAAATGTCCCAAAATAACTATCAGAAGTTTGCACAGAATAAAAATTTTATGGAACAACTAATACAAATTTCCCTCAAAAATAGCCATTACTAAAGGGCAACTTACCAACCCTACGTATATTCTCAGTGCGATCTTTTGCTGAAAAGCCAAGATCTTTGTTCAACCCATGCCTAAGGTTGTCACCATCAAGTACATATGTAAGGTTTCCTTTGGAATGCAGTTCTCGACTCAACGTGCATGCTAGAGTACTTTTTCCTGGATAAATTGTAAGTATTAAACTTAAACAGGAAACACTATGCTTTTTCAAAGAAGATGGAACCTCATTCAAGGTTTCCCATGGCCAAGAAACCAATTAAATGAAACCAATGTTGTCACAAAAAACCATCTGATTGTTGCCACTTTGTAATGTCAAAAGCAAGGTATAGTGTAGAACTAAAGTTGGATGAAATGAGGCTGTCCTGTAGAGGCAGACAAATTGGCCTAGATATATGGATGGTCATGGAACATAATCATTAACATTGTAAATATTTTCACAAACAAGTTAGAGTCAAATTTGTTGGGGTTGCAAGGTTGCAAACATAGTCCCATATTGGAAACACATGGGAAAGATCATGGGTTTATAAGAGAAAAGATATCTCCATTAGAATGAGGCCTTTTGGGTAGAGCCCAAGAGCAAAACCATGAGGGCTTAGGCCCAAAGTGTACAATATCATGCTATTGTGGAGATATCTAAATTCTTTTGGATCCTACAATTGGTATCAGAGCCCTGACTGCCAGAAGGTTTAACCGCCGACTGTGCACAAGAGCTATGGTCTGATTGAACCATGTGGGTACAATATTGACCTCAAACAAAGAAAGTGGGGGCTCCTATGTTTGGATCAAGAGGACCAGACACCAGGCAGGAAGTCCTAGTTGCGGCTAGGCAAGGAAGTCCTAGTAGGTCGGGTGGACCGAGGGACAGAAAGACCTGGTGGGTGCACCAGGCAGGAAGTCCTAGTTGCGGCTAGGCAAGGAAGTCCTAGTAGGTCGGGTGGACCGAGGGGTGGAATTGGGGTTGCAAGGTTGCAAACATAGTCCCATATTGGAAACACATGGGAAAGATCATGGGTTTATAAGAGAAAAGATATCTCCATTGGAATGAGGCCTTTTGGGTAGAACCCAAGAGCAAAACCATGAGGGCTTAGGCCCAAAGTGGACAATATCATGCTATTGTGGAGATATCTAAATTCTTTTGGATCCTACAAAATTTTCATTATTTTTGATAGGGAAAAGGAACAATTTCTGATGCATTAAGCAATAGATTGCACCAAGCTGTTGGAGATCACAAATACACGACTTCAAGGTAAAACCATTATTAGATAAGATTACAATCACAAGAACAAAACTGGCATCCTTATTTCTTCTTAACTTAAAGAACCTTTTGGAATCTACATTTTAGATGAGGCAACAGCAACAAGAGACAAACGTTCAAGTACTCACAGTACTCAAATGCCAATGTTATGTTCCACAGTTGAAAATCTCTAATTGCTCAAGTAACATTTTTAATATGAATAAAATGCAATGCTTACATGAACATTTTTAGAGCAGTTCTACATTTTAGATGAGGCAACAGCAACAGAGACAAATATTCAAATAATCACATTACTCTAACGTCAAAGTTATGTTCCACATTGAAAAGCTCTAACAGCTCGTCTGACTTTTTTTTAATATGAGCAAAATACAATTTCCTCTTTATCTAGTGGCAAAACAACAGCCCAATAGATGAGATCTTTTAGTAAACTTTAGCAATTCCATTTCAAATTCAAAATAATGGATGCCATTGTCAAAATTAACTAGTTTCAGACACATGCAAAAGTAGAAAAATAGCAACCACACTATTTTTGAAATGTTAAAAATCAAATAGAAGAAGTTAGCAAAAAAAGGTTCCTATAAGGTCTGAAATAAATCCCACCTTTATCAGTTAATTGGATGTCCTTATCTTTTTCTTTCTCCCCCAAAAGAAGAGACTTAGCATGCATAGACCAATATTAGATGGTGAGGCTTTTCATGTTTTTATCACATCACTAAGTTCTTAACTGCTTTTAACACATTACTGGCTTTGTTAACTGCAAGAGAAAGGGAAGTATATCAGCAGACTAAGAGAAAAGGAAACCAGACGGATAAGGCATTCCAGCACACATCCATCCCTAAGTGAAACCAAATGGGTTTTCCAGTTGTTCATAATAATATTACATGTTTGTGATTTGAACATGGAACTCTTTAAAAAGAAGCAAAATGTAGATCACTAAGTTAAAATTTATGTTGATATTTTCCTTTTCAAACAAAAGTTCAGTTGACATATCAAAAGTCTACTAAAACTTATCTATGCATGGAATCGGTCCATCATTAGAATCAAGAAAATCGTGATGGATAGCTGTTTAAGAAGTAAGAAGATCAGCCTCTTCAGTTGGAAAAATGGTGCATAATATGCAATAGGCGGACTTAGTTCTTACTCCGTAAGTAGAAGTAAATTGATATTTCAAAATGACAACCAGTGTAGTCATAGCGTCACTCAAGGAGCAAATTTTTAACGAATTTCTTGAGCAAGATCATTTTTTTTTCATTGTCAATTTAAAATACAAAAAACGAGCATTCACATTTAGACCTGAAGGTTGTAAAAATACACATCCTGCCCTAATTCTACAATATCAAACATAACTAAGAACTAAATCGAATAAGAAAAAAAAAATTATTGAATCCCTAAATCAAAATTACAAAAAACGACTTTAAGATTAGATCGTTACTCAATCAAGAACTTCTGTTTTTTTGTTTTTAAATTTCCACGAAGCAAAAGAGATAGTTGCAGATAAAAATTAAAACATCCACTGGATGTACAAATAAAACTATAGGGATAAAGCCAAACCTGAGCCGCTAAGCCCAGTGATCCAAACGACGCAACCCTTCTGCTTAAGCAGCTTCTCCCGATCGACCTTCCCGACCTGGCATTCTTGCCAGAAGATGTTCGTCGACTTCCCGATTACAGACATTGAACTAAAATGACCCCAAGATAGGTTGAGATGAACTTAAAAGATCAGAAGAAGAAAAAAATTACAACTACAAAAGGGAAACTTTTCCCAAGAATACCAAGCGCCAACGTCCCGAAGCCGACGGACAAGGAAAAACTTGCAGCGATCAGGGATCACAAAACCTGGAGCAGAGATTGCGACAACGCCCAGGTAAAGCAATCGAGATCGATTCGAGGGTGCAACACAGAAAACGAACAGCTGCGAGCGAAAGAGGGAGAGCTAAGAGCGAGAAAACAAATCGAACGCTCCGACAGTCGGGGATTTCGCTTCTCCGCTTTATTTATTTATTTATGATTCCCTGTTCACGGAGAATCCTTGACCTTGCACCCTGCACTCAGAGAGCGTGCAGGGCACGTGATCTTTGTGTGTGGGCCGAAGGCTATATTACATGCAGCCTTATAGATCAAGTTTGACACGTGGCGCATTCTGATATCCTCCTCGTATCGTAAAAGTCGTGCGTTCCTATAAGGACATCTCCAATAGTTAAATCTTTCAATAAACTTTTTTTTGGTAGTTTTTAATATTCCAATGTCACATCACAAGCATAAATATCTACTATATCTCTACAATGAAAAAACTTCCATACAATTTTTTGTGTGTGTCCTATATTATAAATCATATATTGTTATTTATTAATTTTTTATTTAATATATCTATATATTTTTCATTTAATATTTTAATTAATTTATGATTTTGATTTTATTTATTTATAATTTTTAATTAATAAATTTATGATTTTAGTTTAATTATAATCATTTCTATATTTTTAACTTATCTCAAATATAATTATTTTTAAAAGAAAAAAAAATCACTTTAATTATTATTAACTATTTATGAAATAAAATATTATAATTAAATATTACACCAAATAAATTATTTTTAATTATTTAAAAATAATCACTTTCAAGAGAAAAAAATAGATTTAAAAAGTCAAATATATTTTTAAATTAAAAATCCCAAACTTCACTTACACAATCATAAAATCTCTTTTTAATTAGATTTTTTAATTTTACAAATCTTTCACAAAATTTGCATCGCAGATTCTCGTCATCAGCTTAAGTTACTTAATTTATGGGTCCTACATTACAAATCATACATCTTTATTTTTATTTTTTCATTTAATATCTCTATATAATTTTTACTTAATATTTTATTTAATTCTCATCTTTAAATTAATTTATTTGTAATTTTTAATTAATAAATTAATAAACTTATGATTTTTAATTTAATTTAATTTGTAATTTTTATTTAATATTTAATTAACTTATGAATTTTAATTTAATTATAGTCATTTGTATTTTTTTAACTTACCAAATATATTTATTTTCAAAAGAAAAATGTATAATTTAACTATTAAATAAAATATTTAATGGTTTTAAAAAAATCAAACATGCAATATTAATTTTTCAATGATTAAGGGCTCCATCTTCAAAAGAAAAAAACAGGTTTGAAATATCAAACCTGCTCTTAAAATAAAAATCTCAAAGCTTATGTCTCCACTCATTAGAGTTTTTTTGTTGAGCTTTTTCAATTTTACAAACCTGTTAAAAAAGCTGCATTGGAGATGCTCTAAGGGACGTTTGCACGCTTAGGTTCTGTTTACCAGCGGGGAGCGGGGAGCGGGGAGAATGGAAGGGAGAGGAGAGGGATGCCAGTTTACTTTGTTGGCGTTCACTGGGGGTATAAACTAATCGAGTTGATTCATACATTTTTTAAACCGGCTTGATTCGTATTCGAACTGAATTCGAACCAAACTCAACCTATTTGAATTTTTTTCAAGCGGAACTTAAGTCTAAATTATTTAATTTGATAGTTCGAGAGTCACTCGTAAATTTTAATATTTTATTAATATAATATAATTATATATTAAATAAATAAATTTTAAGTATTTCAAGTATTTATTTTTGAATAATAATTCCAATAGCTCATGAATATGTTTGAATTTTTTGAACCTAACTCGAACCACTCGAGCTCTGATTCAAGCTGAATATGAAAAATTTTAAACATTTTAAACTTCGAATCGGACTCGAACTCGAATATAACTAATTTGTTATACTCGAGCCTTATATTTTTCTTCCCAAATTGTTTACACCCCAAAGTTGACCAAGGGAAAGAATGAAAAAGAATTTATCTCTCCCATCGCTGCGCTCACTACTCCGGAACTATGGTGCAACAAAAAGATACTAAATTATCACCAACACACTCACGATTTCATCTGAGCTACGATATATTTACAAAAAAATTTCTTTCAAATGGAATGTATAACCATAAAATGCCGGACTTTTAGGTTGTCCGTCGTGAAAACTTCATTTATCTTGATAACCGATGAAAAACTTCTATATAGGAACAGAACTAATTATCCAAGAATCGGTGTTACCTTGTTCGACATTTTTTTTCATTACAAAAAAAAACAAGAGAGTGACTTCTGAAGTGAGCAAAGATGCCAAACGATAAATGAGCCGCAGAGAGCAGGTGTCGTATTTGATCTACACAATCAGAAGACAATTAGCTTAAGCAAGAGTGAGTTTTGAAGTATCAAATTATCCCTATTCACATTATCGCATACTCGTACACAGCATAAATACACTATGGGACGTGTAAAGAAAAACAATTCCTCAACTCGGGACACTAATATCTTGGGTACCAGAACATGCCCTTGATGCCTTCGGGATCAGCTTCAAATCCTAAATTTTTGTAGAAATCTACCACTGCAATTAACAGTTATACATGTTAATAAAAACCGAGAAAGTGCATAGTAGGGCTATCAAGAGAAAAGATGCTAAAAAGTGGTCATAGATGTAATCTATAGTTAAACATCAAATAGCAATTTTTTCTAGTGTTGCTCTCTAAATATATCAGATACTTTGCATGGATTTTTAAATGAATCATAATGATTCATCTGTGTAGTCACAAAATTAGTCATATACAAGACAACAAAGCTTTTGAAGATCTTTGCAAATTAATGGCAAATTATACGATGATAAGTGAAAACTTTTAGTCACTTTGTGTTAATAATGAAATGCAAGCGTCATTTGTAAAAAAAAGTCTAAACGAATACCAAATTGAGTTGGTAATTGATGTAGATGACTTTGGTAAGTTAGCTTTTGCCACATTAGCGACTTAACAACGAACAAATAAAAGTGATAAGTGATGACTTTATTAATTGAAATGTAAATGACGTGACAGATTTGACAAGTTTCAAATGTTGGAATAGTTGTTTATTTCTCCTTGACTAAATATGTGGTAGTGTACAAAACAATACCTTCTTACCATTTGCTTTAGCCAAAAAAAAAAAAAAAGGAAAATACTTTAAAAAAAATTTACCCATGTCCTCTACATTAGTTCCGGTTAATTTCAACCTAAACTACACTTTTCCATCTAGCAGAGCTCAAATTCATACTTTAAAATTTTAAAATTATTTTTTTCTTTTCAGATATATTTTTCATATTCTTAGCAAATAAAATTTAAGATTTCCTCCATCTTTCCTTACCACCAACTCCGAGAAAAAGGTCAAATGAAAACATCTACTTCTTTACTTTCATTTCCTTCTAGAAAACTCAAAGTAGGAAAATATTATCTAATCTTTTTCCTTTAGTTTTCTTCCCTGCTCTCTTTATTTTCCTAGTTGTTTCCTTCCCTCAAAATTCCAGGAAAAATATAAATAGAAATGAAATTATTTAATTGCCAACATTGTAATAGTTTGAGACACTTGTTACACTGCCTTATCTTAGTTTTCAAGATTGTGTTGCTTTGTCATTCGACAATAGCAAATTTATTGGTCTATTCTCCTAAACTATACAAGATCTTAAACTCATGTGTCATCCAAATTGATGATAACCAAATATGAATCCTGTGTTTTGAGATTACTAATAATTTTATATCTATCCTTGGAAAACAGGAAACATGCTTATCCAATTTTGTTTAAACCAAATTTCTAATAACTGGGTTTTTTTTTTCTCTTTCCTATAGAGATAGTGAATGGAACAAATTATTTTTGGTGCTACTGTAATTTTGAAAATCCAAAATGTTGCTTTACTCACAATTTATAAGATGTACAGGGGAAAAAAAGATAGTGGCTATAGAAATAATACCTTTATTATCTGCAAATAACGTTATATTGCCGATATCTCTTTGCAACAAGGTGCGGATTAGTTGCTCAACAAGTGCTTTGCCTAGCCCACGACCCTGAAAAGTATCAAAGAATACAAGCTTCATGAATCCCAGATAAAGACATCCATAGAAAATATTATGAATGTATCATGAACAGAAGCTTCGGTAAAGATCACAAATTTTTTTTCTGTAAGCATCCATGTAATATCTAAAAAAACATTGGAACAGTTTGTAAATTTCTCTAGTGGAGAGACTTTTTTACAATGTTGTTCATTAAATTCTCTCCCCTTCCCCTCACATTCTTCTTTCCCTGCCTGAGCTCTCTCAGACGCACACTGTGTCACCTCTTGAGCAATCAGATTGATTCAATCCTCATTGGCATTCTCACACTAGCCTTTGCCCAAGTATCACAGAGGAGGAATCAACCAAACTCATCCACGACCAGATCTCACAGAATCTCTATTGCATGCAACAGCATGGAATCAACCAGCTGCTGAAGATTCGGTCAGTAGTCGACTCTTCTTTCCCTTTCTATATCTTCCCAATCGGCAGAAACCATACTATTTTCCCGTCTTTCTTGTGCGACAACTGCAACCAATCAATGCTGGTAGCATTCGATCAGTTTGATTCCTTGCACTCAAGCAGCTGCGTCCCCGTTTGATGTGGTCAGATTGGCGGCTACTCCATTCTGGTGTGCAGCACACCCATTCACTCTCAAGATCGTTGGTAATCCTCATTCCTCAAGCATTGCATTTCCTTCTTTCTTATGACATTGAGATAGCTTAAACTTGTTTGACAATGGTTTCTTGCAGCATTCACGTGAACAACAAGCTCTTCGCATAATCAGATTTGTGAAATTTCCCTTGGTGTGTATGTGACAGTAAGGCTTTAGTTAATCTCCTTTCTTGAATTTCATCAAGGTCGATTTCAAGTGAGGTCGGATCCTTTCCCTTCGTGTTAGGGCCTTCCTCCAATAATAATAGGGTTTACACCATGGTAGTAGGGAAACAATTAACTGCAGTTAAATTGCTTAGTTGTGCTATTTTAGAATGAGAGTCTAACTAAATTCTTCCATTTGGCCTCTAAGAGGGCTCGGTAATGGCTTGTAAGTGTGTCGACTTTGTCCAATGAGATTTGGAACCTTTAGTGACCTATTAGGGCAAGGTTCAGCCGTTCAGCACGTATCACTGCTGTCCAAATTCAGACAGCAAGGTATCAAGGTCTTAACTTTGCTCCTAATTTCCCAGTAGGGGGACCCAAGGAACCTTCAAACTTGTGTGTGTGGTGGTAGGGGGAGAGACTAGGGTAATGAGTTGAAAAGTTTACGACTAAATTTTAAAGCTTGTAAGAAGTCTTTATGACTACTTATTGTTGTTGTACCAATTGAGACAACAGCATATCAAGGTAATAGTTAAAGTGTTAAATCATCCTTATGGTTTTTATTCAGGCACCATAATGACCAGCTATATATTCTAGCAACTGTACACTATAAAATGAGAAACTGGATCCTTAATATAACTAAGGGATGGCCAGCTTAACTTATACCCAAAGCTATAGTCAAGGGTGAACTTTGGAAGAAATCCTAAGTAATTGGACAAAGATCTTTGACATTTTTACTCTTAAATTGATTGTGTTGTTTCTTGGGCTTTGATTTTTATGCTATCTTTTGTATATGTCATACTTAACCCATCTTATGCTTAAATTTTCATCTCATAGCTATGGTATGCTGAAATGTTCATATGTTATGTTTAAATTTTCATGTCATATGTTATGTTATGCTTAAATTTTTATGCCACATGCTATACTACGCATGCATGTGCTTAAGTTCCATGTCTTTAGAAGTTGCTTAATTACATCACATATCATTATTAGCTTAATAATTATTGTGCTTGTGCACAATATGCTTATAAGGACTTCGGCTAGCGAGACGGCTTGCAACTGTGAGCATTATATTGCTATTAATCACATTTCATCGATTATTGATGTGTGTGGTTGTATTAGAGCGATTGTATCTATGTTGAGCGTGCACAGTTTACCACTCTGGCTCTTTAGAGTGCAAGGGGAATAAGCCACAGGTCCACTATGAGCAAGCTATAAAAGATACAAAGTTAAATAAGAGTTAATGAAATGTGATAATGGTACCTCATGCTTTCTATATACATTCATGATTTGCTACTTACATTTATTTTGCTAATCATATTGTTATATACTACTACATCTTCCTGCTAGCTATTTCCTTAAATGACATCTTATAACTAACTCTGGTTAGCAAAGGTGAGTGCTTAGAGAGTCAAATTGGGATATTAGCATTGCTTTGAGACAAACAGACAAATGGAGTTTATTGTTTTTAATTGACTTTTTTATTTTATACTTTTTTTTCCATAGTAGTCAAATTGTCTATTTAACTTCTTTTTTAATTGTCAATATGCTTTAAATTAATTTTAATCGAAATATAATTGTTTGGATGTTTGATTATTTTATTTTGGTTAATGCTCATATTAGTGTTAGCATCAAGTTGAGTCATGTGAGTACACTTTATAATGTCATGTCACATAGATCAACATCCGGAACATGTAAGGTATTCATCCATGCGCTCCCAAGGAAGACAACGAGCAGTAACTAGAAGCTGGTGATCACTTAGGGACTTGGCCTGTAGGGGCTGAGTGTTATTAGAGGTCTTGACCACAGATATCTCAGTCGTAAAGATCTCGACCACAGAGATCTCAGTCGTAAAGATCTCGGCCACAGAGATCTCGGTCGTAAAGATCTCGGCCATGAGGATCTCGGCTACAAAGGTCTTGGCTACCTTGAATGGGTCAATGGGTAGATGGCCCGTTGCTCGTCCTAGACATGTCTTGGAGGCCAGTTTCATTTCTGTGCAAACCAAGCCCAATCAGGGTTCAATACCATGTCCCCGAGGAAATCATATCCTGGTCCCGTCAAGAGTGGGGATACAAGTTCCTCATCAGATAGATTTAGACCTTTTCCCCATGATAGACACGACATCAGCACCTGCCGGAGCAGGGACGGAATCCTCCCTCTAGGAGATATAGTCGAGGAAAGACTTTAAATATCCCTCGGATTCGACACTTGTGTATGTTACACACTGTTCTTTCGAATTGAGATTGTCACGTTTTTTTGGAAGCATCAAGTATCATTTGAGTTGTGAAAATCAAAAGTTCTATTTACATTCGCATAAAAAATCAGTTTTTTATTACAAGAATTAATGAGATATATACAAATGAATCTTGCCTGGTAGGATGGATCAACAAGGACATCCCATATTGTGGCATTGAATGCATGATCAGAGGTGGCACGGGCCATGCCAATAAGTTTCTTCTCATCATTTTCCTCTGTCAAATAACTTTGACGAGTATGGTAAGAAAATTGAAATTTGGTTTAATAAATCACAACAAACTGATATTTAAAAGGAGAAGAGAAACATGTCAGCTAGTTATAAAGAAACATGTACAAGGAGCCAGAAATATTTAAGTACCTAAACCTGGAGCCCGACATATTGAATGAAGTGTCGCCACCAGATAACTATTTTTCAAAGATGCTGCTATTTTTGTTAGTGGTCTGCGAGGCCATCCTACCTGAATGAAACAAATATGCTTCAAATTATTTAGCAGCCTATTCAATTCACATCAAGTTTGCTATCTGCTACAAGATAGTACAACCAAACTAGCTAATTTTAATGGCTTGGTACAATTTGTGTCATCCCACCAAAGGGTCCTGTTACCTCTCGTTTTAAAATTTCAACTACAAAGTTTAAAGAGAAAAGACAGTTATATTTGTCTCTGTTAATAAGCTATAAAGTGCTTTCCAATTCTTAACAGCATCTTCATGAAGACATGTTTGTCCCAACTATTTGAGAAAAGTATATTTGCAGCATAAAAAAATGTAGTTAAATCAAAAAGTTAAAAGGCAAAGTTGAGAAGATATGTAAGAAATCAAAACATCAGATATCATAGAAGAACACATTACATTAAAAGGGAAATAAAGTAAAGATTCTTCCCATGCAAAAGGTACCTTATCACACAAAGCTTGTACATCGTATGCATCCACATCTCCTGCTGAAGAAAACATGATCTGTTCAAGTGTTCCATCCGATTGAGTGCTTTCTAGAAGAATTATCTCTTGCGCCAAGGTATCTTCCTCTTCTATAAAGTTTGATGCTGGCTCAACAACTTGCGTGGTGTTATTGTTCAAGAAGCTATAGTATCAAAGAATAGTTAGTCGGAGCTACAATGAATGTGGAGAAAGCATAAATTAGCATGCAAGGGTAATGTAAATTTAACAACAAACACAAAAAAATTGATGTATCCTCCAAACTTTTCATCTTCATATCAACAAACTATGTCTATTATACAGAAAAATAATCAAATTGAAAAACAATTAAATGCTGAGTTTTAAATTCCAATATGAGTTGTTTCACAATAATTCAAATTGTTTGGTAATTAGTCTATTTTAATTTGTCATTTTTTTATTTAGAGCAATTAATATGGCTAATTATATTTTCCAAGTTGCTTATTTCCCTACTTTTTCATTAGAGTTGAATCTATAAATGTCATAGTCGCTAATGTAATCTTGGTTTTCAATCAATAAGAATTGTCCACTTTCATCCTTTGTGTAAGATCTCTTCTATGTAACACATAGTTTGATTCCAGTGCTACATAAATTAGTATCGGAGTCAAAACCAAGTTCAGGTCTACACTAGGTATCATCAATAAGAATCTTCATTAAGGTTAACGTAGAAGTCATGGTTCCCATTAGTCCTTAGTTTTCAATTAATAAGAATTTTCCACTTGAAATTCTCTGCATTAGATTTTCTTAGCGTCAATCTTGGTTGCATTTTGGTAATGTCAGTTTGTCTCAAGTCTCAACTATTTGGGGTTGAGCACATGGATGTCTGTAACCTCAATCGAGCTTTACATAAGGCTACTAGTTATATTCATGTCAATAAACTATTTGTTATTACTAAACTAGATTTTCTTTGATCTGTCAAACACCTATTACATTTTCCTTTCTAATTCATTCAACTTGTCTATCTACATAATATATTAGTTAATTAAAAACATGTACATACCATCTTAAGTAATAATAATAAAAAAGAGCAGCTGACTGTACAAAACTCCCGCCAATTCGGGGTCCCGGAAAAGAGTCTATTGTACGCAGCCTTACCTTGCTTTGCAAGAGACTATTTCCAAATCTCAAGTAATAATAACAGGACATATTCTATATAGTTATCCTTGATTGCTACCGAATTTTTTTTTTATTTCATCTTTCCTAGTAGACTTATAAATCCGTCTTGGCATGCAAACTTCCAAGATAAAACTTAACAAATAGTCGATCCTACCAGAAACAAGTCAAACTGGGAGAAAAAACTTAAACACTAAGCTACTGATCAATGTATCCTGGACAAGTATGGTCCATCATACAGTTTAAAGGCGCTTAGGATAAGAAGACATAAAAAAGGAACTATAAAATGAAGGATTTTGAGATTGACATTTCCAAATTGATTTGGACAATTTTCATTTGAATTGGCAAAAACAATACACCCATTTTAATTACCTACGATTAAATATCTTACCTGGGTGAAATATGACATTTGTTATTGGGAGAAATCATCCAAATCCAGAGATATAATTGGTTTCAAGTAAGATTTTCTTTCACATGACCACAAATCTTATAGACTCAATAGAGTTTTCTCTCTAATGCATGATCAAGTCAGGATCTTGTGTCAATCTTTTTTTTTAAAAAAAAAAAAATCATAAAAACAAAGATCACAAATTTAAGAATTAAAATAGGTTACTTGACTTGAAATAAATATACATCAAATTCAAGTTGAGCCAATTAATTAGTGTTTTTTTTTGCATACCCTAGCAATGCCTAATGGTGTAAATTGGTAAGGTTGGGTATTAAACAACTTTCTTTCAGATAATTTTGTTCAATTTTTGGTCATTTAATTTTAAAAATTCAATGAACTTGTGTTTGTGAGTGTGTGTTGATTCAGAGGGCTAATTTTCATGTCAGATTAACTCATTCAAGTTTGTTTGTCCCTCTTGAATGTCTTGTTGAATGCATGTTGGGGTACCTTAAAAATCCTTCCAGTTGCAGATATATATATATATATAAGTTTCAGTAAGCAATCAACTAGGCAGTTTGAATTCAAAATCCCTCATTCAACTAAACTTTTATATTAATATTAATTTGAAATTCTATAACTTAAAATTATGATGTGGTTTGAAAATATTGAAAATCAATTCATTCAACCTCATTACTTTTGAATACCAGCAAAACAACTGGAAAGTCAGAAACTTAATAGTTCAAAACAAAATTCCTTATCAGGAAGTACTTCCTAACGTGAGATATCACACACTTATTTTTTCCCAGATATCTAGCTTAAGGAAAAATAAAACCAACAAGAAGATGAGTAAAAATAATAAATTTAGTACAATGGTAAAATTTAGGAAGCATCAGAGACCAGCAACTTTTGAGAATTATCAAGTGCAGGCGTCAAATAAATAGTAAAGGCATAGAACTAAGTGAGAGATACATGCTAATTTATGATTGTAAAGCTAAAGTACATTTTCAGTTACCCAGATTTAATGGAATCCCAAAAGCTAGCCCTCAAAGGTAGAACCTTCCCACTTCTTTTTGCTGCAAAATACATAGGAGAATTAATGGTATCAGTAGTTCAAGTGCACAAACAGAGATGCTAATAATACTTTTCATCTTAGCAGGTTATCAAGGATATGAGATTAAAAAAAGGGAAAATAACAGCACCGAATGGTTCACCCACCCATAGAACAATTATTGATGGCTTCAATTCCTATAGAACAAATATCCTGATCACTTTGTCTTCTTGTTTGTTATTCATAGTGTATTTGTTTTCATCTAATTAACAGATACAAACAAAAGAGTGTATTCCTACGATACTGCTCAAGATCTCGAGCATGTGTCGATTACTGAAGAATCGACTTGAGTGGCTGAAATCTCCCCGGAATTCATCGGAGTCGAGTCATAATTTAAAAGCGCCGGTATATTTTGTCAAAATGTGTCGATTTTTGGGCGAGACCTCGCCCGATCCAACTACTTATTGAGACCTAGAACTGTCTCTAGATGTAGTAAGGAGGGAGAGATGAACCGGGGCGGAGAGGCGAGGTTGCTGCGACCTGAAAGGATCGCCGTCGACGGGCTTCACTGACTGTGCTCCACTGCGTAAGGGAGACTGGGCGACCTGCCGGAGCTGGCCCCAGCGCCGAGCATCCCTCGGTGAGAATCCGCCGAGCAGGCGTCGCCGCCGTCGTCATCGTGCAGCTGAAGCAGGAACAAGCGGTGCGGATTCGGATAATCCCAATTGCCATCACAAGGTGACGTAATAAATTATTAGTTTATCACCAATTTCCTCCGACAAAATTATTTTTCATTGGCAATTTACCAAAGTGCATATAGAGATCTGAATTTATCAAAATATGTACTCTATTTTGATATTTATCAAAGAATGCACCATTTTAAAAACATTTCCTATTTTACCTTCCTAACAATTTGACCTTTTACCTTTTTCTTTTCTCCACTATTTTTCTCTCTCTTCTCTCTCATCTTTTTTTTTTGCAGAACATATGAATAATATTAGTTAATCTTTTAATAACATTTTAATACATTTGAAGAAACAAAAATAAACAATGAATAGCATATTTGTACTCCTTGCAATTTCAGAAATTCACCGGAACTAAAATGAGTGTAATCGGAGCTCTCTAGGTCGATCAGTGGGTTTCGATCAAAACCCACTGATGGACCTAGAGAGCTCCGATTACATCCATTTCAGTTTCTATGGTTTTCTGAAATTGTAAGGAGTTCAAATATGATGTCCATTATTTATTTTGGCTTTTCATAGACGTTAATATGCAAAATCAAAGAATCGACAAAAAAATCCACGTTGGGCTGTTTTTGACGATTCTTTGATTTTTTGTATAAGCATCTGTAAAAAGCTAAAATAAATAATAAACACCATATTTGAACTCCTTGCAACATCAGAAATCCATAGGAACTGAAATGGGTGCAATTGGAGCTCTCTAGGTCCATTAGTGAGTTTTGGTCAAAATCCATCGATCGACCTAGAGAGCTCCGATTACACTCATTTTAGTTCCGATGGATTTCTGAAATTGCAAGTAGTTCAAATATGCTATTCATTGTTTATTTTTGTTTCTTCAAATGTATTAAAATGTTATTAAAAGATTAACTAATATTATTCATATATTCTGCAAAAAAGAGAAGAGAGAAAAATAGTGGAGAAAAGAAAAAGGTAAAAATGTCAAATTGTCAGGAGGATAAAATAGGAAATGCTTTTAAAATGGTGCGTTCTTTGGTAAATATCAAAATAGAGTGCGTCTTTTGGTAAATTCAGATCTCCATATGCGCCCTTTGATAAATTGTCGATTTTTCATTGTAAATTCACTTTTGAAATAAATAAAATCAAAATAATAATAATAATAATAATTTATATGAGTCTTCTCTTTCAATGCAAATTTATAGAAACCTTAAATGAATGAAGAAAAAACTTTCATCTTGCTCTTCAACACCATTACATTTCACAAATTTACTCATTATTATGTGTAGTTAAACCATTTTGGATGCAAATAACATAGTTGATGTTCAACTCGATCAAAATTTATTTATATTTATTTAATATATATAATTAATTAAATAAATAAATTTAAATAATTCATTAAACTAAATGAATATAGATTATGTATTATTTATGAACAATATTGATGAATAGAATTTATGAATTATGTTTATTGATAAAATTTTTATTAATATGGTAAATAAATAAACAAGTTCACTAACCAGCTAAACAAACTTAAAAATATAAAAATTTTAAACAACCAAATAAAATTGAATTCAGAACTAAATAATATCTAAATGTACCAAACTAAAACAAAGTATGAATCAAACTTAAACTCTTAACAAATAAACCAAGTTAAACTTAAGGTTCAACTTGACTTAGTTCAATTATCTAATTTGAACAATATAAAATTTAGCTCGAATTGACTTATTTATAACCTTATTTTCTTGTGTTAATTGCTCTATTACTATGAATACCTTTGATGCATTCCTCTAAGATCCAACTTTACCACTTAATGGGATCACAAAGGGTCTCTAATGACAATTCTCAATGGGAGTTTTAAGATATATTTATGCCTCCATGGGGCATAGCGCAGACGGTGAATGCATGATATCTTTAGCGTAATGATTAGGGGTCGATTTTTAGGAACTGACGACCTGAGGTTTATCTCGTCATGTGCCTATGACCTATGTACCTGCATGAACCTCCCTCCATATCCGTGGAGCTGACACTAGGGGGGTCACTAAGATAACGGATCTACCTTTTAAAATATGTTTATCATTGCATCATAGTCCGTAATAAAGAGGTCCAATTTTCAAAATTTAGTTAGTTTATAAATTTTAATCTAAATTATTATAGAACCTTTTTGGAATTAACATTTGAGAGTAAAAATGACTCCTATATTAACATAAATTAGTGATTTAAAAGATTTTAAAGAGTACTTATTTGTGAAATTTGATTACTAATATGAATGATAGATATTAAATATAAATAAATAAATAATAAGTCACCAAGAGTCTAAACGATTTTAATGGAGACAAAATGCTAAATACAGTTTAACCTTAGATTTAATTTTTGCCTAGAAAAGATTTGGGTGTAAGCACCTCGTTTCCAAAAAAACAAGAAAGAACAAAACTAAACGGTAACAATCTGTTAGATTTGTTTTCCTTTTCTAACCATATCTTAAATCTTTGCTGCCATCCACTAAACATTAAAAAAAAACCCCAACAAATAAAAGGAAAATATATACATATATATTAAAATTAAACTGCCTGATGAATCACGAGCACTTTTATTATTAAAAATAATAATAATACGACGACCGACAGAGTTATTAACTGCCATGAATTAAAGCATTTTTTCTGCAAGCACAAGAACAGAAGACATTATATTCAAGATTTTTTTAAAGAAAATATTATTAAAAACTACTTTTTTACAGAGAAACTATGGCAGACAAAGCTCATCATCCTCTGATACATAAGTTATTCTATTCGCAGATCATCACTGCTTCAATCTGGAAGAAGGAGAATGAGATGATTCCACAAGGATAGACCACAAGATCTGCACATCCTCGCACTGACAGGACTTCACGTCCTCGTACAGGATAGAAATCCCCTTCGTCTCTGCTAGTTTAGCACCAGAAATTAACAAAGCGATGAGAACATGAAGACACAGTACTGCGATTAAAAATTAACCAAAAATAATCAATCCTTACTCTTGCTGCTGCGAGCAGAACGCAAGGTGAGCCAAAGCTTCCTGAGAGGAGAGAAGAGGGAGCCAAACCAGGCCATGAGGAGTACTGGATCCTACTGATGTATCCAATGATGCTCCATGGCTGCTAGCTTCTCGAGGAGGTGGAGGAGTTAAGTAATTAATATTCCTGAGTTTGCTTTAGGCAGGAGGTGAAGTCTCTGTCATTATTTCTCCTGCCAAAAGGAATTTGATGGATGAACTTTATTTAATTCATTTATTAAGTTTTTATACCATCGATCACGATGAAGGAAGGATCAATGAAGAACAGTGTTTGGTGCCGTGTCACTGTCCACCTCACACGCTTCTCTCACAAGCTGCTCCTGATCTGCCACAGTCCAACTTGGCCATCAGCAGGACTTTGCTTGCTTTCTCAAGTACATGATTTAATTGCCATGCACGAGAAGCTGTTGTGCCACTTATCTACTAGCAAGAAATTAGGAAGATCATACTGAAAAGGATACTCCAACCACATGCCGTTCCTTACTGATGAGAGAAGAAAGGTTCCTTGCAGATGATTTAAAGCAGCGGTAGAACTACCGACATCCTGCAAAAGTTATATTCCAACTCAAAGATTTGATGAAGATAACGAGAGCAGATTCTTCTATATGGGATCTGATATGAGCATTACAGCATGTGTTAACTAGCTACTCTAGTTTGAAATGTTACGAATGGCAAGAAATATATTTTCATTGGTTGAAGCTTCAGATATGCTTGGTATGATAAAAACCACAACCTTGCTCAGTGAAAATAAACCTCGGCATAAATCTACTTGATTATTGACTACATGAAGAAACACTTTTAGTTTGCATTTTAAGCTTGAGAATAAGCACCTTTGCTTGACGACCACAAGAAGCATAAACTTATAATTGATAAACCAGCAAGGACTTTCTCGGCTACACTTACCGGTTTCATTGCAGAAAACCACATTCAACAAGGAATTACAGTCCAATGAAATTTCCAGTGAGATTGTAGCCTTATGATGAATTGACTCAAGGATGCTGATTTCAGAATACAAAAGGAAGAGTTATTGTTGAAGCTAAACTCCCTTTCAATCCTCCTATACCCCTATGATACTTGGACTCTTCGTCTACCCTATCTATACCCGTGTTGGACACCCGACGCTCAGGACATTTGACACTCCCAGTGGACACTTTCTTTTAATAATGTTAAAAAAAAGTTAGAAATAGTCATGTCAAACAATCGGATTGATAACTATTTTGAATACTTGTACCAACGTGGCAAAAACAATTTCACGCTAGGTTTATCAAGACAACTACTAGAATGTGTTGACAGTTGATTACTGAAAGCAATATATTTGGAGTCAATGATGAGAAGTGTCTATAGCTTTTAACTGCCTAATATACTATCTTTCACTCGGATTTGCACAAAAAATAAGGAAACTAAAAGAATAAGGATCAAAACAAGTACACTTATACAGGTAGTCATTTATTGACTCCATAATGAAAGTGTATGGGTTTATCTTAGTACCTCAAAATCAATAAATGCAACAGGAATACTCTTGTTCTGCATCTTCAATGTTAAGAAACCTGGGCATCTACACATAGTAGCAAGATTGCTTTTGGAATTGCCCTGGGCAAAGCCGAGTTGGTTACTCTACAAAGTAAAACCTAAAATCTCGTATATTTAGGAACCACGAGTTAGGCCTTTATATAGAAAAGAAGAAAGAAGCCAAAAGACCAAACTACCCCTATACTTATTCTAACACTCCCCCTCAAGCTTGAGAATATAGATCATATACGCCAAGCTTGTTACATATGTAGTCAATCCGAGGACCTCTAAGTGATTTAGTGAATATATCTGCTAGCTGATCATTTGAGTTGACAAAACTAGTAGATATTTCTCCAGATATGACTTTCTCTCTGACAAAGTGACAGTCAACTTCAATATGCATAGCAGTCTGGTTGTCACATATGAGTGACATTTGTGTAACCTCTCCAAACCTTAGTTTCTGAAGCAACTGTTTTAACCATATAAGTTCTTGACTAGCAATAGTCATAGCTCGATATTCTGCCTCTGCACTGGATCTTGCCACAACATTCTGTTTTTTTGTTTTTCCAAGAAACAAGGTTACCTCCGACAAATATACAAAATCCAGAAGTGGATCTTCTATCAAAGGGAGATCCTGCCCAATCTGCATCAGAATATCCCACGACTTGAGTATGTCCTTTGTCTTCATATAGAAGACCCTTTCCTGGTGCGCCCCTGATATATCGAACAATGTGAGTCACTGCATCCCAATGTTCTTTGCATGGAGAGCTAAGAAACTGACTTACTACACTCACTGCAAATGAGATATCCGGACGAGTGACAGTAAGGTAGCTTAGTTTCCCTACCAATCGCCTATACCGTTCAGGATCTGAAAAAGGCTCCCCCTGATTTGGTAGGAGCTTGACATTAGGATCCATGGGATTGTCGACTATCTTTGAGTTTAACATTCCTGTTTCTTCCAAAATATCCATTGCATACTTCCTTTGGGATATAATGATCCCATCTTTAGACTGTGTCACTTCTATCCCTAGAAAATATTTGAGTTTGCCAAGATCATTTGTCTGGAAATGTTTGAAAAGATGTTTTACTTGTGAAATCCAAAGATGATCATACCTGTGATGACAATATCATCAACATAAACCACTACATAGATGCAACCAGTAGATGAGTGGCGATAAAAGACAAAATGATCAGCCTCGCTTCGAGTCATGCCAAACTGTTGAATTACAGTACTAAATCTACTGAACCATGCTCTGGGTGACTGCTTGAAACCATATAAAGATTTCCGCAAGCGACATACAAGACCAGAAGACTCCCCCTGAGCAACAAAACACGGAGGTTGCTCCATGTAGACTTCCTCGAGCAGGTCACCATGTAAGAATGCATTTTTGATGTCTAATTGATGAAGGGGCCAATGGCAAATTGCAGCAATAGACAGGAAAAGACGCACAGAAGACATCTTGGCAACAGGAGAAAAAGTGTCTCATAATCCAATCAATACACGAGTATAGCCCTTAGCGACAAGACGAGCCTTAAGCCGATCAACCGTGCCGTCTACACCAACTTTTACCGTAAACACCCATCGACAACCAACCACTGACTTCCCAGGAGGTAGAGGAACGAGATCCCAAGTCCCACTGCTCTGTAATGCACTCATTTCATCAAGTATAGCCTGTTTCCATCCTGGATGAGCACAGGCATCACCTGCAGTCTTTGGAAGAGAAACAGAAGACAAGGAAGACAGGCAATAATAATAGGAAAGGGAAAGACGATGATAGCTCAAAGAAATATAGTGAGGAGAAGGATTACGAGTGGACCGCATACCCTTTCGAAGTGCAATAGGAACATCAGGGTCAGGAAATGAGACCGGAGGAAACGGCGAAGGACTTGGCTCCAAAGATGTGCCCACAGCAGTGTCAGTGTTGGCCGGCGGCAAAGCAGAACGAGTACGACGTTGATAAACCTGCAAAGGAGGAGGCGAGGCCGGAGAAGATAGAGGCGCCTCCTGAGGACAAAAGATAGTCACTGGCGCAGGTGGAGAGGGAGAAACCTCGACCTGTGAAGCGGAAGGAGCAAAAAAAGAAACCGACTCAAAGAATGTGACATTAGCAGAGATGAAGTACCGACGAAGGGTAGGAGAATAACACTTGTACCCTTTCTGAGACCGTGGGTACCCAAGGAAAACACACTTATGAGACCGGGGAGAGAGTTTGTCAACGCCGGGATCAAGAGCATGAGCAAAACATATAGAACCAAAGACCCGAGGTGGTAGAGGATGAAGGGACTGATGTGGATAAAGTACCTGATGAGGTATTTTACCCTGGAGAGTGGATGAAGGCATGCGATTGATGAGATAACACGCAGTAAGTAAGGCATCACCCCAAAACTGATGAGGGACATGAGAATGGAGAAGAAGAGTCCGAGTCGTCTCAAGGAGATGACGATTTTTGCGTTCTGCAACCCCATTCTGTTGAGGGGTATGAGGGCAAGACGTGCGATGCAACACGCCATGAGATGTCAAGAAGGTACGAAACTGAGTAGATAAATACTCACGTGCATTATCACTTTGCAAAATTCGAAGGGAAGTACCAAATTGAGTTTTTATTTCAAGGAAAAAGGATTCAAAAATAGAAAACAATTCTGAACGATCCTGCATTAGATATAGCCATGTACAACGGGAAAAATCGTCTATAAAAGTAACAAAATATCTTGACCCCATTGTGGAAGAAATACGACTTGGACCCCAAACATTAGAATGAACCAAAGCAAAAGGAGACATAGCCCGACTCTGAATGCGAGGAGAAAAAGAACTACGAACATGCTTACCTAATTGACACGACTCACAAGATAAAGACTCTAAGTGAGAAAGACTAGGATGTAACTGTTTCAACTTATTAAGACCTGGAGATCCTAACTGAGCATGAATAAGTAGTGAAGATGTTGCCGCCGAACCAACAAAAGAGGGTTGTTGAAGCCGATATAGGCCATGGGATTCACATCCGAAGCCAATCATCCTCCCCGTACTCCGGTCCTGTAAGGAAACAGATGTGTTAGTAAAAGAAATGACACAATCAAGAGACCGAGTAAGTTGACTTATCGACAATAAATTAAAAGGAGCGTCGGGAATATAAAGAACATTATGAATTGAAAGAGATGAAGAAGGATGAACAATACCAATACCCTGGGATTGAGTTTGGGAACCATTGGCCATGGTGACCATTGGTAAGTTATCAGAAGTAGTGAGAGAGGAAAAAAGGGATTTATTACCAATGATATGATCGGTGGCCCCCGAATCAAGAACCCAAGGACCCGAAGAACGAGATATGCCAGCAAAGGAAGTACCAGCGTCTGCAATGGTAGCAGTGGAACCCGAAGCCTGTCGATCCTCAAACCATTTCAGAAAGTCAGTATAGGAAGGTGTTGAAGTCGAATAAGGTGTTAACTGTGAGGTGGAAGCTGAAGGAGCAACAGAACTCTGAACAATCTGAGCAGCACGAGGAGGACGACCATGTAGACTCCAGCATTTATCAATCGTGTGTCCCGGTCGATGGCAATGATCACACCAAGGGCGTCCTTTGCCACCCTTGCGAGGTGGAGGTCCTTTGTGTCGAGAGACCAAAGCTGACGAGTCGACAGGAACAGAAGAATGCATCGTCAAGACTTTGGCCGGGACACGGAGAAGAGTCGCCCAGGTATTTTCCATGGTAGCTTCTGTGGGGCTACCCAGGATCTGGTCACGGACATGAGAATAATCTGTGGGCAGACCATATAAAGCTAAAGACATAAAAAAATTCTTCCGATTTTCAAGCTCTTCAACAGGATCAGCCGTAGGTGGAAGCAGTTCATTGAAGTCACAAAGAAGGCTAGAAACTGAACCCAGATAAGTTGACATTGAATCCTTAATCTGATTGGCGTTGAGGATAGTCATGAGATCTTCACAAACTTGATAGAGTCGCCGAGAAGTGTTTGTAAAGAGTTGTTGAGCTTGTGTCCAAACAGCTTTGCAGGTTTTGTGAGTACAGAAGACATTCCTAAGAGATGAATGGATGGTGGCTCGGATAATACAACACAACTGAGCGTCAACCTTCTTCCACAGAGGACGATCGGCGTCTTGAACATCTTCTTCAGTTTGAGTGAGATGTGTCTCATACCCCTGTCCAACAAGCCAAAGTTCAATGTGAGATGCACAGGAGATATAATTTTTACCATCCAACTGCTCGGAAGAGAGGGGTGCAGTAATATGGTTGGTAAAGATTGAGGTATCTGGCTTTGGAGCGCCAGATGTAGCCATGAATAGAACTATGAACCGGACTGCGCTTGCTTGAACTCTCAAATGGGAAACAACAACTGGAAGGAGCTCCACCTCAATCGGAAAGGGTTGCTTCAACTTTGAGGTGGAGGTTCACTTGACAATACTGCAGAAATACTAGGAGTATCTTGGCGAGACAGCAAAGCACTTGAAGAGGTAAGCTGCAGATTTGCTGCACGAAATTTAGAAGTGTCTCTTGCAGGTGTTACTTGAGATGGACATCAGAGGCAGAAAGAGACGGCGCCGCTGGATGAGAGTTCGCAGCAGAGAAAGATGTGTGACAGAAAGGTCGTCGCTGGAGGGTTGTCGCTGCTGGAGAGAGGCCCGTCGCTGCTGGAGAACTCGCGCGTGGAAGGAGGCCGCGCGAGGAAGGAGGGCGGCGCGGAAGGAGGCGGCGCGAGGAAGGAGAGGCGGCGCGGAAGGAGGCGGAGCGGGAAGACAGTGGCAGCGGGTACGCGTTCGACGGAGGGCAGCGGGTGCGCGTTCGACGGAGGGCAGTGAGGCGGAGGGGGAAGACAGCGGCAGCGGGTGCGCGTTCGACGGAGGGCAGCGAGGCAACGTAGGCGGCGGCGCGTCGTCGACCGTCCAGGAGAGGCGGAAGCCGCGGAAGGAGTCACCGACCGCGTATCCCGTTCCCGGTACAAAGGAAAACTCGTTGCCTTATTGGAGGCGGTGCGAGGAAGGGGATGCTCGCGGCGAGAGAGAGAGGCGCGGCGCTGAGATAAGGAAATTAGGTTTAGGGTTTTAACCTCGCTCTGATACCATGTACAAAGTAAAACCTAAAATCTCGTGTATTTAGGAACCACAAGTTAGGCCTTTATATAGAAAAGAAGAAAGAAGCCAAAAGACCAAACTACCCCTATACTTATTCTAACAGTTACCATATGGTAGATTTATAGAAATGAGCAAGGGCCAATTCACGGCGAAACAGAGATAAAATACTCTCCCATGTGGTGACTTGCTCGGTTTCTGATTTACTTATCTACAGATGACTATGGGGTCGGCCATGTGGAGGCGCCCGAGGTCAGCATATGACCTTTTGTAGAAAGATTGTTTTTGGAATTAGCAAATAGAATCATTAGTTAAAGAGTAGACAAATTTAACATTAAGCTGTAAAACCTTGAAAAAACTTGAGACAACTAACTTCTGCAGTGAAATCATGCATCATAAGTGTTGAATAATGGCATTCCAGGTGCACCAATGGAAAGATGGAGGAATCCTTCAGCATGTTAAGTCTGCACGAGTACTAAAAGGACAGTACAAAGATAAATATCAGTTAGAAATCACTAGTAATAGAATTCAAGTGTGCAAGCATCTAAATGATATTTGGCCCATGGATGATGTCAGAATTTTGTTTAAACCAAACTTCTTCATGTTCTGAAATTACATTGTAAATATGATAAGTAACAAAGAAATTCATGGAAGTTTACAACAGATTAACACAAAATACCAACTTTCCTTAAGACGAAACATTCTTGTTTAAAGGAGAGTCATTTGATTGGTTCATCTCGCAGCCAAATGCCACTACAAGGATAACCGGAAACTCTGAAGCAAACCGATGATATACAATTTACATTAATTTGAAAAAACTAGGACTACAAGGTCTTTGTTTAAGCTTCTAACCTTAATCTACAAAAACAAACAAAAAAAAACCATAACCTCCTTCAGTGATCATATAAAACAGATTACAACACAATTAAAAGGAGAAAAGGCATTTTTGTGATGCCATCAACAGTAAAAATTCATCCTAATTGCCTTCAGGCTTTCCAAAATTAAATTGATTTAAATCCCTATTTATGCCAAGAAAGGTGCAAGGCTTAAGTTTTGTCTAACAAGTAAAGAGAAACTAGAGTATATAATATGACAATTGAGATGAAAGTAAAGAACCAAAACTCACCAAATTATTGTGCTCTGAATCATAAGCCAATTGTTTGTTGCTGCAGTTAAAGGAACAAGATAGTTGTCAGTCATGCCTGAAAATATCAATTGAACTACAATCATTTTAAGATGCTCAATACTTGCTCATCATTTCCATAGCCTAGGTGCAGCTATGTATTATTACCAATGTGCTTCGCAAGTTTCAATAAGCAAAATTAAGCATAAAAACTGTGTGCAAAACCTTTGTGTGGAGGGATAACCACTGTAAGAAGAATAAATCATTCAAAGCATGTGAGCGTTGCTTCCAGCACCTGCTAGTGTGAAGATTGTGCCAAGACGTGTAAACGTGTAAACGTGAGCTTTTGAGGAATGTGTACCCATGTGAGGAATTATTGCAGCTATATCTAGAATTACACTAAAATATTTAAACCAATATCACAGACATTAGTGCCTGCAAAAAGAATATCCATAAGCAAGTCAGTTACAAAAGCCACAACTTCAAGTAGGGTATGTCTCAGTTACATTATCAAGTAGCATTATGCATACAACAAAATGCAGACAAACCGCGATGGTGAACCAAATAACTATCTTTAACTGCTAGCAAAGAATGGCTTCTATTACTGGAATCTCGAATATCTCTTGACTATGCAGCAGAATGCAGACCCTCTAACTCCTCTATCAGAAGAATATATGTTTTCATCTACTCAACAAAAACACAAGTTAAGGTTCTGGAAACTATTAGATATATTAGGTGGCATATATGTTAGACAAAAAGAAAATGAATGAAGAAATGCACCTGTTCTTGGGCATTTGGACCTAGAATTTGATTTCGCAAGATCAATGTGAATACTCAATTCTCTCTCAATGTCAAACACCAATCCCTGTAAATCATCTTTTAACATTATGATAAATAACGAAAGTATTAAACATGGAAAGCAAATTGAGTTTACACTTTCGAGTTTTGAAATGATGTGAATAAGAAATTAGTGTACCGGGTGAATGTGTATATCATGCGGGGTTACCAAAATAGAGAAAATCAATTAAGAGAGGTAAAATACTATTGCATTTTAACAAGGTCACAGCAATCAATAAATAAAATACACCAATTAACTATATCAACCACATATACTTCTTACTTCTAACACACTCTCTTGATGTTTAACTTTCTACATGAAAATATGTCAGACAAATAGAAAATAAATTGATAAGGCACTTAACAAAGATGATGAAGATCCAATACTGGTGAAACGATTGAGAAGAGTAACGATGAAACAACTTAGTCTTTCTTAAAAAGAGTTGATAATGAGCTTAATTTAGAACTCTGTCCTCACAATTTAGGAAGTATGAGAATGCCAAGAAAAAAATTGTTAGTGAAAAAAGATAGATTATGATTCTAATATCTATCCTTGTGATGAAAAGTTAATGTTGGGAGAGGGATCAAGTGACATATAATATTAGCCTAGAGGTGTGGAGAAGATATTGGAGAGGAGAATATGTATTGTTTTGATATCTATAAAGAAAAAAGGAGACAATACTGGAAGAGAAATGGTGCTAATTATCTTTTGAGATTGCAATAAACAAAGAATGATTAAAAAGGGCAGCTTAGTGCACGAAGCTCCCGCCATGCGGGGTCTCGGGGAAGGATTCATTGTACGCAGTCTTACCTTGCTTTTTGCAAGAGGCTATTTCTAGGATTCGAACTTGTGACCTTTTAGGTCATGAAGCAATAACTTTACCGTTGCGCCAAGGCTCCCCGTCACAAAGAATGATTAAAATAGGCAGAAATCAAAGCACTGCCCCATTTTTCTTGAATAATCAAAGGGGCATCCCTAATGTAAATGATATGCATAGTCACATATAAATGTTCCAGAAACAGCAGCATGACAGGCAATAGTAATACATATATGCAAAAGGAAATACATATGCTTATATTCAACAATTATACTCAATGACGGAACCTAATAATATTGACAAATAAGTAGATTATACTGGAGCAAAATCTAGAACATTCAACCATTTAAAAGTTAAGTAATAATATATAAGAATCGTATGAAGTCTAAACCATTAAAATTAAGGATCATTAAACACATTTTACACAATATTCCAATGGCAAAATTGATTAACACTGTCAAGAAAATCAATTGAAACAAAGTGGCTGAAAGTATTCCAAGAGTAGTAAACTTAACTCAATTAGCATATAGAACATAAATCTTATAATGTATATATGAGTTGATATATAATAGGCCCATTTTCTCAAACAAGTATTAATAAACAAATTATACTTAATTGTTGAGTTTTGAGAAGAAACACAATTCTTGTGATACCGACTCAATAGGGCTATAAAAAAATCATTGAGAAATCCATTGGAAGGAAAGCATATCATTTTGTACATTTAGGGAGTGCATTGCAGCAAGCGCTGATTGTTGATCAGTAAAGACAGAAAATACATAAGCCTGTGACATAAAAAAGGAGAAACAAATTAGTCATGATAAACAATCACCAGCAAAGGGATTGAAGCTGCAATATAAAAAATTAACAAAAGGGTGCTTCGACTGTAACCATTCTATCTAAGAACCACACTTGCTTTGCTTCTATTGCTAATCCTTTTATAACCCTAATAAACACTAGTGTAAGCTACCGAACCAAATATTCCATGCAAGGATCTTAATAATTTCCTCTTTGAATATTTACAATCTACAGGCAATGAAATAATATTGATAACTTATCATTCTGATGTATGATTTACCATGGTTCCCATAAAAGTTTCAAATCCATCCTAGGCCAACTTGGGATAAATGCATTACATTAGGAAGCTAAGTTTCCACGGTAGTGACACTCCAGTATGGATACATGTAGTCAGAAATGACTCAGGTTGAATTACAAAGTCAAACAACATAACATAAAAATCTTATGTTTCAAGAAATTGATTTCACAATCAACATGAATCCACTGGAAAAGATTACATAGTTTTGAGTTCATTACACAAATTAAAGCCTAAGTTCATTCTTTCTGCTTCTTGCCCTAACACTAAAAAAAAGCGACGTCAGCGTTTCCGAAGGTTTACATCAGAGAAACATTGTAATTTAGATCCTAGGCAAAGAACTCTGTTCCCAGATTCTCGGAAAAGGAATAAAATCAAATTTTTACCATGGAATTGTGAAAATTTTCAGTGCGAAAATCTAACTCCAACTTGAAACCTTAAACTTAGAGGTCAAGGTCCAAAACCTAACAATATGAATAGGGAAGACCAAGAGAAGAGCAATGACGAATAGGCGCACCTGAAAGGACTGTCCAGAGCTCCTGAGTTGTGCCGACTAGTACCCAGGGAACTCCCGGAAGAGGTTATATACTTCACGAACCTTCACGTCGCCAGGGAGCCCTGCTACGAAGAGGGTCCGGACCTCGTCGAACGAAGGCAGCTCTCCAGACGCTGCGTAGGCGGCTCCATATGGGGGAGTTCGGTGAAGTGCGTACGGTGGGGAGTGATGGGACTGGCGCAGCGGAGGTAGCGGCGTGCGGCTGTACGGGAGTGGAGGAGCTCTGTGAGACGGCGGAGAAGCCTGAACCGGAGGCAGAGAGTAGTACGGGTGGCGGGAGGAGGTCGGAGGAGAGTGGTAGTATCCGGTGGAGGTTGGTGGGTGGTAGTAACCGGCCGGCGTGGCGTCCATGGACAGCGCAAGCGGCAACCAGGCGGAGGGGCTCACTGGTGACCATTTCTTAAACGGGCCGTATTTATAGCAAGCTCAGGCTGGGCTGGAATAATACCACATTTACCACATCATTTATCTCAATTATTTGCATTATACATATTCAATCAAATGATAGTGCTCATCTATTTCTATTCAACACAGTATGTATTTATTAAATTATTAAATGGATTAAAAATTAAAATTAAATTTAGGTATTAAAAAATATATTTTAAATGTATTCAATTAAAATTTTATTTTATATAGCCCGTAAGAAAGAAGGGGAGGAGAGAAAATTGAGAAATAGACCCCGAGAGCATTTTACAAAAGAGAGAATTTAAGCGGGCCAAAAATAATAACAATAAAAAGACTTGGACGAGAATAAAAAAAAGAACAAAAGAATCGGTCAAAAAATCTGATACCGTACGATTTGCGATCCAGTGCCAGCATGATTCGAGTTAAAATTAATCGTGGATCGAATCCCAAGTCTTCGTTGCCTAACGCGGTCCCCGTCCACCCCGTCCCCCAAATTTTCCCTTTCTCGTTCGGCTTCCGCTCGATCGGATTCGATTGCAGCGAATTGAAGAGGGCGGAGAGGCAATTGATCGGAGAAAGGGGGGAGAGCCACCGGCCGGCGATGGAGGAGGTGAAGCTATGGCGCGACAAGCGGGAACGCGACATGTACGACAGCTTCGCGGACCTGTACGCCATCATCAAGACCACCGAGAAGCTGGAGAAGGCCTACGTCCGCGACCTCGTCCCCTCCGCCGAGTACGAGGCGGAGTGCCTCAAGCTCATCGCCCAGTTCCGCACCCTCCACTCCGCCCTCCGCGGCGCCGTGCCTTCCCTCGACCGCTTTGCGGACGCCTACCGCCTCGATGCCCCGGCCGCCATCAATCGCCTCTTCGTCTCCGGCGTTCCCGCCACCGTCGAGCACCGTGCCGCCGCCGCCTCCTCGGGAAACCTCTCCGCCTCCACTGCTGCCGTCGCGGAATGCGTCCAGCACTTCATCACCGCCATGGACTCCGTCAAACTCAACATGGTCGCCGTTGACCAGGTTCACCCCCTTCTCTCCGATCTGTCCACCTCCCTTGCCAAGCTTGGCAACGGCCTACTCCCCCCGGACTTCGAGGGCCGTACTAAGGTCCGCGACTGGCTCGCGCAACTCGCGAAGATGGGTGCCGCCGAAGAGCTCACCGAGCAACAGGCCCGCCAACTCAACTTTGACCTTGAGTCCTCTTATAGCGCCTTTATGGCTGCCCTCCCCAATGCTGGATCTTGATTATCATCTGCTGATTTCTCCTCCTCCAAGGTTTTCCTCAAGTATCTTCCTTTTCTTCTTCCTATGAGCATCTTAGCAAATATAGACATTATTGATTCTGAGCATGAAGTATAGTTGTGCAGATATATACCTTTTTTTTTTCATTTGTCATTAATGGTTCTAATCTATTGGTGTGCATGAACTAAAATTGCAAACTTGTGAGAGAGTTCTCTTCAATCTCCTAAGCCATTCATCCATAGTCACTACATGATATGGCTGATCTCATGGAATTGCTGCTGCAACCTTATCACTCTTCATGTCTTTCTATCGCGCTACATGGAACCAGAAAATGAAATTTTGCTAGGATATAACAATTGAAACATAGAATTTTAGTTCAAAGTTCAAACAATGTGTAAAACATGATGGCATTTGCAATTCAGTGTTGGCATGTGATCTTGGAGTGTAGTAGGTTTTGATTGGACTTTGGCATCTCAGATAATCATGCAAAGAGGATTGAACTATTAAAGGATGCACATGATGAGAAAAATGCATATAGTTATATACATGTCGATTCTATGTTCCTTGAAACTTGCTTCTGATCTTTCCACTTAGGACTACAAATAGATTTTAGTTTTTCTTTTTATCTGAATATGCCCAGTGATTTAGATAGGCATCTCCTGTATTTGATCTTGGGCAAGTGTGAATATGTGCTAATGCTCAAATGAAATTTTTTTTATTATCAAAATGAAATTTTTAGTGGTTTCCCTGGTTAAGGTAGTTTGCCTCGCTCATAAAACAACAGGGAAGAGTGCATCAGAAACTTTCCTTTCTCATGCCCTTCTTTGCTCAAGACCGAGAAACCAAGTTAGGAATGATGTGAGTTAGAAGTCTCTTATAATAGTTAGGGATTTAAAACTATGGTTTTCTAAGATTATTTTGTGGTGATGTGCATCTCATTGACTAAACTGTGAGCATGAACAATTTGGATTCACATTGCCCATGTTTAAGGTCATCTAGGCCTAAGAAAATAGAGATAACAAAAATCTACTGTATGGAGGTTTTCCTTCTGTGAGTTGATTAGGAATTGGTTATATTAATGCTATTTACGAACTGGCCACTTCCATAGTCGACTTGAAGCTGGTCAGCTGTGAAAAAGGCTGATGATTTATCCATTTGCTTAAACAAATCAAGTTTAGGATAATCAGAGAACAGAGAGGTGGGTTCTCTAACCTTTTTTTATTAATCTATATAAGTCATAATTGTGAAGAATTTGTTAGATTTTTTAGATCCTTACGGGGTATGGAGCTTCTCTTGTCCTTCAATAGGTATTCACAAATTTATTTATTTTTTAAAAAATATCAATTAGTTTGGTTTAGTCGGTTCCGTTTTAGTTTTAAAAATCCGAAATCAATTAAGCTGATTAAACTGAAACAGAATGTGAGTTTAAAAATTAAAATTCATAATTCCCGATCTCATTCGTCTCGGCGTCGTCGGCCTCCTCTTGTGACTCTTGCTCTTGCCTCTCCTCCCGATGCTCTAGCCTCCTCTTCTCACTCTTGCTGCCGGTGAGACTGTTGCTGGCAACCCTTTGAATTCCCTTGTCCTCATCTAGACGGTAGCCAGTGAATGGACAACTCTATGAAGCCCTCTCTCTCCTCCAGTTGCTATCGCCGTCGGTGAGACTATCACTAATAGTACTTTGAGTCCCCTCATCTTCACGCAAGATACAGCCAATGAGCGACCGATAACACAACAAATTCTCCATCACCATTGTGAAAGATTGCTACCTCACCAAGAACCTTGGAAGATGAGCTTGTGCAGTTATGGCATTCTCTTTATACCTCTTTCTTTTATTCTTCATGTGATGCACCATTGACAACAGGATTCCTACGGACTCGAAAGTTTAGAAGATGGGACTACATCTCTGTTCTATTTGCTTTTGAATGGCCTTGCCAATCTGAAACTCCGAGTCATTATAATTTATAGCATGGCTGAGATGGAATGCCGACTTGATTTGTAGGGTTTTAGAATGGATTACCAAGGAATGCCAGCCGAATGAGTACAGTGTGAATGATGGCCTCTTACAAGCAGGAGATATCGATTTTTTTTTATTTAGAAGTTCGGTTCATTGATGTTTTTTTCAGTTTGGTTTCTTCATTTTTTTTTTTAAATTTGATCAGCTCATTTAGTTAAAAAAATTTTGATTTATTCCATTTCAGTGTATTCAGTTTGATTGGTTGGATTTTAATTGAATGCTGACGCCCAGCAATATGGATTCTCATTCTTATTCTCTCTTGTCAATCCAAAGTTCTTTGCGAACTGTACTGACTTTGGTAATTCACTATACAGTGTAGGATTGTGTATGATTGACTAGAGCGGGTCAATATACGGTCTTAAATTCTCTCACCGACATACTTAAAATGTTCGCCGACATGAAAGATAGGTTTGGAATTTTGCTCTTACTCAAGGGTCTACGACGTGTTAAATGTGTAATTGTTGCAAATCCATCCCTTAAAATGAGGCAATCGAATAAGCCTATATAGGTTGAGGTTTGCAATAGGATAATGCCTTGACACTAATCTAGCTTAACCATAATAGCTATTTTCTCAATAAACAATCTGAGGATTAGTCGAATCTGAAAAGCAGGATACTTGGATCACCGAAAATAAAAAGACTAGGTAAATTACCAAGAGCTTAAAATGTTAAAGCCTTCAACCTTGTTCTCAAAGAAACATATGATTTGAAGTACAAAAAATGCATTATAATAAAAGTTCAACTATGATCAGATACAGACACACCACATTGTTCCTAGCTAATCAGGGAAGAACACGCGCCCATTGCTGTAGTTTTAATCCGATTATTGAGTCGCTTCAGTCTTCTGCGGCTTCACTACATCCGCGGTCATCAAAATGGAGTTGGAAGAATCCGTCACGTAAGAGTTCAACATCGATGAGTCCGTGAGCGACGAGGTGTGGGTGAAGCTCGCCGCCACCAGCTCCACCGGCGGCGCGAAGTAGATCGGCACTGGCATCTTCGGCGGAAGCTCCGGCAACGGAGTCTCGAAGTTGAGCGTGTTGATGGCTTGCCTGATCGACGGCCGGATGTTGCAGTCCGGATGAGCGCACCAGAGTCCCACCACCATCAGGCACTCCATCTGCCTCGCGTCCAACTTCCCCTGCAGTTTCGGGTCGGCCGCCTCCAGAACCGCCGCCCTTCCGTACAGCTCCCAGACCCACTCCACCAGCCTCACCTTCCCCTTCTCCTCCGCCGGCTCCATCGGCCTCCTTCCGCACGCGATCTCCAGCGCCACCACGCCGAAGCTGTACACGTCGGTCTCTTTGCTGGCCTTGCCGGTGGTGACGCACTCCGGCGCCAGGTAGCCCATGGTGCCGGCCAACACCGTGGTCTGCGAGTGGCTGTCGTGGTCGACGAGCCTGGCGAGACCGAAGTCCCCGAGCTTGGCGTTGAAGGCCGAATCCAGCATGACATTGCTGGGCTTGATGTCGCGGTGCACCACGCACCGCTCCCACTCCTCGTGGAGATAAAGCAGAGCGGAGGCCAGGCCCAGCGCGACCTTGTGCCTTACCGGCCACTCCATCGTCTTCCTCTCGGAGTAGAGATAAGAATCGAGGCTTCCGTTGGGCATGAACTCGTAAACCAGCAGGAATTCTCGACGATCGTGGCACCAGCCCACCAGCTGCACCAGGTTCCGATGCCTCAACTGGCTGATGATCTTGACCTCGGAGACGTACTCCTTTCTCCCCTGCTTCGATCCCCGCGAGATCTTCTTAATGGCGACGTCCAGCTTTAAATCCTTGAGGTAGCCTTTGTACACCGACCCGAATCCTCCCTCTCCCAGTTTGCCTTCCTTGGAGAAGTTCCTCGTCGCGCCGGCGAGCTCCTCGTACGGGTACCTTTTCGGCCCCCTTTCAGCTCTCTCGAATTCGTCGTCGATGATCTCGTCGTTCTCTATCTCGTCCACTTCCTTCCCCTTGGAGCTCATGGCCTTCTTCCGGAAGAAGATGAACCAAATCAGACCCGACGCGGCCGTCAAGACCACCGCCCCGGTCACCAGCCCGACCTCGAGTGCGACTTGGCATGATCTGTTTGACTTTACGCGTAAGCTCGAGTCGAAGGACCACGACAGCAAGCTGTGCGCCTCCGTCAAGTTGCCCGTCGACGCCGAGAAGCCGACCTCCACCAGCTCCGGCAGCTCGTTTCTGAGATCGACGATGAAGTTAAGACTGGAGTCGCCGGCGCGGAAGGCTCTGTTCGATTCGTAAGTGAAGAAGACGCTCAAGTTGTGGGTGGTGGAGTTGTAGCTCACCCACGCATGCGCCTTCCGCCCGTCCTTGAGGCTGCCGTTACACTCTAGCACGGCTTTCGAGACGATGGAGTTGACGTCGATGCCGATGTGGTCGCCGGAGGGATCCCACGCGTTCCGGAAGGTGTCGAACTCCACGGCGACCGCCTTCACCCCGCCCCCGCCGAGCGAGCTGTTGCCGAAGACGCCGAGGAAGGCGCCGCGGGAGTAGACCGGGATGGTGGAGGGGTGCGTCGCGAGGAAGAAAGCGAGGCCGTCGCCGTGCTGCGCCGCCGGCGAGCGGTCGAAGGCGTTGATGACGAAGGAGAATCGGGTGGTGAAGTCGGCCAGTGCCCGCGTCTTGGCGTCCCACAGCCGGAGCGGCTCCCGGTGCACCGCTCGTCCCACGCTGTAAAGCATCGGGTAGCTGGTGAGGTTGATCTCGGCGCCCTGCAGCGACGCGTCGCCCTGGAACTCCAAGCTCGACAAGCTGTTCTTGCTGAAGCCGGAGAAGTCGAAGGAGAGCGACGTCGCCGCCGAGATCAGAGTCAAAAACCAGAGAACAAAGTAATTTCCACTCATAATCGATGGTCCCAAGCCAAAAACAAGCGATTTCTGGTGCGCTCGAACAAGATTAGATAGAGCTAAGAAAAGAGAAGCAGCAGCTATAAAGGCACGATTAAAGATCTAGGAAATCTTAACGCTATTATGCTACCTCTATCCTGTAAGATTCTTCCATGACTAGTTCACACTCATTGATGCCCCTCTTTTGGCGATGCTTCATAGTGGCTTTCTTTTTCATTGTTGCTCTAAAGATTATTCTTTGTCAGCATCCAAAAGGGAAAACAAAAGAGGCGAAGTGGGTGAAAGCGCGTCGATGCGCCTTGACAGCCGCACGTTCTAACTAATTATTTAATTTAGCATCGAAATCGTTCCCGCCATGAGTCCTTTCCATGCAGTCGCATGAATCGGTTGATGATTCAAATACAAACAGACATGAATTTGTTGATGATTCAAATAGAAATAGATTGAGGGGGCGTTTGATTCTTTTTTATAATAGGAATCGGAATGAGAATCATGTGAAATAAGAATGAGTATGAACATGAATATCATTCTTAAAAGTAATGTTTGATTAGTTGCATATTTTCTATAGGAATAAATCAAAATTTCTCTTTTTACCCTTAAAGGAAAATAAGAGAAAAAATTAGATGTGAGAAAAAGATGAATGTGAGAGAAAAATATGATGAAAGAGAATAATGAGCGAGAAAGTCTAATGAGAGAGAAAGTGTGATGAGAAAGAATGAAAAAAGAGAAAGTGTGATGAGAGAAAATGAGAAAAGAGAGTGTGATAGGAGAGATCATGATGAGAGAAGATGAGAGAGAAAATATGATGTGAGAGAAAATATGATGGGAGAGGATGAAGAGAGAGAAAATGTAATGAGAAAAATGAGGGGAGAGAGTGTGATGAAAGAGATTGAGAAGAGAGAAAGTATGATAAGAGAGAAAGTGTGATGAGGAAAAAAGAGAGCAGTGAGTGTGATGAGAGAGATTGAGGAGAGAGAAAATATGATGAGAGAGAAAGTATGTTTGAGGAAAAAAAGAGGGAGTGTGACAAGAGAGATTGAGGAGAGAGAAAATGTGATGAGAGCGAAAGTGTGATAAAAAAAAAGAGAAAAGATAGTGTGATGGGAGAGATTGAGGAGAGAGAAAGTATGATGAGAGAAAAAAGGAAGAGATTGAGGAGAGAGAAAGTATGATGAGAGAGAAAGTGTAATGAGGAAAAAAAGGAAAGAGAGTGATAGGAGAGATTAAGGAGAGAGAAAGTGTGTGATAAAATGATGAGAGAGAAAATATGATTAGAGAGAACAAGGAGAGAGAAGTAATATGAAAGGAAAAATAAATAAATATATTTTGATATTTGGTATTAAGTGAGAAAATTTTAGTTTTAGGTCAAGGGTATTTTTGGAATAAGGAAATATTTTGATTGATGAAAATAGGGTAATGACTCATTGAAGGGGAGGTACATGGGAATGAGTCATTACCCAATTTCAAGAATTCATTCCCTTATTTGCATTCCTATTCCTATAATCCAAACATTAACAATGACAATCAATGATTCTCATTCTCATTCCCCACTCCTATTCTCCTAAACCAAACGCCCCCTAATATCTTGTAATAATTCATGATTAAGAAATTGAAAGGCTCGAGTGGTTAGTGATGCGGTGATAAAAGGAGATCCGTTCGACGCGGGTTAAATATTAAGGTGAAGGTCAAAATCAAGATGATCAACGGCAGTGTGTCAAAAGGCTCGCATACAGTGCCCGAGCGGAGATCGCTACAACAGTTGGTCTAGACAATCAGTGACCAATCGACAAGAGACTTGTCCAAGCGGGTTAACCGTCTAGCTCGGAATAAGATGGTAAGACAGCTAGACACTCAGTGCGGAACGGCAGGACGCTGAGCAGACCTAAGAGCTTATCCGATCGAGAGGGACAAGCTACTACGTCCAGTCACTGCAATGAAGAGCAGCTGAGGCCGACAGTGCGGAGGAGTCCCTATGAGGGCTACCCCGCTCGGTCAAGCAGCATGACCATTGTTATATCTCTCGATATTCTTTTAGGAGATAATGCCACTGACACTAGACATAGTTAATAGGCGGATCGTACGGCGAAAGCTTATACTCTCTTGTCAGAGATATGCATGTCATGTTAAGGTATGATGTCAAAGACACTTTCTTGATAGGTCCTTTCATAGGACACATTGGAGAATGTGTCCACACCTCAAGGAGCATGTATGTCCCCCACCAGGACTCTATATAAAGAAGGTCCAAGCACCGGCGGAGTTACGCGTTATTCACTATTTGTGCTAGTGTTATTGTTGCTTCACTTTCTTCTACAGTTCCAGTGACTGACTTGAGCGTCGGAGGGCCAACGTCGGGAACCCCTTCCCTAACTCGACACTAACATTACCTGTTTTGCAGAGCGGAGCGAACGGAGAGCGGTCTAGAGCCAATCAGCGCAGCAGTCACATCTCCAGCTTTCTACCTTCCCGTTTTCGGATAGAATTATTTTGGCGTCGTCTATAGGAACGTAGTCTACATCTGAGACGAGAAGATGGAGAACGTTAGACGACTCACCACAGTGACGCCGACAAAGGAGGAGCTCGATATGCTTATACAAGTCCGAGTGGTAAGGATAGTGGAGTAACAACAATAACAAGCGCTAGCCGAGTGCCGAGTGCCGAGTGCCGAGTGCCGAGCGCCGAGCGCATGAGCCCGCGGCATCAGCGGTAGGGCATCAAGCAAGATATGGAGACCGAGTGGAGCATGCATCCGCTCGGGGACAGAACAAGAAGTCGATCGACACGTACGGTGAGGCAACCAATGCGTCGATCCCCTTTCATCAAGCACTATTTCGGACTACATCAGAGGAACGGGGCCAAGTAGACAAGGACCAGGGATCTTCCTCGGATGACATACCCGTTCGGGACGCACGAAAGGGGAAGGCACCAAGGGACAATGTTTCACTTGAGCGAATCAATCAACAATTCTCACAGGGAATTTTGGATTACCCTCTGCCCAGACACTACACCCCGCTAGCGATCGGAGAATACAACGGAACTACCGATCCGGACAACCACTTGGCCAAGTTTGACAACGAGGCCACACTTCATCAGTACACCGATGAGGTGAAGTGAACACAACGTTAGTTCAAGAGATTACTGAACGGATCAATTCACAGCTTCAAGGATTTCCAAGCGACATTTTTACACCACTTTGCCAGTAGTAGCCGCTGCCATATGACAAGCGTCAATCTGTTCTCCTTGAAGTAAGGGCCTAGGGAAGCACTGAAGGCCTACATCCAGCACTTTAACCAGGTGGTCATGGATATTCCATTAGTCTCCTCAGAGGTATTGGTGAACGTCTTTGCCCAAGGTCTCACCGAAGGGGAGTTCTTCCGGTCACTCATCCGGAAGCCGCTGAGGGACTTCAACCATCTGCTCAGGAGGGCAACAAAATATATAAACGTGGAAGAAGCCCAAGCAACCAGAAGAAAGGAAACGTTTGTCGAGCCCACTGCAGCGCCCGAGCGGCGACCATCGAGTAGTCATCAACAACCCAAGGGACCTCGATCGGGGGGAGCATAGCCACACCACGAGCCCAGGATGCATGTCGTGCAACATGTGGCAGCCGGTCGCCCAAAGGCTACAAAAGGCAAGGCATGGTCGCCACTGTTCTGCTCCTTCTATCAGTCGGCGATGCACAACACATGCGACTGCTATGATCTGACTCCGATTGCAAGCCGACCAGCTCCTCGAGGATATTGTCATCGGTCACTATCACCCGATCGGCATCACAGACGTCGATTAACCAGTCGGAGGGAGGAAGCAAGAGGGGTGTCCAAGCGCCACCATCATCAGCCCCAGTAGAGGAACGACACGAGTCCCGCCCGAGCTTCTGTTGAGCGGAGTAGACCCTCGGCTCGGGAGGAAGAAAATAGGAGTAACACCGCTCGGAGAAAAATTCAAATGATTGATGGTGGGCTGATTGGCGGTGATTCCCGAGCAAGGAAATCGTACGCTCCGCGACTAGAGATCCACGTTGTAGGGGGCAACAAGGAGAAGGCCGAAGGACCTGAAATAAGCTTCGACCCCCGAGACTTAGAGGGAGTAGAGATCCTTCACGATGATACCCTGATTATCCAAGCAATGATCGCTAATTATACTATTCACCGAACCTTTGTTGATATAGGAAGCTCGGTGAATATTATATCCAAGAAAGCGTTCAACCAACTGTAAATCGACTGGAGCGAGTTACAGTCAATGGCGACCCCACTCTACGACTTCACAGGCAATGAAGTGTTGCCGATTGACTAGGGACGGCTGACCATTTCTCTCATAGAGGAGCCGCTCAAGAGGACCAGGACCACGAACTTCATTGTGGTGGATGCACCATCCGCCTACAATATCATACTGGGTCAACCATCCCTCAACGAGTTCCGAGAGGTGGTGTCTACCTTCTACCAGAAGATTATGTTTTCGGTGAACAACAAGGTGGGCGAAGTCAAAGGCGACTAGTTGGCTACTCGACAATGCTACATCGAAATGGTCAAGTCTGAAGCAAGGGCCACTTGGAAGAACCCACACTTAGAGGTGAATGCTATCAAGGAGGAACCTCTCGCACTGGTCTAAAGGAGAAGGAGGAGATCTAGATCCACCTCAGCCGGTCGGAGGCAAGGTGCGTGAATAATGTTAGGGTCAATTTGTAGCTACAGGGGGGAGGTGAATAGCTCGTCGTGTGCCGTTTGCTTGCTTCGTGATGATGATATGCAGTGGAAAACACTCAAGCAACATTAACGCTAGGATTTACCTGGTATCCACCTCAAGAAAAGGTTATTAATCCAAGGATCCGACCCTCACTCACTCATCCACTATGAAAACATTCCTTTACGGTAACTTCCGAAGGCGGAGAAGGCTTGCATAATGCTCACAATACAGCAAGAAGAAAAGGGAAACAAATACAAGTAAAATCTTACAAGATTTACAACATACAACTGAAACCCAAGCTTCTTCTTCTTGTGTGGAATGCCTCTTGATCCTGGAAGTGCAGCAATACTTTGCTTCAAGAAGCTTCAAGAAACTAGCGTGAACCTGTGAGAGTGATTGAGAGAAGTGGAGAGGAAGAGATATATAATCATTGCAAGGAAGACGACTTTAAACCCGACGCTTCATTCGCAACGGTCACAACCCAATCGATTGACCAGTCGATTGGGGAGGTTTGAATCGATCGACTGATCGATTCAGAGCGCCTCTGCGCTATCTAGAATAAGACCTGAATCGATCGACTGATCGATTCAACGTTTATCGTAACTCGCGTGAATTCCATCCCCCCAATCGATCGACCGATCGATTGGGAGAGCTTCTGTGGTCGCGATTTCGCTTCCCAATCGATCGGTTGATTGATTGACTTCCTTTTGACTTGCTTAAACCAAGTTTAAGATCCTCAAATCCAACATCCGATCAACTGTGACCTGTTGGAACTCCTCATGCCTAACATCCAATCAACCTTGACCTGCCGGGACTTCTTTGCCAAGTGTCCGGTCAACCCTTTGACCCACTTGGACTTTTCTTCTCATGCCAAGTGTCTGGTCAACCTTGACCATTTGGACTTACCGTCTTGTGTCAAATGTCCGATCCTCCATGACCCACTTAGACTTCCACCAGATATCTGGTCACCCTTGACCTATCTAGATTTCCTCGTGCCAAGTATCTAGGCAATCCTTTGACCTACTTGGGCTTCCCAACACTAGGTGTTGGGTCAATCTTGACCACCTAGATTTCCACGTGTCTGACTTTACTCACCAGGTCTTTTTATCTACCTAGTTTCATTCACCAGGACTTTCCATCTGCCTGGTTTCACTCACCTGGGCTTTTCATCTAACTTCACTCACTAGGGTTTTCACCTAGCTTCACTCACTAGGATTTTTTCACTGTCCGGCTTCACTCACCGGGACTTTCACCTACCTAGCTTCACTCATTAGGCCTTTCACCTGGTTTCACTCACCATGATTTCCCAATTGCCTAGATTCACTCACTAGGTCTTTCATCTGACTTCACTCACCAGGATTTTTTCAACTGTCTGGCTTTACTCACAAGGACTTGCCTTTGCCTAACCTCTAGTTAGGGTTTTCCCAGTCAAATATCCGGTCAACTCTTTGACCTACTTGACTCTTCTTCACATCTAACTGGTCAATCCTTGACCAGAGGAGAATTGTATCAACAATCTTCCCAATCAAACGATTGCATCTGCAATCTTCATGTATTGGCAAACATTGAAATCCAAACATCAAGACTCAAGTTTGAGCCAACTCAATCTTACTCAATCAGGTCAACCTTGACCTAGGGATATTATACCAACAAATAAATCTAGACGTAATTGTATAAGTGTATGTCTTATGGAAGCAGGAAGAGAATGAATAAAAATCCCAAGTGTTCCAGACTCTTGTGCCAACCGACCAAATTAAAAGTCGAGCGGCGACTATAAACCCTTGTCTACGCAAATCAACAGTCGAGCGACGACTATAAACCCTTATCTACGCCAATCAATAGTTGAGTGATGACTTTAAACCCTCCATCTTCATCAATAGTCGAGTGACGACTTTAAACCCCCCATCTTCATCAATAGTCGAGTGGCAGCTTTAAAACATTATCTTCGTCAACAGTCAAGCTGCGACTTTAAGTTCCGGTCTTCGTCAACAATCAAGTGGTGACTTTAAACCCCTATCTTCGTCAACAGTCGAGCGGCGACTTTAAACCCCGATCTTCGTCAATAGTCGAGCGACGACTTTAAACCTCTGTCTTCGTCAACAGTCGAGCGGCGACTTTAAACTCCTGTCTTCATCAATAGTTGAGCGACGACTTTAAACCCCGGTCTTCGTCAACAGTCGAATAGCAACTTTAAACCCCGATCTTCATTAACAATCGAGCGGCGAGTGGTGACTTTAAACCTCGATCTTCGTCAACAGTCGAGTGGAGACTTTAAACCCCAGTCTTTGTCAATAGTCGAGCGGAGACTTTAAACCCCGGTCTTCGTCAACAGTCGAGCGACGACTTTAAACCCCGATCTTCATTAATAGTCGAGCAACGACTTTAAACCCCGATCTTCGTCAACAGTCGAGTGACAACTTTAAACCCAAGTCTGCATCTTCAACAGCCGAGCGGTGGCAATAAACCCGAGTCTATAACGAATAATGGTTGATCGACCGCTCTAAAACCAAGTCTATGACAAATGAAGAGGATCGACGAATATATAAGCCGAGAATAAGGTTGTCCAGAAAACGTGCTGCTCCAAAAAGCAACAATTTTCACTAAAATAAGGCTATTCGGTAACGTTAAAGTGATCGCTCGGGCATCCCAGCAACTGGTTACATCAACGATCGGGACGACATGGAACCACACTTAGAAAGTTTTGTAACATGGTAAGTGGTTCGTAGTCCTACTTGAGCTGAGCGACGAAGAATGCATAAACAAGTGTGACAACCAACAAAGCAAAGAAACGTCGAACGACGATGCATAATGAAATACAGAATCAAATAAACAAAGATACGTCGAACGGGCGATCATGCATTAAAACTTAGAAAATTTTTACAAGTTAGCAAAGGGCAGTACAAAAGGAGGCGAGCTTCGCAGGGGGCGGTTCACTAAAGGTAGTCCAGCACATCATCGGGCAGCGACTCGGTCAGCTTGTCCCAACTGATGACCTTACCTTGTAGGTCAATGTGGTCGGGATATAGCCACCGCCCTTCAATTGGTCGAGCATCCTATCAATGGTGAGGTTAAAGAGGCGGAGCACCCTATCAGTGAGATGGTCATTGAAAGGGTCAGAGAGGAGGTAGTCTCGCTTCAGAATCTCTAATCGGCTTGACTCGGTGCCTTGATGAACTTCCAATGCTGTTCGGGAAGCCTCCAGCTCTGCCTTCAAAGTAGTCAGCTGCTTGCTCAGCGGATCGGCTCTCCCGCTCGGCTTTAGAGTTGTCTTTGCTTCCTTCAAATTTTGAGTCAGGATCTTAGCCTCTTTGTTGTTGATCTTTATGCCCTCAATGGCTCAAAGCTTCCTGGTATTGGCTGAATGGATCTTCACCTCAAAAGAGTTGGCCTGATTATTGAGTCTTGCCAGTTCTGAAGCCTGCTTAGTGCTCTTGCCCCTCTCTGCCTCTAGTAGCTCGACACTCTTTTGCAAATCAGCCTTTAATTGGGTTACCTTGCTAGTCAGCTGCTCCAAGCATGCCTCAGAAGCCGCTGACTAACCGCTCGGAGCATACATCTATTAGACTTCATGTTCCAAAAAGGCAAGCCTCTAGCACATGACCAGACTCTCAACCCAGTACTGCAGCAATTGAAAAATAGTAAGGGCCGAGCAGATAAAAGGAAGTAAGCACAAAGGCAATATACATACCCTAGTGGGCATCTAGGTATGGTTGTTCGCGAGCTCCCCGGAAGAGATGACTGCCGCACGGGCTCGGACATCGGCTCATATTTGTGCGAGCGGCCCTTGGATCCGTATATGGTTCTCGGGGTGCGGGATTCAATGTCGTCCGGATTACGCCACTCCTCGGACAGCAAATGCATAATTGTCGTTATTTGTCTCTGGACGCTCAGACCAGAGGGTTCTGAGGTAGCTCTGCCAGTAGACTGGGCATTGAGGTCGGTCGGATGCGGGACACTTGGTCCGCTGACAAGAATTGGGGCTACATGAAGGCGACCGGTAGTGCACAAATTGTCCCCAACGGTAGCCCGGACAATGACGGTGTCCGGTCAGATGATAGTGAGATGTGGAGTGTTGCGGCTCCTTGCTCAAGAAGAACAGGCATAGATGTCTTGCCCCACTCGGAGGATGGTCGTGGACCGGCTTGGGCTGGAGTTTGTAGAGAGGAAGTGGGAGAGCAGGAGGACACTTGCACGCAGCGCCTCTTGTGTCGTTGCTAGGGTTCGCTAGAAGTGGTCGACTCAGAAGCCATCACGATCGGCAGCATCGAGGGTTGTTTGAGAGGAAGGTCTGTTGTAGCGGCCATTGCATCACTAGCCGCAGTCTGACTTCTTCCACCCTCACTAGCCGGCATTTGCTGTTGGGGTTGTAAGGTTGCAAACATAGTCTCATATTGAAAACATAGTCTCATATTGAAAACATATGGGAAAGATCATGGATTTATAAGAAAAAAGATATCTCCATTGACATGAGACCTTTTGGGGAGAGCCCAAGAGCAAAACCATGAGTATTTATGCCCAAAGTGGATTATATCATACCATTGTGGAAATATCTAAATTCTTTTCGATCAAACAATTGGTATCAGAGTCCGGACTACCAAAAGGTTTAACCGCCGACTGTGCACAAGAGATATGGTCTGATTGAATCATGTGGGTACAATATTGACCTCGAACAAAGAAAGTGGGGGTTCTTATGTTTGGATCAAGAGGACCATACACCAGGCAGGAAGTCCTAGTTGCGGCTAGGCAAGGAAGTCTTAGTAGGTTGGGTGGACCGAGGGGTAGGAAGACCTGATGGGTTGAGGATCAGACGTGGAAAGCTTGTGGTCCTTTGTTTGAGGGGGGGATTGTTGAGGTTGCAAGGTTGCAAATATAGTCTCATATTGAAAACACATGGAAAAGATCATGAGTTTATAAGAGAAAAGATATCTCCATTGACATGGTCCTTTGTTTGAGGGGGGATTGTTGGGGTTGCAAGGTTACAAACATAGTCCTATATTGAAAACACATGGGAAAGATCATGGGTTTATAAGAGAAAAGATATCTCTATTGATATGAGGCCTTTAGGGGAAAGCCCAAGAGCAAAACCATGAGGGGACAATATCATACAATTGTGGAGAACACTTGCATTCCTTCGGTGTCGCCGAGTGGATCTTGGTGGGAGCCGACCGTCTATAGGCCTCGACTCTCCGGTTCGGCCACTACTTCGGCATTGATCTCGGCGTCTACAAGCCTGCTCTTGATGACCAGACGTGCCCTCAACATGATATGGGTTGCAAAAAAGAAGGCAAAATTAGTTAGATTCAAAAATGAAGAAAAGAAAGGGCATACCTAGGCTGGACGGAAGCTACGTGCGGATCAGGCTCAAGCCAAACACGTAAAGGATGCCCTCCAACAGCAATTGGTGAATATGATACTTCTAACCGGCTAAACAGGAAACTGCTTGGAGAAAGTCCGATCGGCTTTTGTACTTCCCAAGCGATGGAGGATTCATCATTTCCATCTGTCAACCGGTCAGGAATTCTGGCCACTCAGGAAAATGAAGAAAGAAGTAGTGTTCTCTCCAATACTCATTGGAGAATGACATTTTATCAAAAAAGATCGAACCCACTCGGGCAGGCCCAGACACAGCAGTCTAAAGGAGTTCGACAATAGCTGATTAAGGAAAATATGAAAGTATTTACATACAACAAAAAAAAGGGATGAACGGTGGTGAATTGATCTTTAAACAAAACACAGAAAACTCGCTGGTGGTTCGTGTGACTAATCGTAAGTAGATGAAATGACAACTTGGTAATTAGAGGAAAAATGGTTGGCAGATTTCATATTTTCAATGTTGTCCTCATCAAACCTGGACTCGGTGGAAGTATATCAGAGCCCAGGGACGGGGACGGGGGGTTGCGAAGAACTTGCCATCGAAAAATAAGGATTCAAGAAGGAGCAACAAACGGATTCAGATGAGGAAAGAGCGAAGACACTTACAGAAAATGATCGCTGGAGAAGAAGAAGAGATGAAGTGTTGCAGAGAAGAGGCGAAGGCGAAAGCGCAAGGAATGAAGACGACGACAACACGAAGTAAGGTTTATAAACCTCGCGATCGATCGCCCTGAGTCGTCCGATCCAGGGTTTGAAAAATTAGGAGAAGATCCGACCGTAGAATTTGAAAAGACGCTTGTCACATCGTTAGCGAATATCCACTTATCACGTTAAACGTGCGGAGGCAAAAAGTGGGGCACGTGACGTTCAGGTATTGAAAGACATTAATGAGGCTTATTTCAAAGGTATGGTCGTGTGCTCGGCCATAATGATCGGAGATTTGCACAATTTTCAAGTTATTTGGATGACATTAATGAAAGGGTGCTCATCCGAGAGAGCATAGGGAAAGGAGAAATTTCGCTAAGTGTTGTCACCCATGATCGACATAGAGAGTGGGTTATCACACAGCCGAGCGACCAATTCACCATCTGCTTTGGGAGGTATGATATGAACGGTAGCTACAAACCCAAACAAGCGAAAGGAAGCCGAACGACGAAGACATGTGATCCGATCAAAAACTCGGGAGCATAGATGATCGGATCGAGCATAGAAGCCATCGAGGATGCTACTTGTTTAGTCAGTCGGACATGCAGCCTCATTCGACTAGACTTGAGGGGGAGGCTTGTGATGCGACGATAAAGGGGGTCCGACGCGGGTCAAGGTGGTCAATGCCAGGGTGTCAAAAGGCTCGCCTACATTGTCCGAGCGAAGGTCGACTACAACGATCGGTCAGGACAATCAGTATCCGATCCCGGTCGAGCGGGGTACCATTGTTATATCTCTTGATATCCTTTTGGGAGATAGTGCCATTGACACGAGGCATGATCAACAGGCAGATCGTACGACATAATCTTCTACTATCTTGTCAGAGTTATACATGCCCTGTTAAGATAGTGTCAAAGGCACTTTCCTGACAGGTCCTTTCATAGGACACAATGGAGAATGTGTCCATGCCTCGAGAAACATGCACATCGCCCACTAGGACTTTATATTAAGGGAGTCCAAGCACCAACGGAGGTACGTATTATTCACTGTTTGCACTAGTGCTACTGTTACTCTACTTTCTTCCACTGTTCCGATGACTGACTTGCGCTCGGAGGGTCAACGTCAGGGATTCCTTCCCTACTTCAGCACTGACGTTGCTTGTTTTACAAAGCGGAGCACAGTCTACAATCAGTCAGCGCAACAACCTATTGGATATTGGAGCCTTAATGGACCAATATCGGTTTTATGGAAAAATCGGAATGCCATCAATAGATAGAAGTCATAATTGACTTCAAAATTGAAATATACGTTTCGCGTAGATAGATTTAGACTATTAATTTGCTCAAAACCGATTAAAGGTGAATGAGAAATTAATTGTTTAAAGTCGGCTCAAATAAATATTAATTACTCATTAATGATATATAAGGAAATGCATGGGAGAATAGTCCCACATCGGAAATTTTCGATGCGCATTCTTTGCTTATTAATGATGCTGTGTTAATGGAGTTAACTCAGAAAAAGACCAGGTGCTCTCTTCTCAGGGCTCCTGCTCGCACTTGTGAGCCCGCCACCCGCCATGTGCACAATGGGCGCTTTGTAGGTGCACTTTACACTTCGCACGTACGCATGGAGGAGCTTAAATTTATCCTCCAGATGACATTGCAGTGTCTACGTGGCACTCGGGTGACGTATCGTATCTGACATGGCAATGCCTATGTGGCATCTACGTGGGCAAGAAGAGATGACTGGACTGTTGATTGGGACAAACGGATGGCTACCGTTGATCAAAGAGGTGTGATGGATCGCCGGTGATGTGATCTAGAGCGTTGGATCGCGAAGAGTCACGATCTGACCACTTGGGATGAGACTTGATCTGAAGCGTTAAATCGAATGGATCAGTAGATTCAGATCCGATGGCTGATGACAATAGGCGAGATCTGAGAGTCACAACTCTTCAGATCTAATGGATGAGATTAAAGTGGGATATGTGAAGGGTTATAACTCTTCAGAATGGACGATCTAGATCGATCCAGCCCAAAGAACACATCCACTCACCCAAAAAGGCATTCAACCGTTTCATTTGGTATAAATAGAACCCTCCAGATGCTGGAAAATTCATTCGAATCATCGAATTCATCTAATCTACTCTCTCTTAAGCATTCATCTCATCTTGTGCATAAAGAGTCCAAATAGCCTACGAGAAGGTTCGCTGGTCTCGGAATTCGGAGTGCTACGATTCTGAGACGTTCGTCGTTGTATCTTGGGAATGAATTGTTGTTATCCGTTAGCACCATAGCGGAGCAATATCGTTTACGGAGATAGTGTCGAACACTAGCCTCGACGATCAATATCAGTTTGCGCACTCCGGGAGATACCAGAACCAACAGTCGTAAACGATATTATGCAAACTGATATGACTACTTCCAACGACGTTCTGACGGTCGTTCCGACCGCCATTCCGCCAACATCAATTCCGCACGGAGAAAAGTCGGAGAAATTCACCGGAGCCGACTTCAAAAGATGGCAGCAGAAGATGCTGTTTTATCTAACGACGCTAAACGTTGTACGGTTTTTACAGGAAAACTCGCCAGCCGCTTCGGAAGGTAGTAAGGCTGCCAGCGATGCATGGTCACATGGAGATTTCCTGTGCCGCAACTATATTCTCAACGCCTCGGACAACACGCTGTATAACGTGTATTATTCATTGGAGACGGCGAAATCTTTATGGGAATCACTTGAGAAGAAATACAAGATCGAAAATGCCGGATTGAAGAAATTCATCGTCGGTCGGTTTCTGGATTTCAAGATGATGGACTCTAAAAGCGTCTCAGCTCAGGTCCAAGATATGCAATTAATACTGCATGATCTGGACGCCGAAGGCATGAAGCTGAATGAGTCATTCGCAGTAGCTGCAGTAATTGAGAAGCTCCCTCCGTCATGGAAGGACTTCAAGAATTACCTCAAGCACAAGCAAAAGGAGATGAGACTAGAAGACCTGATCCTGAGGCTAAGAATAGAGGAGGATAATCGAAAATTATCCGACTCTAGAGGAACCAAGCGAACTATTGACGAAATGTCCAACCTGGTCGAGCCAAACGTCAAAAAGCCAAAGCAGTTCAAGAAGAAGGCTCAAGTAAAGAAGTTCAAGGGCTCTTGCTACAACTGTGGAAAGTCAGGACACATGTCCAAGGACTGCAGACGCCCGAAGAAGCTGACCAAGGGGCCAAAAGATGTTGCAAACCACGTCACAACCTCTCTTGAGGACTTGGATCTCACTGCGGTCGTGTTTGAATCCAATACAGTGGAGGATAACCCGAAGTAGTGGTGGGTCGATACTGGAGCAACTCGTCATATCTGTTCAGATAAAGCGATGTTCTCCAAGTATACTCCGATAAATGGAAGGAAGCTCTATATGGGCAATTCCACGACATCTCTGATAGTCGGACTCAGAAAAGTTGTTCTGAAGACAACGTCTGGAAATGAGCTAACTCTGATTGATGTGCTCTATGTTCCCGACATCAGAAAGAACCTAGTTTCTGGATCGGCACTTGTTAAGGTCGGGTTTAGACTAGTGTTCCAGTCCAACAACTTTGTCCTTACGAAGAATGGTGTCTTCGTAGGAAAGGGGTACTTAGAATAAAGTCTATTCAAAATGGTTGTAATGACTGTACTCCGAAAATTTGATGGTAATAAAATAATTGCTTCCAGCTATGCGGTTGAGTGTTTTAATTTGTGGCATGATCGACTCGGACATGTACATAATAATACTCTGAAACGTCTCGTCAAACTAAATTTATTACCGAACGTCAATCTTGACGAAACACACAAATGTGAAGTGTGTGTGGAGGCTAAAATGACGAAACTACATTTCCATTCGGTGGAAAGGTCAACGACTCCTCTAGAATTAATACATAGTGATCTATGTGATTTGAAATTTGTGCAAACTAGAGGAGGTAAAAAGTATTTCATTACATTTATCGATGACTGCACGAGGTTCTGTTATGTCTTTCTTTTAAGAAGTAAAGACGAAGCCTTAGAGGCATTCAGAACCTATAAAACAGAAGTTGAAAATCAACTTGACAAACGAATTAAAATAATTCGTAGCGATAGAGGTGGAGAATATGGTGCACCGTTTGATTAATTTTGTTCAGATTCTGGCATTATCCATCAAACAACGGCGGCGCCTTACTCACCTCAATCGAATGGTGTTGCTGAATGTAAAAATCAGACACTAAAAGAGATGATGAATGCCTTGTTGATAAATTCAGGCTTACCTCAAAACTTGTGGGGGGAAGCAATATTATCGACAAATCACATTCTCAACAAGATCCCTCATAAGAAAAGTGATAAAACTCCATACGAGCTATGGAAAGGTTGCAAGCCATCATACAAATACCTGAAAGTGTGGGGGTGCTTGGCAAAGGTCGAAGTACCTAAACCAAAACAAGTAAAGATCGGACCTAAAACGTTCGATGCGGTATTTGTCGGATATGCTCATAATAGTAGTGCATATCGTTTCCTAGTTCACAAATCAGACATTCCTGATATTCATGTGGGAACAACCATAGAATCTCGGAATGCAATATTCTTTGAAAATGAATTCTCAAATAAGAAGGGAAACGTTGAAAATGATAACAACGGAAGTTCAAACAAAAATGACGTTGCCGAACTTAGCTGTTATAAAATGACTATTGACGATCATAGCGAAGGGCCACGTCGTAGCAAACGGGCTAGAGCTGAGAAATCGTTCGGGCCAGATTTCATGACTTTCATGCCGGAAATGGACCCAAGAACATTAAGTGAAGCTCTCTCTAGTCCCGATGCTCCAATGTGGAAAGAAGCTGTCAATAGTGAAATTGAATCCATCATGAATAATCATACTTGGGAATTAGTAGACCTTCCTTCTGGTAATAAACCATTAGGTTGTAAGTGGATACTAAAACGCAAGTATAAAGCTGATGGATCAATTGACAAGTATAAGGCCAGACTTGTAGCCAAGGGGTACAAGCAAGAGGAAGGCCTTGATTATTTCGATACCTACTCACCGGTGACAAGGATTACGTCCATACGAGTGCTAATAGCCATTGCAGCACTGTATGACCTTGAAATACATCAAATGGATGTTAAGACTGCGTTCTTAAATGGTGAGTTGGAAGAAGAAATTTATATGGAGCAACCCGAGGGGTTCGTGGCTCCAGGAAATGAGAAAAAGGTGTGTCGACTTGTTAAATCGTTGTACGGACTTAAGCAAGCGCCTAAACAATGACACGAAAAATTTGACAAAGTAATGCTGTCAAACGAATTCAGAATAAATGAATGTGACAAATGCATTTATGTCAAAGACACACCTAAAGGTTATCTAATCATCTGTCTATACGTAGATGACATGCTGATAATGGGCAGTAATTATGATATAATCATGACTACAAAGAAAATGTTGACAAAAAATTTTGATATGAAAGATATGGGTCAAGCAGATGTTATATTGGGAATTAAAATTCTCAGGACATCAGAAGGGATAGTTCTAACATAATCCCATTATGTAGAGTTAGTATTGAAAAGATTCAATGCGTATAATCTCTCTACAGTAAAAATACCTATGAATCTAAGTTAACACTTAGCGAAAAACCATGGTGAGACCTTATCGCAGTTGGAATATTCTCGAATAATAGGCAGTTTGATGTATCTCACAAACTGCACACGTCCGGATATTGCTTATGCGGTCAACAAGCTGAGTCGTTTTACGAGTAATCCAAATGACACCCATTGGAAAGCATTGATGCGAGTTCTTAGATATTTGAAATATACTATGAACTATGGATTACATTATGGAAAATATCCCGTTGTGCTGGAGGGATATTGTGATGCTAATTGGATATCAGATACAAAAGACTCCAAATCCACTAGTGGATATGTTTTCACGATCGGTGGGGGAGTAGTATATTGGAAATCCACTAAGCAGACGTGCATTGCTCGGTCAACTATGGAATCCGAGTTTATAGCACTAGACAAAGCAGCTGAGGAAGCTGAATGACTGCGAAATTTCTTGGAAGATATTCCGAGCTGGACGAAACCTGTGTCTGCCGTACTGATCCACTGTGATAGTCAATCGACGATTGGAAGGGCACAAAGTAATATGTACAATGGGAAGTCACGACATATACATCGTAGACATAATACCATTAGGCAGTTGATCTCGAATGAAGTGATTGCAATCGACTATGTTAAGTCCAAAGATAATTTGGCAGATCCTCTTACGAAAGGGTTGAGTCGAGATCAAGTATACTGCTCATCAAGAGGATTGGGATTAAAAATCTACAACTAAAAACGACTGTAGTGGTAACCCAACCTTGTTGACTGGAGATCCCAAGATCTTAGTTTAAAGGGACAATAAAGTTACAGAAGTTGTGTTACAGCACATGAGATATTTTATCTCTATCCCAATCCTAGGATGAATTTGTGCTATCCTACCTCATGTAGTGACTTCTATACCTTATAAGGTAGAGTATGGTAGGATACTCCTGATAGAAGTGTCACCTATATGAGTGTGAAGATAGGCCGCTTCAATGAAACACTCATGAATCCAAGATGGTGTCCATGGCCGAAACGGAACCAACCATGAGAACCTAAAGTAGGTGAGATAGGTCTCTGTGTGGGTGTTGTTGTCTTAGTATACACCAACAGCTAAGCAGTTCAAGACATCACGTTCACTGCGCAGCTTAGTATACTCGATAGCATTCCACTACGGAAGGTTCAAAGCCACAAGCTACCTCTCCCGATGCAGTGACTTATCGATTGGACTATTGTAAAGTGTCAGCATGCATACACGCATTGCATTAATTTCCATTTATGTGGGAGATTGTTGGATATTGGAGCCTTAATGGACCAATATCGGTTTTATGGAAAAATCGGAATGCCATCAATAGATAGAAGTCATAATTGACTTCAAAATTGAAATCTACGTTTCGCGTAGATAGATTTAGACTATTAATTTGCTCAAAATCGATTAAAGGTGAATGAGAAATTAATTATTTAAAGTCGGCCCAAATAAATATTAATTACTCATTAATGATATATAAGGAAATACATGGGAGAATAGTCCCACATTGGAAATTTTCGATGTGCATTCTTTGCTTATTAATGATGCTGTGTTAATGGAGTTAACTCAGAAAAAGACCAGGTGCTCTCTTCTCAGGGGCGAGCAGGCTGTGAGCCCGCCACCCGCCACGTGCGCAATGGGTGCTTTGTAGGCGCACTTTGCACTTCGCACGTACACACCCAGCCCAAAGAACACATCCAATAGAACCCTCCAGATGCTGGAAAATTCATTCGAATCATCGAATTCATCTAATCTACTCTCTCTTGAGCATTCATCTCATCTTGTGCATAAAGAGTCCAAATAGCCTATGAGAAGGTTCACTGGTCTCGGAATTCGGAGTGCTACGATTCCGAGACGTTCGTCGTTGTATCTTGGGAACGAATTGTTGCTATCCGTTAGCACCATAGCGGAGCAATATCGTTTACGGAGATAGTGTCGAACACTAGCCTCGACGATCAATATCAGTTTGCGCACTCCGGAAGATACCGGAACCAACACAACCACCTTCCCGTTTTCGGACAGGATCAGTTAGGATACATGTATCAGACCATATATAGGATGTATGTTGTTCGGTAGTTAGTACTCAGGTATAAGAGTTTGGGATTATGGGGAAGGACAATCCTATACACTGAAGTTCAGAATCAGATCAATTGTATGTAATTTTGTCTTGTATTTTATAAAGAAAAATGATATGCGTAAGTAAAGAATCTCAAGAAAATACTCGTATAAAACGACGGAGCCTATAAAAAATGAAATGATTGACCATGAATTTATATGTTTACCCTTAAATATTTACTTGAGATTTTTCTTTGTTCATATTATTGCTCTTTTATAAAAGTCTGTTTTCACGATTCCAACCTAACTATGGCAGTAATATGTGTATATTAATTTATGTTATTTATACCTCTTAAACATATGCATCCATCTAAAAATACATAGTACCATCCACTTTGCCCTCGTAAGACCAAGTGTAGATGCTTCATTCAGTAAAAAAAAAGTTTGGTGGAAAGACTCTTTCAAGTGTGAATGTTCAATTCTATACATTCAACATCTTTAACATGAAGAGGAAAAGGTAAGGTATAATCAACAATAGGAAAAGGTGAGCCTGCCCCAATATCATTATTGTCATTTTGAATTTTGGTAGTATAATTTTTTTCCGAACCTACAAATATATCAAATGCATAGTTAGAGAATAAATAGAGATTGCTGATGAAACTTTGAAATAATCAGCAAACATATAATAATCTACAGTTTGAGTTGAAATAATAATCCTTCCACTGCAGACGAACAGTTGGCTAACAGTGCTAATGGCACCCAATAAAGAAAAAGTAGAAAAGCAAGAACATAATCCACTAAAATGGACAATCTTTCTTATGGTTGACGTCGTTGACTTGGGACAGTTTTAAATAATCATCCATCAGCACGCTAAAATCCAGTTAAATGTGATTAGAATTCATCCAAACTAAAGCAGCTTTTGCGACAGGTAACACCACACTTTATTCCTCCTTCCATTTTCTAAAACACAGAGCATTTGATTCCTTTATATTGAACCTAAAAGCATCATCATCGATCAACCTTTTCACACCTAAATTAGACAAATTGCAGTTTGGGCACGTCATCATTGTTCTTCACGTGTATGATCGTACTGAAAATCTGTCAATTTGTTCAGAGATGGTAGGTGATATTGCTCTTACAGTGAAGACAAATGGATGTTCCAGTAGAATTGGATCGACAAAAACACAAATAAGTCGTAAAAATTAGATTAAAGAAGAAGATACTTCTCAAATCCTTCATGAGGTAGGCGGCACCATCTGCAATGGCGATTTCCCAGGAATTTTGAAACGTTTGGCTGCTGCTCTCAGCACTCTCTTCCAGCAAACTGAATTCCAGAATGGGCATACAAGTTTAGGGGAAGGAATCTGAGTGAAGTCCAGGTTCTTCCCGTTAGCACTCTGCTTCTTCTTCTTCTTAGAAAACTTTGCCTTCACTTTCCGGATGGTCACCGGAGACCCGTATAACAGTTTCTTGCGGACCTGACTGCGGAGGAGGGAAGCAGGGGCATGGCGACCGCGGGGGAGCAGGGGAGACCAAATGCCGCTCTGGGAGTAGTCGAAGCCCAAGGCAGCGTTGTCTGGGAACTTGCCGAGGAGCTCGACCGACATGGACGGCTCCAAGTACTCCACCGTGATCACCCGCTCCTTCACCATGTCTCTCAGAAGAAGCAGAGAAGTTGGGGCACGGAAGCAGCTATAGCGCTGGAGGTGGCGGTGGCACCGCGACGAAGTAGAGCAAGGAGATGAGGGAATGAGTTAAGAGGGGGTAGTGACCGTTGGTCGTGGGAATATGGACGGAACAATTCGACCGTTGGGGCTTCAAACGTCTTCACATATCACGTGGAAAACACGTGATGGGGATGCTAATAGGTTAAATCTTAGTAAAAAAAAAACTAAATTAACAAAGTTTTTTTAAAAAAAGTACTACTACTATCATACAAATTCACACTCTAAAAAGTGTATTAAATGCAATTAACTTATTACTAAATTAAACAATTATCTATACATTTATGTTATAAAATTATATGAAAATGGTTGACGCATGGGACCGGTAAAAGAGGATAAATTGTTTGTATAAAAAAATTAATCTTTCTCAATCATTCAACTTAGATTAGTAATACAATTATAACAAAAAAAATTAAACAATTAAAAATAAAAGAGACTAAAAATTTACTTGGTTGCAACCTATTTGGTTGTTAATCCAAGATAAATGAAAATGTTAGAGCAATCTAGGTGCCCTAGGTTTTAATATTTGGGTAAAGGTTTAAGTTAGATTTATTGTTGTATTTAATATGCATTGTGAAGTACAACAAGGAAAGTCCAAATGTGATCTTGGCAAAGGAGAAAAGTCCAAGAGGAGTCTTGGCGGTGTAAGTCCAAGTATGTAGTCTTGGCAACGTAAGTCCAAGTGTGACTTGACAAAGGTTGAAGTCTAGGAGGCACGACGTCTTGGCAAAGGAAGACCTGACAACAATGATAAAGTTAAAGGAAGCTCTTGAAGGCAAGGTGTGAAAGATGAGGAAGCATTAGAGGGATGCAAGGTTGATGGAGGAGGTTAGAAGATTAGGTCTAGGTTGGTCGAGCAAGGACAAGTGCTGAGTGAATGTACTCGGAAGTTAAAATCCTACGTTTAGGGTTTTACTATAGCAATTACTGCAGTAATACTGTAGTAGTCGACTAATATTTTATCAGTCGACTGGTAGCGAACAAAATGTCTCTGTTCGCTCAACCCATGTGGAGCAGTGGACTGATACTTCTATCAGTCAATTGGTATCGAGTCGTTAGCCTATAACGGTCGAATTCTGTTGGGACCGAAAAGTAGCTAGAGGGGGGGGTGAATAGCTAGTCGCTCGCTAGGTACTCGTCGTTGCTTGTTTCTTCAAAGATGTGCAGCGGAAATACAAGAAACAAACCACACAACACTAACAAGGTTGGTTTACTTGGTATCCACCTCACAAGAGGTGACTAGTCCAAGGATCCACACCTACTCACGCACCCTCCACTAATAAAACCCTCCTTTTCGGTAACTACCGAAGGCGGAGAAGCCCTACAAGTTCACACTACAAGAGGAAGGGGAAAGGATACAAAATACAAGCACAAAGCTTACAATGAGTACAAGAAAACCCTAACCCTAGCTTTCTTCCTCTTGCAATAGATCCGCCTCTTGACTTGGAAGAACCTCCAAGAACTTCAAGAACTGGCGTGGAGAGCTCTGTGGAGTCGCTGGTGAATATCTGAGCTCTGTCGTGGAAGCAATGAAGGAAATGAGATGAATCGGTGAAGTTCTCTACGCAGCCATCGATCGCTGGAGCTCGAATCGATCCACGGATCGATCCAGAGCGCCTCTGTGCTCTGGAAAAACGCCTGGATCGATCCACGGATCGATCCAGCGCTTATCACACGAAGCAGCAGCGTCCCAATCGATCCACTGATTGATTGGGACCTCTGGATCGATCCACCGATCGATCCAGAGGGGTTCTGTTCGCGGGGACTCACCGGATCAATCGGCCGATCGATCCAGATCTGCTGGATCGATCCACGGATCAATCCAAATCTGCTGGATCAATCGGCTGATCAATCCAGATCTTGGTTTTTGCCCAAAACCAAGTCCAAAGTCCCCTAAACCAACATCTAGTCAATCATGACTTGTTGGTACATAAGACCTAGCATCCGGTCACCCTTGACCAGCTAGGACTTTCTCACCAAGTGTCTGGTCAATCCCTTTGACCCACTTGGACTTTTCTCTTCTTGCCAAGTATCCGGTCACTCCCTAAGACCTACTTGGACTTTTCTTCCTCGTGCCAAGTATCCGGTCAATTCCTTTGACCTACTTGGACTCTGACTAGATGTCTGGTCAACCTTGACCCCTCTGGATTTCTCCTGCCTGGCTTCACTCACCAGGACTTTCCCAATTGCCTAGCTTCACTCACTAGGTCTTTCACCTGGCTTCACTCACCAGGATTTTCCTCCTGCCTAGCTTCACTCACTAGGTCTTTCACCTGGCTTCACTCACCAAGATTTTCCCTTCTGCCTAGCTTCACTCACTAGGACTTTCCTCCTGCCTAGCTTCACTCACCAGGACTTCCTTCTGCCTAGCTTCACTCACCAGGACTTCCTTCTGCCTGGCTTCACTCACCAGGACTTCCTTCTGCCTGGCTTCACTCACCAGGACTTTCAGTCAAGTATTCAGTCAACCTTGACCTACTTGACTTTACTTCACAATCTTAACTGGTCAACTTTGACCAAACGGGAATTGTATCAACAATCTCCCCAAATGAACAACTGCACCTGATCTGGCGGTAAGAACAGGGACCCTCGTTGTAAAGGGTCAACGCCACGTGGAAGTCAAAGAGCCGGGCGGTCCATCGAAGAAGGTCGGACCAACTAGGCCGACCGGAGAAAGGGGTCTGGCCCACCGGGCGGTCGCCCGGTGTTTAGCCGATGGCAAAAGGCACCCCTATGGAAGTCGGGGTTCCGGCGCTCATTGAGCAAGACCGTAGGGCCGAGCGGACCTCACGCTCGGCCGAAGACATGAAGTATACTGCTAACAGTCGCCACAAAACACATTACCGATAATTTCCCGAGTGGACCATCATATATGACCGGTCGGACGGAAGGTGGACGTGGGCCGGTCGGACGCCCGACAGGAGTTCGGGGAAAAAAGACAAGGGACATCTTCTGACAGCTGGCATGCTTCGTGATATGGTCATACTCCAAATCATGTGACAGGGGGTTCCGCTGTCCCATCAAGGACATGCTTGGACTGTAGCAGTATGGGTCAGGTAAGCTCACTGACAAGCCCTTACTGGGGTATGGGCTACGGACACGTGTACACCTCGATATGTGTGCACTCGCTTCTCTGCTGCCCTATATAAAGGCCCTCATCCTTCGCCGGAGGTACACGTTCTAATATTTCGAGAGCCACTTTGTCACTACTTGCTTGCCTGACTTGAGCGTCGGAGGGTCGCCGCCGGGAACCCCTTCCCGGCCCGACTTCTGTGCAGGTTCGCCGGAGCTTCGTGCTACCAGTCGAAGATCCACATCAGCAGCCGGGGAGCGCCACGTGCCCAGCGTCCGTTGGTTCAGCACTCGGACAGGATCAATTTGGCGTCGTCTGTGGGAACGCTCCTGCATCCGATCGGAGTTGATGGATGAAGCTGGACGACCACACATGGTGATGCTCTCCGTGGAGAAACTCGACGCTCTGATAGAGGCAAGAGTAGGTAGGCTCGTGGAGCAACAGGAGCAGAAGGCTCAAGTAAAAGGATAACGCAGCAGGCCGCCTCCACCTCTGGGGGGCCGAGCGGCCATGGAGGACCGACCGGGAAGTTTCGCCATCCTCCTGGCCTTGATAAATTTCGACGAGTACATTGTATCCACCTCACTCCACGGGTATTCGGGAGTTGAGAAATTGAGTCAGATCTTATGCTGATCGGCAGGTTAGTCTTTCAGATATAGTTTCTTTCGGGCATAGAATTCATCGTAATTTTCCGAACGAAGGCCCCGAGCCGTTCGGCCGGAGGTATAATATCCGAGCCAAGCGCTCGATAACGAAGGCCCCGAGCCGTTCGGCCGGAGGTATAATATCCGAGCCAAGCACTCGATAACGAAGGCCCCGAGCCGTTCGGCCAGAGGTATAATATCCGAGCCAAGCGCTCGATAAAGAAGGCCCCGAGCCGTTCGGTCGGAGGTATAATATCTGAGCCAAGCGCTCGATAACGAAGGCCCTGAGCCGTTCGGCCCGAGGTATAATATCCGAGCCAAGCGCTCGATAAAGAAGGCCCCGAGCCGTTCGGCCGGAGGTATAATATCCGAGCCAAGCGCTCGATAACGAAGGCCCCGAGCCGTTCGGCCGGAGGTATAATATCCGAGCCAAGCGCTCGATAACGAAGGCCCCGCGCCGTTCGACCGGAGGTATAATATTCGAGCCAAGCGCTCGACAAAGAAGACCCCGGCAAGCGCTCGACAAAGAAGACCCCGAGCCGTTCGGCCGGGAGTATGTTATCCGAGCCAAGCGCTTGACGAAGAAGATCCCGGGCCGTTCGGCCAGGAGTATGTTATCCAAACTGGGTGAAAGGTGCGCTAAATGTAAATTTATATACATTTCGGTTGCCTATGTCCTTGTAATGCAGGAAGCAAAATTATAAAGATGACAAATATCTTCGCCGATCGACTGTGTTAAAAGTAGCCTTAAAGGCCGTCGAGCTCCAACGTTAAATATCGAGAGACGAGCCGGCGTCTATAAACGTTCGAGCGGAAGACCGTCGAGCTCCGACGTTAAATATCGAGAGACGAGCCGGCGTCTATAAACGTCCGAGCGGAAGACCGTCGAGCTCCGACGTTAAATATCGAGAGACGAGCCGGCGTCTATAAACGTCCGAGCGGAAGACCGTCGAGCTCCGACGTTAAATATCGAGAGAGGAGCCGGCGTCTATAAACGTCCGAGCGGAAGACCGTCGAGCTCCGACGTTAAATATCGAGAGACGAGCCGGCGTCTATAAACGTCCGAGCGGAAGACCGTCGAGCTCCGACATTAAAAATCGAGAGACGAGCCGGCGTCTATAAACATCCGAGCGGAAGACCGTCGAGCTCCGACGTTAAATATCGAGAGACGAGCCGGCGTCTATAAACGCCCGAGCGGAAGACCGTCGAGCTCCGACGTTAAATATCGAGAGACGAGCCGGCGTCTATAAACGTCCGAGCGGAAGACCGTCGAGCTCCGACGTTAAATATCGAGAGACGAGCCGTCGTCTATAAACGTCCGAGCGGAAGACCGTCGAGCTCCGACGTTAAAAATCGAGAGACGAGCCAGCGTCTATAAACGTCCGAGCGGAAGACCGTCGAGCTCCGACGTTAAAAATCGAGAGACGAGCCGGCGTCTATAAACGTCCGAGCGGAAGACCGTCGAGCTCCGACGTTAAATATCGAGAGACGAGCCGGCGTCTATAAACGTCCGAGCGGAAGACCGTCGAGCTCCGACGTTAAAAATCGAGAGACGAGCCGGCGTCTATAAACGTCCGAGCGGAAGACCGTCGAGCTCCGACGTTAAATATCGAGAGACGAGCCGGCATCTATAAACGACCGAGCGGAAGACCGTCGAGCTCCGACGTTAAAAATCGAGAGACGAGCCGGCGTCTATAAACCCTCCGAGCGGGGAATGCCTATAAAGGGAATACAATTGCCCCAGAAACTCACCCTCAATATCATTAAATCGTCTCTACGTTCCGCTCGGCCCAGAGCCAAAAAGTACTTGCTCGATACATAGCGAAGGATCTCTGTTATCAGAGCGGAAAATTAAGTAGGCGAAGTATTACATGTTTAGCCAAACGGCAGGGCAATGCCAGGCACTTGGTAAAAATCCCTTTCGAATACCAGAGGGGTGATAATGGGAGAGCGGATGAACACATATTTTGGTTATGTAAAAAGACAACAAATATAAGGAAAACATTGCATTAAAGTTAAAGCTTTAGGCCGAGCGGCCCAATTACAAAAAAGGATGATATCCTGGCGACTGGCCGAATTACAGAAAGCTACTCAATATAATTATAAAGGTCCCTGGGAATGTTATTCAGAAGCGCCACCTGATCGCCGGCCGGAATAGCAGTAGACTCCGGGAGAAGACCCTTAGACTTCAAATAAGTGGTGGTGGCGGTCATAGCCAAGTCGAAGGCTGTATACATCTGCTCGCATATTTTCTCCGAAAATTCAGGCGAGCGGATGTAGCTCTGTCTTAAGGCCGCGATCCGACTCGGCTCGGCATCTTGATATTCTTTGAACGCCGCCTGGGAGCCAGTAAGGGCCTCGTTCAGATTCTGAATCTTAGCCGCGTCGGCCGAGCGGCCCACCTTCTCCCTGTCGAGCTGCTCCATCAGCTCTTTTACCTTCAGCTCCAGGCCCCGAGCCTCCACGTTCTTTTTCTCCAGATCGGAGATGGCCATATTTTTTCGAGTGGTGGCCAGGGTTAATTTTGTGTCAAGCGACTTGACTTGTCGCTCGGACTCGGCCAAGGCGTGGGCCTGATCGGTTGTTTTCTTCTGCTCGGCCGCCAGCATATCCTGAGCCCTCTTAAGCTCCTTCTGCAGCTCGGAGTACGATGGGCCTTGAGAGTCGGATGGACCGCACGCCGCCTTCAGCTGCCTTAACTCCTCATCCACCATGGCTAGGCGGTTGGAGACTGCAATCTCCTCCACCCATCTCTGGCAAAAGAAAATTAGAATTTTTAGCGGCCGATCGGAAAGAATGCATACAAAACTTCGGAGAGAGCGAACTTACCCCCGTGGCCTCCCGCATGTGGCTATTGGCCAAGTTTCGGAGGGGGATCAGCGCTGTACGTGCCCGAGCATCGGCCCACATCTCAGCTAGGGGCCCTTTCAAGGTAATGGTGTTCTCGGGCACGGTTGGTCGGTCGGCCTCTGGCAGCAGCTCTTCAGTCGGGAGATGAAGAGTGACCCGAATCGTGCGGCCATGACCGGGGGTCGTCCGACCGGCGGTCGGAAGGGGATCAGAAGCCGGCGCAGAAAACTGGGAATGAATGGTCGAGCGCTGGACTGAGTGACGAGCGGGCGGAAGGGTGCTGATCGGAGTAGCCTCAACTGGAGCAGCTGGCTCGTCCCAGTCAGAAGGCGTCCGGTCGGATGAAATGGTTTCGGCCTCTGGCGCCTTGCCCCGAGCAAGCGCCTTGCCCCGAGCAGTCGCAGTGACCCGCTCGGATGGTTGGACCGCGGAGGTAGCCGACTGCAGGGGAGTCTCCACTCTGCGCCTCTTTTGTAGAGGCTGCTCCTCCTCCCGAGCGGAACCTTCCTCGGGGGCAGTTGGTTCTCCGGGGGGGGGGGGGGGGGGGGGCTCCGCTGGCCACGTTTTGTTGAGAAGCTTGAGCAACCGACTCGGCTTGAGTCTCGCTCTCTCCTTCGTGGGATCCGACCGGCTAGATACCCAACGCTTCCATTTCTCTGGCCGCCGCGGCTTCTAGCGCTGCCGCCTTTCTCTTCAAAACGCCGGCCATCACCGAATCCATGACGATGTCCGCTGCAAGGGAAAGAAAAGAAATCAGTTAGCAATTAAAGCAAATGCCCAAGCAAAATTCTTACCGAAGCCGGTCGGAAGAGGAGTCCGTATGGGACTCAGACCGAAGATGTACATTACTCCTTCATGAAGAAGCTTATTGATGTCAAGTCGCAGACCGGCTAGTATATTTGCAGCATGGAGATAGTCCGGTCGGGTCTTGAATTTCTTCAGCTCGGGAGTGGGGGGCAAGCTGACCTGCCACTTGGTCGGGAAGTTAGCCTGATCGGGCATACGGATGTAGAAAAAATAATCCTTCCAATGTTTATTGGAAGTAGGTAGCTTGTTGAAGAAGACTAAGCCGGGTCGAGCTTGGAACATGAAGGTGCCCGGCTCGGCTTGCTTGGGGTAATAAAAATAAAAAAAGACCTCCGGTCGGAGGGGGATGTTGTGAATCTTGAATAAAACAACAACACCACAGAGGAGACGAAAGGTGTTGGGTACTAGACTGTCGAGCGGAACACCGAAAAAATTACAAACGTCTATGATGAAAGGATGTACAGGGAAGCGCAGACCGGCGGTAAACTGGTCGCGGAAGACACAGAATGCTCCGCGCGGCGGCTTGTGTGGCCGAGCGGAGGGACCGGCTAAAAGAAGTTCAAAATCGTCGAGAATATCAAAATTATCAGTCAGGATATCAAAGTCACGCCGGTCGAATCGGGACTGCATGGTGGTGTACCATGGGCCAAGGAACTGGTCTTCCGGATGAGAAGAACTAGCCATGGTCCGATCGGAAGGAATCGAAAAGGCAAAAAGGCAAAAGGAGGAAGACAGCGAACGAAAGGATATCCCGAGGATGAAAATATGGAAAAGGAATGTAAGGAAAGCACCGGAAACAAGGAAAGATGGCCTTACGATGAGAAGGAGTGGAAAAGAGGCGCCGAAGGTCGTCGGAAAGCAGAAGCGGAATCGCCGGAGCTCCAAAGCGCAAGAGGCAGGGGTCGAAATCACGGAGGCAAATGAGAGAAAGAGAAGAAAACGAAGAATTTATAGGGTGGAGGCCGGGCGGCCTCCACCGTTGGATCCAGGTCACGGGAATCAAAGCGTGCATCGTGCCGTCCATTTCGAATCGCTTCGATCCCATCAAAGCACCATGCCACCGCCGCCGTACGATGATGACAGTGCGCCACGTGGCATTCGACTATTCGAAGCATTTAATGAACGCATGCTCAGCCTTAATGTCGAAGATTGGCGCAGATTACGAGGAGATCCGATGAAGGCCACTGTTGATTCACTCAAGGCCATCTCTGCGGTAGGCCGATCGGAGGATACTAGCACGAAGGAGCCACCCGGCCAGATTCGCAGTCTAGTCAGTCGGACTAATCGCCTCCTTCGAGTAGACTTGAAGGGGAGGCAAGTGATCCGGCGGTACGAACAGGGGACCCTCGTTGTAAGGGGTCAACGCCACGTGGAAGTCAAAGAGCCGGGCGGTCCATCGAAGAAGGTCGGACCAACTAGGCCGACCGGAGAAAGGGGTCTGACCCACCGGGCGGCCGCCCGGTGTTTAGCCGATGGCAAAAGGCACCCCTATGGAAGTCGGGGTTCCGGCGCTCATTGAGCAAGACCGTAGGGCCGAGCGGACCTCACGCTCGGCCGAAGACATGAAGCATACTGCTAACAGCCGCCACAAAACACATTACCGATAATTTCCCGAGTGGATCATCATATATGACCGGTCGGACGGAAGGTGGACGTGGGTCGGTCGGACGCCCGGCAGGAGTTCGGGGAAAAAAGACAAGGGACATCTTCTGACAGCTGGCATGCTTCGTGATATGGTCATACTCCAAATCATGTGACAGGGGGTTCCGCTGTCCCATCGAGGACATGCTTGGACTGTAGCAGTATGGGTCAGGTAAGCTCACTGACAAGCCCTTATTGGGGTATGGGCTACGGACACGTGTACACCTCGATATGTGTGCACTCGCTTCTCTGCTGCCCTATATAAAGGCCCTCATCCTTCGCCGGAGGTACACGTTCTAATATTTCGAGAGCCACTTTGTCACTACTTGCTTGCCTGACTTGAGCGTCGGAGGGTCGCCGCCGGGAACCCCTTCCCGGCCCAACTTCTGTGCAGGTTTGTCGGAGCTTCGTGCTACCAGTCGAAGATCCACATAAGCAGCCGGGGAGCGCCACGTGCCCAGCGTCCATTGGTTCAGCACTCGGACAGGATCAGCACCTGTATTGTCCATATCATCTAAAACTAATATATTGTCAAACATCGAAACCCAAACCAAGACTCAGGCTTGGTTAACCAGGTCAACCTTGACCTAGGGAATATTGCACCAACAATCTCCCCCTTTTTGATGTTTGACAATACCTCTTGTTAAGTTAGGAAATTAGGCTACTCCCATAGCCTCAACTCCCTTCATGCCAATATATGAATCCATAAGTTAAGCCCTTCATTCTCCCCCTAAGAGAGCAAACTCCCTCTAGGTAATGAAATCCTAACTTATTTCCTTTCATTCTCCCCCTATTGGCACACATCAAACCATGCCCCATTTTTGGGCACACATCAACAAATTCACTTATTGAAAACTCTCCCCCTGAAGAGTTGCTCATCGTTGTTCACAACTTCACTCGTTGTAATCAACAGGATAATGAAGATCCCATACCCTTCATTATCCTTAACCCTACATTCTCCCCCAATGTAGGCAAATGTCCATCCTTGAGCATTATCCACTTGAAACCACTTGAACAATGAGGATATCCACTCCCCATTAAAGTTCAAACGCTCAACCTTGAGCATGTTCTTAACGGAAGGTTAAACACCTTCCAAGGTTCATGAAAAATAATTTTCATGTCTTTAAAGAGTCCCTCCCCCTAAAGATATGGTGGTAACTTCTGTCATTGCACCAACAATGACTTGGAATCCCTAAAACTTTAGGAAACCCAATTTTAGAAGTTTTGAGGTTCAAATATTCAAAATTTGAAACAAAGCTCAACCTAAACTTCAACTTAGCCTTCCTTAACCAATCCATCCTTGTTTTCCACACGAAAACACCCATTTTATGTATACAAATGTATTTTCAGGGGTTTGGAATGGTTACCTAGACTAAAATAGGTTCAAAATGCTGAAAATAAGCTTTCCCAGCCAAAATCAGCATCTTCAATCGATTGGAGTTGGGTTCCAATCGATTGAACCCTGCTGAATCGATCCACTGATCGATTCAGTCTTCTTGGATCGATCGGCTAATCGATCCAGCAAGCTTTTGCTCGCGAGAAATGCCTTCCCAATCGATCGGCTGATCGATTGAGGCACTCCAATCGATCCACTGATCGATTGGAGGCCTGAAATTGCTGAAATTCAATTTCAGCCAATTTCAGAAACCCCTAGAAAATTCTACAAAATTCCAAAAATCGTATAAATTTGTCTAGACATTATTTAGGGTATAATTTATCATGGAAAAATAGTTTTCTATGAAAATACATCATATTTTCAAAGATTGACACAAACTTGAGAACTTGTAAAAACTTTAGTGTTTTCTTCATGTTTGTGTCTAACTATTCAATGGTGATTACTATCAAAAGATAGCCTTCACCAAGGTTTTCCAAAATTATTTTAAAAACATTTTCAAAACCAATATCCCACCATGTTCCTTGGGCTTAATGCACATGACTTGTACATTAGCTTTCCCAATGATGGGAAAACACATAACTATGTGTTTTGATGAACTTAAAACTCAAAGAAATGCACTAAATCAACATGTTGAGTTTTGTTCATCATACTAACATCTCACTTGTATCTATTATGGACAAAACAGATACAAGTCATCTTATAGGTCTTTGTGAGATGTAAAATTTGGTTTTGCCCTATTCTAGGGATCATGCATATCTATCTAGTCATTTTAGATATATTAGACATCCATCTAGGATGTCACTTGTTAATAAGTGTTGTTAAATGTCATTTGTCCTTAATTACAAGGAATTAAACTTAATGCATGATTATGTTATGACATACATCAAAAGGAAATAATTTTCAAAAGAAAATATCCTATAACTACATGATGTATGAATGTCATGACATGGTATTTTTGGATTTTTCATAATAAAACATGAATGCAAAAATAGACATGATGTCATGGCATATGATGGGCAAACAATCATGGCAAGGTTTAGCGTAAATAAAATATACCTAGATTTCCATGTTAAGTATCCTTAACCACTTAGCTAACTCAAAATATACCACTTGTTTTAACTTAAAACGTTAAACCTAGATTGCCCTAAATGCTTCAAAGAAATGCCAAAACCTAAATTAACATTTATATTTCTCTTGATTTGTTTATGCCACTTAAAAATTAAGCATATCCTCAAATGTTTGCATATTCCATTTTTTTTTCAAGAGTAATCACATAAATCAAGGTTCGGATTGCCTTAAATTTCTAAGAGAATACCAAAATCTCAACTTGGTATTTCTCTAGGTTTTCCCAATTTATGCCATTTTAAGATAAAATCAATTTTTCCACCATTAGACACATTTTACTCTTTCAAGGAGTAAATAATAATTCCATTTCATTTTCAAAGGTTAACAAAAACCTTGAAAATGCTCCTTGAGTGTCAATTTCCTCTAAGTTGGGTTAACTACCCTTCTAATCGGAGTTGACACTCTCTAACCCATCTATGGGGTAGAGAAGATGTTCCTAGAAACCCAACACCTATTTGTGCTCCTTGGATCCTTTAGGTACTCACTAGGGATAACTCCCCTAGATACCTTCCTAGTGACCTTGTTGGGCTTCTTAGAAGCCTTGGTCACATTTTCTAGGTCAACTCTAGGGATAGCCTCCCTTGTGACCTTGTTAGTGACTTTCTTAGACTTCTTAAAAGTCTTAGTCACTTTGGTTGCAAAGATACTTCTAGGGATATCTTCCCTTGTATTCTTAACTTGACCTCTAGACTTAGGGTTTGTTCCATAACTATATGGAACCCTATGATAACTAGGCACATCATTTTTTGCTTTGGTTTTGTATCCCAAACCTCTATGGCCATTTGATGGCTTTTGTACCCCTAAACCTAGGTTATGCTCATTTTGCCCTAATAGGATATTTTCCAATCTTTTTAGGGTCTTTTCTAATTTATCAAGTCTTGACCTCAAGACTTGACTTTCCCTCACTAAGTCCTTAGTATTTGATTTTTCATTTGATCCATGAGCATTTTTATTCTTGGGCTTGTATCTATTATCCTTAGTGTTCTTGCCCAAATGTCTATCTACCTTCCTAACCTTAGGTTGGGTAGTCTTGGCATGTAGGGCCACAAGCTTTTCCTTAATGTCCTCATGCTTTCTATTCTTATGGTAAATTGCATTAAAATGATAAAAATTAGAACTATCATGTTTTTTTACCATAACGTAAAGGGGTAGGCTCAATAAATGTTACCTTCTTCTTTACCTTGGAGGCTCCCCCTTGACTAGTGCCTCCTTGAGCCTTGACCATCTTCTTCCCCTTGGGGCATTGACTTCGGTCTCCTTGGGCTTCTCCTTGCCCTTTTGTGTCACTTGACCCTTCTTCTTGGCCAAGTTGGGACACTTGCTCTTGTAGTGCCCACTTTCCCTACACTCAAAACATATTATATGATTTTTATTTTTAATTGAAACATTTATACCTTCTTGTGTAGGGATGACACTTGCTCCTCCATTTGATATTTCTTGAATTTTGGAGGTGGCACCATCTTCTTCTTCTTCACTTGACCCAGATGTGGAGGCCTCTTCTTGCTCCGGGTTCATTGATCTACACTCCCCCTCAATCCTAGAGGTGGAGGCTTCATCATCTTGTACATGGAACAAGGAATATGCTCCCTCCTTGTTCTCTTCATTGCACTCCCTTAAAGATGAAGCTTCTTCTTGGACTTCTTCTTCGGAGGTTGAACATCTCTCAACCTCGGAGTCCTCCTCTTGGCCTTGCTCCAAAGAGTCACCCTCTCTGGATTCTTCTTGCTCTTGTACAGTGGAGGGGATCTCTTCATGAAGCTTGGCCAATTTACTCCATAATTCCTTTGCATCTTCAAATTCTCCAATTTTGCAAAGGATGGTGCTTGGCAATAAATTGACCAAAAGCTTGGTCACTTTGTCATTGGCCTCGCACCTTTGAACTTGCTCTTTGCTCCACTTGCTCCTCTTGAGAACTTTGCCCTTTGAGTTTGTTAGAGTCTTGAAGCCTTCCATAATAGCAAACCATTGCTCTATCTCCATCATAAGAAAATTTTTGATTCTTGATTTCCAAGAATCGAAGTTCGTGGAAGTGTATGGTGGAGCCACCCTCGTGTCGAATCCGAGCCCATCTCGGAATTCCATTGAAGAAGTTGAGCTTTTGAATTTTTTTGACTTTGACAATTTTGCTTCAACTTCTTCACCCTCTAGCTCTTCTTGTTATGCTTGACCCTTCCGGCGATGATTCCGGTGAAGAGCAGCCTTGCTCTGATACCACTTGTTGGGACCGAAAAGTAGCTAAGGGGGGGTGAATAGCTAGTCGCTCGCTAGGTGCTCGTCGTTGCTTGTTTCTTCAAAGATGTGCAGCGGAAATACAAGAAATAAACCACACAACGCTAACAAGGTTGGTTTACTTGGTATCCACCTCACAAGAGGTGACTAGTCCAAGGATCCACACCTACTCACGCACCCTCCACTAATAAAACCCTCCTTTTCGGTAACTACCGAAGGCGGAGAAGCCCTACAAGTTCACACTACAAGAGGAAGGGGAAAGGATACAAAATACAAGCACAAAGCTTACAATGAGTACAAGAAAACCCTAACCTTAGCTTTCTTCCTCTTGCAATAGATCTGCCTCTTGACTTGGAAGAACCTCCAAGAACTTCAAGAACTGGCGTGGAGAGCTCTGTGGAGTCGCTGGTGAAGATCTGAGCTGCATCGTGGAAGAAGGAAATGAACGCTGCGGCTTAAATCGACGCTAGCGGTCGATCCCGATCGATTGGAATGCTCCCAATCGATCGGGAGGCTGGATCGATCCATGGATCGATCCAGCGCCTTCGCGCGATCGAACCACGGATCGATCCACGGATCGATCCGGCGCTTATCGCGTAAGGCGTCCCAATCGATCCAGCGATCGATTGGGACCTCTGAATCGATCCACCGATCGATCCGGAGGGGTTCTTCGCGAGGACTCACCGGATCGATCGACCGATAGATCAGGATCTCCGATCGATCCACCGATCGATCCAGTCACTGGATCGATCCACGGATCAATCCAAATCTGCTGGATCAATCGGCTGATCAATCCAGATCTTGGTTTTTGCCCAAAACTAAGTCCAAAGCCCCCTAAACCAACATCTAGTCAATCATGACTTGTTGGTATATAAGACCTAGCATCCGGTCACCCTTGACCAGCTAGGACTTTCTCACCAAGTGTCTGGTCAATCCCTTTGACCCACTTGGACTTTTCTCTTCTTGCCAAGTATCCGGTCACTCCCTAAGACCTACTTGGACTTTTCTTCCTCGTGCCAAGTATCCGGTCAATCCCTTTGACCTACTTGGACTCTCACTAGATGTCTGGTCAACCTTGATCCCTCTGGATTTCTCCTGCCTGGCTTCACTCACCAGGACTTTCCCAATTGCCTAGCTTCACTCACTAGGTCTTTCACCTGGCTTCACTCACCAGGATTTTCCTCCTGCCTAGCTTCACTCACTAGGTCTTTCACCTGGCTTCACTCACCAGGATTTTCCCTTTTGCCTAGCTTCACTCACTAGGACTTTCCTCCTGCCTAGCTTCACTCACTAGGACTTCTTTCTACTTGGCTTCACTCACCAGGATTTCCTTCTGCCTGGCTTCACTCACCAAGACTTTCAGTCAAGTATTCAGTCAACCTTGACCTACTTGACTTTCCTTCACAATCTTAACTGGTCAACTTTGATCAAACGGGAATTGTATCAACAATCTCCCCAAATGAACAACTGCACCTGTATTGTCCATATCATCTAAACCCAATATATTGTCAAACATCGAAACCCAAACCAAGACTCAGGCTTGGTTAACCAGGTCAACCTTGACCTAGGGAATATTGCACCAACAAATTCCACTTAGGACCAGTCGACTGGTGTTTTTACTAGTCGACTGGTGGCGGGAAAATGGCTTGGTGTTTTCCTCCCAAGCTCTATTTAATAGAGCTTGGGGTGCTTGGGCAAAATTGACGAAATAGAGGGGGTTAAACCCTATTAGTAGTCTTCCAAGTGCCCTAGCATTCCAAGCATGCTTGTGCGAGTTGTGGTGAGGTTTCTCCACTCACAAGGAGATACGTGAGCTAGCCGAAGGTTTTTCGAGAAGTCATCCACCGACAGATCGGGATCGTCCACGTTACGGACAACTGTAGAGTAGGAGCTTTATCTCCGAATCACGTTAAATCAATGTGTCATTGGCTTTTTCTATCTATTTGTTAGGTTGTTTTGTATTCCGTTGCGTACTAACAATTATAGGAGGCAATGTTTTGGGTGAGACGTTATTCACCTCCTCTCTAGCGGATATCAAGGTCCCAATAGAAAGTACTCAAAAAAGTCTCCTTCATTGAAGGCGGAGAAGCCTCTTACACTCTTTAAACGCTTAGAAATAAGCTAGGAAATGATTACCAGAGTTGTTGAATATTTTCTAGTTTTAGGAGACTTTTTATAACTCCTGAAAAATCCTATCCGTGGGTGGAAGGCGCCTTCAAAAGGGTTCAAAAGCACCTTCAAGTGGATAAAATTTTATCCACAACTCAACCGCAACAAATGGTTACTTCAGGATGATATTGTTCACTAAAGACGCCTTCAAGCCTTTAAAGGCGTCTTTGTACTGTTCATGAAAGGCTCCTTCCAAGCTTTTGAAGTCGCATTCGATACTGTTCATGGAAGGCGCTTTCGACACTGTTCATCCGAAAACAATTAACTTCCCTTGTTAACCATTTTTCACTCCGCTCACTTAGGTGATGCTCCGGCTGTCAGGAATTGAGCTCACCCGAACCCAACTCCAGCCTTTTCCTCGAGCAGCCTTCCTCCCTGGCTTCTCGTCCCTTGGATCGCCGTGCACGTCCTTCTTGTCTGTCGATTTACTCTTGCGCAGCTTCTCGTCCTTCGGATGCACCGAGCCAATCGACTCTCTTCCTGTGCCATCCTTCTCACTAGCTGCATCTTCCGCTCGACTTCTTGTGTTCTTAAGCTCCTGCACACTTAAGACACAAGGATCAAATACAATAGGACCTAATTGAACTTGGTTGACCACATCAAAACTATCCGTGGGTGCTTACAATCTCTCCATTTTTGATGTGCATCAACCCAAGTTCAAGTTAGGGTTAAAAATGTAATAACATGAAAGTAGATAACAAATTGCTTGCAAAATAAGTAAAAGTTCTAAATCCAAAAAAAAAAAATCTAAATCTAAAAAAAAAAATCTAACTCCCCTGAACTTGTACCTATTCTTCTCTTTTGATCACATAAAAAAATAAAGAAAAATACAATAAAGTATTTAAACAAATATTTTTAGGAGTACAATACAAACATTACTAGTAGACTAATGTTTTGCAAAAATAATTTTGAAACATATTCTATTTTTAATAATTAAGCTTCTATTTTGACACAAATAATATAAACATTACTTTTCTATTTCGAAAAATCTTGAAAATATTTGTCGAATCTAAACAGAATAAGTTAGAGCGGTAGAAAAATTTTCATAAAGAAATACTTTGTATTTTAAAAGAAATAAATTATTTTATTACAGAAACTAATTTTTAAAAATAAATCTTTAAAAATATTTTTTTTTAACTCTAAAAATTTTATTATTTTTCCTGGATGTATGAGACACATTGTTAAACGACAAAAAATTTAAGTATACGAAATAAATTTAAATTTTAAAGTATGATTTTTGTTAATTTTATAAAAAAAAACTCAATAGCAAACAAAATTTGAAAAAAAAATTGTTTGTAAATTAAATAATCAGATAGTATAGAAAAAAATTTCAACTCGAAATACCAACAGAAAAAATTTAAATATTTTTCTAATTGAGATAATTTCTATCCTAATAATTTAAAAAAATTAAAGTTTAATCTAAAAAAGATTTTGGAACTCAATATAGGTTTTGCCTACTGGATTTACTAAAAATTTGATAGTTACATAATTTTTAAAAATTTTCCTAATTTGCCCCTGATGATTTCTAATCTACCAATTAATTCTACCATACTTTCTAAACTTTAATTTTTGAAAGTAATTATAACATGCATGATTATCTTTTAATTTTTTCTATTTATATTTTTAATTTTTTGTTTCCTAATTTTAAATTATCAAACAAATCTAAGGGAATATTGGTTGGTCCTAGTAAGATCGTACCGGTTCCCTTGTACAAAAATTTTGTACAAGTCCTGAACCTATCCTAATAACCTATTGTGTTCTTTAGAAATTAAATTCGGAATCGCAAACAGAACTTAACATTATTGATTCCAAATTTAACTTATCTGTTCTTAGAGGTTTAGACTTGGATCGCAAACAATACTTAACATTATATATCTAATTCCACCTATGTTACAAATTCAATTAAATATTAATTTCAGAAATCGGCTCCCAGGTCAAACATGATGAGACACTTGGTCTTCTGGGTATGGGAACATCCACCACTACCTCGACAAAGTCTCTTAACGAAATTTAATATTTAATTTCCTTATATAACTTTAGGTTTAACCAAAAAGAACAATCAAATCACAAGATCGAAAAATAATGAAACACAAACTCGAAACAAATCCGAATATCTAGAATCTCTAGCCTCTTGTGTTTGGTATTTCAAATCTATACAAAGAAAACTAGCATGATGTGGAATATAATTATTAGTTATACCTTTCTTTGTAAGTAACAACCTCTTGGTCTTCTATCGTATTCCTCTTCTTATCTCGGACGTCGTGTGGGCGATGATCTATCGAGATGAGAACCACCCAAGCCCTTCTTCTTCCTTCTTCCAAGTTTTGGCCAAGCAAATTTCTCCAAGAAATAGCAAGTATCGGCCACCACCACCAAGTTCCAAGGGTTGCTAGAAACAAAGCCTCCTTATCCTTCTTCTCCTAGCAAGATCCGGCCACCTTCCAAGCTCCAAGAGATGATGAGGTTCGGCCAAGGAGAAGAGGGCCGACCACACCAAGGAAGAGAGGAGAGGAATAAAAGAGAGTTCTCTTTGTGAAGGCACCCCCTCTCTCTCTTTTATAATCCTCGGTCTTGGTAAATATGGAAAGTTTTAATAAAAAACTTCCTTATTTTCTTTAATAAAATCCTTTTTAATTTAATGTGGCCGGCCACACCAAGCTTGGATTCAAGGTAGGGTCGGCCACACAACTTGGCTCATCCTATTTGCTTGGCCGGCCCAAGCTTGGGTTCCAAGCTTGCTTGGCCGGCCACCTTAGGATGGGTATAAAAGTGGGTATAATACTTTATAAATAAGAGACTACTATAGGGACCGAGAGGAGGAATTGGTTTTGGTCTCCCGATGAAATTAAGCTTCTCGTGTTCGCCCCGAACACCCAACTTAATTTCATCAATAATAATTCATTCCACTAGAAAATTATTATTGAATTACCGCACCAATCCCAAATTACATTTTGGGCTCCTTCTTATCATGAGTGTGTTAATCTCCCTGTGTTTAAGATGTCGGATGCCCACTAATTAATTGAGTTACTGACAACTAACTTTAATTAATATCTTAGTCCAAGAGTAGTACCACTCAACCTTATTGTCGTGTCGGACTAAGTACACCTACAGGGTTTAACATGACAATCCTTATGAGCTCCTCTTGGGGGCATTATCAACCTAGATTATTAGGACACAGTTTCCTTCTATAATCAACAACACACACTATAAGTAATATCATTTCCCAACTTATCGGGCCTATTGATTTATCGAGCTAAATCTCACCCTTTGATAAATCAAAGAAATAAATATTAAATATATGTGCTTGTTATTATATTAGGATTAAGAGCACACACTTCCATAATAACTAAGGTCTTGTTCTTTTATTAAGTCAGTATAAAAAGAACTTATCTTAAATGGTCCTGCTCAATACACTTAGAGTGTACTAGTGTAATTTATCAGTCAAGATAAACTAATACCTAATTATACTACGACTATTCCAATGGTTTGTTCCTTTCCATCTCAGTCGTGACTACTGTTTACGATTTATAAGGAATTGATAATATTATCTTCTGTGTGTGACACCACACACCATGTTATCTACAATATAAATTAATTGAACAATTACACTTAGCATAAATGTAGACAATTGACCAATGTGATTCTTTATTTCTAAATGAATGTTTTATACAAAAAGCTAGGCTTTTAGTATACACTCTAACAGGGACATGACTTTGCTAAGTTTAATTTTAACCTAGCATTATCTTTTTTCTAATTATACTAATTAAGTTCATTGAAAGCATTTTTAAAAAAATGGAAAGACTGTTTGGGAGAAAGTGCACGTACCTCACTTACTTCATGTTCTGATGCTCCCCCTCTGATGATCCTCCCCCTTTATCGATGCTCATCTCTAAGCTGCTTTTATCTTCTCCTTGGTGATCTGCCATTAGAGCTAGTCCAGTGTAAGTTTCAATCTCAGACTCGGAGAACGATGATTCATTCCATGTAGCTTTCAAGATCTTATGCTTCGATCTTGTTGATCTTTTGCCCTTGCCCTTCTCCTTCTTCTTCAGTTTGGGGCAGTCGTTCTTGTTGTGCCCTTCTCCTTGGCAGTTGTAGCATTAAACCTTTCTTTTACTCCGAAAGTTCTTTTTCACCTGCGACTTATTAAATTTATTAGATTTAATAAACTTACTAATTTTTCTTACCAATAATGTTGCTTCATCTTCATTGATTAATGCTTCAGAGTCTTGATTGTCCGTTCTTACCTTCAAGGCGATGTTTTGTCTGGGCTCCTTTGATTTTGCATATCTAGATTCATGAAATTCTAGAGTGAAAAATAAACTTTCTAATGTGGTTACCTCTAAATCTTTAGAAATATAATATGAGTCGATAATTGAGGACCATTCGGGTGTCCTTCGAAAAGCATTTAATGTGTACCTTAGAGAATCTCGGTTTGTTATCTTTTCTCCGAGATTCGTGAGTCTGATGATCAGTTCCTTCAGTTTAACATGTAGTTGTGATACTGATTCTCCTTCTTTTAGCCGGAGGTTCGTAAGTTGGTTCCGGAGAAGATCCCGTCTAGCGAGCTTTGCTTCATATGTTCCTTCATGTGACTCTAAGAATTTTTCCTAAAGTTCTTTTATTGATGCGTATGCACTGATTATGCTGATTTCTTGAGGTGGCAATACGCTTAGTAAGTAGAATTTGGCTCGTCCATTTGCCACAAAGTCCGCTTGCTTTTTGTTTATCCATAGATACTCTTCTTTTCGTTCTTCTTTTTGATCTTTTGGAGCTTCAAAACCATTTTTAATTATTAATAAAACTTCAAAGTTAGTTTTAAAAAACACCTTCATGCGTTTTTCCCATAACGCAAATTCTCCCTCAAACTTCGGTGGATAGATGCTCAGTCCGATCATCATCTCTTTGCTTCATTGGCGGTTAGGCCTTTTTGAAGCTTCTCGCTCGGATACCACTTGTTAGCACAGCGGGGCCAGCAAGAAGGGGGTGAATTGCTTGTATAATAAAAATTAACCTTTCTCGATCTTTCAACTTGGATTAGTAGCACAATCATAACAAAAAAAATTGAACAACTAAAAATAAAAGAGGCTAAGAATTTGCTTGGTTACAACCTAGGTGGTTGTTAATCCAAGACAAATGAAAGTACTCAAAAAGTCTCCTTCGTTAAAGGCCGAGAAACCTCTTATACTCTTTAAACGCTCAGAAATAAGGTAAGAAATGAATACAGGAATTGTTGAATATTTCCTACCTTCAAGCGGTTTTTATAACTCCTAGAAAATCCTATCCGTGGGTGGAAGACGCCTTCAAAATGGTTCAGGGCGCCTTCAAGTGAATAAAGTTTTATCCACAACTTAAAGACAACAAACGATTACTTTATGCTAGTAATGTTCACTGAAGGCGCCTTCCAAGCCTTTGAAGGCGTCTTCGTACTGTTCATGGAAGACGCATGCCAAACTTTTTAAGGCGCCTTCGGTACTGTTCATAGAAGGTGCTTTCCAAGCTTTTGAAGGCAACTTCAATACTGTTCATCTGAAAATTGTTAACTTCCCTTGTTAACCATTTTTCGCTCCGCTCGCTTGGGTGATGCTCCGACCATACAAAATTGAGCTCACTTGAACCTAATTCCGGCCTTTTCCTCGAGCAACCTTCCTCCCCGGCTTCTCATCCCTCAGACCGCCGCACACGTCCTTCTCGTACGCCAGTACTCTTCCTCAGCATTTCGTCTTTCAGATGCACTGAATCCGTCGACTCCTTCTCTATGTCATTCTTTTTGCTAGTTGTGTCTTCCGCTCAACTTCTTATATTCCTAAGCTCCTGCACACTTAGACACAAGGATCAAACACAACAGGACCTAACTGAACTTGGTTAACTACATCAAAACTACCCCGGGATGCTTATAAAAATCACTTATATATGATTTAGTTTTCCAAATTTCTTTTCTTTTGCGCTTTGCGTTGAGTAAGATTCCACAAGTGTGATACGTCCAACTTTAGCTTTCACAGTAGTTATCTTGGGTCAGGACCATCTAGCTCATTTCAACTCATGTTCTTCCAAATTGATGGAGATCCAACACCAAACACAATGATGATTCCTTCACTCTCCAACTGCTTGATCAATCAGTTAGAGACATGGACATTGCCCAACAATTTATGTTTGCTTCCATTAAGATAGATATACATTTTCATTGCCTTATCCTCGATCGACAACCCATTTTCTTCTTCTTTCTTTCTTTGTAGTTATTAAAGAAATGTAAATAGGACCTTAAATTTGACTACCGAGTTCTTGATGCTCTTTAGAAATGCTTATTCATAGAGCAAGATTCTTCATTTTTTGGATCAGTAGAAGTTCTACTGTGGGTTACCAAGATGGATTTGACCTGCTGAATTTCGAGTTGATCAAAAGGTCGAGTAGGAGACTGAATTGCCGAATTAAATAGGCCTATCGAGTCAATTGCATTTCGGATCCCCTCGGTACGAGAGAGAATCTCTCATCCCTATAAATTCACAGTATTCACAGTTGCAATTCAACATAAATCAGTCATGTTCCTTTACAACTCTCAAATGTAATTCATATATATGAGCTTCATCCATTGTTTTCTTTTTCAATGTTAGGTGTGAGAATGAAGTGGTTCTTAATAATAGAAATAAGACTTTTTGCACTCAACTTTACAATTGAATTTAACAAATTAAATGTCATCCAACTGTGTTGATTGCAAGAAACCTTTGAGTGAGGAAAAGGGAGAAGCTACACACACCACACTGCTCTTCTTTATCCCCATTACGGAACATCTGCAAACAAACAAATGAATTGTACATTCGATGATCATATTTGAATGCCAGGAAGTGTACATTAAAAATTCATGCATGTGCCATATAATAAACTGCATCATCAACCATCCTACTTATTTAGCCACCTAATTTCCTGGGTTTATGTGACATACATAAAAATATTGCACCAAATCTTTTCTTATGATGATTGTTTATTTGCTGCTTTCACTTCAGTACAAGTACCAGTGCCATAGCTATCTTGAGGACTACTGCTTGCTCCCTCAACAGGAAATCATGTGCACAGTAAAATATACACTGAAATTATTTCTCCCATGCAAGGTCTTGATTAACTTGTTCTAGACTAATTATCAAATCAATGCATAGTAACTGTCTTTCATTCCCAGAAAATTATTGAAAGCTGAACTAAATGACATGCATGAACATGGATCAATATTTTTTTCGACCTAGCTAGCTTCTCGAAGAATTAACTTAGTGTTCATTTTCTATCTTTATCTTTTGACCTGATATTATTATATTCTCATGTGTTGGACAGAGAAATTAAGGGTTTGGATGAAGCACAAGAAAGTTCCAGCTGCTAGCTGGGTCTTTGAATTGGTCATGACTCAAGAGTGTAAGTTAAGCTAGCTACACAATTTTCCTGGTCTTTGTTCATGCTTTTGGGAAGGAAAAAAAAAGAATTCTGTTCACAAGAATAAAGATCGTCAGCTTCTTGTCCACTGGAGGGTTAGGGTTAGGGTTGGGTCAGAGGTGTATAAATCAAGGGAGGGAGCAATTGTCCTTGGAAATTAATGGGTCACCATTGTTGCAGCAAGCACAAGGTCAAGAGGGGACTCTGGTCGCCTGAGGAAGATGAAAAGCTCTTTAACTATATCACCGTCCACGGCCATGCTTGCTGGAGCACTGTCCCTAGAGAAGCAGGTACCTATCTATAGCATCGCTCTCTCGATTTATCAGTCTCTCTAGATCTTTAATTTATGATCTATTTTTTTTTTTAGGGTTGCAGAGATGTGGGAAGAGTTGCAGGCTGAGGTGGATGAATTACCTGAAGCCTGATCTGAAAAGAGGCTCCTTCTCAGTGGAAGAAGAGAGAGTCATCATAGATGTGCACAGGATCTTAGGCAACAGGTGCAGTACCTGAATCCCCAATTAGGGTTTCATTAATTTATATTTTCTCACTTCACGATCGCATTCAGGTGGGCTCAAATAGCGAAGCATCTCCCGGGAAGAACAGACAACGAGGTGAAGAACTTTTGGAATTCGTGCATAAAGAAGAAGCTGATCGCGCAGGGCTTGGATCCGAAGACGCACAACCTAATGCCGGCTTCGCGGCTCTCCGCCGCCGCGGCCGGAAACAACTCAGATGAGCTTTTCCAATCTTCCACTACTACGACAGTTCCCTTCACCATTAGCTCCCTTAACAGAGGCTTCGATAGGGCTAAAGGCTTCGATAAAATGGCCATTCCACCTGCTCTGATGGCGCCGCCACAGTCTAACGTGGCCTTGCACGAGAGCACAGTGCCTGCGGCTGCATTATCCGACCTCCATTGCCAAGACAGCCATGTCTTGATGAGCTTCGCTAATGCTTCGTCGTCTTCTCCTTCCTTAGGCCCCATGAACTACGCTGCGGCGTCCTCCTCTTCTTTCATCAACGATCAAACTGGTAATTTCATGGATGACTGCGTGTGGGACGGCGGCGATATGGAGCAGCACTTCGAGTCCCTGAACCATATCGAGGTGGTGGGAGATGATGAAGTGGTGCAGAGGAAGGATGAAGTGGTGCAAGTGCAAACCTGCACACTGGGCAACGAGAAGCAGGGGTTGATGATGGAAGCCTATTGTGGTTTTGATCTTGAGATGATGGACAGCTCTTTGCTGCCTTGTGGAGACTTCTACAGTGGAGGAGGAGGAGGAGGAGGATCCATGGAACAACTGCAATGGCATTGCTAGGTTGTGCAATTCCTTCACAGCTGCTTGATTTCCTTTAATTAGCTTGTCTTTAGTTAATTAACTAGTTGAGGCACAGCCACTGTGCATGCATCCACTTGATGTGGCAATTCAGGATCTGAGAATTCATGAACTGTGAATTGAAAACTTTTCTAATGCTAAATTATCAGATCATGTTTCTAATGATATATATATAAATTTATAGAATAATTAAGATCATGTTTCAAAGTCATTCTACTAGTGAAAGTTAATGAATTCATATACATTTAGTTTACTCTTGAATGTTTGATGTATAGTTTATGTTAGCAAGAACTTAAATTGTTAGTCTGCAAGGGATATTGAAATGCCAATTAATAATATTTAGATTTCTTTGAAGGAGATAATCCACCTTAATTTGTTTCTTCTAGATAAACCTGCATTGTGGATAAACCATTTTTTAAGCTAATTAGTGATGTGGAAATCTGTAGAATTAGATAAAATTAAGGCAATTACTGAATATCATAGATGTGCACATTAATTGTAAGGAAGGTTGGTAATTAAACAGATTTTGTAAAGCAATTGAGGTTGTATTTGTGGATATAGGGCAAGAACAAATAAAAAAAATTACATAACTTGGAGTGGATTTAAACACAATGCTAAAGTTTTGGGAAACTTATTATGTGAAAAAGAGAATTAAGATGTCTTCCTCAATCCAAAGCCTGAAATTTGTATTTTGTTATCCCAGAAAAATTGAATATATTCATCAATATTTATTATTTTTCATATGCAGTCCTTAAAAATTTAAATTTAGATTAAAGTAATATCATGGAAATTTTATTTCAGTTAAGTACTAATTAACAAGTTTTATGCATTGTATTATCTTAAAAAGTTTTATTTAACAAAATTTGATACCTTTGAAAATTTTAAAATTAGTTTAACATAATTAAAAATTAAGCTACTCTTGGGTTGTCCTATGATAATCCCTAATTTTCTTTTTTTTTTTTCTTTTTTTTTTTGGAAAAAAGATATCACGTGAACAAAATTATTCTCTTAAATTTTACAAAAATCACAGCGACTAAAATCATATTGTCATACAAGCTAAGCATTAATCATAATTGACCAAGTTAGTAAAACCATGACTACTAAAAACACCACTAATCTCTAAAATTATTGTTGATCCATATTTTGTTGAGTGATTCATCTTCGGTCTCAATCTAAATCGAAGAGGGAATTGGTATCGATACAATTGAGTCTTAATTAGAACTTAATCATGTTTGGAGCTTGAAGTGGTTAGCGTTTATATGTTTTTAATTTATAGATTTCCTCATCGATTGTCCATTGGAACACCCAAGTTAGAGAATCTCAATTCTCCAACAGATAAAGCATGTCCAAGTCTCCATCTACTTTCCAATTCAACAAGACTACAAGTAAATTCAAAGGTTAGTTTATGATGTTTGGCTTAGAACAATCAATAATTCACATGAACTTAGACATCGAGCTAAACGAAAACCCGTTTAAGCCAAATACCTAAAAGCCAGAACATTTAATATTGGTTGAGAAAAAAACATTATAGAAGAAGATCCACGCTAAAGTATAACTTGAAGTAAAATGCTAGGGAATGGAGTCATGATTTGAAACATTGAAATCATGTTCAATTCAAAATTAAATAGAGAGAGAGAGAAAAGAAAAGAAAATGGATCAGCACATTATTTGGGATTTTCGATGGGGAAATATTTGTTTCCAAGTAGTTCAACTTCTACAAGTTTTACCTTGGTGGATAACGTGATTAGCTGAGTTGAATTATGTAAGTACAAAGTCTTACAAGCAATGATCTTCCAAGTTAAACAAAATTGACAAAGATATCGCAAAAGGATCCTCCAAGTCTTTTAAGTTCTGAAGAAGCATATCCAAAAGGACCTTCAGAAATGTAAAGCAAAGATGTTAATTATAGAAAGTAAGAAAACAACAGATTGATATAGCAGCTTGGAAGGTTTGCGAGCATGGGAAGATTTGATCAATGCCCCCACTATGGAAGTGGTAAGAGTATAAATATTTTAGAGGTCGGCATCTGAGTATGTATAAATTGTACTTCGGATATATCCGGTAGATGAACTGGGGAGAAGATCGTAGTGATTTGTAGGCACTAATTTAGATACTCTCAAATTAAACTTCCTGAATTTAAGTTAACAAAGAAAGACAATTGGGCTGGAGTTCTACAAGTGATTGGCTCTTCACTACAAGTTTTTTGTCTCACAAACACCGGAAATAATAGAGGGGAAGTAGCAAGGACAATCAGTAGATACGATCTGAGTCACCTAAACTAATTAATACATCTTTAAACTACAATGGGGACCCCAAACTGCTGTAAAGTTTTCATAAAATTTGTATACTTAAAATCTCATTCTATACGGGATGAAATAGTCAATATATATTATTCTAGTAAATTATCTAAATTTAATATTATTCTATGAGACCCTTTAACATGTGAAATTGAGATAATGTCAAAACAGTAACCGTAGAGAGTAATTCTTAAAGTTATTTTTTTTCACCACTTTTCTTTCAATTTACCATCAACATCGATCATATATTTAAACATCAAAACGATACCAAAATAATCTTATTTCAATTAAAAATTAAAATATGCATATGACTTAAGATTTTAAATTTAAAAGTTATAATCTTGATAGGCCCAGGCCTACTGCTGGCCCAACACTGCTCGAACAGCCACAGCTGGTACAGCAGGTGCGACAGGCTGTGGGCCTGTGGCGAGTTGGCTGCGGGAAATCATGAGTATGTACAGAGACAGGCAGCATCTCCCGTAGTAAACCACACAGATAGGTTTATTTTTACCACCACATTAAAAATTATAAATTCACTAAATAAATTTATTAGTTCACTATTTTAAAGGTGGCAATATATATATATATCCCCCAAAAAAAAAATTAGTCAAAACCTTATTTTTAATTAGAACTAAATTTTTTATTTAAATCAAAAATTCAAGTCATCCAATAGTATGTTTAAAAATGGAGGTTGCTCTCAAGATGTAGTATAGATGGTAAACGTATGATATTTTTAATATAATAATTAAAGTTAATTTTTAAGAATTGACTGTTGGTCCCTTATAGTCATTAAGAGGGAGGTGAATTACCCTGCATAATAAAAAATAAATATCTTTCTCGATCTTATAATTTTATTAAAATAAATACTTGTATAAAAGAATTAAGAAACTAATTAACAAAAACAAAGAGGTTTACTTAATTTGCAATCAGGAGATTGCTAATTCAAGATGTTGAAAGCTCATTATAAATCTCTTTCGAGCGAAGAATTCTCTTACAACAGTTAAAGCACTCAATTACAAAACTAAGCAAAAGAAGAATTGTTTACAAGTGTTCTATTTAGCTACTGGGATCAGGATTGTATTTATATCTCTGATCGGGGTGCCTGGAAGGGTTCCGGACACCTAGGTGTGGATAAAACTTTATCTACGCCGCAACAAATCGCGACAGTTAGTGAAGCAATAAGGTTTATGGTTCGGGTGCCTGGACCAGGTCTGGGTGCCCCGACCCGGCTGAATCAGACTGCAGACAAGGCGCGAGCTCGGGGCGCCCTGGTTACCTCGAGGGGTCCGAGCGCTGGGACCAGTCTGGTAAGTCAAAAACCTTGTTGACTGCCTCCCGTTCCGGCTCCGTTCGCTCCAACTTCGTTCGTTTGGGTGATTTCGACCATCCGGAATAGGGCTCATCTGAACTCATTTCTCGACCTTTTCGAGCAACCTTCCGCTCAGCCTTCTCGTCCATCGAAAACACTGCGCCTCCTTCTTGTCCGTCAATATACTCTTTCGCAGCGTCTCGTCCCTCGAACGTGTTGAAGCAATCTTGGTGCCCTAGGTTTTGATGTTTGGGCAAAGGTTTAAGTTAAGTTTATTGTTGTATTTGATATGCATTGTGAGTGTGCAGGATACAGGTACAAAAGGAAAGTCCAAGTGTGATCTTGGCAAAGGAGAAAAGTCCAAGGATGAGTCTTGGCGGTGTAAGTCCAAGCATGTAGTTTTGGCAACGTAAGTCCAAGTGTGACTTGACAATGGATGAAGTCCCGGAGATGAGGAGCCTTTTGGCAAAGGAAGACCCGACAATATGGACAAGGCCGAAGGAAACTCCAGAAGGCAAGACGTGAAGGATGGGGAGACATCCGAGGGACGCGAAGCTGATGGAGGAGGCTAGAAAGCTAGGTCTAGGTTGGTCGGGCGAGGACGAGTGCTGAGTGATTGTACTCAGGGCAAAATTCTATGTGTTTTAGGATTTACTGTAGCAATACTGTAGTGACATTGCAGCAGCACCGGTGTGGCACTGTAGCAGTACTATAGCTGTCGATTGGTTACTGTAGCAGTCGACTGGTACACTGTAGCAGTCGACTGGTAGTCGAATGTTGGGTAACGGTCGGCTTCAAGGACCAGTTGACTGGTGCATACACCAGTCGACTGATAGCGGGAAAACAGCTTACTGTTTTCCTCTCGAGCTCTATTTAATGGAGCTCGAGGTGCTTGGGCAGTGTTGACGAAATAGAATTGGTTAAAGCCTATTAGAGTCTCCCAAGCCTTCGTGTGATCGGTGTGCTTGTATTCAAGTGTTTGTGTCGAGGTTTCTCCACCGACAAGGAGCTTGAGCTAGCCAGAGGTTTTCCGGGGAGTCATCCACCGACGGATCGGGATCGTCCACCTTACGGACAGCCGTGGAGTAGGAGCTTTATCTCCGAACCACGTTAAATCAACGTGTTAGGTTTGTTTTCTCTTGTTAGTATTTGTTTTTGTATTTCTGCTGTGCACTAACATTATAGGAAGCGATCGATTTGGGTGAGACGCTATTCACCCCCCCTCTAGCGGACGTCAAGGTCCCAACAAGTGGTATCAGAGCAAGGTCGCTCTTCTACGGACTAACCACCAAGAGAGCAAGAAGCTAGAGGAAGAAGAATATGGAATCCGAAGGACCGCTTAGATGGGATATCCGAATTCCGCCTACGTACGACAAAGAAGACTTCAATTATTGGAGGAAGCGGTTGGAGACATGATTCCAAATGGATTGGAACCAATGGGTTGTCTTGAGTGATCCATTTGAAGCTCCTATGGACAAGCAGGGTAAACGTCTTCGACCTCGGCATTGGACCGAAGAGCAACGAGAGCAATCGGAGGCGGACAAGGAGGTAACGAGAATTTTACATAATTTACTACCTTCTAATATTTTGTTGAGTGTAGGTGAAACCACAAATGCAAGTAATCTTTGGAAAAAGATCATTGTCTATCATGAAGACCCTATAAAAATCCCAGGAGTGGAAGAGCCCAAGGAGAATGGCTCATTGGCCCAAGAAGAGAAGGACCAATCCGATGTTGACAAGAGGTCAACATTCGAGGAGGAAAAGGAAGAGGAGGAAGAGAAAGAGAAGGAAGAGATAGAAGAGGAGAGATCTTCCACGTCCTCAAGAGATGAATAAGTGGAAGAGTCCACATCTTCAAGTGAAGAGGAAGAAGAGAAATCCGAGGAAGAGGAGATCTTGGAAGCTCAACCCTCTACCTCAACTACCAAGAAGAGCACAAAGGACCACATCAAATGTTTTGAGTGTGGTAAGATGGGGCACTACAAGAGTAGGTGTCTTTCGTTTAAGAAGGAAAATGAGGTAAACCCTAAACTTACTAAAGTTAATTTAGAAACTAATGTGAGTTATAGGAAGAAGAAGAAGGAGAAGAAGCACATTAGGTGCTTTACATGTGGTGAGTGGGGTCACTACCACACAAAGTGCCCAAGGAGAGGAGAGCTCAAGAAATTGGTGCACTTGAAGAAGTGGAAGAAGAAGGGAGCTTCCAAGGTAAAAACCAAGGTATCATTTAATGAATCCATTCCGTTGACACATGATAAAAAGCATGCTAGAAATAACTCTTATCATCTTAATGTTATTTATCATGAGAATAGGAGGCATGATAACCTTAAGGATAAATATATTCCTCCTCATGATAGATTTACCACATCTAAGGTTAGGAAGGTAAATAACAACTTAGGCAATAACACCAAAGATTTTAGATATATGCCTAAAAATAGAAATGCTCAAGGATTCAATGAAAAAACAAAATCTAGGGATTTATGGAGTGAAAATCAAGTCTTGAGGACAAGATTTGATAATTTAGAAAGAACCCTAGCAAGAATGAAAAATATTTTTAGGGGTCAAAATGAGCATAACCTAGGAAAAGCTAGACAAGAGTCATCCAATGGCTATAGAGATTTGGGATACAAACCTAAAGCCAAGAAGGATGTGACTTCCTTTCATAGGATTCCATATAGTTATGGGACTAACCTTAGGTTTAGAGGTCAAGTCAAAGATATTAGGGAAGGAATCCCTAAAAGTACTTTTGGCAAGACCAATGTGACTAAGACTTCTAAGAAGTCTAACAAAGTCATAAAGAATGTTACAAGGGAAGTTATTCCTAGAAGTGACCTAGTAGAAGTGACCAAGGCTTCTAAGAAGCCTAGAAAGGTCCTTAGGAAGGTATCTATGGAAGTTATCCCTAGTGAGTACCTAGGGCATCCAAGAAGCACCAATAGGTTTTGAGTTCCTAGGAGCATATTCTCTACACCCTAGATAGGTTTAGAGAGTGTCAACTCCAATTGGAAAGGTAGTTAACCCAACCTTTGTAAAGTTGACACTTGAGAGCATTTTCAAGATTATTGTTAACCTTTGAAAATGAAAAAGGTTATTGGGTTACTCTTTGAGAGAGTAATATATGTGCCAAAATTTGAAGAGTTGAACTTAATCTAACTTGGCACACTTAAGAAAAGTATAAGAAAAATCAAGTTAGAATTTTGATACCTTCTTAAGGAATTAAGAGAAAACCCATGCTTTAATCAAATGTGCTTAAAGCCTTGAAGAGCAAAAATGTGTCAAAATTTGAGGAGTTAAATCTAATTTAAATTGACACACTAGAGAGAAGCAAAAGTAATGCCAAATTTGGAATTCGGCATTTTCTTATGGAATTAAGGGAAATGTAAATCTTAATCCAAATTGTCATTCTTGGAAAGAGTAACATGTGCCAAATCTTAAGGAATTATGATTGAATTAAATTGGCACAATGTGGAAAAACATAAGAAATACCAAATTGGGGGTTTAGTATTTTCTTAGGGTAATTAAAGGAAAATCTAGGTCCTAATGTAAGACGTTTATTCTTTAGAAGAGTAAAATATGTCAAACTTTGAGGTTTTGAACTTAATTTAAATTGACACATTTGGAAAAGGATAAGAAATGTCAAGTTGGGGGTTTTGGCATTTTCTTAGAAGGTTAAAGGCGAATCTAAGCCTTAATTTGATTTTATTTACTCTTTGAAAGAATAAAATGTGTCATACTTTGAGGAATTTGTTTAATTTAAAATGGCACAAATTTAGAAAGAAATTAAAGAAATGTCAAGTTGGGGGTTGACATTTTCTTGATGAAATTGGGCAATCTAGGGTTAAATTTTTAGTTAGCTAGGTTTAAGAATACTTAGATAGGTAATCTAGGTAAATTTTATTTATGCTAACTTGCCATGATTGTTTGCCCATCATATGCCATGACATCATATTTAGCATTCACATTTTATTATGAACTATACAAAAATATCATGTCATGTCATACATACATCATGTAGCTATAGCATACTTTGCTTTTGAAAATTGCTTATTTTGATGTATGCCATTAATCATCATGCAGTATGTCAATCTCCTTGTAATTAAGGACAAAAGACATTTATTATGTATGGAAGTGTCCCAACAAGAGGGATCATATCAAGTGACATCCTAGATGGATGATCATGATTTTTACAATGCCTAGATAGAGATGCATGATCCCTTAGTTTAGGGCAAGACCAAATATACATCTCACAAAGAACTATAAGGTAACTTGTGTGTGTTTTAATACACGTTAGATACAAGTGAGATATTAAGATGGTGAACTAAACTCAAGATGTTGATCTAGTGCATCTTGTTGAGTTTTAGGTTCATCAAAACACATAGTTATATGTCTTGCAATCATTGGGAAAGCTAATGTACAAGTCATATGCATTGTGCCCAAAGAACGTGGTTGGATATTGGTTTGAAAAAGATTTCAAAATACTTTTGAAAAACCTTGGTGAAGACTATCTTTTGATAGTAATCATCATTGGAAAGTTAGACACAAACTAGGAGAAAACATTGAAGTTTTCAAGAGTTTTCAAATTTGTGTCAATCTTTGAAAATAGGAAGTATTTTCATAGAAAACTATTTTTCCCTGATAAAGTACCCTAAATAATGTCTACATGAGTTTTCATGATGAAAACAAGTATGGATTGGTTAAGAAAAACCAAAGTGAAGTTTCGGTTGAAGTTTAGTTTCATTATTGAATTTTGAACATCAAAACTTCGAGTTTTGGTTTTCCTAATTATTTAGAAATCCCAAGTCATTGTTGGTGCAATGATAGAAGTTTGACCATATTTTTAGGGGGAGTTACTCTTTGAAAACATAAAAATCTTTTCAAAGACCAAAAGGAGGTCAAGTGTTAAGATAACACATGATATAGGTATGAGAGGTGTTACCAAGAACAAGGGAGAGTCATCCAAGGCCAATAAGAAGGAATATGCTAGGGTAGCATATAATTATAGCAAGGATAAGGTGTCCAAGATTAAAGACAAGAAGAAATTAACCAATGACAAGGTGTCTAAGGTTAAGAAGGAGAGTTTTGTAGGCCAAGTGTCACCTGAGGTGCACCGAAGTGGCCTAGTCATAGTAAATGAGTCACCTAGGGAGGTGACTGAGATTAAGAGCTCAAGGGGGAGCTCAAAGAGTCTTTGGGACATATGGTAAATGATCTTAAGTGAACCAAGATGTGCCAAAGGGATTAGAGATGGATTTGAGTCTCTATTATACTTGGTTGGCACAATTGGGTTGAGTTTCATGCATGAAAATATGACATTGGGGTTATATTACATGAAATTAGTTTTTGATGTATATATGCCATATAAACTAATGTTAGGGATGTATTATGATTTAGTATGGGCAGATACATCAAGAGGAAGCCAAAACTAGGACTTTATGTCAAGGTTCAATTGAACCATTTAGCTAGTTTTGAATTTTGTGTCAATCTTGGGATCTGTGATAAATATATTTATATATATATTTTTCCCAAGTAGACAAGGTTAAAATAGACCTCTCCATAAAATTTGAGAATTTTTGGAGGTTTGTGGAATTTTTGACGCATTTCTGAAAGTGGGTCAGAAAGATTGATTTTTGCAGAAATAGGGTACCAGTCGACTGGTACAGATACCAGTCGACTGGTGACAATGTTTTTGAGCACAGAATGTCTCTGTAAGCTCATTTTAATGAGGGCAGTCGACTATTTCCGATACCAGTCGACTGGTAACAGTGTATTTCGAATACAGAAGGTTCTGTGAATGGAAATCGAAGGGGGCAGTCGACTGGTACCTAGGTCAGTTGACTAATACCAACCTAAAAGTGTTTTTCAATGTTGTTCTTGACCGTGTCAACTCGTTTAAATGTATGAGATCCATGAGGGATAAATACATGAGTTTAGGGTCAATTTGGATGACATGTTTTCAACAATTGGGATATTGTTGGAGCTCTTTTTGATGTATGGCAAAGGGGGAGAAGTTTAGGTTTAAGTGAGAAACCTATACACCTTTGCAAGAAATCCTAGCTCGAGGGGGAGCTTAGGTGAAGGGGGAGTGATTGTTTAGGCAAAGGGGGAGAAGTTTACCTTTACGGGAAATCCTAGCTCGAAGGAGAGTTTAGGTGAAGGGGGAGCCTAGGGATTTAGGTTTCATTATTTATGCATGAGTTGATTTGCATATTTATTTGCATATGTATTGCATTTATGTTTCTCTAACTTAAACAGGTTGCCAAACATCAAAAAGGGGGAGATTGTTGAAGCAATCTTGGTGCCCTAGGTTTTGATGTTTGGGCAAAGGTTTAAGTTAGGTTTATTGTTGTATTTGATATGCAGGCAAGACGTGAAGGATGGGGAGACATCCGAGGGACGCGAGGCTGATGAAGGAGGCTAGAAGGTTAGGTCTAGGTTGGTCAGGCAAGGACGAGTGCTGAGTGATTGTACTCAGGGCAAAATTCTATGTGTTTTAGGATTTACTGTAGCAATACTGTAGTGACACTGCAGCAACACTGTTGTGACACTGTAGCAGTCGACTGGTACATTGTAGCAGTCGACTGATAGTCGAACGTTGGGTAACGGTCGGCTTCAAGGACCAGTCGACTAGTGCATACACCAGTCGACTGGTAGCGGGAAAACAACTTACTATTTTCCTCTCGAGCTCTATTTAATGGAGCTCAGGGTGCTTGGGCATTGTTGACGAAATAGACTTGGTTAAAGCCTATTAGAGTCTCCCAAGTCTTCGTGTGATCGGTGTGCTTGTATTCAAGTGTTTGTGGCGAGGTTTCTCCACCGACAAGGAGCTTGAGCTAGCCGAAGGTTTTCCGAGGAGTCATCCACCGATGGATCGGGATCGTCCACCTTACGGACAGCCATGGAGTAGGAACTTTATCTTCGAACTATGTTAAATCAACGTGTTAGGTTTGCTTTCTCTTGTTAGTATTTGTTTTTGTATTTCCGCTGTGCACTGACATTATAGGAAGCGACCGATTTGGGTGAGACGCTATTCACCCCCCCTCTAGCGGACGTCAAGGTCCCAACAGAACGTACCGAGCCCGTCGACTTTCTCCCATATCGTCCTTCTCGGTAGCTATCTCTTTTGTTCAACTTTTTGTGCTCCTAACTTCCTACACATTCAGATACAGGGCATCAAATCACAACAAGATCTAACTTGACTTGTTTGATCACATCAAAACTACCACGGGGTACTTATAATTTCCTCCTTTTTTATGAAAGCAACCCAAGTTAAGTTAGGGTAAAATAAAAATTAATAAAAGTAAAAATGGCAAGTATATATTTTGTATTTAAAAAATATGCAAAAATAAAAAATGCACTCTCCTCTTAGACTTAACCTTTAACTCTCCCCCTTTGATCACATTAAAAATAGGGGTATACAAATGAGAATAACTTGAAATAAATTTAAAATAAAGTTTAAAGGATAAAAGTATAATAACTATTATTCAGAAAATCATGAAGTTTAAATTTCAAAAAATCTGAATTTTTATAATTTATAAACTAATTTGGGAAAAATAATTTGAAAAATATTTTTAATTATGAAAAAATTCTGAAAATTTTTATAGTGGTAAAACGACATAATCAAAGTTGTGAACAAAAATTTCATTAAATTATGGATATGATTTAAGCAATAATAATTTATCTTCTTAAAAAGTTAATTTTTTGAAAGTTTAAAAATAGTTTCCAAGCTCAAAGAATTGTGAAAAATTTTCAAAAAATGTAATAAAGCAGGTATTTTTATAAAAAAAACATTTTTCGAAAATTAAAGGAAAACTTGAATTTTTAATATTTAAAATAGGACTTTTATTGAAAAACTTATAGAAAAGTAATACAATGGTTAACAAATTTAAAAATTTTGTTAAAAATTTTTATTTGATCGATAACATAATAAGAGTTCATAAAAAAAATCAAGTTTACAAAAATTACTTTGACAATTATTTTTAAATAAAAAAAATAATTTTTGTTAAAAAATTATCAAAAATTCATCAGCAGTCAAAAAATTTCATAAAAGTTTTCTTAAATAAAGAAAATGTTAAGGTTTCAAAAAAAAATTCATAAAGATAACCCTACAAAATCATTTTAATTTAAAAAGTATTATTTTTGTTAAAAAAAATTAAGATAGTGCACAGAAAATTATGAAAATTTTTCTATAGTTAGAAAATGATTTCATTTTGCTTAGAAAAATTAGTATCTACTTAATTTCGAACAAAAATTAAACTAAAAATTGTTAGACAATTCTAGGCTAAAAAAATGAAATCAAATTAAAATTAAAGCATGGATGGTGATTTTTCAATTTAAGCATGATTTTGAAATTCAATATAGGTTCCTATCTACTGAATTAATTAGAAATTTTTTTAGAATATATTTTGGTAATAATTTTTGATTTAGTTTTGATGATATCGTAAGTACTAATTTAGTCCTCTAAATTTTGAATTTCAAGGAATATTCGAACATGAATAGTTATTTTTCAATTTGTCTATTTATGCTTTTAATTTTTCATTTTCAATTTTTAGTTTGTCAAAATCCTCTAACCGAAAAGATGTTGCTAAGGTCCCTTTTATTGGTATCCAAGATAATTTTGATGTGATCAAACAAGTTAAGTTAGGCTCTGTTGTGTTTAACCTTGTGTCTAAGTGTGCAGGAGCTTAGGAGCACAGGAAGTCGAGCAAAAGATGCAGCTAGCGAGAAAGATGACATGAAAGAGAGCCAACGAGCTCGGTGCGTTTGAGGGATGAGGTGCTGCGGAAGAGTAAGCGGGCGGACGAGAAGGAAGCGCGCGACATTTACGAGGGATGAGAAGCCGGAGCGGAAGACCCGGACTGAGACAAGCAGCACTGGAGCAAAGGGTTCAGACCGAAAAAAGTCAACACTATTGACTTTTAGGGTTCGGGCACCCAGAACCCATTTTTATTCATTTCGACGTGGATGTTAACCATTGCGTCAGGGATAGAATTCTATCCCACTCCAGGCGCCTGTAACGCTTCTAGTCGCCCCGACCAAGGCTATAAATATAGCCTTGGTCCAAAACCTAGAAAATAACAAGCAATTGTTGAAACAACACTTGTGCGCTTTCCTTTCTAGTTTAGCTTCTCATTTTCTGTGCTTACACTGCTGTAAAGAGGCTTCTCCGCCTGAAGGAGAATTTAGTGCTACTCTATTTTTGGATTAACAACCTCCCCAATTGTAACCAAGTAAATCCTCTGAGCCTTTGCTTTTTCAGTTTATTTAATTGTTTTATGCAAGTGTTCTTTTAAGTCCGAGAAGGGTTCATTTGTTTTTTGTGCAGGGCTATTCAACCCTCTTTTAGCCGGCCAACGGTCCTAACACCTTTAACTCGTTATTTTCTTTTAATAAATTTTTGTTATCTATTTCTAATTTATAGGAATTTTTTGATAAAATTTTAATAAATTTAAATAACTGGTAAGGAGGTAGAGACCGTACTTGACTTATACCTTGTCGATTTCTGATGCTCCCCCTGTAGAGCTACTTTTTTTTGACGTTGCTACCTCTTCATCAATGCTCATCTTCGATGAACTTGCTCCGTCATCTTCTTGGTGGCTTGCCATCAATGCAAGTCTGGCATAGGCAACGACGTCCAAATCTGATGACAATGTTTCGTCTCATGTTACTATTAAATTCTTGTGCTTCTTCTGGGTCACCCTTTTGTCTTTTTCTTTGTCCTTGTCCTTGTTCTTCAGTTTTGGGCAGTTATCTTTGACGTGGCCTTCTTCATTGCAGTGGTAGCATCTTACCTTTCTTTTCCTTTTTTTTACCCTGCATTTGATTAAACTTATTAGTTTTAATAAACTTTTTGAACTTTCTTACCATAAAAGTTGTTTCATCATCATCGATGGACATTTCGGATTTAGATTCGTCCATTTTTGCCATTAAGGTAATGTTGTGCTTGGACTCCTTCTTCAGATCTACACATCTAGTTTCATACACTTCAAGTGTAGAAAATAATTCTTTCAATGTGCTTACTTCTAGATCCTTAGAGATGTAATATGCATCTACTAAGGTTGACCATTCATGAGTCTTAGGAAAAGTGTTAAGTGCATACCTTAGTGAATCTCGGTTGGTTACCTTTTCTCCAAGATTCGTGAGATCAGTGATGAGTTCTTTGATTCTTAAGTCGAGGTGTGCGACAGTTTCGCCTTCTTCTAATCGGAGGTTGCTGATCAAGTTCCGGAGCAGGTCTCGTCTTACGAGTTTTGCCTTCAAGGTCCCTTCATGTAGTTCCAGGAATTTATTCCAGAGATCTTTGGCTAACTCGTAGGCTCTGATCTAGTTGACCTCTTGTGGTGGTAACACACTCAGCAGATAGAATTCTGTCTTGTCATTTGCCACGAAGTCAGTTTGCTCCTTTTTTGTCCAATGATGTTTTTCTTTGTCCTTTGGTGCTATAAAACCATACTTTATTATAATTAATAATTTGAAAGCAATTTTAAAAATACTTCCATATTCTTTTCCCAGTTCGCAAACTCTCCCTCGAACTTTGATGGGTTGATGCTTAGTCCGACCATCATCTTCTATGCTTCGATTGACGGTTAGTCCTTCTGAAGCAGTTGGGCTCTGATACCACTTGATGATCCCTTGCGGCCAGTAAAAGGGGTTGAATTGCCCTACACAATAAAAAACAAACACCTTTCTCGACTTTTCAAGCCAATTTAATAAAAAAAAAAAGAGGCACAGAGGTTTACTTGATTTGCAATTAGGGGATTGCTAATCCAAGACGTTGAAAACTAACTATAAATCTCTTTCAGGCGGATAAGTTTCTTATAGCAGTTAAAGCACTCAATTACAAAACTAAAGAGAAAAAGAATCGTTTACATGTGTTCTGTTTAGCTATTGGAATCGGGGTTGTATTTATAACCTTGATCAAGCGCCTGGAAGGGTTCCGGGAGCCTGGCATGGATAAAATTTTATCCATGTGGCAACAAATCGCGATAGTTGGCAAAGCGATAAGGTTTCTGGTCCAAGCGCCTAGACCAGGTCCAGGCGCTCGGACCGGGCTAAATCAGCCATCCGACAGGGCGTGAGCCCGGGGCACCCTGGAGACCCCCGGGGGGGGGGGGGGGGGGGCCCGGGCACCTAGACCAGTCTGCTAAGTCAACAGTTTAGCAAGTTAACAGCCTTGTTACTTAGAAATCTTTGACAAAAGTTTTCTCATACTTTACTTACAAATTTTTTGAAAAAGTCTATTCAAATGTTTTAAGCATTTGCCAAATCTCATAATCCATATGAGCAGCAATGGATAAGAGTATCCGGATAGACTTAAGCATGGCTACCGGTGAAAAGGTCTCCTCATAATCGATTCCCTCTTTTTGAGTGTACCCTTTTGCAACAAGCCTAACTTTGAAGGTTTCTACCTTCCCGTCTGTCCCTCTTTTCCTTTTGTAGATCCACTTACATCCAATGGCTTTTACACCATCAGGTGGTTCTACAAGCTCCCAGACTTTATTAGAGTACATTGACTCTATTTCAGAATTCATCGCCTTTTGCCAAGATGCTGCATCTGTATCTTGGAGTGCTTCGTCATATGACCTGGGATCAGGTTCATGTTTACCCGGGATCAAGTCCGAAGACTCTCCCAAAAACATGAATCTTTCAGGCTGCCTCACAACCCTCCCACTACGACGAGGCACTGTCTGTGGTTGTGTATCATGTGTGACACGTGTTGCAGTCTCTTGTGGTACTTCATCTTGTACTGTTGGTACTGAAGTAGACATGTCCTCTCTAAGTTCTTCTAAAATAACTTTACTACTGGGCTTGTGATCCATTATATAGTCTTCTTCTAAAAACTGGGCATTGGTGCTAACAATGACCTTCTGGTCTTTAGGACTATAAAATAAATCACCTTTCGTTCCTTTGGGATATCCTACAAACACGCGAACTTCTGTACGAGATTCTAATTTATTAGCATCTGGTTTCAGCACATGTGCTGGACTACCCCAAATCCGAATATGTCTTAGACTGGGTTTTCGCCCATTCCACAATTCTATGGGAGTAGAAGAAACTGATTTAGAAGGTACTAAGTTCAGAACGTATACTGCTGTTTCCAGAGCATATCCCCAAAACGAATTTGGTAATTATGAATAACTCATCATCGATCTAACCATCTCCATAAGAGTCCTATTCCTTCGTTCTGCTACACCATTCTGTTGGGGTGTTCCAGGTGCAGACAATTGGGATTGAATCCGACCTCGATAAGTAATTCCTAAACTCTCCTAAGAGGTATTCGCCACCACGATCAGATCGTAGTGTCTTGATACTTTTACCTAATCGTTTCTCCACATCAGCCTTGTATTCTTTGAACTTGTCAAAGCACTCGGACTTACGGCGCATTAGGTAAATGTATCCATATCTTGAATAATCGTCTATGAAAGAGACAAAATATTCAAAACCTCCTCTTGCCTGGACAGACATAGGACCACACAAATCAGAGTGAACCAACTCTAACACTTCTTTGGCTCTATACCCCTTGGCCTTGAACGGCCTCTTGGTCATTTTACCTTCTAAGCAAGATTCACAAGTTGGAAAATTTTCCAACTCTAATGAACTCAAAAGTCCATCGGCTATAAGCCTCTGAATCCTACTTAAATTAATATGACCAAGTCTTAGATGCCAAAGATATGCTTGGTTTATTTCTGAAGGTTCTTTTCTCTTATTAGAATTAGAAGATGAGTTATAAATTTCCATGTTTTGCTTTGTGGAAGAAATTGGATTTAAAATGTACAAATTGCCAACTAATGCACCAGAACAGATAATCACTTTATTTCTTTTAATAACTACATCGTTACTGAAAGAAATTGAATATCCATCTATAAACAGTTTAGAAACTGAAATTAAATTCTTTCTAAAACTGGGTACATAAAGACAATTTCTTAAAACCAAATTTCTATTTCTACTAAAAGACAAGTAGACGTCTACCACTGCCACAGCTGCCACCTTACTAGCATTGCCCATGTCGACGGTAATCTCCCCTTCAGATAGTCGTCGGGTTTTCTGGAACCCCTGCAAGGAATTGCAGACATGATCAATGGCTCCGTATCTACACACCAGGTTTTGGTAGATAACACCGCTAAACATGTTTCAACAACGAGCATGAGATATACCTTTGTTTTGGTTCCTACGAGAACAGTCCGCCTTCCTGCCTGCTTGCGGATGAAGCACTTGCCCTTGGCTTCTTCACTCTAGCTTTAAATCCGTACTCTGAGATTTATTCACTTTCTTTCTTGAGCCACTTGTTTCTTCTTCTTCTTTCCTTCGGTTTAGAAGTAGAACCATTTTCAAAAAGTGAATTTGAGAATTGTGACGAAATAATCCTTCAGCTGCATCAGTAGTTTCCCTAATGAATAAATCCTTTTATTCATATTATAGTTCGGTGAACTGCTCAAAACTTCTAGGTAGCGTTTGGAGGATCATATCGATCTGGGTTTCCCATCAATTTCTCCTCCAAAGATCTGTATCTCGTTCGGATAAGCCATCATCTTTAGGATATGATCCCTTACAGAGTACCCTCTTGCATGGTGGTGTCATTATCTTTCTCATAGCTTCTTGTCTAGAAGCCCTATCACGATGACCAAAGAGCTCCTTGAGATTGTTCATAATATCATAAGACATGGTTAAATCTTGATGTTGCAATACATTTGACATTGAAGCCAAATGTAACACCGCGCCATCTCATCCGCCTTTACCCATCTCTTATGATATTCAATCTCCTCTTGGGTAGATTCACGATGGGTGCATCGGGACAAGGTTCAATCAGACAAATTTATAGCTTGTAAGAACAATGTCGGTTCCTTTTCCAATCTATGTAATTAGGTCCGAAGTCTATTTTGTTGAAGTATGATGGACGATGGGTTGAAAGTCATCCTAAGAATCACAAATAACTTTTGGTCAGAACTCTAAATTTAGAATAATATTGATTCCTCAAACAATACTATTTTAAATTAACAAACACCTCATCACACCGTGAATTTTGTATGCCACGTTAGTGTGGACGTATACAAATTCAACATTTGTAAAAGGAGGGTTTTAACCCATTAATTTTATTATCTTGTCAACCTAACTTTTTGACAAATAAAATTAATAGTTGGTATTATTTGGTCACACAAATAATAATAGTGACTCCGTTGGGGAGGATACTATTAGATGTGTCTAAGTGTATACCATTACTTGACACTAAGTCCATTAATAAGATTATGCCCCTTCCGTTGGGGAAGATCACACGCTCTTAATTAATTTTCTATAGTCATCCAAAAATGGAAGTATGTTCTAGTGATCCACAAACAAGCTCATCCGTTATGGAGGAAGGCACTCAGAGCCAACGCGCAAGCTTGTTTGCATCACTTACAAACCAGTAATGGAGACCATGGGATTTATTTAAAAATCCCTCTCCCACTTAGTTATTTATAAATGAGGAATTTTAACTATGCTAGCCTACTAAACTTGTAAACTAACATGCACACACAGCACAATATAAAAGCAATAAATAGAAATTTTAATTTTCAACTATTATGGCTTTTATCTCTTAATTGTCCTCCGTGTGTTGTCATCCCAAGCTGCTGCCATATTTGGCCACCGCCTCCGGGTCTAGCTGTCGCATCCATCTTGCTCCTAGTTCCGCTGCGCCTCTGGTCCTTAGAAGGTTCCACGCTTTGCAAGATTCGATCCGTGACATAAATAGAATTTTACATTTTGATCCTATATTCCATAAAAGGAATGTACATGTATCTAGATCAAAAATAAAATCCTAATAAAACTAAATACAGCTTCTGCTGTATTTTAATACAATCATGCACACACATATAAATTGCCCTTGACATGTCCAAGGGTCCAATCACACACATAATTAACTAAAAGCCATAATAGTTGGATCCTGCGTCCATAGAGTTAGCACATCCTACTATTAACCTGCCTAAATTATGTATGACATGTGCATAATTAAACTAATACCAAATACCAAAAGGCAAAACCCTAGCTCTGATACCAATTGTTGGTTGCTACTCGGAAAACCTAGAGGTTCCACTGTACAAAAATTTTGTACAAAGGTCTGAACCTTTTCCTAGCTACCATGTGTTCTTTTAAATTAAATTTTGGATCGCCTGCGGAACTTAACACGTTTGATCCAAAACTTAATCTATTTGTTCTTTTAGGTTTTGACTTGGATCTCCTGCGGAACTTAACACGTTCGACCCAAGTCTCCTTAAGTTATTAATTCCATTAAATATTAATTTCCATAATTGGTTCCCAGTACTGACGTGGCGAGGCACATGACCTTCTTGGATATGGGAGCAACCACCACCGACTAGACAAAACCTTTAATAGAAAGCTAATATTTAATTTCCTAAAATAACTTTAGGTTAACCAAAGAGAACAATCAAATCACAAGGAAAAGAAAGAAAACAAAAGAACACAACATCGAAAAATATATTCGAAATACTAGAACGTAAGCCTCTTGTATTTGGTATTATTTCCATAAATAACTAGTATGATGCGGAAAGAAAAATTACTAGATATACCTTGTAGAAAAACCTCTTGATCTTCTACCGTATTCCTCTTCTAACCTCGGACGTTGTGTGGGCAACGATCTACCGAGATGAGAAACCACCAACCACCTTCTTCTCCTCCAAGCAAGGTTCGGCCACAAAGGAAGAACTTCACCAAAGAAGAAAACCAAAATACTAACCAAGCTCCAAGAGATGCTAGCTTTCTCTCCTTCTTCTTCTTCTTCTCCAAGTAGTATCCAGCCACCACAAGAGCTCCAAGGAAGGGAGAGAGGTTCGGCCACCACAAGAGGAAGAGAAGGAGAGGATGGCCGGCCACACCTAGGAACAAAAGAGGGAGAGAAAATAATAGAGGTTGTATCTCATGAAGGCACCCTCACCCCTTCTTTTATATTCCTTGGCCTAGGCAAATTAGGAAATTTAATTACAATAAAATTTCCTCAATTTCCTTGACATGATTTAATTTATAAAAATAAAATAAATTTTCCAAATCAATCTTCAATGGCCGGCCACATCATTGGAGAACAAATTGGACAAGTTTTAATCAATAATTAAAACTTCCTAATTTGTTTCCGGAAATTTTAAAAAATAAAATTTCTCTTTAAAATCTCTTCATGGTTAATAAAAGGAAATTTCTATAATTTTAATTTTATCAACATGTGAATAATTTTTAAAGAGAAAATAAAACATCTCTCCAATCTACAAATAAGGAAAGAGATCTAATCTCTTTCTTTAATCTTTTGTAGATCTTTTACAAGAGAGATATTTTAATTTTAATTCTCTTTAATAAATTATTTCTTCCACATAATAAAAATTAAAATTAAAATCCCTTTTAAATCTAATTTGGCCGGCCCCCACTAGCTTGGGTTCAAGCTAGGGCCGGCCACCAAATATTATACCTAAGCCGGCCCCAAGCTAGCTTGGCCGACCCCTTATTGGTGGGTATAGAAGGTGGGTATAGGTGGGTATATAACTCTACAAATAAGAGGCTACGATAGGGACCGAGAGGAGGAATTGGTTTTGGTCTCCCGATAAAATTAAGCATCCCGTGTTCGCCCCGAACACACAACTTAATTTTATCAATGATAATTCATTCCACTAGAGAACTATCATTGAACTACCGCACCAATCCCAAATTACATTTTTGGGCTCCTTCTTATTATGAGTGTGTTAGTCTCCCTGTGTTTAAGATATCGAATGTCCACTAATTAAGTGAGTTACTGACAACTCATTTAATTAATATCTAAGTCCAAGAGTAGTACCACTCAACCTTATTGTCATGTCGGACTAAGTCCACTTGCTGAGGGTTTAACATGACAATCTTTATGAGCTCCTCTTGAGGACATTATCAACCTAGTATCTCTAGGACACAGTTTCCTTCTATAATCAACAACACACACTATAAGTGATACCATTTCCCAACTTATCGGGTTTATTGATTCAACGAACTAAATCTCACCCATTGATAAATTAAAGAAATAAATATCAAATATATGTGATTGTTATTATATTAGGATTAAGAGCACACACTTCCATAATAACTGAGGTCTTTGTTCCTTTATAAAGTCAGTATAAAAGAAACGACCTCAAATGGTCCTACTCAATACACTCTGAGTGTACTAGTGTAATTATATAGTCAAGATAAACTAATACCTAATTACACTACGACCTTCTAATGGTTTGTTCCTTTTCCATTTTGGTCGTGAGCTACTGTTTATAATTTATAAGGTACTGATAACATCATCTTCTGTATGTGACACCACATACTATGTTATCTACAATATAAATTAAATGAACAACTACAAACAAATGTAGACAATTAGACCAAATGTGATTCTTTATTCATAATAAATGTTTACAAAGCTTAGGCTTTCAGTATACACTCCAACACCCCGGGGGGGTCCGAGCGCCTAGACCAGTCTGCTAAGTCAACAGTTTAGCAAGTTAACAGCCTTGTTACTTAGAAATCTTTGACAAAAGTTTTCTCATACTTTACTTACAAATTTTTTGAAAAAGTCAATTCAAATGTTTTCAATTTCCCCTAGAATTTGACTTGGAACTTTTTGTTCAAACCTCTCCCTAAGTCTGAGATATACAAAGCATTTACTTTCAGTTATTTTCTACATTACTGTCTGACATTATTTGTATGCTTGTACTTCCTTTACCCTAGTTTTTGGTTTATAAATGTCAAAAGGAGAGGGTAAGGTTTAATGTAGAAAAATAACAAATAAATTTGATCACATAAAATAAATACAAAACAAACTAAGATCATTTGTTTGCTTTTTTACATATTGTCTCAATATTATTTTTTTTCTAACTTTAACCCAGGTTGTCATTGTATCAAAAAGGAAGAGATTGTTAGTACAATTTGCACTAATAATCTAACTCAGGTTTTGATGAATGACAGAGGGTTTAAAGTTAGAGTGTTTTTAATTTAATTGCTTTACTAAGTGTGCAGGAGTTGAATGGTCTGAAAGACTTGACACCAGGCTGAAATCCAGCTAGGTCTGCAGGACCTGATAGTTGGTGGGAAGTCCAGATAGGTTTGCGGGGACTGATATCTAGCGGGAAGTCTGGTTGGGTCCACGGGGTTTGACAACCGGTCGAAATCTAATTAGGTCTGCGGACCTAGCAATTGGTAGGAAGACTAGTGGATCAAAGGCAAGTCAAGCGACTGCAAGTAATAAGTGAAGGTAAGTAACTGGAGGAGAGATCAGTGAGGGCGCGTTCCCCATTGAGAGAACTGTAGGCGTTAGTCTAGCTTATGTTCATTTGGGAAATATAAGATGAAACCTTAACTAGATTTTGGTCTCGAGAAGACTTACTACTCTTATTTTATTGTGTTATGATAATTCTGCTTTGCAGGGTAAATATATTTTATATTGCCTAGACTAACCCTTTTTGCAGAGAAGAAACTACAAAAGAAAAGGGGAGTCCGGGCGCCTAGAAGGGATCCGGGCGCTTGGACCAGCTTGCTTGGGCTGGTGCCGCTGGCACCCGGGCAGTCCGAGCGCCCGGAGTTAGTCCAAGTGCTCGGACTGAAAGACTCATCTAGAAGCTGAGGTGGAGCACGTTGACTGGCCGAACCACGTGGCCCAGGGGCCCAGAGGGGTTCCAAGCGCCCGAAATGACCCTATGTAAGGGCCTTCGATCAGGAGCTTAAAAAACATCAATTGTTACGACTTTCATTCTTGCGCAATGCTCTGAAAAAGCTCCTACGACGCTGTGAAGCTCTTCCGACAACCGACGATCAAGGCTTTCTTATTTTCTTTATTGTCGGTAACATTGCTTTTAGTTCTTATATTTATGTAATCATTCAAACTATTTATGGATTGCCCAACGAAAGTACTAGACGAGTGCGGGCCTTGGAGTAGAAGTCGTCGAAGGCTCCAAACCAAATAAAACTATTTGTGTTAGTGCTTGGTTTCTCTGTTTCTTTTCCTCCTTTATTCTTCCGCCGCGTACATGTTTTTAGTCACAATTTTGAAGAACGTTATTCACTCCCCCCTCTAGCGTCTTTCTGATCCAACAGTCTTTTCCTAGGATGCTTTGAAAAATGTGCATATGCTGTGTGATGCATGCACATACACTACAGTGACATTATAAAAAGAGGTGTCCATCCATAGACGAAGGTATACGATATTTCACTAATCTGCTCGCTCTAGGTACTATGTCTTCTCCATTAAATCGAGAACTGACTTGAACATCGGAGGGATAACACCGAAAACCCCTTCCTTGGCCGGGCACTAACGCTCTTGGTTTTCGTAAGACCGCGCGGAGTCTTCCTCTAGTCAACCACAGAGCCACGTACCCAACTAGCCGCCTCCTCTGATTTCGGACAAAATTACTCTATTTACATGGGAGAATAGATTAAAAAAAAGCAATTAAGAAAAAATTTCAAATATTTATTTGGTATGAAAGGATGGAATATTTATCCTTCGTTTGTTTATTATAGCATCTCCAATGGGGATATTTGGAGGGGATATTTCTCCAAATATCCCCCTCTCAAATATCTCCCATTGGAGGGGATATCTGTTAAGTGATTAGAAATCACTGGACATAAGTTTGTACCCGGTGATTTCTCTTTTGTGGGACTCACCAAAAGGTGATCTACCATATTTTTTATTTTATTTATTTTTTAAAAAATTTAATAATATTTTTGGACGTTTTAGAAAAAAAATAAAAAAAAAACTAAAATTGAAAGTTAATCAACATTCGTTTTTTTTAACATTGAGTAACATTATTGATCCGGTGATAAGGACGGGGGATCCTCGTTGGCGGAAGGTCAACAGCACGTGGGGGTCAAAGGTCAAGAGATTCAACCCTGAGACCCGACCAACCGGACGAAATAGGCCGACCGACCGGACGAAGCAGGCTGACCGGCCATGAATCCCCCGAGCCGAATGAAAGACAACCCGACTAGGGGTCGGGTTTCTGATGTTCAAGGTAAAAAGGTTTCATGGCCGAGCGGGCTATCAGTTTGGCCGAGCACAAGGCAACAAAGGCAGAAGCAATCACATACGACCGGGAGTCCTCCCGGTCGGCCCGATACTTACAACCGGGACATAAGGGATATGCCTGTCGAGCGGCCGAACCGCTTGGCCCTGGAACAGACAGGAGGCGCAAGAGGACAAAGGAGACAGGGGATAACATCATCCTCGAGATGTCTGCCGCCGACAAGCAGCAGAGTTGGCGGCCGAGCCGTACACAAGATCGTACGGCGGAAGCGTCCACCGTCACATCCGGGATATGCTCGGACGATTGCGGAATGATGTCAGAGGTGCTTTTCTGACATGGGCTCGTTAAGGTATGTTTGGGGAAGCATGCACGCATCGAGAAGCGTGCATGCGCCTCCCCGAGGTCCTATATAAGGCCCCCCCCCCCCCCCGACGTCGACGAAGGTTCGCCAGAGATTTACACCACCAGTCGGAGACAGCGGAGCGTGCCACGTCCCCAGCGTCCGTCGACTCAGCGCTCGGACAGGATCAATTATAATTTTATATATATATATATATATATATATATATATATATATATATATATATATATATATATATATATAAATTCTGATCATTATTTTAGGAATTTGTTCAACTCTCTAAATATCGATTAAAATTCTATTGAAAAAAGTTCTCGAGTTCGTCCTAATTTCCTCAATCCTCAATTTCCATTTCCCATTTAACATCCACCAAATTTCCAACTTTTTCCATACCCACCACCATATTACCATAATTTTTGAAGTTATCCAAATTCTTTGAGTGACGACTCTCGAGTTCCGTTTTATACCTATCTTCTAGAATATTGGCAGAGTAGTCAATATTTCATGCAAGGCTCATCTCATGGAATTAATCCGCTTCAATCACTGGAGATTCAATTAAATAAATCGAGAAGAATTAGTGTTGATGCAATTGACAATAATAAAGGTATAGAAATACCTTATGCAATCCCTAATTCACAATTTCCTCCATTCTCATTTGAAATATGATCCGACGATATTATTCTTAATCAAGCACCAGAGATGGACAACAAATCGAATGAAGATCTTAGCTAGCAAACAGTATGGACCGTAGCAGATGATAAGCTCCTTGCAGCGGCATACATAATTATGAGTGAAGATTCAGTAGTTGGTAATGCCTAGGAGAATGAGTCTTTTTGGAAACGAGTGGTGACAAACTACAATACCAATCGAGATAAGGAGGTTAAAATGAGAACTACGAAGAAAACAAAATCATATTGGGCTTCGTTGAAAAAGATCATGAATAGAGATAACAGAATCTAAAATAAATGGTATAATGATCAACCAAGCAGATAGAGTGACGAGGATTTGATGGTGCGAGCTCATGAAGAATACAAGAGTACTTTTAAAACTACTTTCCAATATGAACATGTGTGGAGGATCATGAAAGATAGTCAGATGTATACTCTTTAATGCTCAGAGCAACAAACTACAAAGAAAGTAAGAACATAATAATCATCAGGTGCACATACTGACTCTTCTATTCCTAACACAACTATTGATCTAGATGATAGAGAAGTACAATCTCGTCCAATGGAACAGAAGGCAGCAAAGAGGAAAGGGTAAAGAAAGAGTAGGCCTAATTGATGAATTGAATTAGAGGGTGCAATTGTCAATGACACATTTGGAAAAGTATAATAACAATAAGAAAGTGGATCAACTCATCCAAGCACATCAACTCCTCGTAATGAATATACGAGGCATGATAGATGAAAAACTTCAAAATCATCTAGCGATATGTGAGCAGCTGGAAAAAAAAATTGAACATGTAGTTAATTTTTATAGTTTATTTTATCCATTCCTTGTTTATTTTATTAATTGTAGTTTATAATTTCTATGATTTATTATTATGTGTTTTATTAATTTAATATGGTTTGTACCTTGTATTTCAATTTCAAATTTATAAAATATTTGTATTAATATGAAGTAGTATTTTTCTTAAATTTAATTTTTTTCTTAAAATTAAATATAAGTTAATAAAGAATTAGGGATATTTGAAAAATATGGAACCGCCACATCAATGCCCTCCTAAAATCGGTCCCAAGAATTAGGGATATTTGAGAATGGATATTTGATGGATGTGACATATTAATATTTGATTGATGAGATATTTGATGGATGAGACCTATAAATATTTGATTGGTGAGATATTTGATAAATGAGACCTATAAATATTTAATTAATGTTTGATAGATGAGATCTATAAATATTTAAATAGTAAAATATTTGAAAAGTAATGTAAAAATGAATACTTTAAATATTTGAAAGAAATACTCCTAACTGCTACAATGCTCATATTGTGGTAAAAAAGTGAATATGTTCATCCTTAGCGTTCCGTCAATTCGTCTCAGAATTAATACGAAAAAGATAAATCATAAACTATTATAAATTTTTAGAATAGTGATTAATATATAAGGAAACGAAGCTCATATAAAATAATAATAATAGATGAATAACTTTAAAATCGTTGATAATTATCCCTCCAAACCTAGCTAAAATGAAATCTATGAATCACGAGCCACCGGCTGTTCTCTCCCGCCAGTGTGCCACCGTCTCCATTTTACTCCTCTTCCTTGTCTCCATCGTCTCCTTACTATTTTCCCTCTCGCGTCACGTGGTTTGAGTCTCGTCGAGCGGCTTCGAGGCGACCTAGAGAGTGGCTACAGCACGAGGGATGCGGAGCAGGAGACCAGAACCAGGGGTATGCCAGTTCGGAAATCCGGGGCCAGAGGGGAGCGCGAGCCCGAGGGGAGCGTGGACAGAAGGCCAGGTCAGCCTCGAGGTGGGCAAGCTCCGGCTCGGAGAGTCCCGGGCGGAGTGGGACGAATGCAACGAGAAGGTGGGAGAGGACGTTCTCGGCAAGGGGATGGAGCGAGAAGACATTGTTGGTTGTGGCGGAAGCTGTGTGGGTAGTGGCGGCACGGGCAGAGAGGCAGCGAAGGCCAGCGGCGTGAGTTTCTCTCTTTCTTTCCATTTTCCCTCGTCCTTTTCTCTCTTCCTTCGATTTTTTTTTCCGTATAAAATCCTTTCTTTTCTGTATTAACATAAATAACAACAGTGCGTTAATCTTCTGTGATAAATAAATTGTCTTCCCTAAGAGGCTGCTTTCATATAAATACACGCTTAACCAAAGCCGTTTGCAGCTGTTATCCAGCTCCATCGCTGCCATCCCAGGCCTGATGCCCACCTCCCAAGCCAACTTAGCTAGCAGACGAATACAAACAAAGCTAAAAGGAGAATCAATTCTACGCTTCCTTGGACTGCAATCTACGGTCACTTTTCCTCACATGGTGGGGTTCAGTTCTCTTCCCTTTCTTTTATCTTCTCAATTAGTTAAATCGATGTCTTAAAACACAAATTCCAGAGTATCAAAAGTCCCAACAAAAATATTAAGAAGAACAAAAGTGGCTTTTGCCATTGTTGCTTTCAAAAGCAAAGCATCATCTTCTGCCGCACTGTCGGATTCTTCTGCTTCTTCTTCTTCCCTTTCTTTTTCTTCTTCTCTTGTTCATTGGGGCGATAATGGCCAAGGAGATGCACAAGGATGAGAAAGATTTTTCGGTTGCTGTTACTTGGAAATGTGCTGATGTGAAGCTCCTCCTCGTCTCCCTCTTCTCCCTTTGCTCCCTCATCACCTTGTTTCAGCTCTTCCCTTCGACTTCTAGCTTTCTCTCGTGTTTTTCTACGGTCGATTCACGTCCACTGCAGTTTGCTGCTCTCTCCCCTCCTCCGCCTCCTCCTCCTCCTCCTCGAAGTGTTCATCCTCTGAAAGCAGAGCAGCTCACGAATGACTCCGTTGTGAAGAGATCTTTCAACCCCGTCGGCTCCGCAGCGTACCTCTTCATCCAGATGGGAGCCTACCGAGGCGGCGCCAACAACTTCGTCGTCATCGGGCTCGCCTCCAAGCCGCTCCACGTCTTCGCCAAGCCACAATTCGAGTGCGAGTGGATCGCTCACGGCGGCGGCGGAGGCGAATCAGCCTCCATCTTCGCTTCCGGTTACAAGATCCTCCCCGACTGGGGCTACGGCCGGGTCTACACCGTCGTCGTCGTCAACTGCACCTTCCCGACCGCCGTCGGCCTCGACGGCTCCGGCGGCCGCCTCGTCATCCACGCGACCACGGGCGGCGGCGGGGACCGCGAGGTCACCACCGCCGAGCGGTTCGTGGCAGTGGAAGAGGCGCCGGGGAGCGTCGACGCGTCCTCCTTCTCGGCGCCGCCCAAGTACCAGTATCTCTACTGCGGCTCTTCCCTCTACGGCAACCTCAGCCCGCAGCGCGTCAGGGAATGGCTGGCCTACCACGCGCGGTTCTTCGGCGTGGGCAAGTCTCACTTCGTCATCCACGACGCCGGCGGCGTCCACCCGGAGGTGATAGCGGTGCTGCGGCCATGGATGGAGAAGGGGATGGTGACGCTGCAGGACATCAGGGAACAGGAAAGGTTCGACGGCTACTACCACAACCAATTCCTGGTGGTGAACGATTGCCTTCACAGGTACAAGTTCATGGCCAAGTGGATCTTCTTCTTCGACATCGACGAGTTCCTCTATCTTCCTCCCAAAACGAGTATCGACTCGGTGCTCGCATCCCTCGCCGGCTACTCCCAGTTCACCATAGAGCAGATGCCCATGTCCAGCAAGCTCTGCCAATCCAGCGACTACGGCAAAACTCCAAGGTACCATTTTTTTCTACTTCGATTGGTCGTCGTAATCGTTTGCGAAATCTTCCACCGATTCCAGTTCTCGGCGGTGAGGCGCAGGATGTGGGGGATGGAGAAGTTGGTGTACAGGAACGCGAAGAGGGGCGTGAGGCGAGATCGGAAGTACGCGATCCAGCCGCGGAGCGCGTACGCCACGGGGGTGCACATGTCGCAGAACGTCGCCGGGAGGAGCACGCACCAAACGGAAGCGCGGATCAGGTACTTCCACTACCACGGCACCATCGCCGACCGCCGGGAGCCCTGCCGGGAGTTCGTCAACGCCACCGCCGTCACCACCCACGACGGCACGCAGTACGTGCTCGACGACACCCTCCGACGCGTCGCAGGCGCCGTGAAGAGGTTCGAGCAGAAGACGATCGGGCCCAGGCTGTCCCGCACGAGGCAGTGACCTTCCCCGTTCCACCATTGCCTGATTCTTTCCTCACCGCCACACACAAACTTCTTCCAGCGCAGGCCATCGGACCAGGATCTCGGCAGATTTCTGCAGCAAAAGACAGCATGAACTTTCCAAAAAAAACAAAAAAAAAAGTGATTTTTTTTCTCTCCATCGATTAGAATGCTAAATGATTGTCCATCCAATTTCTTCACGGATTTTACAATTGGGAGATTGCAGTACTGGATCTCCGTATGTCTCTTTACCCACGTACATAATTGAAGAGCAGTGATTTGTCGCTTCTATGTATGGGCGTTCGGAAGATAAAACGAAGAAAGGCGACCAAACCACATGAACGGGGACGGCCTCTTGCAACGACACTTGGGAACTCGTAAATGAATTTGATCTTTGATTGAATAAAGATCCTTTATGCTCATTCAATTGTAATACAATACATAAAAAATTAATAATTTAAATACAGTTAATCTTAATTTGTCTACGCTTTGCATTGAAAGTATCATTTTATTTTTTAGAAGTCTATTTCATTGATGGCTTCCGGTGTGGATTAGACCTCGGTTTAGATACAACGATATGATGGTATAGAATCAACGATTTAACAGTTTTTAAGGATTGATTTTTAATCTTAACTATCTAACATCGTTATGATTCGAAATTATCAGTTCATGATTCTTGCATTATTATATTAAAAAAATTAAAATTGTAAGTTCATAAAAAAAAAAATTACACAAATAAGTTGTCTACCATACCTTTAAGGTATAGAAAAATCAAAACTGACATAATTCTCATATTTTTTTAACCTTTACTTTATAAGATGGCTTTATTAATGAGTGATTAGCTAGATTTTTTTTTTATTGTTAATGAAAATAATGAAATGAACTCCTTATTGATAAAATTATTAATAAATTTTAAAAAATAATGGATACTAAACTATAGATAAATAGATGTCAAATATTTTTAACAGTTAAAAAAAAATTACATTCCTCTTATTTTGCTAAGTAATGATTCATTCTCATGTTTGGGGGATTGAATCTATGAGATCTATCACCAATTCCCCAAATTAAGCATCAATTTTTCATTCCTATCTCGTTCTACACTCCTATATCATTCAACCAAACACCCCTTAATTATAGTTAATTATTACTCTAGTAAAAAAAATTATTTACTTACTCAAAAATTATAATTAATTATTAAATAATTAACTAATACATATAAAATATTATTTTGATTTAGTCTAATTGAATAGATACTTCACCTTCTTAAAGAAGGCTGGGGTTTAATCCCCCACCACTATAATTCTTTTTAATTTATTAAAAATATTTATCTATAAATAAATTTTTAAAAAAACAGTTGAACATGGTTAATTGAAGCATTGAACGGTAATTGGCTGGGGTCGGACTGGTTACGATTCAGGTCCGGGCAATCAGATCAATGGATAGTCTATTCGATAATTCAGTTACGGATCAGAGCCAAGTCTGATTCAGATCCGGTCCGGGGCAGGTCTAAGTCCGGCAGCTCCATATCCGTTTGCACTGCTGCATGGCATCTTCTGGTCATGAGCTTCTTGTGCTGTTGTGCATTAACATTTCGTCTGCTGACTTTAGTGCGCACGCTTCATTCCTTGAATGCATTTAAACCAGTTCAGTTCACCTTCCGCTCTGTGCTGATTCGGGGGGTCTGTTGCAAGCCATCGTAGCAAAACTGGTGTGAGCAAAGCTTCCTAGCTAGAGTCTCCATCTGGATTGGCCATGAGCTTCTTTACATTGTTTTACCGTAGTGATTATTCTTTTGTTAGTGCGTTTATGTTTGTCAATTGGTTCACTTTATAGAGTTTAACTAACTTGTTCACCATTAAATAGGTAATAAAAAATTGGTTTGTTGACCCTGTTCACCATTTAATTAGATGGTTAAAAATCAGTTTGTTCTTGCTTTGATGATATATTCATAGTATTTGAATTTAAAAACTGGAATTAATATGGTTCCACTCTCTTAAGTTGTCATTCAGTAGGTAAATAGACTTTGACTCTCATAAGAAGTAGGTGTGCTAAGTTTAGTTGTTGATGATTTATCATCTAACAGTAACACGACACTTCCATCGTATGTGGACGATATAACGATATAACATCACATCTAACTTTTGTTGAAGATTTTAAGAGAGAATCTCTCAAAAAGATAAAATAACCTATAGTTGTGTCATGGCATCTAGCATAGGCATATCATTAAAATCTTTTGACTAGCTTTACAGTCTTCCTAATAGAAAAGTCTCATGATTGGTGTAAAGCAAACATAACAAATGATAACATGGGTTAAAAAAAATTAACCATTGATATTGCATGGAATATATCTATATATAAAGTGAGATTAGAGATTTGAGATCCTACATTTAGTTGAGAGGGTGTATCAGTCAATTTATCATTTGTAAGACCAGACCAAACAATTAAGGTAGTGGACTGGTTGAAGCCTTCCACAAAAGAGCAACATGTCTTGATCATGGTAGTTTCTATCTTAGATGGTGTAAACTAAGGAGTGTAACAGAGATGACTGACTTAATTCGATAGCCAATCAATGTAGTTCTAATTACTCTTTCATCTAGAAAGTCTTTTAGAATGCTCTCACAGAATACACTCATTAGAGCCTCTTATTTGTTTCCTATATCATGCAGAATGAGAAGGTGCAGGGCATGAGAATTCCAGGTTCATCTCTCTTTTCCAACAATAACAAATGCAGTGAAAAAGAGAGAGAGAGAGAGAAGAAATTCAACAACCTGCAAGTCCGATGGAGTTTCACAAAACAAGCAAACTGCATTCCGTCAAAGATTAATAATGTTACAGGAGTTCTGCTATACCGATTTCGGGAGGATCTTAGCTAGTTAAATTTCACTACGATGCAAGAAATATCATCTCTGCTCTTCCTTGCAACGGCCTCCTCAGTCAGACTTCTAGCAGCTGTTTGAGGATCCTTTATGTCTTTCATGAAATCAACTGCTTCTTGGTTGGACATCACCTGATCAGATGCACAAAAACAGATTTTTTTTTCATGATTTTCTAGCAGGCTATTTAGGCCTTGTGTGTCCTCAAAAGATAACAAAAGAATAGTGCATATTACGATCGAGTGTATCAGCAAACGATCTGAAAAGTAGATTTGTTTGTGACTAGTTTCAGAATTTTCAATTGGGGGTGAAATCATTGTATATATTGTTTCTTGCCTAGTTACATGACTTTACCTTCCATAGTCCATCACTTGCAAGGATTAGAAACTCTGCATCTTCGTCGATGATTTCATCAGCCACGTCAGGCTCCGAAGTGAGATGTGCCTTCAAGCTCCTATCTCCAAATGCCCGTGCTACAGCCAGCCGTCCATCCACCCGTGGTACATCTCCTGATAAAAACAAAAATTGATGTTTCAATCTAAATGCTGAAATCTTGTTGGCAACCCTAATTTCAAAATTAACAAACTGTGCAAATTATGTGCATGTCATTCATTCATTTCAAATTTTCAATGATCAATAATAATTTCCATTTAAATTTACAAATGCTAAAAGGATGGCCTCACAGAAGACATTGAAAATAAAATGTATTATCTCTTTCATGTAGAATCATAAATTCATTAAATATCTTTGCTCCAATAAATTCATTAATTTTAGCATGTTTTCAATACAGGATGAAATTTTTTTCTGGAGACCAACTCTATTAGCAAGCTTTCAATATTAGGTATGATAATTTGCGTTGTATCATATTAATCAGGTCATAAATGAGTTCTCTCGTTCATGTTAATATAAAAAATAAAACAACTATAATTAATTATATGCCTTTTAAAAATGATTTTATAGAGTTGAAGATTAATTAATTAAATTCTCTAAAGTATAAAGTTAAGACATAAAAGTTATCAAAGATCTTTAAAGTTAATGATTGTAAATAAGGCAATTGGTGCCATCAATCTATATATTTAGGTTATGTCGTGTCATTTTTTGAATTCTATCTCTGTTAATTGAATTCTGGGTTGCCAGCTCTACTCTATATGGTTAACAGGCAATGTGTTATATAGTAACAAGTTAATTTGGGGTCTTGCAACAAGAAGTGTATTTGGTTCCATAAAATTTTGCATTAATCAAAATTACGCCATGCAAAAAGAGAGAGAGAGAGAGGAGAGAGTAAATTCATGTTTCCTTGTCTATTTGTACAGTTTAAGAGCTTAAACCATGCAAACAAGCAACAAAAAAAGTGGCAGTCTATCCAAAGCCCAGTATAAAGCTTCATGGTACCCTATCCCTCTTATACAAACTCAAGTTTTGACAACCAATTCCCTTGCTTAGATATTTCTGTCTTCTGACATCAAATGTCTACCGAAAATTCAGTATTTTCTATCTCGTTATATCAAATACATGTTTCTCTTTCCAAAGATGAACATAAATTTTCGTATAACTAGTCTTTGTGTTCTTCAGAGTTCATGAGAATTGCAAATTCAGAAACTTAAGCTAACAAAACCAAATCTAATAGATTACCTGGAAAACTTGTCACAAAACCACCCTTTTCCTCGATCAAATGTCGCTCCCTGCTTGGTTCATGATCAATGGAAAGTTGGATAGCAACACCGTTCTTGGAAATAACTGCTCGTGAGTCTCCAATATTGGCTACCACAAGGCTCACACCATCAATTAGTATAGCCGTAACTGCTGTAGAACCGCCTCTACCCAATTCAGCTTGTTTTTCCAGTATTTTCGTGTCTGTTCTCTCATATGCTTTCTTGATTGCACTTTCTATATCAGTCCAAAAATCCGGCTGCAAGCAAATGGACATGATTGGATTTCCTTGCAACAAAATGGGGTGTAAAAAAGAGAAGAGATTCATATGACACAATTCGCTTACCTCATTCAATATGTTTTCGAAAAGATTAGCTCGGAGATAATCTGCAACATTTTGACCCAAGTGGCCATCGAAAATTGCAAATAAACCTAGTTCATATTCACCAACTTTTTTGAATTCAGCCACCAAATAGTCTTCCATTGGATGGTTTGATTTCCCCTTCACCATGTGGTAGCCATGTCGGATGCTCTTCCCACAGATTTTGGCTTTCCCTCTCCCAGTCTCTGATGAAGAACCAAACCCTGCTTTAGCCTGCTTGACTAACACAGTACAATAAGCAAAACATTTTTTTCCCCTCAGAAGAAATATACTAAACATCAATTATGATAACCATCATAAACATTTATGCTCAAGAATTACAAAATTTGACCTTTTAGCTATTCGCTGAATTGGCACTAATACATAGTCCACTAAATTTCCAAACAAGAAAACTTATAGTGCTGAACAGGTGAGAGTGGATCCCTTTCATCATGCATCGTAGCTCAAATGGGAATTATCACAAGCAACTAAAAAGCAGCAGCATGTTTATTTGATCAATAACTCACTCTGAAACAACATTGAAAGAAGGGGACACGAATCCCACTCAAGATACACAAATAGAAAGAAGGGGAAACAAAACCGATTGACTGAAAAAGCCATTCGAGATCCAAACTAATCTGCCCAAGCACATTTGGAAAATTAGGGATACCAAATGAACTTTTTTTTTGTCGCTTTTATGGAAGTTAACTTACTTTGATCTTCTGCAAGATCTCCTTCCCTGCCATTCTCTAAGTTCGATCGAAATCAACCGACTCAACGATCCCCAGCTGGTGCTCAAAAGGATGAAAAAGGAGAGAGGAGCTGATCGAGGCCCACGAGACTTGCTCCCGTTGACGCGGAGACGCTGTAAATTCGACCGAGAGAGATCGCGATGGCTGTCGGCTGGGTGAGGTGGGCCCCGGCTTTCCGACGGGGAACGTGGAAAAAAATGCGCGTCGGAAAGTATCGCGGGGACGAACGGACAGGGTTCACTTGCTGACATCGATTCCTCAGGTGCCGTTCCGGAGAAATGACCGATGCGAGTGGAGGGCGTGCTGTTTGGTGTCTCGGGGGAGGCACGCACCTCCGCCGCCGTGACGGTGGTGGGAGGTGGGACCCGCTGAGGGTTAATCATTCGTTGGCCGTAGAAGTGGGGCGTCACGACAGATACAATGGTCAGTGGATCATTTTTAGAAAGATAATTCGGTGTTTATTACATTAAAATTAAAATATATCTAAAAGGTCCATCTCATATCTCATTTTTAGGATAATAAATAAATCAAACGGTCATAAATAAATTTAATATTTGACTTGATAAAATTTATTTATATTTATTCAATATACATAAAATTAATTAAATAGACAAGTTTGAATAACTCGTTAAGCTAAATAAATAAGCTTGAACACATATGTGTTCAGTTAGTTAACGTTCGTGAACCATGTTCATGAACCATATTCATTAATAAAACTCTTTGTAATATGCTAAATAAATAATAAAATAAAATAAATTTAAATTATCAAGCTCAATAACCAATCAAACAACTAAAAATTTCAAACAATCAAACAAGCTTGAATTGAGAGCTTGATAACATCTAAACAAACAAAGCTCAAGCCAAGCTCGAATCAAGCTTAAGACAAGCTTGAATTGAGAGCTTGAAAACATCTAAACGAACCAAGCTCAAGTCAAACTTCAAACAAGTTCAAGCTCATAAAAAATAAACCAAGTCAAACTTGAACATTCATTTCAAAAGCTTAGTTCATTTTAAGCTCGACTAGGCTCGGCTTGATTACCTTATTAAACAAGCTTGAACACCTCAAAGCTTGACTCGACTTGTTTACAGCCCTACTCATTTCATAAATTACAAAAAGACACGTCCTATTTTGCTCATTGTCAAAGTATTTACCAACAGTGAATTTGATCCGCTGCGCGACTGAGAGGGCGCTGATGTGGCAATAGAGTGTTGACTATACCGCATCAACACCCCCTCCCTAGTTCATATTGTTAGTCCTAATAATTTCATATCAGTGTCTTTTTATTGATCGGATGATCATAACATCCTCGAGATGTATGTAATATCCTCGTGATATGTATTCATCCTTGAGATATGATCTAATCCATTTGTTTGGCAAGGAGACACAAGGGCACGGGATTGTTGGGACAGAGGATCCGAACTCCTCTCTCAATGTACACCATGCACACGGGGCATGAACAAGATCAACTCCGTTACAATGGAGCACCTACATAATGAACTTGCCAAAATATCCTTTCTCTAATCATTTCATCAAATTCATTATAATCAAAACGTCGAATTGCCCAATCTACTGACCAACCAATTTGAAGTGATTTTAATGGACTAAAAGTTGATTTTAATCGGTTTATGGAAAGTTGCTATATGAATCTAAAATATTTAGGATCGTTAAATATTTTAAATAAAAGTGTTTCACGGTTCAAAATCTTTAAATAATATGAATAGATAACTTTATGAGTGCAACAATATCAATTTAAGATAAACCATTATATCAAATATTTTTATAAAACATGTTTAATAGCTACTGGTTAATTGAAATTAATTTTCACATAACAAACTAATAGTTTGAGTGACAATAGATCTAATGAAAAGGGTTAGGGGTCGGGCATTTTGGGAAATAATATGTTTTAATTAAAACCATTCCAAGATGTGTGCCCACCAAAAAGGGAAAAACATTCCTCAATTCCAAAGATTAAAAAGATTCTCAGGTGATGTTTGATTAAATGACAGAAATGATTATAGATTTTTAGGTGATGTTTGATTAAATGAGAGAAATAATTATAGATATGAATTTTATAGTAAGATAGAATGAGAATAGAAATAAAAATTAAACATATATAATATATAATTATATGAATTTAATTAATTATCATAAATTTAAAAATTACTGTTAAATTATCATTCTTAACTATATCATCCAAATAATATTTTTTACTATAATTCCATTGACTCATTTCTAAATCCATCAACCTATCTCCCTTTTTTTTTATTTTTTTATTTTTTTATTTTTTATTTTCTCCATAATTATAAAGGGCCAAATGTTGATGGATGAAAAGTAGTGGGATCGGCATCATGATTTGACGCTACTCTTTATTATTAAAGAGTATTATATTTTGGATTTATTCGGTAAGCAAATTGGTTTTTTTTAATCCATGTTTAAAATTAATGGGACGAAAATCAAACACCTAAATTATAAAAAAGAGATAAATTTAATCTTTATATTAAAGTTGTTAAAAAATTATATTGATCCTGTCCGACCGCTGAGTCGACGGAAGCTGGGGACGTGGCACGCTCCGCTGTCTCCTACTGGTGGTGTAGATCTCCAGCGAACCTACAAAGAAGCTGAGCCGGGAGAGGTTTCCCTCCGACGCTCAAGTCAAGCAACGAGAGAAATGAGAGAGACAGCGTAATTGTGACTATAGGGAGGATTGCGCATACCTTCGTCAACGAGAAATATTCCGTCTCTAATTTTAGAAACGGATGAAAAAATTGTTTATAAATCTGTTTTTAAGTTATAAAAATAAAATTAATTTCAAATGTAAATTCTGTCTTTAATTTTGTTTTAAATCTGTTATTAATCTTGTTTATAAATCTGTTTACAATTCTATTTATAAATCCGTATATAATTTTATTTTTAAATTTATCACTAAATATTATTATTTTATATTTTTATATTTCTCATCAATATATTTAAATAATTCTTCATTTCAAATAAATTAAAATTATTAAAAAGAAATAACTTCTAATTCCAAATGTATTATACAATTAACATTAAAATAAATAAACATTTACATTATCCAAACAAATTTGACCAATAATCAAACTATAAAGACCAAATTCTCCAAGATATAAATGATTTATATATTCCATTTCTTGAATCATTTCCGAATCATCTCCTTGAGATTTTCTTCTCTTTGCCTACCTTTCTCAATACGATTTTCTTCCCTCTGCCTACTTTCTGTAATAACAAGTTTTTTTTTCCTTTCAATAATTTGTTCCTCCATCCTCGAGCTAATAGCATGCATGCCTTCAATTTCTTTTTTTTTGCCCTCCCTTGTCTTCGAATTTCATGAAATAAATTGCTTCTCTTGTACATATTAATGAACCAACCAATTTTGTTGAGAAAATCTAACAAATCAAAACATGAAACGAGTAAGTTTTTCAATATCAGAATTTTTAATGCAAATAAATTAAAATTGTACAAAAGTCATAATCAATATCAATGATCACTCACTAATTAGTCCATAGTTGTCATTGCTAAAGAATTAACAAGTCATGAAGACTCTTTTGGCTCTGAAACAATAGGCATAACAAAACCATAAAAAATATGTCAGTGTGAACAAATACTTAAGTAGGATTTTCTTCAAATTTGAATCTTAAACTTAGAATCTCTAAGTACATATGACAAAATCAAATATAAGATAATAGAAAAGACTTATTGGTCTTCTTACTATACATTGATTAATTTAAATCACAAACTAAAAAATCTTAATATCTATAAACGCAATACCACGCCAACTATAAATATTGCTAAAAAATAATTCTATAATATTAATAAACAAAATTATAGAAGATAGTAAGCAAATAGTACCAAGCAAAAAATTAAAAGATGATTTTGAATCCAACATTTGTTCTTTGTTGTTGTGGCTAATGCAACGTTTGCTCTTGGTATCCTCTTTTGATAATGCCTAAAATCTATATTAAATGTCACAAATAGGCTTATCAAATTAACAATTTAATATTTCACTGAACCCCTTAATTTCACAATAATGTTGTAGTAACGAGCCCAGGATCGCTCTCGAGGAATCAACAGTAGAATGTAATTTTAGGATCGTAATTTTATTCCTATTTTTGGGGTTTTCGATATAAAAATGGAGTTGGGGGTTGTAAAGCTTTGAATATAAATCTACAAAAGAAAACACAGCAGTAAAGAAATTAATCTAAAGTATAACTAAAACCTACCTATGTGCCAACAATCAAACCTTAACGCATTGTCACTCTACGTTGTGATTAAATTATTAACACATACTTAAACTAAGTATGAAATAACAAGACAGAAATAAAATCTAATCTAAGCAGAATTTAGACCCTAACTTAGAACTTAAACACTAAACAATTAACTAAGCATCAAACAAGAATTAAACTAAATTGTATCAATGAAATTACAACTACCAAACATGAATTAAACTTCAACAAAACAAAGAAATGCTAAATTGCAATGATAAGAATTTAACAAACATAAAAGGAATCTGTTCTAAGCTGTAAAAACAATAACAAAACGAAATAAACCCTAACCAATCCAACTCACAACCAATCTCACCAAACTTCACACTCAAGCCGTCACACAAGAATGCCAAAGTCGAGACCACCCAACTTTGGACCTCAGTGGAGACTCTCTACAGCATATCAGTTCCAGGATTGCTCAAGAACGCCGACGGACCACCCCCGACGAGCTAGAACAAGCCAAAACCCAAGAAAATGCCGAAAATCTGGAATATGGTCTCTGGATCTGATGGAAGGCTGTGGAACGCGGATGAACGTCGAGTGAAGCTCAGGAACACCGGAAGACCACCTCCGAATGTTGCTGATGGAAATCGGAGTCGTCGATTGGAAGACCACCTCCAAATCGAGCTGGAAAAGGGAGCTGCCGCGAGCCAAATTCCACCGGAGAGAACACCCTCCGATGACTCCAAATGATCGGGATGACGCTGCTAAGAAGCCTTCCACCGAGGTTGAAGCTCAGGAGGATGATCGGAGAAGGAATCGGGGCCGAAATCCGAAAGATGTCGCGCCACGGGACGAAGCTGAGCGGTGGAGATCGACGAAGAACACGAAGCACTGTAGCTTCTCATTTAAACAGATCTCAGATTTGAACCGACGGCTGAGATTGATTTGGAGCTAAATCAACGGTGAAAGCTTGCCCAAAATCCGATCCGAAGGTACTGATGTTGATCTAGGGTCTGGATCTACCCTCCCGTAGGTCGGATCGATCATATCATCACTGGATAGCCCAGATCCGCCTAGTCTTCAATGAACGGCCCAGATTAATTCGGATTGATCAATGGATAGATGAACTCAGATCTGGATCAAAACTTTTGGATCTTCATCAATGGCTTAGATCTCCTCCCCATTAAGTTGGATCGGCTAGATCTTCAACGGATGGTCCAGATCTGTCCTATTCTTGATAAATGGTCCAAATCGACCCAAAGCTTGATCTTGTCTTTTGAACTCCGATTTGAGCCCAATTCCGGTCCAAATAGATCCAAATCTAAGATCTTTTGATGCCTACAAAATAAGAATCAAATATTAGCATCAAATAACACCAAAAATAATATAATTTGCAATTAAGTCCAAAATCTATGCAATGCACAAAAATGTAATGTAACCATGATTTAAACTATGAAACCAACATCAAAACCATGCATAAATGAATCAAAATAATGCAGTAAAATCATGGTTATCAGTATCCTACATGATACTAACGAGTGAAACATAAGTCACAATAGAATATGGAAAAGTAGAATTACCTAATTAAATAATTACGGATCATTCTTGGATAACCTGATTACCTCTAGATAACCTCATTCTCATCTACAAATTAGTTAGAACATTGTGGCTATAAGAAAATAATATGTAACAACCTAAAATACAATAAACACTAAACATAGAAATGAGAATGCAAAGAGTACAAATGTTATGAAAAAAAAGGAAAATGACAAAAGAAATTCTTGTGAATAAAAAATAAAAGAAAAGGGATCAAAGCAAAAAGGAAAATGCCCTAAGTATCATCCCCGCATGACTTATTGGCAACTAGCAACATTGCATGACCACAAGATGCACGCGACCTATCGGCAACAGGCAACATCGCTAGTCAAACAACCTTGTAGCAAAGAAAATAAAATTCATACTATAGCTTATTGAAGCAAAAATATCTACAACAAGCAGTCAGGTCCCATCTATAAGGTTCGGAGAGAATCATTTTAACAGTTCAAACAACAATATCACTAGTCAAATAACCTCTAGTTTAACTTTTGCTATTTAAACTAAAGTTATCAAAAATCCTCTTCTATGTCTTCTCTCACTAATCTTAATAGAATAATCCTATCTAATGAGTCCATCCATTTCTCTACGTCGATATAATGATAGTAGCACTACATTAAATATTACATTACCAGTTGAATCAACTTTAGTTGGTGGGAGGTAAACCCATTTAGCATGATAGCAGGACGCATCTTAAAGAAAATTGTTTGAAATTGTGCGTTGTTGATACAACATCTTCTTTGTCAATGTAAGCTTTGTCAGGACTTCTAAGTATAGAATCATGCCATTTATGAAGCTTGTTCTTCATCCTCTTCGAAAAAAGAATGTCAGATGTTCTCGCAATTGGTATATCCACAGGCTCCTCAAAATTACAAAAGGACTTAGCTAATCTCTCAAGGTACTCTGAAGATAAACCTTTGAGGGCTTCTTCTTCTTGTTCTCTGGATAAATAAGATATTCTTGGGATTAACAAATGCTTAAGATTTAAACAAGTCAAACATCAAATATACACTGGTAACTACAACTGATGAGTTCTATGACACAACACAGGAAACTGCTAACAGATAAAAAAGGCATGTGAACCCACAGTCACCCAACAAGCCATGGAAGGAGTCCCCTTGCCTCTCCAGATTTAATAAATGACTAAGTAGATAGAACGACTGATTGAGACTTATCTTTTAGTGGTATGATGGAAAGGCAACACTGTATGTATAGTTGGATGTGAAGAACTTGATTGAGAAAAGCACCTTCATATATGCATGCATTGAAGTCAAATTGGTATTTAGCAAGGAAGTCGATGGATGTTGCTTGCCATAGGAAATCATTAGGTGGCCCATGAAGTGGCAACTCGTTCCATGGAAAGATATAGAAGTTATGCTTGCAATGTAAAGAGCTGCAGATGCCACACGAAATCCAATAAATTTCTACAAACATGAAATCATACAGAATCTTATATTAATAACTAGGTGATCTAACACAAATTTCGTCTACAATTACCTACCAATGTCTGTCGAGACTTGTCCCACAAAACAAGCAAGTATGACTGATAAATTATACCAAAAATATCAAATGAATAGTCCTGAATCGGTAAACTACCACCATCTCATCAAAACATAAATTGGATATTCGTCAAAAGAAGTGATAAGGTAAAACCACGCAAAACTCAGTCATGAATCTCATCTGCTTGACATATGAACAGTTTGTAACCGTTATTGTAAGCAAGCCTAGCTTCCAGAGGGAGAAAACGTGAAAGAATATCCTAAACAAGGCATTCGATTTGAATAGGAGAATGAGGTAAAGATCATTTTTTCCCCCACAAAAATAAAAACCGATAGAGAAGTCAATTCATCACTTCCATTTTCTCTAAAACCACGTTAAACCCTATCATAACAAAATGAAAACCAAATGATGAAGAATACTAATGGATGGGCGAAGAAGGAGCCCTTGGATGAATCCTAGCGGAAGGGGCAGACATCGAACTGCACGACAGCGAACTTCTCAGAAGAGTCCTTCAGCTTAAGGTAATGAACATCAGATCGGTCGAACTCGAACGAGTCCCTCCATGGGGCACTCATCACGCCGGTCATCTCAAGATCAATGACCACCAAGTCCGACTCCTCCACGCAGACCCTAAGGCCCTCCAGCGCCACATTGAAATTGGACCTCGTCACATGCTTCGCGGCCACGCTGCCGCCGTTGGGCGCATTGGTGGAGAAGGGACGGAGGCGAGGCAGCAAACCTAGGGTTAAGGTTCAGTAACGCACCCAAACAAACGGCAGATTCCGCATGTCTTAACCCGCCACGACCACTCCGAAGTCGGAACTCATTTATTTTCGACAATTGCATTTTTGTTTTAACTTTTAATTAATTTATAAATGAAATTTATCACAGAAATTATACAGTCTTAAATTTTATTTATAATCCATATTTATTTTTATTTATAAAAATTTATATGTAATTTAGTTTCAAATTTATTTTAAATTTTATCTAATTTTTTTAAAAAAATATATAATTTATTAAAATAAAATGGATTAATAATTCCGTATTAAATCTGTCTCTGATTTATATAAACCTAAAACGGATTTTATTTTCGTTTTAATTTTTAATTAATTTATAAACGAAATTTGTAACAGAAATTATACAGTCTCAAATTCTGTTTATAATTTATATTTATTTTTGTTTATAAAAAATTATATGTAATTTCGTTTCAAATTTGTTTTAAATTCTGTCTTAATTTTTTTAAAAAAATATATAATTTACTAAAATGAAATAGATTAATAATTCCGTATTAAATCTGTCTCTGATTTATATAAATCTGAAACAGATTTTATTTTTGTTTTAAAAATCTGTTTCTGAAGCCCTGTTTTCTTGTAGTGATGAGAGTGAAGCACAGGCAGGCGAGTCAGTCGCTCAGGCTTCGCCTATGGATGCCGCTGCCGGTGCAACTTCTAGCAAGGAATCGGTCGTTCGGGAGGAAAACTCTTATCCGGAGGATGAACTCCCGCTCGACAGGAAAAGACGACGAGTTGAGAAGCCCCTCCTGTTCGGCAACCTCCGCAGTGTAAGCGTCCGAGTGGACGGGCACCGCCTCTCAACGCGACAAAGAACCATCGGTTGAGGCTCTCTCCTCCGACCGGACTCCCTCTCAACTGGAGGCGCCTGCGGCCCCCATCGAAGCGGTTCCGGTCAGCTCCCTTCCTCCGATACCCCGCCGAGTCCTCCACTCGGGAATTCTATCCACCATGTCCAACCCGGCCTCCGATCCTTTGATGTCCGCTCAGACGACTCCGGGCGGGCACCGTACTATTAGGGCTACTCTGCATCTCCCTACTGAAGCTTTCATGGCCAAGTCCGATCAGCCGACGGCCCCCGAGCATATGATCACTATGAAGGGGCCCCTCGCTGAGATGTGGGCGGACGCTCGGGCTCGTATGGCCATGATACCGCTCGACAAGCTGGCTGACAGCCACATGCAACAGGCCACAGGGGTAAGCTTTATTTCTTTGTATAGCCTTCCCGATCGGCCTTTTAACCCTTTTGTGTACATCAGCGATGGGTGGAAGAGATTGCTGTCTCCAACCGCTTGACAATGGTGGAGGAGGAGCTGAAGAGGATGAAAAGTCAGGGCGACCCTTCATCTTCTCGAGGCCCTTCTTATGACGAGCTGCAGAAGGAGCTCGCCAAAACCAAAGATCTGTTAGAGGCCGAGAGAAAGAAGACGGTCGACCAAGCGTACACGTTGGAGCAGCTTAAGAAGCAGGTTAAAGTGATGACCACAAAATTGAGCTCGCCACCACTCGGAAGAACACCGCCATCGCTGATCTGGAAAAAAAGAATGTGGAAGCCCGAGCTCTGGAGCAGCGTGTGAACGAGCTAGCCGAGCTGCTGGAAGGCGAGCAGAAAGACTGCTCGGAAGACGTGACCAAGCTTAAGGACGATTTGAAGGACCTGCAGGGGGCTCTTGATGCTTCCTGTGCTACCTTCAAGGAGTACCAAGAGGCGGAGCCGGGCCGCGTTGCCGCCTTGAGGCAAACCTACATCCGCTCGGCGGAATTTGTGGAGAAGGTGTGCGACCTGCTGGTGATTGCCTTCGAGTTGGCCATCACCGCCACGGCGGATTATTTGAAGTCCAAGGGTCAGCTCCCCCGACTCCGTGGTCATCCCCGCTACAGAGCATGCATCGCTTCTCACTACCATCCCGAAACATATTTTCAACTACCTTGAATGAATTATCTTCTGTAATTCTACCGATCAGCTAGACTTCCATTTTAATGTGGCATCTATAACTTTATCTCCGATCGGCGGATTTTTAAATGCTATTTTTAAATAAATGCCCACTCTTGCTGCGTCAACTTTTCATTTCGAGTGTTCCTTTTAACTGTGCCAACCGGTCGCTCGACCTTTTTCCCGCAGGGAATTTTTTAACTTCGCTAATCGGTCAAACGACCCCCCACTCTGTCTGGGACTTCTATGAGCTTTTCGTTGTGTTTTTCTTTACTGCGTCGATCGGTCAAACGACTTTCCATTTTCCATGGACTTTTTGCTAGCGTCTCGCTGAAGTGCTTCAACAAGGCGCTGCCTCATCTGGGGGGTTTATAGTCGTCAATCCGACTCTAGAGTTTAACGTCGCCGCTCGACGGTCTTCCGGCCGGAGGGTTTATAGTCGCCGGTTCGACTCTAAGATTTAACGTCGCTGCTCGACGGTCTTCCGGCCGGAGGGTTTATAGTCGCCGGCTCGACTCTAAGATTTAACGTCGCTACTCAACGTCTTCCGGCCGGAGGGTTTATAGTCGCCGGTTCGACTCTAAGATTTAATGTCGCTACTCAACGGTCTTCAGATCGGAGGGTTTATAGTCGCCGGTTCGACTCTAAGATTTAACGTCGCTGCTCGACGGTCTTCTGGCCGGAGGGTTTATAGTCGTTGATTCGACTCTAAGATTTAACGTTGCAGCTCGACGGTCTTCACCCCCCGGGTTTATAGTCGCCGGTTCGACTCTAAGATTTAACGTCGCTGCTCGACGGCCTTCAACAATGAGCTTTTAACTTGGATAATGTACGCCCGGCCAATCGACCCGGGGTCTTCGACATCGAGCATGTGCCTCGGATAATATAAGCCCGGCCGAACGGAACGGGGTGTTCGCCTTCGAGCCTGTGGCTCGGATAATATACGCCTGGCCGAACGGCACAGGGTCTTCGCCCTCGAGCCTGTGGCTCGGATAATATACGCCCGGCCGAACGGCACGGGGTCTTCGCCCTCGAGCCTGTGGCTCGAATAATATACGCCCGGCCGAATGGCACGGGGTCTTCGCCCTCGAGCCTGTGGCTCGGATAATATACGCCCGGTCGAACGGTACGGGGTCTTCGCCCTAGAGCCTGTGGCTCGGATAATATACGCCCGACCGAACGGCACGGGGTCTTTGCCCTCGAGCCTGTGGCTCGGATAATATACACCGGCCGAACAGCACGGGATCTTCGCCCTCGAGCCTGTGGCTTGGATAATATACGCCTGGCCGAACGGCACGGGGTCTTCGCCACGCCTTCATGCAGCTACCCGCTTGGCACACAATGCTCATGCCTTTGCTGTGTTCTTATAACTTTCATTCCTGCAGCCAAAGGATACATCCGAACGGAATATTCATGAAATATATTACATCGGCGCACCTTTCATCCGGCCCGATAGGGCTGGAGGTGGTTTGCGCTCCATGGTCTCTCTAGCCGCCGTCCATCCTCATCCTCCAAGTAGTAGGCTCCCGATCGGAGCTTCTCGACGACTTTGAAGGGTCCTGCCCAGGGAGCCTCCAGCTTGCTTATGTAGCCGATCGGCTTCATTTTCTTCCAGACCAAGTCACCCACCTGGAATGCTCGGGGAATCACGCGGCGATTGTAGTTCTGCTTGATTCTCTGCCTGTAGGCCATCAGCCGGACGGACGCTTTGGCTCGCTCCTCGTCGATCAAGTCCAATTCTAGCGGCCTTCGCTCGGAATTCTCCACGTCGTAGTTCTGGATCCGGACGGACTCTACACCGACTTCGACTGGGACGACTGCCTCGCCTCCATACACCAGGTGGAACAGTGTTACTCCTGTTCCCTCCTTAGGGGTCGTGCGGATGGCCCATAAGACTCCCGGTAGCTCGTCCACCCAGCTTCCTCCCATGTGGTCGAGTCGAGCCAGAAGAATTCGGAGGATCTCCCGGTTGGCTACTTCGGCTTAACCGTTACTTTGGGGATATGCCACAGATGTGAAGTGTTGTTCAATGTCATATCCCTTGCACCATTTCTCGAGCTACTTTCCGACGAACTGTCGCCCGTTGTCCGACACGAGCCGACGCGGAATGCTGAACCGACAGATGATGTGTTGCCAGATGAATTTCTTGACCATCTGCTCGGTTATCTTGGCCAATGGCTCAGCCTCCACTCACTTGAAGAAGTAATCGACTGCCACCAATAGGAACCTCCGTTGTCCGGTCGCCATAGGGAAAGGTCCTACGATGTCCATGCCCCATTGGTCGAACGGGCAGGACACTGTGGACGCTTTCATTTCCTCCGTCGGCTTATGAGAGAAACTGTGATACTTCTGATAAGAAAGACATGTTACGACGGTCCGAGCGGCGTCCTCGTGTAGAGTTGGCCAGAAGTATCCGGCCAGCAGGATCTTCCTAGCTAAAGACCGGCCGCCCGGATGACTTTCGCAAGATCCTTGGTGTACCTCCTGGAGAATGTACTCGGCGTCTTCCGAATTGACACACTTCAGCAGAGGTCAAGAGAACGCCCTTTTGTAAAGCTGATCTCCGATGAGCATGAACCGGCCGGCTCTCCTCCTCAGTAGCTGGGCTTCCTCCCGATCTGACAGCATGGCTCCTGAGCGCAGAAACTCTATGATGGTTGTTCTCCAATCGCTCGGGAATGTGAGGCCTTCCATCCGGTCCACGTGTGCTACCAAGGATACTTGCTCGATTGGTTGCTGGATGACGACCGGCGATATCGAGCTTGCGAGCTTGGCTAATTCGTTTGCCGCCTGGTTCTCCGTTCGGGGTATCTTCTGGACCACCACCTCGGTAAAGCTGGTCTTGCGTTTTTCAAAAGCCTCCGCGTATAATCTGAGTCTTGCATTGTTTATCTTAAAGGCGCCCATGAGTTGTTGAGCGGCTAGCTGGGAATCCGAGTGGATCACCACCCGGCTGGCTCCAACATGCCGTGTGGCCTGCAGTCCGGCTATGAGGGCTTCGTACTCTGCCTCATTATTTGTTGCCCGATAGTCCAGCCGGACGGACAAATACATCTGCTCTCCCTGAGGCGAAAGTATCAGGATCTCAATTCCGCTTCCGAGCCGGGTGGACGATCCGTCCACATATACTTTCCATGTAGCCTCGGGCTCGGGCTTTTGTACCTCCGTCACGAAATCTGTCAAGGACTGTGCCTTGATCGCCGGGCGGGGTTGGTATTGGATGTCGAATTTGCTTAGCTCCGTCGTCCACTTGATGAGCCATCCGGATGCTTCAGGGTTTAGGAGTACCCTTCCCAACGGGTTGTTAGTCATCACAATAATGGTGTGCGCCAAAAAGTAAGGGCGCAACCTCCGAGCGGCAAGGACCAAGGCGAAGGCCAACTTCTCTCGACCGGTGTAGCGAGACTCAGCATCCTTTAAGATATGGCTTAAGAAGTACACCGGCTGTTCTTCGCCGTTCGGCCTTACTAATGCCGAGCCCACAGTATACTCGGTTGAAGATAAATAAATGCGGAGTGGCTCGCCTACAGCTGGTTTTGCCAACACGGGTAAGGAATTCAGGTAAGTCTTCAATTCCTCGAATGCCCGATCACACTCCTCATCCCATTGAAACTTGGTAGCTTTACGTAGAATCTTAAAGAACGACAGGCTCCGGTTGACGGTCTTAGAGATAAACCTTGACAGCGCCATTATTCGACCGGTGAGACGCTGTACCTCTCGAAAATTTCTGGGAGGCGGCATGTCTTGCAATGCCTTTATCTTGCTGGGGTTCGCCTCTATGCCCCGCTCGGTCATGATGTAGCCCAGGAAGCGTCCGCCTTTTGCTCCGAACATGCACTTCTGAGGGTTAAGCTTGACTCTGTATCTTCTTAATGTTTGGAAAGTCTCCTCCATATCCGCAAAGAGATCTGCCGCCCGGAATGACTTGATAAGTATGTCATCCACGTACACTTCCAAGTTGCGTCCGATCTGCTCCCTGAATACCTTGTTCATCAGACGCTGGTAGGTAGCTCCTGCATTCTTCAGCCCGAACGACATTACGTTGTAGCAGTAGGTGTCGTCCGTCGTGATGAAGCTGACCTTCTCCTGGTCTTCTCGGGCGAGCGACACTTGATGGTAGCCTTGGTATGCATCCAGCATGCATATCAGCTCGCACCCCGCCGTGGAGTCTACCAGTTGATCGATCCGGGACAGGGGGTAGAAGTCCTTCGGGCATGCCTTGTTCAGGTCCCGGAAATCGATGCAGACTCTCTACTTGTTGCCCGGCTTGTAGACCAGTACCACATTTGCGAGCCAACTCGGGAATTGCACTTCCCGTATGTGGCCAGCCTCCAGAAGCTTCTCTACCTCCGCTCGGATAATTACATTCTGCTCAGCACTAAAGTCCCTCTTCCTTTGCTTCACCGGCCGAGCGTCTAGCCGGACATGAAGCTCGTGCTGCGCTACGCTTGGCGAGACCCCTGGCAGCTCATGGGCCGACCAAGCGAAGACGTCGCGGTTTCGCTGGAGGCATTTGATCAGCTTTTCCTTCTGGTTCTCCTCCAGGTCGGATGCTATGAAGGTGGCGGCCTCCGGTCGGGAAGACTAAATCTGCACCTCCTCATTTTCTTCATAAACCAAAGAAGGTGGTTTTTCGGTTATAGTATTTACCTCGACTCGCGACACTTTCCGAGCGGACTTGACTTCGGCTTGGACCATCTCCACATAGCATCTTCGAGCTGCCAGTTGGTCTCCCCGCACCTCCCCTACTTAATCTTCCACCGGGAACTTGATCTTCTGGCAGAAGATAGAGACGACCGCCCGGAACTCGTTGAGAGTCGGTTGCCCCAAGATAACGTTGTACGCAGAAGGAGCATCAACCACGATGAAGCTAGTGGTCCTTGTCCTTCTGAGTGGCTCCTCTCCCAATGAGATAGCCAGCCTGACCTGGCCGACCGACAACACTTCGTTCCCAGTGAACCCGTAGAGGGGGGTTGTCATTGGCAGTAGTTCAGCTCGGTCGATTTGTAGTTGGTCGAAGGACTTCTTAAATATTATGTTGACCGAGCTGCCTGTGTCAATGAAAATACGGTGAATAGTATAGTTAGCTATTACCGCTCGAATGATCAGGGCGTCATCGTATGGGACTTCGACCCCCTCGAGGTCCCTAGGCCCGAAGCTGATCTCGGATCCGCTCGCCCTTTATTGGCTGCAGCCGACCGCATGTATCCTCAGCTGCCTTGCGTGTGCCTTTCTGGCTCTGTTGGAGTCTCATCCGGTCGGGCCTCCGGCAATGATGTTGATCTCGCCTCGAGATGCATTGCTTCTATTCTCCTCCTCCTGAGCGTGTTAGAGTGTATACTAAAAGCCTAGCTTTTGGTATAAACATTTATCTAGAAATAAGAATCACATTGGTCAAATGTCTACATTTATGATAAATGTAGTTGTTCAATTAATTTATATTGTAGATAACATGGTGTGTGGTGTCACACACAGAGGATCATGTTACCAGTACCTTATAAATTATAAATAGTAACTCACGACCATAATGGAAATGAACAAACCATTGGAAGGTCGTAGTGTAATTAGGTATTAGTTTATCTTAACTATATAATTACACTAGTACACTTAGAATGTATTGAGTAGGACCATTAGAGGTCGTTTCTTTTATACTGACTTTATAAAGAAACAAAGACCTCAGTTATTATGGAAGTGTGTGCTCTTAATCCTAATATAATAACAAGCACATATATTTGATATTTATTTCTTTAATTTATCAATGGGTGAGATTTAGTTCGATGAATCAATAAGCCCGATAAGTTGGGAAATGATATCACTTATAGTGTGTATTGTTGATTATAGAAGGAAACTGTGTCCTAGTGATCTAGGTTGAGAATGTCCTCAAGAGGAGCTCATAAGGATTGTCATGTTAAACCCTGCAGGTGGACTTAGTCCGACATGATAATAAGGTTGAGTGGTACTACTCTTGGACTAAGATATTAATTAAATGAGTTGTCGATAACTCTTGAAATAAGGGACATTTGACATCTTATAGGAGACTAACACACTCATAATAAGAAGGAGCCCAAAATGTAATTTGGGATTGGTGCGATAGTTCAATAATAGTTCTTTAGTGGAATGAATTATTATTGATGAAATTAAGTTGTGTGTTCGGGGCGAACACGGGAAGCTTAATTTCATCGGGAGACCAAAACTAATTCCTCCTCTCGGTCCCTATCGTAGCCTCTTGTATATAGAGATTTATACCCACCATATACCCACCTTCTTACCCAACCAATAGGGGCCGGCCAAGCTAAATAGGATGAGTTGAGTTGGCATGGCCGGCCATAGCTTGGAGCCAAGCTTGGTGTGGCCGCCACATCATATTAAAAATGAATTTTTATTAAAATTATTTATTATGTGGATATCAAGGTTTTAAAAGAGAGTTTGAAATTTAAATCTTTCCTTTTATAGCTTTCTACAAAAGATTAAGAAAAGATTTAAAATCTTTCCTTATTTGTAGATTGAAAGGAGATTTTATTTTTAAGAAAAACTTTCCTTTTTAACCATGATAATAATTTAAAAGAGAAGTTTAAAAATTAAATATTCTCTTTTATTAGTTTCTACAAAAGATTAAGAAAAGATTTGATATCTTTCCTTATTTGTAGATTGAAAAGAGATTTTAATTTTTAGAGATAACTTTCCTTTTTGGAAATTATCCACATGTTTAAAAGAAAGATTTTAATTTATAAAATTTCTTTTTATTAACCAATCATGAAGGGATAAAAATTATTGGAGAAATTTTTATAAATTTCTAGAAACAAATTAGGAAGTTTTAATTCTTGTGTGAATTAAATTTTCCTTGTTTTGGGGAATTAGAAGTGGCCGGCCATTATTATTAAAAGAAGAAAATTGTTTTTTAATTAAAATAATTTTTCTTTTTTATGACAAAAGAATTAAGGAATTTTTTATTAAAATTTCCTTATTTGTCAAGACCAAGGATTATAAAAGAGGGGGTAGAGGTGTCTTCACGTGTAATCAACTCTATTATTCTTCTCCTCTCTTTTCCTCCTTGGTGGCCGACCCTAACTTCTTCCTCTTCTCTTCTTCTTATGGCCGGCGGCAACCTCTCTTGGAGCTCTTGATGGTGGCCGGTTCTAGCTAGGAGAAGGAGAGAAAGGTGGTTTTGTTTCTTGCATCCCTTGGAGCTTGGTGGTGGTGGCCGGACCTCTACTTCTCTTGGAGAATTGTGGTGGCCGAAACTTACAAGGAAGAAGAAGGTGCTTGGTGGTTCTCATCTCGGAAGATCGTTGCCCACACAACGTCCGAGGTTAGAAGAGGAATACGGTAGAAGATCAAGAGGTCTTTTTAGAAGGTATAACTAGTAATTTTTCCTTTCCACATCATGCTAGTTATTTATGGAAATAATACCAAATACAAGAGGCTTACGATTCTAGTATTTCGAATATGTTTTTCGAAGTTGTGTTCTTTTATTTTTCTTTTCCTTGTGATTTGATTGTTCTTTTTGGTTGACCTAAAGTTATTTTAGGAAATTAAATATTAGCTTTCCATAAAAGGTTTTGTCTAGTCGGTGGTGGTTGTTCCCATATCCAAGAAGGCCATGTGCCTCGCCACGTCAGTACTGGGAACCAATTATGAAAATTAATATTTAATGGAATTAATAACTTAGGTGATTTGGATCAAACGTGTTAAGTTCCGCAGGAGATCCAAGTCTAAACCTTAAAGAACAAATAGATTAAGTTTTGGATCAAACGTGTTAAGTTCCGCAGGCGATCCAAAATTTAATTTAAAAGAACACATGGTAGCTAGGAAAAGGTTCAGACCTTTGTACAAAATTTTTGTACAGTGGAACCTCTAGGTTTTCCGAGTAGCAACCAACAGAGCGGATGGTTGAGGTCGTTCATGCGACGCCCGATGGTGGCCTCCGGGCTACTGACGATGCTGCCGCTCGAGGGATCTCCTTTCTATTCTTTGAATGGGGCTCCGTTGTCGATGTCGCCGGTCTGGTGAAGGTGATCGGCGACGGTAGCTCTTTGGCGCAGGATGAGTGATGGGAGGGAGGCTCCGACAGTCGCGGGTGTTGTGAGTAGCCGACTGATGGAGTGAACAAAACATCGGGGTTCATACCTTCCCCCTGGGCTTGGGCCGATCAGCCGTGACTTGCTGGACGGCGTGCAACCGAGTGTGCTGATGAGGATGGGCGGCTTCGGCTCTCGGTCCTCTGGGGGGCTGGTGACTGAAAGGCTGCTTCCGCTCGGCGGAAGCTGGTTGGTCATTCAGGGCTTATTTTCTTCTTGCCGCCTGGGCTTCCTCCACATTGATGTACTCGTTGGCCTTATGCAACATATGGTCGTAGTCCCGGGGTGACTTCCGGATGAACGAGCGGAAGAAATCACCGTCCACAAGCCCTTGCGTGAACGTGTTCATCATTGTTTCCGAGGTGACCGTTGGAATGTCCATGGCCACCTGGTTGAAGCATTGGATGTAAGCTCGAAGCGACTCCCTCGAGCCTTGCTTGATGGCGAATAGATTGACGCTGGTCTTCTGGTGGCGCCTGCTGCTCGCAAAATGATGGAGGAACGCCGTTCGAAATTCTTTGAAACTCGTGATATATCCGTCCGGCAGCCTCTAGAACCATCGATGCGCCGATCCCGAAAGGGTGGTGAGGAACACTCGGCATTTCACACTATCTGTGTATTGATGCAGAGTGGCAATGCTGTCGAACTTACCCAAACGGTCATCTGGGTCGGTTGTCCCGTTGTACTCCCCAATCGCAGGGGGCACATAATGCCTCGGCAGTGGATCACGCAGGATGGCATCTGAGAACTGTCGGTTGATCCGCTCGGGTGACGCGTCCGTTCGGGGCGCTTTTCCTTTTCTGACATCCCGGACGGGTGCTTTGTCTGATGAAGATCCTTTATCCTGATTAGCTTGCGCGACCTCCGAGGGCATCTGGAACAGAGCCCGATGAAAAGGTATCGGGGCGGGCGGCGCCCCCATCTGGGTGTCGGTCGGTCCCTTATTTTGCCCCCAGATTGAGAGTTGCTCCGGCCGCTCTTCGGGTGCCGCTCGGCCCCCCGATGCTGATGTCGCCTGTTGAGCTGCCCGCTCAGCCTGAGCTTTCTGCTGCTGCTCCACGATTTTTGCTGCTCGCGCTTGGATGAGTGCTTCGAGCTCCTCAGGAGAGAGCGTTACCAGGAGTTGACGTCCAGCTTCTTCCATCTTCTAGGCTCGGATTCAGGTGCGTTCCCACAGACAACACCAATTTGATCCTGTCGGAGCGCTGAGTCGACGAACGCTGGGGACGTGGCACGCTCCGCTGTCTCCTACTGGTGGTGTAGATCTCCGGCGAACCTGCAAAGAAGTCGAGCCGGGAGGGGTTTCCCGGCGACGACCCTCCGACGCTCAAGTCAGGCAACGAGAAATGAGAGAGGCAGCGTAACTGTGGCTACAGGGAGGATTGCGTATACCTTCGTCGACGTCTGGGGGCCCTTATATAGGCACGCTTCTTGATGCGTGCACGCTTCCCCAAACATACCTTAACGAGCCCATGTCAGAAAAGCACCTCTGACGCCATTCCGCAATCGTCCGAGCATATTCCGGATGTGACGGTGGAAGCTTTCACCGTACGATCCTGCGTACGGCTCGACCGCCAACCCTGCTCCTTGCCGGTGGCAGATGTCTCGAGGATGATGTTATCCCCTGTCTCCTTTGTCCTCTTGTGTTCCCTGTCTGTTCCAGAGCCGAGTGGTTCGGCCGCTCGATAGGCATATCACTTTTGCCGCCGGTTGTAGGTATCGGTCCGACCGGGAGGACTCCCGATCGTATGTTCGGATGAGATTGCTCCTGCCTGTCTTTGTTGCCTTGTGCCCCGGCCAAACGGATATCCCCGCTCGGCCCTGAAACCTTTTTACCTTGAGCATCGGAAACCCGACCCCTAGTCAGGTTGCCTTTCATTCGGCTCGGGGGATTCACGACCGGTTGGCCTGCTTCGTCCGGTCGGTCGGGTCTCAGGGTTGAATCTCTTGACCTTTGACCTCCACATGTCGTTGACCTTCCGCCAACGAGGGTCCCCCGTCCTTACCACCGGATCATATATCATTAATAATATTTATAAATCAATCAATGAGAACACAATATCATCTAATATTTCCTTTTGAATTACAAAGCACTTAATTTTAAAAATAAATTTTCAATAAATGACAACAAAATTTAGCTAGTCATAGTGCGTTTCTTTGATAGTAATAATTTCTTTTTTATTTTTTTATAAAATTGCACAATTTTTATGAAATATTTATTTTTATAGAATAGTTAGTCTAGATAATTCTTCTTTATTTATTTTATGATTCTTATAATATAATACTTTCATTTGCTTCAATTAAATGAACTAAGTCGGTCAAATTCATGAGTGCAATTGGTTTGATTATATTGGATAGATTATTTAATTTAATTGAAGTAAATTGTGTAAATACTTTTAAAATTTTGTATTAAAATATTTCTATTGTAAAAAATTATCTAAAAAATCAAACCAATAAATGTATTATTCTCTACAAATTATGTAAGCCAAATGGATAAATAATAGCATAAGTGCACAACTGAATGGTTGAGATGTAATGAAATAATGTAATTGAATAGTGAAAAACAAAAGTTCTTTAAAAAAAAATAAAAGAATAAAAAATAAGAGGGCTTTTGAATCAATAAGATGGTGCTTTCACTTTTGAATTTTATGTGAATTATTGATGAAGCTAACTTTTATCAACGAAAGTGACTATGTTGATTGCAATACAAAAATTCCTCTGACTTTTATTTTTGCTGCAATTACTTTCTTATCAACTCGATCATACTGATTTTCTGAACACTTTCATTGGATTTACCAAAAATAAGATAAAACCCTCGAGTGTTCTTGCTCAAAGGATACACCAATACATTCACTGTTCATAAATCAAGTAAATGTTCAAGAATCTATCATACAAAGGCATCAGTATGAGCTTCTCTTTGAATAAGTGAACTGACAATTGATTTGTATGTAAATTTATCAGGAGAGACTCCTCTGATAACCATATAATCATGCAGTTCGATCACTTTACTTGCACTGTAACTTTTATGGAATGAAGTAACTAGAATGGTATAGGTTATCGAATCTGGAATAATAAATCGATCGAGCATAATCCTCAATAGCTCCTCTGCGAGATCAAAGCATCCTGATTTGCATAAGAAGTTCATAAATATATTGCAAGTGACAACATTAACTGCTATGCCTAGTCTCTGCATGGAGTGGCATAAATCACAAGCTTCTTCAACCCTCTGAAGGCTGAGATATCCATGGATCATGGTGTTGTATGTGAATACGTCAAGAAGCACGCCGGCTCCCTTTAGTTCCTCGACGGCTAACAAAGCTAGATCCACATGCTCCACTTGACAGAAGCCGTAGATGATTGAATTGTAAGTGATAAGGTTAGGCATTTGCCCATCCTTCAACATTTGATCATACACCTCAAGAGCATCATCAATGTTTCTGTCCTTGAAGAATCGATCGATTAAAGTGCTATAAGTAACCACATCAGGAGCCAAGCCACTAGAAAACATTGTTCCTAGTAGCTGTTTCACTTCATAGATCCTCCCTTGCTCATGGAGATGCTTAACGAGGCTATTGTATGGAATCACATCGTTAACTGATTTCTCTTCTCTGATCTGCTTGTAGTATCCTAAAGCTTCATGTGCAAGTCCATTCCTGAAATAACCATCAACAGCAATTGCACATGTGAAACAATCAGGAGAAGCATGCGCCTTTCGCATATCTGACAGCAAGAAACCAGCCTCCTCGATATGACCTTGCTTGAATAGCCAATTCAGGAGGGAGTTATATAAAACAGTGTTGGGCACTATGTCGTCATCCACCATCTCGATGAATAACCTTAAAGCCTCTTCCAGCTTCCCTTCCCTAGCATATCCATCGATCAGAGTAGCATATGTTCGCATGTTCGAAAGTAAGCCTTTCTTCGCTATGTCTCTCTTCACCAAGTGTTCACCAAGCTCTGACTTTCCAGCCTTACATAACGCGTTGATGAGGCAATTGAAAGTCACAATGTTTGGCTCAACGGCATTCTTAGACACAAACTTCATCTTCTTGAAAAGGTTGTAAGCAAGATCAAACTCGCCATTTCTGCAGCACCCGTCAATGAGCATGTTGAAGGTGACGACATTCAGAGAAATCCCTCCATTGATCATCCGACATAGAACTCCAAAAGCTTCGCTGATCTTGCATTCTCTACATAATGCATAGATGAGCAAATTGAATGTGTTTACATTTTCAACATATCCCAAAGCGATCATCTCCTTGTACATCTTCCAGAATGTAACACCGGCATCTCGGTTCGAAATAAGATGGTTCAGCAAGTTATTGCAAGCGTGAATAGACACCCAAACGCCTCTAGCTCGAAGAGTCCGGATCACCAAGTAAGCATCTTTGCCTGCGCCAATCTGAGTACAACACCTAACGATGGCATCATAAGCATCACGACTGCCGCCGTATCTCTTCCGGCTTCGAGCAAGAGCATCGAGGAGCTCTAAGACAGGGATGCCCCTTTCTTGCATCAATTGCCTCATGATGCACAAAGCTTCGTCGAACATCTTTGCCGACACCAGAACATGAATCAGGAAGGACAGGGTGTCCAAATCGGGAGGAGTGACGTCCTTACTCTTCTTCTGCTCCGACGACAGCCAATCGAAGAACTCCAGAGCGAGTCGAGGCGAAGACCGGCAGCGAAAGAGCACCTGACGAACTAACAGCGGGTCGGCGAGGCAGGAAGAGAACTGTTGCAGGAAATTCCACTTGCGGTGCCTCAAATTGAGGAATATCGATTGCAATACGGCTTGCGAATCGTGGCGCGGAGGCGGCGGCAACGCAGTGGAGCAGCGAATAGGGACCGAGCGGCCGAAATCTCTTATCTGGATGAATAAAGGCGTCATTTTTCGAAGGAGTCGATGCGCAGAAGCGCGCATGGGAAGAGTTGGGAGGACCGCCAAATCGGCGGCGGCTGCTGCGGAAGCGGACGGTGGCGAGGAAGAGGAACGGCGAAGGTAAGAGCGAGGGTTTAAGAGAGACGCAGTAGAACTTCGCGTGAGGCTCACTGTTTTCTAAAAATACCAAGGCCTTCACTTCACAATATTAATAATTAAAAATATAATAATAAATGAAATATTTATTTATTTATTCCTGGAAAAAAAAAGTAATTTGACAATCCTTTCAAACATTTCAACTCAAAAATAAATTTTAAGAAAACAAGCAGCCGAGAGCAGCTTCGTTTCCGCGACTCGAACTTATGCCTGTGAGACCACACGACGATAAAGTTTGCCTTCTTCAGAAGGTAGGACTAACCCAAATGGCTAGCAAGATGAACCAATTAGCAAACTACACCAGCTTCAATGGCTGCTGCGCACCACTTCGCATCATTGAACAAAATTCCTCGTAGTTGATCCTCCCATCCTGTGGCCAGACAGAGAGAGACAGATCAATATTACGTGCGCGTCTATGATGAACAAAACAACTGATCATCAACTGTGTTGTGCACTTTACATTATCTTTATCGACTTCCGATATGGTCTCTTTGATAGTCTCCAAGTCGCCCATTCCATGCTCTATCATGGCTGTCTCAAGTTCATCTCTCGTAATAAACCTGTCGATCGACGAGGGGATCAGTAGAAAAGAAATTAAAATGCCAATTATCAGTAGAGTTCCACACACACAATCTCACCCACTGTCGTCCTTATCGAAATATCGAAAAGCTTTATACAAGTGCTCCTCCCTTTCTAGTCTATGCCGATGCATTGTGGCCGTTATGAACTCGATATAGTCGATCGTCCCATTTCCATCCACATCAGCCTGAAAAATTAAAGAGACAATTATTCATTAATTTTGTCATCGATCAGTATAGTCTGATCGTACTTAAAAATAATGCAACTCAGGAATAATTCAGATTTTTGTTACTGCATCCATCAGTTGCTTGATTTCAGTCTCTGAGAGCTTCGACCCGAGGCGAGCCAATCCCGTCTTCAGTTCCTCGTACGTGATCGTCCCACTGTTGTCTGTGTCCATGTTGGCGAACATCTGCTTCAGCCCTTTGATTTCTTCTTCTGAAAGGCTCTCAGCTATAACCTTCAGAGCCATCTTCTTAAGCCTGTTCATGGCACGGAACTGCTTCATCCTTGACAGCACTGCGCTGTCTATGGGTTTGTCTGATGCCTCTCCGCCTTCCTTGAGCCACGGGTGCTCTGAAAAGACATGCCGCAGCTCCATGCATGATTCCCAAACAAGAGATCATATATATAATTTAAGTTACATAACAAGGTTCATACGGAGAACTTGAGCAGAAGTGATTCTTTTCTTTGGATCCTGCGTCAGCATCTTCTTGATTAAGTCTTTGGCACTGTTCGATATAGATGGCCACGGTGGACTCTCGAAATCGATCTCTCCCTCGATGATAGCATCAAAGATTCCTCTTTCAGTATCTATGGAGAAATTAATTAAAGAGATGCATGAAACAAATAGATGCAAGCTTAATGAATTACCAGCCCAAAAAGGAGGTACGCCACAGAGAAGAATATACAAAATAACGCCTGCACTCCAAATATCTATCTCCTTCCCGTAACGTTGCCGTAAGACTTCAGGAGCAATGTAGTAGGCACTTCCAACTATATCTCTATACACTTTGCCTGAAGTGATCAATAGATTCTGTAATCTTTGACAGTGAAAAAGTCAACCTCTAGCTACCAATTGTGACAGTTTGAAATTGGCTTAATTACCTTCCTCGATGAAAACAGAGAGTCCGAAATCAGTGGCCTTGAGCATGGCTCCCTCGTCCATGGAAGCGAGCAGGAAGTTTTCGGGCTTAAGATCGCGATGCATCACCCCCATGAAATGGCAGATGTTCACCACGTTCACTATCGCCCTGCACATGGCCGCCGCCGCCCGCTCCGAGTAGTGCCCCTTGGCGATGATCCGGTCGAACAGCTCTCCTCCGGCGCACAGCTCCATGATCAAGTTCACCGAGCTCTTGTCCTCGTAAGCCCCCTTGAACTCGACTACGTTGGCCTGACCGGTGAGGTGCTGCATGATTTGGATCTCCCTCCGGACGTCCTCCCGCTCGCTTTCGTTGGCCAACTTCCTTTTGGAGATGGACTTGCATGCGTACTTCGCGCCGGTCACCTTGTCGGTGCAGAGATAGGTCACGCCGAACTGGCCACGGCCGAGCTCCTTGCCGAGGGCGTAAACGGACCTCACGTCCTCAAATGGCTTGCCGAGGACGGCACCGCCAAGAAGGGCCGAAGAACTTAACTTATCAGTGGCTTCTGTTCCCGCCGCCGGCCGTTTGCCTTTGCTCAGGCACACGCCCATCTGAGCAATGCTTGGTTAAAGTGCAATTTTAGGGAAATTAAACAACAGATTCAAGGAGCTAGTAGCTAGATGCGTGGCAGATTGATAACTTAAGACTTTGATTTAGCTGTAACAAAATTAAAATTGCCACAAGCCAAATTTAGTTAGAAGTAAAGAAAGATGAACCTCGCGAACAGCTGCCTGCCAAGAAGGGCTGAAGAACTAAGAATAATTGAAGAACGTTGGCAAAAGGTGGAAGGGTTGGAGAAGACTTCAAATTGGAAGACAGAAGAGCATGATCGTGCCAACAACGAATTCGTGCATAGTTGCCTTCAACTTCTCTTCTTCTTTTTTTTTTTAAAAAAAAAAGGAAAAAGAAAAACGATGGAAAAGAGTGGAATTCGTGCATAGTTGACTTCCTCACTTTTAACCGGCACAACTTTTTTCTTTATTAAAAATGAAAACAGAGAATGGATTGATGCTGCCCAGGATCGAACTGGGGACCTTTAGTGTGTAAGACTAACGTGATAACCACTACACCACAGCATCTGTTCGTATGTGGGGACTCTTTGTAAATATATATTTCTAATTATTTTGTATAGTTTATATCATTTTCTATTAAATAAATGTCTTTTTAATCACTAATGAATTAAACGTCATGTTTTTTACCTTTTATCCAAATTACTTTCATATATTCTCATTTCGTACTTTGTGTTTGCCGAAATTAAATATAGTTTCGTATTTATTTTATCCAAAATACTTATGGATACTTCCATATATATGTAAACTATCTCTAATTTAGCCCCAGATAAATAGACGGATGAATTTTTTTAATAACGAATGGTTCAATTTCCACACAATGCAAGTAAATGTCTTTGTCCATCAAATTACTGTTAGGTCATCCTCGTCGTCCATATATACTTCTCGATTTTATCAAATAGCAGATGAAAAATATTTATGAAGTTAAATCGGTCACTCTCCAGGTGGATGAAGGATAAAAATAATTAGACAGGTTAAAAGAAAATATTTCTAATTTATTTTTTTAATTAATACAAGTAGCCATGAAAATAATTTCCGTTATAAATTATCGATGAAAATACTGTTGCTAATTTATGACGAAATTATTTGGTCACTAATTTCATCGTTGATTTATGATGATAAATATTTTTATCGTTGATTTATGATCAATTTAAAAAAAAATTTCATAAAATTTTGTGACAACTTAGTTGCTAAAGAAAATTTCATTGTAAATTTCTTCGTAAAAGCATGATTATTTTTTAGTGATATAACCCTTAGAATACTTACAAATATAAATTATGGGATGTAAAATGATAATATTATATTGGAGATATTTTGGAAACACAATAAAAATATAGTTAAAATAATTTTAGAGTGTTTTAAAATAATAAAAATTTGTTGATAAAGAAAATTTTACTCAATTTTTTTATTCATTCAAGGGAAAATTTTCTTTCACAAAATTTAGCCAAGTAATCATTTAAAAAAACCAACCAGGTGAATGTAATACTTATTTCGATAAAACAAATATAAGAATGTAACATGACATAAATAAAATAAAGAATGAATATTATATATTGTTTAATTATGTTGTGCCAAGTCTAATCTAGACAAGTTAAATTGAGTGTTAATGTCGCATCATATGTGTTGGAAGCATGGCTTAGGGTCGAGTTGAATTACTAAACTAAATTTAAAAATCTAAAAAAAATCTTAGAATTTCTCTTTCTATATATATATATATATATATATAATTTTAAAATTTGTTTTTCCTAATGAATTAGGAAAAAAAAATAGTCTGACGACCATATTGCCGTCCAATTTTAAAACAATCAAGATATAATAAAAAATAAAGAAAACATTGCAATGTTAGTTTTATAGACTTTGCATCCCAAAGTAAATTTGAAAAAATAGGTCTCCTCAAACAATATTAATCTTCCCTTTTTTTCTCTTTTAAACTAGATAAATATTTATGAGTTTTTATTGATTATATTTAGTAGAATATAAAAAATGTAAATTATAAAAAAAAAATCTAAATAATTAATTTAAATTCTTTAAATTCAACTTGAAAAATATGAACACCGTATTTAATTTAATTTATCATATATATAACTTTATAATATTATTATCATGTAATCATATAATATTTTAAGATTACGAGAATAAAATATAATCTATAGTTCAATTTTAAATTCAGAGATTTTAATAATAACATAATTTAATACTTACGGTTGATGCGATGATAATGACGAGTCTCACCCCGCTGCCACGGTAGAGGTCAATGTAGGTCAGAGTCAAGCCGGTCAACGCGCAGATGGCATCGGTCGGTCGGATGAAGCATGCCCCGACCGGGGAGAAGGCTCCGACCCACTATCATCTTCGCTAAGAAGAGAAGCAGACGACCGACGCTCAAGGGAGACGGTGTGCAGAAGCCGAGCCGACCGGCTACCCCGCTCGGCCAGATAGCAGAGCTTCATACGGGTAGAGTTCAACTTCGATCGAGCGGCTACCCTACTCGATCTGACAACGGGTCTCGACAGTGGCAAAGTGGACCTTCGGTCGAGCGGACATACGAGCAAGGAATAGCGAGATTCTGGTCTACTAGACAACCCACCAGAGCGGCTAAATTCCGACCAAGCGACCAACCTACTCGGCCTAGCAGGACACTCCCTTTGATATCTAGCAATATCCTTTTGGGAGTTGGTGCCGCCGACACTGGACATGGACAGCTAGAAGATTGTACGGCGGAAATTTCCACTGTCACTTCAAAGATATGCTCGACCTGTTAATGTACTGTGTCAGAGACACTTTACTGACAAGTATTTTCAGTGAAAACTTTGAGAAGCGTGCTCTCCTTGGGAATCCTTGGGAAGCATGCACCCACGCTACTGAAGCTCTATATAAAGGGGGGTCCAAGTATCGGCGGAGGTATGCGATATTCACTGTTTGTGTTACAGTCTTCTTGTTGCTCCGTCATATACTTCATCACCGGTGACTAACTTGAGCGTCGGAGGGCCACCACCAAGGACCCCTTTCCTGACTCGGCACTGACGTAGTTTGTGTTGCAGGTCCGAGCGGAGTCTACAGGCGGTCAGCAGGAGCGCTACATCCCCGGTTTTCCATCTCTTCGACTTTCGGACATGATCATATTTAGCGCCGTCTGTGGGAACATAGCCTACATCCAAACCGAGAAGATTGAGGACGGTGGACGACTCACCACAGTGACACTCACCTAGGAAGAGCTCGACATGCTCGTGCAAGCCTGAGCGACAAAGATGATTGAGCAGCAGCAACAATAGGCATTAGCCGATCGGCTAGCGCCGCATCCTGCAACATCGGCGGCCGGTAGACGAGCGGAGCAAATCTCAGTATGGGGGTAGAATAGAAGGTCGACCGGTACGCAGGGGGAAGCGTCACCCGCGCCGATCACCTTCTATCGCGCTTTGTTCCAAACCCCCTTAGAAATAGCCCAGGCGAATCAAGAACGGGAATCATCTTCGAATGATGCTCTTGTTCTGAACGCACGAAAGGGCAAGGTGCCCCGAAGTGTCGCGTCGCCCGAACAGTTCAACCGACAGTTCTCAGAAGGGATCTTACAAGATCCTCTGCCCAGACACTATACCCCTCTGGTGATTGGGACATACAACGGATCGATCGATCAAGATGGTGTTGGTTGCTACTCGAAAAACCTAGAGGTTCCACTGTACAAAAATTTTGTACAAAGGTCTGAACCTTTTCCTAGCTACCATGTGTTCTTTTAAATTAAATTTTGGATCGCCTGCGAAACTTAACACGTTTGATCCAAAACTTAATCTATTCGTTCTTTTAGGTTTTGACTTGGGTCTTCTGCGGAACTTAACATGTTCGACCCAAATCACCTTAAGTTATTAATTCCATTAAACATTAATTTCCATAATTGGTTCCCAGTACTGACGTGGCGAGGCACACGACCTTCTTGGATATGGGAGCAACCGCCACCGACTAGATAAAACCTTTTATGGAAAGCTAATATTTAATTTCCTAAAATAACTTTAGGTTAACCGAAAAGAACAATCAAATCACAAGGAAAAATAAAACAAAAGAATACAACATCTAAAAACATATTCGAAATACTAGAATCGTAAGCCTCTTGTATTTTGTATTATTTCCATAAATAACTAGTATGATGCGGAAAGGAAAAATTACTAGTTATACCTTCTAGAAAAACCTCTTGATCTTCTACCGTATTCCTCTTCTAACCTCGAACGTTGTGTGTGTTGGTTGCTACTCGGAAAACCTAGAGGTTCCACTGTACAAAAATTTTGTACAAAGGTCTGAACCTTTTCCTAGCTACCATGTGTTCTTTTAAATTAAATTTTGGATCGCCTGCGGAACTTAACACGTTTGATCCAAAACTTAATCTATTCGTTCTTTTAGGTTTTGACTTGGGTCTCCTGCGGAACTTAACACGTTCGACCCAAATCACCTTAAGTTATTAATTCCATTAAATATTAATTTCCATAATTGGTTCCCAGTACTGACGTGGTGAGGCACATGGCCTTCTTGGATATGGGAGCAACCACCACCGACTAGACAAAACCTTTTATAGAAAGCTAATATTTAATTTCCTAAAATAACTTTAGGTTAACCGAAAAGAACAATCAAATCACAAGGAAAAATAAAACAAAAGAACACAACATCGAAAAAAAATATATTCGAAAAACTAGAACGTAAGCCTCTTGTATTTGGTATTATTTTCATAAATAACTAATACGATGCGGAAAAGGAAAAACTACTAGTTATACCTTTTAGAAAGACCTCTTGATCTTCTACCGTATTCCTCTTCTAACCTCGGACGTTGTGTGGGCAACGATCTTCCGAGATGAGAAACCACCTACCACCTTCTTCTCCTCCTAGCTAGGTTCGGCCACAAAAAGCTTTACCAAGGATGAAGAACAAAACACCAACCAAGCTCCAAGAGATGCTAGCTTTCTCTTCTTCTTCTTCTTCTTCTTCTTCTCCAAGTAGTATCCGGCCGCGACAAGAGCTCCAAGCCTTTGAGAGTTTCGGCCACCACAAAGAGGGAGAGAGGAAGAGGATGGCCGGCCACTCCAAGAAATAAAAGAAGGAGAGAAAATAATAGAGGTTGTGTCTTGTGAAGGCACCCTCACCCCTTCTTTTATATTCCTTGGCCTAGGCAAATTAGGAAATTTAATTACAATAAAATTTCCTTAATTTCCTTGACATGATTTAATTGAGAAAAATAAAATAAAATTTTCCAATTTAATCTCTAATGGTCGGCCACACTAAAAGAGATAAATTAGACAAGTTTTAATCAACAATTAAAACTTCCTAATTTGTTTCCGGAAATTTTTAAAATTAAAATTTCTCTTTAAAAATCTCTTCATGGTTGATAAAAGGAAATTTCTATAATTTTAATTTTACAACATGTGAATAATTTTTAAAGAGAAAATAAAATATCTCACCAATCTACAAATAAGGAAAGAGATCTAATCTCTTTCCTTAATCTTTTGTAGATCTTTTACAAGAGAGATATTTTAATTTTAATTCTCTTTAATAAATTATATCTCCCACATAATAAAAATTAAAATTATTTTTTTATTACACTAGCTTGGGTTCAAGCTAGGGCCGGCCACCCCAATTTATACCTAGGCCGGCCCTAGCTTGGTTCCCAAGCTAGCTTGGCCGACCCCCTTTGGGTGGGTATAGGTGGGTATAGTACTCTATAAATAAGAGGCTACGATAGAGACCGAGAGGAGGAATTGGTTTTGGTCTCCCGATAAAATTAAGCATCCTATGTTCGCCCCGAACACACAACTTAATTTTATCAATAATAATTCATTCCACTAGAGAACTATTATTGAACTATCGCACCAATCCCAAATTACATTTTTGGGCTCCTTCTTATTATGAGTGTGTTAGTCTCCCTATGTTTAAGATATCGAATGTCCACTAATTAAGTGAGTTACTGACAACTCATTTAATTAATATCTTAATCCAAGAGTAGTACCACTCAACCTTATCGTCATGTCGGACTAAGTTCACCTGCAGGGTTTAACATGACAATCCTTATGAGCTCCTCTTGGGGACATTATCAACCTAGTATCTTTAGGACACAGTTTCCTTCTATAATCAACAACACACACTATAAGTGATACCATTTCCCAACTTATCGGGCTTATTGATTCATCGAACTAAATCTCACCCATTGATAAATTAAAGAAATAAATATCAAATATATGTGCTTGTTATTATATTAGGATTAAGAGCACACACTTCCATAATAACCGAGGTCTTTATTTCTTTATAAAATCAGTATAAAAGAAATGACCTCAAATGGTCCTACTCAATACACTCTAAGTGTACTAGTGTAATTATACAGTCAAGATAAACTGATACCTAATTACACTACGACCTTCTAATGGTTTGTTCCTTTCCATTTTGGTCGTGAGCTACTGTTTATAATTTATAAGGTACTGATAACATCATCTTCTGCATGTGACACCACATACTATGTTATCTACAGTATAAATTAATTGAACAACTACAACTAAATGTAGACAATTTGACCAAATGTGATTCTTTATTCATAATGAATGTTTACAAAGCTTAGACTTTCAATATACACTCCAACAGTGTGGGCAACGATCTTCCGAGATGAGAAACCACCAACCACCTTCTCCTCCTCCTAGCTAGGTTCGGCCACAACAAGGAAGCTTTACCAAGGATGAAGAACAAATCACCAACCAAGCTCCAAGGGATGCAAGCTTTCTCTCCTCCTTCTTCTTCTTCTCCAAGTAGTATCCGGCCACCACAAGAGCTCCAAGGGAGATGAAGAATTCGGCCACCACAAAGAGGAAGAAAGAAAAAGAGAATGGCCGGCTACAACACCAAGGAAAAGAGGGAGAGAACAATAGAAGTTGTCACCCATGAAGACACCTCTACCCCTTCTTTTATATTCCTTGGCTTTGGCAAATAAGGAAATTTATTTATAATAAAATTTCCTTAACTTTCTTTGACAATAATTAATTAAGAAAATTTTAATAAAATTTCTTAATCAACTAATCATGGCCGACCACCTCAAATAGAAAAATTAGGAGAGTTTCAATCAACAATTAAAACTTCCTTATTTGTCTTTGGAAATTTTAAAAAATAAAATTTCCCTTTATAATCCCTTCATGGTTGATAAAAAGAAATTTCTATAATTTTAATTTTTCAACATGTGAATAATTTTTAAAGAGAAAAAATAAAATATCTTTCCAATCTACAAATAAGGAAAGAGATCTAATCTCTTTCTTTAATCTTTTGTAGATCCTTTTAGAGAGATATTTTAATTTTAATTCTCTTTAATAAATTATATCTTCCACATAATAAAAAATAAAATTAAAATTCTTTTTAATTTAATTATGGCCGGCCCCTCTAGCTTGGGTTCAAGCTAGGGCCGACCACCCTAAACCATGCTTAGGCCGGCCCTAGCTTGATTCCAAGCTAGTTTGGCCGACCCCCTTTAGGTGAGTATAGAAGGTGGGTATAGGTGGGTATAGTACTCTATAAATAAGAGGCTACGATAGGGACCGAGAGGAGGAATTGGTTTTGGTCTCCCGATAAAATTAAGCATCCCGTGTTCGCCCCGAACACACAACTTAATTTTATCAATAATAATTCATTTCACTAGAGAACTATTATTGAACTACCGCACCAATCCCAAATTATATTTTTGGGCTCCTTCTTATTATGAGTGTGTTAGTCTCCCTGTGTTTAAGATATCGAATGTCCACTAATTAAGTGAGTTACTGACAACTCATTTAATTAATATCTTAGTCCGAGAGTAGTACCACTCAACCTTATCATCATGTCGGACTAAGTCCACCTGCAGGGTTTAACATGACAATTCTTATGAGCTCCTCTTGGGGACATTATCAACTTAATATCTCTAGGACACAGTTTCCTTCTATAATCAACAACACACACTATAAGTGATACCATTTCCCAACTTATCGGGTTTATTGATTCATCGAACTAAATCTCACCCATTAATAAATTAAAGAAATAAATATCAAATATATGTGTTTGTTATTATATTAGGATTAAGAGCACACACTTCCATAATAACCGAGGTCTTTGTTCCTTTATAAAGTCAGTATAAAAGAAACGACCTCAAATGGTCTTACTCAATACACTCTGAGTGTACTAGTGTAATTATATAGTCAAGATAAACTAATACCTAATTACACTACGACCTTCTAATGGTTTGTTCCTTTCCATTTTGGTCGTGAGCTACTGTTTATAATTTATAAGGTACTGATAACATCATATTCTGCATGTGACACCACATACTATGTTATCTACAATATAAATTAATTGAACAACTACAAACAAATGTAGATAATTTGACCAAATGTGATTCTTTATTTCAAATAAATGTTTACAAAAACTTAGACTTTCAGTATACACTCCAACAATCTCCCACTTATACTAATGACTAAGCTGTCATATCTTCTACCATACATCTGATTCTCATTCCCTCCACATGTCGATCGAAAGCTTTTGCTGGAAGGGCCTTAGTGAAAGGATCTGCCAGGTTATCCGCTGATGCAATCTTGGCGATGACAACTTCTCCTCGCTTCACGATATCTCGTATCAAGTGGTATTTGCGCTCTATATGCTTACTTGCCTTATGAGCTCGTGGTTCCTTCGAGTTTGCAACTGCACCGCTATTATCACAATAAATTGTGATGATTTTGGGCAAACAAGGAATCACATCTAAGTCTATTAGAAAGTTCCTGAGCCATACTGCTTCTTTAGCTGCCTCAGAGGCTGCTACATACTCAGCTTCCATGGTTGAGTCCGAAACGCATTTCTGCTTAACACTCCTCCATGAAATGGCTCCACCTCCTAAAGTAAACACATAGCCTGATGTAGACTTACTGTTGTCCCTATCTGATTGGAAATCTGAATCCGTGTAACCCACAGGGAGCAAATCGTCTGCTTGGTAAACTAGCATATAATCTCTAGTCCTTCTCAGGTACTTTAATATATGTTTTATCGCAGTCCAATGTCCTTGTCCAGGGTTACTCTGATATCTGCTGACCATGCCCACGGCAAAACAAATATCAGGTCTCGTACATAGCATTGCATACACAAGGCTTCCTACAGCCGAGGCATAAGGAACTGCTTTCATGTTTTCTATCTCCTTTGATGTCTTAGGAGACATCTCTTTAGATAGAGCTATTCCATGCCTAAAAGGTAAGAAACCTTTCTTGGAATCCTGCATGCTAAAACGAGCAAGGATTGTATCTATATATGAAACTTGGGACAGACACAACATTCTTTTCTTGCGATCCCTTATTACTTTGATCCCAAGAATGTGTGCACACTCTCCTAAGTCCTTCATATCAAATTGTTTGGACAACCATACCCTTACGTCTGATAATACCTTGACATTGTTGCCAATTAACAAAATATCATCTACGTATAGTACAAGAAATACCACCACGTTTCCGTTACACTTCTTATATATACAAGACTCATCCGGACTTTGAATAAATCCATATGACTGGATTACTTCATTAAACCGGATGTTCCAAGATCTTGAAGCTTGCTTCAGTCCATAAATGGACCGATTGAGCTTGCACACTAGATGCTCTTTGCCTTTTTCAATGAACCCTTCTGGTTGCTTCATATGGATGTTCTCTTCAAGACTTCCATTAAGGAAAGCTGTCTTGACATCCATTTGTCAAATCTCATAATCCATATGAGCAGCAATGGATAAAAGTATCCGGATAGACTTAAGCATGGCTACCGGTGAAAAGGTTTCCTCATAATCGATTCCCTCTTTCTGAGTGTACCCTTTCGCAACAAGCCTAGCTTTGAAGGTTTCTACCTTCCCGTCTGTCCCTCTTTTCCTTTTATAGATCCACTTGCATCCAACGGCTTTTACACCATCAGGTGGTTCTACAAGCTCCCAGACCTTATTAGAGTACATAGACTCTATTTCAGAATTCATCGCCTTTTGCCAAGATGCTGCATCTATATCTTAGAGTGCTTCGTCATATGTCCGGGGATCAGGTTCATGTTTACCCGGGATCAAGTCCGAAGACTCTCCCAAAAACATGAATCTCTCAGGCTGCCTTACAACCCTCCCACTACGACGAGGCACTGTATGTGGTTGTGTATCATGTGTGACACGTGTTGCAGTTTCTTGTGGTACTTCATCTTGTACTGTTGGTACTAAAGTAGACGTGTCCTCTCTTAGTTCTTCTAAAACAACTTTACTACTGGGTTTGTGATCCATTATATAGTCTTCTTCTAAAAACTGGGCATTGGTGCTAACAATGACCTTCTGGTCTTTAGGACTATAAAATAAACCTTCTTTCGTTCCTTTGGGATATCCTACAAACACTCGAACTTCTGTACGAGATTCTAACTTATCAGCATCTGGTTTCAGCACATGTACTGGACTACCCCAAATCCGAATATGTTTTAGACTGGGTTTTCGCCCATTCCACAATTCTGTGGGAGTAGAAGAAACTGATTTAGAAGGTACTAAGTTCAAAACGTATACTGCTGTTTCTAGAGCATATCCCCAAAACGAATTTGGTAATTCTGAATAACTCATCATCGATCTAACCATCTCCATAAGAGTCCTATTCCTTCATTCTGCTACACCATTTTGTTGGGGTGTTCCAGGTGCAGACAATTGGGATTGAATCCTAGCCTCTGATAAGTAATTCCTAAACTCTCCTAAGAGGTATTCGCCACCACGATCAGATCATAGTGTCTTGATACTTTTACCTAGTCGTTTCTCCACATCAGCCTTGTATTCTTTGAACTTATCAAAGCACTCGGACTTGCGGCGCATTAGGTAAATGTATCCGTATCTTGAATAATCATCTATAAAAGAGACAAAATATTCAAAACCACCTCTTGCCTGGACAGACATAGGACCACACAAATCAGAATGAACCAATTCTAACATTTCTTTGGCTCTATACCCCTTGGCCTTGAACGACCTCTTGGTCATTTTACCTTCTAAGCAAGATTCACAAGTTGAAAAATTTTCCAACTCTAATGAACCCAAAAGTCCATCGGCTATTAGCCTCTGAATCCTACTTAAGTTAATATGACCAAGCCTTAGATGCCAAAGATATACTTGGTTCATTTCCGAAGGTTCTTTTCTCTTATTTGAGTTAGAAGATGAGTTATAAATTTTCATGTTTTGCTTTGTGGGAGAAATTAGATTTAAAATATATAAATTGCCAACTAATGTACCAGAACAGATAATCACTTTATTTCTCTTAATAACTACATCGTTGCTAAAGGAAACTGAATATCAATCTAAAAACAGTTTAGAAATTGAAATTAAATTCTTTCTAAAACTGGGTACATAAAGACAATTTCTTAAAACCAAATTTTTATTTCTACTAAAAGATAAGTAGACGTCTCCCACTGCAACAGCCGCCACCTTAGTAGCATTGCCCATGTAGACGGTAATCTCTCCTTCAGTTAGTCGTCGGGTTTCCTGGAACCCCTTTGTTGTTCTGATTCCTACGAGGACAGTCCGCCTTCCAATGCCCTGATTGCTTGCAGATGAAGCACTTGCCCTTCGGCTTCTTCATTCCAGCTTTAGGTCCTGTACTCTGAGATTTATTCACTTTCTTTGCTGAACCAACTTGTTTCTTCTTCTTCTTTCCTTTCGGCTTAGAAGTAGAATCATTTTCAATATAGTGAATATGAGAGTTGTGACGAAACAATCCTTCTGCTGCCTGAAGTTCTGTCAGTAGTTCCGCCAATGAATATACCCTTTTGTTCATATTGTAATTCAGGCGGAATTGCTCAAAACTTCTAGGTAGTGTTTGGAGGATCATATTGATCTGGGTTTCCCCATCAATTTCTCCTCCATGGATCTGTATCTCGTTCAGATAAGCCATCATCTTTAGGATATGATCCCTCACAGGAGTACCCTCTTGCATGGTGGCTGTCATTATCTTTCTCATGACTTCTTGTCTAGAAGCCCTATCCTAATGACCAAAGAGTTCCTTGAGATTGTTCATAATATCATAGGCTGTTGGTAAATCTTGATGCTGATGTTGCAATACATTTGACATTGAAGCCAAAATGTAACACCGCGCCATCTCATATGCTTTTACCCATTTCCTATGATATTCAATTTCCTCTTGGGTAGATTCACGATGGGTGCTTGGGACAAGGCTCGATCGATCAAATTTATAGCTTTCGATGAAGGACAATGTCCAGGTTCCTTTTCCAATCTATGTAATTAGGTCCAGTAAGTCTATTCTGTTGAAGTATGATGGACAGTGGGTTGAAAGTCATCCTAAGAATCACAAATAACTTTTGGTCAGAACTCTAAATTTAGAATAATATTGATTCCTCAAACAATACTATTTTAAATTAACCAACACCTCAAACCACCGTGAATTTTGTATGCCACGATAGTGTGGACGTATACAAATTCAACATTTGTAAAAGAAGGGTTTTAACCCATTAATTTTATTATCTTGTCAACCTAACTTTTTGACAAATAAAATTAATAGTTGGTATCCTTTGGTCACACAAATAATAGCAGTGACTCCGATGGGGAGGATACTATTAGGTGTGTCTAAGTGTATACCATTACTTGACACTAAGTCCATTAATAAGATTATGCCCCTTCCGATGGGGAAGATCACACGCTCTTAATTAACTTTCTATAGTCATCCAAAATGGAAGTCTGTTCTAGTGATCTACAAACAAGCTCATCCGATATGGAGGAAGGCACTCAGAGCCAACGCGCAAGCTTGTTTGCATCACTTACAAATCAGTAATGGAGACCATGGGTTTTACTTAAAAATCCCTCTGCCACTTAGTTATTTATAAATGAGGAATTTTAACTATGCTAGCCTACTAAACATGTATACTAACATACACACACAGCACAATATAAAAGCAATAAATAGAAAATCTAATTTTCAACTATTATGACTTTTATCTATAGTTGTCCTCCGTGTGTTGTCATCCCAAGCTGCTGTCATATTTGGCCACCGCCACCGGGTCTAGCTGTCGCATCCATCTTGCTCCTTGTTCCGCTGCGCCTCTGGTCCTCAGAAGGTTCCACGCTTTGCAAGATTCGATCCGCGACATAAATAGAATTTTACAATTTTGATCCTATATTCCATAAAAGGAATGTACATGTATCTAGATCAAAATAAAATCCTAATAAAACTAAATACAGCTCCTGCTGTATTTTATAATACAATCATGCACACACATATAAATGCCCTTGACATGTCCAAGGGTCCAATCACACACATAAAACTATAAGCCATAATAGTTGGATCCTGCATCCACAAAGTTAGCACATCCTACTATTATCCTGCCTAAATTATGTATGACATGTGCATAATTAAATTAATACCAAATACACAGAAGCAAAACCCTAGCTCTGATACCAATTGTTGGTTGCTACTCAGAAAACCTAGAGGTTCCACTGTACAAAAATTTTGTACAAAGGTCTGAACCTTTTTACTAGTTACCATGTGTTCTTTTAAATTAAATTTTGGATCACCTGCGGAACTTAACACGTTTGATCCAAAACTTAATCTATTCGTTCTTTTAGGTTTTGACTTGGGTCTCCTGCGGAACTTAACACGTTCGACCCAAATCACCTTAAGTTATTAATTCCATTAAATATTAATTTCCATAATTGGTTCCCAGTACTGACGTGGCGAGGCACACGGCCTTCTTGGATATGGGAGCAACCACCACCGACTAGACAAAACCTTTTATGGAAAGCTAATATTTAATTTCCTAAAATAACTTTAGGTTAACCGAAAAGAACAATCAAATCACAAGGAAAAATAAAACAAAAGAACACAACATCTAAAAACATATTCGAAATACTAGAATCGTAAGCCTATTTATTTGGTATTATTTCCATAAATAACTAGTATGATGCGGAAAGGAAAAATTACTAGTTATACCTTCTAGAAAGACCTCTTGATCTTCTACCGTATTCCTCTTCTAACCTCGGACGTTGTGTGGGCAACGATCTTCCGAGATGAGAAACCACCAACCACCTTCTTCTCCTCCTAGCTAGGTTCGGCCACAACAAGGAAGCTTTACCAAGGATGAAGAACAAATCACCAACCAAGCTCCAAGGGATGCAAGCTTTCTCTCCTTCTTCTTCTTCTTCTCCAAGTAATATCCGGCCACCACAAGAGCTCCAAGGGAGATGAAGAATTCGGCCACCACAAAGAGGAAGAAAGAAAAAGAGAATGGCTGGCCACAACACCAAGGAAAAGAGGGAGAGAACAATAGAAGTTGTCACCCATGAAGGCACCCCTACCCCTTCTTTTATATTCCTTGGCTTTGGCAAATAAGGAAATTTATTTATAATAAAATTTCCTTAACTTTCTTTGACAATAATTAATTAAGAAAAATTTAATAAAATTTCTTAATCAACTAATCATGGCCGGCCACCTCAAATAGAAAAATTAGGAGAGTTTCAATCAACAATTAAAACTTCCTTATTTGTCTTTGGAAATTTTAAAAAATAAAATTTCCCTTTATAATCCCTTCATGGTTGATAAAAAGAAATTTCTATAATTTAATTTTTCAACATGTGAATAATTTTTAAAGAGAAAAAATAAAATATCTTTCCAATCTACAAATAAGGAAAGAGATCTAATCTCTTTCTTTAATCTTTTGTAGATCCTTTTAAGAGAGATATTTTAATTTTAATTCTCTTTAATAAATTATATCTTCCACATAATAAAAAATAAAATTAAATTTTTTTTTAATTTAATTATGGCCGGCCCCTCTAGCTTGGGTTCAAGCTAGGGCCGGCCACCCTAAACCCATGCTTAGGCTGGCCCTAGCTTGGTTCCCAAGCTAGCTTGGTCGGCCCCCTTTAGGTGAGTATAGAAGGTGGGTATAGGTGGGTATAGTACTCTATAAATAAGAGTCTACGATAGGGACCGAGAGGAGGAATTGGTTTTGGTCTCCTGATAAAATTAAGCATCCCGTGTTCGCCCCGAACACACAACTTAATTTTATCAATAATAATTCATTCCACTAGAGAACTATTATTGAACTACCGCACCAATCCCAAATTACATTTTTGGGCTCCTTCTTATTATGAGTGTGTTAGTCTCCCTGTGTTTAAGATATCGAATGTCCACTAATTAAGTGAGTTACTGACAACTCATTTAATTAATATCTTAGTCCGAGAGTAGTACCACTCAACCTTATCATCATGTCGGACTAAGTCCACCTGCAGGGTTTAACATGACAATTCTTATGAGCTCCTCTTGGGGACATTATCAACTTAATATCTCTAGGACACAGTTTCCTTCTATAATCAACAACACACACTATAAGTGATATCATTTCCCAACTTATCGGGTTTATTGATTCATCGAACTAAATCTCACCCATTGATAAATTAAAAAAATAAATATCAAATATATGTGCTTGTTATTATATTAGGATTAAGAGCACACACTTCCATAATAACCGAAGTCTTTGTTCCTTTATAAAGTCAGTATAAAAGAAACGACCTCAAATGGTCCTACTCAATACACTCTGAGTGTACTAGTGTAATTATATAGTTAAGATAAACTAATACCTAATTACACTACGACCTTCTAATGGTTTGTTCCTTTCCATTTTGGTCGTGAGCTACTATTTATAATTTATAAGGTACTGATAACATCATCTTCTGCATGTGACACCACATACTATGTTATCTACAATATAAATTAATTAAACAACTACAAACAAATGTAGATAATTTGACCAAATGTGATTCTTTATTCCAAATAAATGTTTACAAAAACTTAGGCTTTCAGTATACACTCTAACAGATGGTCATCTGGATAGGTTTGATAACGAAGCCACGCTGCACCAATATACAGATGGAGTGAAGTGCCGAGTCTTCCTCACTACCCTCTCTGGATCGGCGCAACGCTGGTTCCGAAGACTGCCGGACGGCTCGATATGAAGCTTCAAAGACTTCCGAGCTACGTTTCAATACCATTTTGCCAGCAGCCGACGCTATCAGAAGACGAGCGTCAGCCTTTTTACCCTAAAGCAAGGGCCCAAGGAAGTGCTCCGAGCGTACATACAACGTTTTAATCAAATAGCCATGGACATCTCCCCGGTCTCATCCAAGACGATGATGAACGCCTTCACTCAGGGGCTCGTCGAGGGAGACTTCTTTCGATCGCTCATCAGGAAGCCGCCCAGGGACTTTAACCACATTCTTAAGAAGGCCAACGAGTACATAAATGTGTAAGATGCTCAAGCGGCCAGAAGAAAAGAGGTGCCAACCGAGCTCCCGACGACGACCGAGCGCCGACCATCAAACAACCATCAGCCGCCCAAGGGGCCAAGGGCCGAAGGAGCGCGGCCGCACTAGGAGACCAGGACACATACCGTGCAACATATGGCTTCCGAGGCGGTAGAAGGGGGCGAAAGGCAAGGTATGAACGTCGATGTTCTGTTCTTTCTATCAATCAGCGACCCACAACATACTTGATTGTCGCAATGTGACACCAATCATCAGTCGACCGGCCCCAAGAGGATACCTCCACCGATCTCCTCCCGATCGGCGACAAAAACATCAATTTACTGGGTGGCGGGAGGATAAAAGAAGGGCGCCCGAGCGGCACCATCAACATCAACAGAGGGATAACACTGATCCCTCCCGAGTCCCAACCAAGCGAAATAGACCCTCTGCTCGGGAAAAAGAAAATAGAAGCAACACATCCCGAGGTGAAATAGGCATGATCGTCGATGGGTCGACCGACAGCGACTCCAACAGAGCCAGGAAGCTGTACGCTCGACAACTGGAGATCCATGCGATGATAGCAAGGAGAAGGTCGAAGGACCCCAAATCAGCTTCGGGCCCAGCGACTTGGAGGGAGTGGAGATCCCTCACGACGACACGCTGATCATCCGGACGGTAATAACTAATTATACTATTCACCAAACTTTTGTTGATACAGGGAGTTCGGTGAACATCAGTTCAAGAAGACGTTTGATCAATTGCAAATTAATCGGAATGAGTTACTGCCCATGACGACCCCACTCTATGGCTTTATGGGCAACGAGGTACTATCGCTCAGATAGACCCGACTAGCCATCTCGCTCGAGGAAGAGGCACTGAGGAGAACCAAGACCACCAACTTCATCATGGTGGGCGCACCATCGGCCTATAACGTTATCTTGGACCGACCGACCCTCAACGAGTTCCGAGCGGTAGTATCTACTTACTGCCAGAAGATCAAATTCCCGATGGATGATTGGGTGAGCGAGGTCAAAGGCGATCAACTGGCCGCTCGGCGATGCTACGTCGAGATGGTCAAGTCCGAGGTGAGAAGCGCTCGAAAGAATCCTCGCTTGGAGGTGAATGCAATCATTGAAAAGCCTCCCACATTGGTGTACGAGGAAAAGGAGGAGATTCAGATCCACCCCAGCCAAGCAGAAGCAACAACCTTTATTACCGTCGACCTGGAGGTGGAGAAGAAGGCAGAGTTGGTTGTCTGCCTCAAACAAAATTATGACATGTTCGCCTGGTCGACACACGAGTTTCTCGGTATCTCCCCGAGTGTGGCTCATCACGAGATTCATGTCGGACTGGACGCTCGGTTGATAAAGCAAAGAAAAAGGGACTTCAGCGTGGAACAAAATCTGATCATCCGGGCAGAGATAGAAAAGTTGTTAGAGGTCAACCATATTAGAGAAGTTCAATTCCCAAGCTGGCTAGCCAATGTCGTATTGGTCTCCAAGCTGGGCAATAAATGGTGGATCTACATCGCCTTTCATGATTTGAACAAGGCGTGCCCAAAGGACTTCTATCCGTTGCCCAAGATAGATCAGATGGTGGATTCAACGACGGGGTACGAGCTGATCTGCATGCTCGACGCATACCAAGGGTATCACCAAGTGTCGCTCGCCCGCGAGGACCAAGAGAAGGTCAGTTTCATTACGGTCGACGGAACATAATGCTACAACGTCATGTCATTCGGACTCAAGAATGCCAGAGCCAATACTAGAGGTTGATGAACAAGGTGTTCCGACGGCAGATCGGTCGTAATATAGAGGTATACGTCGATGACATATTAATTAAATCCCTCATAGCTGCTGACTTATGCGCAGATATCAACGAGACCTGCCGAACACTAAGGACCTATGGAATAAAGCTAAACCTGAACAAGTGTCTGTTCGGCGTGAAAAATGGCCGCTTCCTAGGTTACACCGTCACTGAGCGGGGCATTGAAGCCAATCCGAGCAAAGTCAAAGCTTTGCAAGACATGTCGCTGCCTCAGAACATGAAGGAAGCTCAACAGTTGACCAATCGGATCACGGGGCTGTCCAGATTCATATCCAAGTCGTCCGATTGGAACCTGCCATTCTTCAAAGTGCTTCGCCGAGCTATAAAATTCCAGTGGGACGCCGAGTGCGATCGGGCATTGGAAGAGCTCAAGGAATATCTAAACTCCCTGCATATATTGGCCAAGCCGGTTGTTGGTGAGCCACTTTGGATTTATCTGTCATCCAACGAACATGTCGTTAGGTCAGCTCTGGTTAGGCAGAACGGCCAAGAGCAGCAACTTGTATATTTTTTTAGTCATATATTGAAGGATGCAGAGTCTCGCTACACCAGTCTCAAAAAATTAGCTTATGCTTTGATTCTCGCCATTCGGAGGCTTTGTCCGTACTTCCTAGCACACACAATCATTGTGCTAACTAACAGCGCCTTGGGACGAGTCCTTCTCAATCCCAAAGTATTAGGAAGGTTAATCAAATGAATGACCGAGCTAAGCGAATTCAACATACAATATCAACCCCGAGCGGCAATCAAGGCTCAGGCCTTGGTGGATTTCGTTATAGAAATCCAGAATGTCAAGCCGGAAGTAACATGGAAGATATTGTAGGACCGTTGGGCCGGCTAGAAGGGTTGGTAAATAACCTGTCAATTAAAAACAAACAACCCTTCCTCGAACGATTAAGCTAACACTTGTAAAATGAATTAAGCAGATAAATAAAAGCATAAAAGAAAAGACGAGGCACCAGATGTTTACTTGGTTACAACCGATGTGGTTGTTAATCCAAGGAAGATTAAGCTCAAAAACTCCTTCAGGCGGAGAAGCCTCTTACAGCGTTTAGGCACAGAAAACAGAAGCTTAACTACAACTAAAGCATACAAGTGTTTGGAAATAGAATGATCATGATTGTTGAAAAGCTTCTGGATCAAGGCTATATTTATAACCTTGGTCGGGGCGCCTGGAAGGGTTCCGGGCACCCTAGGGGGGATAAAATTTATCCCCCAACGGTTGGATCGAGTCAAAGCTCGATCCTGTGAAAAAGTCACTTCCGGGCGCCCCGGACAGTTCCGGGCGCCCTGGACAGCTCCGGGCGCCCCGGAGCCAAAAGTCAACCCAGTTGACTTTTGGTCCGTGCTCTCTTCTCCGGTTCAGCTCGCCTCTGGTCCGGATCTTTCTACTCTGGCTCCGCTTGCTTGGGTGATCTCTGACATCCAGAATAGGGCTCACCCGAACCCATCTTCCGGTCTTCTCGAGCGTGCTTCCCTCCGGCTTCTCGTCCCTCGGAATTGCCGCGTGTCCCTTCTCGTCCACCAGCGTACTCATCCGCAGACTTCGTCCCTTGGTCGCACCCCGTGCCGACATTCGCGCTAGTTGCGTCTCTTGCTCCCCGAGCAATCTTCCGCTCCGGCTTTCGTACCTCGGAACCACCGCGCGCACTTCCTTCTCCTCCGCCGGTGTACTCTTCCGCAACACCTCGTCCCTCGGACGCACTGCGTGCCATCCTTCTCGCTAGCTGCGTCTTCCGCTCGAGTACCTGTGCTCCTAAGCTCCTGCACACTTAGACACAAGGTTAAAATAACGCAGGACCTAACTTGACTTGTTGATCACACCAAAACAACCTTGGGGTTCCAACAATCTCCCCCTTTTTGATGTGATCAACCCAAGTTAAGCTAGCGTCAACAATAGATATGAAATTAAACAGTTTATTGCAATAACATGCAACATGATAGAAAATTTTAAATTTCAAACATTCCAAATTTTAATTTTCAATTTTCTACCTCCCCCTAGACTTATACTTTTCTTCTCCCCCTTTGATCACAATAAAAATGGGGAACAACCAAAATCTAAGGGTTGACATAAAAAAAAATTGAAATATATTTCAATAATTTTCAGGGAAATATTTCTAAGTCAAGACAAATTTTCTAAGTCAAGAAATAACCTCTTTTTTTTTTTAAACAAAATTTCAAGTATTCGTCATCAATAATTAAAAACTTTCTAAGCTGAAAAATTTATGCAAGAAAATTTTAAGAGAATTGATAACATTAAAAGAAATTTTCTATGCATTTATTTATTTATATATTCTAATGTTTTTGTCAGAAAATTTTAAATTTCCATTTTAATTTATCATAATTTCTTAACTTTGAAGCAAGAAATTTTGAGCATGTAGAAATTTGTGCAAATTATAACATGTCATTTTGAATTTCTAATTTGCAAAGATATTTCGATAATATAAACTTGATAAAGTTTTTAAACAATACTTCTGATTTGCAAACTTCGTTCGACAAAATATTTTGTAATTTGCAAAAGTATTTTGACAACATAAATTTGCAACAATCTGTGGATAATAGATTTACTACTCCGAAAAACTCTTTCGATAATATCTCTAATTTACAAACTTTGTTTAAAAAAATGTTTCGTAATTTGCAAAATTCTTTTGTCAAATCATTTTGCGATTCGAAAAACTCTTTCAACGAGATAATTTGTACTTCGGAAAAATTTTTAGATCCGGAAAAAGTTTTCGAAAAATTACTTTGTGATTTGTAAGAATCTTTCGTCAAAACACTTTGTAATTCGAACAAATTTTTAGATCCGGAAAAAGTTTTCGATAATATTTCTAAGTTGCATAATTCTTTCGTAAAAATATTTTGTAATTTGCAACAATTATTTGACCGAAGATTTTCTAATCCGAAAAGTTCTTTCGATAATTCAAATTTTGGTTCCCAAAAATCTTCAGGTAATTTGATTAATTGAACCAATTGTTCAGAGGGTAGAGGTCATACCTTACTTACCTCATCGGCCGTTGGTTCTCCCCCTGTTGAATTAATTTCTTCCGAAGATTCTCCCCCTTCATCGATCTCGGGATGTACTTCGGCTGTTGGGGTTGTCTTGGTAATTTCTTCCGTCTCGGATTCTTCTGATGACGGCTCGATGTCTATTGAGGAGACGACTTTAACCGGTTCTTCGTAGAGCATTAAGAACTTTTCCCAAAGTTCTTTCACGCTTTTGTACTCTCCGACTCTGTCGAAATCTTTAGTTGGTATTGCGCTTAGAATGTGAAACTCTGCCCGAGCATTCGCCATGGACTCTGCACGTTGCTTCTCGTTCCAGAGGAGTATGCCGATTTTCTCTTCGTTCGTGTCTTTCGGTGCTTCATAACCTGTTTTCATTATTAGAGAAATACCAATATCAGAGTTAAGAAATACCTTCATTTGTTGCTTCCATGAAGAAAGCTCCCCCTCGAATGTTGGTGGGTAGTCGTTAGCTCCGGCCATTGTTGCTTCAGACGGTGGTTAGTCCTTCTGAGGCGTCTCGGCTCTGATACCACTTGTACGACCGTTGGGCCGGTTAGAAGGGTTGGTAAATAACCTGTCAATTAAAAACAAACAACCCTTCCTCGAACGATTAAGCTAACACTTGTAAAATGAATTAAGCAGATAAATAAAAGCATAAAAGAAAAGACGAGGCACCAGATGTTTACTTGGTTACAACCGATGTGGTTGTTAATCCAAGGAAGATTAAGCTCAAAAACTCCTTCAGGCGGAGAAGCCTCTTACAGCGTTTAGGCACAGAAAACAGAAGCTTAACTACAACTAAAGCATACAAGTGTTTGGAAATAGAATGATCGTGATTGTTGAAAAGCTTCTGGATCAAGGCTATATTTATAACCTTGGTCGGGGCGCCTGGAAGGGTTCCGGGGGATAAAATTTATCCCCAGCGGTTGGATCGAGTCAGCTCGATCCGTTGAAAAACTGACTCCGGGTTCCCCGGCTGGAAAAGTCAACCCATTGACTTTTCGTCCGGTCTTCTCCGGTTCAGCTCGCCTCTGGTCCGGATCTTTCTGCTCTGGCTCCGCTTGCTTGGGTGATCTCTGACATTCGGAATAGGGCTCACCCGAACCCATCTTCCGGTCTTCTCGAGCGTGCTTCCCTCCGGCTTCTCGTCCCTCGGAATTGCCGCATGTCCCTTCTCGTCCACCAGCGTACTCATCCGCAGACTTCATCCCTCGGTCGCACCCCGTGCTCCCCGAGCAATCTTCCGCTCCGGCTTTCGTACCTCGGAACCACCGTGTGCACTTCCTTCTCGTCCGCCGGTGTACTCTTCCGCAGCACCTCGTCCCTCGGACACACTGCGTGCCATCCTTCTCGCTAGCTGCGTCTTCCGCTCGAGTACCTGTGCTCCTAAGCTCCTGCACACTTAGACACAAGGTTAAAACAACGCAGGACCTAACTTGACTTGTTGATCACACCAAAACAACCTTGGGGTTCCAACAGATATATATTGATGACTCGTCCACTCGACAAGGCAACGGAATCGGTATACTGCTCATCTCACCATGTGAAGATCAGATGCAGCTCTCCGTTCAGCTTGATTACCGCGCCACCAATAACGAAGCAGAGTACGAGGTACTAATAGCTGGCCTACAGGCAACTCGGCATGTGGGAGCCGCTAGAGTCCTTATCCACTATGACTCTCAGTTGGCCACTCAGCAACAATCTGGGACGTTCGAGATAAGCAATGCCCGACTCAAGCTCTATGCGGAGGCCTTCGAAAAGCTGAAGACCAACTTCCAGGAGGTCATCATACAAAAGATCCCCCGATCGGAGAACCTATTAAGGTTAAAATATGCTAGAGGGGGGTGAATAGTTTTTCATGAGCTCATTGATGTGCTTCTTCGATGATGTCCAGTGAATAAACAACAAGAAACATACTCACAATGCTAATACTAGGATTTACTTGGTATCTACCTCCAAAAGAGGTGACTAATCCAAAGATCCGACCCTCACTCACTCATCCACTATGAAAATACTCCTTTACAGTAACTACCAAAGGCGAAGAAGTCTTGTACAAGCTCACACACAAAGATATACAAGAAGAACAAAATACAAGCTAATACAATGTCAAATCTTACAAGATTTACACGACAGAAACCCTAGCTTGCTTTTCTTCTTGCTTGAATACACCTCTTGGCTTACTTGGAAGTGCAACAACACTCCTCTCTAAGCCTCCAAGATCTGGTGTGTGTCTGTGAGCTCAGTGGAGAATAGATCGTGAAGATCAGAGAAGAAGCACTCGAAGTCGTGTCAAAGAAATCGCTCGCAACAACTTTAAACCTACGTAATGGTCGGATCTCAATCGATTGAATGACTCTCAATTGATTGGGGAGGCTTTGAATCGATCGGTTGATCGATTCAGAGCACCTCTATGCTCTCTGGAAATGGCTTAATTGATCGACCAATCGATCTAGCCTTTCTCGTGTCTGCGCGCGAGAAATTCAGTCTCCAATCGATCGATTGGAGATGCCCAATCGATCGACTGATTGATTGGGAAAGGTTCTATACTCATGACAATTGCTCCCAATCGATCGACTGATCAATTGGGCCAAACCTTCTTCACAGTACACATCCAATCGATTAACTGATTGATTGGACTATGGTTCAATCGATCGATTGATCGATTGACCCACCTTTGATTTGCCTAAATCAAGTCCAAGGTTCCTAAACCCAACATCCGGTCAACCGTGACCTGTTGGAACCTCATGTCTAGCATTCGGTCAACCTTGACTTGCTAGGTCTCCTTCACCAAGTGTCCGGTCAATCCCTTTGACCCACTTAGGCTTTTCTCCTCGTGCCAAGTATTCAATCAATCTTAACCCATTTGAACTTCCACCAGATGTTCGATCACCCTTAACCCATTTGGATTTCCTCGTGACAAGTATCCGGTCAATCCTTTGACCTACTTGGACTTCCACCAGATGTCCAATCACCCTTGACTCATCTGGATTTCCTCATGCCAAGTATCCGGTCAATCCTTTGACCTACTTGGATTTTCCAACACCAGGTTTCTGGTTAACCTTGACCCACCTATATTTCCATGTGCTTGGCTTCACTCACCAAGATTTTTCATCTGCCTATCTTCACTCACTAGGACTTCTCATATGTCTGGCTTCACTCACTAGAACTTTCACATAGCTTCACTGACTAGGGTTTTCACCTGACTTCACTATTAGGATTTTTCCACTGCTCGGCTTCACTCACCAAGACTTTCACCTGAATGACTTCACTCACCAGGACTTTCCTACTGGCCAGCTTCACTCACCAGGACTTTCACCTGCCTAGCTTCACTCACGAGGATTTTCACCTAGCTTCACTCACTAGGATTTTTCAACTGCCTACCTTCACTCACTAGGTCTTTCAGCTGGCTTCACTCACCAGGACTTTCAACTGCCTAACCTCCAGTTAGGACTTTCCCGGTTAAGTATCCGGTCAACCCTTCGACCAACTTGACTCTTCTTCACATTTAACTAATCAACCTTGACCAGATGGGAATTGTATCAACAATCTCCCCAATCGGACAATTGCATCGGCAATCTCCATGTATTGTCAAATATCGAACCCAAAACATCAAGACTCAGGCTTGAGCCAACTCAAGGCTAGTCAATCTGGTCAACCTTAACCCAGGGGATATTGCACCAACAAAACCAGACGGTGGATGAGTTAACAAAGTTAGCCAGTTCGTTGTCGCCGATCGTCATAGGGCAACCGATCGAACAAGTCTCGCTTGTGGTTGATATCGGGCGAATGGAAGGAATAACCTTCCTGAATGACTGGAGGACAACTCTGACAGAGTTTCTGCGTTCGAGAGTAACACCTACCAATCCGGAAGAAGATCGCCTAATTAAGAAGAGGGTCGGACGATTCACCTTGATTGAGAATCAGCTTTATAAGAGAGCCTTCTCCCGACACCTACTCAAATGCATCGGATCGGAAGATGTCGAGTACATTCTGCGAGAAGTGCATCAACGCTCCTGCGGAGGCCATCCGGGCGGTCGTTCGCTTGCTCGAAAGATACTCCTGGCCGGATATTTTTGGGCAACCCTCCAAGAAGATGCCACTCATACGATGGTCACCTGCTTGTCTTGCCAGAAGTGTCACAATCTTTCACACCGACTGACCAAGGAAATGAAGGCATCCATAGTATCTTGTCCATTTGACCAATGGGGCATGAATATCGTTGGGTCATTCCCCATGGCGACTGGTCAGCAAAAATTTCTGCTCGTCACGGTCGACTACTTCTCGAAGTAGGTGGAAGCCAAGCCGCTTGCAAGAATAATCGAGCAGATGGTCATCAAATTTGTTTGGAAGAATATCATTTGTCGGTTTGGCATCCCACAACATCTCATATTCGACAATAGGAGACAATTCGTTGGTCAGAGGCCCAGAGAGTGGTGCGAGGGCTATGACATCCAACATGTCTTCACATCGGTGGCCTACCCCCAGGGCAACGGACAAGTTGAAGTAGCCAATCGGGAGATCCTCAGAGTTTTAGGCGCTCGACTCGACCACGTCAAAGGCAGCTGGGTCGACGAGCTCCCCAGCGTGCTATGAGCCCTTCACACGACCCCAAAGGAGGCGACCGACGTAACCTCCTTCCATTTGGTATACGGTGGCGAAGCAGTAGTCCCCGTGGAGGTCAGAGTAGAATCTGATCGGCTGAAGCACTACGATGAAGGAAATGTCGAACGGAGACTAATGGAGCTCGAATTGGTGGATGAAACGTGGGCGAAAGCAACGGTTCAGCTAACGGCGTACCGACAACGGATGAAATAGAACTACAACCGGAGGGTGATCCCGAGATCCTACCAGGTCGGTGATCTCGTCTGGAAGAAAGTGAAGTCGGTCGGCAACGTCACCAAGCTCGAAGCCCCATGGGCGGGACCTTTCAAGATCGTGCAAAAGCTCCGTTCGGGAGACTACTACTTGGAGGATGAGGAGGGAAGGCAGCTCGAGAGGCCATGGAGTGTGAATCATCTCCAACCCTACATGGCCAGATGCGAGGTGCGCGAGTGAATATCATGTATTTTTGTATGTTTCCTGAACGCAGGGAAAAATGTGAATAAAAAGCGAATGTCTCTTGAAATGTGTCTGTTGGTTGCTACTCGGAAAACCTAGAGGTTCCACTGTACAAAAATTTTGTACAAAGGTCTGAACCTTTTCCTAGCTACCATGTGTTCTTTTAAATTAAATTTTGGATCGCCTGCGGAACTTAACACGTTTGATCCAAAACTTAATCTATTCGTTCTTTTAGGTTTTGACTTGGGTCTCCTGCGGAACTTAACACGTTCGACCCAAATCACCTTAAGTTATTAATTCCATTAAATATTAATTTCCATAATTGGTTCCCAGTACTGACGTGGCGAGGCACATGGCCTTCTTGGATATGGGAGCAACCACCACCGACTAGACAAAACCTTTTATAGAAAGGTAATATTTAATTTCCTAAAATAACTTTAGGTTAACCGAAAAGAACAATCAAATCACAAGGATAAGAAAAACAAAAGAACACAACATCGAAAAACATATTCGAAATTCTAGAATCGTAAGCCTCTTGTATTTGGTATTATTTCCATAAATAACTAGCATGATGCGGAAAGGAAAAATTACTAGTTATACCTTCTAAAAGACCTCTTGATCTTCTACCGTATTCCTCTTCTAACCTCGGACGTTGTGTGGGCAACGATCTTCCGAGATGAGAACCACCAAGCACCTTCTTCTTCCTAACAAGTTTCGGCCACCACAATTCTCCAAGAGAAGTAGAGGTCCGGCCACCACCACCAAGCTCCAAGGGATGCAAGAAACAAAACCACCTTTCTCTCCTTCTTCTCCTAGCTAGAACCGGCCACCATCAAGAGCTCCAAGAGAGGTTGCCGCCGGCCATAAGAAGAAGAGAAGAGGAAGAAGCTAGGGCCGGCCACCAAGGAGGAAAAGAGAGGAGAAGAATAATAGAGTTGATCACCCATGAAGGCACCTCTACCCTCTCTTTTATAATCCTTGGCCTTAGCAAATAAGGAAATTTAAATAAAAATTTCCTTAATTCTTTTGCCATTGATAAGGAAAATTTATTTAATTAAAAACAATTTTCCTATTCTCAATTTACATGGCCGGCCACCATCAAGCTATAAACAAGGAGAGTTTTAATTAATTAAAACTTCCTAATTTGTCTCCAGAAATTTATAAAAAATTTCTCCAATAATTTTCCCTTCATGGTGGTTAATAAAAAGGAAATTTTATAAATTAAAATTCTTCTTTTAAACATGTGGATAATTTCCAAAAGGAAAGTTATCTCTTAAAAAATTAAAATCTCTTTTCAATCTACAAATAAGGAAAGATATCAAATCTTTTCTTAATCTTTGTAGAAACTAATAAAAGAGAATATTTAATTTTAAACTTCTCTTTAAATTATTATCATGGTTAAAAGGAAAGTTTTTTAAAAATAAAATCTCCTTTCAATCTACAAATAAGGAAAGATTTCAAATCTTTTCTTAATCTTTTAGAAAGCTTTTAAAAGGAAAGATTTAATTTTTAAACTCTCTTTAAAACTATGATATCCACATAAGAAATAATTTTAATAAAAATCCTTTTAATATGATGTGGCGGCCACCCAAGCTTGGGCTCCAAGCTTATGGCCGACCACAACCTTTAGGCTTGGCAGCCCTAAGCTTGAGCTTCAAGCTTAGCTTGGCCCCTATTGGTTGGGTAAGAAGGTGGGTATGTGGTGGGTATAAATCTCTATATACAAGAGGCTACGATAGGGACCGAGAGGAGGAATTGGTTTTGGTCTCCGATAAAATTAAGCATCCCGTGCTCGCCCGAACACATAACTTAATTTTATCAATAATAATTCATTCCACTAGAGAACTATTATTGAACTACGCACCAATCCCAAATTACATTTGGGCTCCTTCTTATCATGAGTGTGTTAGTCTCCCGTGTTTAAGATATCGAATGTCCACTAATTAAGTGAGTTACTGACAACTCATTTAATTAATATCTTAGTCCAAGAGTAGTACCACTCAACCTTATCATCATGTCGGACTAGGTCCACCGCAGGGTTTAACATGACAATCCTTATGAGCTCCTCTTGAGGACATTATCAACCTAGTATCTCTAGGACACGTTTCCTTCTATAATCAACAACACACACTATAAGTGATACCATTTCCCAACTTATCGGGCTTATTGATTCATCGAACTAAATCTCACCCATTGATAAATTAAAGAAATAAATATCAAATATATGTGCTTGTTATTATATTAGGATTAAGAGCACACACTTCCATAATAACCGAGGTCTTTGTTTCTTTATAAAATCAGTACAAAAGAAACGACCTCAAATGGTCCTACTCAATACACTCTAAGTGTACTAGTGTAATTATACAGTCAAGATAAACTGATACCTAATTACACTACGACCTTCTAATGGTTTGTTCCTTTCCATTTTGGTCGTGAGCTACTGTTTATAATTTATAAGGTACTGATAACATGATCCTCTGTGTGTGACACCACACACCATGTTATCTACAATATAAATTAATTGAACAACTACATTTATCATAAATGTAGACATTTGACCAATGTGATTCTTATTACTAGATAAATCTTTATACCAAAAGCTAGGCTTTTAGTATACACCCTAACAGTGTCTCTCTCAACAATCAACTGACAACCTTAAATCCAAGATTACGTCAACGGTCGAGCAGCGACCTTAAACCCCGGACTACGTCAACGGTCGAGCGACGTCCTTAAACTCTAGACTGTTGGTTAATCCTAGGAAAACGTACCGATTCCACTGTACAAAATTTTTTGTACAAGTGTCGAACATTTCCTTAAATACCTATTGTGTTCTTTAGAAATTAAATAGGGAATCGCAGACGGAACTTAACATCATTGATTCCAAATTTAACTTATCTGTTCTTAATGGTTTAGATTTGAATCACAAGCGGAACTTAACACTATTGATTCAAATCTACCTAGGTTATTAATTCCATAAATATTAATTTCCAAAATTGGCTTCCAGGACTGCATGGCGAGGCACATGACCTTCTTGGATATGGGAGCAACCACCACCGCCTAGGCAAAGCCTTTTAAGGAAAGCTAATATTTATTTCCTTAAATAACTCTAGGTTAACAAAAAAGAACAATCGAATCACAAATTCGAAAAAGAAGAAAACACAAAATCGAAAAATAAATTCGATAAACTAGATTTAATTGCCTCTTGTATTTAGAATTCATATAAAGAAAAATAACTAGTATGATGCGGAAGAAAAATACTAGTTATACCTTCTCTTTGTAAGCTAATGACCTCAAGATCTTCTGCCGTATTCCTCGCCTCGCCTTGGACGTCGTGTGGGCGACGATCCTCCAAGATGAACACCACCCAAAAGCTTCCTCCTTCTTCTTCTAAAATCTGGCCACCACCACCACCAAGGAGAAGAGAGCAAAGGGAGAGGAAGAAGGGAGAGGGTCGGCCACCAAGAGATCACTCAAGCAAAAGAATAAGAGTTGTATCTCATGAAGCCCCCTCACCCCTTCTTTTATATTACTTGCCCAAGGCAAATAAGGAAAATCCTTTTACAAAAAATAAAATCATCCAAGAGTTTTCCTTTTCCCTTTTTATTTTTCCTTTTATTTCCTCTTGATTGAATCAATCACCAATCGATGGTTATGATCAATCCTATTTGGTTTAGGATTGAATTTGGTTTAATCCTATTGGTCGGCCCTTGCTTGGGCACCAAGCAATTAAAAGGAAAGGAAAAATAATTTTTAAAAATTTTACAAGAAGAAATCCTCTTATAAAATTTACAAGCTCTCTTTCCTAAAGTATGAGTTAAAAAAGGAAAGTTTCTAAAAATTAAAACCATGTTTTAAAATTTAAAAACTCTCTTATAAAATTTCCTTTTTTTAACATGGTGATAGAAAATTTAAATTTTAAAACTTCTTTTCCTTTTTTTCTTAAACCATAAGGATGGTTAAAAAAGGAAAGTTTTAAAATCTTTTAAACTCTCTATTTAAACACGTGGCCTAATTCAAATAAGGAAAGTTTTAAAAATTAAAATCTCTCTTTTAAAACTTATAGTTTTCTGCAAAGAGAAGATTTTAAAAATTCAAAACAACCATCCCTTTTTGAATTATTATGTCCGACCCCTACAAGCTTAGTCACCAAGAAGAGCCTTACATTTGGATGGACTTGAGGCTATAATAAGGCTACGACAGGGACCTAGAGGAGAAATTGGTTTTGGCCTTCCGATGAGCTTGAGTATCCCGTGTTCGCCCTAAACACACAACTCAAGTTCATCGATAATAACTCATTCCACTAGAGAGTTATTACCGCACTACCACACCAATCCCAAATTACATTATGGGCTCATTCTTATCATGAGTGTGTTAATCTCCCTGTATTTAAGATTACGAATGCCCACTAATTAAGTAAGTTACTGACAACTCACTTAATTAATATCTAGCTCCAAGAGTAGTACCACTCAACTTTATTGTCATGTTGGACTAGGTCCACCTGCAGGGTTTAACATGACAATCCTTATGAGCTTCTCTTGGGGACATTCTCAACCTAGATAACTAGGACACAGATTCCTTCTATAATCAACAACACACACTATAAGTAATATCATTTCCCAACTTATCGGGCTTATTGATTTATCGAACTAAATCTCACCCATTGATAAATTAAAGAAATAAATATCAAATATATGTGCTTGTTATTATATTAGGATTAAGAGCACACACTTCCATAATAACTGAGGTCTTTGTTCCTTTATAAAGTCAGTATAAAAGAAACGACCTCTAAATAGTCTTGCCCAATACATTCTAAGTGTACTAGTGTAATTATATAGTTAAGATAAACTAATACCTAATTACACTACGACCTTCCAATGGTTTGTTCCTTTCCATCTTAGTCGTGAGCTACTGTTTTTAATTTATAAAGAACCGATAACACGATCTTTTGTGTGTGACACCACACACTATGTTATCTACAATATAAATTAATTGAACATCTACATTTGGTATATATATAAATGTAGACACTTGACCAATGTGATTCTTATAAATGTTTATATAAAAGCTAGGCTTTTAGTATACACTCCAACATAGACTACGTCAATGGTCGAGCGGCAACCTTAAATCTCGGACTACGTCAACAGTCGAGCGGCGATCTTAAACCTCGGACTACGTCAATGGTCGAGCGACGACCTTAAACTCTTGTCTCCGTCAATGGTCGAGAGACGACCTTAAACTCTTGTCTCCATCAATGGTCGAGCGGCGACCTTAAATGTTAGCCAACATCAATGATCCAGCGGCGACCTTTAACTCTTGTCTCCATCAATGGTCGATCGGTGATCGTAAACTCTAGTGTTCGTCTAATCATCCTTAACGGTCGAGTGGTGACATTAAACCCGGGTCTACAGAAACGGTCGAATGACGACCTTAAACCCGGATCTACAACAACGGTTGAGTGGTGACCTTAAATCTAGTGTTCACTTAATCTTCCTCAACGGTCGAACGACGACCTTAAACCCATGGCTTAGTGAGCGAGCAAGCATCGATGAATAGTTGAAAGTGAACCCCGGGCTACTCAAAAGCTCGAAGTCTTCAAGATATAGTGACTGTTTGACACTATTCTTCGAAATACTCCAGGACCGATTGGAAGTTCGTAGAATCATGATGGGACTCTGAATACAAAAGGGATCAGTCTTCTGGATATACTAATCATGGACGATCGGATTCGCGAGGCCACGAGTTCGGCCAATACTCAAATAAAAAAGGGAGTTGAAAAAAAGTACAAGGAAATAAAGCTTGTCAGAACAGACAAGCATTCATTAAGACTTCAAAAATTTTATAGAAATTTTACATGGGCTCTAGGCCTCACTCAAGGTAGTCTAGGGCGTCGTTAGGCAGTGACGTCGTAAGTTTATCCTGACTGATGATGCTACTGGTCAGAGCTGCCAGCAGGTATCCACCTTCTATAAGCTGGTTGATCATCCCGTCGATCGCTAGGTCGAACAGGCGGAGTGCCCGGTCGACAACTTTATCGTTAAACGCATCCGAGTGGATATAATTCTTGTTCATTGCCTCAAATCGACCAGCCTCGGCATCTTGATAAGTCTTCAATACCGCTCGGGAGGCCTCTAGCTCATCCTTCGCGGTGGCCCGTGCGGTATCTTTGGCGGCGAGTTGGCCATGAAGGGCAGCTTCTTCGGACGACTGACTCTTCCGCTTGGTGACTAAGAAATCTTCAGCTTCCTTGAGTTTTTGGGCAAGAGCTTAGGCCTCCTTATTCTTCAGCTCAAGGTGTTCGATGGCCCGATTCTTTCTCACGTTGGTCGATTCAATTTTATTGTCGAATGTGGTGACCTGTTTATTGAGCCGAGCCAGTAGGGTGGCCTACCCTAAACTCTTTTCCCGCTTGACCTTGAGCAGTTTAGTGCTCTTCGCCAGATTGACACGCAGTTTGGCCACCTCGACGTTCGACTGCTCTTGAGCTGCGGAGGATTGGCCGCTCGATGCCTCATTTTCTTCATTTCCTCCTCCAAAAATGCGAGCCTTTGACACATGGCCAGACTCTCCACCTAGTACTGCAAGCAACAAAGAGATTGTAAGCGCCGATTGGAAATAGATTGAAAAGCACATTAACACTTACCCTAGTAGACATCTGGGTGTGACTGTCCGCAAACGCCTCCGGAGGCATCATCGTCGCACGGCCTCGAGCGTCTGCCCATATTTAGGCAAGCGACCCTTGGATGATGATTTGGTGCTTGGGGGCTCGGGATGAAGTGCTTGTTGACTCATGCCACTCTTTGGTCAGTAAGTGAAGAATCGCCATGATATGACGTTGGTCGCTTGAGGCTGATTGTGCAGAAGTAGCTCGCCCGGACGGTCGAGATAAAGATGTTGGACAGATGCTTGACTTCTGGCCCTTCGATTTTGATGGCAGGAAGGTCATTGACGGCACATAGACTGTTCCCTGAGGTAGACTAGACAGGGAGGGGGTCCGATCTAATAACTCAGGAGCGGTGGACTCTTGGATAGGAGCGGGGGTTGACGTCTCGACCCGTTCGACAAACCGCACTCCCGAAGTGGCGGAGCGTGATGAAAGCTCCGCTCGACGCCTCTTGCGCCTGATCAATGGCCCGACTAAGGAGGTTGAGCCCGAAGCCCCCTCAACCTGAACGATTGGAAGTCGTTCGGGAGGAAGTGGCGAGCCGCTAGTCGCTCCACCACTCGCCAAAGAGGGAGCCGCTTCGCTCTCATCCTGCGACTCTTCTAGTGAGACAATCAACTGTAGGCCTCGACTCTCCAATTCTTCTACAACGACCGCATTGATCGCAGCATCCACGAGCTTCACCTTGTCAGCTAAACGTGCGCGCAGCATGACTTCGGTTGCAAGAGAGGAAGAAAATAAGTTAGAATCAAAGGAAGGAGTAAAGATATCGCATACCTAGGTTGAACGGAAGTCGGGTGCGGATCGGACTCAAGCCGAATATATAAAGGACACCCTCCAACAGTAACTTATGGATGTCATATTTCTGACCGACCAACATCGAAGCTGCGTTGAGATAGTCCGATCAACTTTTATACTTCTTTAATGGAGGCCGAGTTGCCACGTCGAGCTGTTAGAGGGTTGGGAAGTCTAGCTGCTCGGGAAAGCGTACAAAAAAAAACTTCTGCCAGTGTTTGTTGGAAGTCGGTATTTTATAAAAAAAAAAAACCAAGCCCACTCGGGCTTGGAAAAGAAAAGTCTCCAGCTTGGAAAATTTGGGATAATAAAAGTAATGAAAGAGCTGGGAAGTAAGAGGGATGTCATGCAGGAGAAAAAGAACCACCACCCCACACAGCACCCCAAAGGAGTTCGACACTAGTTGATGAAGGGAGACTTGGAAATATTTACACATGGAGAAAAAGAAGGGGTGGATGGGAAATCGCAGACCAGTGGTAAAATGGTCCCTAAAGAAGCAAATACAGCCGGGAGTCAGAGAATTTGGCCGATTGAAAGGAAAGGAAGAACAATTTCGTATTCGAGATGAAGCTCAAAAGCGACTTTCAGACTCTCAGCATCACCGGCATCAAACCGGGAGGTAGAGGTGTACTAGGGCTCCGAGATACCGACAGGAGGCTGTGAAGAACTTGCCATCGCAAAACAAGGAAAGGTGGAGAGGCAAAAGAAACAAAACCAACTGGTGGAATTATCACCGGAACACTGAGAAGCCAAAAAACTTGGAGGACAGAGAAGGACAGACGTCAGAATACGAGAAAGCAAAGTGCGAGGGGGAGAACGCTTACTGGAAAGGTCGCTGGAGGAGAGAAAAAGAAGGATGTCGCCGGAGCATAGGAGCGCTGTCGAAAAACTCACTTCAAGTGCGCAAATGCGTCGATGTGCACGGGCTTATAAGCCTGAGGGTCGGTCGACTGGAACCGTCCGATCTAAGTCGCATAAACCAAGGCCTAGATCTGACCGTTGAATTTGAACCCCCAAACGTCACATCACAGCAGATATCTGCCTGTTACATCGAGCGTGTGGCGGCAGGGAGCAGGACACGTGGCACATCACCATGGGTCGACATTTAATGAGGGCATGGGGGCGTGCTCAGCCTTAATATGAAGAGATTTGTACGATTTCCCAGAAATCTGGGCGATGTAAGCCTGGCTCGCGCCCATCCAAGACAACTCGAGAAAAAATTTCAAAGTGTAAGCCTTCGTTGTGCCGATCGGATTGAGGGAGCATACCTAAAGCCGAACGACAAGCTTCAACAGGCCGACCAGTAAGGAGCGTTCGCATCCCACTCAAAAGTCAAGTTAATGCCGAAGGCCGATCAGGAGGAAAGCTGTTCAGACAATTGTCTAGTCAGTCGGACTTGCAGCCTCTTTCGACTAGACATGAAGGGGAAGCATGTGATGAGGTGATAATGAGGAGCTCCACCCCGCTGCCACGGTGGAGGTCAAAGTCAAGGCGGTCAACACACAGATGACATCGGCAGGTCGGGCGAAGCATGCTCCAACCGGGGAGAAGGCTCCAACCCGCCGTTGCCTTCGTTAAGAAGAGAAGCAGACGACCGACGCTCAAGGGAGACGGTGTGCAAAAGCCAAGCCAAGCGGCTACCCCGCTCGGCCAGACAGCAGAGCTTCATACGGGTAGAGTTGAACTTCGGCCGAGCGGCTACTCCGCTCGGCCTGACAATGGGTCTTGGTAGTGGCAAAGTGGACCTTCGGTCGAGCGGACACACGAGAAGGGAATAACGAGATTCTGGCCAATCGGACGACCCACCAGAGCGGCTAACTTCTGGCCGAGCGGCCAACTCGCTCGGCCTAGCAGGACACTTCCTCTGATATCCAACAATATCCTTTTGGCAGTTGGTGTCGCCGATACCGAGCACGGACAACCAGAAGATCGTACGACAGAAGTTTCCACTGTCACTTCAGAGATATGCTCAGCCCGTTAAGGTACTGTGTCAGAGACACTTTATTGACAAGTCTTTTTAGGAAAACTTTGAGAAGTGTGCTCGTATTGAAAAGCGTGTACATGCGCTACTGAAGCTCTATATAAAGAGGGGTCCAAGCATGTGCGGAGGTATGCGATATTCACTGTTTGTGCTACAGTCTTCTTGTTGCTCCACCATATACTTCATCGTCGGTGATTGACTTGAGCGTTTGAGGGTCATCGATGGGGACCCCTTCCCTGGCTCGGCAATGACGTAGTTTGTGTTACTGGTCCGAGAGGAGTCTATAGACGATCAACGAGAGCATCACATCTCCAACTTTCCATCTCTTCGACTTTCAGACAGGATCAATTGTAATATTAACTATGAAATTACTCTTAGAACATGATTGTAAATTGAAGTAATTGAAAGTAGGCATATATCTCAATCCACTGACATTTCATGGTGGCGGTGACAATGGCGATGACTATGAACCTGCTGATTCTAGTGTTCTTCTTCATCATCTTCTAGAAGCTATTGCTGCTTGTTGTGGTTTTGCTTCTTGAATGAACTCTAGTTATTGTGCATCCTTACCTTGAACACATGTCTTCTCACCCCCTCCCAACCCTGCCTTACATCCGCCGCCCCACCTTCTCTACGAACACCAGCATCTTCTCTTTATGTTCCGTCGTGAACTTGGTTTGGACCCCTCTTCCTCGACATCATGAACGGTCGTTGCATTGCTAGATCTCACTCGACGACTTCGTTCCCACTGCCGCTACACAACTATTCCCATCCCGCACCATTAGGTCAGATGTGGCGCTGAAAGCCTTGCCCGTGGGGCATCACTGTCGAAGCCGCTAGCAGTGGGAGTGGCATCGTGGCACCGTTCCGGAGCAGGTACATCTCGTTGTGGTCTTTCCGGTGGAAGTTCCGGTGACAACCGCAGGTGCTGCACTTGAGGGCCTCACCGACGCTTGGTATGAATTCACACTAACCGTCAAGTGGACAAAAACTCACAGGGTAATTAAAAAAAAAAGATTTGTTAACCTTGGAATTGGAATTATGGAAACCTTACCCTTTTAAATATTGCGATTCGATTATATCCAAATTAAATAAATTTTTTTTTATTAATAATTGGATAGACAACTAAAATTAATCTGGAAGCAAAAAGCCTAAATATAGAATGATACATATACTTCACAAGAAAAGAGCAATTAAAGAAAATTGGAATACATTAATAGAATTAAAATTTATGATTTTTTTTTAAAAATCCGATTACTCAACTTTTTAGAATCTCCCCGCTTTCACATTCTCAAGTCGATTAAAAAAATAATGGAGTCTCGATTTAATACAAATTATGAATTGGTATTAGGGAGAGTAAAAACTAATATACACAGTCAAATTAATTAAGTAATAAAAAAATATCAAAAATAAAATATACAGGACGCATCATTAGATAAGTGGAGCGATTAAAAAGTCCTTAGACCCTCGTAACATTCATCAAAATTAAACATATTATATTATATAAAAAAGAAAACATATCTCTCATTTGAAATAAAATAGATTTTGAACAAATAAAATGTAACAATTAATAAAATAAAAACTTCTTGAGTCTTGATCACTCACGAACGAAGAGGATTTAAATTGTCAAAGAAAACAGATTGTATCTTCACCATCTAGTATCATTGCATAATTATCAGACGTATTCAAATATTTTTAGAACCAATTGATTTTACAATTTATGGTTTAAATTAAAAGAGACTTATTTTTTAAAACCATCTATATCCTTAGTTAATTATATCTAAAACTAAAAAAATAAAATTATATATATATATATATATTGGGCTCCTATATGATTGGGCCAGGCCTGCCGTCAGGCCCTCCAACCTTGCTCGTGCGGCAAAGGCATACCCCTTCAGGTAAATCAAAGACTTACTCAGCCTTAGCCTCAGTCGGAGGGACACTTTTCATAACAAGGAATTTGGTGATTTAATGAATGCCATTGGAATGTCATTTTTCTCATAAATGAATTTAATACAGTCCTGTCTTTAATCAAATTAATAAGCTTTTATTTATTAAAGATATGGAAAAGTTGTTTCATTAAATAATTTAATTTATTAATTCTGTATTTTTACAAAATTTTAAAACCTTTTTTTAGCATTTCTTATTATTATGAGCGGATAATAATTGGACGTCCTTGTGTTCTATGATTGCGTCCGCCGTCTTCTGTTCTCTGCGCCTCTTCTCATCTCTTCTCCTCCATCGCCATGAAGCCAAGGCTTGCTGTCAAGCGCCTCTTTCTCCCTCTCTTCCTCATCCTAATTGCTTCCCCTCTCCTCCTCTTCTTCTTCTCCTCCTCCTCCTCTTTGCCTTCATTCTGGGACGATGCGGGTTCCTGGAAGGCCCCGCTCCGTGTCATGGACCTGCTCCCCCTCCTTCCCCGGCGGGTTGCCTGGCCCCTCCTCCGCTCCCTCCGTAGCGCCGTAGACCTGCTCCCCACCTTCGTCGGCGCCGCATCCTCTCCTGAGGCCGACCTGCAATGGAAAGGTGCCTGCTTTTACAAGAACACCGCGTGGATGGAGTTCCACAACAAGAGCAAGTCCCAATTCGGAGGCGGCACGATCCATATCAAGGTTCGTAATTTGGATTCGGACGATCCTTTGTATTATCCTTCATAATTAATTAATGGCGGAGCGATTATGGGGTTGACTTGAAATTTGGGTTCTAGGTAGCGTGTGGTTTAAGAAGATAGTAAATTGAGGTGCGAGAAAAAGGGTTAGCAAATTTTGATGTAGTTCTTCTTGAATAAGTGGCTTCCGTACTATTAAAAAAACAAAACAAAAACTCCCATTTGATTGGGGAATAACTTCTATCTTGGTGGAAGACGAGAGTTATTTAGTTCATTGTGGATCCTTAGACATAGGAGCTGGATCTATCTCTACTTGTGCATTAGAATTTTCTGAAATTGGTTGAAGGTACAGGTTCACGATAAGTGGTTCTCTAGTTTTGAGTTTGGGACTGTACAAAGCGTATTTGGGTGAAGAAACTTGTGGTTTTTTCATTACTGATGCTTACCTTACTGGAAATCTCTTGTTTATTCCTACTAAGCTGCCTGATGGTGAAGCTTAAACAAAAATATCTTCCAATGCATATCTTCCATTGTATATTGCTACGGAGTTAGTTGCTTGAAAAAACATGATCTCCATTTTCTGCTTAGATTAGGATATCTCTTGGTGGTTCAATGCATATTGCAGCCTACCAGATCTACTAGTTCTCAAAGCGGCACTTGTTTTTTTATCTTTTCTGAAGACAACCAAAAGGATAAACCCCACCTAGATGGTGAAGCGTTGTATGGATGCAAAACCTTGGCAACGATTTCCAAGAGATATACCTGCTAGCTAATTGGCTTCTTCTCTCAATGTGGATTATTGTTGTTGAGTGAATCATAATCGTTATGTTTTCAATTTAAAGTTCACCAATCTGAAAGCTTTTTAGTTCAATTACAAGGACTTGCAACCTGTTGGAGTCCTAATTTCACTTTTTGGAATCTTCCTGCCATGTAATTATTGTTATGTTGGAATTTAGTTGTTTGGCATATTAGTGGGAAGGGGATACACATGGCAAAAGTTTCTTATTTTCACCTGTCTTTTTGTTCACTTATGGTCTTTGCATTGTCGTCTCTCATCTAGTTTTTTACTTAATTTGTTTTTTCATTCTTAATGTGAAAAAATATTATTTTGTTATCAATGACTTTTGCCTTTTTTGGTTGTGCAGACAAGCAATGCCCATAGTTGGACTTGCATGGATCTTTATGTCTTTGCTACGCCATATCGTGTGACATGGGATTACTACTTTTTGTCTCGGGAACATACTCTTGATTTTCATGAGTGGGATGGAGAAGCTGAATATGAATATGTAAGTTGCTTCATCAGTTTGTAACATTGTAACAAAAGATACATTTTTATTATCATAATTTGCTATCTCTGTTCCACTAAGTTGTTTATGGTGTTATTTTGTAAACCAGGTGAAAAATCATGGAGTGTCAATTTTTCTTATGGAATCTGGAATGCTTGGAACTCTTCAGGCGTTGTGGGACGTCTTTCCTCTATTTACAAATACTGGATGGGGTGAAAGTTCAAATCTTGCTTTTCTTGAGAAACATATGGGGGCTACATTTGAGCAACGACCTCAACCGTGGATTTCAACTATCAACATTGATGACATTCACTCAGGAGACTTTTTGGTTATATCAAAAATTCGTGGACGTTGGGGTGGATTTGAGACTTTAGAAAAGTGGGTTAGTGGGTCATATGCTGGCCATAGTGCAGTTTGCCTAAAGGATTCTGAAGGAAAGCTTTGGGTTGGTGAATCAGGCCATGAGAATGAGAAGGTTAGATCTGATTTCTGATTACTAGTTCTAAACTATTTTATTAATCTTTGGTATCATATTCATGTTTTACCCCAAACGAATCAATGCATTCTTATTTTGTATGCAAATGCAGAGGATAAATCATTTAGATATATGCATGATGTGTGACACAACTTGGTTTTTAATATATATTATTTTTTTTTCAGCAGTTTATTACTAAAGAATGTAGAAGATTGTATGTTTGATACGGAATAAGACTATCAATAAAGCTACATTAATTTTTGCTTGATGCATGATGCAAGAGAGCCAAAATAGTATAATGCATAATAATACCTCCGTTTTTAGTAAAATTCGATGATCAATAATCATTCAAAAGAAAGACTTGTTGAGAGATATCCAAATGAGTTTTATACTAACTTAGCTATTAGGAAAATTCATCTATTGGATGCGGTTAAAAAAAAGTCTACTAATATTGACACTCAACAAGTGTCAAAGCACTGGTTATATATGTGTATCTGTTGGATTTAGTATTAGCAATGTGGTCAAGTAACACCTTGATCGTGCAATATCCCCTAGTTACAGTGAATGCAGACCAAAAGTAAGTTCACTGAAGGACGGTGAGAGGTTGGAATGCAGTAAGCCTAGTTCGTTCGAGATAATTCAAGGCTTCTATAAAGGTTTCTTAATTCAACTGAGGTAAGTCCAGCTCAATCAAAGTTCCATGAGGTCATTCTCAATTGTCTAAGGTGCCTGCAACTCCTGCAGCGCACTCCTTGTTTTGAAGTTGATTCATATATCAATGTTGATCTCAAGGTGATTCGATCTTTCAAGTAGTCCCAACTAGAGATGCAGACCCAGGATTCCAATCAAAATTGTGGCCTATTATCAGCCAGTCTATCACCCTTTTGTCTCTGGTGATAAGTAGTTTTGGCACAAAGTTCCCACGGCGCTAGCACCCAACGTCTTTTTATAAGCCTCGGGATCAGCATCTTACTGTCCCAGAGTGGACACCTAGTGCGACAAATCATTTCCTCCGGTCACATTCCAAGTTAATCCTAAAATTAATTAGTTGGCCTTCCACATTGTAGCTGGTACTAGTTCTCACTGGGTCCCACAGACCAATCTCCTGCTGACACCTTACCTTGCCCTTTTGCCACGTATAATAAACCTAATGGTTGGCGGGCTAGTAGATATTCATACACATGAGCTGCTTCTGAATAAGCAATTTAGATCAATTTAAGATAGGCCTTTCATTAATGTAATTAAGATGGCCATGAGGAATCAAACTACCATCAATTTTTAAATATCAGCAACAAATCAAATTTTCCTAATGTCTCTTAATTTTCCTTTCCAAGTGATTTCCTTTAGCCTTTTGAGAGGATGTTCTTAGAGTTTCAGGATTTTCTTCTGACTATTCAAGTAGATAACTACTAGTTGTGTTTTCTGGACCATACTATAGTGATAAAGTAATTCTTCTTCTTACACTCTGTCTTTCTTTTATTCTTATTTGTCATAGACTGATTCTTATTTTGCAGGGAGAGGATATAATAGTTATTCTACCATGGGAAGAGTGGTGGGAATTCGAGCTCACCAAAGATGACTCAAATCCACACATTGCATTACTTCCCCTCCATCCAGATATCAGAGCAAAATTTAACAACACTGCAGCTTGGGAGTATGCTGAAAGCATGTCAAATAAGCCTTACGGGTATCATAACATGATATTCAGCTGGATAGATACTACAAGTGGGAACTATCCACCACCTCTTGATTCACATGTGGTATGACACCACTAGTGTCTTCTTTCGAAGTTAATTTTCTGTTCCTTTTTGTCTCTTATGTGCTATTTTTTTTTTCCCACTTATATCTTACTAATGTGCAGTTCTTCTGGGATATATTGCCACACTCGATTTTGGTTTTCTGCTTATATTTTTTTTATTATTTGCCTGGCACTTTGCAGAGTTAATCATACTTCAAAAATTTGAGTCTCCTTACATATTTTTAAATGTATTAATCTGTTGGAAATTTCACTGATTCTAACTAATACATGTCTACTACAGCAGATTCTATGCTCCTATTATGAACCATATCTTAACTTTTTTTTCTCTTTTTTTTTTCATGGCTAATTTTGTCTTTCATAGCTAACTATTTATTCCTAGACATGTATACCTAGACAGTCAATCTACTTGCACTTTTCAACTAAATCCTCCATTACAAGTCTTCCCTTGAGATTCACAATAGTCTTATTTGTGCCTTTATTTCCATTTTAGTATTTGAAAATTGGAATATTTTTGGGACCTCAAAAAATAGTGGCTAAGTTCTAGTTTTGATCCTATAGGTGGCTTCTGTGATGACCATGTGGAATAAAATCCAGCCAGACTATGCTGCAAATATGTGGAATGAAGCTCTGAACACGCGACTCGGAACTGAGGTATACTGTCAGCATCCTGTTGGCATACTTCACCTTTCATGTATTTGTGCTATATTCCTATTCAATGGATCTACTTGGACTAATGACTTCTATTTTGCTTCTAGATCAGTTTTTCTTCTTTGTGTTGAAACCATATGTTTGTAGCCTAGATGTTTTTTTTAAGATAAGATTTCCTTCCTAATTCATAAATTAGATGTTGATGAAAAATATTTTTTACGGGCATTGCAGAGCTCTGAAATTCAACAGATTTGACATCACTGACAATCTTTGCATTTGTCTTAGAGCTATAGTTTGGATACTTTGGACTAAATTTTTGAAAAGTAATTTCGATTGAGTAGTTTCATAATTGGATGTATTCTTACAGAAAAGTTTCATACGGTCTTGGGAGAATTCGACACCTTTAAATTGGGCACTTTTATTCTTCATTGGAAATCTTAAATCTCTATGCAGGGTCTTGATCTGCCTGAAATCATTGTCGAAGCAGAAAATAACGGAACTTCTTTCGATGAGTTATTGACGATTCCCGAACAAGATGATTGGATCTACTCTGATGGAAAATCAACATCATGTATTGCCTTCATTCTCGAACTGTACAAGGCAGCTGGATTGTTCGACCCAATTGCCAACTCGATACAAGTTACTGAGTTCACTGTAAGTCCTCCCCTCAGAACTGATTAGAAAACTTTCCAGAATTCTAACTGTGAATTTACTAACTCCCGGTGCCGTGCAGATCAAAGATGCCTACACCCTCAATTTCTTCGAGAGCAACTCGAGCCGTCTGCCGCAGTGGTGCAACAGATACGACAATGTGAAACTTCCTTATTGTCAAATCAAGGGCCGATATCGAATGGAACTGCCAGGATACAATACCATGGAGCCATATCCTCACATGAACGAGAGATGCCCATCCCTACCACCGGACTATGAGAGGACAAGTTATTGCTGAAACTCCATGGCCACCCTCGAAGTGTATAATCTTCGTGTTTATTTCATGTTAGATTCTTGTCTATAGTATCGATGCGAGCTGGAGGAGGGGTTTAAAGAACCCTAGCTAGTTTCGTTGGGAATTATCCTTCTGTGGTAGATTAAGTGTGTATTTATCCTGTATTTGTACATACAGAATTCCTAGTTGCTGATGAGAATGTCATCAAGTCTGTTAGCACAAGATGATGCTCCCTCCACCTCAACAACAAAGAGAGCAAGCACGTATCGCGTGTTCCTCGATCTTTCTAAATCTTGAAAAACAAAAAAATAATCCTTGGAATATATTCCATTCTTGTGACCAAAAGGCTGTCGGGAAAATGATGAAATTATCATGTAAATTATTGATCCAGTGCTTCTGCTAATTAGGAATCGTTGGACTTTGAGAACGCGTAGGGTTGACTTGGTCAAGAAAGAATCGTAAGCCTTTCCGACATTCAAGTACGAAACTGCCCACGATTTGGTCAAATGTCAACGACACTGCAACCGTTTGAAACTGCATGCTTTCGTGGCACCCGTGTCTTTTGCACCCACTGGCATATCCGCATGGCTATTTGTGGAAGACAGACTAGGGCCCACGTAAGTGTGGTAGAAACTACGTGTTGACCGATGGGTAGGAACGATGATTCGTTCGAGCCGAAGCGGTTAACTGAGACGGGAAGGGGCTCGGAACGGAACGGGACGTAACGGCCAAGCCACTCCCTCACGTCTCTGTCTCTGTCGTTCTATATAAAGAGCTTGAAAGGGCGCCGTTCGATTCATTGGGCGAGAAACACAGAGTCTGAAGTCCGTTCCGCCGCCGTTCAATTCTGCCGGAATGGGAGAAAAGAGAAATCGCAGTGGCTTCTTCGCCTGCTTCGTCGTCGTCGAGGATCTCGAATGCGAGGCGGCGGCGGCCGGTGAAGACAGCAACTGCCTTCGCCGTCGGTCTCTTCGCAAGATCTTCAGTCATTTGGTATGAACACCAAAACGCAAACACCAAAAAAAAAAAAAAAGCTCTTTTGATCAGTTTACATGATCAAAATTGAAGCTTTGTCAGTTTTTATTAATGTTTTGTCGACGAAATTGATGCAGAGGAAGAAGGCGAGCAAGTCTTCATCTTGGCGGCGGTCGATTTCGTCGGAGAAGAAGTCAGAAGAGGAGGATGAGCGCCGAACGGGGTCCTTATCGTCCTCCGCTTCCTCCTTGTTCACTTCCTCCTCCTCCTCCTCTTGCTCATCCTCGCGCGTGTCAACGGCGGCCTTGTCCTCTCTCTCGGAGCCGGAAGAGCCAGCGGAGCGGAGGAAGCAGGCGACTATTCACCTGAAGCCGACGTGCATCAACGACGCGGCCACCGGCGCATTCGTCCTCGTCGCGAGCTTGTCGGCGACAGTGTTTCTAGGCCGGCTCTGCGCGATCCTCTGCACGTCGTGCCTATTGTTTGCGGTGGCGTGCCAGTCCTCGAACGGCGCAGCGGCCGGGCCGTGGGGGGTGGAAGGGCGGAAACTTTCTGCGGCGGTGCTCCGGCGGAGGGGGCCGGTGGTGGAGGCGAGCGGGAACAGGCGGGTTGTTTCCGGTTGCTTTTCTGCCAGAAACAAACTTTAGTTATTAATCTTTTTTCGTCTTCAATCTTATAAAAGAGAGAGCTATTTTAGGAAATTACTGAAACGCTCTCTTTGTTTTAGCTTTCCACTGTTTTGTAATATTTTTTAATAATGACATTTGAGTTATAAAATTTAATTAGGAATTCATTTGTCAATTGCTAAACTATTTTTATGTTTTCGATTTATTAAATATTAATTTCATTATAAATACAATAAAAAAGTGCACCAAATCCTTTTTTATTCATTAATCTTTCAAAAAAAAAAAACAAAAAGAAGTTTTTTTTTAATGCTAGATATGTAAACAAAATCTATAGGTTTTCACCTTATAAAAACATAGGAATGCCACGTCAGTTTTAATATCATTATATTTTATAAAATAGTTGCATTACTTTCACTGAAGCATGGAGATGTGCAGCCCAATATCGGCCCATTTATTGGAGGCCGAGTTAATGTCGTTATTATTGGTAATGTACTAGTTTCATCACTGATTTCGGTAGTCGCGTCACTGATTCCATGGATCCTTCGCCGCAGAACTCTTCCTCCGCCACCGGTAACGGCGTTCTCTCCACCTCCGCTTCGGCCACACCCAGCCCCGCCCCCAACCCTACTTCAGGCGCCGCCTCCGACCCCGCAGAGGAGGCTAAGCAGAACCTCAACCAGGTCATCAACTCCATCGACAAGACCCTTGGTCTCCTCCACCAGCTCTACATCACAGTGTCCTCCTTCAGCGTCGCCTCGCAACTCCCTCTCCTCCAAAGACTGTAAGCCCTCTCTGCCTCTCCCTTTCCGCTTCGTTTGTCGTTGGAGATGCTGGTGCCTCTGATTCTAGGGTTTTTGTATTTTGTATTTTGGCTACCGCAGGAACGCCTTAGTAGCGGAGTTCGATGCGATGCAGAAGATGGCTGACAAGTGTAACATTCAGATCCCTTTGGAGGTCGTCAGGTTGGTTTCTGATCCCCGTTCAATTGGGCTCCTTTTGTTTTATTCATTTCTTTCTTTCTGTCTGTCGGTATTTGAATAGCTTTAAAAGATTCCATTTTCCATGAAGTTTGATTGATGACGGGAAGAATCCAGATGAGTTCACTAAGGATGTGATAAATAATTGTGTTGCCAAGAACCAGGTAACCAAAGGAAAGTCCGATGCTTTTAAGGTAAATTCCCTGTTTCCCTTGTTTTCCAGGATTTATTTGACACGAGAGGAAAGACTTGCTTTTTTTTTTTTTTATTTCTGTTGCAATCCGATTGAACACTTAAATTGTCACCATAGTTGTTAGAATTGCACAATTTGTGTTTTCTATCATATGAATTGTGGTAGATTCAGATGTAAAAGTACATGTATCATGAGTTGAAAAAGAATCATTATGATCCCAATTGACTGGACAAATCACATTTGCGGGGAGTGGGAAAGGCCAGAAATTGTGCCCGAGCCATTAAATTAACATGCCTGTTAAATCAATTCCAACCCATCCAAAATTTAATCCATTACATTATTTAAAAATTGAATTTTCTATTACATGGAGATCAAGTAGGGTGGAATTTGAGTTGCTGGTGACATAGAAGAATAAATCTCGTTGCTTGAAGACCCAGAGTTGATGGTGAGGGTGAACTTGAAACACAATGGTGATTAAGAAGAACAAGACTTGTGCGCCAAGGCAAAACCGATGGGTATGGTGGAGTTGTCAATCTTTGAGAAGAAATTCTCTCACATTGAAATTGTCTTCCCCTCTGTCTTTTTCCACTTGAAGTCAATGGATAGAGTGGAGTGAATGATTACCATATTGTTTCAGAAACTAGTGATGGTGAAATATAGTTCATTTTATTTTAATTCTAAATGAAATTAAATTAGATAATTTGAACTTTTTTGATCAAATGAGATATGTATGCATTTCTTTTTGTAATTATAAATTAGGGTCAATATGTCTATTTATCATACATTATTATCCTCTTAAATAAAGATAATACACTATTAATATATAGGATACAAGAAATTTGTAGCCTATTTTACAATTCCTAATTGAACCTGAAACATTCATGATTTGATGCACTTTACAATTCAAAATTCTTCAAAATGATTGATGATATGAATGTTTATTCTGTTGGTGCAATATCCCTCAGGTCAAGGTTGACCTGGGTAACCAAGCTGAGTCTTGGTTTGGGTTTAGATGTTTGACAATAAGATATTGATTGAAGAAGAGTCAAGTAGGTCAAGGTTGACTGGATACTTGACTGGGAAGTCCTAACTGGGATGTTAGGCAAAATGAAAGACCTAGTGAGTGAAGCTAGGCAGTATGAAAGTCCTGGTGAGTGAAGCCAGGCAGAAGAAAAGTCCTGGTGAGTGAAGCCAGGCAGAAGGAAGTCCTAGTGAGTGAAGCTAGGCAGATGGAAATCCTGGTGAGTGAAGCCAGATGAAAGTCCTAGTGAGTGAAGCTAGGCAGATGGAAATCCTGGTGAGTGAAGCCAGGTGAAAGTCCTAGTGAGTGAAGCTAGGCAGATGGAAAACCCTAGTGAGTGAAGCTAGGTGAAAGTCCTGGAAGAAAATCCAGATTGATCAAGGATGATCGGACATCGGTGGGGAAGTCCGAGTAGGTCAAGGAGGATTGGATACTTGGCATGAAAGAAGTCCAAGTAGGTCAAGGTTGACCGGACACTTAGCACGAGGAGAAAAATCCAAGTGGGTCAAAGGATTGACCGGACACTTAGTGAAGAAGTACTAGCAGGTCGAGGGTGACTAGATGCTGGGCACGAGAAGTACCAACAGGTCAAGGTTGACCAGATGTTGGGTTTGGGAGGTATATGTGACTCGGGAGAGCTAGGGTTGGTCACTTTGATCAAGTGATCAATTGGACCAAGCTCAATCGATCGATGGATCGATTGGACGCAGTGCTACGACGATAAGCGCTGGATCGATCCAGGCGTTTTCCCAGAGCACAGAGGCGCTCTGGATCGATCCGTGGATCGATCCAAAGCCTCCCCGATCGATTGGGAACATTCGAATCGATCGGGATCCGACCGTTGGCGTCGATAAAGGCCGCAAGCGTTCATTTCCTTCGGCATCGCTTCTCCGATTCACTCCAGATCTTCGCCAGCTCCTCCACAGCACTCTCAAAGCTCGTGATCGCCAGTTCTTGAAGGTTCTTGGAAGCTCTCCGAGTCAAGAGGCGGATCAAAGGCAAGAAGAGAAGCTAGGGTTAGGGTTTTCTGCATTCATTGTAAGCTTTGTGCTTGTATTTTGTTTCCCTTTCCTTCTTCTTGTACCGAGAGTCTTGTAGGGCTTCTCCGCCCTCGGTAGTTACCGAAAAGGAGTGTTTCATAGTGGAGGGTGCGTGCGTGGTGTGGATCCTTGGATTAGTCACCTCCTTTGGAGGTGGATACCAAGTAAAATCCTAGTGTTAGTGTGGGTGTATTTGTTTCTGTATTTTCCGCTGCATATTCTTGAAGAAACAATCAACGGCAAGCAACGCCGAGCAACGCCAAGCACCGAGCGAACGCGACGAGCTATTCACCCCCCCCCCCCCTCTAGCTACTTTTAGTTCTAACAAGTGGTATCAGAGCAAGGCCGCTCTTCACTGGAATCATCGCCGGAAGGGTCAAGTATAATAAGAAAAGCTAGAGGGTGAAGAAGTTGGAGCAAATTCTTCAAGTTCAAGATTTTATCAAGCTCAACTTCAAGATGCAATTCCAAGATGGGCTTGGATTTGACACAAGGGTGGCTCCACCATACACTTCTACGAGTTTCGATTCTTGGAAATCAAGAATCGAAAATTTTCTTATGATGGAGATAGAGCAATGGTTTGCTCTCATGGAAGGTTTTGAAGCTCCCACAAATTCCAAGGGCAAAGTACTCAAAAGGAGCAAGTGGAGCAAAGACCAAATCCAAAGATGTGAGGCCAATGACAAAGTGACCAAGCTTTTGGTCAATTTATTGCCAAGAAACATCTTGGAACAAATTGGAGAGTTTGAAGATGCCAAGGAGCTTTGGAGCAAAGAGATCCCTCCACTGTCAGATCAAGAAGAATCCAAAGAGGCGACGTTGGATCAAGACCAAGAGGAGGACTCCGAGGTTGAGAGATAACCTCCGAAGAAGTTCAAGAAGCTTCATCTTGAAGGAATGCAACGGGAACAAGGAGGAGCATACTCCTTGTTTCGTATTCAAGATGAAGCCTCCACCTCTAGGATTGAGGGGAGCAATCATGGTACCGGATCAGAATAAGGAGAAGCTTCTACATCCGGGACAAGAGATGAAGAGATGGAAGAAGCTTCTACATCTACGAGTCAAGAAAAATCAAATGGAGGAGAATCAAGATCGGATCAAGAGGAAGCTTCTACCTCCGGAGCCAAAGGGAAAGATGCAACCCCTACAAGCAAAGGTATAAATATTTCAATTAAAATTAAAAATCATATTATATGCTTTGAGTGTAGGGAACATGGGCACTACAAGAGCAAGTGCCCTAAATTGGCCAAGAAGAAGGGCCAAGTGGCACAAAAGGGCAAGGCGAAGCCCAAGGAGATCATCCCAACACAAAGAAGAGCAAGGAGCATATTATATGCTTCTCTTGCAATCAAAAGGGGCATTACCGAAGTCAATGCCCCAAGGGGAAGAAGGTGGTCAAGGCTCAAGGAGGCACTAGGCAAGGGGGAGCCTCCAAGGTAAAGAAGAAGGTAACATTTATTGAGCCTACCCCTTTACATTATGGTAAAAAGCATGATAGTTCTAACTTTTATCATTTTAATGCAATTTACCATAAGAATAGAAAGCATGAGGGCTTTAAGGAAAAACATGTGGCCCTACATGCCAAAACTACCCAACCTAAGGTTAGGAAGGTAGATAGACACTTGGGCAATAACTCTAAAGATTTTAGATACAAGCCCAAGAACAAATATGCTCATGAATCAAATGAAAAATCTAAAACTAAGGACTTAGTGATAGAAAATCAAGTCTTGAGGTCAAGGCTTGATAAAATGGAAAGGACCCTAAAAAGGATGGAAAATATCCTAAAAGGGCAAAATGAGCATAGCCTAGGTCTAGGAGCACAAAGGTCATCTAATGGCCATAGAGGTTTGGGATACAAACCAAAGGCTAAGAAGGATGTGCCCTCTTACCATAGAGTTCCATATAGTTATGGAACAAACCCTAGGTCTAGTGGTCAAGCCAAGAATACTAGGGAAGTCATCCCTAAGAGTATCTTTGCAACCAAAGTGACTAAGACTTCTAAGAAGTCTAAGAAAGTCACTAACAAGGTCACAAGGGAGGCTATCCCTAGAGTTGACCTAGAAAATGTGACCAAGGCTTCTAAGAAGCCCAACAAGGTCACTAGGAAGGTATCTAGGGAAGTTATCCCTAGTGAGTACCTAGAGCATCCAAGGAGCACCAATAGGTGTTGGGTTCCTAGGAGCATCTTCTCTACCCCATAGATGGGTTAGAGAGTGTCAACTCCGATTAGAAGGGTAGTTAACCCAACTTTGAGGAAATTGACACTCAAGGAGCATTTTCAAGGTTTTAGTTAACCTTTGAAAATGAAATGGACCTATTGATTACTCCTTGAAAGAGTAAAATGTGCCTAATGGTGGAAGAATTGATTTTAATCTTAAATGGCACATATTGGGAAATTCATAAGAACTATCAAGTTGGGATTTTGGTATGTTCTTAGGCAATTTAAGGCAATCCGGGCCTTAAATTTAAAAGTGCTACTCTTGAGGAAAAATGGAATATGCCAACATTTGAGGACATGTTTATTTTCAATTGGCATACATTAAATCAAGGAAATTAGAAATGCCAAATTTAGGCTTTGGCATTCTCTTGTAGCACTTTAGGGCAATCTAGGTTTAAGTTGTAAGTTTAGCTAAGACTTTAAGGATACTTAGATAGTTAATCTAGGTATATTTTATTTATGCTAAATCTTGCCATGATTGTTTGCCCATAATATGTCATGACATCATGTCTAGTTTTGCATTCATGTTTTATTATGAAAAATCCAAAAATACCATGTCATGACATTCATACATCATGTAGCAATAGGATATTTTCTTTTGAAAATTATTTTCTTTTGATGTATGCCATAACATAATCATGCATTAAGTTTAATTCCTTGTAATTAAGGACAAATGGCATTTAACGACACTTATTGACAAGTGACATCCTAGGTGGATGTCTAATATTTCTAAAATGCCTAGATAAATATGCATGATCCCTAGATTAGGGCAAAAACCAAAATCTACATCTCACAAAGACTATAAGGTGACTTGTATGTGTTTTGTCCACAATAGATACAAGTGAGATGTTAGGATGATGAACAAAACTCAACATGTTGATTTAGTGCATTCTTTTGAGTTTTTAGGTTCATCAAAACACATAGTTATGTGTTTTCCCATCATTGGGAAAGCTAATGTACAAGTCATGTGCATTATGCCCAAGGAACATGATGGGATATTGGTTTTGAAAATGTTTTTAAAATGTTTTTGGAAAACCTTGGTGAAGGCTATCTTTTGATAGTAATCACCATTGAATAGTTAGACACAAACTTGAAGAAAAACACTAAAGTTTTTGTAAGTTTTCAAGTTTGTGTCAATCTTTGAAAATATGATGTATTTTCATAGAAAGCTATTTTTCCATGATTAAGTATGCCCTAAATAATGTCTACACGAAATTTCATAATTTTTGGATTTTTGTAGAATTTTCTAGGGGTTTCAAGTTGAAATAGAATTTCAGCAACTATCAGAGCTCTGAGCGATCCATGGATCGATTGGAGTTCCTGAATCGATCCATGGATCGATTCAAACGGCAATTCCCGCGAGCAGAAGCTCGCTGGATCGATCAGCCGATCGATCCAGGGAGTCTGAATCGATCAGTGGATCGATTCAGAAAGGTTCAATCGATTGGAACCCAACTTCAATCGATCCAAGTTGCTGGTTTTGGCTGGGAAGGCCTGATTTCAGCATCTTTGAACCTATTTTAGTCTAGGTAACCATTCCAAACCCCTAAAATACATTTGTATCCATAAAAAGGGTGTTTTCATATGAAAACAAGGATGGGTTGGTTAAGGAAGGCTAAGTTGAAGTTTAGGTTGAGGTGTGTTTCAAATTTTGAATATTTGAACCTCAAAACTTCTAAATTTGGGTTTCCTAATGTTTTAGGGATTCCAAGTCATTGTTGGTGCAATGACAGAAGTTACCACCATGTCTTTAGGGGGAGGGACTCTTTAAAGACATGAAAATTATTTTTTTCATGAACCTTGGAAGGTGGTTAACCTTCGTGTGAACTTGCTCAAGGTTGAGCATTTAAACTTGAAATGGGGAGAAATGGGGAGTGGATATCCTCATTATTTCAAGTGGACACTCAAGTGGTTAGATAATGCTCAAGGTTGGGTAGTTGTCTACATTGAGGGAGACGTTAAGGATAAATGAAGGGTATGGGACCTTCATTATCGTGTTGATCACAACGAGTGATGTTGTGAACAACGATGAGCAACTCTTCGGGGAGAGTCTTCAACAAATGGATTTGTTGCAAGTGTTAGAGCATAGGTTGATGTGTGTCCAACGATGGGTTGATGTGTGCCAATAGGGGAGAATGATGGTTAAGCTTAGGCCTTCATTACCTATGGGAAGGTCATAGGGGGAAAGAAAGGTGAAAGGGAGTAAGTTAGGCTTCATTACCTAGAGGGAGTTTGCCTCTTGGGGAGAATGAAGAGCTTAATTTATGCTTCATTACCTAGTGGCATGAAGAAGGAGGATATGGGATTAGCCTAACTTATATATGAGATTGTAAAGTGTTGGTATTGTCAAACATCAAAGGGAGATTGTTGGTGCATATCCCTCGGTCAAGGTTGACTGGGTAACCAAGTCGATTCTTGGTTTGGGTTTAGATGTTTGAACAAGATATTGATCAAGAAGAGTCGGTAGGTCAAGGTTGATCGATACTTGATGGAAGTCCTAACGGGATGTTAGGCAAAATGAAAGACCTAGTGAGTGAAGGCAGTTGAAAGTCTTGGCAGGTGAAAGTCCCGTGAGTGAAGCCAGTGAAGTCCTAGTGAGTGAAGCTAGGCGGATGGAAGACGAAAGCTAGTGGATGAAAGTCCCAGTGAGTGAAGCTAGGCGATGGAAATCCGTGAGTGAAGCGTGAAAGTCCTAGTGAGTGAAGCTAGGCGATGGAAAACCCAGTGAGTGAAGCTAGGTGAAAGTCCCGTGAGTGAAGCCGAGCAGGGAAAATCCGATGGATCGAGGATGATCGGACATCCGGTGCTCGGAAGTCCAAGTAGGTCAAAGGATCGACCGATACTTGGCATGAAAGAAAAGTCCAAGCAGGGATTGACCGGATACTTGGCACAGAGAAAAGTCCAAGTGGGTCAAAGGGATTGACCGACACTTGGTAAGGGAGTCCTAGCAGTCGAGGGAGTGACTAGATGCTAGGCATGACATACCAACAGTCAAGGTTGACCGGATGTTGGTTTGGGAGGTTCGGGACTTGGTTTTGGACAAAACATGCGGATCGATCGATGGATCGATCCAGCGCGGATCGATCGATCGATGGATCGCCCCAATGAGAGCCTCGGATCGATCCGTGATCGATTCAGAGGTCCCAATCGATCGATGGATCGATTGGGACGCTGTCGCGCGATAGCGCCGGATCGATCCGTGGATCGATCCAGCGCTTTCGCGCGCATAGGCGCCGGATCGATCCGTGGATCGATCCAAAGCCTCCCGATCGATTGGGAACATTCGAATCGACCGGGATCCGACCGTTGCGTAAAGGCCGCAGGCGTTCATTTCCTTCGCATCGCTTCTCGATTCACCGATCTCTCGCCAGCTCCTCCACAGCACTCTCAAAGCTCGTGATCGCCAGTTCTTGAAGGTTCTTGGAAGCTCTCCGAGTCAAGAGGCGGATCAAAGGCAAGAAGAGAAGCTAGGGTTAGGGTTTTCTGCATTCATTGTAAGCTTTGTGCTTGTATTTTGTTTCCCTTTCCTTCTTCTTGTACCGAGAGTCTTGTAGGGCTTCTCCGCCCTCGGTAGTTACCGAAAAGGAGTGTTTCATAGTGGAGGGTGCGTGCGTGGTGTGGATCCTTGGATTAGTCACCTCCTTTGGAGGTGGATACCAAGTAAAATCCTAGTGTTAGTGTGGGTGTATTTGTTTCTGTATTTTCCGCTGCATATTCTTGAAGAAACAATCAACGCCAAGCAACGCCGAGCAACGCCAAGCACCGAGCGAACGCGACGAGCTATTCACCCCCCCCCTCTAGCTACTTTTGGTCCTAACATATTCAACTATAAATGAATGTATACTGAGTTTCAGATCAATCCTCATATTGATTTCTGTTTAGCAGAAGATTTGCGGGCTATGTAATAACTTGTTTGTTGACCTTACAATCTTAAGGAGTCCACTTTTTTTTTCTACCATTCAAATCACCTCTAAGATTGGAAGATTGATTTATATCTTAATGCATTGCTTTCCAATATTAATTTGATACTTTAATTCCCTACATAAAAAATTTTAAATATATATATGTGAAGATTTTATTTTGTTTTTCTTTTCTGCATAAAATGAAAATTTCAAGTTGCATTTTTTTGATGATATATGTTGTACTAATACTCTCTATTATGCTCAAGTCCTGTTATGCCCTGCTTTAGTTATCCTGAGTTTCACTAATCTTGTTGATTCATGTATTATGCTTTCTCAACTGAGAGGGTGATCAACTATAATTTCTTAGTTTGGAATAACTTTAATGCCAATAGCTTTTTTACAATATGTTCTGATTAACCATTTGCTTTTTATTGTTGCATATCATTGCATTGGCTCATGATCTTTACTATGGTAATAGAGCCTTCGAAAGCATCTCCTTGAGGAGCTTGATCACGCTTTTCCTGATGAAGTAGACATGTACAGGGAGATCCGTACTTCTGCCGCTGTAAGTCAAAAGCTTAACCCTTCAGAGTCATCCTTAATTTTTGCTAAAATTCAGCATTTCTTTTGCTATTCAGGACATATGATAACTTGTGCTTCTGCTCTGATGACTCATTACGGCATATGTCCAACTACTAAATTTGTACAAATGAATAGAATGAACTACTGCTAGATCGCACTTCAATTCGTTTTTTTTCACTGAATATCAACTACTACAAATTGAATCATATTGAACATTCTATTTTGCTGCGATAGCTGTAAATTTGATGAACTGAAAATTTCTCCCCCTTGCGAGGGCACAAACCTGAAGGCTATGGATACATCCAAATGTTATCTAAAGGAAATAAGACAGATCATAGATTGTATATAGATTCAGCAGATACTGTTCTAGTCAGCCATGGAGTGCACTAACCTTCAGCAGCCAGTTTTGAATACATGGAAAATCATAGTTCTGAGTAACATAGACAACAGAATGCCAATTTGTCGTAAAATGTTCATCTATATGCTTAAATGGAAATATATTCCTTTCGATAAATTATCATCCAAACTACTTGTGATATATTACTAATCTCTGCATAAAAGCTTATTGATGCAAACATTTCTTAGTGACAATTGCTTTGACTAATTATTTCTCTATCACTGACAAAATGAAGAGTCGATTTTGCTGATTGTTTAGCTTCCTTTTTTTCAGGAATCAAGGAGACCAGCACAATCCCAGCATACTTTGCCAAATGGAGATGTGAAAGTAAAACCAGAGCACTGAAGAACTTGGATTCTGTATTTTCCTGTGCTAATAGTAGTAAAAACAAAGCACGGTAATGATTTAAATGAAGCTAAGTATCTGGCATGTAGATATAGCATGTTAGTAACCCCAAACAATTATTATATAGTTTAAGAAATATGTAAGAAATGCTTAGCTCTATCATAATGCATGTTTTAGAGAGGAAATAATATAAGAGCCAAAAAAGAGTTATTTTTCCATGAAATAGGAAAATTCCAACTGAGGTACACTAAGGATCTTCCACCTCTTAATTTATTATAATGTCATTAGAGCGATCTATCACCCTTTTAGGGCCACCTTGAATAAATGGAAGAATGTCACAGTGTCTTAATGGGCACAACAACTGTGACAAATATTAAGGTCTTAACTCCTAAGCTTCATTACATTTTAACCTTTTATAAAGTCATGTTTTTCTTCTTTTAACCTCCGCAGCAATCTCCATTAGAATGTCGATACAATACAAAATAATATCATATGCCTTTAGTAATAGATCTAATCTAATATTAAATTAGAATAGGCGGAGAGTTATTTTCATAAAAAAATTATTTTGTTAATGATATGGATAAGATTTTATGCCTTATGGAATGTTAATTATTTTATAAAAAATATAATGAATTGGATGACAATTAATCAAATATCCTCCACAACTCCACCAAACTTTAGAGCACTTCATCATTAATTAAGCGTTCACTTTCCTGCAGTTCAATCTGATCTCCCCAGGTAACCCAAATAGAGGGCTGAGGTCCCCCAACTTCACCATCGCTGCCGCGAAGTCCCTCCCGAAGGCCGCGTTGTCCTCGCTGTAGATCTCCACCAGTGGATCCACCAGGCTGCCGCCATACAACGCCTGGTCCGACTTCAACAGGCCACGGAAGGCGACCAGGTCCTTGAAGTACATGTTGTCGAAGCGCCCAGGCGTCCGGTCAAACGGAGCGGTGACGGTGGCGTTGCCAGAGCCGAGCGGGCAGGTGGATCGGAGCGCGGCGGAGAAGGCCGGGTCGATGTTGGAGTCGCCGTGGATGCGTTCGCGGTAGAGGCTACAGTGGGACCGGCCGAGCGTGTGGGCGCCTGAGAGCGCCACCATGTCGCGGGCGTCGAGGCCCTTCGCCGCAAACATGGTGAGGAGGATAGGGAGGCTGGACCCCGGACCCGGGAGGCTGAACGAGGCGGCGTTCTGTTCCGCCGCCGTCGCGTCGCTCCGGCCGAGCCGCACGTTCCATCGCGGACCATGGAGCTGCGAAACAGAGCAGCCACCGCGTGTCATTTAATTTCACGAAACAGAGCAGCCAAGCCGCCGTAAATTCTCTCCCTTAAACTAAAAAGAACATGCACCGACCAATCCGACGCTATCTCGAGCGGCGAGCGCGAGGATATCCGCGCAAGACACCGTCTGCGGGCAAGCCGCCTCGACGCGCTTCTTGATGAGATCTATGACCTCGAAACCGCGGAGCGAGTTCTTGTTCGCCGGTGCAGTCTTCTCCCCGACGGACGCCCGCGTGTCATCCAGCAGCACCGATGCATCGCAGCCCTGACAGAGGACGATCGAGTTAATTGCAACAAATATTCTTAACTTCAAAAGGAAATCAATGTCTTACGCCAGCGAAGCAGTCATGGAAGAAGAGGCGAAGAAGGCCGGCGCCTATGGTGGTGTCGTTGCGGATCGCCTCCTTCATGGCCGACCGGACAATGCCATGGAGCTGAGGGCAGGTGTTGGAGTAAAAGGATGGCGAGAGGAAGAAGTTAGGAAAAGCAGTGGTGCTTCCGGCCAGAAGGAGGAGGAGGAGGAAGAAGTTGAAGGAGATTGCCATATTGGCTACAGGGAAGGGAAGAGAGGCCTGTAGCTTATCCCGACCAAGCTCGCTCAGGAACTTGATAAACAGAGGTGGACGACAGCGAGGGCCTTATATAGAAAGACGTCCATGGCTCAAATGGCATGCGCGTACGTGCATGGTTCACCGGCGATACCGGCGCTGGCATTGGACGGAAATAAGAAGTTCGATAATAGAAATTTCTTGAGTTAGCTACAATCTGTCGACGAGTTAATTTTAGAACGGAAAGGTTGACTTGACCTTTTCTTTCTATATACGGTGAAAACATGATGGTAATATATAGTCATTTGTATAAATAGAATTATGTAAGTATAGAGGATGTTTGTTTTTTTTGGTCAAGAGTAGATAGAGAATATGGTAGAAACTTGATTAGTATTAATTATTGATGGGGTGATAAGGTGGGGCTCATCCTGCGGGGATAGCTATCGTAGGGGAGGTTAAAGTTAAGATGGTCAACACTCAGAGGTTATTGGTCGATCAGGGCGATCATGTCTCGATCGGGAGGAGAAGAGCCCGATCCAACCCCACCTCTGACTTGGATAATACGTCGAACAACCGATGCTCAATAAGGGAGGACGCTAGAGGAGATGACATGCAGAATCTGGGCTGAGCGATTGCCTCGCTCGGGCAAGTAGCAGGATTCGACATTGGCACAATGGAGCCACAGTCGAGCAGGTGTGACATTGGCACACTGTTGTTTTGGCCGAGCAGACGTAGCAAGAGCACAGAGGAGTTCCAAGCGAGCGGACGCATGCAACGAAGTCCCGATCGAGTGGATGGGACACAAGGACAGTGGAGTCCTCGGCCAAGTGGCCAACCCGCTCAACCCAAAAACATACTCTCTCTGTTATCTATCGACATCCTTTTGGGAGTTAGTGCCGCTGACACCCGGCATGGTCAACCAGAAGATTATACAGCGGAAGCTTCCACTATCACTTCAGATATATGCTCGGTCTGTTAAGGTACTGTGTCAGGGACACTTTATTGACAAGTCTTTTCAGGGAAAACTTTAGGAAGTGTGCTCGCCTTGGGGTGCATGCTCGCTACAGGAGTTCTATATAAAGGGGGGGTCCAAGCGTCAGTGGAGGTATGTGATATTCACTATTTGCGCTACAGTCTTCTTGTTGCTCCGCCTTATACTTCATCGTCGATGATTGACTTGAGCGTTGGAGGACCAATGCCAAGGACCTCTTCCCTGGCTCGACACTGACACCATCTATGTTGCAGGTCAGAGTGGAGTCCACAGGTGGTCAGCGGGAGCGCCACATCCCTAGCTTTCCATCTTTTCGACTTTCGGACAAAATCATATTTGGCGCTGTATGTGGGAACTTAACTTGCATCTGAGTTGAAAAGATGGAGGACGTTAGACGACTCACAACTGTGACGCTCACCAAAGAGGAGCTCAACATACTCATGCAAACCCGAGCGACGAAGATGTTAGAGCAGTAGCAACAACAGGCACTAGCCGATCGACTAGTGCAACAGCCGGCGACGTCCAGCAAGAGGGTGAGCAGGACTAGAGGATCAACCGGAACCTGTTTCCATATGGGGGCAGAATAGAAGTCCGACTGGCACGCAAGAAGCGTCGTCCTCGCCCATCCCATTCCATCGTGCCTTGTTCCAGACCCTCTCAAAGATAGCTCAGGCGAATCAGGAAAGGGGTCATCTTCGGACGACGCTCCCGTTTGGGATGCGCTGAAAGGAAAGGCGCCCAGAAGTCATGCATCGCCCGAGTAGATCAATCTGCAGTTCTCTTAGGCGATCTTGAGTGACTCTCTACCCCGACACTATACCCCACTAGCTATCGGGGAATACAATGGAACGACCGATCCATATGATCATCTGGATAAGTTCGATAATGCGGCTACGTTGAACCAGTACACAAATGGAGTGAAGTGCCGAGTCTTTCTCACTACTCTCTCCGGCTCGGCACAGCGTTGGTTCCGAAGACTGTCAGACGACTCAATACGAAGCTTCAAAGATTTCCGAGCTACGTTCTAACACCATTTTGCCAGCAACCGACGCTATTAGAAGACGAGCATCAACCTCTTTTTCCTAAAGCAAAGGCCCAAGGAAGCGCTCCGAGCGTACATCAGACGTTTCAATCAAGTAGCCATGGATATCCCCTCGGTCTCATCCGAGACGATGATGAACGCTATCACTCAAGGGCTAGTTGAAGGAGAGTTTTTCCGATCGCTCATCCGGATGCCGCCCAGGGACTTCGATCACCTGCTCAGGAAAGCCAATGAGTACATAAATATAGAAGAAGCCCAAGCAACAAGAAGAAGGAAACGCTGGCATAGCCCGCACCAATGCTCGAGCGGCGATCGGCAAGTAACCACCAACCGCCCAAAGGGCCAAGAGCAGAGGGAGCACGACCACACCAAGAGGCTAGGACACATGTCGTGCAGCATGTGACCTCCAGTCGGCAGAAGATGACAAGAGGCAGAGTGTGGACTCCAATGTTCTGCTCCTTTCACCAGTCGGCGACACAACACGCGTGACTGTTACGATCTGACACCGATCGACAGCCGACCGGCGCCAAGAGGATACCGTCTCCGATTTCCCACTCATGATCGACGACATAGACAACGATCGGGCGAGGCGATGAGAGGATGAAAGAAGAGCACCCGAACGACATAATCAGCACCAGGGGAGGGATAACGCTGATCTTGCCAGAGCCTCGGCCGAGCGAAATAGACTCTCCCCTCGGGAAGAAGAAAATAGAACCAATGCCGCTCGTGGAGAAATAGGCATGATCGCTGGTGGGCCGACCGGCGGCGACTCCAACAAAGCCAGGAAGTCATACGCTCTGCGACTGAAGATCCATACTGTAGGATGTAGTAGGGAGAAAGCCGAAGGGCCCGAGATCAGCTTCGCCCCAGCGATTTGGAGGGAGTGGAGATCCCTCACGACGACGCGCTGATCATCCGAGCGGTAATTACTAATTACACTATTCATCGAACTTTCGTTGATACAGGGAGTTCGGTGAACATCATCTTTAAGAAGGCGTTCGATCAGTTACAAATCGATCGAAACAAGTTGCTGTCTATGACGACCCCACTCTATGGCTTTACGGACAACGAGGTACTGTCGCTCGGACAAGTCTGATTGCCCATCTGGCTGGGGGAAGAGCCACTGAGGAGAACAAGGACCACAAACTTTATCGTGGTGAATGCGTCGTCGGCCTACAACATCATCTTGGGCCGACCGACCCTCAACGAATTTCGGGTGGTGGTGTTTACTTACTGTCAAAAGATCAAGTTCCTAGTGGACAACCGGGTGGACGAAGTCAAAGGCGATCAACTGGCCACTCAGCAATGCTACGTCGAGATGGTCAAGTCTGAAGCAAAAAGTGGTCGGAAGAATCCGCGCTTGGAGGTGAACACAATCACTGAGAAGCCCCCTACATTGGTGTATGAAGAAAATGAGGAGGTTCAGATCCACCCTAGCTGAAGGGAAGCAACCACTTTTATCGCTGCCGACTTGAAGGTGGAAAAGAAGGCAGAGTTGATCATCTGCCTTAGACAAAATCACGATGTGTTCGCATGGTCGACACACGAGCTTCTCGGTATCTCCCTGAGTGTGGCTCAACACAAGCTTCATGTCTGATCGGACGCTCGGCCGGTGAAGCAAAGAAAGAGGAACTACAGCGTGGAGCAAAATTTGATTATTCGTGCGGAGATAGAGAAGTTGCTAGAGGCCGACCATATTAGAAAAGTTCAATTCCCGAGCTGGTTAGCCAATGTCATGTTAGTTTCCAAGCCGGGCAATAAATGACAGGTCTGCATCGACTTGCACGATTTGAATAAGGCATGCCCAAAATACTTCTATCCATTGCCCAGGATAGACTAGATGGTGGACTCGACGTCGAGTTGCGAGCTGATCTGCATGCTCGACGTATACCAAGGGTATCACCAAGTGCCGCTCATCCAAGAGGATCAGGAGAATGTCAACTTCATTACGGTCTATGGAACGTACTGCTACAATGTCATGTAGTTCGGACTTAAGAATGTCGGAGCCACTTATTAGAGGTTGATGAACAAGGTGTTCCGACGGCAGATCAGACGTAATATGGAGGTATACGTCGACGACATATTAATAAAATCCCTCCGAGCTGTTGACCTATGCGCAGATATCGAGGAGATTTGTCGAATGCTGATGGCTTATGGAATAAAGCTGAACCCTAGCAAGTGTCTGTTCAGCGCGAATAGTGGTCGCTTCCTGGGTTACATCGTCACCGAGCGAGATATTGAAGCCAATCCAAGAAAAGTCAGCGTTACAAGATATGCCGCCGCCTCGGAACATAAAGGAAGCTCAACGGCTGACTGGTCGGATCACGACGCTGTCCAGATTCATATCCAAGTCATCTGACTAGAGTATGTCATTCTTCAAAGTGCTTCGCCGAGCTATGAAATTCTAGTGGGACGCCGAGTGCGATCGGACATTGGAAGAGCTTAAGGAATATCTTAACTCCTTGCCTATATTAGCTAAGTCCTTGTTGGTGAACCGCTTTGGATCTACTTATCATCCAACGAGCATGCGGTTGGGTCGACCCTAGTTAGGTAGAACGACCAAGAGCAATAGCCTGTATACTTTCTAAGCCATATATTGAAGGGTGCAGAGTCTCGCTACACCGGTTTGGAAAAGTTAGCTTATGCTTTGATTCTCGCCGCTTGGAGGCTTCGTCCATATTTCCTCGCACACTCAATCATCGTGTTGACTAACAGCTCCTTGGGACGAGTTCTTCTCAACCCCGAGGTATTAGGACAACTGATCAAATGGATGACCGAGCTGAGCGAATTCGATATACAATATCAACTCCGAGTGGCAATCAAGGCTCAAGTCTTGGCAGATTTCGTCACAGAAGTTCGGAATGATGAACCAGAGGCAATATGGAAGAAATATGTTGACAGCTTGTCCACTAGGTAAGGAAGTGGAATCGGCATATTACTCATCTCACTATGGGAAGACCAGATGTAGCTTTCTGTTCGGCTGGACTACAAAGCCACCAATAATGAAGCTGAGTATGAAGTATTGATAGTCGACCTACAGGCAGCCTGACATGTGAGAGCCGTTAAAGTCGTCATCCACTCAGACTCTCAGTTGGCCACTCAGCAGCTATCCGGGGAGTTCGAGATAAGTAATGCTTGACTCAGGCTCTATGTGGAGGCTTTCAAGAAGTTGAAGACCAACTTTCAAGAGGTCATTATACAAAAAATCCCCCGATCGGAGAACCAAGCAGCAGATGAGTTGGCAAAATTAGCCAGTTCATTATCATCGATCATCATAGGGCAACCGATCAAACAGGTCTCGCTAGTGGCGCATATTGAGTTATTGACCGAATGGAAGGAATAACCTTCCTGAACGACTGGAGGATAGCTCTGACAGAGTTTCTGCTATCAGGAGTAATACCCGCCGATAAGGAAGAAGCTCGCTTAATGAAGAAGAGGGTCGGACTGTTCACTTTAGTCAGGGACCAACTCTATAAGAGAGCATTCTCCCGACCCTTACTCAAATGTGTCGGATTGAAAGATGTCGAATACATTCTGCGGGAGGTGCACCAAGGTGCTTACGGAGGCCATCCGGGTGGTGACGCGTTAGCTCGTAAAATACTCCTGGCCGGATATTGTTGGCAGACCCTCCAAGAAGATGTCGCTCGAACGGTGGCTACCTGCTTGTCCTGCCAAAAGTATCATAACCTTCCTCACCGACCGACCGAGGAAATGAAGGCGTCCATGGTATCTTGCCCGTTCGACCAATGGGACATGGATATTGTTGGACCATTCCCCATGGCGACCGGTCAGTAGAAATTTCTGCTTGTCGCGGTCAACTACTTCTCAAAATGGGCGGACGCCGAGCCGCTTGCAAAAATAACCGAACATATGGTCATTACATTCGTGTGGCAGAACATCATATGTCGGTTCGGCATCCCACGCCGGCTTGTATCCGATAATGGTAGACAATTCACTGGTCAGAGGCTCAGAGAATGGTGCGAGGGCAATGGGATCCAGCAGGCCTTCACCTTTGTGGCCTACCCCCAGGGCAACGGACAAGCCGAAGTTGTCAATCGGGAGATCCTCAAAGTTCTACGCGCTCGGCTTGACCACGTTGGAGGCAGTTAGATCGACGAGCTCCCCAGTGTGTTGTGGGCCCTTCGCACGACCCCGAAGGAGGCGACTGACATAACCCCCTTCCACTTGGTATACGGCGGCAAGGCAATCACCCCCGTGGAGGTTGGAGTCGAATCCGATTGGGTGCAATACTACGATGAAGGAAACACCGAACAGAAGCTCATGGAGCTAGACTTGGTGGATGAAACACGAGCGAAAGCAGCTGTTCGGCTAACGACGTACCGACAACAGATGAAGCAGAACTACAACCGAAGGGTGATTCCGAGATCCTTCCAGGTTGACGATCTCATCTGGAAGAAAGTGAAATCGGTCGACGACATCACCAAGCTCGAAGCCCCATGGGCGGTACCTTTCAAGATTGTGCAAAAGCTCCGTTCATGCATCTACTACTTGGAGGATGAGAGGGGGGGGGGGGGGGGGGAGATAGCTCGAGAGGTCATGGAGCGCGAATCATCTCCAACCCTATAGGGTCGGATGAGAGGTGCGCGAGTGAATACATGTATTTTTGTATGTTTCCTGAACGCATGGCGAAATATGAATAAAAGTGAAGAATGCCACTCTTGAGATGTGTTTTCTCCAACGGTCGAGCGGTGACCTTAAACTCTTGTTGTCATCAACGGTCGAGTCGCAACCTTAAACCCTTGTCATCATTAACGGTCGAGCGACGACCTTAAACAATTGTCGTCATCAACGGTCGAGCGGCGACCTTAAACCCTTGTCGTCATCAACGATTGAACGACGACTTTAAACCCTTGTCATCATCAACGGTCAAGAGGCGACCTTAAACCCTTGTCGACATCAATGGTCGAGCGACAACCTTAAACTCTAGTCTATGTCAACGGTCAAGCGACGACCTTAAACTCTGAAGACAAAAAGGATAGATCGGCTGGATAGACTAATCATGAACGATCGGAGGAGTCACGAGGCCACGAGTTCTTGTAATATTCAAAAGATGAGTTGAAAAAATAAATACAAGGAGATAAAGCTTGTCCGGATGAATGAGCATTCATTAAAACTTCAAAAATTTTATAGGGAGGAACTCTCAACCTCACTCAAGGTAATCTAAGGCGTCATCAGGCAGCGACGCGGTAAGTTTGCCCCGGCTAATGATGTTATTGGTCAGAGCTGTCGATAGGTAGCCTCCCTCTCTGAGCTGGTCGATCATCCCATCAATCGCCAGGTCGAACAGGCGAAGTGCCTGGTCGGCGACTTTGTCGTTGAAAGTGTCCGAGTGGATGTAGTTCTTCTTCATAGTCTCGAACCGGCCAACCTCGGCATTTTGGTAAGTCTTCAAAGCTGCTCGGGAGGCCTCCAACTCATCTTTCGTGGTGGCCAGTGCATTATCTTTAGCGGAGAGTTGGCTGTGAGGGCCGGGCAGGTTCTTCGACCTACCAGTTGTTCCGCTCGACGACCAGAAAATCCTCAGCTTCCTTGAGTTTCTTGGCAAGAGCCCAGGCCTCCTTATTCTTCAGGTCGAAGTCTTCAATGGCCCGAAGCTTCCTCGCATTGGCCGACTTGATCTTGGCGTCGAAGGTGCTGACCTTCCTATTGAGCCGAGCTAGCAGAGTGGCTTGCTCGACGCTTTTTCCCCGCTCGACTTCTAGCAGCTAGTTGTTCTTCTCTAGGTCGACCCTCAGCTTAGTCACTTCAGCATTCGTCTGCTGCTAAGAGAAGGATGATTGGCCGCTCGACGCTTTTAGTTTCTTCACTTCCTCCTCTAAAAATGTGAGTCTTTGGCATATGACCATGCTCTCCACCAGTACTGTAAACAAAGAGAATATAAGCGTCTATCGGAGATAAACTATGAAAATGCAACTTACCCCAGTAGACATCTGGGTGTGGCTATCCGTGAGCACCCCCTGAGGCATCATCGTTGCACGAACTCGGGCATCAACCCATATTTGGGCGAGCGACCCTTGGATGATTATTTGGTGCGTGAGAGCTCGGGATTCAGTGCTAGATTCGTGCCACTCCTCAGTCGGCAGATGCAGTATTGCCGTTATATGGCGCTGGCCGCTCAGGGCTAATTGTGTAGAGGTTGCTTGCTCGGACGACCAAGACGAGGATGCCGGAGGGATACCAGATTTTTTGGCCTTCGATTTTGGTGGCATAAAGGCCACTAGCGGTGTGCAGACTGTTCCATGGGGCAAACCGAACAGGTAGGGAGTCCGATCAGACGATGTAGGAGTCGCCATCTCTTAAACTAGAGTGGGGGTCGAAGTCTCAACCCGCTCGACGTACCGCATGGATGAGGAAGCGGAGCGCGATGGTGTCTCCACCCGACGCCTCTTGTGTCTGATCAGTGGCTCTCTTGAGGAGGCTGAGCCCGACACCCCCTTAACCCAAACGACTGGAAGCCGTTTAGAAGGAGGCTGTGATCCACCAGCCGCTCCACCGCTAGGCGTCCGACTAGCTTTGCCTCCGCTTACCAAAATGGGAGCCGCTTCGCTCTCATCTTACGTCTCTTCTTGTGAGGCGATTGACTGCAGGCCGCGACTCTCCAATTCTTCCACAGCAGCTGCATTGATCACGACATCCGTCAGTTTGCCCTTGCCGGCTAGACGTGCACGCAGTATGACTTCGGCTACAAGAGAGGAAGAAAAATCAGTTAGAATCAAAGGAAAGAGTGAAGAAGTTGCATACCTAGGCTGGACGGAAGACGAGTGTGAATCAGACTCAGACAAAAAATGTAGAGGACACTCTCCTGCAGCAACTTGTGGATGTCATATTTCTGACCTGCCAACATCGAAGCTGCATTGAGGTAGTCCGATCGGCTCTTATACGTTTCAAGGGAGGCTGGGTCGCCACTTCGAGTTGCAGTGGGTCGAGAAGTCCGACTGCTCGGGAAGGTGTACAAAAAAGAAATATTGCCTCCAATGCTTGTTAGAGGTTGGCATTTTGTCGAAGAAGACTAAGCCCACTCAAGCTTTAAAAAAAAAACCCCCGGCTTGGACAATTTCGGATAATAAAAGTAGTGAAAAATTCGGGGAGTAAGAGGAATGTCGTGCAGGCGGAAAAGGATCATTACCCCGCACAACATCCGAAAGGAGTTCGACACTAGTTGATGAAGGGAGATATGGAAGTACTTACATATGAAGGGAAAGAAGGGGTGAATGGGAAACTGCAGACCGGTGGTAAACTGATCTCTAAAGAAACAAATGCAGCCAGGCGGCGGAGAATTTGACCGATCGAAAGGAGAAGTGAGAACAACTTTGTAGCCAGGAGGAAATTCAAATGCAGCTGTCAAACTCTCAGCGTCGCCGGCGTCAAACCTGGACTCAGTAAAGGTATACTAGAGCCCAAGGACACCAACAGGTGGTTGTGAAGAGCTTGCCATCGAAACTAAAGTTCAACAGAAAACAAGGAAGAAAGGCGACTTGGAAAAAAGGACTCTACAAGCAACGAACAACTTCAATCGAAGGAAGATGAGGGCTTACGAGAGATCACATAGATTGCCGGAGAAAGGGCGATGGGGCAAAGTGTTGGAACCTCAAGGTTGTTTTGATGTGATCAACAAGTTAAGTTAGGTCTTGTGATATTTTAACATTGTGTCTAAGTGTACAGGAGCTTAGGAACACAAGGAGTCGAGCAAAAGACGCAACTAGCAAGAAGGATGATACGGGAGAGAGCCGACGGACTCGGTGCGTCCGAGGGATGAGGTGCTGCGGAAGAGTACACTAACTAACTGTTGGTTAGAGCTTTATTGACTCTTGTAAATAAACAACCTTTATTTTAATATAATTCAATTCAGTTTGACATTATTTTATCTTTATATCCATGCTATATATATAGATAAAGTGTTGGTGCAGCGGAGGCCGACAAGAAGGGGGTGAATTACTATAAACAAAAAGTAACTATACCCTCCTCGTACTTTCAACTCAGTTAGTGCAATAGTTAACAAAATAATAAATCAATAAAAAGAGACTCAGGAATTAACCTGGTTACAACCAAGGAGGTTGTTAATCCAGGGCAGTAGAAGCGCACTAAAAGAAACTCTCATTTGCTGAAGGCGGAGAAGCCTTTTACACTTTCAAAAGCTCAGAACTATTGCTAGGAAACACTACAGATTGAATGCTTGAGTTGTTATTGAATTCCTAGCTCCAGGGGCCTTTATATAGGCCCTGGAAATCTTATCCTGAGAGTCCAAGGCGTCTCCAACAGGGTTCAAGGCGCCTCCAACTCGATATGCGAATAAAACTTTATCCGCAGCGCAAACGGTCAAACTAGCCTGCTCAAGGAGCCTTAAACAATCCATTCAAGGCGCCTTTAATGTGTTTAAGGCGCCTTCAATGTGTTTAAGGCGCCTTCAAGGTTCCTGCCACAGTAATTTCTGCTACAGTAATTTCTGCTACAGTAACTTTCGGCCTCTTTTGACTCCCTTTCTTCTTCACTTTGTCTTCCGAAGCTCTGTTTGTTTGGGTGATTTCGGCCAACCGAAATAGGGCTCACCCGAACCCAATTTCCGGCCTTCCTCGAGCAGCCTTCCGTCCCGGCTTAACGTCCCTCGAACGTCGTGCACGCTCTTCACGCCCACCGGAGTACTCTTCCGCAGCTCTCTTGTCCTTCGGACGCACCGAGCCCGTCGGCTCTCTTCCCGTGCCATCCTTCTCGCTAGCTGCATCTTCCGCTCGACTTCCTGTGTTCCTAAGCTCCTGCACACTCAGACACAGGGATCAAACACAGCAGGACCTAACTAACTTGGTTGATCACATCAAAACTACCACGGGGTCCAACAATCTCCCTCTTTTTGATGTGCATCAACTCAAGTTCAAGTTAGGGTTAAAATAGACATAAAAAGTAATTTTAAAGAAAAATTAGTAAACTAACAAGTTAAGTATAATTTTTGCAATTAGTAAAATTGCAACAAAAAATAGAAAAAGAAATTTAAATTTTAAATTTTTTCTAACTCCCCCTAAACTTGTATTTTTCTAGATAAGTTAAGTATAATTTTTGCAATTAGTAAAATTGCAACAAAAAATAGAAAAAGAAATTTAAATTTTAAATTTTTCTAACTCCCCCTAAACTTGTACTTTTCTCTCCCCCTTTGATCACAGCAAAAACGGGGTTAATAAAAATAGAGAGAATTATCCAACAATATGTTAGGTAAAATAAATGGTTCAAAAAATATTCCAAGTAAGAATGAAATTTTGAAAAATTTTCTAGGTAAAATTTTGCAGGTCAAAAAGTTTCCACCAAAAAAAATTTCAAGTTAAAAAATTTTAGTAAAATGAATTTTTGAATTTTTCAGAAGAATATTTAAAAAAATTCTAAGTTAAATTACTTTTTAGAATTATAGAAAAGGCTTTTAACTTAGGCGAAAATAATAATTTTTTTTTATTATTAAAACAAAATTCATTCTCAAGTTATTGCCATTTCTCTAACCTTATTATGATATCTAAATTTCCACTTTAGTTTATCATAATTTTTTAGATTTAAGGAAAACAATATTAAGTATGCGAAAAATTATTTTGAAAAAATAATTGATAAAAGATCTTTTGATAATTCGTTCGACAAATTATTTTGTAACTCACAAGAATCTTTTGGCAATGTTTTTAGTTTCAGAAATTTTTTCAACAAAATAGTTGGTAAAAAATATTTCGACGGTGTTTTTAATTGGAAAGATTCGTTCGACAAAATTTTTTCTAATCCAGAAAATTCTTTCGAAGATTTAATTTTTAATTCGCAAAAATTTTCAGGTACCTTCTCGATTAATGTAATTAATTGTTCAGAAGGTGAGACCATACCTGACTTACCTTGTCAGTTGTTGATTCTCCCCCTGTCGAGTTGCTTTCTTCCGAAGTCTCTTCCCCTTCATCGATGCTCATCTGGGATGAGCTTTCTGTGGCTTCAGGATGGAATTCGGTTGTTGGGGATGTTGCGGCATTTACCTTGGATTCGGACTCTTCATAGATCTTTAAGAACTTTTCCCAAAGTTCTTTTGCGCTATTGTACTCTCCGACTTTGTCGAGATCTTCATTTGGTATTGTGGTTAGAAGATGAAATTCAGCCCGCGCATTTGCCATCGACTCATCACGTCGCATTCCAGAGGTATTTCTCGAGCACTTCTCCGTTTACTTTCTTTGGTGCTTCATAACCAGATTTCATTATTAAATAAATACCAAAATCAGACTTAAGGTATACCTCCATTTTTTGCTTCCATGAAGCAAACTTCCCCTCGAATGCAGGTGGGTAGTCACTGGCTCCAGCCATCGTCTAGATCTTCGTGCTTCAGTCGGCGGTTAGTCCTTCTGAGGCGTTCCAGCTCTGATACCACTTGTTGGTGCAGCGGAGGCCGGCAAGAGGGGGGTGAATTGCTGTAAACAAAAAGTAACTATACCCTCCTCGTACTTTCAACTCAGTTAGTGCAATAGTTAACAAAATAATAAATCAATAAAAAGAGACTCAGGAATTAATCTGGTTACAACCAAGGAGGTTGTTAATCCAGGGCAGTAGAAGCGCACTAAAAGAAACTCTCCTTTGCTGAAGGCGGAGAAGTCTTTTACACTTTCAAAAGCTCAGAACTATTGCTAGGAAACACTACAGATTGAATGCTTGAGTTGTTATTGAATTCCTAGTTCCAGGGGCCTTTATATAGGCCCTGGAAATCTTATCCCGAGAGTCCAAGGCGCCTCCAACAGGGTTCAAGGCGCCTCCAACTCGATCTGTGAATAAAACTTTATCCGCAGCGCAAACGGTCAAACTGGCCTGCTCAAGGCGCCTTAAACAATCCATTCAAGGCGCCTTCAAGGTTCCTGCTACAATAATTTCTGCTACAGTAACTTCCTGCCTCTTTTGACTCATTTTCTTCTTCACTTTATCTTCCGAAGCTCCATTTGTTTGGGTGATTTCGGCCAACCGAAATAGGGCTCACCCGAACCCAATTTTCGGCCTTCCTCGAGCAGCCTTCCGTCTCGGCTTAACGTCCCTCGAATGCCGCGCACGCTCTTCACACCCACCGGAGTACTCTTCCGCAGCTCTCTCGTCCTTCGGACGCACCGAGCCCGTCGGCTCCCTTCCCGTGCCGTCCTTCTCGCTAGCTGCGTCTTCCGCTCGACTTCCTGTGTTCCTAAGCTCCTGCACACTCAGACATAGGGATCAAACACAGCAGGACCTAACTAACTTGGTTGATCACATCAAAACTGTTGGTGCAACCTTAGGTCAAGGTTGACCTGGTTGACCCGACTCGAGTTGACCTGACTCTAGTTGTATTTTGATGTTTGACGAGAATAGAAAAGTTGTATCTTGATGTTTGACAAGAATACAAACTTGGGAGATTGTGGGTGCAACCTTCAGTCAAGGTTGACCTGGTTGACCCGACTTGAGTTGACTTGATTCGGAAAAGTCCAAGTATGGAGACTTGGCACGGAAAAGTCCAAGCAGGGAGCTTGGCACGGGAAAAGTCCAAGTATGGAGACTTGGCACGGAAAAGTCCAAGCAGGGAGCTTGGCATGGGAGAAGTCCAAGTATGGAAGCTTGGCATGGGAAGTCGGAGAGGGCTCGGCAGCTCGTTCTCTGGACCAGACGAAGTCGGAGAGGGCTCGGCAGCTCGTTCTCCGGACTAGGTCAGAGAGGGCTCGGGAGCTCGTTCTATGGACCAGACAGAGTTAGAGAGGGCTCGGTAGCTCATTCTCCGGACCGGATGAAGTCGGAGAGGGCTCAGTAGCTCGTTCTCCGGACTAGGTCAGAGAGGGCTCGGTAGCTCGTTCTCTGGACCGGATGAAGTAGGAGAGGGCTCGGTAGCTCGTTCTCCGGACTAGGTCAGAGAGGGCTCGGTAGCTCGTTCTCCAGACTAGACCGAGTACGGCTCCTTGGCACGTGAAGTCGGAGAGGGCTCGGTAGCTCGTTCTCCGGACTAGGTCGAGATGGCTGTAGCTCATTCTCCGGACCGGATATGGAAGTCGGAGAGGGCTCGGTGGCTCGTTCTCCCTACTAGGTCGAGAGGGCTCGGAGCTCGTTCTCTAGACCGGAATGCTTTAGGATTTAGGGTCGAAGTTTAAGGCATTGGATCGGTCCGTTACCGATCCAAAGGATACTCGATCGATCGGTTCGGTGACCGATCAAGAACCAAACAAAGGGTTCACCGTAGGTTATCCGATTAGTCCATGTATCGATTAGAACGATCAGGCATCGTCCCGATCGGTCCACGACCGATCGGGCTTTAAAGCCAACTCAGAGATGGCTAACCGGCCGGGGACCGATTAGCTTAGGGATCGGTCCACGCATCGATCGATGAGCCCTGCATCGATCGTGGTGGAGCTGATCGGTTCAGCTCAGCCGCCATGCACACAACGCCAGATTTCGTTGTTCTTTGTCTTCTTCACAAGTGGCATGATATATATCGAGGTCGAGGGCCTCTACAGGAACAGTTCTTGCTCTTCCTCCTTACTGCGATTTGAGCTTTGCTGAGCTCCTCTTTGCTGAAGCTTCGTGTGAGCTTCCCTCGACTGGTTGATCAGCTGCTGTTGGCATCATCCGTGAAGTTGCTGCTTCATCAACAGACTCCAGTCGACGAGAAGAAGGCAAGCAAACTTGGTAGAGTGTATTTACATTCATATTATCCATTGTTTCTTGCTTTATTTCTTGTACTCCTTTATTGCTGTTGCAAAAGAGATTGTGGCGAGGTTTCTCCACCCAGAAGGAGTTCTTATTAGCCGGTTTTCCGGGGTCTCATCCACCGACGGATTGATAGGATTCGTCCACCTTACGGACACGCCGAGGAGTAGGAGTATCATCTCCGAACCTCGTTATATCGTTGCGTTTGAGGTTTGCCCTTTTCCATTTTCGTTTCTACGTTTATTTCTGCTGCGCTAACCTAAATTGTAGGAAGAAACGAAAATTTGGGGTCGGCTATTCACACCCCCCCTCTCTAGCCATCCGAAGGTCCTAACAAGTGGTATCAGAGCAAGGTTGCTCTTCGACGGATTAACACCCGGGGGAGCACCAGCTAGAGAATGGATCGACTTGGAGAAGACATCACGATTCCACCCTTCTACGATCGCGATGACTTCGCGTATTGGAAGGTAAGAATGAAGTATTTTCTTATGACTAACCTAGTAAATTGGAATTGTGTACAAGTAGGTTTTATTCCTCCGGTGGATAAAGAAGGAGAACCTCTTGAGAAGAAGAAGTGGACGAAGGAACAAATCCATCGATCCATGATCAACGACGAGGTAACGAAAATCTTTGAATTTTCATTACCTAATGATGTCTTGCGTAAGATAGGTGGATACAACGATGCCAAGGAGTTGTGGAACAACTTGGCTAAGTTCCATGAGGAGAGGTCCAATTCAAGTCATGAAGAGGAGTCAAGTGAGCCAAGTAGCTCACATCATGGAGGTATGGAATTAGAAGTTGTGGACTACTCAACATCTAAGGAAGAAGAGGAGAAGAGTTCTTCTTCAAGATTGGAGCAAAAAGAAGAAGTCTCTACCTCCGGAAGGGAAGAAGAAGAGAGCTTATATCCATCCTCAACCCTAGGTAACTCAAGCAACTTAATTTCAAGTAAATTACATATAATGTGCTTTGAGTGTAGGGAATATGGGCATTACAAGAGTAAATGTCCAAAGAGGATTAGGAATACTTCACCGGCGCCAAAGGTCAAGGAAGCCGGAGTCCCGATACGCAAGGGTAAGGAGCACGTAGTGTGCTTCCAATGCAAGCAAAGGGGACATTATAGGAGCCAATGTCCGAGGGGGAGGCAACCTCACAAGGACAAGAGACCAAGCACATCTATGGGGGGAGCTAAGGCAAACCCTAAGGTACCCTTTAAGGCATATCCTTGCAATTCTAATAAGACACATGCTAGTAGCTTTATTGCATTTGTCAATAATGATAAGCATGATAACTATAGAAACCGATACATGTGCTTAAGTGCCAAACATGTTAGTCTAGATAAGGACAATACTAGAAGTACCAACCCTAGAATTAACTCATCTAAGGTTAAGGAAAACCTAGATAGGAATCCCAAAACAACTAGACATATGCCTAGGAATACCTCAAAGAAAAATGACAAATTAAAACTTGAGGTATTAGAGAAGGAAAATCAAGTCTTAAGGTCAAGACTTGACACTTTAGAAAAGGCCCTTAAGAATTTGGAGAAGTCAACTCTAGGGTCTAAGGGTCAAAAACAAAAGCCCAAGGACATGAGAGGTTTGAGTCACAAACCTAAGTCTCAAGTGGTCAAGCCCACTTATCATAATGTTCCATTCGATTATGGAACAAGACCTAGGGCTAGGAAGACCATCACCAAGGTCACAAGGGGAGTCACCCCTAGAGTTGATCTTGATGAGTCCCAAATGACCAAGGCTTTAAAGCCTAAGAGGGTCATTAGGAGGGTTGCTAGGGAAGTTATCCCTAGTGAATATTTAGTGAACCCAATGAGCTCAAATAGGTTTTGGGTTCCTAGGAGCGTGATTCCATCACGTTAGATGGGTTAGGGTGTGCCAACCTTAATTGGATAGGTAGTTAACCTAATCATGGCAAAAGGTGGCATTTTAGGAATTTTCAAGGTGTAATCAAGCCTTGAAAATGAAATTTAAAATTTTACTCATTCCTAAGGTGATTAGGATGTGCCAACCACACTTGAGTAATTTTCTAGGGTCAATCTAATTGGCACATAGTGATCTAAAAATCTTTAGTATATGATTTTAGATCTATTACACTTAGGAATATAGAATTTATGGCAAAATGATCAAAATTATCAAAAATGGCAACTAAAGCTAGAATTAGGTATTTTCTATACCTTTATATGTTATTTGCCATATATTGTTTGCCATATGCCATGTCATGACATCATATCTAATTTACTATCATTTGAAATATCATGATAATGCTTAGGTTAGTTATATGTCATGCCTTATTTAAGTTTCATACTTTATGCCATGACATCATGACATTGGCACATGTTTCCACTTATGATATTATTTTATGCCATGTCATCATCTCTTGCATGTATGATCAATTAAATTGATTTAAGGATAAAAACACAATTTGATATGGAGATCAAATTGTTGTTTAGAAAATGCATGAGAACTTAGCTTAAGATAACCTAAACCCATATCTCACATCAAAATTGACTTGGATGTGTTTGATACACCTTAGATGTGTGTGAGATATTAGGATTATGAGTTAGGATCAAGGTGCATAGTTCTTGTACCTAGATGAGCCTAATTCGAAATTGAGGATCATAGGGAAAGCTTGCGTACAAGTCATGTACACTTAGCCCTAAGATTGTGGTCCTAAATTAAATGGTTTAAAATCATTTCAAAATTGATTTGAAAAGCCTTGATGAAGCTTTTCTAATGATAGCATTCATCATTGAGCAAGTTGACACAAAGATGGATTTACCTTGAGCTATTTCAAAGTCTTTCAAACTTTGTATCAAGATTTAAAATGGAAGTTATTTTCATAGAAAACTATTTTTCCATGATAATATATGTTATGAGGAATGTATCCTCAAAATTTTATAATTTTTGGAATTTTCTGTGATTTTTTAGGGGTTTCTGAATTTCGGGAGAAAAATCAGAAATCCCTATCAGAGATTTGTGGACCGATCAGAGGGGATCCTGATCGGTCCAGGGAAGTCTGGATCGGTCACTGGACCGATCCAGAGAAGTGTGGATCGGTCTGGTGACCGATCAGAGCGTGCCAAAATGCTGATTTTCGATTGTTGTCTGAAATTTCAGCTTTGGAAGTTGGTGTTTTTGATTTCTAAAGGGTTGAAACTCTCCAAGACATTGTTGGTGAATGGTCAAGGGGGAGTTGACCTTTAGGGGGAGCTTTACCTATTGGTCAAAGGGGAGTTGACTTTTAGAGGGAGTTTTTACTCAATTTCTGAGGATGAGTGATATGAGATTATCACTAAGTTGATTATTGTCTTTAGTATCAAGGGGGAAATTAAGGGTTTCAATGAAAGGTATGAGACTTTCATTAGGAAGAAACTCTTAACCTTGATTCACTCTTTTTGATTGTGTCAAAAAGGGGGAGAAATGTCTAGAGAATGTTCAAGGAAGAACATTGGAGTTTGGGGAGAATGTTCAAGGAAGAACATTGATTGGAGAACTATTGGAAAACCTAAGTTAGGTTATCGGGTTAACCTAACTTGATTATGGTTTTTGTCAAACATCAAAAAGGAGAAGATTGTTGGTGCAACCTTAGGTCAAGATTGACCTGGTTGACCCGACTCGAGTTGACATGACTCGAGTTGTATTTTGATGTTTGACGAGAATAGAAAAGTTGTATCTTGATGTTTGACAAGAATACAAACTTGGGAGATTATGGGTGCAACCTTCGGTCAAGGTTGACCTGGTTGACCCCGACTTGAGTTGACTTGATTCGGAAAAGTCCAAGTATGGAGACTTGGCACGGAAAAGTCCAAGCAGGGAGCTTGGCACGGGAGAAGTCCAAGTATGGAAGCTTGGCATGGGAAGTCGGAGAGGGCTCGGCAGCTCGTTCTCCGGACTAGGTCAGAGAGGGCTCGGGAGCTCGTTCTCTGGACCAGACGAAGTTGGAGAGGGCTCGACAGCTCGTTCTCCAAACTAGGTCAGAGAGGGCTCGGGAGCTCGTTCTCTGGACCAGACAGAGTTGGAGAGGGCTCGGTAGCTCGTTCTCCGGACTAGGTCAGAGAGGGCTCGGTAGCTCGTTCTCCGGACCGGATGAAGTTGGAGAGGGCTCGGTAGCTCGTTCTCCGGACTAGGTCAGAGAGGGCTCGGTAGCTCGTTCTCCGGACCGGATGAAGTTGGAGAGGGCTCGGTAGCTCGTTCTCCGGACTAGGTCAGAGAGGGCTCGGTAGCTCGTTCTCTGGACCGGATGAAGTTGGAGAGGGCTCGGTAGCTCGTTCTCCGGACTAGGTCAGAGCGTGAGCTCGTTCTCTGGACCGGACGTGGAAGTCGGAGAGGGCTCGGTAGCTCGTTCTCCGGACTAGGTCAGAGATGGCTCGGTAGCTCATTCTCTGGACCGGATATGGAAGTCGGAGAGGGCTCGGTAGCTCGTTTCTCCCTACTAGGTCAGAGAGGGCTCAGTAGCTCGTTCTCTAGACCGGGAATGCTTTAGGATTTAGGGCTGGGAAGCTCTAAGGCATTGGATCGGTCTGGTTACCGATCCAGTGATACTCAGGTTTATCTGATCGGTCTGGTGACCGATCAGTAACCAAACAGTGGTTCGCTGTAGGTTATCTGATTAGTCCACAGACCGATTAGAAAACGATCAGGAAGCTACTGATCGTTGCCTGATCGGTCCACAGACCGATCAGGCTTTAAAGCCAACCCTCACAGAGATGGCTAACCGGTCTGGGGACCGATTAGCCTAGGGCCTGATCGGTCCACAGACCGATCAGATGGCTCCCAGACCGATCAGGGTGGAGCCTGATCGGTCCAGGCCTAGCCGTTGCGACACAACGGCTAGATTTCTGTGTTGTTCTTTGTCTTCTTCACAGGTGCAGCAGGTGCAGGATATATATCGAGGTCGAGGGCCTCTACAGGAACAGTTCTTGCTCTTCCTCCTTACTGCGATTTGAGCTTTGCTGAGCTCCTCTTTGCTGAAACTTCGTGTGAGCTTCCCTTGACTGGTTGATCAGCTGCTGTTGGCATCATCCGTGAAGTTGCTGCTTCATCAATGGACTCCAGTCAACGAGAAGAAGGCAAGCAAACTTGGTAGAGTGTATTTACATTCATATTATCCATTGTTTCTTGCTTTATTTCTTGTACTCCTTTATTGCTGTTGCAAAAGAGATTGTGGCGACGTTTCTCCACCCAGAAGGAGTTCTTATTAGCCGGTTTTCCGGGGTCTCATCCACCGACGGATTGATAGGATTCGTCCACCTTACGGACACGCCGAGGAGTAGGAGTATCATCTCCAAACCTCGTTGTATCGTTGCGTTTGAGATTTGCCCTTTTCCATTTTCGTTTCTACGTTTATTTCTGCTGCGCTAACCTAAATTGTAGGAAGAAACGAAAATTTGGGGTCGGCTATTCACACCCCCCCTCTCTAACCATCCGAAGGTCCTAACAAAAACTACCACGGGGTCCAACATAAAGTCCTTGAATATACTATAGTGAGATGTGGTGGTACATATGATGGTCATTATGAAATATATCAATATTCACTGTATATTTTAAATTTGTTCCTAGTCAATTGGGTCGCCGAATAAATAAGGATAAAAGGCTGCTTGAGCTAAAGACTAGCATCTGTGATGTAGTGTACCATGTTTCATTGGTAAAGACATAGAGATGTTCAAACATACAAATGGGTGATCATATGATGAGTTCATCGAACATCCCTCACAAAGAGTTCTCAAGTGGTTATCATTTATTGAGTGGATAAATCTTTGGTTGTGGTTGTACACTAGTAGTCCTTATGACTAGGGACAACACTAAAACTCTATATGTTGGGGTTGCACTTAGACTCATTTACCGACTCTATTAGGGTCATCAGGTGATGAGATTGGGTGTAGTAACGAAACATATAGGAGTTAGTGTATTGTAGTTGGGGATTCACCGCACACCTACAGGTATGGATATCCTATGTAATATATTGTTTTATAGTGAATGAAGTCTCTGATCAGAGCTGTAAGATGTACATTAGGAAAAGAGTTTCCTAATTACACATGCGATATCACTATAAGATATATCACATGATTATCGAATCAATATACAATCCTCAATGTACCAATGATTGTAGATTGGACCAGGATATATGAGATGAAGGGACCAGACTATACGTTAACCATGATCGACTGGTTCTTGTAGGCACTATTCAGTGATACCTAGGGGATCATGAGGTGATGCTGCTAGATGCTCTTATCATGATTCGTTGGGTATTAATCAGAATTAGTTCTGACGTCCTATAATTAAGGAGTTAATCATAGGATGAGACTATTAAGGATATGCCCGAATAAAAGACAAATATAGTCCTGAATCACAAAGAGTCATGAACATACGACTAGCTGTATCCCTGAACCATTGAGGACCAGATAAGTATTGGTTTCCCTATTTCTCGTTGAGAAAGTCAAATTCAAGGAGTTGAATTTGGCGAATAAAGTTTGATGTGATCAAATAGTGCATTGACAAATAAAGTTTGATATGATCAAATGTTAGATTGATTTTCAATCAATGGAAACAAGAAGAGTGGAAGAGTTCCATACAAAGTCTATAAATTAGATTTATATTATTGTAATAGCGAGCAAATGCATTTGTCGTATCAACGATATTGGATCGTTGATATGATTATAATGGATTTATATTATTAGGTTTTAGAAAAGCTCTAAAAATCCAATAGGTAAAGATGGAAGAGATGATGGACTTTGAAATTTCAAATCTAAGAGAAAATATGATTATAATTATATTGTATCATCAGATGAAAATTTATAAAATAAAAAAATGGAATATATATATATATATATAATTTTCCATTTCCCACCATCTCCACCACGTTTTTCATTTTTGGAGAAGTTGAAAGCCATTAACCCCACTTCATCCATTTTGGAAGAGTTGCAACTGCGTTTTCATCAAGAGCTTTTTGTTCTTGTTTAAAAAATTCGGACAGATTTTTTTGTTTTGTTTTTTTTTACCTTTTTTGGAGTTACGGCTGCCAAATTTTGGAGCCAGCAGAATTCGGACAGCATTTCATCATCCTTTCTTTAGAGTTTCGGCAGCTTCCTGAAAAAAAGATAGAGATCTTCTTCCTTTCTTTCATCGAAAAGGTCTCATCTTTTTGTTGTTACTTCTCCTCTTCAAGAAGTATCGTAGTCACCCATCTTCTAACAGAATTTTGAAAGACGTAGTCCTTTGTTGAGGACTATTAGACAATCCCTTGTAAAGGGATAATCGAGCAACCCCTTCCTCATCTTTGAGGAAGTCATTTTGATCGTCTCGATGAAAAATAACACTTGACCTCTAGTGCGATCAAATGTTGAAAAGAGGACTCCAATCGTGGACCGGATTAGATGAAGAAAGTACGAGCTCGTGACAATGACGAGGAGTTATTTCGCTACAACCGGAATAGTTTGAGTCATCCCCAAACACAGGTTGTTTAGAAGGTATATATGTTTATGTTTGTATTTTGATTTATATATTTATTAATACATATGTTAATAGTTTTATTTAGGTTATGCTTAAATGATCTAGTAGTCAAATAAATTAGTTAGATAGGTTAAGTGAATGGGTTGTTAAACTACACAAGCTAATTGGATTGAAGACTAAATTGCATAGAATTTCTATTCACATTTTATAAGATTGAGCATGAATCAAGTTAGGGGATTAAGAATAATCTCTTTGCTTTAATATTTTCTTATCAATTTCTAAAATAATTTGTGAAATTTCATTTCTAAGAAACAATTGTTCTTTACTCCTAATTTCTTTTATATTCCATTCCTGTTCTGGAAAGAAAATATGATGGAATCAGTCCGATAAGATATGTCAAGCAACTAGTCAAATATCATGTGATAATTTTTGATCGGGTTGGACTATTAAGAGACTTTCAATCGAGTCAGCTAGCTATGCCTCAATTGGTAAACTCATGGGCTGGTCGGATCTGATGGATTAAAAAAACCATGAATTTAGAGCGAATCACTCTGCTTAGATCGTTAGGTTGACTAATTGCTGAGTGAGTTCAAGTCAAGTGAGTTCAACAAGTTTATTAGACTGTGGGAATCATATTAGACAGGCCGATTAAGCCAATGAACATGGCTAATTGTCCAACTCTAAGCTAGACGAGTTTAAATAAAACATTATATTTGTTTTACAAAACAATTTTACATTCAAATATAAAAATATTTATTAAATAAAAAATTAATAACTCCTACCAATTCTACACCCTCAGTCTCTCATTTTTTTTCTCCTTTTTCTTTCCGCATCTGCCGCTGACCACTGATCTCTCTGCCGTCTTACAAATCTCCTCCCTGTAGAGGCAGCCTTACCCTTCAGGCTTGGTGCTCTGACAATGTCAAGTAGCTTTTCCGGTGGACCAAACGTCCTAATATTGTCGTGTTCCTGTGCCCCTCACAGATCGAATGAACTAGATCATATCTCAAGAATACAATACACATCACAAGAATATCATAACCGTATCTATGAGAGGTCACGAGAACACAAAAATCTTAAGAGAGGATCTAATTTGACCAGATAGCGTCAGTGGCTTGGCCGATCAGAGCTAGAGGTGGTGCTAATTTTTATTCATTCATTTGCTTTTATGGCGATGGGCGATGCATTTAGCTGTAAGAAGTAATGCAAAACGCGTTGGCCCTAGATAAGATAAAGAAAGATAAATGAAGAGCGATCTTTAATTAGAAGGCTTACCGTCGACTCGAGTCTTTAATTATCTATTGATAACCAACTAAAAGGGCATTTGGTTAAATGATGAGAATGACTATGGGTATGAGTTTGATAGTAGGGTGGAATGAGAATAGGAATGGAAATGAAATCTATCAAATTATATGAGTTTGGTTGATTCCCATAAATCTAGTAATCATTCCCAAAATATCATTCCTAAATCTATAATCCAAACACTATTTTTTATTATTATTCAATTTCCTCATTCCTAAATCCATCAATCAAATACCCTCTAAATTAAGTACTAGGAGGATTTGGCTTTAAGAATTTAAGCAAAAGGACGGCGGGGCGGGAGAGAGAAGAACACTAGAACAGTGTCTTCCACTACTAATGGAGATCAGAGCAAGAGAGGGATCGTTGGCGAAGTCCGATTTGGATTTGCTTTTCATTCGTGTGAGTTGATGGAACTGGCCTCTCGAAAGTGCTCCGTCCACTTGGTACCATCTGAGTCTATGATCCTCCTAAGCAGAGGTGTCAAACCAGTCAATCCGTAAGAGCTTATAAATTCATCGTATCATGACGCCGTGCCTATCAACCTGCGATTTTGACAGTCGGAATTAGATCCGATTTAATTCGCAATCGATAGATAGTTCAGAATTGGCGGTTTCTGATAATTTTTAACCATCCAAAATTATTATGATTCATCATTTAGGAAATTAATTTAATTTGAAATGACCGGTTTGACGACTTTATGATTCGTAATTCAAAATTATTATATTAAAAAATTTAAAATTATAAATTCATAATTCTTAACAAATAAAATTATTAATTAATTAGCAAATAATTAACTAACATGTAAAATTACTTGTCAATGGTTATAAATTAATTAACAAATAAATAACCATCTCTCTTATTTTTTAATTTTAATTATTTAAAAAAAATAATATAACAAAAGAAAAGTTGATTATTAAATAATTAATTAACACATAAAAATATTAATGATTGTCGTTTAATTAGTTTGTTTGGTGCTCAATCGGAGACCCGGGTTCGAATCTAAGCATAAATAAATTCCTTTTTAATTGGTTCGGTACCCTAGGTCAATTATGATTTAGGATCATAATATAAATCAACAAATAACCAACTAGTTGACTCAGTTGTAGGTCCGGTCCGAGGTTAGGTTTAGTCGGGATGAGAAATCCTCAACTAAACACAATACAAAATGGATTGCGGGCTCATGAACCTGTCAAAAAAATATTAAAAAATTAAAAATTGTAAGTTTGAATTGTAAATTAGATGAGTCGAGCCTGTTGAAATATATAATTTAATTTTAAATTTTGAAAAAAAAAATCTTAACCCGCTGATCAACATAGACCCATAATAGGCTAGCTCGCCTAGACTCACAATCCGCACAAGTCAATCTGCTTGGATTAACTCAAATTGATGATTATAATTTCTAAAAACTACCCCTAATATGAGCTTAAAATTGAGGTACTCTTTTTACACTAATTATATCAACTCAATCAACCCCTTCGTTATGTGTTTTGACAACATAAAAAATAATATTTCTAAATTCAATAGAATAAAACTTAAATATAATAAGATTATTGTTAAATTATGAGATGACAAAAAATTTATTAAAAAAATTAAGGACTTAATTGTAAATTTTAAAATTCTTTAGATATTTTTGCAAAAGTGCAACTAAAAGCTTTCTCCTCGGCAAACCCTCTTCTTCCCCGTTCGGATCTTTTTGATTCATAATTCTTGGTTCCTTCTCTTTTTACACTTCGGATGTTTTTTCATTTACGTTCAAACTTGTCTGAAAATCTACCTAACTCATTAGTAATACACTTAGAATAAAATTCGTTTATCAACGCTCAAATTGATAAAATTTAACTAAAATATTCTCACTTGCATAAAAAATAAAAAATTCACTTTAAAAAGATCCAAATGGACAAACTTTAATTACAAACTATCTAAGTGTGTCATTAATAAATTAGGTAGCCTTTCAGATAAGCTTAAGTATAAATAAAACGGCATTCGGGTAAAAGCTTAAGTATAAATAAAATGACTTTCGGGTAAATGAGAGAATTGACTAGAAAGAAATTAGGAATTACCGAATTACAAACCAAGAGGATCCGAACGGCATCTTCCCCAACCCACTTTCTTCCATCCACACTCTGTACCGCCTCTTCTTCTTCTCCTCGATTTCTAATGAAATCCTAACTTCCGTCACGCCGCATGTCGCCGTCGCCGTCGCCGTCGCCGTCGCCGTCGCCGTCGACACTCGAGCCACTCTCGTTTGTCACCAATCACGAAGAATGTTGACATAACAAAATTGGAGAATGTTGGAGTTGAAAAAGAAGCATTAAATGAGTTTAAAGACCTACTTTTTATGTAAACATAAACAGATTTGAATGCTCGATACGCGTTATGTGTGGCGCCTCGCTAAAAAGGGCACGCACAAAGTGCTTCACTTTCAAATATGGCACAAAAGATAAAATAAACTGTCAATCGCAGCAATTTATTTTATCCAAGTGCGGCAGTTTAAAAATTATTTGTGAGAAATTTATTATATATATATTTTTAAAATAATCATAATAAATAACAGAAGGATTGTATATTTATATATTTTTTAAAAATAATTATTGATTATTTTAAATTACGTTTTTTTTAATTCCTAAAATTAATATAATACATCACCCTTTACTGGCTCCAGCTTTCCAGGTTTGACTAGCGGCGTCACCGGAGCTCGCACAGTCGGACTCCTCTGAGATCGCTCTCGATCTCCATCGCCGAGGAGAATTGCGAAATCGCCCGGATACAAAGGGTATTGCCGCCATTTTGGGCTCTGCGCTAAACTTCCCTCCCCCGCGGCGTTTTGGGGTGGACGCGAAGCGCGGTTAGTTTGTTCAGGGAAAGCTCTCTGGAGCAATCGAAGGATACAGCGGAAAAAAGAGCGATCCTTTCCGTGGGCTCCTCCTTGGCTCCTTCCCTCTCTGAGTAAGAGAAGGGACGAGAAAGGAAGAAGGTGAGCCCATGATTCGCTGCATCGAGTTAAGTACAGTGGCTTATATATCAGCTGTGACTTCTTTTCTGTGTTTTTTTTTTTTTGCAGCTGTCGCGATTTCAATCATGACTTCTTCCTCTTCCCACTTGATACTTCCTTTGCTCCTTCTGCAGTACCTTCTGATCCCGGATCTTCTTTTTGCGAGCAATGTGAGTTATCCTCCTATTTGATGCATCCTTTATCACTTTTTTTAAAAAAAAAAAAATTAAAAAATCTGAAACAATGGCTTTTTGATGGTGCTGCTGCTGTACTAGGTCTACATTGTTTATATGGGAGAGAAGAATCAGGACGAAACAGAGGCAATGGTGGAGCTGCATCACGAAATGCTTTCCACCGTGCTCGGGTGGTATGCCATGGACCTTTTCATCCCCATTGTAGTTGCTCGTAGAAGTCAGATTCAGTTGTAAAATTTGATTCTTTTTTCAGCAAAGAAGCTGCCACTTCCTCGATTTTGTACAACTACAAGCATGGGTTTTCGGGATTTGCTGCCGTCTTGACCAAGTCTCAGGCGGCTCACATTGCTAGTAAGCTTGTAATTTTGGTTGTCATTTTTCTGTACATAACATGCCTTCATAGAATTATTAAGCTTTTAGGTGTGGAGTGCAGATTACCCGGGAGTTGTTCATGTTGTACCAAATCGGATTCTTGATTTGCACACGACTAGGAGTTGGGATTTTATGCATTTAGAGGCAAACTTTCCAGATGGGATTATCCCGAAGAGTAGGTCAGGCAATGGATCGATCATTGGTGTTGTAGATACTGGTAATTTTGACTCAGTTGTGTACAGTTTGGAATGGTAACAATGTTATGCTAATTTATGCTTGAAAAAAAAATTCTATTCCTGATTGAAGGGATATGGCCTGAATCTGAGAGCTTCAATGATCATGATATTGGCAAAATTCCATCACGATGGAGAGGAACATGCCAACAAGGGGAGAAGTTTGATGCTTCTAACTGCAATAGGTTTTTATTTTTTTTTTATTTCATAAAATTCAGTTAAATTTCTGGTGTGAATTACTTCTTTTTTTTTTCATTTCAGATTAAATCATACCACTAGATATATGATTAAATCCAAACTTGCAATGTCATTTTGTATTTCTATTCATTTTAAATTTCATTTCTGACAATATTGCACGTATTAAAGTGTTCCTTAGGAAGGAGTACCAATGTACCATGTCTGTGTTTTGTGGTAGTCCATACCATAACTCTGTCTTTCTACTATTAGTAAAATATAATGCTTTGATACTATTCACATTCTACATCAAACTCAGATTATTAGAAGATATTTATATAATTTAGCATGTGTCTAAATATTGCATATACTACTATAAGATGAACAATACTGTTGAACTACAAATATTGGTTTCAGCACCGATATTGATAAGTGAGTGGTTTAGTGTACAATGATCAATACTAGGAAGAGGGATTCAAATTGTGAGCTATTATACGAAACAATTGATCTTGGATTAGCATTGGCATTTCAGTATCCTCACTCCTTCAACAATGAGGATGAAATGCCAATCTTCAATCATCTAGCTTGAGATCTGTTCTCGAGGTTTTGTTGTGTTGATTTTCAATTTAAAAATTTGGTTATTCTCATATTGTTAGATGAGTTTATTCATTTTTTACCTTTTCTAGGTTACTTGGGCATCTAATAGGGTACTTGATAGTCAACTTACTTGTGATTCCTAAACGTGTCAATTAGGGTGGGTTGCCTGTGGCTTGGCCTAGCCCGACATGGTTTAAATCATGTCTGATCCGGTCCAAATACAAATGGGTTGGACCCATGCAGATTTTGACACCATGTGGGTCTAAATGTAGAGCCCGACATTAATACTAATAATAAATATCAAAATTTTTAATAATATTTAATAAAACTATCAATTTTAATAATATTAAATCTGATTTTGAATTTTGAATTAATTTTTAGTAATAAAAAATAAATATTTAAAAAGACTAGGCTTGACAAGAGCAAGCTGAACCAGGCCTTGCTTAGCTCTGTTTGGGTTTGGGCTCGTGCTAGGCAAGAACTTTGGCCAATTCTAGCATGCTTGGCTCAACACAACTTCGCATGGGACATTATGGGTTGAACTCTAACCCGACTATTCCATTTGGGCTTGTGCTCGTGCTAAGCAAGGACTTCATCCAATTTGGGCATGCTTGGCTTGACACAACTTCTCATGGGTCATCATGGGTTGGATTCAGCCTAGCTCAAGCGCAACCGTTGACAACTCTAATGATACCCTAGCTTGATTGCCAATTAATTTCACATTGTATGTAAATGTATATTTTTATGAAAGTACTAGTTATAACCTAGTTGTATTTTGGAGTATCCCCTTAAAAATCATAATTCAAATGATTTTGAGTTTAAGATGCAGCACAGCTAATGTAACACCTCAATATGCTCCCCTAATGTTGAGTTGTGGGCTAATAGAAGCACTTTATAAGTTAGATGTGGTAGCTTATTAACTTGGTTTTAAGCATTTTGGGATAGTGGTTGGGTGTGATAAGTTAAATTGGTCAATTCTCTTATTTAAGCAGTGCATGATAGCTAATATATATTGCGTGACCCATTTATGTATTCCGCTCCATCCTAGTAAATATTTAGTTTAGTCGATATGCATTGAATCTAACATCATTGATATTAGTATTATTAGGTCTTTCACTATAGATAACCTTGGAATTTAAATTGTGGTGTGTTCTTGGTGGATTGGGACAGTACAGGATCTTTCTTTATGTGTAAGCATAAAGGAAGCATTTAAACTATATTTTTATAATTCTATCTGTCCATGTTTTTCATCTACATTCAAATAGGATTGCCTTGGTACAGTGATAGACTCTTTAAAGGGAAGTATACTTGTCACTATATTAATTTATGTAGAAACTCCATGATGAATGCTTGTTGACATGCAAAAAAAAAAATCCTTTTCTCCGGGAAAGGGAGAGATTCCTTGATAGATATATATAATAACTCAGGCATCAATTGCATTTTTGTATAGCAAAGTTATGAAAACTTGCCAGAAGTAGCTTGATGAATTGTATGTGCTGATTGTCATTTAGTTAATAAACACATGGATATTGAAGTTTGACAAGTTCTTTCGATACTGGATTACAAGTAGTTGATTGAATCCCTTTTGGTAAACAACTGAAATAGGTTCTTGCCAATGATAAACTTGGGGTATGAATGCAATGAAAACAACTGTCAGATAATGCCAAATAAATCTTGTTGAAGTCTTGGATGCAGCAAATCCAATATTTGGTTGTAGAAATCCATGGGAAAGTTCAATATAAGCTGTATTGCATGCACGATAAAGCGCATGTAGGATATTCCAATCTGATATTCTTTATCTTTTGGTCTTTTGTTTAGTTAAGCATAATTCTCAGATTTTTGTTGAAAATTAGAAGCCTAGTTCAGAAGGAACTGAGACCTCATTTATATTGTCATATTTCCTTTATGCATAGTTGGATATTTTAGCTTGATTCTAAAAGAGATGATTGATTGGAATGCATGTCGCAGGCCTGTTTTGTTTCTCAGGCTAAGATGATGATTGCATGTTCAGTTTTGAAAACACTTCTCTTGTTGATCTCAGGTTTTGCTAATAAGATGTTCAATATTTGTTTTCAATTGTACATTTCAGACAATACAAGTACATGGATCATTCCAATATTTGAAACCACCAATACATTGTGTTAAATCCTGTATTTCAAATGTACCTATAAATCAAATGTACCCCCATAAAAATCCTGTATATCAATATAATATTAATGGAACAATTGGATTCATATGGGGGCTCCTTATCAACGACAATGTGTTTGGTCACTTGGTCAAGTAGGAGTTAATAATATTGTAATTTTTTTTTATCATACTGACATTATGGCTATACCAGTTTGACCATGTGTTGAAACAAGTACCAGACTAGTATTTGAGATGAATCTTGAGTAAAATTGTCCTTGTGCCTTTTGCAGGAAAATAATTGGTGCACGATGGTACATTCGAGGATATGAAGCTGAATATGGGATGTTAAATACAAGTGATGTTGTTGAGTATCGTTCTGCTCGAGACGCCGTTGGGCATGGCACCCACACATCATCTACTGCTGCTGGTGCATTTGTTAGCAATGCAAGCTTTATGGGAATTGCTCGCGGATTAGCAAGAGGAGGTGCTTTGAAGGCCAGGTTGGCTATTTACAAGGTCTGCTGGGCTTCTGGTGGTTGCAGCTCTGCAGACATTCTTGCTGCATTTGATGATTCAATCAATGATGGGGTAGATGTTCTTTCAGTGTCTTTAGGCCAATCACCACCACTTCCTGCATATGTTGAGGATGTTCTGGCCATTGGTTCTTTTCATGCTGTAGCGAGAGGAATTTCTGTTGTATGTTCTGCTGGAAATTCTGGACCTTTTTCACAAACTGTGATAAACACTGCTCCTTGGATTTTAACTGTTGCAGCAAGCACAATAGATCGGATTTTTGTGACAAAGATCACCCTTGGGAATAACCTAATTCAAGCAGTAAGTTTCATGCTTTCATATGTAGGTGTTGATTGTGATTGACTTAAGAATCTGATCTATTTACTACCTCTAGAAGATAATTAATTTCGTTATAATTGTTTTGTAAGAAGGGGAGCCTCGGCGCAACGGTAAAGTTGTTGTCATGTGACCAAAAGGTCACGGGTTCGAATCCTGAAAACAACATCTTGCAAAAAGTAGAGTAAGGTTGCGTACAATGGATCTTTCCTCGGGACCCTGCTTGGCGGGAGCTTCGTGCACCGGGCTGTCTTGTTTTTTATATAATTGTTTTGTAACTCATGAGATCTACTTTTGTTTCTATTGTAACTTTGGGCATGCATAGTGGCAAATTCTGAACCCATAACAGTTAAAAGATCACAAGTTTGCTAGATTGACAAGTACCTTGTGTTCTTTACTTTTCTATGTCCATTCAATTTCTCTTGCTGTGCTACCACAAGCTTCATCTCTTTGATTGTTTGTTCTAAGCTAATTTTCGTGTGTTTCAATCTAAAACTAATTTATCTTTTAAATTGTGCTAAAACTCTCTTTTTTGGGCTGTTACATTAGATGGTGGGATTATGACCATTGCCATTGTGCGCAAATTGTAGCTTTTTGCCTGAATATCTTCATCATCTTGTTATCTTGGCTCCAATGAGTGAAAAAATAGTTCACTTTATTGTTTGTTTTTTGACTCTGACTTTGTTTCCTTTTCTGTTTGATTGTTCTTTCCAATAAACTAGAAAATCTTAGCATATCATCAAGCAAGGATGATGTTCACGCCTTTATACCAATCATGGGGTATGAAAGTGGTAGTATTGAGGATGATTATGACAAAATCAACATACAAAGGGTGTAAACTCGAATTGTAGCAAATTAGTATTTTTTTTTTTTAAATTTAAAAATTGGACTTTTATTCAGATAAGTTTATAAGTTAAATAAACAAATATTATAATCAAATTTTCAATAATTTAATTGAGTAGGAATGCTCCTAAAGTAGATGATATGCGAGAATTTGAATTTATGAATACAAAGGATAACTTATTGTAGCATTAGCCACTTTATAATAATGATTACTAAATGCTAGTTCATTCCTAGTATCAGTGAATATCTCTCTTATCAGCTTAGTAGACATCTCAATGTAATGGTAACTGGTAGATAAGGAAACTAACTCATTGGGTTGAATGTTTCTTTTTTGGTTTTTCATATTCTTCTGAGTACCTTTTCTCCATACCAATGGCTATTAATTATAGTGCACTTGGTTCATAGGAGTGACTATTCCATGACTTATGAATTCTCATGGAATAAGTATTTCTATGTTTGATTATAAAAGTGAATTCGGAGTACGAGTTTCCATTGAATTATGATTTCCTAATTATAAAGAATAGCTATTCAATGCTTTGTTTTAGGAATAACTATTTTTTATTTATCCTTTCTTCAAAGGTGCCTAATTTACTCTATTTAATCTTCCAAAGAGTAAATGTATATATTATGAATTGCAAAGTAGGTCCGTTGGTAGTCTGGCTAGGTGGGCGGGATAGGTTGTTTGGATTAGGTTGAGCCTGATAAGTTGTATGAACTGGACATTTTTTTAAAATTTTTTTTTCTATGTAGGAATACTTTATCATTATGAGCATTATTCTTTGTCTAATACTTATAAGATTACTATAATCCAAACATAAAAATTCACAGGAAAACATCTATTTCATTCCATGATAAATATTCCTATTCTGTGCTTTGTTAATTCTATTCTCTTGGAATAGTCATCCTATTCCTTTTCAATTCCTTTCTGTAAACCAAATGCTCCGTTAGTTTGTGACTGATTCCTTTCTTCATGGGTTCTTGATTCTAAAAAATTGATTGAGATAAAATATACATTCCATTTTGATTTCAAATTCAAACATTCAATTTCTAACTATGACTATTTAATTAATTGTGCAAACAAAATGTGAGACTGCTTTGCTCACTAAACTCAATATCTCCTTTTTTTTGACTGATTGTATATTAATTATCTGAAAAATACTAGGATTAACAAGTCATTGTCCGTATTCCATTATCTGATTATCAATTTTATGAAAACAAAGAATGCCTTGATCTGATCTTTGATCATGAACATTCAGGGTCAAGCTTTGTTCCTTGGAGAGCATGCAGATAAGTTTTATGGGATTGTTTATGCTGAAGATATTGCTTCAGATAAAGCAGATGCTTCTGATGCCCGGTAGGCCCTTTTCATTGTCCAAAATTTTCTACATCCATTTAAAAGGCAAATATACTCTCTAACTATGCTGCCTTTTCTAGAGGCTGTAGTGCAGCTTCGCTAAATTCGACTTTAGCAAGAGGAAAAGTTGTTATCTGCTTTCAGACTCGGGAACAAAGATCCCCGCTGGTTGCTTCGGATACTGTAAGAAGAGCCCATGGGGTTGCGGTCATCTTTTCACAGTTCTTGACGGAGGACATTTCCTTTGCATTTGATTTTCCTTGCATCCAAGTTGACCTTGAAACTGGAACAAATATACTCATGTACATTGGCAATACAAGGTGTGCCCTAAAGCAGATTTCTTTTGAACATATACTTCCAATTTTAAAAGTTTTCAATGCGATCGTGTCACAGGAATCCAGTGATTAAATTTAGCCCCACAAAAACAGCTTTGGGGACTGTTACAGCTCCTGAAGTAGCATACTTCTCATCTCGAGGTCCTAGTTCACTTTCACCATATGTGCTAAAGGTGCAACTGCACTTCAATCGTTACGTCTTCACTTTGTGAAATCAGTTTCAGTTCTAAATATCAATAAGCTGACATTCTTTATCTGCTCATCTGTTTCAGCCTGATCTTGCTGCCCCTGGTGTAAATATCTTAGCATCTTGGTCACCTGCTTCTCCACAGAACAGTAAACCTTCACTTGATTTTAAAATCGAGTCAGGCACCTCCATGTCCTGTCCTCATGTTACTGCAATTGTTGCTCTTCTCAAAGCAACATATCCAGATTGGAGCCCAGCTGCAATAAAATCTGCGCTAATCACAACAGGCAAGTTGCATTCACTTTGCTTGAATTGTATTTGTCAAGCAATACAATTGTGACCTAAATTGTATTGTGCTACCAACAGCTACTATCGACGATGAAAATGCCCTTAATATAGCAGCCGAAGGAGCTCCTAACAAGAAAGCAAACTCATTCGACTATGGAGGTGGACATGTGAATCCAAATCGAGCCATACATCCCGGTTTGCTATACGACATGGTGCCGTCTGATTATGTGCATTTCCTGTGCTCTATGGGCCATAACAATACTGCTGTGAGTTCCATTGTGCGACAACCCACTGTCTGCCACGACGCATATAAATCACAGAAGGATCTTAATCTTCCATCTATAGCCATACCTGAATTAAAAGGCAAATTAACAGTCTCAAGAACAGTTACAAATATTGGTCCAGTTGCATCCACGTACACTGCTCATGTTGAAGCTCCTCCTGGGGTGAGTGTTCGTGTCAAACCCTCGATCCTAATGTTCAATTCTACTATCAGTAAGTTAAACTTCAAGGTGAAGTTCCGGTCGCAGCTAAAGGTGCATAGTGGATACTTGTTTGGAAGTCTGACATGGGAAGATGGTGTCCATTGGGTTAGAATTCCTTTAGCCGTTCGCCCTATCATTGACGTTTTCAGTATCTACACATAGCTGAGTTGTTATTCTTCAGACTTTATCTTCTCCTGTTAGTTTCTTTCAGAACAGTAGTATTGCAAAGACGACAGAAATGATTGTGGAGTAGAAGCGGAAAAAAAAGGAAGGAAAAGCTTATTTTATGTGCAATGTAGAACAACATGAAAAAAAAAAGGGAAAGGCTCATTCTATCCAAATTTTGAAGAGGTCATTGCGTCACTTGAATCAGCTTATCTAACATCATCATGTTTACTCCTTTAACATTTTAACCTGTGTAGTTTAGGGTTTAGGGAAGTTATCGGACATCATTCCTACTCGGGTGAATGCATCAGAAGTAGGGAAAGAAGTGTCAAATTGATATCTTTCACTCAAAATTTTCTTTTACTGAGTAGAGAGGAACTTGACTGTTCTCTACCTCATTCTTGTAATGTCATAATTAGTTGCAAGTCACAACTTAACCATCTTTCAACATGGGAACCTGAATGTCATGCCGTAACTCATAACATGAGAAAGAGGGCACAACTTGGTGAGCAATGAAAGGAATGGCATAACCTTGCCGCATGTAGAAAATCGACAACACTTGCTACAGACAATTATGATTTATGTATTTAGACAAACATCCCAAAGAATTGCCGCGTAACATATGAATCTCAATGAAAAAAGCTAAAGCACAAACAGGTTCAACAAGACAATGAATAAGATCTGTTAGCTTTAAAAACCTCCACATTCTCAACCTGTGATTATGGGAATAACAGAACTAGAGGAATCCACTTAGGAGCAAGTGTGGTAAAGATGCATGTAGCATTAAGTTAAGACATACCCAGTGGAAAATAATTCACTATGAAAAAAATAATTCTTGTAAACACGAACTTAATTATTCAAGAATGACAAATTAGACAACTTACAAGCTTTGTGGAGAACTCCAAAACATTCTAGAGTTTGTAAGAAACAAGGAGTCAAGGATTTTAGATGTTGTAAGACAATAAGAGGGTAGTAGTTATGAACATTTTAGAATTTATAAGAAAGAAAGTTGCTTAGCAGAGAGTAGTTTAAATAAGCCATATTATTATGCTTTATGTACAAGGATAGAAAAGGCAAATAAAGAATTGGCTTCTTGTCCAATTCTTTCCTCTACTTCAACATATAATATATTTGACATAATCAAATTCCATGGGTTTACTATAAGTCACTTACAACTTAGATAAAAATGAGAGAACTTGCATATTTGACATATTTATTAATTAGGATAATCTGGATGAGCGTTGGAGACAAATGGCTTAGGAGGCATCGGCACTTCCTCTGAACTCCCTATAAGCATATGAAGAACTCTAGTCATGGTAGGTCTTTCAGTTGGACTCCATTGAATACACCATAAAGCCACCTTAGAGAGTTTCTTTAATATTTCTCCATCTTTTTGTTCCATCTCCATCGTCAATTCCAAGTCTTGTCTTTCAACTAGTCGATCATACACCCATTCTGGATAATAAATCTCACTCTCCCTTCCTATTTCAGGATCATGATTTTTTCGGCCTCCTATCATCTCCAACAGCAACATGCCAAAACTATAGACATCAGATTTATACGACACAGTCCCGAAATTCCTACAATACATTTCAGGAGCAATATATCCCATTGTACCTCTTGCAGCAGTCATAGTGACAATACTAATCTCCCTTGAGCAAAGTTTTGCTAGTCCAAAGTCTGAAATCTTTGGATTTAAATCGTGATCCAATAGAATGTTATGCGGCTTAATATCAAAATGCAAAATCCGTTGTTCACATCCCTGATGTAAGTACTCGATGCCTCGAGCAATGCCTATGGCAATGTTCAACAATTTATCCATGCTCAGCTGTTTGTTGCTTCCTTTGTCTTGCCTTGAGAAAATATACTTCTCCAATGACTCATTTGGCATGAACTCGTAGATGAGAGCACGAGTTGATCGTTCCGAGCAAAATCCCAACAAGCGAGTAATGTTAATATGATGAATCCTTCCGATGGTTGCCACTTCATTTATGAATTCTTGGCCTTCCCCTTTTGAACTCTCGAGCATCTTAACTGCAACAGGAATACCGTTCGATAGCTCCCCTTTGTACACACTTCCATAGCCACCTTGCCCCAACTTATTCTTGAACCTCATTGTGATCTTTTTAATATCGGCAAAAGAGTATCGAGTCGGTTTTGCATCACCATATGTCGCTAGAAACTGTTCTACTTTGAAACGAATTTCTTGATCCTTCTCGGACTTCCTTATAATGTATACTATAATAAGAGATGCTAACACAATTACAGAGCCACCTATGCTTCCTCCTGCACAGAAAGAATTAACAAAGAGATTGAACTAATAATATTATAAAATTTATATTCCATTCTAACAAACTAGATCGAGAATACAATATTAAAACGGTAAGAAAACTCACCAACTATGAGCCCGATGTTTTTTCCTGTAAACAAAAAGCAAGCAAGCAATTAGTAATGATTTATATTATCTAGCAGGAAAAAAAAACTAGCATATCTAGTAGAAAGAAAGCATTCAATCAATTATATTTGTTGAAAAGGTTGATTATATGTAGTTTAAAAAAAAAAATAGCAAAATTTTCTTAATATTTTATCATGTTATTGGACAAGAGAATATGAAGGAACGTGAGAATGATGGAATGAAGATTACCATGGTGGTTCGCCCTCGTTAAGCAGACAGTTTGGTTTATTCTGCGGCTAAATGCACATTCTTTTCCTTCGCTATAGCAGAATTCGCAGTTCTCCCATTCCGAAATATTAAGATTTAAATCCATCTGTCGCGTTCGAATGAATCGCTGAACCCGATCTCGAAACGTCCGTCCGTCTGAATATCCGATCCAACCACCGATTCCAGTGCCCATGCATCCTGACGGGAGCAGGTCCATGGAAGACCAAGCATTCGCTGCATAAACCCACTGCCCTTCACCCCCATCGCTAAGGCACGGAATGGGTCCCGTAATCCAATCCGGATCTGTTTCTATTTCACTCGAGCAGTTCACCAGCATATAGCTGATGTAGGAGTAGTCGTCGTCTTTGTAAATCGAGCCTGTGAGATTGGTGGAGCTGAGCTTTCGCAGTGGACACTGAGCCCATTCGTCCCCTAATAACTCAATTCTAAAAGGAGTGTCCAAGTTGACGATCTTGCAGAGCCCTAAACGAGGAAGCGTGATGATGGCGTCACCGGCAGCGGAACACGAGACATCCAAGCCCCGAGCGCCGCAGTACTCAGGAGTCGTACTCGAGTTCAGGCGGAAGGGATATCTGACGTCTATTCCCCCGCAGGCGGAATTAGTCTGGCAATCCTTGATAAACTCCTCTTTCTCCTCCCCATCGAGATCCTCAGCCCGAGTCTTCGCTTTGGAAGCATGGAGAAGCAGCAGGAGAAGGCAGAGTGCGTATGGGTGGAGTAGACGACGCATGGAGAAAAATTGAGGGAAGCTGGCTTCCAGCTGAAGTTGGGGATTACAGAGGAAGCATGATCAGTTCACGCAACTGGTGCGAATCCCTCATTTATCGTCCGTGGAGGAAGACAAGGTTCACAACGACTTGTGCCAAGGGCCGGAGGAAGTTGCTGTCTCATAATTAATTTGGACTTAATTTTCCACACGTTTTGTCTTTATCATTGTGGAAATTTCTCCCGGTCATAAATTCCAGGAAGCTCAATTTGACGACGACTTCGTCTCTCGAACGACTTGCAATGCCTTCCACACATATGGCACGGCATTTGATTAGTTACAACTCAGAATATAATGTAATGGTTGTGATGCGTGTGCGGCTTTCCCTGAAGATATACATTATCTTTATATTATAATCTTTTTTGTTCATTCTATTATAATTGTCAAGCATCTTGAAAGGAAATTGAGATGCAATCCCCCAAGTGTGCGAAACAATTTCATCTTAACGAAAGTAAAGAGTTTTAATCCATACTTCTATCTAAAACTCACTTGGGAAAAATCAATATTTACAAAGAAGACTCGAGGGCTGACTATATTAATATTAAGATGATGACAATGATATACTGAAAAAGGTACATCTTCCATAGTCAAAGGACATTTCAACAACTAATAGTAAAGTCGTTGGTAATGATCATCCTCGCCCTTGCTATTGGTATGATGAGTTTTATTAATATGGTACGCAGTGGCAGGATGCTTTCTTAATTTATTAGACATCTAGGATAGAATCTTAATTTTGATAAATTAACCGATAAATTTCTTTTAATGAGTGGTTGATAAAAAAAAATTAGGTTGGGTTGATAGTCTGTCTACTATGATTACTTTTCAATTTATCTTGATGATGGATAAAATTGTAATCATCAATCTTAAAGAGTGAGTAATCTATCTAAATGGCGTCTCCGCAATTGAAGGTGCATATTAAGTATAATTCTATCGTACTAATTTATACCATCAACTTATTGATGTACTGACCAACTGAATCTAAAATTATTGGATTGATCTTACATAGAACATTTCAACAACAGATTGTTCCAGTTGTAGCATTTGATTATACTAAAAAGGAATTACAAAATGAATAAGTCTTGCTATTGTCCTCCCTGAGAAGCTCCATGGCCTATTCAAGCACGCTTCTGAATCGCTTGTCATTTTGTTGCACCAGATAGGCTAGGCAAATTCTTTGCTAATCGTGTTTTCCATGATGGCATAAAATATTTGAAATTGACTTTTACTTTGACATAGTACACAACTAACTATTGACTTTGTTGATTCAGGTATAAATATTCAAAATAATCTTCTATAATTTGACATTCTCAAGAAGGAGATGACGGTTAAAAATAATAATAATTAAAATTGTATCAAAACAATTGTTTGGATGTTTATATAGATCCAAATCACTAATTATAAGACAAAAATACCAAAAATATTCTAAATACAAAAAAAATTAAAAATTTCTAAAAATATAAGTTGGCTGATTGTGAGTTCCAACCGATAACAAATCTAAGTTTCTGAACGATCTTCGCTTCTAACAAAAGAGCATCTAGTTCTGATACCCAAGGTAAAAGTTTTGGCTTTCGAAAGTTTGTTCTTATGAATCCACATTATTCTCCTTATGGAGAAAATTCACCCTCGAATTGTTGACCACATCATCATCAGCATAATCACCAAGGAAGGAAATCAAATGTTTCACATTAAAAACATCGACAGTAGGCAACTTCAAACGATACACATTAGGATTTATCTTCTAAATAATTTCAATTGGAACAATCTTCTTGGCTGATAATTTATTGTAATTTCCAGCAACAAAATGATCTTTAGTTAAAACTGCCTACACAAAATGTCCAACATCAAACTATAGGATCAAAATACGCTAGCGGGGGTGGGGGGAGGAGGGTGAGGGTGAATAAAAAACACTCGTCGCTTTTTCACTTTTCGGTTAAGCTATTGAGGAATCGCAGCGGAAAGAAAGAGGTAAGCGAAGAACAAAGAAGACAATATTAACACGTTATTTTTTTACTTGGTTCGGAGCTTATGACAACTCCTACTCTAAGGCCCGCGATTGTTGATAACTTTCGTTGGGCAATCCATTAATAATTTCGAATAAGTACAAGTACAAAGTGTAATAGTTTAAGTGTTGATGTGATGATGAAGAGGGGCCCCACCAAAGATGGGCCAAACCAAGAAAGACTGACTGACATGGAAGTCAAAGTCAAGGAAAGAGTCAAAGTCGGCCGAGCGGACTGCATGTCCGAGCGGATGAGTAAGGCTAAACGGATAACTCGAGGATAAGAGACAAACAACTAGTACATCCCTCGACCGCTGTCCCTGCCGAGCGGGAGGCGTGTCCGTCCGGATGAGAGGTAGCTCTCCGACAACGAAAAAGCTAAGTAAAGGAAGATTGTGTTGTTCAGCGCGACCGAGTGGATGTGTCCCGACCGAGCGAACGTCGACCGACCTACAACGTGACCCACCCGCGTATCTCCTCGTATTCTTTTAGAGGTTTGTACCACTGACAACAGAGCATGTTCCACAAGTAAATCGTACTACGGAAGCTTGCAACTTGTCGCATATGAGATATGCATACTCGCTTAAGGAAAGGTTTCAGAGATACTTTTTGATTTACCTTTTTCATAGGATACTTGGAAAAACATACACACACTTTGAGATGCATACATAGGCACTACAGTGGTACTATAAAAGGGGGTTCTCATCTATAGGTAAAGGTATGCGCAACCTTGTTATTCTACATGCTTTAGCTATAATTTTTCACTATTCTCTAAATCACCAGAAACTGACTTGAGTGTCGGAGGGACAACGTCAGGAACCTCTTCCCGACCCGGCACTAACACTTCTGTGTTGTAGGACTACGTAAAGTCTCCGCCTTGTCAACTTTCCAGCTACATCCCCAGCTTACTATCTTCTCCACTTTCGAACAGAAATATATTTAATGTCGTCTGTGGAAAATTCACTTGCATCCGAAATGAAAAGATGAAAGATACTGGACGACTCACCACCGTGATGTTAACACAAGAGGACCTGGAGTTGTTGATACAAAATTGAGTGGTAAAGATGGTGGAGCAGTAGCAGGCAGCAGTTGATTACCGAGCAAATGACCCTGTAGTCTCAATGACAAGTCAGCGAGTTGATCCGAGAGGAAAACTTGGCCATTCGCAAGCGCAACAATAGCCCATTGATCGAAGTCGGTCTTTAGGTACACCTCCATCTGCTTCTTCCAGTAAGGGAAGTTGTCACCGTTGAATAGGGGAGGATGAATGGTGTTGTATCCTTCAAGTTGTGTCATTTCACAACTGTAGAAAGAAAAGCTAAAATGAGGTACCAATATTTGGTCTTGGATTAGCAGCGTTTGAGATATAAAAAATGTAGAACAATTTGAGAGGTGTTGTACCAATCTCAAATTAAAACCGAATGAAAATAATTATCTGAATAGGTAAAGTTTTACCAATTCAGATAGAACAAAAAAAATACAATTCCCCCGGCTTGATTGGTGGTTGCACCAAATCAGAGCAAAACCTGCTCTGATACCACTTATTGGATTGATTACGCACGTGAGAGGGAGGGAGGGTGGATTACGTGGTTTTCAAAAATTCTCTTTTTGTCGTTTTAAAATTAAAGTATGTGAACGCAGCGAAACAATAAAAAAGAACGAGAATACAAGAAGACACGAACGGTTTACTTGGTTCAGAGCCTTTGACGACTCCTACTCTAAGACCCAGGTCCCATGGACCTATCGAAGGATAATCCACTAAAGGCCTCTTCCAGTACCTTCGGAAGAGGAAATCGGGTACAAAGAAAATTGAATAAGTGTAACATATTGCACTTGTCCTTTTGCAGCAATTAATTAAAAAAATATACCGATACTTTAAAAATCGAAGTGGGAGTGCTCGTGTTGATATCGATCTGTCAACTGCGATCAGAAGTCCTTGGAGCAGTCGTCGGGCGTAGCAGCTTTGCAGTAGAGTCGTATCAGGAGCACGAAGCAATCGAAACCTCAAAAGAACACGTAGTAGCTCGTATAGTAGTTGTTGTGCAATGCCTTCTCGAGACGGGTTTATAAAAGGTATGAAAGGCGTCTTCCGTAGCCATGGAAGGCGCCTCCAATGAGACAAGTTTGATCCTAAACATCCCGACACTTATCTACTGCAACATCAAAAGTTTATCCTATGGAAGGCGCCTTCCATAGCCATGGAAGACACTTTCTATGAACAGTACGAAGGCGCCTTCACTGCTTGAAGGCACCTTTGGACACTGTTCATCCGAAGGCAGTTTTCTTCCCTGTAAAACAATGTTAGTCCAGAAATACCCTGTAAAATAAGTATTAGGATAATTTAATAATAATATAGAGTAATAATTAGTTTCTGCCATTCCAAAATCAGGAACTAGTCAAGGTCTTAGTTTAGGGATCCTAAATGGACCTAAACTGGACCGATGCCTATTGTCCCTCCAACCGGGATGCGTCCTCACTTGGTCACTCTCCTCCAGTGACTTACCTTAACTTACCAGTTTGCTAGACATCTGACAAGCCTGTCAACCTATCTGGACTTCGTGCCAGTGATAGATCGTTTGGAGCGATAGAAGGGGGGGTGAATATCGTGCGTTTAAAAACTTTTCTTTAACCTTTTAAAATCAAAGTCGTGCAGCGGAAAATAAGAAAGGGGACAAAGTTGTTTACTTCGTTCGGAGCCTAGCTCGACTCCTACTCGAAGGCCCGTGGTCCTTGACCGTGCCGATGGGCAAACACTATAACCCTTCTTTTTGAAATCTTCGGAAAGAAGCAGTGCGTACAATATGCAAGATAGTAACACCCTACTATCTTGTAACAATTTAAGTACAATGCAAGCTTATTACAAAATAAAGTATACTGACAAGGATTTGAAGACGAAGCTAGGTCGGCACTTCTGAATGGAGCAGCTTGAAAGTCGTAGAGCAGTAGCAGAAGCTTGCACAGAGATGACCTTTGAAGCAGAACCGTGTACCTGAGCTCTGGACCTCAAGCTCCCTTTTATAAGAACTATCGACGTTCAATCGACCGATCCATGGGTTCGGTCGACCAAACCCGCTCCCCTCCTTTTGTGCTGAGATTTGTTGAGATCTGATCTTCGAGCATTAACTGATCTTTAATGGTTTGGTCGACCGATAACCTTGTTCGGTCGACCGAACAGTGAATTTCCCTTCTCGCCGAGATTCACACTTAATGCTCCATTAATATTTTTATTGGTTCGGTCGACCGAACCTCATTTTCGGTCGACCGATCATGCTGTGATACCATGTTTGTGAGCCTGAACTATTTTGCCAAATTTGCCTGTTCGGTCGACCGAACCTTTTTTCGGTTGATTGATAAAATGCCTTGATCAGTCGACTGAACCCTTAGTAAATTGAAGGTTTCTGAGTGCTGGTCGCATGGCCGTTGACAGAGCCTGATTCTGAGTTATGAGTCAAAAGTTATGACCATTTGAAGTCCAAGGGGTCATATGATTCTGCAACACAAAGTTAGTTCGATATAACAAGAATATTCCTGCAAAACAAAGTTAGCACAGTTATAATAGTAATATGCATGAGTATAACAGTTAGGACTGTCTTGATCTCAACTTGAAAACCTTCCCGATTTCTTCAGTTGGATCAGCGACCTTAGGTTGTTCCCTTCAGGAACCCGACCTCACTGTCGCTCCTCCAGTTATTTACCTCAACCTACCTGCCAAACGTTAGGTCCTCCAGACCTGTTTGGACTTTACTATCTGGCCATGACTAGGACTTTCTTGATTGAGTAAATAGCCTGCACACTTAGCCAAATATCAGATCATAACAAGACTTAACTTGAACCTTTGACAACATCAAAACTCAGGTTTGATTCTGGTGCACCTTGCACCAATAGCCAGCTATCCGGTCGACATGTCAACCTAGCTGGACTTCGTACTAACTATCCGATCGGTCTGTTGACCTAGTTGGATTTCGTACCAGCTATCCGGTCGACCCATCGACCTAGCTAGATTTCTTACCAACTATCCGTTCTGCCCGTCAACTTAGCTAGATTTTGTCCTAGCTATCCGGTCGGCCCGTCGACCTAGATGGATTTTGTACCAAGTATTCAGTCGGCTCATCGACCTAGCTGGATTTCCTACACACTTAATCAAATGGTTAGATCACAACAAAGTCTAACTTAACTTACTTGTCATTCATCAAAATCCGAGTTAGACCATTAGTCCAAACCGCACCAACATATATTAGGGTTAAGTTTAAGCTCATATTGTCTGAGCATACGACATATTTCTTCAATGTCTAAGATCAAGGTCCTAGACTGGGCAAACTTGATTAAAATGTCGTTAACATATACCTCGATATTTCTCCTGATTTGATGCTTAATAATTATGATTTTGTTACACTATTTTGATTCATACATGCATGATTTGATGTCTTATTCATAGTTGAAACTCATATTTACATCACATTTCATGCATTGCATTTATTCTTGGTCTTAATTACAAATTATTTTATTATTGCATTATTTGATGCTAATATTTGATTGTTACTTTGTAGGCATCAAAGGATCTGGACTCGGATTAATTCGAATCAAATTTGTGCTCGAATCAGAGTTTAAACAAGACGATAAAACCTTGGAGCAATTTAGACCGTCCATCCAAGATCAAGGAAGATATGAGCTATACATTGAAGATCTACTCCATCCAAGCCAAGTGGAAGTAGATCGCATCCATTGATGAAGATCCAGAGCTTTTGATCCAAATATGAGATGTTTGGACCGTTGATCAAGATGGAAGAATTCTAGACCGTCTGATCAGATTGGGAGTTATTTAAATGGCATGAGAAGCTACAGTGATCTCGGAGCTCGGGCGTTTTCTCTTCTCTCGTGATTTTTCTACTATTTAACCTTCTTCCCCATTACTCCCGTCCACATTCTAGATCGGAGAGATAGTCTTCTTCACCAGCGGTGATCTCTGAGCTGTTGGCGTTCATCATCCGAGGTTAGAGAGCGGTAGAGAGAGGTACCCCAGTCCATGAGTTTGGATTCTGATCACTGCCGCATTCTAGATCGAGGGAGGTTCCCGATTTGCGATCTTTGCCAATCAACGGAGTTTGAAGGGAGGTACCCAAGAGTTTCTGATTCCATTCTGACCTTCATTCCGCAGCAATACTTGGATCAATCCAATCAATCAATCGAGTTAAGCAATTCCTAGAGTTCAACCTCTTTTCTTCGGGCGATGTGATTACCAGCTGATTGGAGCTTGAAGGGAGGTACCCAGGAGCCGTGAGCATTTTCTGATAATAGCTGGGAGGTTGGTCATTCATCATCGGATGCTTGAAGGGAGGTACCCAGGAGCATCTCTGTGTCAAGGCAGAGTGAGTGGACTGGATCAAAGGTTTGGGATGTGGATCGTGTTAGTTTTTATTGTACTTTGATTCACATTATCTTTGCTCAGATTTGATGATCTAATTACTAATTATCTTAGTTTACAATGTCATTGTTGTTTTGAATTTTCCATTTAGTTTACTGCAAATTTGCTTAGTTTCAATATTGAATTCAACAAACCCCCATGTTCTAAGCAATTGATCCATTGTTATTTGAGTTTTGATTGAAGTTTGTGTATCTGCAATTGCCATTTAAACCTCGACTTTCTGATTGAAGTTTATGTTATTTGACTGAGCTATTGATACACCAGTTCATTTAGGAAACCAAAAAGAATAAATTGAATCTAGAATCCACACACAAGTACTAGTTATCCTTGGAAAAAAATACGACTTGGGACTCCTTACTACAACTCTTATCTTTAGTTTCAATGAGTTTCAATCTTTATTAATTTTGAAGTGTCATGTGACATGCAAAAAGGGCAACATCAATGCTTAAAGACATGATCCATGAGTCATTAATAAGTTGCTCCTACATTCTTTAAACCGAATAGTATGATAGTGTAAGTACCCCATGGTAGTTTTGATATGATCAACCAAATCAAGTTAGGTCATGTTGCCTCGATTCTTCACTCAATCACTATATACCCGAGAAATTTCCTACTTTTGACCCCGAATAAGCATATATTAGGGTTAAGTTTAAGCTCATATTGTCTGAGCATACGACATATTTCTTCAATGTCTAAGATTAAGGTCCTAGACTGGGCAAACTTGATTAAAATGTCGTCAACATACACCTCGATATTTCTCCTGATTTGATGCTTAAGGACATGATTCATGAGTCATTGATAAGTTACTCCTACATTCTTTAAACCGAATGACATGATAGTGTAAGTACCCCGTTGTAGTTTTGATATGATCAATTAAGTCAAGTTAGGTCATGTTTTTTTTTGATATCTTGTGTCTAAGTGTGCAGGAACTTAGGAGTATAGGAAGTTAAGCCAAAGATGCAATTAGCGAGAAAGACGGCATAGGGGAGAGTCGACGGGCTCAGTGCGTCCGAGAGACGAGGTGCTATGGAAGAGTACGCTAGTGGACAAGAAGGAAACACATGACGTTTCTGAGGGTCGAGAAGCTAGAGCAGAAGACTGATTGAGAAGACTGAAAAATGGGTTCGGGTGAGCCTTATTTCGTATGGTCGAAATTATCCAAGTGAGCAGAGTCGGATTAGAGCAAAAACGGACAATCAACAAAATGTTAACTATCCGGGCGCCTAGACCAAGTCCAGGCACCCGGATGCTCTGGGCACGTAGACCCCCTGCGTTAGCCCAGGGGCACCTCAACGCCCCGCCTCTTCGAGGAAGGGTGTTCGAGCTCCCAGACCTGCTCCGGACGCTTGGACCGGGATAAAATTTTATCTCGCGTCCGTTGCATAGCCATTTGTGTCACGATAAGATTTACCATGCCGGGGCACCCGCAGAGGGTCCTAACACTTGGACCGTGCCACTTCAGCAAACGGTCGTTTTTAACCAGTGGGCTATAAATAGAGCTCTAGTCTTCTCCTTTTCGAATAATACACTCTGTACTTTGAAATCTTTTCTGTCTTTCATTTTCGAGCATTATTTTTGTGTATGAGGCTTCTTCGCCTCCGACATTTTGTTTGAGAAAGAGATCTTGATAGTGAGCTTATCTTCCTTAGAGTAGCAATCCTCTGATTGTCAACCAAAGAAAAATTCGTTTGTCTCGTACTTGTTTTATTTCATTATATTTTGTTTAAAGTGTGTAATTGGTAAAGCCCGATTGTTTGAGAAAGGTTGTGTCATTTTTATATTTTGCAGGGCAATTCACCCTCTATTGTCGGTCGTAAAGGACCTACAGATAATATAGCAAATTAAAATGTTCCATTAGTGGTAATGAAACTGACCTTTTCTTAATCTTTAGAAGTTAAGGGAATCTAATGATAACCCTGATAAGCATCCAATATGCATATGAGTATGTAGCCAAAAGTATAATCTACCAGTTAATCGATGCAGGTAGAAGATAGCAATCTTTCAGACAGGCTTTGTTGAGGTCCAAAAGTCCAAGTCAGGAATTGAACCTCCCATATATGTTCAGCTTTCCATTAACTTAATGATTTTTGCCTAAATCACCTAGTCCTATTCTAGCGAGAAATTTCACTTCTTTTGTTGAACGGACCAAACTTCTGGCAGCATATTTAATCGGTAAATCATTACTGTTGGTGAAGTCAGCACCAATAGTCAAACTTAGGTTTTGATGAATGACAAATGATTTAAAGTTAGATGTTATGTATTTTAATTCTTTTACCAAGTGTGAAGAATTGAAAGACTTGATAGGGACCAAACTCTAGGCTGAAGTTCGGTCAGGTGAGGGAGGACCAGATGATTGGCAGAAAGTCCAGCTGAGTCACAGAGAACTAGACAGTTAGTAGGAAGTCCAGTCGGGCCAGGGAGGACTAGACAATTAGCTAAAGTACAGATGAGGCATATGGCAAGAAAACCCAGTGGATTAAGAGATCAAGGTCAAGTAAATCTACAATGGTAAGTGAGGTAAGCACTGAAGGAGAGTGATCCAGTGAGGATGAGTCCTAATGGGACTGTAGGTGCTAGTCCATCTTAGATCAATTTTAGAAGTCTAAGCTGAGACCATGATTAGATCTTGGTCTTGGTAAGACAGAATCTAATTAATCCATAACCCAGCCTTAGATGAGTAGTACTCGAGACTCCTCAGAGCTACAGGAAGGTGTCTCGGAGCTCAGTGGAGGCGCCTTGGACATGGAGGAGGCGTCTTCGCACGGATAAACTTCAGGGATAGAAGTTCCCTGAGTGAAGGTGCCCTAAATCACATTGGAGGTGCCTCAGAGCACATTGAAAGCATCTTGGAGCCATTGGAGACACTCTCACGTGAATAGAAACCGAACACCTCAGATCGGATACACGCCATTGGAGGCGCCATAAACCATTGGAGGCACCTCCAATGGGGTATAAAAGAGGGTGTTCGGCAGTAGCAAAGACAACTTCTTCACAAACTCTAGCGATTATTCTACAACTATGTCCTTGCGCTGCTACCGTGCTACTACTCAATTATATCCAACTACTGTCGACAGACCGATATCAACACATGAGTGAAACCATGTCAATATCATCGTGTTGGGTAACGTTTTAATTTCAAGTCATTTACATTAGTATTAAAAGGAAGTGTAGGGTGTTATATTTTCCTATTATTATTCTTTGCACTCGATTACTCTACTAAGAATTTATTGATAGAGAATTTTAATGGATTGCTCATCGATAGATTCAAGGGGCTTGGATCTTAGTGTAGGAGTCGTCAAAGGATTTGAACCAAGTAAACCGACTGAGTCGTTGTTTTCAATTTTTCATTTATGTTTTCTTGCTTTATTGTTTTAAATTCCATTACGCACTTTATTTTTAAAAATTTGATAAAAAAATAGTTTTAAAAATATACGTGATCCAACCCCCACGTGTCTTCGATCCTACAATTACAATTGGGGAAATACCTGTAACATCTTTTGATAACCAGATGAAGACATCATGGTTGCATGAGACACATGCAGTTAATTCTTGTTTAAACCCTAAAGGGAGGTTGGTAGCTACTCGAGTGACTCCATCTGGATGATCGGGATGAACTTGTACACTTTTATGATTCTTCTCCAGTCGAGATATTAGTTCCTCTTGGATAGTAGTTTTTTAAGTTTGACGGGTCTTGTGCGAGTCGGTTTGGATTATATCAACATAGTATTTTCTCGTCGCCAATTGATCACCTTTTACCTCCCCAAACAACTTCCTACTAGAAACTTGATTTTCTGATGAAAAATGGGAACTATTGCTTGGAAGGTACTAAATGTTGATTTTCCTAATATGACATTATAGATAGAGGTAGTGTTTACTATAATAAAGGAAGGATGTTTGTCGAGTCCACATAAATGGTTCGTCCTCCATGGAAAGGGAGAGGTTAATTTCGCCAATCGGTTATACTTTGCGCCTTGCAAATTGTACAAGGATATATATAGGATGAAGTTTCTCTCCATCTAGCTATATCTGATCGAAATTTATTTTAAAAATGATGTTGACGGAACTGTCGGTATCGATAAACACTCTTTGTACCCGATAATTGGAGATGAAAACCTCGATCACTAAAGCATCATCATGTGGGGGGATCAAATCTTGCCAAATCTTTAAGTCCAAAGTTTATGGAATGACCCTTTACTCTTCCCTGACTGGTGCAGACGATGTAACTCTCCAACCTTCTTCTATGAGCCTTTCAGGTTCGAGTGGAGTCCTCATTTGTGAGACCACCTAAGATCATATTCACAGTCCCTCAAGCATCGATCTTGTTCTTGCTTGTGCTTTTTTCCTTTCTCATCTGTCTCTCGATGAGATTGGGAGGAACCTCGAGGCTCCGTTGAGGGAGAATAAGATCATCGACTTAAGGGTTGATCAGTATTGATATCATGATCAGAATGGCGACAACGCTTGTAAGGCTCAAGAGATTTTTTGTTTGCTGAGTCAACTTTGATTGGCATTCCGCTAATCAACTACTTGTTTCAATTTCTTCTCATATTGTTGACAATCCCGAATGGAGTGAGTGTTTGATCCATGGTAGACATAATATTGAGTCATCTCTGAGGACTCTCGATCAGATTAGGAGCAGGGGTAGGGGCTACTTTCACTACCTGTACCACCTTTTTCCCCTCCAATTTGTGAACTCTTAATTCGCAAGGGAAGAGGAGGGGCTCTACGATTTGAATGAGTGGAGACAGGACCAGAGTTAGAGTTTCTAGTCTTTTTGTTGACTGGGCTTCCTTGACTTGAACATACTTAAGTGTCCAGGCTTGCAACCTGTTGAAGTCGGCCAGGGGCTTTTTCACCAAGGATCTGAAGAAATCTCTATCGATTAAATCCTGTGAGAAAGCACTGACCTGCACTTTGAAGGAAACTAGGGAGCATCCATGACTACTTGATTGAATCGTTGTTGATACTCCTTCAAGGGTTCTTTGAGCTTTTGCTTGAGAGCAAATAAATCATATGGGGTTTTTTGATATCTTTAACTGGTGGCAAAGTGTTGTATAAATATTGTTCTACTCAAAAGTTCAAATAGAAGAGGCGTGAAGACGGCTAAACCACCTCCGTGTCGAGCTTGAGAGGGTCATTAAAAAGACCCGACACTTGACGTCATTTGTATACTAATATAACAGGGAGACATTTTCAAATTTACATATATGATTTTCAGGATCGGTTGTACCATTCTATTCTCTGATTTATAATAGTAGAAAGTATTTTGGTAACTTGTCTGGGAGGATGCTCCTTGAGATCGGAGAGCCCCGGGGTGCTTTTGTCCCTCTAGATATGGGGGCTTTCCCTTTCAGAGGCTCTCAGAGGGGGCTTTCTCCCATGGATTCTACAAAAGACTTCCTCATAATCGATATACCAATTAGCACAGGGAAAATATTCATGATGTTTCCACGGGTCGAGGTGCCTTCTGGTGAGGCGTTGGCGTCGCTTCAACTAACTGAGGTGGTGGCTCGACTGGTGGATTGGTTCCTAACGAAAAGGACTGTTGAGGCTGCCCCTACAATACTACCTACACCATTGTAGCTACCAATTTCTCGAAATCTTCTATTGCTATGGTGATGACATTGGGTTTTCCGGTGTCATCAATCTTAACGTTCCAATTTAGATCTTAACTCATTGTTCCCACAGACGATGTCAATTTGATCTTACCTGATAACACTGACAAATGAACCACTGATGAGTTGACATGGATGTTAACTTATCGCCAATCGCCTAGTGACAACGTGAATCAATGAGGAGATCCGCTACAACCTAGATAGAAGAAGACCAAAGAGAGGGGGTAGAATAATAGTCAGGGGTTTCTCTGCGTAGTCACTCTGACGCTTAAGTTAGTTTTTGACAATGGTGGAGAAAGTAGAAATGAATAATAGTTTTTAGGTTTTTTTATATGTTTTTTACGTGTGCCTGTAACCGTCAGAGAGAACTGCCTTTTATAGGGAATAGCTAATCCCTACGTTCTTCATTTGCCCTCTCTTCTTGTGAGCTTGTTATTTGCTTCCTAAAATATTTCTGAATCTCGAAATCCACACAAGTGTTAGTTCCTTCCTGAAATAGTCCTGAATTCTAAAATATGCACGAGCATTATTTCCTTCCCGAAATAGTCCTAAATCTCGAACCGAGTCGCAAAGGAGACGAGGACATCACAGAATCGTGTGGGGGCAGGGATTGAGAGCGTGAGGACGCCTAAGCATCGGGGTGCCACAAAGTGAAGACACCTGGGAGTCGAGGCGCCACGAATTCGAAGCTCCGTGACTTTCCCTGGGCTTGAACCACTATTTTGATAAGACTACTAATCTCTCTTATCCATGTAGCACTCTCTTATTATCTTCCGGATTAGTGACAAAAGAGAATTAAACCGCTACTTGAATAAGACTACTAATCTCTTTTATCCATGTGACACTCTCTTATTATCTTCCGGATTAGTGACAAAAGAGAGGCTAACGGAGATCAAGGGGTAAGAAGTGTAGAAATATGATCTTAACTCTTTTAAATTATGAAAAATGATATTAGCATGATATATTTAAATGGATTCTATTTAGACCAAAAGTCAATATGTGATTAATGATTTTTTGCTCCCCTTCAACGTTGATATTGCTGGAAAAAAATAATGAAAAAATGTCTTAAGTTAATTTCATGTGAATTTGCTCCTTCAACATCCTCTCAAGAAAGCTAAAATTTTACCGTTTGATCAATCAACCAGGGAAATATATGTTGATTGCGAAAATTATAAGGTCTACTTTAATCGATTCTTGTTTTTCTAAAAAAAGATAAATTATCAATTTTGTGTCTAATCATTAGTCAAGTCGATGCCTTGTTATCCAATGAGCGAGGCGATAATTTTGTGTTTTCTACCCATTCACTGAAAACTCAGGAAGCTACTCGAACACCAAAATGAGTCAAATGGGTTGGAAATTAATTTCAATACAAATATAAATGAGTTATTTAAGTAAATCATTGTAAATCAATTTTTAAAACAAATAAAAATTAACGTTTTTTAATCACGAAAGGAAAGTGCTTTTCAATCCTTTATTAATGCTTTTTTTTAAATTTTTTTATATTGCCTCTTTAAACACTCTCAAGTTATTTTTTAAAAATTTTAATTTTAAATCAAAGGTTATATATTTTGGAATGCAAATGGTCAATAATGGTGAGCGAACATCATGGGTGAAATAATTTTATCTTAAAGTTCGTTTATTTGAAAGGAAAAAATGGGCCTTTAATTATATTAAGCTAATAATAGAGTCCTTACTAAGAATCATCCTTTTTATTTTCTATTTTTTTTTTCTTTTCGTCCCTTTTCAATAATATTGCTCGTCTCCTCTCCTCTCCTCCTCTCTACCACAATTTCTCTTTTCTGCCTCTCTGTATTTATTGTTTCATCAAGCATTGTGTGCTGGTTGATGGGCACAATGGTAGATTTTGATCCATGCCACTTGATATCGGAAACTATATTCATGACACAGTTAATGAATGTGATTCTACCCGATCGAATGTAGGGATTTAGCGCGCTAAACACGTTTAAGCGCAGCGAAAAATTAACTAGATCATCTCCAGAAGATCCATGCGAAGGAGAAAACAATCATATACTAAGTTTTACATGAGAGGTATACCTTTGTTGCGTGTCATTCGCAATCCCGACAGCAACTTTTTCTTTGGATGCAGATCTCAGCGCGATCAAGCGTCTGCGCCTCTACGGTATCCACACGAACACATCCTTCGTTTGTCACACGAACGAAGCATTTTGAGAAGAACCACCTTCATTGTGCTAGCCACTCATGGAGGTTCGGCTAAGAGCAAAAATTGTCCAAGGAGGAAGAAGGAGGAAGAAGAGGGAAGATTAAGAGTCACACTTTTCATCTCTTTTTCAACTAATGAAAAATTCATTCTAAAGAATATATTTATATTCATCCCATGAATACCAAGGGTTTTTGTCTCTTTGTATTTCTCTTAATGGGTTGTATTATTATATTGAATTAACCATTAATCTAATAACCCAATAAATTTAACCCATTGAGTCTAATCCATTAATCCAATGTGTCTAATTCGCATTGGACTCAATCCAATGAGTGAGTTCATTTGAGTCTAACTCAATGAGTAACCCAAAAGGTCCAATCATCTCTTGATTGACTCTTAGGGTTAATTACTAACATCGAATTGAGAGACTTATTTTCCGAGGCGAAACTTGATCCCCCATCTTCGTGATGATTGAAATGAGTATTGCTTTTTTGGTTCCCTAATTCTAATTCTAGGTTGGAATCCCAAGTAGCTTAGCTTATAGGAAGACCCATGGTAGTTTTAGAACCTAATTCTCAGTTTATTATTGGGAGCCCGCTAATGCCACCTTAATTACTACATAAGACGAATAATAGAGGGATGGATAATGTCAATAGATAAGAATTTACTATGCAAACAGAAAGATATGTACCGTGATGAGCAATGATTTACATAGGGAAAAATTTCAAAGAAATACTCATAAATAGACACATAAATTTATGGTCCACCATTTCACTTTTTGTGTGTCCCATCATTTTATGTGTCTATCCTTGAATATTTCTTTGAGATTCTTTCCCTGTGCAAATCATTTTTCTAGTGATATCCCTCCTTAATTTACCTCAATCTTGATGAGCTAAAAATGAAAAAAAAAAAATTACGTCTTGTTACTAGAATTTTTTTTTGATGGATTCAATATTAGGCGTGAACTTGCGGCCACTCACAAGCAGTGGTTGATGGGCGCGAGAGAAGGTCATGAGCAAAGACGGATCCAAGAATTAGAGGTGAATTGGACTTTAGGTATGGAAGGAATATGCTAAGCACCGGAACAAAATGTGCAAAAAAACACATCTATGCTTCTTTAAATATTTTCTATTATTTAATTTTCTTATTTTTTTCTTATTTTATTAGGAAAACGTAATTAGGTCAGGCACTATCCAATTGACTCATTTTATCATCTCTAACTAGTTCTATTAGAGACCCTCTCTTCCTTCTACACAATCTTTCCCCTCTTACCTCCTCAACTCACACCAATGGCAATTGAACTATCCGGTTAAAAAAAAAATTATTTCCTCTCCTTTAGGCTCCGTTGATTGTGTAGCATCCATCGTATCGTGTTTGACTCACTCCTCCTTATGTGTTAGTCACTATTCTAAAGGCTAGTAGCCGTCCGTGATTTACCTCCTCTGTGTTGGCCCTGAGACGGATTAACGAGGGTGCTGAGGATGAACGTATTCACCTTTTTGCCACCATGTTTGACTCACTCCCTAATTTTTTATCCTTGTATTTCACCTCATCTGCCTCTATTGATCACGGTCTAAAGCTAACATTGTTGCCGTTAAGTAAAAAATTATCTAAAATGGTAAGTTATTTAATTAATGCCGATAGAAAATCTAACACTACAAAGGCTTCTATTTTTTGTTGTCCAGACACTAATTAACTAGTGAGATATATAATTACCTAAAGTTTAACCTGCCTCTCCCTTAATAAACAATTTTTTTTTTATATATTCATCTATGAAAAATGTATCAATTTAACATTTAAATATGTCAAGAATCAAGAATGGTACGGACTTAAAAAAAAATCTATGATTCTTGAGAAGATAATACAATTAATTGTAAATAATGACATCAATCTCTCTTAATTTTTTCTACCAAGTGTATGCCATGGCTGATGCCCTATATATTGTCTCAGTAGTTCTTGAAAGTCACTATTTACACTAGAAGTCAACTCCTGATTATTGGTGACAAATACTAACTGATGAATAACTGATAAATATTTTGAGATTATGTGAATAAATTGCTCTATAGTTGTTTTCATACCTGAGACTATTTTCATTAATTTGGAGCAAAAGTAAGTTCTCTTTCTTTCACTTTCAAACATGCTCTAAATCCGTAGCCTTATTATTAATTCCAAGTAGCTTCCATACGCTAATTAACTGCATGCATGTCTATAAAATTGCTGAGACTGACTGACTGAGAGAGGCAAAAGTTACATGTTATTGTTGTAATCCTTCCTTAAATCCATTATAAATCACATTAAACGAGAGAAAATCACTGAGTTTGAATGCATGTCTCTCCATCATAACTCATACCATATAACTGCATACCCTCTCAGTATACTGATCTGATACAAATACAATATTTTACTTCATGCTGAATGGAGATTAATTATATGCACAATTTGAGGCATTGTTTTATTTTTAATTGTTCAGTTGCATGTATCCACATAACCCTTCTATATATATTCTATAGCGTTATTATTAGATTAATTTACACAAGAAAAGAACGGTAAGAAAAAGCATATAGAGATTCATGATAAAATGCAACTATATATATAATTATATATACATGCATAGTAAAACCTACCAATGATATGAACTCATGAGGAGGTTATATCAGTTCGGCCATTTCATTATTATACAAAGAGGGTCCAAACAATTTTTTTCATGTTCTTTTTCACCGTTTTTGTCATGAGAGAAGCCAAAAAAGTTCAGAATAATTAATGAATACTTTTTGCACCATAGGGATATGTAAAAAAAACATTTTTCAAGCATCACATATATATTGAAATAAATATTAAGCATGTATATATATATATATATATATATATATATATATATATATATATATATATATATATATATATATATATATATATATATATATATATATATATATCTTCAATATGTTTCTTTGCAATATTCAGTTCCACAAACACAACAAAGATGAAATCAAAGTGTTTGGTTGATTAATGAACACTAGTTAATATCAGCTAAAAGTTTGAGTAGTAATTTAAATGAGGAGAGAAAAATAAACAAAAAGAAAAGCGATGTCAAACATGATATATTGACGTGATTTAAAGCAAAAGAACACGGTCTCCTTGAATTAAGCAGACCATATTTAACAAACTACGTACACCATAACCCTAGAAAATTAAAGAAAACGACTAGGTTATATGCTGCTTCTATCGAATATATAGCTCCTATATAATGAAGAAAAAACTTAAAAAAATAATGAGGAAAGGAAAGGAAAGGAAAGGGAAGCATGCATAGGTAGCAAAAGCACATTGTTAATTAAATACCAATCTACTTACTCGAGCCACATGCTCGTATGTAGGCTTCCTTCTCTCTCTCCTCCGTTTTGGAACCCATTTCAGCCTTTCAGAGATGGAAGCATTCATCCTTGCCCTCTATATCGTATGATCGCCCTCCACTACCATCCAAAGCTACACAGATACTCTGCATTCATTCCAACGATTTAATTGAACTTATTAAAAGTCTGTGTACGAACAAGAAATGGAGAAGAAGATCGCCCCCCATGAACCGAGTTTAACTGACACCAATTGATATTCAAGAATTTAGGCAGCTGGGAAATGATAGGAGAGCAGTAAGTAGATTTCGGTCATGGAGTTATTCAAGATAGCATGTTCTCGATTACACGCATTAATTCATGGACTACGGGAGTTGATCGATTAGCTAGGCCTGTATCGCTGGTGCGGGAAGAATGGTGTGCCGGCGACGAAGGCGCTCAGCGGCGTCGGATACGGCTCCAGCAGCTCTGCGGTGGCGGCGGTGTTTGCGGCGTCGTTGGCGCTGGCGTTGGCGGTGGGGGCGGCGCCGGTGGCGGTAGGAGAGGACGAGTCCTCGCCGTGGGTGAGTAATTGGTAGCGGGAGGAGGAGGAGGAGGGGAGATCGCCGGGGCCTGCGGCGCCGTGGTCGTAGAGCACGCCCTTGAACACGTGGCCGGCGATGCTGACCGTGGTCTGGTACGCGAACTCCTCCTCCGCCTCGTCCACAGGACTCACGCGCACGCACCGGAACATCGCCTCCGCGTTCACCTCCGCCGGAAACAGATCGTGATTTTGACTTCCTCCTCCTGCCATTTAATTTTATTAGTAGAGTAGTTATTGAAGTTAGCACGATTTGTTTTTATTTTATTTTATTTTATTTTTTTCAATTTTCATGGCTATTTCGTTTTTGGATTCGGAGTGAGAGAAGCTGCAGTACCATACGTGGTAGTGGTAGTAGCGGCGACGACGATGTCCCTGGAGCGCTTGGAGGACTCTCCGGCGGAGGCGGCGGCGAGCTGCAGCTGACGCTCTCGGCGCTTGGAGGCGGGGACCCACGTGCTCTTCACGTGGGTGGCGCACTGGAAGCCGCGGCTCTTGCAGCAGGTGCGGCAACGGAGGTGGGAGCAGTCCTTCTTGGCCTGGTTGCCGCAATCCTGGCAGCTATGCCCTCCTCCGACGCTGCCTCTGCCAGCCTCAGAGCGGAGGCCCGCGACGAGAGGGAGGTCGCCGGGGAACCCCACCGCCGCCGAGTAGTGCTGCTGCTGCTGCCCGATCTGCTGCTGCTGCCACGTCAGCTCGAATCCGCGGGTGTAACCACTACCGCCGATTTCAGGGTCTCTCCGGCTTCCTCCGCCGCGGCCGCCATAAAGGAAGAAGGACTCCGCCGGAGGGATCCCGCCGCCGTCTCCTCTGCCGCCGCCAAAAGGGAATCCGGACGCCATGCTTAATAAATTAAAGCGCTAGCTGTGTTCTTCCCCGGCCCCTCCGCTTGCTTAATTACGAATTCAATCCGTGGCTTTGTTTTACCTAATTCCCTCGGAGTGGTAAAGCGTGAAAGCCACTCTCTGCTGTCGTCGTTTTTACCCCGGCTACCAGCGAGGGACTCCGAGGGAGGGAGAGAGGCAGGCAGCAGTCAGGCAGTCGACGCGCCGGCTTCGCCTCTCTCTGATCTGCAACTTTTATCACGCTTCGATTCCAAGACGAAGAGGAACAGTAGTTGTCGTTTAAGGAGATAAGAAAAGGAGGCAGCTGCAGCATCTACTGCGACGCCGCCAAGGGGATGGCGGTGCTGCTGCGGCTGCTGCGGCCTCGGTTTCCCATTCATTCACTGCGCTTAATTCTCTGGCTGGCCTTCTCTTTCCATTCTCAGCTTTTGCTTCCTTCCCCCACTTTCCCCAATCCCAACACTTCTCTCTCTCTCCTTCTCTCTTTCTCGCTCTGACGGCAATAATTACCTCGTCGTAAGCGCTGGATTTTGACGCCAGAAATTAATCGTGGCTCGATCGATGGTCTCTTACAGCTTGGAGGGTCACCAACGAGCCGCGTGTTGAGGATCGAGGCGCTCGCTAACGCGTCGGTTCTTGGTCTCCGTGATGCATCAGAATGTGCTTTGTGAGAGGGCGGAGAAGATAACAAGGCTGGCAGTTACTTGGCTGCGCAAGTCAGTACACTATTCCGTGGGTGAGGGTAAAAGAAAATAAAATTAAAAAAGGAGACATTTTTCAGAGAATCTGAATTTTTCATATATACTAGTTATATATATATATATGTGAATAGAGAGGGATCAATCTTGTTGGTTTTATTTTTTATTTTTAAATATAGTGAAAATAAAAAAATAAAAACAAGAATGTATATTTTTTTTTACTTGCTTCATGACTATTACTCTAAATCTCACTATTTTGATCATTTTCGTTAGTCAATTTACTAAATATTTGAATGAGGAGAATAATAATAATAATAATAATACAAATCTCCTTATAGAATGAATGCAAGCAATAATGTAAATATATCGACAATAATGATGGAAGATCTTGCATAAGTAGTGAGTGAGTGCAGTAAGAGATTGAATGAAAATGAATTGAGTACTCGGCTCGAACCCTGATCGAGGTCTTTTTTTATAGACATTGTTTTGTTGACTGATTCACCATTCCGTTGTTCGAACCTTTCAGTCAACAGAACCTTCTATCCTTCGACTGAACATCGTGTCTTTCCTTGTTTGCTTTGATTCAATCCGTCCAATCCCATGATTTCTTGTGTTCGACCAACTTATAAACTTGATCCATCGACAGAACTTGAGTATACCTTTTCTGTGTGATCCAATCCGATCCAGAATCGCTTAACAAATGTGGATTGGTCGACGGATCTCACTGATCAGTCGACAGATCCAACTGTACACCAAATTTGCTTTATTGTGATATGATCTTTTGTCATTCCCTTTTAAGTATCAGTCGACCGATAATTTTTATTCATCGCCCAATAGCATTGTATTATACATATTGGTTTGGACTTCAATATGATTTGTACCACGTTGGCCGGATTAGTCGACTCAACCACACGTTCAGTCGACCAAACTCTCGATCAACCCGAAACTTTGTTTATCTGTAAAACAAAGTTAGCACAGTAGTAGTAATAGTATTCCTGTAAAACAAAGTTAGATCAATATGAATATGCATGAGTAGTATAATAGTTAGGATTGTCTTGATCTCAACTTAGAAACCTTTTGGTTTCTTTAGTTGAATTAGCGCCTAAGGTTTGTTCCTATTAGGACAAGACCTAATTGCACTCCCTCCAGGAGCTTACCTCACTCACCTATCAAATATCGGGTCTTTCAGACTTGTTTAGACTTTAATCACTTAGCATCGGATCGGTCTGTTAGGGATTCCTCTTAATTCGATATCGGATCCTTTATACCTACCGAATTCACTTGCTAGATGTTAGGTTCACATGAGCCATCTGGACTTCCTTCCTAGTTTTCTTGATCTGCTAAGATTTTTCTTGCCCAGCCGCAACTAGAACTTTCCCTTGCCTAGCCTCGACTAGTACTTTCCAAGTTGACTATCATGCACGCTTGTTCAATTTATCAGATAATAACAAGACTTGACTTAAACCTTTGACAATATCAAAATATAAGTTTGTTGACTAAACTACCATTCCGTTGTTCGAACCTTTCAATCAACAGAACCTTCTATACTTCGACTGAACATCGTATCTTTCCTTGTTTGCTCTGATTTGATCTATCCAATCCCATGATTTCCTGTGTTCGGTCAACTTATAAACTTGATCCATCGACGGAACCTGAGTATACCTTTTCTATGTGATCCAATCTGATCCAGAATCGCTTAACAAATGTGGATTGGTCGACGAATCTCATTGATCAGTTGAAGGATCCAATTGTACACCAAATTTGCTTTGTTGTGATATGATCTTTTGTCATTTCCTTTTAAGTATCAATCAACCGATAATTTTTATTCGTCGCCTGATAGCACTGTATTATACCAAATTGGTTTGGACTTCAATTTGATTTGTGCCACGTTGGCCGGATTAGTCGACTTAACCATACGTTTAGTCGACCAAACTCTCGATCAACCCAGAACTTTGTTTATCTGTAAAACAAAGTTAGCACAGTAGTAGTAATAGTAGTCCTGTAAAACAAAGTTAGATCGATATGAATATGCATGAGTAGTATGATAGTTAGGACTGTCTTGATCTCGACTTAGAAACCTCCTGGTTTCTTCAGTTGGATCAGCACCTAAGGTTTGTTCCTATTAGGACAAGACCTAACTGCACTCCCTCCAAGAGCTTACTTCACTCACCTATCAAACATCGAGTCTTCCAGACTTGTTTAGACTTTAATCACTTAGCATCAGATCAGTTTGTTAGGGATTCCTCTTAATTCGATATCGGATCCTCTAGAGCCATCGAATTCACTTGCTAGATGTTAGGTCCACATGACCCATCTGGACTTCCTTCATAGTTTCCCTGATCTACTAAGATTTTCCTCGCCTAGCTGCAACTAGAACTTTCTCTTGCCTAGCCTCAACTAGTACTTTCCAAGTTGAGCATCATGCACGTTTGTTCAATTCATCATATAATAACAAGACTTAACTTGAACCTTTGATAATATCAAAATATAAGTTTGATTCTGGTGAATCTTGCACCAACAAATTATACATACATACTCTCATGGATATTAATCTCATAACAAAATGATTGAGCATACAAACATACAAATCACTGTCGATCATACAAATCACAAACAAACAATCAATTAACTAATCAATCGAGCCCACCACATGTAGGTGGCAGTCTACGTATCCTCTGAAATATCATTTGGCACCGGTAGCTAATCTATCAGACAACAACAAGTAACCATCTATCCATGCTCCTAGACCACCTCCTATACCAATATGCATAATGTTGGTCGATGTATTGGCCTCTGTAGTATATAGATATTATACATACATAGTCAGCCCATATATAGCATCTAGTGTATTCAAGATATGCAAGATATCCTCAAACTGTGCTCTCTCATCTCTAATATGCTCCGCCTTAGGTAACAGTACTACATTGATACCCAACAAACTACTAATCTTCATACTCACAGGCACATCAACTAATATATATAGGGGGCACATGATCCTTTAGTTTGGGAAAAATCAATTTATACATCTTACAAGAACTATAGAGTTAACTTGTATTTGTATTGAGACACATTAGATACAAGTAAGGTGTTAGGAGGATAAGCAAAACTCAAGATTTATTTGAGTTTTATTTCATCAAAATACATAGATTTTGTGAAGGCCAATCATGGCGAAAGCTAATGTGCAAATTATGTGCATTTAGTTCATATATCATGGTTGGAAATTAGTTTTAAAAATGATTTTAAAAATACTTTAGAAAATTTTGGTGAAATCTATTTGTTGATAAGAATTACCATTGATTAGTAAAATACAAAGTTAAAGTAAAACATTGAAGTTTTCAATGATTTTTAATTCTATGTCATTCTTTAAAATAAGATGTATTTTCATATAAAACTATTTTTCGTGATAGTATTTGATATAAATAATATCTATATGAAATTTCATGATTTTTTAAAAATCTTAGAATTATTTATATATTTCTAAATTTTGATTTGAAATTGAATATGAAAATCAGACAAACCATTGTGAGGTAATATATTGGCAGCTAACACCAATTGATTAACACAAGTTGGAATCGATTGGTAACTGATACCAATCAATTGGTAGCTGCTGTGTTTGGCTGAAATGGTTTTATTTCAGTCGGTTAAGTGGCGTTTAAGTAACTTAACTATCTCTAACCCTCTAAAATACTTGGAAAGTATTTAAGGATAATTTTTTTTATAAAAAACAAAAATGGATGGTTAAAGGGAACTAATATGGAATTGAAGAGAAGGTTTAAATTCAAGGTTGAATTTTTAATCTCATGATTTGAACTTTGGGATTTTCTAAAGGTTTTAGAACTTTAAATCATTGTTAGTATAATAATGAAGATAGGGCATGCTTTGAGGGGGAGGCTCACCTTAAAGGCATGGTTTGGATTTGAAAGAAGGATGATGGATGTATGCTCAAAGTTGAGCATGGGAGGCAATGAAAGGTAAGGAACCTCCATTGTAATGTTTAAAGGATAAAAGGAATGAATCTTTGGAGAAGATTTTTTATGCATGTCAAAGGGGGAGAATATAAATTTTTAAGTTAGGAAAATCTCATTCATTGTTTGGTATGAGGAGAAAGAAGTTAGGCTAATGAGTTAGCTTAATTTAATATATTGTCAAATATTAAAAAAGGGGAGATTGTTAGTGCAATCAACATCGGGTCAAGGTTGACCAAATTGACCAAACTCGGGTTGGTTCGAGTTTGTGTTTCGATGTTTGACAATATGTGAGAGAGAAATAAAATATGACCAGATACTTGATAGTGATCGGAAGTCCAACGGAAAGTTACAAGAGGAAAATTCAAGTGGGCTATGGAGGACTAGACACTTGGTGATCTAAAGTCCACCGGAAAGGTTGGCAAGGGAAAAGTCTAATTGGGTCAAGAAGGATCATATACTTAGTTATCAGAAGTCCAATAGGAAGGTTGGCAAGGGAAAAGTATAATTGGGTCAAGAAGGATCAGATACTTAGTTATCAGAAGTCCAATAGGAAGGTTGGCAAGGGAAAAATCTAAGTGGGTGAAAAAGGACTAGACACTTGGTAATAAGAAGTTTAATGGAAAGTTAACAAGGGAAAAAGTCCAAATGGATCAAGGAGGATCAAATACATAGTGATCGAAAGTCTAATGGGAAGGTTGTCAAGAGAAAAAATCTAAGTGGGTCAAGAAGGACTAGACACTTTGTGAAAAAGCTTAAAAAAGTCAAGGTTGACTGGATGCTAGGCAACAAGGAAATCTCAATAGGTCAAGTTGATTAGATATTGGGCAAAAGAACCCTAAACTTGAATTTAGAGTTAATGGTTGATCAATTGATTAGTGTAATCAATTGGCCCAAAGTAATCGATTGGTTCAATCGATTGGGAGCCTATTCTGGAAAGCATAAAAGCTTTCTAAATCGATCATGGTGATCGATTAGCTTATAGCAATCGATTGAGTCTATCGATTGGTTGTGTTATCTCAGGAGCACAGTAGAGTCCAAAATCTATTGAAGCAATCGATTGGCAGAAGTTTCTCAAGGAAACAGAAGTCTGCCAAATAGATTGGTCCAATCGATTCAGCCTTGACAATTGATTGGACTAATTGATTGACAATGCTTTCTCAAGAGGACAGAAGGCTTCAGAATCGATTTACTTAATCGATTAGAAGCTGGTAATCAATTGGTATGAGTCACCAATCGATTGGCCAGGTGAAATATGTTGTTATACTGGTTTGAATAGTCAGAAATGACGTGACAATCAATTAGGGATAAGGTCAATCAATTGAGAAGCATACATTAACCCAAAAGCAACCCTAGAAAAAAGAGATCTCATGAAGATTTAAAATTGCCGATTCTTGAGGGTTCGGGGGTAAAAGTGTTATTGCATTTACTACTACCAAGAGGAAATTCAACGAAAGAAAAGAGCAAGTAAAGCATGGTTCTTCATTATAAAGTCATTTTTGATTTCTTTTGCAATCTTGTTTGCATTTCTTATTGTGTTCTTATAAGAACAAGCTTGTACGAGACTTCTCCACCTCTTGAAAATTTTTGAGAAGGAGAGTGTTCATAGTGGACGTGATAGCTAGTGTTGACCCTTCGATTAGTCACCTCAAGGAGGTGGATACCAAGTACAATCCAAGTATAGTCAAGTTTGAATCAAGGTTTCTACTATACATTCAAACGATGAGCACAAAGTAAAACTGAGAAGAGATTGAAACTATTCACCCCACTCTAGTTCGTACGGGCCTAAACATAACCAAGAGTATTACATTTACATTTAAAGGTAGGGCATTTAATCGTAGACTAAAACTATTAAATGAATTTATATATTTAAAATTGAGTTAAAAATAATTATTTAACCCTTTTTACCAAAATTATTATATAATTATTTTTTAGTTGTTTAACTATTTTGGAACTATAATTAAAACAACTAAATTATCTTTTAGAGGTGTGTCTTTTTTATTTGTTTTACCAAAATTATTATATAATTATTTTTTAGTTGTTTTAATAACTTTTAGTTGTCTATTATTAGGTAAATTAAAACAACCCATTGGGTTGGGCACATGATGTGGATTCGACATCGCAATCTTTCGAAAATCATAACTTTTAATTCGAGACTCAGAATCAGGTTATGTGAGTGACCACACGTGCAGAATTCAAAGATCTATATTTGTTATTGTTAAGAAAAAAATTTTTGGTAACATTTCTTTTCTTTTTTGTAAAATATATAAATTAATTAAGTTCCATGTATGAGTATTTCTTTCCTTTCTTTGAGTCTTATGATATAGGGTCTATATAAATATAATGTTTTATGTTTTGAGGATAGTTTTGATTAATATTATTTTTAGTTGTCATCTCCTATTTGGAAATTAGTGTTTTTCCTATCTCCTAGTATTCCCCTTCAAATCAATAGGTTATAAAAAGTCACTTTGGTATTTGTGCATAAATCAATAGATTCGATAGTAACTTTCGGTATTCGTGCACGAATCAAGAGAATCCATAGTTATCCACTGTGTTATTTTGATATCAAAGTCAAGTCAATTTTGTGGAGTCATGCCGTCAAGAAGACATCAATGCATTAACAACATCAACAACGTGTACAAATGAAATATAGAGCACCAGGTTTGAGTTATTGGCGAACGGATGAAGCTTTTGGTGAATAGATGGAATTGGTTGTGGAAAGGATGACAATGATATTTGAAAACCACAATAAAAGAAATCTAGTCTGACACCATCATTGGACCAACTTGGATTTGAAAATAGATGATAGAGAGGAGAAGGAAACTTATGAAGAGGAGGTCCCCCACAGGCAATGCAAAGCGATAGTCAAGGAGGATCGCAAGCGCTGGGAGATAAGGATGAGAACTGATGAAATCCTTGAGTTTCATGGTAGTTTACAATCTGAGGAGTTCTTGGATTGATTGGCCTCTGTGGAGGAAATCCTGGATTTCAAAGATGTGCTTGAAGATAAATGTGTACCCTTAGACGCAACCAGATTGCACGGAAGAGCGATGGTGTGGCCTCAACAACTAAAATTGACCCAAAGCAAATTGGGTAAGGCCAAAATTATCAACTGGAAGAAGATGAAGAAACTCATGCTAGAGATATTTTCTCCATATGGTTTTCAGCGATTGATGTATCAAAGGTTGTAGAATCTAAAGTAAGGTACCCGATCAGTGGAAGAATACACCTCTAATTTTTTTGTATCTCATTGTAAGGAACAAAATACATAAGATGAAAGAACAATTGGTGTCGTTGTATATTGGGGGTTTGAAATACCAGATCCAAGACATTGTTAATATGTTTAATCCTATTTCTATATCTATGGTACACCAGAGGATGTTGATTGTAGAAAAATATGCATGCCGAAATAGTGAAATTTTTCTTACAAACGTTGCTAGTGGGGGGGGGGGGGTCTGAGGACAAGGACTATTAGAAGTGGTAGTGATGTGGGAGACAATAAAGATAGTGCACAATTTAATAGAGGTAGTGGTAAAATTGGTGGCTTAAAGTGTTTCAATTGTGGAGAGATTAGACACACACAGTCAAAGTGTAAAAAGGAGTCAAGAAAGAAAGCATTGTTTATTGACAATGAAGATTATGAAGAGGAAGAAGCAAAGATCATGGGAGATCCAATGTTTGACGAAGAAGCCAAAAATGAAATACTAATGGAGGGAGATGTCGAGATGGTTTTAGTGGTATAATGCTCCTGTTTAACACCGAAGGTGGTAGCAGACAAAGATTGGCTATGAAGTAATATTTTTCAGTCGACTTGTACCATCTTGGGTAAGGTATGTCACTTTGTAATCGATGTAGGAAGCTGTCAAAATATTGTGTCCGCTAAATCTGTGCTGAAACAAAATATCTAGATTGAGAGCCACCCTAAACGCTATAAATTGGCGTAGCTTAAGAAGGGGGTGAAGTAGCTATATCTCAGAGGGAACTTGTTCCATTTTCTATTGGTCTAAAATATAAGGATGTTATTTGGTGTGATGTTATAACGATGAATGCTTGTCATTTGCTATTAAGTAGACTGTGCAGTATGATAGAGGTGTGCATCATGATGGGCATGCCAATACTCACAGTTTTGTGTTTGAAGGAATTAAAATTGTGCTCCTACCTTGTAGACAGTCGATGGAAGGTTTGAAACCTACAGGAGAAGCTACGACTTTATTGTCTCGGGCTCAATTCGATGAGGAGTTGCTGCAAGCAAAAAAGGGGTATATGTTGATGGGAAAGGAAGTGTTCGAATTCAGCACTATTCCAGAATCTATGGCTTCGCTCATTGATGAATTTAGTGAGCTTTTCCCAAAGAGCTACTAAGCGAAGTGTCTCCTTTGCGTGATATTCAATATCATATTGATTTGGAGCCTAGAGCAACATTGCCGAATAGAGCACATTACAAGATGAGCCCACGCGAGCATGAGGAGCTACGGTGATAGGTTGAAGAATTATAAGTTAAGGATCATATAAGAGAGAGCATAAGCCCTAGTATTGTACCTACCCTTTAATATCAAAGAAGGATGACTCTTGGCATATGTATACGGATAGCAGAGTCATCAATAAAATCACTATCAGGTACCATTTTCCCATTCCTCGATTAGATGATTTGTTTGACCAGATTAGTGGATCTACTGTGTATACTAAATTGAATTTGAAGAGTGGGTACTATCAAATTCATATCAGGCATGGAAGTGAGTGGAAGACAACCTTTAAGACTAGGGAAGGATTGTATGATGGCTTGGGATGCCTTTTGAATTGTCTAATGTCCCTAAGACTTTCATACTAGTGATGAATCAGTTGTTGCAGCCATTTATTGGTAGGCCTGTTGTGGTGTACTTTGATAATATTCTGATTTATAGCGTGTCTCCTAAATGTTGGGAATATAATCAAAATCCCACATTAGAAACACATGAAAAAGATTATGGATTTAAAAAGAATGAAGATATCTCCATTGGTATGAAGTGTTGGTGCGGGAAGCATCCGATGATCAAACCTTAGTTTTGATAATGGAAAAAGGGATTCAAAATTAAGTTTAATTATTATTTAATGTGCTTGAATGAGTTTGTAGGAAAGTCCTAACTACGGTTAGGCAGGTGGAAAATCCTAAGGGCGGTAACCTTAGGTCCTAGGGGGAGGTAACCCTAGGTGGAGGAAAAATTCTAAGGGGTGGTAACCCGAGGTCCTAGGGGGTGGTAACCTTAGGTGGAGGAGAAATCCTAAGGGGGGGTAACCTTAGGTCCTAGGAGGAGGTAACCCTAGGTGGAGAAAACCCTTAGGGGGTGGTAACCCTAGGTCATAAGGGGTGGTAACCCTAGGCGAAAAGTACAGTCGGTCTGGAGGATCGTTCTGGCATCAGGTATGCTCTCCTGAGTGGAGTAGGTGAGGGCGCGTTCCCCGCGGAGGGAACTCTTGGTGTCGGTTCGACCTAGGGTTTCCGGTCAAAAATCCGAAATCATAACCGGACAGTCCAGAGACTGTCAAAGTATTTTGTTTATCGTAATTATATGTGCTAACTTTGTTTTACATAATATGTTTGTGTTTTTTGGACTAACATGTCTTGCAAGTATGAGAGAACAAGGTTTTCCCTCGGATGAACAGTGTCTGAGGCGCCTCCATGGAGCTTGGAGGCGCCTCGGGTGCAAAGGAGTTGAAGTCTGCGCACAACAGAGTTGGAGGTGCCTCAAATGATATGGAGGCACCTCAGACTGCTTAGAGGCGCCTTGGACTGTCCATGGAGGCGCCTTCAAGTGGATCAGAGACGAAGAATTCAGCATTCATCCACGCAGCTGACTTGGCAGGTTTTAGGCGCCTTGGAAGGGCTTTGAGGTGCCTCAAGCATGCTATTTAAGGAGGGTTCGAGCAGTAGTTTTTTTTTTATCTATTTACAAGCAACCTTTCTGCATCCAACTGCTAACGAGAAAGTTCTGACAAAGCTACAGCAAGTTCCCGACGACCCGACACTTCGATTTCATCAATCTTTTTGTCGTCAGTATATTTTATTACTGTTAATTGTAATCCTTTATTGTATCAAATTTGTGATATTATAATTGTTGCCCACCAAAAGCAATCAACGATCGCGGACCTTGGAGTAGGAGTCACCCTAGGCTTCGAACCAAGTAACTACTTGTGTCTTTCTATATTGCATTTATTTTTCCGCTGTATTACTCATTGTTTTGCAAATCCGAAATGCATGAAAGCCACGAGCGCTATTCACTCCCCCCCTCTAGCGCGATCTTGATCCAACATGAAGTTTTCTATGTAGAGTGAAAAAATAAAACCATGAGAGTTTAGATTCAAAGTGAATAATATCATACCATTATAGAGATATGTGAATTCTTTTAGACATGATAAATGGTATCAGAGTCATGGTCCAGACCGGATGTCATGTGGGGTGACCTTGAATGAAGTTGAAGAGAGACCCAAAGCAAATCAAGAGTGATCGAATACTTGCAGGGAGACCCAGAACAAGTCAAGAATGATCAAATACTTACGGAGAGGTTCGGACTATGAGAGTAATATCGGTCCTTCATTTGAGGGGGGGGGGGATTGTTGAGAATACAATCAAAGTTCCATATTAAAAAGATATGAAAAAGGTCATGAGTTTAAAAAAGGATAAAGATATCTCTATTTGTATGAGACTTTTTGGGTAAAGCCTAAAAATAAAATCATGAGTACTTAGGTCCAAAGTGGACAATATTATATCATTGTGGAGATATATGAATTATTTTGGACACAACATGAACAACATCTTCAGCATGTGAGGGAGGTCTTTAGTGTGTTGCATAGGGAGAAGTTTTACATTGCAATGAAGAAGTGTGTGTTTATGCCCCCCTCCCATGTATTATTTTTGGGTTATGTGATCTCAGGAGCAAGTTTGGAAGTTGACGGGTCTAAGGTTTAAGCAGTACAAGATTGGCCTACACCAATGGCCTTAATAGAAGCAAAGAGGTTTTATGGTTTGGCCTCATTTTATAGATGATTTATTACTTCTTTCATCACCATCATGACTTCTATAACAAACTGCATGAAGGGTGGCCGGTTTGAGTGGATTACAGAGGCAGAATCAACTTTCCAGTTGATTAAAGAATGACTTACAACAACAACAATCTTAGTGCTCCTAGATTTTTCTCAAACCTTCGAGTTATATATAGATGCCTCTAAAATTGTATTAGTGTAGTACTCAGTCAAAACACCCGACCTGTAATATTTTTCAATGAAAAGTTATCTGGAGCAAAACTAAACTATAGTACTTATGACATTGAATTTTATGTAGTCATGCAAGTAGTGAGACATTAGGGTCACTATCTATTCTATAGGGAATTTATCTTATACACGGACCATGATTCATTAAGAAACCTACACCAGCAAAACAAAGTATCACTCCGACATATGAGATGAGTTTCTTATTTGGAGCAATTTACCCATGTGGTGAGACATAAAGTAGAGATTTCTAATCAGGTGGAAGATGCCTTGAGTAGCATGAACAACTTACTGGTTATTATGTGTGTTGAGGTGCTAGGTTTTGACTCTTTTCATGAGTTTCTTGCTAATGATTCTTACTTTTCTATGATAATGTAAGATGTACAAGTTGGGAAGAAAGTAGATTTTTTACTGCATGAGGGGTTTTTGCTTAAAGGTAATTAATTATATATTCTATATTGTAGTCTCCACATGCAAATAATTAAGGTGTTGCATAGTGAGGAGAATGTGGGTCGAGACTAAACATTGCAGTTAATTCAGACTTCCTATTTTTGGCCTTCACTATGGCAAAAAGTCAAGAAGCATGTACAACGGTGCAAAATTTGTCAAGTATCTAAGGAAGCGACCGCTAATATAGGACTGTATATGTCTTTGTCAGTCCCTTCTCGACCTTGGGTTGATATCAACATGGATTTTGTGCTAGGTTTGCCACGTACCCAGTGATGTAGTGATTCTATCTTTGTTGTTATTGATATATTTTCTAATATAATTTACTTTATCCCTTGCAAGAAAACTAATGAAAATGTTAACGTGGCATAATTGTTCTTTCGAGATGTCTACTATCTTTATGGCCTTCCAACAACTATTGTGTCAGATTGGGATACTCATTTCCTTAGTCATTTTGGCATAGCTTGTAGAAGATGGTTAATACATATTTTAATTTCAGTAGTGCTTATCATCCTTAAACAGAGGTTGTGAATCAATCACTTGGGAATTTATTGCATTGCTTAGTGGAAGATCATGTGAAGAGTTGGGATCAAAAGTTATGTCAAGCAAAATTTTCTCACAACCATGCAGTGAATCACAATACTAGTTTTAGCCCATTCCGAGTGGTTTATTCAATTCAGCCTTGAGGTCCATTAGATTTGATGTCGTTGCCCAGCAAGATGATGATCCACTATAATGCTTCAAATTTTGTGAATACTTGTAGGGAGTCCATAAAGTTGTTCATGAGCATCTATTTAACTCAAATTCAAAGTACAAATGCAATCTAGACTAGAAGCGCCAGTACTTGGAGTTCAGATTGGAGATTTTGTGTGGGCAGTTTTAACTAAGGATCATTTTACCGTTGGAGATTACAACAAATTATCAGCCAAGAATATTGGTCCAATCTAGATTATTGAGAAGATAAACCCTAATGTGTATCGCTTGAAGCTACCTAGTCATATTCGTTCGATGTTTTTAATGTAAAGCATTTTATTCCCTTCCATGGTGATTCTTTTGATAATGAGGTGGCTGGCAATTCAAGGGTAAATTCTCTCCACTCTAGGAAGAATAACACGAGTTCGACCGCGTAATCTTCCGGAAGCCATAACTTTTGACTCGAGACTCGAGATCAAACTCTGTCGGTGGCCACGCAAGCAAAATTCAAAGATATATATTTGTTACCATTAAGAAATTTCCTTTTCCAGCAATATTTCTTTTCTTTCTGTTAAAGATAGGTATTGAGGTCCATATATAAGGATTTCTTTCATTTCTTCGAGTCTTAGGGTATGATGTCTATATAAGTGTCATGTTTTATGTTTTGATGACAGTTTTGATTAATGTTATTTTTAACCATCGTCTCTTCTTTGGAGCGTGGTGTTTTTCCTATTTCTTGATATTCCCCATCGTATCAATAGATTATAGAAGGTCGCTTCCAGTATTTATGCGTGAATTAACTAATTTGATAGTCACTTTTGGTGTTCATGCATGAATCAACGGAACCAATAGTTATCCGTTGCGTCAGCTCACTAATCCAATTAAGCCAAGACCATAAGGCATAACGATTAACCCATTGACCAAGCTATAACTCAGTAACTCAAGCCAAGCCAACTAATTCACTAAATTCGCTCTCAAATCCTTCCATTTTCCCCCTTTTTTGATGGATGAATTTTGTTGTTCCAAGAGTTGATCTATTAAAAAGATTTAATAAATCATAATTGTTAAGACCAATAAAATTTACATATATCTATAATGGTATGATATTATCTACTTTGGATCTAAGCCCTTATGAATTTATTTTTGACTCTATCCAAAAGATCTCATACCAATGTAAATATCTTCCATCTCATAAACCTCCTCCCATCAAACGAAAGATCACTATTATTCTCATGGTTCAGGCCTCCTCTCAAGAATCCTGAGGTCACTCTTCTCCTCTAAGACTTGAGAGTCCCCACCTCCTTCGTTCAAGGTTATTCCACCCACATGGCTTAATCTGGACCATGACTCTGATGCCACTTATTAGGACCAAAAGAATTCACGTATTTTCATAAATGGTATGATATTATCCATTTTAGACCTAAATCTTCATGGATTTATTTTTAGCCTCTTCCTAAAATGTCTTATACCATAGAGATATCTTCTTTCTCAAAAACCCATGATCTTTTTTATGTATATTTTCAATATAAAACTTTGATTTGATTATATTTACTGTTTACACACCTCATGGTGTACACCTTGTGAGCATTATTTTTTTTAATTTCTTTAATATAAATTTCAAATTTTAATCTTATATCCTAAAATCTAAATGACATCAAGCAAGATAGAGATTATCCTATGGACTGACAAAAAAGGGGGGGGGTTTAAGAAGAAGTAAGAAGAGATAACTGTTATCCTCCATATTTTTTTTTCAAAAATAAGAATTTAATAACCAAGAATTAAATCCTGGCTGTTGTTCTTCTATAAATAAAGTTTCCAAGGCATTAACTTCACATCATTTTGACTGTATTCTTGAATCGATGACTCATATTTTTGCACCTTCTCTTGTAGAAAAACATATATATTCAATAACCTCCAAAATAAATGATGCTTTGTCTCTTTTCTGATCGTTGTGAGGTATGATCCCTCGGAGTATATGAAATATATTGATCTTGTCCAAAATCTGAGTCAGATGAAGGCCGAATGAGATGTTGCTGGTGTTGATGGAGGAGAGACTATGATGCTGTTGTCGTGCGAGCTTCGGCGAATAGACCTCCACGTGACCCTGAAGGAATACTGGACTTGAGCCGGCGGTACTAGAACTCTGCACATACTCAGACAAGCACACAGAACGTTAGAGACCAAGAACTAGGGAAAAAGTCCCTGGAGCAAGCTCTCCGACGCTCAAGTCAGGTACTTTTTCCCCAGAAGAACAGTGTATGAAGGAAGAAGAAAAGTAGACAAGTGTGCGAGTGAGCGTACCTACGTAAGGGAGAGGACACCCCTTTTTATATGACAGTGTGTACCTTCTAGAGACGGGTCCCTATCAGAGGGTGTCGGATGTCAGGACTTGTCGAGTGGTGGAGGACATGTGGCCTTCTATTATAGACCAGAGGAAGGTTCTACTTGTTGGTGCAATATTCCCTAGGTTAAGGTTGACCTCGTTGACTGAGCTCGAATTGGGTCAAGCTCGAGTCTTGATGTTTAGGTTTCGATGTTTGACAATACATGGAGACAAGACATGGAGATTGCAGGTGCAATTGTTCATGTGGTTAGATTGTGAAGGAGAGTCAAGTAGGTCAAGGTTGACTGAATACTTGACTGGAAAATCCTAGTGAGTGAAGCTAGGTGTAAGTCCCGGTGAGTGAAGCCGGGCAGCTGGAAAATCTTGATGAGTGAAGCGAGGTGAAAAACCTAGTGAGTGAAGCTAGGCAGTATGGAAAGTCCTGGTGAGTGAAGCCAGGCAAATGAGAAGTCCTAGTGAGTGAAGCTAGGCAGAAGGAAAGTGCTGGTGAGTGAAGCCAGACACAGGAAATCCAGATGGATCAAGTTTGATCAGACATCTGGTGTTGGGAAGCCTAAGTAGGTCAAAGGGATTGACCAGATACTTGGCACGGGAAATCCAGGTGGATCAAGGTTGATTGGACACCTGTGGAGATAAGTCCAAGTGGGTCAAGGATGACTGGACACTTGGCACGAGGAGAAACGTCCAAGTGGGTCAAAGGGATTGACCGGACACTTGGTGAGGGAGTTCTATCAGGTCAAGGGTGACTGGATGCTAGGCATGATGTACCAACAGGTCATGGTTGACCGCATGTTGGTTTAGGAGACTTTGGACTTTTTTTTGGCAAAAACAAGGGCTGGACCGATCAGCCGATCGATTGGCTCATGCCTAATCGATCGACCGATCGATTGGGACAGTCCCCATGACAAGCCTCCTCCCAATCGATCAATGGATCGATTGGGGAGAAGTGTCGCGCGAACATAAAGCCTCCCAATCGATCAGCCGATCGATTGGGAGCCTCTGATCGATCGGGCGATCGATTGGGAGGTGCGATTTCGCACGATAAGCCCTAGATCGATCAGCCGATCGATCCAGGCAATTCCCGAGAGCACAGAGGCGCTCTGGATCGATCGACCGATCGATCCAAAGCCTCCCCGATCAATTGGGAGCAATCCAATCGATCGGGATTTGACCGTTGGTGCATGATATAGCTGTTGGCGAGCGTTTCTCTCGAGAGAACTCATGACTTTCATTTCTGATCTTCACCGCATCTCCACAGCATCTCTCTCAGGTTCAGATCGCCAGTTCTTGAAGGTTCTTGGAGGCTTGTGCTGGTGCGCATCCAAGTCAAGAGGCGAGGAAGAAGTTAGGGTTAGGGTTTTGTGTACAAACTTGTAAGCTTTTGCTTGTATTTTGTTTTCCCTTTCCTTCTTCTTGTACTGAGAGCTTGTAAGGCTTCTCTGCCTTCGGTAGTTACCGTAAAGGAGGGTTTTTATTAGTGGAGGGTGCATGAGTGTGTGGATCCTTGGATTAGTCACCTCTTCTTGAGGTGGATACCAAGTAAATCTCTTGTGTTAGCGTTGTGTATGTGTTTCTTCGTATATTTCGCTACATATCTTTAAAGAAACAAGCAACGACGAGCACGAGATCGCGCCGAGCTATTCACCCCCCTCTAGCTACATATTTGATCCCAACAAGTGGTATCAGAGCAAGGTTACTCTTCACCGGAATCATCGCCGGAAGGGGCAAAAAGCTAGAGGGTGTAGAAGTTGGAGCAAATTTTATCAAGTCAAAGACTTCATCATCAAGCTCAACTTCAAATGGAATTCCAAGATGGTCTTGGATTCGACACAAGGGTGCCTCCACCATTCACAATGATGAGCTTCGATCTTTGGAGATCAAGGATTGAGAATTTCTTGATGGTGGAGATAGAACAATGGTTTGCTCTAATGGAAGGCTTCGAAGCTCCAAAGAATTCAAAGGGCAAAATTCTCAAGAGAAGCAAGTGGGGCCAAGAGCAAATCCAAAGATGTGAGGCCAATGACAAAGTGACCAAGCTTTTGGTCAATTTATTGCCGAGCAACATCTTGGAGCAAATTGGAAATTTTGTAGATGCCAAAGAGCTATGGAGAAAATTGGCCAAGATTCATGAGATCCCCTCCACTGTACCAAGCCAAGAAAAATCCAAAGAGGGTGACTCATTGGAGCAAAACCAAGAGGAGGAGAATTCAGAAGGTGAGAGACGCTCATCTGCCAAAGAAGAAGTCCAAGAAGCTTCATCTTCAAAGGAATGCAATGAAGAGGGCAAGGAGAGGACATACTCCTTGTTCCATGTACAAGATGAAGATGAAGAAGTCTCCACCTCTAGGGTTGAGGGGGAGTGTAGATCATTGACACCGGAGCAAGAAGAAGCCTCCACATCCGGGTCAAGAGAAGAAGAGGATGAAGAAGCTTCCACCTCCACAAGTCAAGCTAAATCAAATGAAGGATCAAGTGTCATCCCAACACATGGAGGTAAAAATATTTCAATTAAAGATAAAAATCACATTATATGTTTTAAGTGTAGGGAACATGGGCACTACAAGAGCAAGTGCCCCAAATTGGCCAAGAAGAAGGGCCAAGTGGCACTAAAGGGCAAGGTGAAACCCAAGGAGACCGTCCTCGGAACAAAGAAGAGCAAGGAGCACATTGTGTGTTTCTCTTGCAATAAAAAGGGGCATTATCAGAGTCAATGTCCCAAGGGGAAGAAAGCGGTCAAGGCTCAAGGAGGAAGCATGAGTCAAGGGGGAGCCTCCAAGGTAAAACGAAAGGTATCATTTATTGAGCCTACCCTTTTAAATAATGGTAAAAAGCATGATAATTCTAATTTATCATTTTAATGCTATTTACCACAAGAATAGGAAGCATGATAGCTTTAAGGAAAAATATGTAGCTTTTCATGCTAAAACCACTCAACCTAGGGTTAGGAAGGTAGATAAAAATTTAACAAAAATGCTCAAGGATTTAGTGAAAAATCAAAATCTAGGGATTTATGGGAAGAAAATCAAGTCTTGAGGTCAAGACTTGATAAAATGGAAAAGACCCTAAAAAGGATGGAAAATATCCTTAAAGGGCAAAATGAGCATAACCTAGGTTTAGGACAACAAAAGTCATCCAATGGCCATAGAGGTTTGGGATACAAACCAAAGGTAAGAATGATGTAATTTCTTACTATAGGGTTCCATATAGCTATGGAACCGAGTCTAGGTCAAATGGTCAAGTCAAAAATACTAGGAAGGTTATTCCTAAGAGTATTTTTACAACAAAAGTGACTAAGACTTCTAAGAAGTGCAAGAAAGTCACAAAGAATGTCATAAGAGAAGAAATCCCTAGAGTTGACCTAGAAAATATGACCAAGGCTTCTAAGAAGCCTAACAAGGTCACTAGGAAGGTATCTAGGGAAGTTATCCCTAGTGAATACCTAGAACATCCAAGGAGCACCAATAGGTTTTGGGTTCCTAGGAGCATTTTCTTCACCCCTTAGATGGGTTAGAGAGTGTCAACTCTAATTGAAAGGGTAGTTAACTCAATCATGATGAAGTTGACACTCTAAGAGCATTTTCAAGATTATTGTTAACCTTTGAAAATGATAAGGATTAAAGGCTTACTCGTGGAAAGAGTAAGATGTGCCAAAATTTGAGTATTTGGATACAATTTTAATTGACACAAGAAATCAAGTCTAAAGAAATGCCAAGTTGGGATGTTGGCATTTTAATTGGGAAGTTAAAGGCAAGTCTAAGCCTTATTTTAAATTTGTTACTCTTGGAAGAGTAATTTGTGTCAAAAATTTGAGAAATTTGCTTAATTTAAATTGGCACAAATTGGGAAAAGTAAAAGAAATGTCAAAAGTGGGTTTTGGCATTTCTTGGGACATTTTGGGTAATCTAGGGTTAAATTTTGATTTAGCTAAGGGTTAAGGATACTTAGAAAGATAATCTAGGTATTTTGTTTATGCTAATTTTCCATGCTTTGTTTGCCCAAAATATGCCATGACATCATACTTATTTTTGCATTCATGTTTTATTATGAAAAACACAAAAATACCATGTCATGTCATACATACATCATATAGTTCTAGAAAATTTTCTTTTGAAAATTATTTATCTTTGATGTATGTCATATCGCATCATGCATAATCTTTAAATTCCTTGCAATTAAGGACAAATGACATGTATCAACAAGTAACATCCTTGGTGGATGTTCATGATCTCAAAATGCCTAGGTAGATATGCATGATCCCTAGATTAGGGCAAAACCAAAAGTTTACATCTCACTAAGAACTATAAAGTGACTTGTATGTGTTTTAGCGCACATTAGATACAAGTGAGATGTTAGGATGATGAACAAAACTCAAGATGTTGATTTAGTGCATTCTTTTGAGTTTTAAGTTCATCAAAACACATAGTTATGTGTTTTCCAATCATTGGGAAAGCTAATATACAAGTCATGTGCATTGAGCCCAAAGAACATGGTTGGAAATTGGTTTTGAAAATGATTTCAAATATGCTTTGGAACACCTTGGTGAAGACTATCTTTTGATAGTACTCATCATTGAAAAGTTAGACACAAACTAGAAGAAAACGCTAAAGTTTTTACAAGTTTTCTAGTTTGTGTCAATCTTGAAAAATATGAAGTATTTTCTTAGACAACTATTTATCCATGATAATATATGCCCTAAATAATGTTCACAACAATTTTCATGATTTTTTGAATTTTATAGAATTTTCTAGGGGTTTCTGAAATTCACTGAAATTGAATTTCAGTTTTTCAGTACTTCAATCGATCACCCGATCGATTGAAGTGCCTCAATCGATTGGGCGATCGATTGAGAAGAGTTTTCTCGTGAGTAGAACCTCGCTGGATCAATCAGCCGATCGATCTACACATTCTGAATCGATCAGTGGATCGATTCAGAAGGGTCAATCGATTGGGACCCAACTCCAATCGATTGGGGATGCTGATTTTGGCTGGGAAAGCCTGATTTCGACATTTTGAACCACTTTTAGTCTAGGTAACCTTTCCTAACCCCTCAAAACACATTTGTATATATTTAGGGGGAGTTTTCATGATGAAAATAAGGATGAATTGGTTAAGGAAGACTAAGTAGAGGTTTAGGTTGAGGTTTGGTTTCAATATTGAATTTTTGGACCTCAAAACTTCTAAATTTGGGTTTCCTAAAGGTTTAGGAATTTCAAATCATTGTTGGTGCAAGGACAGTGCATGTCTTTAGGAGGAGTTACTCTTTCAGGACATGAAAATTTATTTTTCCTACACCTTGGAAGGTGGTTAACCTTCTTTAGCGAGAATGCTCAAGGTTGGGCATTTGAATGTAATGAAGAGTGGATATCTTCATTATTCATGTGGTATTTGCTCAAGGATGAGCGTTTAGAATAATGAAGGGTGTGAGACCTTCGTTATTGTGTTGTGAACAATGAGTGAAGTTGTCAACAACATTAGATAACTCTTCAGGGGGAGAGTTTTTTATATGTGTCAATAGGGGGAGAATGTGTGGTTAAGTTAGGTCTTCATTACCTTAGAGGGAGTTTGCCCTCTAAAAAAAGAGGAGAATGAAGGAAACCATCATTCTCATATTGGCATGAAGGGAGTTAAGGCTATGGGATTAGCCTAACTTACTAGTGGTATTGTCAAACATCAAAAAGGGGGAGATTGTTGGTGCAATATTCCCTAGGTTAAGGTTGACCTCGTTGACTGAGCTCGAATTGGGTCAAGCTCGAGTCTTGATGTTTAGGTTTCGATGTTTGACAATACATGGAGACAAGACATGGAGATTGCAGGTGCAATTGTTCATGTGGTTAGATTGTGAAGGAGAGTCAAGTAGGCCAAGGTTGACTGGATACTTGATTGGAAAATTCTAGTGAGTGAAGCTAGGTGTAAGTCTCGGTGAGTGAAGCCTAAAAAATCCTGGTGAGTGAAGCCAGGTGAAAGACCTAGTGAGTGAAGCTAGGCAGTATGGAAAGTCCTGGTGAGTGAAGCCAGGCAAATGAGAAGTCCTAGTGAGTGAAGTTAGGCATAAGGAAAGTCCTGGTGAGTGAAGCCAGACACAGGAAATCTAGATGGATCAAGTTTGATCAAACATCTGGTGTTGGGAAGCCTAAGTAGGTCAAAGGGATTGACCAGATACTTGGCACAGGAAATCCAGGTGGATCAAGGTTGATTGGACACCTGGTGGAGATAAGTCCAAGTAGGTCAAGGATGACCGGACACTTGGCACGAGGAGAAACGTCCAAGTGGGTCAAAGGGATTGACCAGACACTTGGTGAGAGAGTTCTAGCAGGTCAAGGGTGACTGAATGCTAGGCATGATGTACCAACAGGTCATGGTTGACCGCATGTTGGTTTAGGGGACTTTGGACTTGTTTTTGGGCAAAAACAAGGGCTGGATCGATCAGCCGATCGATTGGCTCATGCCCAATCGATCGGCCGATCGATTGGGACAGTCCCCGCGATAAGCCTCCTCCCAATCGATCAGTGGATCGATTGGGGAGAAGTGTCGCGCGAACAGAAAGCCTCCCAATTAATCAGCCGATCGATTGGAAGCCTCTGATCGATCAGGCGATCAATTGGGAGGTGCGATTTCGCACGATAAGCCCTGGATCGATCAGCCAATCGATCCAGACAATTCCCGAGAGCACAGAGGCGCTCTGGATCGATCGACCGATCGATCCAAAGCCTCCCCGATCGATTGGGAGCAATCCAATCGATCGGGATTTGACCGTTGACGTAGGATATAGCTGTTGGCGAGCGTTTCTCTCGAGAGAACTCACGGCTTCCATTTCTGATCTTCACCGCATCTCCACAGCATCTCTCTCAGGTTTAGATCGCTAGTTCTTGAAGGTTCTTGGAGGCTTGTGATGGTGCACATCCAAGTCAAGAGGCGAGGAAGAAGTTAGGGTTAGGGTTTCGTGTACAAACTTGTAAGCTTTTGCTTGTATTTTGTTTCCCTTTCCTTATTCTTGTACTAAGAGCTTGTAAGGCTTCTCCGCCTTCGGTAGTTACCGTAAAGGAGGGTTTTTATTAGTGGAGGGTGCGTGAGTGTGTGGATCCTTAGATTAGTCACCTCTTCTTGAGGTGGATACCAAGTAAATCCCTGTGTTAGCGTTGTGTATGTGTTTCTTCGTATTTTTCGCTGCATATCTTTGAAGAAACAAGCAACGACGAGCATAAGATCGCGCCGAGCTATTCACCCCCCTCTAGCTACATATTTGGTCCCAACACTACTTGCAGGTGACTTCAAACGCTAGAATATTTCCTAATATGTAGTAGGTATTCTCTGACAGGTGGTTATGATTCCCTGACCTATTGTTGCGTAGTGCTTATTATCTCACCCAGGTATAGTCGAGGTCGCTCTAAACGGTCTGCTACGTGCTAACGAATAAGCTAGATGGATGGAGGGGGTGCAATCGGAGTCCCTTTCTGCCAACTTTTGTGATTTAGGCCCGACCGAGAGTGACAAGTCTGTTTACATGAGTTAGCTTGAGAAAAACCCGACCAGTAAAGCTAGGTCGGGCTTTGCCCTGATCACATGTCCTACCGCAAGCCTAGTTTCCTGACCGTTAGCCCCCACCCTGGCCTTATACACCGGATGGCCCCCAGTGGTCCTTCTCTATATATTAACTACCACGTCCTCTTGGTTTTTGACTGTCACATCCCCTTGACTTTTGACTGTCACGCCCCCTTAACTTCTGACTGCCACATCCCCTTGACTTCTGACTACCACATCCCCTTAACTTTTGATGACCTGACCCTACCATCATGCACTGTATCATATATCATTGATTTTGTATCTTCTTCTTTGTTCTATGGCAGAATGCTTTGACCGTGGTGTATTAGGCCTTTAATCATTGCATCTTGCCTTTGCCTCTACTTTAATACTGAATTCTTCACAAGTGGAAGAGCCTTCATATTTCCCAAATTCTTCATCATTGTTCAATCTATGCCTCTACTTTAATACTGAATTCTTCACAAGTGGAAGAGCATTCATATTTCCCAAACGCTTCATCGTTGTTCAATCTATTCTAGCCCTGGATGAGTACAAAAGAAGCTACTGTTAATGAAGCTACAAGTGCACGATTTAGTCGTAGGTAATAAAATATCGATCCCACAGGGATTGATGAGCACTAGTGTGGTCACATGGCTAGCTAGCTAGACGATCGAAATATCGATTGAGGTTTCACGAACTAAGGTTATGAGAATAAGAAAAAGGAAGAGAGTTTTGAGAAGAATTGGTCAAGGTGAGTGTTCTAGGTGTTCAGTTTTATTGTAATGTTGATCAATATGTTATGGATTGCTCATATCCTATCCTCTATCCTTATGCATTGTAGAAAGTTTAACTAAATCCTGATACTCCCCTATGACAGTCGTGTCAGAGCATTGTTCCCTTGATTATTTGATGTCCCTAGGTAGTAGAGATAACCTAGGATGTCTAGTTAAAGGATTATCCTTTGTCACCTAGGGCTCCCCAGATATATAATCCTAAATTAAACAGTACACCTATTAACATAGATTAAGGACCAACCATTTAAGCCTATTTAGGTTCTTCCATGTAGAGAATCACCCTCTCTTTTAAGGTGACACCTTCGAAAGTCTGGTTAAAAGGATACCCCTTATCACGCCCCCCCCCCCTTTCCGAGTATACGATCTAGGGCATTCCCTCTACAGGATAAGTGATCCCTATATCCAATCAATTAAATATGGAAATTAAGCATAGTTACATCACACGCATATTCAATCAAATGGATACAAGGCATAAACATGTCATTAGAAGAAAAATTGACAAATCTATAGAGTTCACATCAATCTCACATTATAATTACTCCCTTAATCATAGAATAAGTGGATCTACTCTATGACAAGGATAATTGAATCCAAAGGCATTAAGATTACAAGATTCCTAAATAATTCAAGAGAAAAAAAATAAAAGGAAAGCTTATCCAAGTATGATGATGGGTCTTCGGATCCAATCCTTACGTCCGGAGAAGATGGAGATGATGGAAATGGCCTCAGTTCATCAAATAAGGTGTAAGTGAAGCGCAGATCTTGACCTTGAGTCTCCCCCAAGGGGGAAGTTCTCCCTCTCTCAAAAGGGGGAGAACTCCCCTATTTATAAGCAAGACTCGATCTCGTGAGAAATGGGTCGTGTCACGATCCTGCCAACTTGGCACGACTTTATCTTGGAAGCTTGGATCTGAGAAGGCACGATTGTCTCCTAGACACAGACGTGTCTTGAAATTTTGTGCCAGAGGTAGCACGGTTGTGCCTATGAGCATGGTTGTGTCCCCATTCTTCAAGTCAGGGAAGGCATGACCGTGTAGACCCACACGGCCACCTCCCTTCTGGCTTTGGTTACGTTTTATTCTCTGCTCCATTGGGAGACACAGTCACGCCCCTTTTGGGATCTGGATGGTACACAGTTGCTGCCTATATGAGACACAGTCGTGCCATGAGGCATGGTCATGTCTTAGCTTTTGAACCAGTCCTTCTTCTTAATGGAGATTTGAGGTGTGTTTTGCCTCCATTTCTTCTCCAAATCACAACTTGTCAATTAAAAATTGACAAAGAGCAGATCTCCGACAAAGAGAGCAATAATGCTAAAATAATGATAAAATAGGGTATAACAACATAGAATATAATCAATAAATGCAAGTAGATGTACACTAAAATAAGTATAAAAGTGTATACAAACTACGCACATTAGCTACTACCATGAATTAATTTCTCTCCCAAGTTGGATCGTGTTTTCTAGAAGTGTCGATGTTATTCTCAACATCGGCAATAGAGGTAGGTTTAGAGGTGTTGTATGGGGTAAGGAAGCAAGACGGTCACTGCCCTATCATCTGAATAGAACTCTGAGAGGACATATTCTCAACGTCCTCATCAATTTATTCAACAACTTATTCTACTTCTTCATTGTCATAAACTGGCTGGCTAGTTAACTCAGTCTCGTCTTTGTCATAAATTAGATCAATAGCTACTTCGGTCTCATCTCTCATGTCTTCCTCAATCAATAAATTAGTGTCATCATCCTCTTCTTCTAGGACATCCTCATCAAATTCTTCTAGGTCAAATTCCTCCTTCAAATCATCTTCAAATATGTCAATGTCATCTTGGACATCAAAGATATCATCCTCCATGGAAAAACTTAATCTTCCTTCGAATAAAGTTTGAGAGTAACCAAAGTGAAGAAAGTGATATTTCATCTTCTTCTTCATCTTCTCCCAATCCAGGATCTTGGTTTTGCCCTGTTTGTCTCGTGAGCACCGCAAATGCTCCCACCATGCTAATGCTCAACCTTTGAGTCTAATGACAATCAACTTCACATTCATCCGATATGGAACTTGCTTATAGTCGAATATCCACTCCACTTCGTTGATCCAATTAACAAAGCCCTCTGCTTATAATGTACTAGAAAATTAGGGCAGATCAACCTGAAAATCGATGTGTCCATAAGGCTCCTCCTAACCATGGTGTTCCCAGTAAATAGCCCACTAGTGATAAGGGTTCTCAAAGGTAGACTCAGATCCGCGATTTGAGATCACACAATCTTCAAGAATTCATATCACCACCGCTATATGCTAGGTTAAATCTGTAACCTACCTCTATAAATCCTCAATCTCATCTTAGGCGTTACAACCACAATGCGAGGCTTCCTCAGTCTGAACCTTCTAGGCATGACCATGATCACGACCATGATGATCTTCTATTGGATATGATGCTTGACTTCCTCAATTAGAACTTGTTAGCTCTGATACCAACTGATGTCAGGCAGGATAATGATTATCCTATGAGCTGACAAGAAAGGGGAGTTTTGTGGAGAAGACAAGAAGAGATAACCGTTGTCCTCCATATTTTTTTGTGAAAAAAAAGAAAATTTTATTTAATAACCAAGAATTAAATATTCAAACTATTGGTACCCCATGGTAGTTTTGGTGTGATCAACCAAGTTAAGTTAGGTTCTGTATTTGTTTGATACCTTATGTCTAAGTGTGCAGGAACTTAGGAGCACAGGTGTTAGAGTGTATACTAAAAGTCTAGCTTTTGTATAAACATTTATTTTTGAAATAAAAGAATCACATTGGTCAATATCTACATTTATTTGTTAAATGTAATTGTTCAATTAATTTATAAAAGTAGATAATATGGTGTGTGGTGTCACACTCAGAAGATCATGTTGTCGGTTCTTTATAAATTATAAACAGTTGCTCACGACTAAGATGGAAATGAACAAACCATCGGAATAGTCATAGTGTAATTAAGTATTAGTTTATCTTGATTAATAAATTACACTGGTACACTCTAAGTGTATTGAGTATGACCATTTTAGGTAAGTTCTTTTTGTACTGACTTAATAAAAGAACTAGACCTTAGTTATTATGAAAGTGTGTGCTCTTAATCCTAATATAATAACAAGCACATATATTTAATATTTATTTCTTTGACTTATCAAAGGGTGAGGTTTAGCTCGATAAATCAATAAGCTCGATAAGTTGGGAAATGATATTACTTATAGTGTGTATTGTTGATTATAGAAGAAATCTGTGTCCTAGTTATCTAAGTTGAGAATGTCCCCAAGAGGAGCTCATAAGGATTGTCATGTTAAACTCTACAGGTGGACTTAGTCCGACATGACAATGAAGTTGAGTGGTACTACTCTTGAAGCTAGATATTAATTAAGTGAGTTGTCAGTAACTTACTTAATTAGTGGACATTCGTAATCTTAAACACAGGGAGACTAACACACTCATGATAAGAAGGAGCCCATAATTTAATTTGGGATTGGTGCGGTAGTGCGATAATAACTCTATAGTGGAATGAGTTATTATCGATGAACTTGAGTTGTGTGTTTGGGGCGAACACGGGATACTTGAGCTCATTGGAAGGACAAAACCAATTTCTCCTCTAGGTCCCTATCGTAGCCTCATTAAAGCCTCAAGTCTATCCAAAGAAAGGTTCATCTTGGTGTCCAAGAAGGGGGTCGGCCCAATGCTTGGTGACCAAGCAAGGGCCGGCCGCATTGTCCTCTTAAGGGGTCGGCCCCTTGCTTGGTGTCCAAGCAAGGGGGGCCGACCACAATAATTCAAACAAGGAGGGGTGTTTTTAATTTTTAAAATCTTCTCTTTGTAGAAAACTACAAGTTTTAAAAGAGAGATTTTAAATTTAAAAACTTTCCTTATTTGAATTAGGCCACATGTTTTAAAAGAAAGTTTAAAAGTTTTAAAACTTTCCTTTTTTAATCATCCTCATGGTTTAGTAAAAGAAAGGAAGAGAAGTTTTAAAATTTAAATTTTCTATCACCATGTTAAAAAGAAAATTTTATAAGAGAAGTTTTAAATTTTAAAACATGGTTTTAATTTTTAAAACTTTCCTTTTTTAACTCCTACTTTAGGAAATTGAAAGAGAGCTTGTAAAATTTTATAAGAGGATTTCTTCTTGTAAAATTTTATATAAAAAAATATATTTCCTTCCTTATAGGGGCCAGCCAATAGGATTAAATCATCATCCAATCAAATATATGATTGGTGATTGATTCAATTAAGAGGAAAGAAAAGGAAAAATTAAAAGGGAAAAGGAAAAACATGAGGAAGATTTTAATTTTTTGTAAAAAGTTTTTCCTTATTTCCCTTGGGCAAGTATTATAAAAGAAGGGGAGGAGAGACTTCATGAGTTAATGAATTCTTTTTCTCTCTTCTCTCTAGTCTCCTCCTTAGGGCTGGCCCCTAGCTCTTTATCATGCTAGGGTCGGCCATACATTGCTTGTGGTTCTTTTAAGTGGCTGGATACAAGAAGGAGGAGAAGGAGAAGAAGAAGAAGAAGGAGGAGGAGGAGGAGGCATCTAATTCTAGTCTCTTGCTTGTGCTCTCTCATGATGGCCGGATCTCTCCCCTTCCCTTTCCCTTACTCTCTTTGATTCCTAAATTGGTGGTGATGGCCGGATTTTAGAGGAGGAAGAAGAAAGCTCTTTGGGTGGTGTTCATCTTGGAGGATCATCGCCCACACGACATCCAAGGCGAGACTAGGAATACGACAGAAGATCTCGAGGTCATTAGTTTTCAAAGAGAAGGTATAATTAGCAATTATTTTCCGCATCATGCTAGTTATTTCTTTTTGTAAGAATTCCAAACACAAGAGGCATTAGATCTAGTATTTCGAATTTGTGTTTTCTTTGTTTCCAAATTTGTGATTCGATTGTTCTTTTTGGTTAACCTAGAGTTATTTAAGGAAATTAATATTAGCTTTCCTTAAAAGGCTTTTTCTAGGCGGTGGTGGTTGCTCCCATATCTAAGAAGGTCATGTGCCTCGCCATGCAGTCCTGGAAGCCAATTTTGAAAATTAATATTTAATGGAATTAATAACATTGGTGGATTTGAATCAATAGTGTTAAGTTCCGCTTGCGATTCAAATCTAAACCATTAAGAACAGATAAGTTAAATTTGGAATCAATGATGTTAAGTTCCATCTGCGATTCCTAATTTAACTTCTAAAGAACACAATATGTTATTTAAGGAAAGGTTCGACACTTGTACAAAATTTTTGTATAGTGGAACCGGTACGGTTTTCCTAGGACTAACCAATAATTGGTATCAGAGCTAGGGTTTGCCTCTGTGTGTTTAGAATTCAAATAGGTTATGCACATATCATACATAATTTAGGTAGGATAATAGTAGGATGTGCTAACTTTTTGGTTGCAAGCTCCAACTATTATGGCTTATAGATGTTGTGTGTGATTGGACCCTTGGACATGTCAAGGGCATTATTGTATGTGTGCATGATTGTATGTAACTAATACAGCAGGAGCTGTATTAGCCCTAGGATTTTAGAATTTTATTTTCGATCTAGATTTCATGTACATTCCCTCGTGGAATATAGGATCGACACATGTAAAATTCTATTTTTGTCGCGGATTGGATGCTTGCGAGGCGTGGTACTTTTGAAGCACCAGAGGCGTAGTGGAATAAGAAGCAAGATGGATGCGACGTCTCGACCCGATGGTGGTGGCTAAAGATAGAAGCAGCTAGGGTTGGAGCATACTGAAGACAGTGATGGAAAAGGCCATAATAGTTGGAAAATTAATTTCTAAATTAATTTCTTTTATTTACTGTGATGTTTATGTGTATGTGATGTATGCTAGCATAAGTTAAAATCCTCATTTTTAAATAACTAAGTAGGAGAGGGATTTTAATAAATTCCATGGTCTCCATTACTGGTTTGTAAGTGATGCAACAAGCTTGCGTGTTGGCTCTGAGTGCCTCCCTCCACAATGGATGGGTTTGTTGTGGATCACTAGATCAAACTTCCTTTATGGATGGTTATAGGAAATTATTTAGGAGTGTGTGATCTTCTCCAACTGAAGGGACATAATCCTATTTAATGGACTAAGTATCAAGTAATGGTATACACTTAGACGCATTCAATAGTATCCTCCCCAACGGAGTCACTGCTATTATTTTGCGGGACCAAAACAATATCAACTATTAATTTGTCATAAAGTTAGGTAAAACCCCCCTCTTACAAATGTTTGAATTTGTATACGTCCACACTAACGTGGCATACAAAATTCACGGTGTTTGAGGTAATTTTATTTGTCATAAAGTTAGGTTGACAATATAAAATGGGTAATACCTCCTCTTACAAACAATTGAATTTGTATACGTTCACACTAACGTGACATACAAAATTCATGGTGTTTGAGTTAATTCAAGGTTGACAAGATAATTAATGGGTAAGACCCTCCTCTTACGAATGTTGAATTTGTATACGTCCACACTAACGTGGCATGCATAATTCCCGGTGTTTTGAGGTGTTGGTGAATTTAAATAATATTGTTTGAGGAATCAATGTTATTTTAAATTCAAAGTTTTGACCAAATATTTGATCAATGATAGACCAACTATTAATTTTATTTGTCATGAAGTTAGGATGACGAGATAATAAAATGGACAAAATCTCTTTTTGAATTTGTATACGTCCACACTATCATGACATACAAAATTCAAGGGGATTTTAAAGTGTTGGTCTTGACCAAATATTTTTGTGATTCTTAGGATTTTAAATGTTTGTCAATCCCCTAGTTGTTATACTATAGAAAAGACTTAGTAGTCCCAATTATAATGATTGGAAATAGGACTTAGACATTAAGGTAGACTATCTTCTTAGAACTGAGAGCAATATAGGTGTATTTAATTTATTAGTTGTTGAAACATGTTTAGTGGTGTTATCTACCAATACCTGGAGTGTAGATATAGATGCCACTAATCATGTATGCAATTCATTGCAGGGTTCCAGGAAACCCGACAACTATATGAAAAGGAAAACACCGTCTACATGGGCACTACTACAAAAGTAGCAGCTATTGCAGTGGGAGATATTTATCCTCTGATAGGAATAAAATATGGATTTTCAGAAATTGTCTTTACGTACTAAGTTTAGAAAGAACCTGATTTCGGTTTCTAAACTATTTAAGAATAGATATTCTATCTATTTTGATAACAAACTTGTTATCAAGAAAAATAGAGAAGTTATCTGTTCTGGTACGTTAGTTGACAATTTATAATCCAATAACTCCCACGATGCAATAAATGGAAATTAATAACACATTTTATAACTTTAATAAGAGAAAGTAACCTTCGGAAATGAACCAATCATATTTTTGGCATCTAAAGTTAGGTTATATTAACTTAAGTAGGATTCAAAGGATAATAACCAATGAACTCTTGGGTTCATTGGTAGTTGAAATCTTTCTAACCTGCGAGTCTTACTTGGAAGGAAAAATAACCAAGAAGTTTTTAAGTCTAAGGGGTATGGAGCCAAAGATATGTTGGAATTGGTTCATTCTGATTTGTGTAGACCTTTTGACTATCCAGGCAAGAGGTTGTTTCAAATATTTCATCTCTTTTATAGACGACTATTCGAGATAAGGATACATTTACTTGACGCGCCACAAGTCTAAGTGTTTTGATTAGTTCAAAGAGTACTGGGCTGATGTGGAGTAACTGTTAGAGTGTATACTAAAAGCCTAGCTTTTGGTATAAATATTTATCTAGAAATAAGAATCACATTGGTCAAATGTCTACATTTATGATAAATGTAGTTGCTCAATTAATTTATATTGTATATAACATGGTGTGTGGTGTCACACACAGAAGATCATGTTATTGGTTCTTTATAAATTATAAACAGTAGCTCACGACCAAGATGGAAAGGAACAAACCATTGGAAGGTCGTAGTGTAATTAGGTATTAGTTTATCTTAACTATATAATTACACTAGTACACTTAGAGTGTATTGAGTAGGACCATTTGAGGTCGTTCCTTTTATACTGATTTTATGAAGGAACAAAGACCTCAGTCATTATGGAAGTGTGTGCTCTTAATCCTAATATAATAACAAGCACATATATTTGATATTTATTTCTTTAATTTATCAATGAGTGAGATTTAGTTCGATGAATCAATAAGCCCGATAAGTTGGGAAATGATATCACTTATAGTGTGTGTTGTTGATTATAGAAGGAAACTGTGTCCTAGTAATCTAGGTTGAGAATGTCCCCAAGAGGAGCTCATAAGGATTGTCATGTTAAACCCTGCAGGTGGACTTAGTCCGACATGATGATGAAGTTGAGTGGTACTACTCTTGGAGCTAGATATTAATTAAGTGAGTTGTCAGTAACTTACTTAATTAGTGGACATTTGTTATCTTAAACACAGGGAGACTAACACACTCATGATAAGAAGGAGCCCAAAATGTAATTTGGGATTGGTGCGGTAGTTCAATAATAGTTCTCTAGTGGAATGAATTATTATTGATAAAATTAAGTTGTGTGTTCGGGGCGAGCACGGGATGCTTAATTTTATCGGGAGACCAAAACAAATGCATACCCACCTTCTTACCCATCCTATAGGGGGCCGACCAAGCTAGCTTGGAGACCAAGCTAGGGCCGGCCATGTTTTGGTTCATGGGTGAATTCATGTGGCCGGCCCTAGCTTGAACTCAAGCTTAGGTGGACGGCCCTATTAAAATAAAAAGGAATTTTATTTTTAAAATTTTTCTTATGTGGATAACATGATTTAAAAGAGAGTTTAAAAATTTAAATCTTTCCTTTTATAAGATTCTACAAAAGATTAAGAGAAGAGTTAAATCTCTTTCCTTATTTGTAGATTAAAAGGTTGATTTTAATTTTGGTAAAAACTTTCCTTTTAATCATGTTCATGATTTAAAAGAGAGTTTAAAAATTAAATATCTCTTTTATAAAGCTTCTACAAAGATTAAGAAAAGATTAGATATCTTTCCTTATTTGTAGATTGGAAGAGATTTTAATTTTTAAAGATAACTTTCTTTTTATCCACATGTTTAAAAGAAATATTTTAATTTATAAAATTTCCTTTTTATTGACCATCATGAAGGGAAAAATTATTAGAGAAATTTTTTATTAAATTTACGGAAACAAATTAGGAAAGTTTTAATTCTTGATTGAATTAAATTTCCTTTGCTTGGTTTAAAGTGGCCGGCCACATTGTTGATGAGAAAAAAAAAATTATTTTTAATTAAATAAAATTTCCTTATCAATGGCAAAAGAATTAAGGAAATTTTTATTTAAATTTCCTTATTTGCCAAGACCAAGGATTATAAAAGAGAGGGTAGAGGTGCCTTCATGGTGAAGAACTCTATTATTTTTCCTCTCTTTTTTTCTTCCTTGGTGTGGCCGGCCATCCTCTCCTCCTTTCTTCTCTTTGATGGCCGAACCTCATCTTTCTTGTGGAGACTCATATGGTGGCCGGATCAATTTTAGAGAAGAAGAAGAAGAAGGAGAGAAAGAAAGCTTTGTTTCTAGCATCCCTTGGAGCATGGTGGTGGTGGCCGAACCTCTTCATCCTAGAAGAAGTTTTGATGGCCGAAACTTGCAAGGAAGAAGAAGGTGCTTGGTGGTTCTCATCTCGGAAGATCGTTGCCCACACAACGTCCGAGGTTAGAAGAGGAATACGGTAGAAGATCAAGAGGTTTTTCTAAAAGGTATAACTAGTATTTTTTCTTTCCGCATCATACTAGTTATTTTTGGAAATAATACTAAATACAAGAGGCATACGATTCTAGAGTTTCGAATTTGTTTTCGATATAGTGTTCTTTTGTTTTTTCTTTTCCTTGTGATTTGATTATTCTTTTCGGTTAACCTAAAGTTATTTTAGGAAATTAAATATTAGCTTTCCATAAAAGGTTTTGTCTAGTCGGTGGTGGTTGCTCCCATATCCAAGAAGGTCATGTGCCTCGCCACGTCAGTACTGGGAACCAATTATGGAAATTAATATTTAATGGAATTAATAACTTAAGGTGACTTGGGTCGAACGTGTTAAGTTCCGCAGGAGATCCAAGTCAAAACCTAAAAGAACAAATAGATTAAGTTTTGGATAAAACGTGTTAAGTTCCGCAGGCGATCCAAAATTTAATTTAAAAGAACACATGGTAGCTAGGAAAAGGTTCAGACCTTTGTACAAAATTTTTTGTATAGTGGAACCTCTAGGTTTTCCGAGTAGCAACCAACAATTGGTATCAGAGCTAGGGTTTTGCCTCTGTGTATTTGGTATTAGTTTAATTATGCACATGTCATACATAATTTAGGCAGGATAATAGTAGGATGTGCTAACTTTGTGGATGCAGGATCCAACTATTATGGCTTATAGTTATTATGTGTGTGATTGGACCCTTGGACATATCAAGGGCATTTTATTGTGTGTGCATGATTGTATTATAAAATACAGCAGGAGTTGTATTTAGTTTTATTAGGATTTTATTTTTGATCTAGTTACATGTACAATCCTTTTATGGAATATAGGATCGATGGATGTAAATTTTATTTTATGTTCGATCTAGTTTACATGTACATTCCTTCGAGGAATATAGGATCAAAATGTAAAATTATATTTATGTCGCGGATTGAATCTTGCAAAGCATGGAACCTTCTAAGGACCAGAGGCGCAGCGGAACTAGGAGTAAGATGGATGCGACAGCTAGACCCGGTGGCAGTGGCCAAATATGGCAGCAGTTTGGGATGACAACACACGGAGGACAACAAGAGATAAAAGCCATAATAGTTGAAAATTAGATTTTCTATTTATTGCTTTTATATTGTGCTGTGTGTGCATGTTAGTTTACATATTTAGTAGGCTAGCATAGTTAAAATTCCTCATTTATAAATAACTAAGTGGGAGAGGGATTTTTAAGTAAATCTCATGGTCTCCATTACTGGTTTGTAAGCGATGCAAACAAGCTTGCGCGTTGGCTCTGAGTGCCTTCCTCCATAACGGATGAGCTTGTTTGTGGATCACTAGAACAGACTTCCATTTTTGGATGACTATAGGAAGTTAATTAAGAGCGTGTGATCTTCCCCAACGGAAGGGGCATAATCTTATTAATGGACTTAGTGTCAAGTAATGGTATACACTTAGACACATCTAATAGTATCCTCCCCATTGGAGTCACTGCTATTATTTGTGTGACCAAATGATACCAACTATTAATTTTATTTGTCAAAAAGTTAGGTTGACAAGATAATAAAATTAATGGGTTAAAACCCTCCTTTTACAAATGTTGAATTTGTATACGTCCACACTAACGTGGCATGCAAAATTCATGGTGTTTGAGGTGTTGGTGAATTTAAATAATATTGTTTGAGGAATCAATATTTTTTTTAAATTCAAAAGTTTTTGACCAAATATTTGATCAAAGACATATCAACTATTAATTTTATTCGTCATAAAGTAAAGTTGACAAGATAATAAAATTAATGAATAAAATCTCCTCTTCGATTTTGCATACGTCCACACTATCGTGGCATACAAAATTCATGGGGATTTTTAAGGAGTTGATCTTGATCAAGTATTTTTGTGATTCTTAGGATTTAAAATGTTTGTCAATCCCCTAGTAGTCATACTATAAGAAAGACTTAGTAATCCTAATTGTAATGATTGGAAATAGGACTTGGACATTAAGGTAAACTGTCTTCTTAGAACTAAGAACAATATAGATGTATTTAATTCATTAGTTGAAACATGTTTAGTGGTGTTATCTACCAGAACCTGGAGTGTAGATACAGATGCCATTAATCATGTCCGCAATTCATTGCAGGGTTCCAGGAAACCCGACAACTAAATGAAAATTAAAACACTGTCTACATGGGCACTACTGTAAAAATGGTAGCTGTTGCAGTGGGAGATGTTTATCTTTTGATAAGAATAAAACATGGATTTTTGAGTAATTGTCTTTACGCACCAAGTTTAGAAAGAACTAGTTTTCAGTTTCTAAACTATTCAAAGAACTTGATATTCTGCCTCTTTTAATAACAAAGTTGTTATTAAGAAAAAGAGGGAAGTTATCTGTTCTGGTACGTTGGTTGGCAATTTATAAATCCAATAACTCTCACGATGCAACAAATGGAAATTAGTAACACATCTTCTAACTTTAAGAGAAAGTAACCTTCTAAAATGAACCAATTATATCTTTGGCATCTAAGGCTAGGTTATATTAACTTGAGTAGAATTCATTGGTAGCTGATGAACTTTTGGGTTCATTGGTAGTGGAAATCTTTCCAACCTGTGAGTCTTACTTGGAAGGAAAAATAACCAAGAAGCTTTTAAGTCTAAGGGGTTTGGAGCCAAAGATATATAGAAATAGGTTCATTCTGATTTGTGAAGACTTTTGACTATCCAGGCAAGAGGTTGTTTCAAATATTTTGTCTATAGACAACTATTTGAGATACGGATACATTTACTTGATGTGCCGCAAGTCTAAGTGCTTTGATTAGTTCAAAGAGTACGAGGCTGATGTGGAGAAACAACAAAGTAAAAGTATCAAGACACTATGGTAAGATCGTAGTGGCAAGTACCTCTTGGGAGAATTTAGGAGTCACTTATCAGAAGTAGGGATTCAATCCCAACTAACTGCACCTGGTACATCCCTACAGAATGACCTAGTAAAAAGAAGGTATAAGACTCTTATAGAAATAAGGAGATTGATGATGAATTACCAAATTCATTTTAAGGATATGCTCTTGAAACGGAAGTGAACGTAGTACCTTCCAAAGTCATAACTCTCTACTCATATAGAATTGCTGAATAGGCGTAAGCCTATTTTGAAGCATATTCGGATTCAGGTAGTCCAGCACATATGCTGAAGAGAGACAATGATAAGTTGGACAAGAATTCACTTGTTTGTGGGTTATCCTAGAGAAATGAAAGTAGTTTTATAGTCTTAAAAATCAAAAGGTCATTATTAGCATCAATGATCGATTTTTAGAAAAGGACTATGTAATAAACCATGTGTCCATAAGAAAATTTGTTCTTAAGGAAATAATAAAAGACATGTCTAATCTAGTACCAACTGTACAAGATGAGATACCACAAGAAAACTGCAACACGTATCACAAATGATACACAATTACATAAAGTGCCTTGTCGTAGTGGGAGGGTTGTTAGGCAACCTAAATAGGTTCATGTTTTGGGAGTTTTTTGGACTCGATCCCTGGAGGACATGAACCTGATCTCTGGTCATATGATGAAGCACTCCAAGATAAAGATGCAGCATCTTGGCAAAGAGTAATGAATAACATAATTAGAATATATGTATTCTAATAAAATCTGGAAGCTTGTAGAATCACCAAATGGTGTAAAAGCCGTTGGGTGTAAAAAGGTCTATAATAGGAAAAGAGGGATAGACAGGAAGGTAGTAACTTTCAAAGCAAGGCTTGATGAAAAAGGAAACTTTTTCACTGGTAGCCATGCTTAAGTCTATCCAGATTCTTTTATCTATTTGGCAAGTGGATGTCAAGACAACATTCTTTAATGGAAGTCTTGAAGAAAGCATCCATATAAAGCAACCAGAAGGGTTCATTGCAAAGGGCTAAGAGCATCTTGTGTGCAAGCTCAATCAATCTATGGACTGAGGCAAAGCTTCAAGGTCTTGGAACATCCAGTTTATCAAAGTAATCCAGATCTATGGATTTAGTAACCGGATAAGTCTTGTGTATACAAAAGGTGTGATGGAAGCGTGGTGGTATTTCTTGTACTATACGTAGATAACATTTTTGGTAGTTGGAAACAATATCAAAATGTTGTCAGAAGTAAGGGTATGGTTGTCCAAACAATTCGATATAAAGGACTTGGGAGAATGTATATATTCTTGAGATCAAAGTAATAAGTGATCGCAAGAAAAGAATATTTTACTTATCCCAAGCTTCATATATCAGAAAAATCCTTGCTCGTTTTAAGCATGCAAAACTCCAAGAAAGGTTTCTTACCTTTTCAGGATGGAGTAACTTTATCTAAAGATATGTCTCTGTAGACATCAAAGGAGATAAAGGAAATAAAGGCAGTTCTTTATGCTTCGGCTGTCGGAAGCCTAATGTATGCTATGCACGAGATCAGAAATCTGTTTTGCCAAGGGCATAGTTAGCAGATATCAAAGTAACCCTGGACAAGGATAGTGGATTGCAGTAAAGCATATATTGAAGTACCTTAGAGGCACTAGAGATTATATGCTAGCTTACAAGGCAGTTAATTTGGTCCTTGTGGGTTGCATGGATTTTGACTTCCAATCGGATAGGGACAGCAAAAGTCAACCTCGGGGTTTTGTGTTTACTTTAGGAGGTAAAGTCATAACTATGGAAGAGTGATAAGCATAGGTGTTTTTCTGGACTCCACCATAGAAGCTTAGTATATGGCAAGCCTCTGAGGTAGCCATAAAAGCTGAAAGACTCAATAACCTCAAGATAGACTTAGATATGATTTCTGGTTTGTCCAAAGATTATTATAATTTATTGTAATAATGTTGGTGCAGTAGCAAACACGAAGAAACCATAAGTCTATAAGGCAAGCAAACACAATAGAGCGCAAGTACTACCCAATACAAGAAATTGTATAACGAGGAGAAGTTGTTGCCGTCTAGATTGCATCAGATGATAACCTAAGGTCCTTAAGGCAAGAGCTTTTTGAAAGGCATGGGAATCAGATGTATGGCAGCAGAAATGACAGCTTAGTCTTTTAGTATAAGTGGAAGATTGTTAGAGTGTATACTAAAAGCCTAGCTTTTGGTATAAATATTTATCTAGAAATAAGAATCACATTGGTCAAATGTCTACATTTATGATAAATGTAGTTGCTCAATTAATTTATATTGTAGATAACATGGTGTGTGGTGTCACACACAGAAGATCATGTTATTGGTTCCTTATAAATTATAAACAGTAGCTCACGACCAAGATGGAAAGGAACAAACCATTGGAAGGTCGTAGTGTAATTAGGTATTAGTTTATCTTAACTATATAATTACACTAGTACACTTAGAGTGTATTGAGTAGGACCATTTGAGGTCGTTCCTTTTATAGTGATTTTATGAAGGAACAAAGACCTCAGTCATTATGGAAGTGTGTGCTCTTAATCCTAATATAATAACAAGCACATATATTTGATATTTATTTCTTTAATTTATCAATGAGTGAGATTTAGTTCGATGAATCAATAAGCCCGATAAGTTGGGAAATGATATCACTTACAGTGTGTGTTGTTGATTATAGAAGGAAATTGTGTCCTAGTAATCTAGGTTGAGAATGTCCCCAAGAGGAGCTCATAAGGATTGTCATGTTAAACCCTGCAGGTGGACTTAGTCCGACATGATGATGAAGTTGAGTGGTACTACTCTTGGAGCTAGATATTAATTAAGTGAGTTGTCAGTAACTTACTTAATTAGTGGACATTTGTTATCTTAAACACAGGGAGACTAACACACTCATGATAAGAAGGAGCCCAAAATGTAATTTGGGATTGGTACGGTAGTTCAATAATAGTTCTCTAGTGGAATGAATTATTATTGATAAAATTAAGTTGTGTGTTCGGGGCGAGCACGGGATGCTTAATTTTATCGGGAGACCAAAACCAATTCCTCCTCTCGGTCCCTATCGTAGCCTCTAGTATATAGAGATTTATATCCACCGCATACCCACCTTCTTACCCATCCTATAGGGGGTCGGCCAAGCTAGCTTGGAGACCAAGCTAGGGCCGGCCATGTTTTGGTTCATGGGTGAATTCATGTGGCCGGCCCTAGCTTGAACTCAAGCTTAGGTGGACGGCCCTATTAAAATAAAAAGGAATTTTATTTTTAAAATTTTTCTTATGTGGATAACATGATTTAAAAGAGAGTTTAAAATTTTAAATCTTTCCTTTTATAAGATTCTACAAAAGATTAAGAGAAGAGTTAAATCTCTTTCCTTATTTGTAGATTAAAAGGTTGATTTTAATTTTGGTAAAAACTTTCCTTTTAATCATGTTCATGATTTAAAAGAGAGTTTAAAAATTAAATATCTCTTTTATAAAGCTTCTACAAAGATTAAGAAAAGATTAGATATCTTTCCTTATTTGTAGATTGGAAGAGATTTTAATTTTTAAAGATAACTTTCTTTTTATCCACATGTTTAAAAGAAATATTTTAATTTATAAAATTTCCTTTTTATTGACCATCATGAAGGGAAAAATTATTAGAGAAATTTTTTATTAAATTTACGGAAACAAATTAGGAAAGTTTTAATTCTTAATTGAATTAAATTTCCTTTGATTGGTTTAAAGTGGCCGGCCACATTGTTGATGAGAAAAAAAATTTATTTTTAATTAAATAAATTTTCCTTATCAATGGCAAAAGAATTAAGGAAATTTTTATTTAAATTTCCTTATTTGCCAAGACCAAGGATTATAAAAGAGAGGGTAGAGGTGCCTTCATGGTGAAGAACTCTATTATTTTTCCTCTCTTTTTTTCTTCCTTGGTGTGGCCGGCCATCCTCTCCTCCTTTCTTCTCTTTGATGGCCGAACCTCATCCTTCTTGTGGAGACTCAAATGGTGGCCGGATCAAGTTTAGAGTAGAAGAAGAATAAGGAGAGAAAGAAAGCTTTGTTTCTAGCATCCCTTGGAGCATGGTGGTGGTGGCCGAACCTCTTCATCCTAGAAGAAGTTTTGATGGCCGAAACTTGCAAGGAAGAAGAAGGTGCTTGGTGGTTCTCATCTCGGAAGATCGTTGCCCACACAACGTCCGAGGTTAGAAGAGGAATACGGTAGAAGATCAAGAGGTTTTTCTAAAAGGTATAACTAGTATTTTTTCTTTCCGCATCATACTAGTTATTTTTGGAAATAATACTAAATACAAGAGGCATACGATTCTAGAGTTTCGAATTTGTTTTCGATATAGTGTTCTTTTGTTTTTTCTTTTCCTTGTGATTTGATTGTTCTTTTCGGTTAACCTAAAGTTATTTTAGGAAATTAAATATTAGCTTTCCATAAAAGGTTTTGTCTAGTCGGTGGTGGTTGCTCCCATATCCAAGAAGGCCATGTGCCTCGCCACGTCAGTACTGGGAACCAATTATGGAAATTAATATTTAATGGAATTAATAACTTAAGGTGACTTGGGTCGAACGTGTTAAGTTCCGCAGGAGATCCAAGGCAAAACCTAAAAGAACAAATAGATTAAGTTTTGGATCAAACGTGTTAAGTTCCGCAGGCGATCCAAAATTTAATTTAAAAGAACACATGGTAGCTAGGAAAAGGTTCAGACCTTTGTACAAAATTTTTTGTACAGTGGAACCTCTAGGTTTTCCGAGTAGCAACCAATAGTAACGTCAAAGTAAAAGTATCAAGACACTACGGTGAAATCGTAGTAACGAGTACCTCTTAGGAGAGTTTAGGAGTCACTTATCAGAAGTCAGGATTTAATCCCAACTAACTGCACCTGGTACACCCCAACAGAATGGTGTAGTAGAAAGAAGGTATAAGGCTCTTATGGAATAATTAGATCGATGATGAGTTATTCTGAAAATTATCAAATTCGTTTAAAGGATATACACTGGAAATGGAAGTGAACATAGTACTTTCTAAGTCAGAACTCTCTACTCCCATAGAATTGTAGAATGAGCGTAAGTCTAGTCTGAAGCATATTCGGAATTGGGTGGTCTAGCACATGAGAGACACTGATAAGTTGGACATGAGTTCATTTGTTTGTGAGTTATCCTAGAAAAATGAAAAGAGGTTTATAATCCTTAAAATCAGAAGGTCATTGTTGGTACCAATGCCCGATTTAAGAAAAGGACTATACTATGAACCACAAGCCCATATGTAAAAATTGTTCTTAAGGAAATTAAAGGACACATCTAATCTAGTACCAACTGTATAAGATGAAATATCACAAGAAACTGCAACACATATCATACAATTGCAGAAAGTGCCTCGTCTAGTGGGAGGGTTGTTAGGTAACCTAAAAGATTCATGTTTTGGGAGAGTCTTTGGATATGATCCCTGGTGGACATGAACCTGATCCCCGGACATATGACGAAGCACTCTAAGATAAAGATGCAGCATCTTTGCAAAGAGCAATGAATACAGAATTAAAATATATGTATTCTAATAAAGTCAGGGAGCTTGTAGAACCACCAAATGGTGTAAAAGCCATTGAGTGAAAATAAGTCTACAATAGGAAAAGAGTGATAGACAGGAAGGTGGAAACTTTCAAAGCAAGGCTTGTTGAAAAAGGAAACTTTTTCACCGGTAGCCATACTTAAGTCTATCCGAATTCTTTTATCTATTACTTCTCATATGGACTACGAGATTTAGCAAGTGGATGTCAATACAACTTTCCTTAATTGAAGTCTTGAAGAAAACATCAATATACAGCAACCAGAAGGGTTCATTGAAAAGAGCAAAGAGCATCTTGTGTGTAAGCTCAATCAGTCTATGGATTGAAGTAAAGCTTCAAGGTATTGGAACATCCGGTTTAATAAAGTAATCCAGACCTATGGATTTATTTTATAACCAAATGAGTCTTGTATATACAAGAAGTGTGATGGAAACGTGATGGTATTTCTTGTACTATACGTAGATAACATTTTTGGTAGTTGGAAATAATATCAAAGTGTTATTAGAAGTAAGGGTATGGTTGTCCAAACAATTCAATATGAAGAACTTGGGAGAATGCATATTTTCTTGGGATTAAAAGGATCGTAAGAAAAGAATATTTTAATTATCCCAAGCTTCATATATCGAAACAATCCTTGCTCGTTTTAAGAATGCAAAAACTCCAAGAAAGGTTTCTTACCTTTTCAGCATGGAGTAGCTTTATCTAAAGAGATGTCTCTGAAGACATCAAAGGAGATAGAGGAAATGAAGGCAGTTCCTTATGCTTCAGCTGTCGGAAGCCTAATGTATGCTATGCACGAGATCAGAAATCTATTTTACCGAAGGCATAGTTAGTAGATATCAAAGTGACCCTGGACAAGGACATTGGACTGCGGTAAAACATATATTAAAGTACTTTAGAGGCACTTGAGATTATATGCTAGCTTACATGGCAGATAATTTGGTCCCTGTGGGTTGCACGAATTTTGACTTCCAATCGGATAGGGACAATAGTAAGTCAACCTCGGGGTTTTGTGTTTACTTTAGGAGGTGAAGTCATAACTATGGAAGAGTGATAAGCAAAGGTACTTTTTTGGACTCCACCATAGAAGCTGAGTAAGTGGCAGCATCTGAGGCAGTCATAGAAGCTGTATGGCTCAGATACTTCATGATGGACTTAAACATGTTTTCTGGTTTGCCCAAAATTATTACAATTTATTGTAATAATAGTGGTGCAGTAGCAAACTCGAAGAAACCATAAGTCCATAAGGCAAGTAAATACAATAGAGCGCAAGTACCACCCAATACGAGAAATCGTATAAATGAGGAGAAGTTGTTGTCGTCTAGATTGCATCAGGTGATGACCTGTAGATCCTTTCACTAAGGTCCTTAAGGCAAGAGCTTTTGATGGGCATATTGAAGGGTTGAGAATCAGATGTATGGCAGCATTTATGGCAGCATAGTCTTTTAGTATAAGTGGGAGATTGTTAGAGTGTATACTAAAAGCCTAGCTTTTGTATAAACATTTATTTTTGAAATAAAAGAATCGCATTGGTCAATATATACATTTATTTGTTAAATGTAATTATTCAATTAATTTATATAAGTAGATAACATGGTGTGTGGTGTCACACTCAAAAGATCATGTTGTCGGTTCTTTATAAATTATAAACAGTTGCTCACGACTAAGATAGAAAGGAGCAAACCATCGGAATAGTTATAGTGTAATTAAGTATTAGTTTATCTTGATTAATAAATTACACTGGTACACTCTAAGTGTATTGAGTAGAACCATTTTAGGTAAGATCTTTTTGTACTGACTTAATAAAAGAACTAGACCTTAGTTATTATGAAAGTGTGTGCTCTTAATCCTAATATAATAACAAGCACATATATTTAATATTTATTTTTTGACTTATCAAAGGGTGAGGTTTAGCTCGATAAATCAATAAGCCCGATAAGTTGGAAAATGATATTACTTATAGTGTGTGTTGTTGATTATAGAAGGAATTTGTATCCTAGTTATCTAGGTTGAGAATGTCCCCAAGAGGAGCTCATAAGGATTGTCATGTTAAACCCTGTAGTGTACTTAGTCCGACATGACAATGAAGTTGAGTGGTACTACTCTTGGAGCTAGATATTAATTAAGTGAGTTGTGAGTAACTTACTTAATTAGTGGACATTCGTAATCTTAAACACAGGGAGACTAACACATTCATAATAAGAAGGAGCCCATAATGTAATTTGGATTGGTGCGGTAGTGTGATAATAACTCTCTAATGGAATGAGTTATTATCGATGAACTTGAGTTGTGTGTTCGGGGCGAACACGGGATACTTGAGCTCATCGGAAGGCCAAAACCAATTTCTCCTCTAGGTCCTTGTCGTAGCCTCATTAAAGCCTCAAGTCTATCCAAATAAAGGTCCATCTTGGTGTCCAAGAAGGGGGCCGACCCAATGCTTGGTGACAAAGCAAGGGCCGGCCACATTGTCCTCTTAAGGGGTCGGCCCCTTGCTTGGTGCCCAAGCAAGAGGGGGCCGGCCATAATAATTTAAACAAGGAGGGGTGTTTTGAATTTTTAAAATCTTCTCTTTGTAGAAAACTACAAGTTTTAAAAGAGAGATTTTAAATTTAAAAACTTTCCTTATTTGAATTAGGCCACATGTTTTAAAAGAAAGTTTAAAAGTTTTAAAACTTTCATTTTTTAATCATCCTCATGGTTTAGAAAAAAAAAGGAAGAGAAGTTTTAAAATTTAAATTTTCTATCACCATGTTAAAAAAGAAAATTTTATAAGAGAAGTTTTAAATTTTAAAACATGGTTTTAATTTTTAAAACTTTCCTTTTTTAACTCCTACTTTAGGAAATTGAAAGAGAGCTTGTAAAATTTTATAAGAGGATTTCTTCTTGTAAAATTTTATAAAAAAAATATTTTTCCTTCCTTATAGGGGCCGGCCAATAGGATTAAATCTTCATCCAATCAAATATATGATTGGTGATTGATTCAATCAAGAGGAAAGAAAAGGAAAAATTAAAAGGGAAAAGGAAAAAACATGAGGAAGATTTTAATTTTTTGTAAAAAGTTTTTCCTTATTTGCCTTGGGCAAGTATTATAAAAGAAGGGGAGGAGAGGCTTCATGACTTAATTAATTCTTTTTCTCTCTTCTCTTTAGTCTCCTCCTTAGGGTCGGCCCCTAGCTCTTTATCATGCTAGGGCCGGCCACACATTGCTTGTGGTTCTTTTAAGTGGCCAGATACAAGAAGGAGGAGAAGGAGAAGAAAAAGAAGGAGGAGGAGGAGGAGGCATCTAATTCTAGTCTCTTGCTTGTGCTCTCTCATGATGGCCGGATCTCTCCCCTTCCCTTTCCCTTGCTCTCTTTGATTCCTAAATTGGTGGTGGTGGCCAGATTTTAGAGGAGGAAGAAGAAAGCTCTTTGGGTGGTGTTCATCTTGGAGGATCATCGCCCACACGACGTCCAAGGCGAGGTGAGGAATACGGCAGAAGATCTCGAGGTCATTAGTTTTTAAAGAGAAGGTATAATTAGTAATTATTTTCCGCATCATGCTAGTTATTTCTTTTTGTAAGAATTCCAAACACAAGAGGCATTAGATCTAGTATTTCGAATTAGTTTTTCGAATTTATGTTTTCTTTGTTTTCGAATTTGTGATTCGATTGTTATTTTTTGTTAACCTAGAGTTATTTAAGGAAATTAAATATTAGCTTTCCTTAAAAGGCTTTTTCTAGGCGGTGGTGGTTGCTCTCATATCCAAGAAGGCCATGTGCCATGCAGTCCTGGAAGTCAATTTTAGAAATTAATATTTAATGAAATTAATAACATAGGTGGATTTGAATCAATAGTGTTAAGTTCCGCTTGCGATTCAAATCTAAATCATTAAGAACAGATAAGTTAAATTTGGAATCAATGATGTTAAGTTTCGTCTGCAATTCCTAATTTAACTTCTAAAGAACATAATAAGTTATTTAAAGAAAGGTTCGACACTTGTACAAAATTTTTGTATAGTGGAATCGGTACGATTTTCTTAGGACTAACCAACAACAGGAAGTTGAGCGAAAGACACAACTAGCGAGAAAGACAGCACAGGAGAGAGTCGACGGGCTCAATATGTTCGAGGGATGAAGTGCTACGGAAGAGTACGTTGGCAGACGAGAAAGAAGCGCACGATATTTTTAGAAGTACGAGAAACCAGAACGAAATCTTGCTCGAGGAGAAGGCTGGAAAATACGTTTGGGTGAGCCCTATTTCGGATGGCCGAAATCATCCAAGCGAATGAAGCTGGAATGAAGGAATCAGACAGTCAACGAGATGTTGACTATCTGGGTGACCAAACCCCCTAGGCACAGCCCAGGGCACCTCCTCGACATGCCCTGTTGAGCGATTAGTCAACACGGTCCAGGCGCTCGGAGCTATTCTAGGAGGTCGGACCACTTAAGTTTTATCTGTTATGCACCGTTGCATCGTGGATAAAGTTTTATCCATTCCCAGGCACCCGGACCCATTCCAGGTGCCTGGAGCTGCCACGTTAACAAACAGTCAGATCCGACCAGAAGACTATAAATATAACCTTAGTCTTAGTAGTTCTACACAACACTTGAAAATGATCTTCTTTTTGTTCGATTTTGTAATCTAATGCTTAAACTGTTATAATAGACTTCTCCACCAGAAGGAGATTTGATAGTGAGCTTTCAATGTCTTGGACTAGCAATCTCCTGATTGCAAACCAAGTAAAAAAAATATGCCTCTTCTTTCTTTCTTGTTAATTAGTTTCTTATTTAACAAGTGTTTCTTAACTAAGTTTCAAAAGTCGAGAAACGGTTGATTAGCATTTTTAGGGCAATTCACCGCTCTTGCCGACCACCAAGGGACCAAGTGGTATCAGAGCAAGAATACTTCTAAAGGACTAATCGCCAACTGAAGCAAAGAAATCAATGGTTGGACTAAGCCTTTACCCGCCAAAGTTCGAGGGGGAGTTCGTGCACTGAAAATGTCGAATGGAGATATTCCTATGAACTGATTTCGAAATTCTATTAATAATAAAATATGATTTTGTAGTTCCTAAGGATCATCAAGGAAAAGAAAAAGAAGAAAGTCAATGGACAAAGAAGGAACAAAGTGATTTCATAGCAAACAGTAAGGTGAAATGCCATTTGCTGAGTGTATTACCACCTCAAGAAGTCAACCACATCGGAAACTACTTATCAAGCAAAGAACTCTGGAAAAAATTCTTGGATCTCCATAAAGGCACATTCGAGGTGAGGCTCGCACGACAAGACCTCCTTCGAAATCAACTAACAAACATCCGTCTGACAAAAAGGTGAGAAGGTAGTCCAACTACACATGAAGATCAAGGAGCTAATCACTAGACTGGTCAACCTCGATGAAAAGGTAACCAACCGGGATTCGGTACGCTACACGCTCAACGCCTTTCCCAGAACTCCAGAATAGACTTTGATTATAGGCGCCTGCTACATCTCGAAGGATTTGGAGGTAAGTACCTTAGAAGAACTATTTTCAACTTTAGAATTGCATGAATTCAGATGTGTAGGGACAAGTAAAGAGTCAAGTCAGAACTTGGCACTTAGAGCCACCAAGAAGAACGAACTCGAGTCAGACTTAGATATTGATGCGGTCTAAGAAGCTTATATGGTAAGAAAATTTAAAAAGTTTTTTAAATCTAACAAGTTTAAAGAAATGCAGACTAGAAAAATCCAAAAAACAAGAGAAATGTTTAATGCTATCATTTCCAAAAAGAATGACATATAAAGGAGGACTATTCAAATCTCAAGAAGGAGAAAGAAAAATGGCCAAAGTAAAACAAGCATAAAAATCTCAAGGCCACTTGGGACGAGAGTTCATCATATGAGTTAGAAATAGAAGCATATGTTGGACTAGCACTGATGGCTAGTCACAAAGAACAAAGTAACTCAGAAGCTAGCATCGATGAAGGGGAGCGACATCAGATGAATGCAGCGATGCAAGGAGAGAATCTAGCTTAAGATCTGACATGGTAAGTGAGGTATGTCTCTTACATCCTGATCAACTGTACTTTGATATAAAATTCATGTCTAACTCCATGTGTAAATTGAAAAATAAAAATAAAAAATTGAAAAAGGAGAATTTAAACATAAAAATAATCTTAGCAAAATCATTTTTAATAGAAGATTTTGATAAATTAAAAATACAAAATACAAAATTGAAAGAATAAATAGAAAACTTAAAAAATTCTGCATGTTTAAATTTTACTACTTCAAATATTATAAATTATCAAGAATTGAATTGGTATTATAGATTTCATAAGAATCAAATTAGAAGAGTAACAAAAAAATATATTCCTAGAAAGTACTTGATTAATCTGGTAGGAAGGAACCTATATTGGATTCCAAAATCATGTTTAGATTAAATTCTTTACACATATTTTTAATTTTAATTTGATTGAATATTTTTAAGTTGTCTAATGTTTTCAAATAAATTGTTTTGTATAATTTCTTTTCAAAATTAATTAGATATTAATTTTTCTGAGAAATAGGATTTCATTTCTAATCTGTAGAAAAATTTTAAAAAAAATTTTAGCCATTGAATTATTTCTTATAAATTTTTTAACAAAAATTATATTTTTTCAATTTAAAATATTTTGCAGAGTTATTTTTTTGTAAACTTTATTTTTCTATAAACACTTATCATGTTATCTATCAAAGGAAAAAAAAATTCGAAATTTTTTTTACCGTTATTTAATTTTTTGTGAATTTTTTATTAAAATACTAATTTTTAATATTTAAAATTCTCAAACATTTTATTTTTAAAATTTTATTTTCTATAAAAATACTTTCTATATTACATTCTCAAAAAAGTTTTCAAGATTTTTTGAGTTTAGAAACTATTTTTAAGTATTTTTTAAAGAAATTACGTCTTGTTATAGCAAATAATTTATTATTGCTTAAATTATTCTCCATTATTCATGCAATTTATCACTACTTTATATATATATATTTAACTATTATAAAATATTTTATAATTTTTCAACAAATAAAAATAATTTTTAAAATTATTTTGGTTAAATTACTTATTAAATCACAAAATTCAGTTTTTAAATTTTTCTAAGTGTTAATCACAAAATTCAATTTGTATATCCCTTAGTATTTAATTCCAAATTATTTTTAGAGAATACCCCTATTTTTAATGTGATCAAAGAGGGAGAATTAGAAGTTAAATTTAGGCAAGATACATTTTTCCATATTTATAAATTGCATAACATGTCTATTAATTGAAATTATTTCCATGTCATTTGTTTAATGCTTTAATTTGTATATTTAACCCTAACTTAACTTGAGTTGATCTATATCAAAAAGTAGAAGATTGTTAGTATTCTGTGATAGTTTTGGTGTGATCAACTAAGTTAAGGTAGGTCCTACATTTGTTTAATGTCTTGTATCTAAGGTGTAGGAACTTAGGAGAACAGGAAGTCGAATGAAAGACCTAGCTAGTGAGAATGACGACATGAGAGAGAGTTAACGAGTTCGGTGCATCCAAGAGATGAAGTGATGTAGAAGAGGATACTGGCAAACGAGAAAGAAGTGCACAGCATTTTTCGAGATACAAGAAGCCATAGTGGAAGCCCGCTCAAGGAGAAGGCTGGAAAATGAGTTCGAGTGAGCTCTATTCTGGATGGCCAAAATCACCTAAGCGAACGGAGCTGGAATGGAGGAGAACCAGATAGTCAATGAGATGTTAACTATTCGGACGCCTGAACCAAGTCTAGGCACCCAGACTGGTCCGAGTGCCCAAACCCCCTGACACAGCCCAGGGCGCCTCCTCGACACGTCCTATTTAGCAACTGGCCAACACGGTTCGAGCACTCGGACCACTTAAGTTTTATCTGTTGTGCGCCATTGCATCATGGATAAAGTTTTATCCATGCCCAAACGCCCGAAGCTGCCACATCAACAAACGATCAAATCTGACCAGTATGCTAAAAATAGAGCTCTGGTCTCAGTAGTTCTACACAACACTTGAAAATGATCTTCTTTCTGTTCGATTTTATAATCTAGTGCTTAAATGTTGGTCCCCAGTGGCCTGCTAGAAGGGGGGTTGAATAGCCCTGTAAAAATAAAGGCAAACCCTTCTCGGACTTAAAAGAACACTTGCATAAAAATAGAATAGAAAATGAACTAAAAAGAAAGATACACATGAATTTACTTGGTTACAACCGGGGAGGTTGTTAATCCAAGGAAATGAAATGCACTAACTCTCCATCAGGCGGAGAAGCCTCTTTACAGCAGTGTAAGCACAAAAAATTAGAAGCTAAATGAAAACTAGAGCGTGTACAAGTGTTGTTGTAAGAATGCTTATTGATGATGAAGCTTCTAGACCAAGGCTGTATTTATAGCCTTGGTCAGGGCGCCTGGAAGCGTTCCAGGCGCCTGGAGTGGGATAGAAATCTATCCCCGATGCAACGGTCAACGTCCACGTCGATGGTGATAAAGTTTGGGTTCCGGGCGCCCAGATCCTCAAAGTCAACCCCGTTGACTATTTTGGTCCGAGCCCTCTGATCCGGTGCTGCTCATCTTGGTCTGGGTCTTCCGTTCCAGCTCCGCTCACTTGGGTGATTTCAGCTAACCGAAATAAGGCTCATCCGAACTCAATTTTGGCCTTCTCCTCGAGCATACTTCTACTCTGGCTTCTCGTCCCTCGAACGTTGCGTACTTTCTTCTCATCCGCCGGTATACTCTTCCATGGCACCTCATCCCTCAGACGCAATGAACCCGTCAGCTCTCTCCCGTGCCATCCTTCTCGCTAACCGCGTCTTCTGCTCGACTTCCTGTGCTCCTAATTAAGCTCCTGCACACTTAGACACAGGGATAAAAAATCAACAGGACATAACTTAACTTATTTGATCACATCAAAACAACCTTGGGGTTCCAACATTAAACTACTGTAAGAAGCTTCTCCACCAGAAGAAGATTTGATAGTGAGCTTTCAACTTCTTGGACTAGTAATCTCCTGATTGCAAACCAAGTAAAAAGTTCTACCTCTTCTTTCTGTCATGTTAATTAGTTTCTTATTTAACAAGTGTTTCTTAACTAAGTTTGAAAAGTCGAGAAAGAGTTTATTAGCATTTTTAGGACAATTCACTCCCTCTTACCGACCCCCAAGAGACCAACACAAACAACTAAACACAAGTTTATATAGACTTCAACCATAAGACACAAAGAAATATATATAAACATTAATTCCTAACTTGGAGAGAAAGGAAAAAAAATTAAACGAATTCAAAATATAAAAATATAAAAAATAGAAATTATCTAAAATGGCTAAAATACCAAAAAATATGAAATTAACAAAAAAAAAAATACTAATACTACTACTACTACTACTACTACAACTAATAATAATAATAATAATAATAATAATAATAATAATAATAATAATAATAATAATAATCAGATTTTCATATATCTAGGGTTGGCATTTTTTTTAAAAATTTTCGACCCTTCTCGACTCCCAACTCGTTCCCGTCTCAAATTTTTCTCGACCCGAATGTTTCCGACCCGAGTGGTCGGGATTTTTCCCAACCCGATCAAAATCGGAAAAACGATTGGGAACACAAGCTCTACCTGACGAGATTCCTAGCCCGACCCGAATATATTAATAATAATTTTTAATTAGACTTTTTTAAAAAAAATTAACATAGAAAACTAGGGTTAAAAATTAAAATATCTAAAAATGAAGGATGATTTTAAAAAAACATAAAAAGTAGAAATTAAGAAAACTTGGGTTACACACTTACACTTGACTTATGCATCTCATTGACTTATTTAGCTGTTCACACTGCATGCGAATCACATCGTTCGCCCTTCACTATTCGCCCTTCACCCTTCGTGTTTGTCCTTCACTGGCTTATTCAACTAGAACCCTAACTGACGCCCACACCTCCTTTTCGATCCACTGTTGTCGCCTGTCTGTATGAGAGCTTCCTTATCTCTCTTCCATTTCTTTGCGTGTTCGGCTACAAAGTCCCTAACAACAGTCCAAGCCATACTGCCTCCCCCGTTCCCATATCGGGTCTTCACAGCTGACATTCCCCTCCCTCCCTTAGTCCGTGCTCTACTAGGCCAATAAGCCAAGGCAACAAAGAGCCACATTGATCTATAAAGGTATTTACCAATACTTTGCTGTAATTGTTACATTAGTTACAATCATACCTTCTGTTTGATGTTGTTGCTTTCATATGGATTCAAACAATTTGTTCACCATGATGGCATGTTTATTATGTTTTTGGTGAATTGAATTTTCTTATAATGTTCTCTACATGTTATATAGGTTTTATATTTTTCTTAAATCTTGCTCCCCAATTACTTGAGCATCGTGAACATTCATTTGTATGCCATTTTGTCTAGTACAGCTATCTAAATATTTTACGTTTTGCCTTGTGATAAGTTCCTTAGGTGCTCAATAAAGTGTTGATTCAAAAGTGTTCTGTCTTACGATATATTTTTGTATACATTTTTAAACAGGATGTCAAATTGTCAATCTCTATTTTTCTTAAATCTTGCTCCCCTAACATTCTCTTTTCAGTAATATTTGAATGTTTCTAACTATGCTATCTAATTCAGAATGATATTCATATTATTGTAGTCGTTCATTTATGGATGCATCTAGAGGAAGTGGAAGCTCTCCTTCCACCACTCTATTAGAGTGTATACTAAAAGTCTAACTTTTGTAAATATTTATTTTGAAATAAAGAATCATATTGGTCAAAAATGTTTACATTTATATGCTAAGTGTAGTTGTTCAATTAATTTATATTATAGATAACATAGTGTGTGGTGTCACACACAGAAGATCATGTTATCGGTTCTTTATAAATTATAAACAGTAGCTCACGACTAAGATGGATAAGAACAAACCATTGGAATAATCGTAGTGTAATTTGGTATTAGTTTATCTTAACTATAAAATTACACTAGTACACTCTGAGTGTATTGAGCAGGACCATTTAAGGTAAGTTCTTTTTATACTGACTTAATAGAAGAACAAGACCTTAGTTAGTATGGAAGTGTGTGCTCTTAATCCTAATATAATAACAAGCACATATATTTGGTATTTATTTCTTTGACTTATCAAAGGGTGGGATTTAGCTCGATAAATCAATAGGCCCGATAAATTGGGAAATGATATTACTTATAGTGTATGTTATTGATTATAGAAGGAAACTGTGTCATAGTAATCTAGGTTGATAATGTCCCTAAGAGGAGCTCATAAGAATTATCATGTTAAACCCTGCAGGTGGACTTAGTCTGACATAACAATGAGGTTGAGTGGTACTACTCTTGGACTAAGATATTAATTAAAATGAGTTGTTAGTAAATTAATTAATTAGTGGACATCCGATATCTTAAACACAGGGAGATTAACACACTCATAATAAAAAGGAGCCCAAAATGTAATTTGGGATTGGTGCGGTAGTTCAATAATAATTTTTTAGTGGTATGAATTATTATTGATGAAATTAAGTTGGGTGTTCGGGGCGAACACGGGAAGCTTAATTTCATCGGGAGACCAAAACCAATTCCTCCTCTCGGTCCCTATCGTATCCTCTTGTATATAGAGAATTATACCCACCACATGTTAGTTAGAGCCCTAGAGTCAATCATTCGATGATTGTATTATGAACTTATTGTATCATATTCATATTTATATAAATAAAGGCATATGTTTTGGTTATTATACTTACTTGTATTGGTGCCAAATAAACTAAGTATAATAGCGTCCTTGAGTAGACGACTCTCACCTATATCAATCGGTTAGTTGAACCGATAGTGAGATGATATAGGGAACACTACTCTTAATCATTCCTAGTCGAGTATTAACATTCAGGGACAATGTTAATGCAATAAGACTAGCATGTAGGTCAACTCGATGACTTGATCTCACAAGTCATGGATATAGAGATATCAAGTTGACACATGGGTATGCATTGGAGAATGTATACTGAATGACCCGCCATGAGAAAGTATCATGGATCGTTATATGAGTGACATATACTTTCTCATGTGGCTATTAGTATGACTACTAGTCCTTAGACCTGAAGTCACCATGGATCCCTACATAAGGAGTTATGTACTTTGGTTTCGTCAAACGTCACTCGTAACTGGGTGGACTATAAAGGCGATTACTGGGTATGTAACGAATTATGCAGAGGGATGTGAGTGATGTTGATGGGATCTATCCCTCCTATATGACGGGAGCGACATCGATATTCTTGATAGAGTGAGACCACGAAGTGCATGGTCATGCCCAAATGAGTCAATATGAGATATTGAGCTCATTTGATTTAGTGAGTCTACTTGGAGTTCAAGATTTAGATTGATCAGAGGATGACACGGTCTATGCCTCACATTGATCAATCTAGATGTCTAGGATAGAAGGACACTTGTCATATATTGTGAGGAGTCACAATTAGTAGTCACAAGGTGATGTTGGATCTCAACATTCTTGTAACTTAGGTAGTAATGATGTATTGCTAGATACCGCTCATTACTTATGCTCCTAAATGGGTTTAGGGGCATTGCCAACGTTACAAAAACCTATAGGGTCACACACTAAGGACAATTAGATGGAGATTAGGTTTATATGATGAACCAAGAGGATTAGATTCATTTGATGAATCAAATTGGATTAAGAGTAATCCTAATTGGGCTAATTGAGTTGGAATCAAGTTGATTCATGTGTTCAATGAGTCTAATTTAAATTATGACTCATTGAATCAATTTAATTAAATGAATTAGATTCATTATATTAAATTGACTTGAATTAAATGGTTGGATTAGATCAATCATGAGAGAAATTAAGTCAAGTTTGACTTGACTTAAGAGGAAGATGAAGAGTCAAGTTTGACTTGACTTTATGCCACCTCATTGGTGAGTTGGCATTGATTGGGCCAATGATGATGCTCCACATCATCATGGTTGCTTAAGTAGGATGCCACCTCATGGGAGTTACCAAGAGTTGTGACTCTTGGCATTCCATGGAGGTTACAACATCTCTTAATGTGGCCGGCTACATCAAGAGCATGAAGAGTTTCATTTTGTGAGTAATTCTCATTCATTCCTTCATCTTCTTCCTTGCTCCAATTTTTCTCTCCCTCTCCTCTCCATTGTCGAGACCTTCTTGGAGTGCTAGCACACTCAAAGGTTCTCCCTCCATCGAGTTGTTTGTGTGGATACGCATAGAGAGTTGTCTACCTTGACAACTTGAGATCCGGTATCTCCTTGGACGAGCGGGATACGAAAAGGGCACGCATCAAAGGTATAAGCTCTTCTTCTTTGTAGATCTAGAGTAGATCTAGGTTTTTGTAAACTTGTACTCGTAAGTTTTCGAAAGTTTTATCTTCGCACAGATCCGGTGGCGGGGCTTTTGGGGTTTCCGCGACGCGAAAAAGCGGTTTTCGTGGCCTGAAAAATCCAACACCACATACCAACTTCCTACCCACCCTTAGGTGGCCGACCAAGCAAGCTTGGAGCCCACGACCATGGCCGGCCAAGAGACACCAGATTTGTGCCCTAGTGTCAACACAGATCTGGTGTCTCTTTCTTCAAGCTGTGTCCACGATCATAGTCGGTTGCCCCATAGCGTTCGCTCCTTCAATCGCCATGTACTACTGTCGGGTCTTGCCAACAGCGAAGAGGGAATCAATGCAAAGGGGTTTAGGGCCACAAAGAGGTATGGTGTACTCACGATATCGCTATTCTTCCTTTTTGTCAAACTGCCTTCATACGATGGTTATTCGGTCTTCACAATTGGGAACATATCTAGAGCTGTAGCGATCGGTATTAGCTGTATGTTTTTACTAGCAACTCAACCCACCATCACCGGCCATCATTCCGGCTAGGAGTTCCTCTCTGATCGTGAGCCACCATCAACCACCACTGCATATGGTGAGTATTATAGATGATAATCTATATATTGAACCAATTGGTTAATGGAATTGTATTTGGTGAATTAAATCCGGATTAGCTTCAAATAGCTTAGTAAATCCATGAGTAACAGTGGTAGTATTGTGATGATATTAATGCAAATATGGTTGTTGACAGGGGTGATTTAATTGAGTTAGGAGATGAACCAGGATGTTTCATTCATGAAGGGTTGGATTGAATCGCTAGGTTAATAAACAGGTGGTTAATATTGATATGTAATGGATTGATTAATTGGTATTTACTTATGGGATTGATTAATGGATAAACTTGGTGAGAATTTGGATAGACCGTTATTAATTGGACTTGGATCATTAGGTGAAATTAAATGAGAGTACTTAATCAAATAAGGACTGAGTTTTGGGTTTAGCTAGTTGTCGTATACGTGATTAGCTAAACTATATAACATGTGATTTGCAGGACGTGGATTCGAGACAAGCATCTTGACATGGGAGTTGTTCCGATACGAACTACTGATTAAGGTGGGTACTTTGACTTTATGTCATTCGATATGCATAATAATGTTTTCAACATATAGCAATGATTGTGTTTCTCATTTGCTGCGGTTGATCACTACTCGATCTATTACATGCTTGTTTGTTTATTTTTATGCACATCATGTTAGTATTTACCTGATCATACATGCTTATAGAGGTAGTGACACAACCATGTTATATATTATGTTCAGGACCTAGGGTTTATTTGATACCCTATCTGATCTGTGTACCTTTGATTTGATTCATTGTCATGTGGTACACATTTTATATTTATATATATGGTTATTGCTATGCTGTTCAGGATATTGCCATGTTTAGTGTCATGCATCATCTCGCATGATTGCATGTTGTGCGATAGTCTGCTCCATTATTGTCGAGCACATCGCCAGTTACATGTATCTGTACACACCACCACTCATAGGTTAGTGGTATATCAGACAGGTGTGTGGCGGTTCTGCTATTTGGCTCCGTTGGTCTGGTGACTCAGCGTGGTAGCCGGCAGACAGTTCTGCTCTGTTTGGCTCCACTGGTTTAGTGTAGCAGCGTGGTAGCCGGCAGGCGGTTGGACTCTGTTTGGCTCCGTTGGTCCACTCATGGGTAGTGTGACGCAGCGTGGTAGCCGGCAGATATTCCTCCCCGTCATCGTGTACCGGGAGATGAGAGCATTGAGCTCCCCCATTTATGATTTGGGGTAGGAGGATAGGTGTACTCCGACAGCATCCCGTTCACTCGGTCACTCATCAGGAGCAGTGATGGCAAAGTGCACGGTTGTCACAGCCCTACCCACTCGGTCTCACCATTATGTGTGAGATGGCTGACTGGCGTCAGGGGTGACCATGACATTTGCATCATATGCATGATGCATTTATTACTTGTGTTTGTTGCATTTACTTGCTGCATTTATATGGATGCATATGATTGACATGCATACAGGATTTATGACACTCTCGGTCTTACGACCCTGTTGTACTTATACCTTGGTCCTAATTAGTACAGTTTTCTCCTGTTTTGTTTCAGTTGCATTTATCCTTCTTGTATCAGGAGACTGTACGCATGATTGGTGTTGCATGTTATTTTCTTTATTATGTATATCAGTTGATACCCACTGAGTGTTGGACTCACACCCTCCTCCGTTGTTATTTTCAGGTTGATACTGTCCGGAGGGTTCCAGTCGCTAGTCCCTTGCAGTCCACGAGGATGTTTATTTGTCTTTTGGTTTTATTTACTAGACTATGTTTAGACTTGTTCTATTTTGATACATTTGGATCTTGTATGGATTTTTTATTATCGAGGGGTTTGGATTGGATTTGTTTTACTACACGCCTGCCTAGACGGCAGAAGAGGTAAGTTGATTTTATCGTCGGATTTGAGCTTTATGGGTGTAGTTGAGTAGGGTTGTTTTTTAGTCTTATTATTACTGTGCTAGTTTGTTAACTATTAAACTGCGTGGATGTCTGTGTGTTGTGCTTATATTATTGTTATTGTTCCGGCCGTGTTGGCCGATGTATGTGTGGCCCTGGGGGCGATGTAGAAAGTTTCAGATTGTCCGCCGTATAGGGGAGATGCTGCCGAAATTTCTTCGGACAGGGACTACTCCGGCGTGTGACAGAATTATTATTGATGAAATTAAGTTGGGTGTTCGGGGCGAACACGGGAAGCTTAATTTCATCGGGAGATCAAAATCAATTCCTCCTCTCGGTCCCTATCGTAGCCTCTTGTATATAGAGAATTATACCCACCACATACCCACTTCCTACCCACCCTTAGGTGGTCGGCCAAGCAAGCTTGGAGCCCAAGCTTGGGCCGGCCAAAGCCAAGGGATTGAGCCAAGATTAGTGGTCGGCCCTAGCTTGGAGCCCAAGCTTGGTGTGGTCGGCCACATATAAAATAAAAGGATTTCATTTTTTAAATCTTTCTTATGTGGAACCATGGTTTTAAAAGAGAGTTTAAAGTTTAAATCTTTCCTTTTATATCATTCTACAAAAGATTAAGTGAAAGGTTTGATATTTTTCCTTATTTGTAGTTAAAAGGAAGATTTTAATTTTTATAAAACTTTCCTTTTATGAAACCATCTTCATGATTTTAAAAGAGAGTTTTAAAATTAAAATTTTCCTTTTATAGTTTCTACAAAAGATTAAGAAAAAATTTGATATCTTTCCTTATTTGTAGATTGAAAGGAGATTTTAATTTTAGAGAAAACTTTCCTTTTTGTAAATCATCCACATGTTTTAATAGAGAGATTTTAATTTATAAAAATTTTCTTTTATAACTAACCATGAAGGAAATTTTAATAGAGACATTTTTATTAAAAAAATTTTGGAAGCAAATTAGGAAGTTTTAATTCTTGTGTTATTAAAACTTTCCTTGCTTGGAGCTATGAGGTGGTCGGCCACTTTAATTTAAGAAAAGGAAATTATTTTTAATTAATTAAATTTTCCTTTCCATGGCAAAGAAAATAAGGAAATTTTTATTAAAACTTTCCTTATTTGTCAAGACCAAGGATTATAAAAGAGAGGGAGGGGGTGCCTTCATGAGATATAACTCTCTTCTATTTTTCCTCTCTCTTTTCCTCCTTGGTGGTGGTCGGCCCTAGCATCTTCTCCTCCTTTTCTTCCTCCTTTGTGGCCGAACCTCATCAATCTCAAGGAGCTTGTTTTGGTGGCCGGATCTAGCTTGGAGAAGAAGAAGATAAAGGAGGATTTTGTTTCCTAGTTTTCCTTGGAGCTTGGTTGGTGGACGAGACTTGTTTTTCTTGGAGAAAGTTGCTTGCCCGAAATTTGAAAGAAGGAAGAAGAAGGGCTTGGGTGGTTCTCGTCTCGGTAGATTGTTGCCCACACAACATCCGAGATAAGAAGAGGAATACGGTAGAAGATCAAGAGGTTGTTGCTTACAAAGAAAGGTATAACTAGTAATTATTTTTCGCATCATACTAGTTTTTCTTTGTATGAATTCCAAACACAAGAGACATATAATTCTAGGTTTCAAATTTGTGATTCGAGTTTGTGTTTTTTTTGTTTTTCTAATTTGTGATTCGATTGTTCTTTTTGGTTAAACCTAAGGTTATATAAGAAAATTAAATATTGAATTTCGTTAAGAGGCTTTGTTGAGGCAGTGGTGGATGTTCCCATACCCAAGAAGGCCAAGTGCATCACCATGTTTGACCTGGGAGCTGATGTTTGAAATAAATATTTAATTAAATTTTTAACCTAGGTGGATTTGGATCTATAATGTTAAGTATCATTTGCGATCCAAGTCTAAACCACAAAGAACAGATAAGTTAAATTTGGAATCAATAATGTTAAGCTCCGTTTGTGATTCCGAATTTAATTTCTAAAGAACACAATAGGTTGTTAGGAAAGGTTCGACACTTGTACAAAAATTTTTGTACAGTGGAACTGGTAAGATCTTCCTAGGACCAACGAACAATTGGTATCAGAGCTAGGGTTTGCCTCTGTGTGTTTGATTTTCAGTTTAATTATGCACATGTCATACATAATTTAGGTAGGATAATAGTAGATGTGCTAACTTTGTGGTTGCAGACTCCAACTATTATGACTTATAGATATTGTGTGTGATTGGACCCTTGGACATGTCAAGGGCATTTTATTATGTGTGCATGATTGTAATATTAAATACAGTAGGAGATGTATTAGTTATTAGGATTTTATATTTTTGTTTCGATCTAAATTACATGTACATTCATTTGTGGAATATAGGATCGATATATGTAAAATTCTATTTTTGTCGTGGATCGTATCCTTACGAGGCGTGGTACTATTGGAGGACTAGAGGCGCAGCGAAAAAGGAAGCTCGATGGACCCGACGACATGAACCCTAGGGCTAGCAGCACGCGAAGGACAGTGATGGAAAAGGTCATAATAGTTGGAAAATTAATTTTCAAATTTATTACTTTTATTTACTGTGATGTGTGTAATGTGCTAGGTTAAAATTCCTCACCTTAAATAACTAAGTGGGAGAGAAATATTTTAAATTAATTCCACGGTCTCCATTACTGGTTTGTAAGTGATGTAAACAAACTTACGTGTTGGCTCTGAGTGCCTTTCTCCATATTGGATGAGTTTGTTTGTGGATCACTAGATCAAACTTCCATTTTGGATGATTATAGGAAATTAATTAGGAGTGTGTGATCTTCCCTATCGGAAGGGGCACAATCTTATTTAATGGACTAAGTATCAAGTAATGGTATACACTTAGGCACATTTAATAGTATCCTGCCCATCGGAGTCACTGCTATTATTTGTGTGACCGAAGGAAAATCAACTATTAATTTGTCATAAAGATAGGTTGACAAGATAATAAAATTAAAAAAACTCCTCTTACAAATGTTGAGATTTTGTATACGTCCACACTATCGTGGCATACAAAATTCACGGTGTTTGAGGTAATTTTATTTGTCAGGTTGACGAGATAATAAAATTAATGGGTAAACCCCCTCTTACAAATGTTTGGATTTGTATACATCCACACTATCGTGGCATATAAAATTCACGGTATTTGAGGTAATTTTGTTTGTCATAAAGATAGGTTGACAAGGTTATTAATGGGTAAAACCCTCCTCTTACAAATGATTGATTTTATGTACGTCCACACTATCATGGCATGCAAAATTCACGGTGTTTGAGGTGTTGGTGAATTTAAATGATATTGTTTGAGGAATCAATATTATTTTAAATTCAAAGTTTTGACCAAATATTTGATCAGAGATAGACCAACTATTAATTCTATTTATCATAAAGTTAGGTTGATGAGATAATAAAATTAATGGATAAAATCTCCTCTTTGATTTTGTATACGTCCACACTATCGTGGTATACAAAATTCATGGGGATTTGAAGGTGTTTGTCTTGACCAAATATTTTTTGTAATTCTTAGGATTTCAAATGTTAGTCAATCCCCTAGCTGTTATACTATAGAATAAACTTAGTAGTCCCAATTATGATTGGAAACAAAACTTGGACTCTAAGGTGGACTGTCCTCTCATAAATGAGAACAATAAAAGTGTATTTTATTCATTAGTTGTTGAAACGTGTTTAGTGGTGTTATCTACTGGTACCTGGTGTGTAGATACGAGGGGCCACTGATCATATCTACAATTCATTGGTTCCTGACAACTATATGAAAGGGAAAACACTGTCTACATGGGCACTACTACAAAAGTAGCAGCTGTTGCAGCGGGAGATGTTTATCCTCTGATAGGAATAAAATATGGATTTTGATAAATTATTTTTACGTACCAAGTTTAGAAAGAACTTTATTTCGGTTTCTAAACTATCAAAGAACTTGATATTATGTCTCTTTTGATAACAAAGTTGTTATCAAGAATAATAGGGAAGTTATCTGTTATGGTACATTGGTTGACAATTTATAATCCAATAACTCCCACAATGCAACAAATGGAAATTAATAACACATCTTCTAACTCTAATAAGAGAAAACAACCTTCGGAAATGAACCAATCATATCTTTGGCATCTAAGGCTATGTCATATTGACTTGAGTAGGATTCAAAGGATAATAGCCAATGAACTTTTGGGTTCATTAGTGGTGGAAAACTTTCCAACCTACGAGTCTTACTTGGAAAGAAAAATGACCAAGAGGCCTTTTAAGTCTAAGGGGTATAGAGCCAAAGAAGTGTTGGAATTGGTTCATTCTGATTTGTGTGGACCTATGACTATCCAGGCAAGAGGTGGTTTCGAATATTTCGTCTCTTTTATAGACGACTATTCGAGATACGGGTCTATTTATTTGATGCACCGCACGTCTAAGTGCTTTGATAAGTTCAAAGAGTACAAGGCTGATGTGGAGAAACGTTAAGGTAAAAGTATCAAGACACTACGGTGAGATCGCAGTGGCAAGTACCTCTTAGGAGAGTTTAAGAGTCACTTATCAGAAGTCGGGATTCAATCCCAACTGACTGCACCTGGTACACCCCAACAGAATGGTGTAGTAGAACGAAGGAATAGGACTCTTATGGAAATAGTTAGAACAATGATGAGTTATTCAGAATTACCAAATTCGTTTTGAAGATATACTCTAGAAATGGAAGTGAACATAGTACCTTCTAAAATCAGAACCCGCTACTCCCATAGAATTGTAGAATGGACATAAGCCTAGTCTGAAGCATATTCGGATTTGGGGTAGTCCAACACATGTGATGAAGGGAGACACTGATAAGTTGGATAGGAGTTCACTTGTTTGTGGGTTATCCTAGAGAAATGAAAAGAGGTTTATGGTCCTTAAAAATCAGAAGGTCATTGCAAGCACCAATGCTCGATTTTTAGAAGAGGAATATGTAATGAACCACAAGCCCATAAGTAAATTTGTTCTTAAGGAAATAATAAAGGGCACGTCTAATCTAGTACCAACTGTACAAGATGAAATATCACAAGAAACTGCAACATGTATCACAAATGAAACACAATTGCACAAAGTGCCTCGTCGTAATGGGAGGGTTGTTAGGCAACCTGAAAGATTCATGTTTTGGGAGAGTCTTTGGACTTGATCCCTGGTGAACATGAACCTGATCTCCGGACATATGATGAAGTACTCCAAGATAAAGATGCGGCATCTTGGCAAAAAGTAATGAATACTGAAATAGAATCTATGTATTCTAATAGTGTCTGGGAGCTTATAGAACCACCAAATGGTGTAAAAGCCATTGAGTGAAAATAAGTCTACAATAGAAAAAGAGGGGCAGACGGGAAGGTGGAAACTTTCAAAGCAAGGCTTGTTGAAAAAGGGAAACCTTTTACCAGTAGTCATGCTTAAGTCTATCCGGATTCTTGTATCTATTGTTGCTCATATTGATTATGAGATTTGGCAAGTGGATGTCAAGACAGCTTTCCTTAATGAAAGTCTTAGAGAAAGCATCCATATAAAGCAACCAGAGGGTTTCATTGCAAAGGACAAAGAGCATCTAGTATGTAAGCTCAATCGGTCTATTTATGGACTGAAGCAAAGCTTCAAGGTCTTGGGACATCCGGTTTAATGAAGTAATCCAGACCTATAGATTTATTCAGTGTCCAGATGAGTCTTGTGTATACAAGAAGTGTGATGGAAACATGGTGGTATTTCTTGTACTATACGTAGATGACATTTTTGGTAGTTGGAAACAATATCAAAGTGTTGTCGGAAGTAAGGGTATGGTTGTCCAAGCAATTCGATATGAAGGACTTGGGAGAATGCACATATATTCTCGGGATCAAAGGGATCACAAGAAAAGAATGTTGTGTTTATCCCGAGCTTCATATATCGACACTATCCTAGCTCATTTTAGCATGCAAGACTCCAAGAAAGGCTTTCTACCTTTCAGGCATGGAGTAGCTTTATCAAAAGAGATGTCTCTGAAGACATCAAAGGAGTTAGAGGACATGAAGGCAGTTCCTTATGCTTCGGCTGTCGGAAGCCTAATGTATGCAATGCTGTGTACGAGACCGAATATATGTTTTACCGTATGGCATGGATAGCAGATATCAAGGTAACTCTAGACAGGGATATTGGACTGTTGTAAAACATATATTGAAGTATCTTAGAGGGACTAGAGATAATATGCTAGTTTACAAGGCAGATGATTTGATCCCTGTGGGTTACACGGATTCTGACTTCCAATCAGAAAAGGATAATAGTAAGTTGACCTTGGGGTTTTGTGTTTACTTTAGGAGGTGAAGTCATAACTATGGAGGAGTGTTAAGCATAGGTGCTTTTTCAGACTCCATCATAGAAGCTGAGTATGTGGTAGCCTCTGAGGCAGCCATAGAAGTTATATGGCTCAAAAACTTCATGATGGACTTAGACATGATTTCTGGTTTGTCCAAAAAATTATTACAATTTTTGTAATAATAGTGGTGCAGTAGCAAACTCGAAGAAACCATAAGTCTATAAGGCAAGTAAACACAATAGAGCACAAGTACCACCCAATACGAGATATCGTATAACAAGGAAAAGTTGTTGTCGCCTAGATTGCATCAAATGATAACCTAGATCTTTTCACTAAGGCCCTTAAGGCAAAAGCTTTGGATGGGCATGTTGAAGGATTGAGAATCAGATATATGGCAGGATAAATGGCAGCATAGTCTTTTAGTATAAGTGGGAGATTGTTAGAGTGTATACTAAAATCTTAGCTTTTGTAAATATTTATTTTGAAATAAAGAATCACATTGGTCAAAAATATCTACATTTATATGCTAAGTGTAGTTGTTCAATAAATTTATATTGTAGATAACATGGTGTGTGGTATCACATACAGAAAATCATGTTATCGGTTCTTTATAAATTATAAACAGTAGCTTACGACTAAGATGGATAGGAACAAACCATTGGAATAGTCGTAGTGTAATTTAGTATTAGTTTATCTTAACTATAAAATTACACTAGTACACTCTGAGTGTATTGAGCAGGACCATTTAAGGTAAGTTCTTTTTATACTAACTTAATAAGAGAACAAGACCTTAGTTATTATGGAAGTGTGTGCTCTTAATCCTAATATAATAACAAGTACATATATTTAGTATTTATTTCTTTGACTTTTCAAAGGGTGAGATTTAGCTCTGTAAATCAATAGGCCCGATAAGTTGGGAAATGATATTACTTATAGTGTGTGTTGTTAATTATAGAAGGAAACTATGTCCTAGTAATCTAGGTTGATAATGTCCCCAAGAGGAGCTCATAAGGATTGTCATGTTAAACCCTGCAGGTGGACTTAGTCCGACACGACAATGAGGTTGAGTGGTACTACTCTTGGACTAAGATATTAATTAAAATGAGTTGTCAGTAACTCAAATAATTAGTGGGCATCCGACATCTTAAACACAGGGAGATTAACACACTCATGATAAGGAGCCCAAAATGTAATTTGGGATTGGTGCGATAGTTTAATAATAATTCTTTAGTGGTATGAATTATTATTGATGAAATTAAGTTGGGTGTTCGGAGCGAACACGAGAAGCTTAATTTCATCGAGAGACCAAAACCAATTCCTCCTCTCGGCCCCTATTGTAGCCTCTTGTATATAGAGAATTATACCCACCACATACTCACTTCCTACCCACCCTTAGGTGGCCAGCCAAGCAAGCTTGGAGCCCAAGCTTGGGCCAGCCAAAGCCAAGGGATTGAGCCAAGAATAGTGGTCAGCCCTAGCTTGGAGCCCAAGCTTGGTGTGGCCGACCACATATAAAATAAAAGGATTTCATTTTTTTAAATCTTTCTTATGTGGAACCATGGTTTTAAAATAGAGTTTAAAGTTTAAATATTTCCTTTTATAGGATTCTACAAAAGATTAAGTGAAAAGTTTGATATCTTTCCTTATTTGTAGTTTAAAGGAAGATTTAAATTTTTTATAAAACTTTCCTTTTATGAAACCATCCTCATGACTTTAAAAGAGAGTTTTAAAATTAAAATTTTCCTTTTATAGTTTCTACAAAAGATTAAGAAAAGATTTGATATCTTTCCTTATTTGTAGATTGAAAGGAGATTTTAATTTTAGAGAAAACTTTCCTTTTTGTAAATCATCCACATGTTTTAATAGAGAGATTTTAATTTATAAAAATTTCCTTTTATAACCAACCATGAAGGAAATTTTAATAGAGACATTTTTATTAAAAATTTCCGGAAGCAAATTAGGAAGTTTTAATTCTTGTGTTATTAAAACTTTCCTTGCTTGGAGCTATGAGGTGGCAGGCCACTTTAATTTAAGAAAAGGAAAGTATTTTTAATCAATTAGATTTTCCTTTCCATGGCAAAGAAAATAAGGAAATTTTTATTAAAACTTTCATTATTTGTCAAGACCAAGGATTATAAAAGAGAGGGAGGGGGTGCCTTCATGAGATATAACTCTCTTCTATTTTTCCTCTCTCTTTTCCTCCTTGGTGGTGGCCGGCCCTAGCATCTTCTCCTCCTTTTCTTCCTCCTTTGTGTCCGAACCTCATCAATCTCAAGGAGATTGTTTTGGTGGCCGAATCTAGCTTGGAGAAGAAGAAGAGAAAGGAGGATTTTGTTTCCTAGTTTTCCTTGGAGCTTGGTTGGTGGACGAGACTTGTTTTTCTTAGAGAAAGTTGTTTGGCCGAAACTTGAAAGAATGAAGAAGAAGGGCTTGGGTGGTTCTCATCTCGGTAGATCGTTGCCCACATAACATCCGAGATAAGAAGAGGAATACGGTAGAAGATCAAGAGGTTGTTGCTTACAAAGAAAGGTATAACTAGTAATTATTTTCCGCATCATACTAGTTTTTCTTTGTATGAATTCAAACACAAGAGGCATATAATTCTAGGTTTCAAATTTGTGATTCGAGTTTATGTTTTTTTTTTATTTTTCGAATTTGTGATTCGATTGTTCTTTTTGGTTAAACCTAAGGTTATATAAGGAAATTAAATATTGAATTCAGTTAAGAGGCTTTGTCGAGGCAGTGGTAGATGTTCCTATACCCAAGAAGGCCAAGTGCCTCGCCATGTTTGACCTAGAAGTCGATTTTCGAAATAAATATTTAATTAAATTTGTAACCTCGGTGGATTTGGATCTATAATGTTAAGTATCATTTGCGATCCAAGTCTAAACCACTAAGAACAGATAAGTTAAATTTGGAATCAATAATGTTAAGTTCCGTTTGTGATTCTAAATTTAATTTCTAAAGAACACAATAGGTTGTTAGGAAAGGTTCGACACTTGTACAAAAATTTTTGTACAGTGGAACCGATACGATCTTCCTAGGACCAACCAACACACTCAACCTCACATTATATCTCCATCCAAAATATTAATCATTCATGAGGAAGTAGTAGATATTAGAGACAAAAGTAAAAAAGTAGCAGATGTATGATTATACACCAAGAAAATTATAAGGAGAAATGACAAAAATGAGGTCACTGTTGTTGTTGTTGTTTGTAATAATTGTAAAACTAAAGTTCCTGCCCATAGTAGAACACATGGGAATAATGGCATTGATGGCCATGTGAAGAAATGCAAAAAAGAATCCTCATAATGTGGTGAAGTTAGGTTCTTCTCAACCAATCTTAATATAGTCGCCCATGAATAATGCTTTGACACCCCACATCTTTAGCTAAAAAAAACTTGAAGATAAGGTTGTCGTATTTGTTGTTAAAGATGAAATGTCATTTAGAGTAGTGGAAGGGGCAAGGTTTATAGAGATGATGAAGGAAGCTCAACCTCAATTCAAGATTCCCAACAGAAAGAAAATTGCATATCTTGTATGTGATTTATATGCAATGGAGGTGGCTAAGATAAAAAGTATCATTGGTGATCAAAGAGTAAGTATCACGACCGATACTTGGATTTCAATTTAGAAAAATAATTACATGATAATTACAACTCATTTTTTGGACAATGATTGGAAGTTTCATAAGCGAATAATAAATTTCACCAAGATTACTTCTCACAAAGGAGATGACATTGGCAAAGTTTTAAAAATGTGCTTGAGAAATTAGGGGATAGATAAAGGTTTCACTATCACAGTTGATAATACTAGAACGAACGATAAAGTGGTGTAGTACATGGGAAAGAGGCTAAAGGAAATGAGCACTCTATTATTTGATGGTATATACTTGCATTTGAGATGTTGTTGTCATATCATAAATTTAATTGTCAAGAGTGGGTTGAAGTTTCCTAATGAGTCAGTTGAGTCCATTATATTAGAAATTGTGTAAAATGTATTCACTCTTCTGGGGGCACGATTGGACATTTAGGGAGTGTACTATCCTATTGAAGATGGATAAAATATCAACCATTCCAATGGATGTGCCTACTGTTAGAGTGTATACTAAAAGCCTAGCTTTTGGTATAAACATTTATCTAGAAATAAGAATCACATTGGTCAAATGTCTACATTTATGATAAATGTAGTTGCTCATTTAATTTATATTGTAGATAACATGGTGTGTGGTGTCACACACAGAAGATCATGTTATCGGTTCCTTATAAATTATAAACAGTAGCTCACGACTAAGATGGAAAGGAACAAACCATTGGAAGGTCGTAGTGTAATTAGGTGTTAGTTTATCTTAACTATATAATTACACTAGTACACTTAGAGTGTATTGAGTAGGACCATTTGAGGTCGTTCTTTTTATACTGACTTTATAAAGGAACAAAGACCTCAGTTATTATGGAAGTGTGTGCTCTTAATCCTAATATAATAACAAGCACATATATTTGATATTTATTTCTTTAATTTATCAATGGGTGAGATTTAGTTCGATGAATCAATAAGCCCGATAAGTTGGGAAATGATATCACTTATAGTGTGTGTTGTTGATTATAGAAGGAAACTGTGTCCTAGTGATACTAGGTTGATAATGTCCTCAAGAGGAGCTCATAAGGATTGTCATGTTAAACCCTGCAGGTGGACTTAGTCCGACATGATAATAAGATTGAGTGGTACTACTCTTGGACTAAGAAATTAATTAAATGAGTTGTCAGTAACTCACTTAATTAGTGGGCATTCGATATCTTAAACACAGGGAGACTAACACACTCATAATAAGAAGGAGCCCAAAAATGTAATTTGGGATTGGTGCGGTAGTTCAATAATAATTCTCTAGTGGAATGAATTATTATTGATAAAATTAAGTTGTGTGTTCGGGGCGAACACGGGATGCTTAATTTTATCGGGAGACCAAAACCAATTCCTCCTCTCGGTCCCTATCGTAGCCTCTTATTTATAGAGTTCTATACCCACCTATACCCACCTTCTATACCCACACAATAGGGGCCGGCCAAGCTAGCTTGGGAACAAGCTAGGGCCGGCCTAGGTATAAAATTGGGTGGCCGGCCCTAGCTTGAACCCAAGCTAGTGGGGACCGGCCAAATTAAATTTAAAAGGAATTTTAATTTTAGTTTTTATTATGTGGAAGAAATAATTTATTAAAGAGAATTAAAATTAAAATATCTCTCTTGTAAAAGATCTACAAAAGATTAAAGAAAGAGATTAGATCTCTTTCCTTATTTGTAGATTGGAGAGTTATTTTATTTTCTCTTTAAACATTATCCACATGTTGATAAAATTAAAATTATAGAAATTTCCTTTTATCAACCATGAAGAGATTTTTAAATAGAAATTTTATTTTTAAAATTTCCGGAAACAAATTAGGAAGTTTTAATTGTTGATTAAAACTTGTCCAATTTGCTCTCCAATGATGTGGCCGGCCATTGAAGTTTAATTTGGAAATTTTGTTTTATTTTTCTAAATTAAATCATGTCAAGGAAATTGAGGAAATTTTATTGTAATTAAATTTCCTAATTTGCCTAGGCCAAGGAATATAAAAGAAGGGGTGAGGGTGCCTTCATGAGATACAACCTCTAGTATTTCTCTCCCTCTTTTCCTTGGTGTTGTGGCCGGCCAACCTCTCTTCCTCTCTTCCTCTTGGTGGTGGCCGAACCTTCTCTATTGGCTTGGAGCTCTTGTGGTGGCCGGATACTACTTGGAGAAGAAGAAGAAGAAGGAGAGATAGCTTGTATCCCTTGGAGCTTGGTTGGTGTTTTGTTCTTCGTCCTTGGTGAAGCTTCTTTGTGTTGGCCGAACCTAGCTAGGAGGAGAAGAAGGTGCTTGGTAGTTTCTCATCTCGAAAGATCGTTGCCCACACAACGTCCGAGGTTAGAAGAGGAATACAGTAGAAGATCAAGAGGTCTTTCTAAAAGGTATAACTAGTAATTTTTCTTTCCGCATCATGCTAGTTATTTATGGAAATAATACCAAATACAAGAGGCTTACGATTCTAGTATTTCGAATATGTTTTTCGAAGTTGTGTTCTTTTGTTTTATTTTTCCTTGTGATTTGATTGTTCTTTTCAGTTAACCTAAAGTTATTTTAGGAAATTAAATATTAGATTTCTATAAAAGGTTTTGTCTAGTCGGTGGTGGTTGCTCCCATATCCAAGAAGGCCATGTGCCTCGCCACGTCAGTACTGGGAACCAATTATGGAAATTAATATTTAATGGAATTAATAACTTAAGGTGATTTGGGTCGAACGTGTTAAGTTCCGTAGGAGATCCAAGTCAAAACCTAAAAGAACAAATAGATTAAGTTTTGGATCAAACGTGTTAAGTTCCGCAGGCAATCCAAAATTTAATTTAAAAGAACATATGGTAGCTAGGAAAAGGTTCAGACCTTTGTACAAAATTTTTGTACAGTGGAACCTCTAGGCTTTCCGAGTAGCAACCAACAATTGGTATCAGAGCTAGGGTTTTGCCTCTGTGTATTTGGTATTAGTTTAATTATGCACATGTCATACATAATTTAGGCAGGATAATAGTAGGATGTGCTAACTTTGTGGATGCAGGATCCAACTATTATGGCTTATAGTTTTATGTGTGTGATTGGACCCTTGGACATGTCAAGGGCATTTATATGTGTGTGCATAATTGTATTATAAAATACAGCAGGAGCTGTATTTAGTTTTATTAGGATTTTATTTTTGATCTAGATACATGTACATTCCTTTTAAGGAATATAGGATCAAAATTGTAAAATTCTATTTATGTCGCGGATCGAATCTTGCAAAGCGTGGAACCTTCTAAGGACCAGAGGCGCAGCGGAACAAGGAGCAAGATGGATGCGACAGCTAGACCCGGTGGCGGTGGCCAAATATGGCAGCAGCTTGGGATGACAACACACGGAGGACAACTAGAGATAAAAGTCATAATAGTTGAAAATTAGATTTTCTATTTATTGCTTTTATATTATGCTGTGTGTGCATGTTAGTTTACAAGTTTAGTAGGCTAGCATAGTTAAAATTCCTCATTAATAAATAACTAAGTGGGAGAGGGATTTTTAAGTAAATCCCATGGTCTCCATTACTGGTTTGTAAGTGATGCAAACAAGCTTGCGTTGGCTCGAGTGCCTTCCTCCATAACGGATGAGCTTGTTTGCGGATCACTAGAACAGACTTCCATTTTTGGATGACTATAGGAAGTTAATTAAGAGCGTGTGATCTTCCCCAACGGAAGGGGCATAATCTTATTAATGGACTTAGTGTCAAGTAATGGTATACACTTAGATACATTTAATAGTATCCTCCCCATCGGAGTCACTGCTATTATTTGTGTGACCAAATGAAACCAACTATTAATTTGTCATAAAACTAGGTTGACAAGATAATAAAATTAAAGGATTAAAACCCCTCTTACAAATGATTGATTTTGTATACGTCCACACTAACGTGGCATACAAAATTAACGGTGTTTGAGATAATTTTATTTGTCATAAAGTTACGTTGACAAGATAGTTAATGGGTAAAACCCTCCTCTTACAAATGTTGATTTTGTATACATCCACACTAACGTGGCATGCAAAATTCACGGTGTTTTGAGGTGTTGGTAAATTTAAATAGTATTGTTAGAGGAATCAATATTATTTTAAATTTAGAGTCTTGACCAAATATTTGATTAAAGATAGACCAACTATTAATTTTATTCGTCATAAAGTAAGGTTGACGAGATAATAAAATTAAATAAAATTTCCTCTTTGAATTTGTATACGTCCACACTAACGTGACATACAAAATTCATGGGGATTTTTAAGGAGTTGGTCTTAACCAAATATTTTTGTGATTCTTAGGAAGATGGTCAATCCCTAGCTGATATACTTTAGGATAGACTTAGTGGTCCCAATTATAATTGATTGAAAATAGAATTTGGACATTAAGGTAGACTGTCCTCTTAGTACTAAGAATAATATAGGTGTATTTTATTCATTAGTTGATACATGTTTAGTGGAGTTATCTATCGGTACCTGGTGTGTAGATATGGGAGCCACTGATCATGTCTGCAATTCATTGCAGGGTTCCAGGATACCCGACAACTAAATGAAAATAAAAAACACCGTCCACATGGGCACTACTGCAAAAGTAGCAGCTGTTGTAGTGGGAGAGGTTTATTCTCTAATAGGAATAAAATTTGGATTATTAGGAATTGTTTTTACATACTAAGTTTAGAAAGAACCTGATTTCAGTTTCTAAACTATTATAGAATAGATATTGTGTCTATTTTGATAAGAAAGTTGTTATCAAGAAAAATAGGCAAGTTATCTATTCTGGTATGATTGGTTGACAATTTATAATCCAATAACTCCCATGATGCAACAAACGGAAATTAATAACACATCTTCTAACTTAAGAGAAAGCAACCTTCGAAAATGAACCAATTATATCTTTGACATCTAAGGCTAGGTTATATTAACTTAAGTAGGATTCATTGGTAGCTGATGAACTTTTGGGTTCATTAGTAGTGGAAATCTTTCCAACCTGCGAGTCTTACTTGGAAGGAAAATAACCAAGAAGCTTTTAAGTCCAAGGGGTATGGAGTCAAAGATATGTTGAAATCGGTTCATTCTGATTTGTGTGATCCTATGACTATCTAGACAAGAGGTAGTATCGAATATTTCATCTATTTTATAGACAACTATTCAAGATACAAATAAATTTACTTAATGTACCGCAAGACTAAGTACTTTGATTAGTTCAAAGAGTACAAGGCTGATGTGGAGAAATGTTAAAGTAAATGTCACTATGGTAAGATCGTAGTGGCTAGTACCTCTTCGGAGAATTTAGGAGTCACTTATCAAAAGTAGGGATTCAATCCCAACTAACTGCACCTGGTACACCCCAACAGAATGGTGTAGTAGAAAGAAGGTAAAAGACTCTTATGAAATAATTAGATAGATGATGAGTTATTTAGAAAATTACCAAATTTGTTTTAAGGATAAACTCTGATAACGAAAGTGAACATAGTACCTTCCAAGTTAGAACTCTCTACTCATATAGAATTGCTGAATAGGTGAAAACCTATTTTGAAGCATATTCGGATTCGGGTAATCCAGCACATATGTTAAAGAGAGACAATGATAAGTTGGATAGGAGTTCACTTGTTTGTAAGTTATCCTAGATAAACAAAAGTAAGTTTATAGTCTTAAAAATCAGAAGGTCATTGTTAGCATCAATGACTAATTTTTTAGAAAAGGACTATATAATGAACCACGTGCTCATAAGTAAATTTGTTCTTAAGGAAATAATAAAGGACATGTCTAACCTAGTACCAACTGTACAAGATGAGATACCACAAGAAAACTACAACACGTATCACAAATTGATACACAATTACAGAAAGTGTCTTATTGTAGTGGGAGGGTTGTTATGCAACCTAAAAAGGTTCATGTTTTGGGAGAGTTTTTGGACTCGATCCTGGAGGGCATGAACCTGATCTCCGGTCATATGATGAAGCACTCCAAGATAAAGATGCAGCATCTTGGCAAAGAGTAATGAATAAAAGAATTAGAATGTATTCTAATAAAATCTGGAAGCTTGTAGAATCACCAAATGGTGTAAAAGCCGTTGGGTATAAAAAGGTCTATAATAGGAAAAGAGGGATAGACAGGAAGGTAGTAACTTTCAAAGCAAGGCTTGATGAAAAAGGAAACTTTTTCACTGGTAGTCATGCTTAAGTCTATCCGGATTCTTTTATCTATTTGGCAAGAGGATGTCAAGACAGCATTCCTTAATGGAAGTTTTGAAGAAAGCATCCATAAAAAGCAACCAGAAGGGTTCATTGCAAAGGGCTAAGAGCATCCTGTGTGTAAGCTCAATCAGTCTATGGACTGAGGCAAAGCTTCAAGGTCTTGGAACATCCGGTTTATCAAAGTAATTCAGATCTATGGATTTAGTAACCGGATAAGTCTTGTGTATACAAAAGATATGATGGAAACGTGGTGGTATTTCTTGTACTATACTTAGATAATATTTTTGGTAGTTGGAAACAATATCAAAATGTTGTCAGAAGTAAGGGTATGGTTGTCCAAACAATTCGATATAAAGGACTTAGGAGAATGTATATATTCTTGAGATCAAAGTAATAAGAGATCGCAAGAAAAGAATATTTTACTTATCCCAAGCTTCATACATCGGAAAAATCCTTGCTCGTTTTAAGCATACAAAACTCCAAGAAAGGTTTCTTACCTTTTCAGGATGGAGTAACTTTATCTAAAGATATGTCTCTGTAGACATCAAAGGAGATAAAGGAAATAAAGGCAGTTCTTTATGCTATGGCTGTTGGAAGCCTAATGTATGCTATGCACGAGATCAGAAATCTGTTAGCAGATATCAAAGTAACCCTGGACAAGGACAGTGGACTGCAGTAAAGCATATATTGTAGTACCTTAGAGGCACTAGAGATTATATGCTAGCTTACAAGGCAGTTAATTTAGTCCTTGTGGGTTGCATGGATTTTGACTTCCAATCGGATAGGGACAATAATAAGTCGACCTCGGGGTTTTGTGTTTACTTTAGGAGGTAAAGTCATAACTATGGAAGAGTGATAAGCATAGGTGTTTTTCGGACTCCACCATAGAAGCTTAGTATATGGCAAGCCTCGAGGTAGCCATAAAAGTTGAATGACTCAATAACCTCAAGATAGACTTAGATATGATTTCTAGTTTGTCCAAAGATTATTACAATTTATTGTAATAATATTGGTGCAGTAGCAAACTCGAAGAAACCATAAGTCTATAAAGGCAAGTAAACACAATAGAGCGCAAGTACCACCCAATACGAGAAATCGTATAAACGAGGAGAAGTTGTTGCTACCTAGATTGCATCAGGTGATGACCTATAGATCCTTCCACCGAGGTCCTTAAGGCAAGAGCTTTTGATGGATATGTTGAAGGGTTAGGAATCAGATGTATAGCAGCAGATATAGCAGCTTAGTCTTTTAGTATAAGTGGGAGATTGTTAGAGTGTATACTAAAAGCCTAGCTTTTGGTATAAACATTTATCTAGAAATAAGAATCACATTGGTCAAATGTCTACATTTATGATAAATGTAGTTGCTCAATTAATTTATATTGTAGATAACATGGTGTGTGGTGTCACACACAGAAGATCATGTTATCGGTTCCTTATAAATTATAAACAGTAGCTCACGACTAAGATGGAAAGGAACAAACCATTGGAAGGTCGTAGTGTAATTAGGTGTTAGTTTATCTTAACTATATAATTACACTAGTACACTTAGAGTGTATTGAGTAGGACCATTTGAGGTCGTTCTTTTTATACTGACTTTATAAAGGAACAAAGACCTCAGTTATTATGGAAGTGTGTGCTCTTAATCCTAATATAATAACAAGCACATATATTTGATATTTATTTCTTTAATTTATCAATGGGTGAGATTTAGTTCGATGAATCAATAAGCCCGATAAGTTGGGAAATGATATCACTTATAGTGTGTGTTGTTGATTATAGAAGGAAACTGTGTCCTAGTGATACTAGGTTGATAATGTCCTCAAGAGGAGCTCATAAGGATTGTCATGTTAAACCCTGCAGGTGGACTTAGTCCGACATGATAATAAGGTTGAGTGGTACTACTCTTGGACTAAGAAATTAATTAAATGAGTTGTCAGTAACTCACTTAATTAGTGGACATTCGATATCTTAAACACAGGGAGACTAACACACTCATAATAAGAAGGAGCCCAAAAATGTAATTTGGGATTGGTGCGGTAGTTCAATAATAATTCTCTAGTGGAATGAATTATTATTGATAAAATTAAGTTGTGTGTTCGGGGCGAACACGGGATGCTTAATTTTATCGGGAGACCAAAACCAATTCCTCCTCTCGGTCCCTATCGTAGCCTCTTATTTATAGAGTTCTATACCCACCTATACCCACCTTCTATACCCACACAATAGGGGCCGGCCAAGCTAGCTTGGGAACAAGCTAGGGCCGGCCTAGGTGTGGCCGGCCCTAGCTTGAACCCAAGCTAGTGGGGGCCGGCCAAATTAAATTTAAAAGGAATTTTAATTTTAGTTTTTATTATGTGGAAGAAATAATTTATTAAAGAGAATTAAAATTAAAATATCTCTCTTGTAAAAGATCTACAAAAGATTAAAGAAAGAGATTAGATCTCTTTCCTTATTTGTAGATTGGAGAGTTATTTTATTTTCTCTTTAAACATTATCCACATGTTGATAAATTAAAATTATAGAAATTTCCTTTTATCAACCATGAAGAGATTTTTAAATAGAAATTTTATTTTTAAAATTTCCGGAAATAAATTAGGAAGTTTTAATTGTTGATTAAAACTTGTCCAATTTGCTCTCCAATGATGTGGCCGGCCATTGAAGTTTAATTTGGAAATTTTGTTTTATTTTTCTAAATTAAATCATGTCAAGGAAATTGAGGAAATTTTATTGTAATTAAATTTCCTAATTTGCCTAGGCCAAGGAATATAAAAGAAGGGGTGAGGGTGCCTTCATGAGATACAACCTCTATTATTTCTCTCCCTCTTTTCCTTGGTGTTGTGGCCGGCCAACCTCTCTTCCTCTCTTCCTCTTGGTGGTGGCCGAACCTTCTCTATTGGCTTGGAGCTCTTGTGGTGGCCGGATACTACTTGGAGAAGAAGAAGAAGGAGGAGAGATAGCTTGTATCCCTTGGAGCTTGGTTGGTGTTTTGTTCTTCGTCCTTGGTGAAGCTTCTTTGTGTTGGCCGAACCTAGCTAGGAGGAGAAGAAGGTGCTTGGTAGTTTCTCATCTCGAAAGATCGTTGCCCACACAACGTCCGAGGTTAGAAGAGGAATACGGTAGAAGATCAAGAGGTCTTTCTAAAAGGTATAACTAGTAATTTTTCTTTCTGCATCATGCTAGTTATTTATGGAAATAATACCAAATACAAGAGGCTTACGATTCTAGTATTTCGAATATGTTTTTCGAAGTTGTGTTCTTTTGTTTTATTTTTCCTTGTGATTTGATTGTTCTTTTCAGTTAACCTAAAGTTATTTTAGGAAATTAAATATTAGATTTCTATAAAAGGTTTTGTCTAGTCGGTGGTGGTTGCTCCCATATCCAAGAAGGTCATGTGCCTCGCCACGTCAGTACTGGGAACCAATTATGGAAATTAATATTTAATGGAATTAATAACTTAAGGTGATTTGGGTCGAACGTGTTAAGTTCCGCAGGAGATCCAAGTCAAAACCTAAAAGAACAAATATATTAAGTTTTGGATCAAACGTGTTAAGTTCCGCAGGCAATCCAAAATTTAATTTAAAAGAACATATGGTAGCTAGGAAAAGGTTCAGACCTTTGTACAAAATTTTTGTACAGTGGAACCTCTAGGCTTTCCGAGTAGCAACCAACACCTACAAGATGGAATTCTATCCATACAATGCTTTTTGTTGCATACAAGTTTAAGAAAGTATTTGGTAGGATGGCAGAGAATGTTCAATTTGTTAAATACTTTGAAGAGGTAGATGGTTTGGAGAAGAAAAAGAGAGTGGGGCCTCCCATAGAAAAAGATTGGGAGAAGGCGCAAGTTTGTGAACTTTCTCAAGAGGTTTCATGATACTACACTGCAACTCAGTGCTACCAAGAAAAAGACATCACCCTTGATTTGGGAGGAAATAGTTGCAATGAGGGTGGCCATCAATGAGACAATACTTGACACCACTGATCCTTCATTGCAAGAAATTGCTAAGAGAATGGAGAGTAAGTTTAAGAAGTATTGGGGTAATCTTAAGAAGGTGAACAAGCTTGTTTTCCTAGGTCACATTCTAGAACCTCGTTATAAACTTCAAATGATTGGGATCCATTTGGAAGATATGAAATTGGATGCTAGTAAAATACAATCCTTTGTTGACTGTTTAAAAAATTGTCTAATGGAGTTGTATCATGCATATAAAGAAAATTTACGTTTGGATCATATTAATGGAAATATATAAAAATGATCCCATTAAACTAAACTACCATCTGAAAACGGCTCAAGTAAGAAAAACTCAAAAGCAAGCAGAAATAACCAATGAGGTGGACAAGTACTTCTTGGATCCTTTTGTGAAATGAAGCTCAAGCTTCGATATTTTGGAATGGTAGAAAGGGAATACAACGACATTTCCAGTCTTTTCTAAGATTGCCAATGATATTTTTTCAGTCCCTTCATCTATTGTTGCTAGTGAGAATGTTTTATCCTTGGGAGGAGGGTTGTAGATCCATTTAGGGCATCATTGCATTCCCAAATGGCGGAGGCACTAGTGTATACTAGTGACTGGCTTAAAGGTGAAGAAATTAACTTATACAAGAAGCCGACAGAAGACAAATTCAACTTTTATAAGGATTGTGAAGAAGTGGTCACAAGTAAGTCAATATTTAACTTGTTTATCTTGGTATAGACTATAGATTATGCTTATATGATATTTGTTGTTTGTAGGTGTTGGTTGCTACTCGGAAAACCTATAGGTGCCACTGTACAAAAATTTTGTACAAAGGTCTGAACCTTTTCCTAGCTACCATGTGTTCTTTTAAATTAAATTTTGGATCGCCTGCGGAACTTAACACGTTTGATCCAAAACTTAATCTATTTGTTCTTTTAGGTTTTGACTTGGATCTCCTGCGGAACTTTACACGTTCGACCCAAGTCTCCTTAAGTTATTAATTCCATTAAATATTAATTTCCATAATTGGTTCCCAGTACTGACGTGGCGAGGCACATGGCCTTCTTGGATATGGGAGCAACCACCACCGACTATACAAAACCTTTTATAGAAAGTTAATATTTAATTTCCTAAAATAACTTTAGGTTAACCAAAGAGAACAATCAAATCACAAGGAAAAGAAAAAATAAAAGAACACAATATCGAAAAACATATTCGAAATTCTAGAACGTAAGCCTCTTGTATTTGGTATTATTTCCATAAATAACTAGCATGATGCGGAAATAAAAATTACTAGTTATACCTTGTAGAAAAACCTCTTGATCTTCTACCGTATTCCTCTTCTAACCTCGGACATTGTGTGGGCAACGATCTACCGAGATGAGAAACCACTAACCACCTTCTTCTCCTCCAAGCAAGGTTCGGCCACAAAGGAAGAACTTCACCAAAGAAGAAAACCAAAATACTAACCAAGCTCCAAGAGATGCTAGCTTTCTCTCCTTCTTCTTCTTCTTCTCCAAGTAGTATCCGGCCACCACAAGAGCTCCAAGGAAGGGAGAGAGGTTCGGCCACCACAAGAGGAAGAGAGGGAGAGGATGGTCGGCCACACCAAGGAACAAAAGAGGGAGAGAAAATAATAGAGGTTGTGTCTCATGAAGGCACCCTCACCCCTTCTTTTATATTCCTTGGCCTAGGCAAATTAGGAAATTTAATTACAATAAAATTTTCTCAATTTTCCTTGACATGAATTAATTGAGAAAAATAAAATAAAATTTCCCAATCAACTTGTGATGGCCGGCCACAATCAAAAGAGCAAATTAGGAGAGTTTCAATCAACAAATTAAAACTTCCTAATTTGTTTCCGGAAATTTTAAAAAATAAAATTTCTCTTTAAAAATCTCTTCATGGTTAATAAAAGGAAATTTCTATAATTTTAATTTTATCAACATGTGAATAATTTTTAAAGAGAAAATAAAACATCTCTCCAATCTACAAATAAGGAAAGAGATCTAATCTCTTTCTTTAATCTTTTGTAGATCTTTTACAAGAGAGATATTTTAATTTTAATTCTCTTTAAATTATATCTTCCACGTAATAATAAAAAATTAAAATTAAATTTCTTTTTTAATTTAATTTGGCCGGCCCCCACTAGCTTGGGTTCAAGCTAGGGCCGGCCACCCAAATTCATACCTAGGCCGGCCCTAGCTTGTTCCCAAGCTAGCTTGGCCGGCCCCAATTGGGTGGGAATAGAAGGTGGGTATAGGTGGGTATAGAACTCTACAAATAAGAGGCTACGATAGGGACCGAGAGGAGGAATTGGTTTTGGTCTCCCGATAAAATTAAACATCCCGTGTTCGCCCCGAACACACAACTTAATTTTATCAATGATAATTCATTCCACTAGAGAACTATCATTGAACTACCGCACCAATCCCAAATTACATTTTTGGGCTCCTTCTTATTATGAGTGTGTTAGTCTCCCTGTGTTTAAGATATCGAATGTCCACTAATTAAGTGAGTTACTGACAACTCATTTAATTAATATCTTAGTCCAAGAGTAGTACCACTCAACCTTATCGTCATGTCGGACTAAGTCCACCTGCAGGGTTTAACATGACAATCCTTATGATCTCCTCTTGGGGACATTCTCAACCTAGTATCTCTAGGACACTCTTTCTATAATCAACAACACACACTATAAGTGATATCATTTCCCAACTTATCGGGCTTATTGATTCATCGAACTAAATCTCACCCATTGATAAATTAAAGAAATAAATATCAAATATATGTGCTTGTTATTATATTAGGATTAAGAGCACGCACTTCCATAATAACCGAGGTCTTTGTTTCTTTATAAAATCAGTATAAAAGAAACGACCTCAAATGGTCCTACTCAATACACTCTAAGTGTACTAGTGTAATTATACAGTCAAGATAAACTGATACCTAATTACACTACGACCTTCTAATGGTTTGTTCCTTTCCATTTTGGTCGTGAGCTACTGTTTATAATTTATAAGGTACTGATAACATTATCTTCTGCATATGACACCGCATGTTATGTTATCTACAATATAAATTAATTGAATAACTACAAACAAATGTAGACAATTTGACCAAATGTGATTCTTTATTCATAATGAATGTTTACAAAGCTTAGGCTTTCAGTATACACTCCAACAGTAGGTACCCTCATTGCTTAATTATGGATGCTCCTGCTTACCTGATATTAAAGAATCTGAATATCATCAGCACTAGTATTTTGTGAATGATGATCTTTAAGACATCCACTTAGTTACCCACTAACATTTTCATAATCAAGTAACTAACATTTTCATAATCAAGTAACTGACTGTTGTTATCTCTATTAATGTATATCTTTTCATTTACCTGAAAGCCCTAAGTTTTATATTAGTTTCTGCATGAAAATTTCTTGTAAACATGGAGTATTGATGAAGTCATTTATGAACATTGGTGGTGATCATGTGGGATTGAAACCCCCTTTGTGGAATATTAATTGCAAGAGCTACAAAATTTATTTCATGTGTCATAAGAAAAATTACAATGCTAATGTTTATGCTTTCCTTTGTTTAGATAGTTGTTTATTTCTGTATTTGTTCAAGTTTCTTGTAACTATGATGATTGAAAGACAGGAAAAGGTTATTGTGTAAATATTTCATCAAAATTCCAGTAATCTTTTAATAATCGTGTTCAAGACATTGAAGCTAATGTTTCCACTTTTATATTCTGTTCTTGGTTTTGTAAATTATCTATTGCGAGATTGAGTCTCGGTGGTAATTAGACTTGAAATATGGATCCTAGAACATGGTAATATTGACTCAAAATGTTGTTGTATAATGAAAATATTTGAACATTCGAGATATCATCTCCCTACCCGATGAGATCTCGAACATTCGGATCCCGACATTTGTCGGGTACGGGATCTGCAGAAAAAATGATTCCCAATTTTTATCGGGACGGGGATTGGGTAAGATGGTTATAGGACGAGTCCCTACCCGATTCCATCCTACATATATCACTAAATTTTAAGGAAAAATTTACATGCAGCCCCCAATTATAAATAAAGCTTTGCATGTAGTCCCCATTACTAAAAAAATTTTGTTTCCACTCCCTAATCAAACATGATGGATATTAATTTACCTAATTGTCACTCATATTTTTTAGGCATAAAAAGTCCAAAAATGAGTATAATTCCTCTTAAATTCAACACATTAAATTAGAATTTAGTATATTTTCTATCAAATTGAACATGACTCTTTTTCCACCTCAATTGGATAAAAATATACTAGATTTTATTTAAATAGTGCTCAATTAGATTAAAAATATACTAAATTCTCTTTAAATGGTGCTGAATTTAAGAAAAATTATATTAAGCGAGAAAAAAACCATCTCAATTTTCCACTCGCTAACCAAATATAATGGATACTAATTTACCTAATTGTCTCTCATATTTTTTAGATATAAAGTCTAAAATGAATATAATTTCTCTTAAATTCAGCATATTTAACTAGAATCTAGTGTATTTTCTATTAAATTGAGCATGACTCTTTTTCCACCTCAATTGAATGAAAAATATACTAGATTCTCTTTAAATAGTGCTCAATTGGATGAAAAATATACTAAACTCTCTTTAAATGGTATTAAATTTAGGAGAAATTATATTAAACGGGAAAAAAATTGTGCTCAATTTGATAGAAAATATATTCAATTATAATTTAAAGTGCTGAATTTAAGAGAAATTATACTCATTTTTTAACTTTTTTTTCTAAATTAAAAAATATAATAGATAATTAGGTAACAATGTTTATACGAGAGAATTGAAGTAAATAAAATTTTATATACATAGAGTGAATATATTTTTTTTTTTTTAAGATGGGGCTCATGTAAAATTGAAGTTTTATTCAGAAATTTTTTTCTTATTTACCGAAATTTTAAACTCTAAAAAAAAATTAAAAATATACCTGATCCTCATGAGTCCCACATCATGAGACGAGTAAACTAATATTCTTGTGTATATAAAAGCGTGTTTTGAGTGAAAATGGAAGGTGAGACAAGGACGATTCAGTAAAAACGGAAAAATGATCTTGCTATTAATTTATGATTGACTGGATTCGCATTTCCCAATACCTCGAGCCATGAGCCTCTTCATCGCGTCACATGCATGTCGTGCGGAAGCGAATATATACATATAAATAAAATGCTGCATGCATGGAAGAAGAAGAAGCAGTAATCAGTCCTTCTCAGTTAAAAAGCTTCGTACATGCATGGCACTTGCAAACCCTAATTATCCTCTTGTCAAATTACAGTGCATCAGCAATGAGTAGGATCCATCATCCATGCATGACATCAGTTCATCCTCCTCTAGCTCTGACCTGCACGGCCATAGATAGAGATAAATATTATGCAGTTGTTTCGATCGATCCAGCAGTGCCAAGTCCATGAGATGCATGAGAGTGTTCTATGGTATGCTGGTCGTCAGGAGACAAGGCGTATCCAATGGAGACAAAGCAAATCTAGATTAGATTTAGAGGCCCAAGCCGAGCATCAGTTTAATTATAATTAATCAACCATTATTTATTTATTCATTCATCATATATAGTGGGATGCATTTTTTAAAAAATATATATTATTATTATTATTATTATTATTATTATTATTTAGAAAAGATGAAAAGGAGTAGTGTGTGCTTGCCATGTGATGGTGGGGGACCCACTTTGATGATGAGTCTATACTAACTATAGCTATTAAAGTGTTGTGTCCAAGTGTTGATGATAGCGTGGCACTAGATTAATTGACTCCTTTCCTTGGCTTAACTACACCGATCCCTTTGTGTTTATTCTCCTTAAACCCAATCAAACCTAGCTTAATATATCGAATAAAACTTATATATATATATATAAACTTAATTATATATGGGAAAAGAAACAATGAAGTCATTTGAGTGCATTCGACATCCAAATAGAGGGGCGAACATAGTAAAAGTGAAAAGCATATATATATTAATGTTCATAGTGTTGAGTGATGGTAATCATTGAGTTAGGTGTTAATTAATTATTGTAATCTTCACGACAAAAGAGAAAAATATTGAGAGATCATATATAAAATTATCAAACATATACCTAGGGGATTTTTTTTATTTAATTTCAGGTCAAACCCCCAATGCTAGCCCATGCATTATTATGTAATTACTCCATTTTAATATCCATTTAGTATCATTCTTTTAAGTCTTATTATTAATGGAGCTATTATATTATTGGATCCTCACATTATTTTGTTCTTGGTGCAATTAAGACTGACAAGATTTTCATGATTATTTCAAGTTGGATCACATGACATATTAGGATTTCTAAAAAACCACAAATGTACTGACAAATGATCTCCTTATCAATTTTATTGATGAGAAATGGGATTAATTAATTTATTCAAAGAATTTTATTAAATTATTTAGCTAGTATATATTAGACGATGGAATTAGGTCAAATTAAGTTATAGAATTGAATAAACAAAATTGTCATAAATAATGAATTTGAATGCAAATTTTTATTGAATTTGTTCTTTCACATATACTTTATCATTTATTTCTAAATAAATTTAGAGAAATTTTGATATGCTAAATACATTTTCATCAATAAAATTGATTTAACTAATATGAATATTGTTAGTGGCATTGCATGAATAGAGTTCAATGGAGAGTAAATTCATGAATCCAAACTCAAATAGCTACAACAAACATGATTTGATGATGCTAAAGTATTTAATATATTCTTCACGTACATGATAAAATATGATACAAAGTGAATACATAAAGATTTGCAAATGGAAACATGAAACATGTTATAATTTAATCTAACATTGTATTAGATTTGGAGTTTTGGTTTTGATTTTGCACTTAAACAACACTAGGCTATCATTCTTAGATTAGGGGGGAATAAACAATATCTAAGTACATGTGCCAAGGAGAAGTTATGGTGTTGATTATCAATTGAATTCTATACTTTTCTTTATTTTTTTCTTTTGTTCCATTGCATATTAGTTGTCACGGAGTTTAGATATATAAGTCATTGGCTTTTTCAAGTGGTTGGTTTTCTCTATAATCAAATCATTTGTGCTCCCATGGCTAAAATTTAAATACAAGAGGCACATCCTAATCAAACCTAATTATGATTAGCCAAGTGACCATTTTTCATTTGATTGTAGAGAAAGCCAAATAGAGTGAAGACCAACAAAGTTAACAACCACCACCTTTTAACATCCTATACAAAGATATCTCACCATCTCTAGCTTATCGACTCATCGACCTAAATTGAACACTAGGTCTCCACTTGAAGAATTATTACATAGCTTGCTAATGGGAATTAGCCTAATAAATGAGAGTCCCAAGGTGGGAAACCGAAAATTGACATTTTAGTGTCGAGCCACCACATTGTCTTATATATGCCCCCATGCCCCCATGCCCCCAAGGTATGCTTTCGAGGCTACATGTAAATCAACCGCCATTCTCAACCGACAAAAATCTTTAACCTACAAAATATGCCTCCATGTAATAGACCAAGAACCATCCAATACCAAGCTAACTCCCCTATCTCAATTAGAGAAATAAGATTTTGCAAATAAACTTCTTCATAGAGTATTTGGCAAAGGTTGAAGTATGGAATAGCCAAGCATCACGACTAAAGTATCGAGTATAGATAAGTATCACAACAAGTATGGTCAATAACATATTATCCAAAACAGCCTTCATTTCTTGAAGCATCATAACATCACAGCCATGATCTACAACAAGATTTATAATAGATTGTCATTTCACTTTCACCAATATATAAAGCCTCTAATATTCCAAAAGAGATTAATCTAAATTTTTCTATCATCGCAACAATAATACTTAATTTAGAACACGAATATAAGAACTTGACTAAGGATCAAAGCCATCTTGATCATCACTACTTGTGTCATTGTTGCATCATTAATAAACCCAACTACTTCACAGATAAAGATAGCAGCAATTAATGCATCATCCTTTTTCTTCGAAAGCACTAGCTACCTCCAAGAAGAAATTACACATTCACAGATCTAGCCAATAGAATAGACATTTGTTCCCTATCCTTAGATCAAAGGTTAACCCCCTATGTACAAAATATATATAGCATTCTCCATAATTGTTCTTTAATTTGGTTTCGGGGAATTACAATAAGTTGGAACTCCACCTAAATGCCAAGCAAAAGTGAATTATTTGGCAAAGATATCAGAGATGCCACCGATTTTACTTCCCCTTTTCCAATCATCGCTAAACCCCTTAGTGGAATTACTTTTTATCTCTTGATCACTGAATTTGACGTTAAGCTCATTCATAATTGCACTATTGTCATTTTAGCATGTTTAAATAATTCTTCAACATCCCAAGTAACAATAATAATGCATGGTTGGAAAATTCAAAATGATCTCTTTTGCATCCTTAACATCTTCCATATAATTATTGTTGCAATATCTTAAAGTGGCTCTAAATGTTAATAATCATAGCTTTGTGGGGTGCCCCTAAGTGATTAAACAATTGAAGCCTCCATTCGTAGCATGCATGTGTGAGACAAGATGAGGTTCATGTGATTTATGATTCCTTGGTGTTGTATTTATCCATCATATTATAGACCTAAAGATTTTAAAACAAATTTAGGTCTCAAATCTACCTAACCACCTCAAAAGGCCTATACATCCTTTTTACCTAGATAATTAATATTAAATTTGTTACTTTAAGTTAATTCCTTTTTTCATCGTGCAAATTGTTGAACAAAATCTTTGCTACATGCCCATGTATAATGAGCTTATATATTACTACTCATTAAGCTTAGAAAATTGTCTTTCGCTTTAATCCTTCATGTCTTATGTGTTGGGAGATAGTTGGTGCAATTATCCTTGGATCAAGGTTGACCAGTTTGACTAAGCTCGAGTGAATTCAAGATTCAGTTTCGATATTTTGACAATATATTTGGAAAATATCTGAAAGAGGTCAAGCAGGTCAAGGTTGATCGGATGCTTGATAATATTGTAAGTATCTCATGGTAGTTTTGATGTGATCAACCAAGTCAAGTTAGGTCTTGTTATTTTTTAATGTCTCGTGTCTAAATGCCCTGGAACTTAGGAGCACAAGAAGGTGAGCAAAAGACGCAGCTAACGAAAAGGACGGTATGGGAGAGAGTCAACGAGCTTGGTGCGTCTGAGGTATGAAGCACTGCAAAAGAGAACGCTAGCGAACGAGAAGGAAGTGCGTGGCATTTCTGAAAGACTAGAAGCCGAAACGGAAGGTTGCTTGAGAAGACCGGAAAAAAAATTAAGATGAGCTATATTCTGGATGGTCGAAATCACCCAAGCGAACGGAGCCGGAACGAAAGACCCAGACAGAAAGTCAACTTGGTGTTGACCGTTGTCTAGGCGCCTGGAGCTACTCCGAGCGCTTGGACTAGTTTTGTCCAGCCGAGGCACCTTGGCGAGGCACCTCTATACGAAGGTGGTCCGAGCGCCCGAAGTTGTTCTAGGCACCCGGACCAGATAAAATATTATCTTTCGCCTGTTGCGTAGCCATTGTGATGTGAATTAAATTCTATCCACACTCAGGCACCCGGAGCCCTTTCAGGTGCCCGGACCGTGCCACGTCAGCAACGGTCAATTTCGACTAATTGACTATAAATAGAGCCATGATCTTCTCATTTCATTACAACACACTTGGTACTTCAAGTCCTATTCAGTTCTTCATTTCTGAACGTCACTTTCATGTACGAGACTTCTCTGATTCCGATATTTTGTTCGAGAAGGAGATTTTTCTGTTGAGCTTACTTTCCTTGAAGTAGCAGTCCTCTAATTGTCAATTAAGTAATCGTTGCTTATCTCGTACTTATTTTTCTTTCATCCTATTTAATTAAGTGTGTAATTATGTTGAGCCTGATCGAGTTGAGAAAGGTGTTTGTTTTAAATTATAAAAGAAAATTTGCCCCCCACTTGTCGGCCTCAAGGGACCTATAAGTGGTATCAGAGCTCAACCACTTCAAAAGGACTAACCATCTACCGAAGCACAAAAGACGATGGTCGGACCAAGCATCTGTCTGCCTAAGTTCGAGGGTGAGTTCGCGATTTGGAAAAAGAAAATAGAGGTATTCTTCAAAACTAACTTTGAATATTAATAATAATAAAGTATAGTTTTGTAGCACCGAAAGATCAGTAAGAGAAAGACAAAAAAGAACATCAATAGATAAAAAAGGAGCAAGCCTACTTCTTAGCAAATGACAAGGTAGGATTCCATTTGTTGAGCGTTTTACTACCATAAAAAGTTAATCGGATTGAAGCCTACGAGTCAGCCAAAGAGCTCTGGGATAAATTCTTGGGACTACACGAAGGACCTCGGATGCAAAACTCATGAGACAATACTTGCTCCAAAACCATATCAGCAACCCCTAGTTAGAAGAAGGCGAAACAGTCGCACACCTCCACTCGAGAATTAAAAAACTCATCACCGAACTCACGAATCTTGGAGAAAAGGTAACCAACTGAGATTCACTAAGGTACGCATTTAACACTTTTCCTAGGACTCCCGAATGGGCAACCCTAGTAGATGCATATTTCGTCTTTAGGGGCTTAGAGGTAAGTAATTTAGAAGAATTATTCTCTACTTTTAAAATTCATGAGTCTAGATGCGCAGATCTAAAGAAGTCGAAGTGCCATATTACCTTGAAGGTAAAAATGGATGAACCAGAATCTGACACTTCTCTCGATGATAACGAAACGACATTCATGGTAAGGAAGTTCAAAAGTTTTTTTAAAGTTAATAAGTTTAATCAAGTGCAGGCTAAAAGAAGAAAAGAAAAGTGAGGTGCTATCATTGCAATGAAGAATGATACGTCAAAGACAACTGTCCAAAACTGAAGAACAAGGACAAGGATAAAGACAAAAGAGCGACCCAGAAGAAGCACAAGAATCTAAAAGTGACATAGGATGAAGCATCGTCATCAAATTCGGGCGTCGTAGCCTATATCGGACTTCCATTGATGACAAGTCACCAAGAAGACGACAAAACAAGTTCATCAGAGATGAACATCGAGAGCATCAATGAAGGGGAAGTAATGTCAAAAGAAAGCAACTCTATAGGGGGAGCATCAGATAATGAAATCGACAAGGTAAATCATCTATGATCTCTACCTCCTGATAAGTTATTTAAATTTATAAAAATATTATCAAAAAATTCTTATAAATTAGAAATTAAAAATGAAAATTTTAAAAAGGAAAATGAAGAATTAAAAATAACCTTAGCAACATCTTATCAATTAGAAGATTTCGACAAGATAAAAATAAAAACTTAAAAGTAGAAATAGAAAATTTAAAAAATTATGTATGCTCACATGTTCAACAAATTAAAAATTATTCAAGACTTAATTGATATTTTAGATATCATAAGGGTCAAATTAAAAAGTTATCATCAAAATATATCCATAGAAAGTTTTTGATTAATTGGGTTGGAAGAAACCTATATTGAATTTCAAAATCGTATTTAAATTAAATTTTTATAAATGTCATACTTTTAAATTGATTTAATTTTTGTTGTTTATTTAGAATTATCTAAATAAATTTTTTCATATAATTTTTGTTCGAAATTAACTAGATATTAATTTTTAAAAAAGATAATTTTATTTCTTAACTGTAGAAAAATTTTCAACATTTTTTACCATTGTATTAATTCTTATAAATTTATTTAAAAATCATATTCTTCAATTTAAAAATATTTTGTAGTGCTATTTTTTTCAAAATTTATTTTTCTATAAAAATTTATCATATTCTCTATCCAACGAAATTTTTTAAAATTGTTTTAACTGTTATTAAATTTTCTATGAATTATTTATCCGAATACTAATTTTTTATTTTAAAAATTCTCAAATATTGAATTTTTAAAAATTTATTTTTTTTGTTAAAATACTTGCTCTATTACATTCTCAAAAAAAATTTTATGATTTTTTTTACTTAGAAACTACTTTTAAGTATTTTTTAAAAAAATATAACTTTATGTAGAAAATATTTTATTTCTTCTTAAATTAATTTTATAATTTTGTTAAAATTTTATCACAACTTTGATTATGTCTATTTAATAGTTATAAAATTTTCAGATTTTTTTGTACATTTAGAAATAACTGTAAAATTATTTTTCTCATAATTCACAAAATTTTAGATTATTCAAAAATTTAAATTTTTTAAATGTTAGTAAATTTTCTGCTTAGATAATAATTCAGATTTATTTTCAAATTATTTTTCCTATTTTTAATGTGATGAAAGGGGAAAATCTAGAGATTAAGTCTAAGGGATGGTACATTCATTTTAAATGTTATGAATTTTAAATTATGTACTTGCTACATTTACTGTTATTTGTTTTTAGTTAACCTAACTTAATTTGGTTTGCTCATATCAAAAAAAGGGAGATTATAAGTATCTCGTGGTAGTTTTGATGTGATCAACCAAGTCAAGTTAGGTCATGTTATTTTTTGATGCCTTGTGTTTAAGTGTATAGGAACTTAGGAGCATAGGAAGGTGAGCAAAAGACGCAGTTAAGAAGAAGGACAGCATGAGAGAGAGTCGATGGGCTCGGTGTGTCCGAGGGACGAGACACTACGGAAGAGTACGCCGGTGGATGAGAAAAAAGAACGCGACATTTCCGAGGGACGAGAAGTCGGAGCCGAAGATTGCTTGAGAAAGCAAGAATAAGGGTTCGGGTGAGCCCTATTCTGAATGATTGAAATCACTCAAGCGAGTGGAGCTGGAGTGAAAGACTAGGACAAAAAGTCAACTTGGTATTAACTGTGGTCCGAGCGCCCGGAATTACTTTGAGCACCTAGACCGATTTTGTCCAACTGGGGCACCTTGGTGAGGTGCCCTTGTGCGAAGGCGGTTCGGGCTAGGGGTATAAACGAATCGAGCCGGCTCGTGAGGTTTTTGAGCCAGCTCGAAAAATATTTGATTCGTATTTGAATTTATCAAATTCAAGCCGAACTCGAACATGTTCAAACTTTTTTTCAAACTAAACTCGAGCCTAAATTATATTATTCGAATGTTCACGAGCCGCTTGCGAGTCTTCATATTTTATTAATATAATTTAAATATATATTAAATAAATAAATTTTGAGCCTTTCGAGTAGCTATTTTCGAGCAATAATTTAAATAGTTTGTGAACATGTTCAAATCTTTCGAGCCAAACTCAAACTCAAGCCCTAATTCGAACCAAACTCGAACCAAAAATTTTGAATTTTTTGAGCTTTGAATCGAGCTCGAACTCGAATATACCTATTTCAAGCCAAATTTAAGCCTTAGATTTTTCTGTATATTCGGTTCGATTCAATTTGTTTGCACCCCTAGTCCGAGCGTCCGAGTTGTTCCAGGGACCCAGACCAGATAAAATATTATCTTTGGCCTGTTTGTAGTTGTTGTGACATGGATAAACTTTTATCCACACATAGGAGCCCAGAGCCCTTCCAAGCGCTTGGATCGTGCCACATCAATAACAATCAGTTTCAACCAGTGGGCTATAAATATAGCCCTGATCTTCTCCTTTCAGTACAACACACTTGGTACTTCAAGTTCTATTCAGTTCTTCATTTCTGAGTGTCAGTTTCATGTACGAGGCTTCTCTACCTCCGATGTTTTATTCGAGAAGGAGATTTTTCTACTGAGCTTACTTTTCTTGGAGTAGCAATCCTCTGATTACCAACCAAGTAAATCATTGTCTATCTCATACTTATTTTTCTTTCATCCTGTTTAATTAAGTGTGTAATTGTGTTGAACCCGATCGAGTTGAAAAAGGTGTTTGCAGGGCAATTCACCCCACTCTTGTCGACCTCAAGGGACCTACAGATATGTGAGAGGAAAGTCAAGTAGGTCGTGTAGGACCGGATACTTGACTGGCAAAGTCCTAACTCAAGGGTTAGGAAAGGATAAAATGTTAACTGGAGGTTAGGCAAGGTAAAGTCCTAACTGAAGGTTAGACATAAGTAAAGTCCTAACTCGGAGGTTAGGCAAGGTAAAGTCCTAACCCGAGGGTTAGGCAAGGGAAAGTCCAAGTGGGTCAAGGAAGACCTCACATTGGCAAAGGGAAGTCCTAACTACGGTTAGGCAAAGGAAAGTCCAAGTGAGTCAAGGAGGACCGTACATTGGCAAAGGGAAGTCCTAATTGCGGTTAGGCAAAGGAAAATCCAAGTGGGTCAAGGAGGACCGCACGTTGGCCAAGGGAAGTCCTAACTGTGGTTAAGCAGAGAAAAGTCTAAGTAGGTCAAGAAGGACCACACGTTGATAAGACGAAAGTCCTAACAGTGGTTAGGCAAAAGGAAAATCTAAGTGGGTCAAAGAGGACCGCATTTAGTGATTGGAAGTCCAACGGAAAGTTAGCACAAGATGGAAAGTCTAAGTAGATCAAAGGTTAACTGGACACTTCCCAACAAGTCACGATTGATTGGATGTTGGGTAAGAGAACCCTAGATTCGGGGGTTAAGTGAGTTATGATTGGGCAATCGATTGGGTCAAAGTCATTCGATCAGGTGATCGATTGGGGGTTGTTCTCGCTAGAATAGAGAGGTGCTGAATCGATTAGCTAATCAATTTAACCCTCTTCAATCGATTGGGTAATCGATCGAAATGAGGTTTTTCATGAAACATAATGTTTTACTATGCTAAATCGGTTGGGAAAGTACTCAATCGATTGGGAGAAGCTCGTGATAAACAATGGACTTTTGAATTGATCAAGTGATTGATTGGGAGAAGTTTGCGAGCAAATAGTGAGTTTCTGAATCGATTGGGTGATCGATTAAAAAGCCTCGTAATTGATTGGCTAATCAATTGAGAGAAGAAGAAAAGATCCATTACAAGATTTGGACAACTGGATTTGCTTGGATCTGACATGACAATCGATTCGGGGTAAGATCAATCAATTGGAAACCCTAATCCGCGAGATTTAAAAGTGTTCAAAGATTCAAATCATTACGTCTTCTCCGCACTTCATTGTTGGTTCTTAGACGATTCAGAGTGAAGTGTTGTCACACTTCTGAGTTTACAAGAGGTATATCCAATTAAGAAGAAAGCATGTAAGATTTTCATTGTATTTGTGTACTCATTTCCTTATTTTTGTTATATTTATTTACTGTGAGCTTGTACGAGATTTCTCTATCTCCATATTGTTTCTGAGAATGAGTGATTTTTTTAGTGAAATGTGTGATGCACTATATGGATCCTTAAATTAGTCATCTCAAGAAGATAAATATTAAATAAATCCTAATATTAACATTACTTTAAATTTTTCTATTTTAACAAATCAATAAGGCAAAGATATTGGAATTAATCATCCCGTCCGCTAATTCCTAGAGTGTCCATATTATATTATGGATACTATATTTTTTTTAATTTGCATGACTATTGTGGCATTTTATTTGAGACCTTAAATTTGAGTGTGAAGCCTTATTTAGCCATGAAGATTATTTTCAATTTTAATTTTTAGAAATAAAAAATAAAGTTAAATATATATTTATTATTTACCTTTTTTATACTAAAAGGTTAATATTTGTTTTTTTAGAAAATAAAAATGGAAGAAAAAAAATCTAGTCCCTAAAGGAAGGTAATGGGCCTCATTTGTAAGTGTACGCAACTACATTGTTAATGGGCCAAATTTATATGGGCTATGGCCTTCGACCTTTTCACCATGTTGACTTTTAACCTAAATGGGTGGATGTAAAACAAAAAATGTAAATAAACTAATTCCTTGGATAGGTATAATTAAGAGATTAAAATAAAAACTAAAAATTTGTATATGAAGCTTCATAATTTAATTATGTATATATATATATATATATATATATATATATATATATATATATATATATATATTATTTTTCTTCGTATTATCTAAGTGATTAAATTTAAAATATTTTTTTACTAAAACATTTAAATTAAAAGACTTCAATAAAATAATGTCTTTAATTTGTTGATCATCAACTGCAATTTCATTGGAGTGGATGGTAGGTAGTAAGAGCCTCCTCTGCAAAGTCGATTGTCATATCGATCAAATTAGCTAGCTTTAACATAGTTATGATAATAATTATAAAGTTGTAGAAGTATCTTTTGGCAAAAGATGATTCAATGAATAACCAACATAAAGTGAGAAGCATATTCAAGAAATGATTAATGGGGCATGAAAGTCCTAATTCATTCCAATTGAAGTAAGAAGCTCAAGTCATTTTAATTAATGATGAATTAATTAATTAAAATAGGACGATTGCGATGATGCATGTAGGGCTTGAATTAATAAGCAAGCGAGGGACGTCTCATCTGTCCCGGACTATGTTGGTTTAACCACCCCCAAAACCTTGTGTGTCAATTAATGGCACCGATCGATCGAAGGAACACACAATGCACTATGCCCTAATTAGCTTGCTCCTCCCCAAAGCTATCTGCTAATCATTTCGCTTCCTTTTTTCTCAGATTTGATCCATTCTTGTCAGTACACAGGCCTTTGCTATGCATCCAAGCAAAACTGACTGACTTCGCCTGCCTAGCCTCCTCCCACTCCCAATCAATCAAACGTAATTTGACTGCATCGCACTATGCGCTGCATGCGTGCCGAGTCAGTGCGAGAGCCAATGCCCCTCCTGCCCCATATGGTTGGTGAGCATGACATTCTCTGTACAGGATTTTGCTGGTCCACCAGGCGCAATCTAAGTGTTCGACAAAATGCGGGAGAGGGACGATGCCCTGAGGCAGACAGCGGAACTTCGCCCCCGACGACGTGAACGACGACGTCGACTTCATCAACAGCTGACAGCAACCGTCGTCTTCTCTAGCTAGCTATACCTGCCACATACTGTTAAAAGTGTTGGGATCGTCGAGGTATTAATTTGAGGGATTAATTAATGAGACTTGCTTACTTAACCAGATTGTTGAGGCGATCGATCGAGAGAGAGAGAGAGAGAGAAACAAATTGATGAGGTACCAGACTGTGAAAGCTCCCTCTATCTTTTTGTCAAAACCGCAAGGCCCGTGCGGTGAAATGGACTTGCGTTTTAGTGCGCCATATGATGTGTGTGCATATCGTTTAATTTGGAACCTGCCTGTGCTGGAAGATGGATGATTAATGATTTAATTCTTCATCTGACTCACCAACTTATTGATTGATTTTTTTTTAATCGAGTTGGTCAAAATATGTATGATTAGTGTTCCAATAAGAAATGCAGAAGAAAACAAAACATGAATAACAAATTTGACTTTAAATTCTCAGTTCAATTTGTTTAATGGAAACCTTGACAGATTGTAGTTTAAATGAATTATATGAGTCAGTATATGTAGTTAAGAATGATTCTTAATTTCCTTACATTTTTTTCCCGGATAAAGAAAAGATTTCCTACAATGCACGTTAGCTCTTCCTCTATATTTGTTTGATTTTTTTTTTCTTTTTCTTTTTGAGTGCTTAAGTAATTAATAAGCATGAAGCAGCTGGAAGAGAGATTCAAACAATTATTATTTGTGACTGAGAAGACAGACAGGTAAACAGGAGGCATAGAAGTGTCAATTAATGTACGTCAATTTTGTACTTGGATTTCTTAAATTAATGGCTTAGTTGGTTCATTTAAATTCTAAGTTGTAAAGACAGTAAAATTAAATGATGAGTAGCATCACTTTTAATCTAAATACAAAATAAAATAGAAGATTAATTCTCATTTTTAAATTAAATGAGAAGAAAGTAGGAAGAGAAAACTCTAAAAACAAAAAAGAAACTTACCGTTTACCAAAACTAAAAATTTTATTAATAATAGAGGATTAATTCTCATACAATTAAACATGTGTTTATATGGACTTTAAACCTAAGATTAAAATTATAATTGGAGAATACTTATAATTCTCAAAAGTTATATGCGTTTAAAATTTAAATTCATCATGCATCAATTATTTAGCCTAGTTTATACTTATAATTAATTGGAGAATACTTTCACACTGTTAGAGTGATACATTTTTTTTTCCTTCTTAAAAAATATTTTTTATAACTAGATGCAGTTAGCATGTAGCACTACCAACATTGCATGATATGATGTCATCACTAGGAGTGATTCCACTAGCTATGGAACCAATATTGAAAACAAATATGAAATTGGTCCTTGGCTCATCATTTGAAAATGCAGCCAAAAGTTCAAAATGACAGTGGATGGGCTCATAGATGATGATATTGTTAACCAAAGCCATGCATATATAGTTTGAGTGCATTCAAAGTCATAACCAATTAATTTAACAAGCTAAGACAATATATGCGCATATTATATGTGTGTATTTAATTATTTAATCACTTATGTTACCTGTTTTATGTTGATGTATCACTGAAACATGCCGCATACTCACTCACACCGGCCACCGGCAAGAGCTTGTGGAAAACTACTCCTGTTTTAGAGAATCGGAAGTGTCTGATGCAGTGTCGTTTTAGGGTTAGATATAAAGCAAAGGGGAGGGCCGGAATTAAGGGGCCCAATTGGTGCACTTGTCGTTGTAATTAACAGCGACGCTTACACATTGAGAGAGCTACTGTACCTCTTACGGCATTAATTGTTATATATATAGCTGGCTCGAGCTTTAATTCTCTCCGACCACCGGCCGGCGATCGATCGACGGGGTGTTCTGGTTTATTAATTAATTATAGGGTGAATCATCTGTCGAGATATAGTTACGTAATTTTTGGTTAATGTGATGGGGCACCACTCTTGCTGCAACCAACAGAAGGTGAAGAGAGGCTTGTGGTCGCCCGAGGAAGACGAGAAGCTGATCAGGTACATCACCGCCCATGGCTACGGCTGCTGGAGCGAGGTCCCTGAGAAAGCCGGTGAGTGCGCGCGCGCGCTTTGATTCATATCGATCGCATGCATTAATGCCGTTAATTGGACATAGCATATTTTAATGTACAGGTCTTCAGAGATGTGGGAAGAGTTGCCGGTTGAGGTGGATCAATTACTTGAGACCCGACATCCGGCGAGGGCGGTTCACGCCGGAGGAAGAGAAGCTGATCATCAGCCTCCATGAGATCGTCGGAAACAGGTCCGATGAGCAGTGATCTATGTTCGTGTTCAAAGAGCTTTAATTTCGTGCGTTGACTTAACTGTCGATTGGTGGTTTCGATTGTAGATGGGCTCACATTGCGAGCCACTTGCCGGGGAGAACGGACAACGAGATCAAGAACTACTGGAACTCGTGGATCAAAAAGAAGATCCACAAATCGACCATGAACGTGAGCAAATCGGCTCAGAGTTCGATATCCGGGTACGACCACGTCCAGCCCCTCTTCGCCTCCTCGGACCAACTCGACGCCATGCTCTTCGTCCCTCCCCCTCCTCTTCCTCCTTCGCCTCTCTTCATGTTCGATGTCGGCGCCGGGGATACCGCGACCGCCGCCTACGGATCGTCCTCGCGCAGCAGCGCCTGCACCATGTGGAACCCGTGCTCGCAGGACCAGGCAAGCATTGTCAATGCAATGGCGGCGCCGCCCTTTCTCGCATTCGGCGCGTGCATGGACTCCAGCAACTTCGCGGCGCTGGTCGACGACTGCATGGAGAGCAACATCGGCGACGCGAGCAGCGAGTGGTCGTCCAGCCCGTTGATCTGGGAGCAAATCCAAGGCGCTGCCATTAACCTCGACATCATTAACGCCGCCGGCGATCATCATCAGCCTCATCAAGCTCCGTCCAACATCGACGACATGTTCACTTGACTCAAATCTGACGGTAATTAATTAAGTTGGTGGAGGTTATTTAATTATGGTGTATTATTTGGGTGTTGACGTGTTGTGTAATTGTATAGCGTGCATGTGTGCGAGCATAATTGATTTTTCTTTTCTTTTACAAAAGAAAAATCTTGTTGAATTGTATCAATCACCCGGACTTTGCTTGCAGAAATTGCCATATGACAATGTTGGACGTAAATGATCCAACGGGAAAAGTTTGTAGTTATTGTTGCGGTTCTCGAGTCGTCGATCGTGAATGATTGGTGGATTAATTTAGAAGGCTACTTTTTTCTTAGTTTGTCTTTTTATTATGATATATATACTTTTGATTTAAAAGTTAATAAGAAGATTGCAGAATACTCTGTCTCGACTTGGAGAAATAACAGATAGTACTACTTTTCAGCAATTCATGATGAGTGAGTTTGGCACAAAACTGGGATGGAGGGGCCTGCAAAGAATCTAATTTTTTATTGTGAAGGCTCGTTTTCATGCAGTTGGATCTAAGAAAATGTGTGTGATTCAATCCAAACTGTTAACTTTAATCTGATATATACTTTAGAAAGGAACCTTCGTAGCCCCTAGGATTTGGTGTGATGGTAAATAGACTGATTACTTTCCCAAACAATGAGAGTTTGTTTCTCACACAGTTCAAATAAACATGGCATTCGAATCATGCACTCGTGGTACTAAGCCGTCCACCGTGACCCATATGCACTTTCCAAATTTATCCGATGATCAATGAAAAATTTTAGTTGGGCACTACCTTCCAATGAATGATTTATATTACTATTTTATTACGAATTTAGACTATTAACTAATTTTGATTAAATCTAAAATTAAATTAGGTTGCCGTCCTTTTTTCTTTTCACACTGAAAATAACTTTAAAGTTTATTAATAATTTTATCTGATTATTTTATATAAAAAATATATACTACTATAATTCTCTTTAGTCTCACATCTTAGGATGATTAACATCACGAGTAGGGAAACTTCAATAAATATCTTAGACCGGCAATATTAAAAAACATATATTTCTCTGCCTTTTGGTTAAGATCAAATGTAGTATTTGTTTTTATCAGTTTAATATTTGGTATAAAAAATTAAATTAATTTTTTATAAGGGAGAGTCTGTTACAGTAGTTTACTGCTCGAGTTCTCAAGCATCATCCTTGTATTGCACTACTGCATGAACCTGGCACACTCTTACCAAGTCCAATTTATGGACATGAGGTACTAATTTATGCATATTCTTGTATTATATTATACATGCAACATGTGTACCCGATAACTAATATATATATATATATATATATATATATATATATATATATATATATATATATATATATATATATATATATATATATAATTGTTAGTCTATACACTTATGCGTGCGTAACTTTGTGGGCGACTAAATGAACTTGGGGCGTCCAAAAGTGATTCGGACACCCCAAGTTCACTCAATTGCCCACAAAGTCTAAAACTCCTATTTAAATTGCAAATATGGTAGCCATTGGTATTCGCGAGATAGACACTAAACTTAAGTATATAATGTATTTTTGATATATTATTAATCATCCATTTCTCTTTTTTTTTTTTTAACACAAGTATTGACCTTAATCAAATTGGTACTTTGTAGTGAGCTAGTAAGACACGTTAGAGTTCTCATTTTGAGTCGATTTGCAATATGATAGATATATACAAATTAGTAATTGTTGTGCTTGAGCACATAATGGAGGAAACATCTTTGAATTCTATATGTGAGGAAGCTACCGGTTCTTTAATTGTGCTCAGATCATTTGGTTTTATATTTATTTTATATTTGACGTACAAGATTATGAGGATAATATATTTGCTTTGTCGAGCTTTGCAAAAGAAGTCTTTAGACATATTAAATGCAATGAATCTTGTCTAAACTACAAAAGTTTTACTTTATACGTTGAGAGCAGGAGATAAAACTTTATACGTTGAGAGCAGGAGATTATGATATTCTTCTAATGATTGTGCAATCAATTTGTGAAAATAATAGTATTGAGATAATAAATATATGAATGCTTGCTATAGATCTGCTACAGAACGTTCATGCCAATAAAGAGATTCTATTACATTTGAGTGTCATTACCGTTTCAATATATTTAATGCTACAATAGATTTTCAAGTGGAAGAGGTAAATAGCAGATTCGATGATGGGGTTGTAGAAGTTCTTAGACTTAGGGCTGCTTTGGAACCTTGATACAACTTTAAGTTGTTTAATGTAGATGATATTTACAATCTTGTAGAGAAATTTTATATGAGTGATTTCAAAGGACAAGAATTACATTATTTAAGAAGCCAGTTGGAGCATTATAAGTTAGATATAATTCATCATGAAAGGTTTTATAATATGTCTATCATTTCTTAATTATGTCGATGATTAATAGAGACTAAAAAGGCAAAGTATTATCACTTAATTGACAGGCTGATTTGTCTTATTTTAATGCTTCATATTTCTATTGTAACAATGGAACGATTATTCTCAACTATGAAACTTCTTAAAACTTCTCTTTGAAATAATATGGAAGAAGAGTTCTTGGAAAATATCATGATTGTCTACATTCAAAGAGAATTTATTGCATAAATAAAATCATGACTATTAGCATAAATAAAATATACTTAGATATTCTATCTAAGTGTCCTTAATCTTTAACTAAACCTAAAATTAATCCTAGATTTACCCTCATTTTCTCAAGAAAAATATCAAACCCCAACTTGACATTTCTTTTACTCTTGATTTGTTGTGCCAAATAAAATTAAGTCCAATTCCTCAAATTTTGGCACATTTTACTCTTCCAAAGAGTACTTAATTAATCCTTATCATTTTTAAAGGTTAACAAAAACTTTGAAAATACCTCTAAGTGTCAACTTCATCAAAGTTGGGTTAACCACCCTAATCAATTTAGAGTTGACACTCTCTAAACTCACCTAGAGTGTAGAGAATATGCTCATCGGAACCCAAAATTTATTAGTGCTCCTTGGATACTTTAGGTACTCAATAGGGATAACCTCCCTAGATACCTTCCTAATGACCTTTCTAGGCTTCTTAGAAGCCTTAGCCACTTTCTATAGGTCAACTCTAGGGATAGCTTCCCTTGTGACCTTCTTGGTGACTTTCGTTGACTTCTTAGGAGTCTTAGTCACATTAATCTTTTCAAAAATACTCCTAGGGGTTAACTTCCCTTGTATTTTTGTTTTGACCACTAGATTTAGGATTGGTTCCATAGTTATATGGAACCCTATGATAAGATGTCACATCCTTCTTAACCTTAGGTTTGTATCCCCAAACTTCTACGACTATTAGATGACCCTTGTTATCCTAAACCTCAGTTATGATTATTGGACTCTTGTGTTTCATTTGTGATTTTTCTAAGGGTCCTCTCCATTTTATCAAGTCTTGACCTCAAGACTTGATTTTCTTTCCACAACTCCTCAATCTTAGATTTTTCACTAAAGTCTTAATTTTTCCTTTTCTTAGGCATATACTTAAACCCCTTAGAATTATTGCCTAATTGGTTTTCTACCCTCCTAACCCTAGGTTGAGTTGTTTTTGCATGATAAGCCACATGTTTTTCTTTAATTCTATCATGCCTTATATTTTCATGATAAATAGCATTAAAATGATATAAACTAGACCTAGCATGCTTTTTATCATGTGTCAAAGGAATTAGTTCAACAAATGATATATTGAGTTTCCTTTTAGAAGCTCCCCTTTGACTTGAGCGTCCTCCTTTGACTTTGACTGATTTCTTCCCCTTAAGACATTGACTCTGGTAATGTTCTCTTTGGTTACACAAGAAGCACATTATGTGTTCTTTGCTCTTCTTTATCATGGGGGCAGTCTCTTTGGGCTTCTCCTTGTCCTTAGGTGTCACTTGACCCTTCTTCTTGGCCAATTTGGGACACTTACTCTTATAGTGCCCATGTTCCCTATACTTAAAGCAAATGATATGACTTTTATTATTTAATATTGAAATAGTTATACCTTCTTTGCTTGTAGGGGTGGCACATGATCCTCCATTTGATTTTTTTTTATTTGTGGAGATGACACCATCTTCTTCTTCTTCATTTGATCCAGAAGTGGAAGACTCTTCTTGCTCCGGTGTCAATACATGAATCTCCCCCTCAATCCTAGAGGTGGAAGCTTCTTCATATTCATCCTCTTGCTCATTGAACAAAGAGTATGCTCCCTCTTTGCCCTTTTTATTACATTCCATTAAGGATGAAGCTTCTTGTTCTTCTCCTTTGAAAGTTAAGCATCTCTCAACTTCGGAGTCCTCTTCTTCTTGATCTTGATCCAATGAGTCGCCTTCTTTGGATTCTTCTTAGTTTGGTACAGTGGAGGGGATCTCATGGAGTTTAGCCAATTTGCTCCATAGCTCCTTGGCATTTTCAAATTCTCCTATTTGCTTCAAAATGTTGTTCGGCAATATATTGACCAATACTTTGGTCACTTTGTCATTGGCCTCGCTTCTTTGAATTTTCTCTTGGCTCCACTTGCTCTTCTTGAGAATTTTGCCTTTTGAATTTGTTAGAGCTTGGAAACCTTCCATTAGAACAAACTATTGCTCTATGTCCACCATGAAGAAATTTTTTATCCTTGATTTCCAAAGATTGAAACTTGTTGATGTGTACAGTGGAGTCACCCTCGTGTCGAATCCAAATCCATCTCGGAATTCCATTTGAAGTTGAGCCTTTGATGAAGTCTTTGGATTTGTTGAACTTTGCTTCAACTTCTTCTCCCTCTAGCTCGTTGCCCTTTCCAGCGATGATTCCGGTGAAGAGCGACCTCGCTCTGATACCACTTGTTAGGGTCGATTTGTAGCTAGAGGGGGGGGGGGTAAATAACTCGTCAAGCTTCGTTTACTTGCTTCGGTGTTGTTGATATGCAGTGGAAAGAACTCGAAATAAGACTCACAACGTTAACACGTAGATTTACTTGGTATCCACCTCAAGAAGAGGTGACTAATCCAAGGATCCACACACGATGCACTCTCCACTAAAGAAAACACTCCTTCTCGATAACTACTGAATGCGGAGAAGCCTTGTACAACCTCTCAATATAAGAATAAAGAAAAACAAGCTTATACAATAACAACTCTTACAAGATTTACAATGAGGAAACCCTAGCTTGCTTCTCCTTCTTGTGTGGAACGCCTCTTGATCTTAGAAGTGCATCAACACCTTGCTCCAAGAAGCTTCAAGAACTAGCGTAAACCTGTGAGAAATTATCGTAAGAAGTAGAGAGGAAGAAGTATCGAATCATTGCGAGAAAGATGGCTTTTTGTGCGCTTTACTTCACAACAGGCATATCCCAATTGATTGACCAATCGATTGGGGAGGCTTGAATCAATTGGCCGATCGATTCAGAGCACCTCTGTGCTTGTTGGAAACTGCCTGAATCGATCGACCGATCGATTCAAGCTTTCTCACGATCGCGCGAGAAAACCAGCCCCCGATCGATTGGCGGTGCCCAATCGATCGGCTGATCGATTGGCGGTGCCCAATCGATCGGCTGATCGATTGGGGAGGCTTATGTGCGCGCGATATAAGCTCCCAATCGATCGACCGATCGATTGGACTATTGTTTATCGCACCACTCTCCCAATCGATCGACTGATCGATTGGGCTTCGGTTCAATCGATCGACTGATCGATTGACCACCCTTAACTTGCTTAACTCAAGCTCAAGGGCCCCTATTCCAACATCCAGACAATCATGACCTATTGGAACTCTTCATGCCTAGCATCTGGTCAACCTTGACCTGTTGGGACTTGTTCACCAAGTGTCCGGTCAATCCTTTAACCCACTTGGACTTTTCTCCTTATGTTAAATGTCCGGTCAACCTTCACCCACTTGGACTTACTGTCTCATGCCAAGTGTCCGGTCCTCCATGACCCACTTGGACTTCCTTCCACCAGATGTCCAGTCACTCTTGACCCATCAAGATTTTCTTGTGCCTGGCTTCACTCACCAGGACTTTCCATCTGCCTAGCTTCACTCACTAGGCCTTTCCATCTGCCTGGCTTCACTCACCAAGACTTTCCATCAGTCTGCCTTCACTCACCAGGACTTTCACACTGCCCAGCTTCACTCATCGAGACTTTTACTTGTCTAGCTTCACTCACTAGGTCTTTTGTTGGTTGCTACTCGGAAAACCTAATGGTTCCACTGTATAAAAATTTTGTACAAAGATCTGAACCTTTTCCTAGCTACCATGTGTTCTTTTAAATTAAACTTGGATCGCCTGCGGAACTTAATACGTTTGATCCTAATTTTAATTTATTTGTTCTTTTAGGTTTAGACTTGGATCTCCTGCGGAACTTAACACGTTCGATCCAAATCACCTAGGTTATTAATTTCATTCAATATTAATTTCCAAAATTGGCTTCCAGGACTGCATGGCGAGGCACATGACCTTCTTAAATATGGGAACAACCACAACCGTCTAGACAAAGCCTTTTAAGGAAAGCTAATATTTAATTTTCTTAAATAACTTTAGGTCAACCAAAAAGAAGAATCAAATCACAAGGAAAAGAAAAATAAAAGAACACAACATCGAAAACTAATTCGAAATACTAGAATCGCATGCCTCTTGTACTTGGTATTTTTACATGAAGATAAAACTAACATGATGCGGAAAATAATATTAGTTATACCTTACTTAGTAGATAATGACCTCTTGATCTTTTACCGTATTCCTCTTCTAATCTCGGACGTTGTGTGGGCAACGATCTTCCGAGACGAGGACCACCTAGCACCTTCTTCTCCTTCCTTCAAGTTTCGGCCAAGCTCAAAGCTTCCAAAGGATGAAGATCTTTTCCACCAACCAAGCTCCAAGGGATGCAAGCTTTCTCTCCTTCTTCTCCAAGCTAAAATCCGGCCACCACTTGATCTCCAAAGAGGATGAGAGGTTCGGCCACAAGGATGGAGAGAAGAGAAAGAGAAGAGGTCGGCACACCAAGGAAGAAAAGAGGGAGAAAATAATAGAGGTTGTTCACCCTGAAGACACCCAAAACCCCCTCTTCTATAATCCTTAGCTTTGGCAAATAAGGAAATTTAATTACAATAAAATTCCTTAACTTTCCTTGACATGAATTAATTAAGAAAAATTAAATAAAATTTCCTAATAGATCATGTCATGGCCAGCCACCTCATGGAGAGCAAACAAGGCAATTTTCAATCAACAATTAAAATTCCTTACTTGTCTTCGGAAATTTTAAAAAATAAAATTTCCCTTTGAAATCCCTTCATGGTTGATAAAAAGAAATTTCTATAATTTTAATTTTTCAACATGTGAATAATTTACAAAGAAGAAAAATAAAATATCCTTCCAATCTACAAATAAGGAAAGAGATTTAATCTCTTTCTTTAATCTTTTGTAGAAACTTATAAAAGAGATATTTTAATTTTTAATCTCTCTAATAAATTATATATTCCACATAAGAAAATTTTAAAATTAAAATTATTTTCTAATTTAATAGGGCCAGCCACCTAAGCTTGGGTTCAAGCTAGGGCCGGCCACCCATGGACCAAGGTTTGGCCGGCCCTAGCTTGATCTTCAAGCTTGCTTGGCCGGCCCCTACACCATGGGTATGAAGGTGGGTATAAGTGAGTATAGTACTCTATAACTAAGAGGCTACGATAGAAACCGAGAGGAGGAATTGATTTTGGTCTCCCAATAAAATTAAGCATCCCGTGTTCGCCCCGAACACACAACTTAATTTTATCAATAATAATTCATTCCACTAAAGAACTATTATTGAACTACCGCATCAATCCCAAATTATATTTTTGGGCTTCTTCTTATTATGAGTGTGTTAGTCTCCCTGTGTTTAAGATGTTGAATGTCCACTAATTAAGTGAGTTACTGACAACTCATTTAATTAATATCTTAGTCCAAGAGTAGTACCACTCAACCTTATCATCATGTCAGACTAAGTCACCTGCAGAGTTTAACATGACAATCCTTATGAGCTCCTCTTGGGGACATTATCAACCTAGATCACTAGGACACAGTTTCCTTTTATAATCAACAACACACACTATAAGTGATATCATTTCCCAACTTATCGGGCTTATTGATTTATCGATCTAAATCTCACTCATTGATAAATTAAAGAAATAAATATCAAATATATGTGCTTGTTATTATATTAGGATCAAGAGCACACACTTCCATAATAACTGAGATTTTTGTTCCTTTATAAAGTCAGTATAAAAGAAACGACCTCTGATGGTCCTACTCAATACACTCTAAGTGTACTAGTGTAATTATATAATTAAGATAAACTAATACCTAATTACACTACGACCTTCCAATGGTTTGTTCCTTTCTATTTTGGTCGTGAGCTACTGTTTATAATTTATAAGGTACTGATAACATTATCTTCTGTATGTGACACCACATACTATGTTATCTACAATATAAATTAATTGAACAACTACAAACAAATATAGATAATTTGACCAAATGTGATTCTTTATTCAAAATAAATGTTTACAAAAGCTTAAGCTTTCAGTATACACTCTAACATTTTTCACCTAGCTTCACTCTCCAGGATTTTCCATCTGCCTAGCTTCACTCACTAGGCCTTTCCATCTGCCTGACTTCACTCACCAGGACTTTCACACTGCCCGACTTCACTCACTAGGACTTTCACCTACCTAGCTTCACTCACTAGGTCTTTCACCTGACTTCACTCACTAGGATTTTCCCAGCTGCCTAGCTTCACTCACCGGGACTTTCACACTGCCCGACTTCACTCACTGGGACTTTCACCTGCCTAGCTTCACTCACTAGGTCTTTCACCTGACTTCACTCACCAAGATTTTTCCAACTGCCTATCTTCACTTACTAGGTCTTTCCTTTACCTAACCTCTAGTTAGGAACTTTACCAGTCAAATATCATTCAACCTTGACTTTCTTGACTCTTCTTCACATCAAACTGGTCAAACCTTGACCAGAGGGGAATTTCACCAACAATCTCCCCTATCGAATGATTGCACCTGCAATCTCCACATATTATCAAATATCGAAATCTAAACATCAAGACTCAAGCTTGAGGCAACTTAATCTTAGTCAACCTAGTCAACCTTGACCTAGGGATATTGCACCAGCATCTGCTCCCCAAAAAATACATGCAGATGTTGGTGCGGGAAGCATCCGACGATCGAACCCAAGTTTTGATAATCGCAAAGGGATTCAAAGTTAGGATTCCTTGTTATCTAACGTGCTTAAATGAGGTTTCAGGAAAGTCCTAACTGCGGTTAGGCAGGTGAAAATCCCAAGGGGTGGTAATCTTAGGTCCTAGGGGGTGGTAACCCTAGGAGAAGGAAAAATCCTAAGGGGAGGTAACCTTAGGTCCTAGGGGGTGGTAACCCTAGGTAGAGAAAAACCCTAAGGGGTGGCAATCTTAGGTCCTAGGGGGTAGTAACCCTAGGTGGAGAAAAACCCTAAGGGGTGGCAACTTTAGGTCCTAGGGGGTGGTAACCCTAGGTGGAGAAAACCCCTAAGGGGCGGTAACCCTAGGTCCTAGGAGGTGGTAACCCTAGGCGGAAAGTCCAGTCGGTCTGGAGGACCAGACTGACATAAGGTAATCTCTCCTAAGGGGAGTAGGTGAGGACGTGTTCCCCGTAGAGGGAACAATAGGCGTCGGGTCGACCTAGGGTTTCCGGTCAAAAATCCAAAGTCAGACTCGGACAGTCCAATGACTGTCAACCACTTAATTTATCATGTTTATATCTGTTCTAACTTTGTCTTGCAGGGTACGGTGTTGTTTTGGGACTAACATATCTTACAGGTACAAAAGGAACAAGTTAAGCCTCGGATGAGCAGTGTCCAAGGTGCCTCCATGGAGCTTGGAGGCACCTCGGGTACAAGCCGAAGCCAGCTGTGGAGAGGAGCCGGAGGTGCCTTCATGGGGACTGAAGGCACCTTGGACCACGTCTTGGAGGCGCCTCGGAGTGGCTTGAAGGCGCCTTCAAGTGGATGAGGTGCGACCAAATCAGTGCTGATCCACGCGGCTAACTCGGCGGGTTGGAGGCGCCTCGGATGGGCTTTAAGGCGCCTTCAGCAGAAAATAAAAGGAGGTCTTGAGCAGCAATCTAGTAGATCTTCGAAAAAGCAATCCTTCTGCATCTAGATGCTAACGAGTCCATCCCGAAGTGTTGCAACAATATCCCGACAACCCGGAGCTCTGAATCTTCTATTTTCCAGTGTCGTTGGTAGATTTAATTTCTGTTTATTGTACCTAAATTGTAACATCTTTTTGATATTATAAGTGTTGCCCACCGTAAACGCTCAACGAGCGTGGACCTTGGAGTAGGAGTCATCACAGGCTCCGAACCAAGTAAACAACCTGTGTTTATGTGTGTGTTTGCTTTTATTTTTCCACTGCGCATTCTGACTCTATCTCTAAATCGTACGAAATAGCCACGAGCGCTATTCACCCCCCTCCCCCTCTAGCGCTTCTCGATCCAACAGTAGATAGTATCTAATGAATATGGGAGTAGGGTTCACCAAATGGTAAATCTCTACTAGGGTAGCATAAAAATGGACAAGCTGACATCCTGAGTCCTAAGCTATCATACAATAGAGTGGGGGAGAAGTGAAAGTCCTTCCCACCAACTCTAGTAGAATAAGTCAGGTTATCAATTTTAACTAGATTGTTGTAAAACTGTGCACACAAGTCTAGATTTACTACATGACTACAGTAAACTAGCCTATTTAACTGGTAGTAATCAACAATCTCTATGATAGGTGAACAACATCTAGTGAAAAAGGACCTACTTAAAAACCTAGATTTTAATGCAACATATGTATGTTGCAAAAAATCTAATATAATTTATATATGCAAAACATTCATATAACAACAAATATGTTGGTGCAATATCCCTAGGTCACGGTTGACCGGATGTTGGAATTGGAGACCTTGGACTTGGTTTTAGGCAAGTTAAAGGTGGTTCAATCGATCGACCGATCGATTGAACCGAAGTCCAATCTATCAATTGATCGATTGGATACACGCCATGAAGAAAGATGGCACAATCAATCGGTTAATCGATTAGGAGTTTATATCGCGCGCATAGAAGCTTTCCCAATCGATCAGTCGATCGATTGGGAACCTCCAATCGATCGATTGGGGACAGGCTGGATTTCTTGTGCGATCACGAGAAAGCCTGGATCGATTGGTTGATCTGTTCAGGTTATTTCCAGAGAGCACAGAGGCGCTCTGAATCGATCGATCGATCAATTCAAAGCCTCCCCAATCAATTGAGAGTAAATTCAATCGATTGGGATCTGACCGTTACGCAAGTTATAGCCGTTGTCGAGCGTCTTCCTCTGCAGATCTTCGACTCCACTCTCAGCGATTCTTTCTGAGCTCTCACCGCCAGTTCTTGAAGGTTCTTGGGGGCAAGTGCTGGCGCACTTCCAATGTTCAAGAGGAAACACCAAGAAACAAGTAAGCAAGAAGAGAGGGTTTTACACTTGTACTCTTTGTATTTTTATTCTTGTGTTGAGTGTTATATGTGTGAGTGTTGTACGAGGTTTCTCCACCTTCGGTAGTTACCGAGAAGGAGTATTTTCTTAGTGGAGAGTGCTCGCATGTGTGGACCCTTGGATTAATCACCTTTTCTTGAGGCGGATACCAAGTAAATCCTCGTGTTAGCATTGTAGAGTGCTTCGTAGTCTTATTCCGCTGCCTATCAACAACAACGAAGTAAGCAATCAAGCGCGACAAGCTATTCACCCTCCCCCTAGCACATTTCGACCCTAATAAGTGGTATCAGAACGAGATCGCTCTTTACCGGAATCATCACCGGAAGGGGCAAAAAAGCTAGAGGGTAAAGAAGTTGGAGTAAAATTCATCAAGTCAAAGAATTCAAAAAACTTAACTTCAAGATGGAATTCCAAGATGGACTTGGATTCGATACAAGGGTGCATCCACCATTCATATCAACAAGCTTTGATTCTTGGAAATCAAGAATCAAAAATTTCCTTATGATGGAGATAGAGCAATGGTTTGCTCTAATGGAAGGTTTCCAAGCTCCAACAAATAGCAAAGGCAGAATTCTTTAAAAAAAGCAAGTGGAGTCAAGAGCAAGTCCAAAGATGCAAGACGAATGACAAGGTAACCAAATTATTGGTTAGTTTATTGCCAAGCATAATTCTATGCAAATTTGGAGAATTTGAAGATGCAAAAGAATTTTGGAGAAAATTGGCCAAGTTTCATGAAAAACCCTCCACTACACCAAATCAAGACGAATCCAAAGAGGGCAACTCATTGGAGCAAGACCAAGAGGAGGAGGATTCCGAGGTTGAGAGATGCTCAACATCGGAAGAAGAAGTCCTAAAAGCTTCATCCTCAAAGGAGTACAATCAAAAGAGTAAGGAGGGAGCATACTCCTTGTTTCATGTACAAGAGGACGAAGAAGTCTCCATCTCCGGATCAAGAAGGGATGAATATGAAGAAGCTTTCACCTCTAAAAGTCAAGTTAAATCAATTGGAGGAGCATCATTATTGGATCAAGAGGAAGCCTCTACATCTGGATCAAAAGGAGAAGATGTCACCCCTACAAGCAAAGGTATAACAATTTCAATTGTTAATAATAAATATCATATCATTTGCTTTGAGTGTAGGGAACATGGGCATTATAAGAGCAAGCCTAAATTAACCAAGAAGAAGGGCCAAGTGACACAAAAGGGTAAGGAGAAGCACAAGGAGACCACCCCCACAACAAAGAAGAGCAAGGAACACATTGTGAGTTTCTTGTGCAACCAAAAAGGACATTATCGAAGTCAATGTCCTAAGGGGAAGAAATCGATCAAGCCTAAGGGAGGAAGCACAAGTCAAGGGGAGCTTCCAAGGTAAAACCCAAGGTATTATTTATTAAGTCTATCCCTCTAAATCATGGTAAAAAGCATGCTAGTTCTAACCTATATCATTTTAATGCTATTTACCATAAACATAGGAGACATGATAGAATTAATGAAAATCATGTGGCTCTTCATGCTAAGACTACCACACCTAGGATTAGGAAGGTAGATAAAAATTTTGACAATAACTCTAAGGATTTTAGTTATAGGCCTAAAAATAAAAATGCTCAAGGATAAAATGAAAACCCAAAATCTAGGGATTTATGGAAAGAAAATAAAGTCTTGAGGTCAAGGCTTGATGAAATGGAAAAGACCCTAAAAAAGATGGAAAATATCCTAAAAGGGCAAAATGAACATAACCTAGGTCTAGAAGTGCAAAAGTCATCCAATGGCCATAGAGGTTTGGGATACAAACCTAAGACTAAGAAGGATGTAACTTCTTACCATAGGGTTCCATATAGCTATGGAACCAACTCTAGGTCTAGGTGTTAAGTCAAGGATACAAGAGAAGTTATCCCTAGGAGTATCTTTGCAAATACAAATGTGACTAAGACTTCTAAGAAGTCAAAGAAAGTCACTAAGAAGGTCACAAGGGAAGTAATCTCTAAAGTTGACCTAGAGGAGATGACCAAGGCTTCTAAGAAACCTAGAAAGGTCATTAGGAAGGTAACTAGGGAGGTTATTCCTAGTGAGTACCTAGAGCATCCAAGGAGCATCAATAGGTTTTGTGTTCTTAGGAGCATTTTCTCTACCCCTTAGATGGGTTAGAGAGCGTCAACTCTAATTGGAAGGGTAGTTAACCCAACCTTGATGAAGTTGACATTCGGAGAGCATTTTCAAGGTTATTGTTAACCTTTGAAAATGAAGTGCATTCTCATTTACTCTTTGGAAGAGTAAAATATATCAAAACTTGAGGAATTGGAATTCAATTTAAATTGACACAATTGGGAAAAGCATAAGAAATACCAAGTTGGGACTTGGGTATTTTCTTAGGAAGTTAAGGGTCAATCTAGGTCTTAATTTAAAATGAGTACTCTTTGGAAGAGTAAAATGTGCCAAAAATTTGAGAAATATGCTTAATTTTAAATTGGCACAATTAGTTAAGAGGTAAAGAAATGCCAAGTCGGGTTTTGACATTTTCTTGAAGAAAAAGGTGGGTAATCTAGGATTTAATTTTAAGTTAACTAAGGATTAAGAATACTTAGATAATCTAGGTACTTTATTTAAGCTAAATTATCATGCTCTGTTTGCCCATCATATGTCATGACATCATGTTTAGTATTTGTGTTTTATTATGAAAAATATAAAAATATCATGTCATGTCATACATACATCATGTAGTTATAGCAAATTTTCTTTTAAAAATTATTCTTTTTGATGTATGTCATAACTCATCATGCATTATGTTTAATTCCTTGAAATTAAGGATAATGACATTTACTAACAAGTAACATCCTAGGTGGATGTTCATAGTCCAAAATGCCTAGATAAATATGCATGATCCCTAGTTTAGGGCAAAACCAAACTTTACATCTCACAAAGAACTATAAGGTGACTTATATATGTTTTAGTACACATTAGATACAAGTGAGATATTAGGATGATGAACAAAACTCAAGATGTTGATTTAGTGTATTCTTTTTGAGTTTTAGGTTCATCAAAATACATAGTTGTGTGTACTCCAATCATTGGGAAAACTAATGTACAAGTCATGTGCATTGAGCCCAAAGAACATGGTTGGAAATTGGCTTTGAAAATAATTTTAAAATACTTTTGGAAAATCTTGGTGAATACTATCTTTTGATAGTAATCATCATTGAAAAGTTAGACACAAACTAGAAAAAAATATTAAAATTTTTACAAATTTGAAGTTTGTGTCAATCTTTGAAAATAGGAAGTATTTTCATAGAAAACTATTTTTTCCATGATAATATATTTCCTAAATAATGTCTACAATAATTTTCATGATTTTTAGAATTTTGTAGAATTTTTATGACATTTCTGAAATTCAGCTGAAATTAGATTTCAGAATTTCAGAAACCTAATCGATCAGCCGATCGATTGGGAAGCCTCAATCGATCAGCCGATCAATTAAGCTGCGTTTCTTTGCGAGCAAAGCCTCGCTGGATCTATCAGCCGATCGATCCAACCTGCCTGGATCGATCAGTGGATCGATTCAGAGGTAATTTCTGCGAATAGAAGCTCGTGGAATCGATCAGGCGATCGATTGAAATACTTTTAATCGATTGAGACTCAACTTCAATCGATTGGGAATGTTGATTTTGGCTGGGAAAGCCTGATTTCAGCATTTTAAACCATTTTTAGTTTAGGTAACCATTCTTAACCCATTGAAACACATTTAGGGAGACTTTTCATGATGAAAACAAGGTTGGATTGGTTAAGGAAGACTAAGTAGAAGTTTAGGTTGAGGTTTGCAGTTAAATTTTGATAGTTGAACCTCAAAACATCAAATTTTTGGGTTTCCTAAAGGTTTAGGAATTCCAAGCCATTGTTGGTGCAATGACAGAAGTTACAATTATGTCTTTAGGGGGAGTCACTCGTTAAGGACATGCAAATTATTTTCCGAAACCATAGAAGATGGTATATCCTTCTCTTGAAAAATACTTAAGGATGAGCATTGGATACAATGAAGGGTATGAGACCTTCATTGTTTTTGTGAAATGATTTAATGTTTAAGGGTGGGCATTGAAGATAATGAAGGGTATGAGACCTTTATTGTTGGATTGGTTAATGCTCAAGGTGAGCATTGGAGATAATGAAGGGTATAAGACCTTCATTATAGTGTTAAACACAACAAGTGAAGTTGTGAACAACGGTGAGTAATTCTTCAGGGGGAGAGTTTTTGATGTGTACTAATAGAGGGAGAATGTAAGATTTAAATTAGGCCTTTGCCACTCTAGGAAAGTTAGGGGAAAATGTAGGGCCTGTACTATGTCTTTATTACCTTAAGAGAGAGTTGTTGAACCCCGTGGTAGTTTTGATATGATCAACCAAGTTTAGGTTAGGTCCTGTTTGTCTGATCCCTGTGTCTAAGTGTGCAGGAACTTAGGAGCGCAGGAAGTCGAGCGGAAGACACAGCTAGCGAGAAGGACGGCACGGGAAGGGAGCCGACAGGCTCGGTGCGTCTGAAGGACGAGAGAGCTGCGGAAGAGTACACCTAGTGGGCGTGAAGAACATGCACGGTGTTCGAGGGACGTAAAGCCAGGATGGAAGACTGCTCGAGGAGAAGGCCGAGAATTGGGTTCGGGTGAGCCCTATTCCGGATGGCCGAAATCACCCAAAGAAGCCAAACCAGAGCAAGTCAACTGCAAGTTGACTTGTCAATGGTTCGGTCGACCGAACCTCCTGATCGGTCGACCGAACCCCTCTCAATCAGCAGCCAACCGCCAATGCCACGTCAGAAGCTGACCGTTGGTAAAGCTGATCGGTCGGCCGAACCTCCTGATCGGTCGACCGAACCGAAGTTAATCCAGAGACTTAGTCGAGCAAATTGATCGGGTCAACTCAGCTGGAGACCGTTGGCCGATCGGTCGACCGAACATAGGGATCGGTCGACCGAACCAAAGCTTGATCCTCAGAGACTGCACCTGGACGGAAGACTGGGCAGGTACAGCAGGTTCAGTCGACCGAACCTGGGGATCGGTCGACTGATCCCTCTCGAGTCAAACCTGATCCCAAAGGTTCAGGTTATTTGATAAGCTCTAGAACCCCTATATAAAGGGGGTCTCAGGTAGCTATTCTATACAACGAACACGAACGAAATAGCAACTCTTGTACTCTCATTCTCTTAGCAACTACTGTGCTGTCAAAGTGTAAAAGGCTTCTCCGCCTTCAGAGAAGGAGTTTTCTTACTGCGCTTTTCTTACTGCCCTGGATTAACAACCCTCTTGGTTGTAACCAGGTTAATTTCTGTCTCCTTTTATTTCTTCTATTAATTTTATTATTGTTGCTTTATTTTAAGAGTTGAAAAGCTTTGAGGAGGGTATAATATTTATCGCAGGCAATTCACCCCCCTCTTGCCGGTCTCCGCTACACCAACAAGTGGTATCAGATCCCAACAACCTCAGAAGAACTAACCGCCATCTGAAGCACAAAGATCATAACAATGGCCGGCGCAAACATTCATCCCCCAAAGTTTGACAGAGATTTCACTACATGGAAGCGAAAAATGGAGATATTCTTTAAAACGGATTTTGATATTCTTATTACAATGAAATATGGTTTTGCAGCGCCGAAAGATAAAGAAGAAAACACGTGGAGCAAGAAGGATCAAGCTGATTTTGTCGCCAACGGAAAGGCAGAATTCCACCTGCTTAGCGTGTTACCACCACAAGAGGTAAGTCGAATCGGAAGCTACGACTCAGCGAAAGACCTCTGGGAAAAATTCTTGGAGCTTCACGAAGGTACCTCTGAAGCTAAGCTAGCGAGGCGCGACATCCTCCGGACTCAACTTACGAACCTCCGGATGAACCAAGGCGAGAAGGTAGCGCAACTCCAAGCAAGGGTCAAAGAGCTGATCACGCAACTAACCAGGACTCGATCCGGTACGCGCTCAACGCTTTCCCGAGAACTCCCGAGTGGGCCTCCTTAGTAGATGCGTACTACATCTCTAAGGACTTCGAGGTAAGTACTCTAGAACATTTGTTTTCTACTTTTGAACTTCACGAATCTCGAGCTGCAGAGCCAAATGGAGTAGAGAAGTCTAGTCAGAACATTGCCTTAAAGGCAAGAATAAATGGTTCTGACTCTGAAGCCTCGATCGACGAATCTGAAGCAGCATTACTGGTAAGATGCTTTAATAAATTTTTTAAATCTAATAAATTTAGATCGCAGTCGAAAAAGTTCTAGCAAAAGAAAAGGGTGGTTCGTTGCTACAACTGCAACGAAGAAGGACATATCAAAGATGACTGCCCAAAACTGAAGAGCAAAAGTAAAGAAAAGAGTAAGAAGCCAGCTCGACCCAAATATAACCTAAAGGCCACGTGGGATGATTCATCGTCCTCTGAATCCGAAGTCGAATAATTCTCGAGACTAGCACTGATGGCCAACATCAGCTAGAAGAAACGTCTAGCTCAGAAATGAGCATAGATGAAGGGGGAGGAACAACAGAAGAAGAAGAAAGCTGTGATAAAGGGGGAGCATCGCAAGACGAGGTAAGTAAGGTATGTGCCCTAAACCCTAAACAGTCCTTTCATTTTATTAAAGCTCTTTCTAAATAATTAGATAAAGTAGAAAAGGAAATGAATATTTGAAATCAGAAAATGAAGCTTTAAAATTAGAAATTAAAAAATTGAAAACTGATGCATGTTTTAAAATTATTTTTGCACATTCAAAAATAAAGTTATATGGAAAATTAAATTGGTACATACGGAAGCATCAGGGTCAACTTAGGAAAATACCAAGAAACTATGTACCCCCTAAGTTTTTGACCAACCCTGTAGGTAGGAACCTTTATTGGGTTCCAAAATCTTTACTAGTTTAAATTTCTCTTTTAATTAAAAGCTTACAGTGAGAAAATTAAACATTGAGGTTCTTTATGGAAGTTTTGTCTAAGGAAGTGGTTGTTGCTCCAATAACCAAGAAGGTCTAGTGTCTCGCCACGACCTGGAAGCCGAAATATCGAAATAAAAATGTTTAATTAACTTTCTGATAAAAGCATTAAAAATTAGAATTAAACAATGCTTTGAAAAGTTTTTAAACATTTCCTTAGAAATTCTTTAAATTTTTTTTTAATTCTCTAGAAAAAGTGTTTCTTGATATTTTTACTTAGAATTTTTTTTTAAAATTCTGAAAATTCATTTTAACTTAGAAAATTTTGAAGTTAAACCTAACTCATTTTTTTAAATTTGTTTTCACCCCGTTTTTGCTGTGATCAAAGGGGGAGACTCAAGATAAGTTCAGTTAGGGGGAGTTAGTTAATTTTTTTAAAAAAATTTCATGTACTTTTCATGTTGCAATTTATTTTAAAATTACAAATTTATGCCTGAATTGTTAATTTAGTAATTTTTTTAAATTACTATCTGTTTTTTTTACCCTAACCTGAACTTGGGTTGATGCACATTAAAAAGGGGGAGATTGTTGAACCCCGTGGTAGTTTTGATGTGATCAACTAAGTTTAGGCTATGTCCTGTTTGTCTGATCCCGGTGTCTAAGTGTGCAGGAACTTAGGAGCGCAGGAAGTCGAGCGGAAGACGCAGCTAGCGAGAAGGACGACACGGGAAGGGAGTCGACGGGCTCGGTGCGTCCGAAGGATGAGAGAGTTGCGGAAGAGTACACCTGGTGGGCGTGAAGAACATGCGCGGTGTTCGAGGGACGTAAAGCCGGGACGGAAGACTGCTCGAGGAGAAGGTCGGGAACTAAGTTCGGGTGAGCTCTATTCCGGATGGATAAAATCACCCAAAGAAGCCGAACCAGAGCAAGTCAACTGGAAGTTAACTTGTCAGTGGTTCGGTCGACCGAACCTCCTGATCGGTCGACCGAACCTCCTGATCGGTCAACCGAACCCCTCTCAATCAGCAGCCAACCGCCAATGCCACGTCAGAAGCTGACCATTGGTAAAGCTGATCGGTCGATCGAACCGAAGTTAATCCAGAGACTTAGTCGAGCAAATTGATCGGGCCAACTCAACTAGAGACCGTTGGCCGATCGGTCGACCGAACATAAGGATCGGTCGATCAAACCAAAGCTCGATCCTCAGAGACTACACCTGGATGGAAGACTGGGCAAGTACAGCAGGTTCGATCGACCGAACCCTCTCGAGTCAAACCTGATCCCGAAGGTTCAGGTTATTTGATAAGCTCTAGAACCCCTATATAAAGGGGGTCTCGGGTAGCTATTCTATACAACGAACACGAACGAAATAGCAACTCTTGTACTCTCATTCTCTTAGCAACTACTGTGTTGTCAAAGTGTAAAAGGCTTCTTCGCCTTCAGAAAAGGAGTTTTCTTACTGCGCTTTTCTTACTGCCCTGGATTAACAACCCTCTTGGTTGTACCCAGGTTAATTTCTGTCTCCTTTTATTTCTGCTTTTAATTTTATTATTGTTGCTTTATTTTAAGAGTTGAAAAGCTTTGAGGAGGGTATAATATTTATCACAGGCAATTCACCCCCTCTTGCCAGTCCCCGCTGCACCAACAAGAGTTTGCCCTCTAGGAAAGGGAGAGAATGGAGAAAACCCTCATTCATATTTTGGCATGAGGAAAAAATTGAGGCTATGGATTAGCCTAACTTAAGGGTATTATCAAATATCAAAAAGGGGGAGATTGTTGGTGTAATATCCTCTGGGTCAAGGTTGACCAGGTTGACTTGGCTTGAGTTAACTCAAGCTTGAGTGTTGATATTTGGGTTTTGATGTTTGACAATACGTGGAGATTATAGGTGCAATTGTCTGATTGGGGAGATTGCTGATGCAATTCTCCTCTGGTTAGGGTTTGACCAGATTGATGTGAAGAAGAGTCAAGTAGGTCAAAGGATTGACCGGATACTTGACTGGAAAAATCCTAATTGGAGGTTAGGCAGTTGAAAGACCTAGTGAGTGAAGCTAGACAGATGAAAAATCCTGGTAAGTGAAGCCAGGTGAAAGTCCTGGTGAGTGAAGCCAGGCAGGTAGAAGACTTGGTGAGTGAAGTCAGGTGAAAGTCCTGGTGAGTGAAGCCGGACAGTGGAAAGTCCTGGTAAGTGAAGCCAGACAAGTAGAAGTCCTGATGAGTGAAGCCGGGCAGTGGAAAATCCTGGTGAGTGAAGCCAGGTGAAAGTCCTAGTGAGTGAAACCAGGCAGGTAGAAGTCTCGGTGAGTGAAGTTAGGCAGTGGAAAGTCCTGGTGAGTGAAGCTAGGCATGTAGAAATCCAGGTCGGTCAAGGTTGACCAGACACCTGGTGTGGGAAGTCCAAGTAGGTAAAAGGTTTGACTGGATACTTGGCACAAGGAAATCTAGATGAGTCAAGGATGATTGGACATTTGGTGGAAGGAAGTCCAAGTGAGTTATGAAGGACCAGACACTTGGCACGAGATGGTAAGTCCAAGTGGGTCAAGGTTGACCGAACATTTGGCACGAGAAGAAAAATCCAAGTGGGTTAAAGGGATTGACCAAACACTTGGTGAAGAAGTCCTAGCAGGTCAAGGTTGATCGGATGCTAGACATAATATTCCAATAGGTCACGGTTGATCGGTGTTGGAATTGGAGACCTTGGACTTGGTTTTAGGCAAGTTAAAGGTGGTTCAATCGATCAACCGATCGATTGAACTGAAGTCCAATCGATCAGTTGATCGATTGGATGTGCACCCCGAAGAAAGATGACCCAATCGATCGGTTGATTGATTGGGAGCTTATGTCGCGCACACAGAAGCTTTCCCAATCGATCAGTCGATCGATTGGGAACCTCCAATCGATCGGCCAATCGATTGGGGGCAGGCTGGATTTCTTGTGGGATTACAAGAAAGCCTGAATCGATTGGTCGATCGATTCAGGCTATTTCCAGAGAGCACAGAGGTGCTTTGAATCGATCGACCGATCGATTCAAAGTCTCCCCAATCGATTAAAAGCAAATTCAATCGATTGGGATCCAACCGTTGCGTAGGTTATAACCGTTGTCGAGAGTCTTCCTCCGGAGATCTTCGACTCCACTCTCAATGATTCACGAGCTATCTCTCCACACTTTCACAGCCAGTTCTTGAAGGCGCTTAGAGACAAGTGTAGTTATACTTCCAAGATTCAAGAGGCAACAACAAGCAACAAGTAAGCAATAAGAAGAGTTTTCATTTGTATCTTTTGTATTTTCTTCTTGTGGGTGTTGTATATTGTTGTGTGAGTTTGTATGAGGCTTCTCCGCCTTTGGCTGCAATTGAGAAGGAGTGTTTTAATTAGTGGAGTGTGTGTCGCGTGTAGATCCTTGGATTAGTCACCTCTTCTTAAGGTGGATATCAAGTAAATTCTTGTGTTAGCGTTGTAATTTTGTTTCTTGTTTATTCCGTTGCATATCATCACCGAGAATCAAGCAACGAGAAGCGCGACGAGCTATTCACCCCCCCCCCCCTCTAGCACCAAACGACCCTAACAAAATAAACAACCAAAAGTAGTTATATAGTTAAGTTAGGGTGTACCGAGGAGGCATTGTCGAAGTTTAGAAGGGAAAAGATGAAGAAATGGTGGAGATTGGCTATGGGAAGGCGCCTTCTCGTTGCCAAATTTGTGAACAAAGCATCGCTCTGTTCGCTGGAAAAAATGTGATTGAAGGTGCCTTCAGCCTCATGAAAGGTGCCTTAAATGTGGTATGGAAAGCGCCTTCAACCGAATGAAGGCGCTTTTAGTCGGTGGGGCGGGAAATATCCCGCCCTTACGAGGGCACCTCTAATTTATCTCGGAGGCGCCTTCAGTAGTGCCTCCTTTTTATTTTAAATTTAATTTTAATTTAATTTTTATTTTTATTTTAATTTAATTTAATTTTTAATTTTAATTTAAAATCCTTAATCATCTCACCCGATTTATTTTTTCAATCAGGAAATCCTATAATTTTGTGAAATGAGTTAAGTTGAATTTTAGTGTTGGATTTAACTTTGTGTTAGATTCAAATTTAGCTTTGGGTTCAACAAACAGGTATTCTTTGAATAAGCTTCTAAGCTGTGATGAGTCACCCTGGCATCATTAGAGTAATCACGCTTTCGAAAATTTTCAAATAGTCCTATCCACTAAACTTAATACAAAACTCTGGTCTAACCAGTTATGATTCGTAAGGGGTAGCTTCAGTTAGTTCCACTAAGTCAAATGCACCAAGTCGAAGTCATATCTTCTTATGCATGCATAGACAGAGTTTTCCTAACCTACTATCATCCAAAACTTCACTAGTATTGTTTATCAAGTTAAACTTTGTCCCTTATTTAACCTAGTCCTAATTATACATCGGATAAGTTTATTGATTTTAAATGTGCCAATTAAGTCTCCCCCTGAATTATTGGATTGGGTTTTAGGTTTTGAGTTTGTGTCAATTTACTTTATAGTTATAATAGACTTGATTATAATTTGAGTTTAGATTATTTTTTTATTTAATTTAGGTTTAGTTATAGCCTTGGTTGACTTTACTGATTTTAGCTTAGAGGGTTTATTTTTGAGATTAAGGTTGACTTATTTGGTTTATTTGTTTTCAGATAGTGTATTTTATTTTTAGGTATGTAAGATTGATTGATTCCTACTTGTGTGGTTAGGTACGCTTTCAAAACTCAAGCTTTGATTTGGTTTTTATGTACTAAAGATATAAACATTTTGCTAGTTGGGATGGACTTATTGTGATGGTGCAGGTTGTGTTGGTTAGTCCTAGGAAAACGTACAAGTTCCACTGTACAAAAATTTTTTGTACAAGTGTCGAACCTTTCCTTAAATAACCTATTGTGTTCTTTAGAAGTTAAATTAGGAATCGCAGACGGAACTTAACATTATTGATTCCAAATTTAACTTATCTGTTCTTAATGGTTTAGATTTGAATCGCAAGCGGAACTTAACACTATTGATTCAAATCTACCTAAGTTATTAATTCCATAAATATTAATTTCCTAAATTGGCTTCCAAGACAGCATGGCGAGGCACATGACCTTCTTGGATATGGGAGCAATCACCACCGCCTAGGCAAAGCCTTTTAAGGAAAGCTAATATTTATTTCCTTAAATAACTCTAGGTAAACCAAAAAGAACAATCGAATCACAAATTCAAAAAAGAAGAAAACACAAACTCGAAAAATAAATTCGATAAACTAGATCTAATTGCCTCTTGTATTTAGAATTCTTACAAAGAAAATAACTAGTATGATACGGAAGAAAATTACTAGTTATACCTTCTCTTTGTAAGCTAATGACCTCGAGATCTTCTGCCGTATTCCTCGCCTCGCCTTGGACGTCGTGTGGGCGACGATCCTCCAAGATGAACACCACTCAAAAGAGCTTCTCCTCCTTGTAATATTCGGCCACCACCGCCACAATAGAAAAGAGAGCAAAGGGAGAAGAGAGGGAGAGAGGGGCCGGCCACCAAGAGAGTCTCCAAGCCAAAGAATAAGAGTTGTGTCTCATGAGCCCCCCTCACCAATTCTTTTATATTACTTGTCCAAGGCAAATAAGGAAAAACTTTTTACAAAAAATAAAATCATCCAAGAGTTTTTCCTTTTTCCTTTTTATTTTTCCTTTTCTTTCCTCTTGATTGAATCAATCACCAATTTTAATTTTGTGATGATTTTAATTAATTTAATATGACCGGCCACTTGCTTGGGCACCAAGCAAGGTGGCCGACCACCTCATCAAGGGGAAAAAGGAAATATATTTTTATAAAATTTTACAAGAAAAACTCTTAAAAAATTTTACAAGCTCTCTTTCCTAAAGTAGGAGTTAAAAAAGGAAAGTTCTAAAAATTAAAACCATGTTTTAAAATTTAAAACTTCTCTTACAAAATTTTCTTTTTTAACATAATGATAGAAAATTTTAATTTTAAAACTTATCTTCCTTTTTTTTCTTAAACCATGAGGATGGTTAAAAATGAAAGTTTTAAAACTTTTAAAACTCTCTATTAAAACATGTGGTATAATTCAAATAAGGAAAGTTTTAAAAAATTTAAAAACTCTCTTTTAAAACTTATAGTTTTCTACAAAGAGAAGATTTTAAAAATTCAAAACACCCCTCCTATTTGAATTAATCTTGGCCGGCCCCTACATGCTTGGTCACCAAGCAATAGGGTCGACCCCTATAAAGAGGATGTGGTCGACCCTTGCTTGGTCACCAAGCATTGGACCGGCCCACTTCTTGGTCACCAAGCAATAGGGTCCAAATGTAGCCTTATATTTGGATGGAGTTGAGGCTATAATGAGGCTACGACAGGGACCTAGAGGAGAAATTGGTTTTGGCCTTCCGATGAGCTTGAGTATCCCGTGCTCGCCCCGAACACACAACTCAAGTTCATCGATAATAACTCATTCCACTAGAGAGTTATTACCGCACTACCGCACCAATCCCAAATTACATTATGGGCTCCTTCTTATCATGAGTGTGTTAGTCTCCCTGTGTTTAAGATTACGAATGTCCACTAATTAAGTAAGTTACTGACAATTCACTTAATTAATATCTAGCTCCAAGAGTAGTACCACTCAACTTCATTGTCATGTCGGACTAAGTCCACCTGCAGGGTTAACATGGCAATCCTTATGAGCTCCTCTTGGGGACATTCTCAACCTAGATAACTAGGACACAGATTCCTTCTATAATCAACAACACACATTATAAGTAATATCATTTCATAACTTATCGAGCATATTAATTTATCGAGCTAAACCTCACCCTTTGATAAGTCAAAGAAATAAATATTAAATATATGTGCTTGTTATTATATTAGGATTAAGAGCACACACTTTCATAATAACTAAGGTATAGTTCTCTTACTAGGTCAGTACAAAAAGAACTTACCTAAATGGTCATAATCAATACACTTAAAGTGTATCAGTGTAATTTATTAGTCAAGATAAACTAATACTTAATTACACTACGACTATTCTGATAGTTTATTCCTTTCCATCTTAGTCGTGAGCTACTGTTTGTAATTTATAAAGAAACGATAACATGATCTTCTGATAGTAACACCACACTCCATGTTATCTACTTTATAAATTAATTGAACAATTACATTTAACAAATAAATGCAGATATTGACCAATGTGATTCTTTTATTTCAAAAATAAATATTTACAAAAGCTAGGCTTTTAGTATACACTCCAACAATCTCTCACTTATACTAAAAGACTAAGCTGTCATATCTGTTGTCATACATCTGATTCACATCCCCTCCACATGTCGATCAAAAGCTTTCACCTGAAGGGTCTTCGTGAAAGGATCTGCCAGGTTATCTGCTGATGCAATCTTGGCGACGACAACTTCTCCTCGCTTGACGATGTCTCGTATCAGGTGGTACTTGTGCTCTATATGTTTACTTGCCTTATGGGCTCGTGGTTCCTTCGAGTTTGCAACTGCACCGCTATTATCACAATAAATTGTGATGATCTTGGGCAAACCAGGAATCACATCTAAGTCCATTAGAAAATTCCTGAGCCATACAGCTTCTTTGGCTGCCTCAGAGGCTGCCACATACTCAGCTTCCATGGTTGAATCTGAGACGCATTTCTGCTTAACACTCCTCCATGCAATGGCTCCACCTCCTAGAGTGAACACATAGCCTGACGTAGACTTACTATTGTCTCTATCTGATTTGAAGTCCGAATCCGTGTAACCCACAGGGAGCAAATTGTCTGCTTGGTAGAGTAGCATATAATCTCTAGTCCTTCTCAGGTACTTTAAAATATGCTTCACAGCAGTCCAATGTCCTTGTCCAGGGTTACTCTGATATCTGCTAACCATGCCCACGGTAAAACAAATATCAGGCCTCGTACACAGCATTGCATACATAAGGCTTCCTACAGCCGAAGCATAAGGAACCGCCTTCATGTCCTCTATCTCCTTTGATGTCTTCGGAGACATATCTTTAGATAAGGCTACTCCATGCCTAAAAGGTAAGAAACCTTTCTTGGAGTTTTGCATGCTAAAACGAGCATGGATTGTATCTATATATAAAGCTTGGCATAGACACAACATTCTTTTCTTGCGATCCCTTATAACTTTGATCCCAAGAATGTGTGCACATTCTCCTAAGTCCTTCATATCAAATTGTTTGGACAACCATATCCTTACGTCTGATAATACCTTGACATTGTTGCCAATTAACAAAATATCATCTATGTATAGTATAAGAAATACCACCACGTTTCCGTTACACTTCTTGTATACACAAGACTCATCCGGACACTGAATAAATCCATATGATTGGATTACTTCATTAAACCGGATGTTCCAAGATCTTGAAGTTTGCTTCAGTCCATAAATGGACCGATTGAGATTGCACACTAGATGCTCTTTGCCCTTTTCAATGAACCCTTCTGGTTGCTTCATATGGATGTTTTCTTCAAGACTTCCATTAAGGAAAGCTGTCTTGACATCCATTTGCCAAATCTCATAATCCATATAAGCGGCAATGGATAAGAGTATCCGGATAGACTTAAGCATGACTACCGGTGAAAAAGTCTCCTCATAATTGATTCCCTCTTTCTGAATATACCCTTTCGCAACAAGCCTTGCTTTGAAGGTTTCTACCTTCCCATCTATCCCTCTTTTCCTTTTGTAGATCCACTTGCATCCAATGGCTTTTACACCATTAGGTAGTTCTACAAGCTCCCAGACCTTATTAGAATACATAGATTCTATTTCGGAATTCATTGCCTTTTGCCAAGATACTGGATCTATATCTTGAAGTGCTTCATCATATGTTCGGGGATCAGGTTCATGTTTACCTAGGATCAAGTCCGAAGACTCTCCCAAAAACATGAATATCTCAGGTTGCCTCACAACCCTCCCACTACGACGAGACACTGTCTCTGATTGTGTATCATGTGTGACTCATGTTGCAGTTTCTTGTGGTACTTCATCTTGTACTGTTGGTACTAAAGTAGACGTGTCCTCTCTAATTTATTCTAGAACTATTTCACTCATGGGCTTATGGTTCATTACATAATCTTCTTCTAAAAATCGAGCATTGGTGCTAACACTGATCTTCTGATTTTTAGGATTATAAAACAAACCACCTTTCGTTCCCTTAGGATATCCCACAAACAGACAAACTTCTGTACGTGATTCTAACTTGTCAGTATCTCCTTCAGCATATGTGCTGGACTACCTCATATCCGGATATGATTTAGACTAGGCTTACGCCTATTCCATAATTCCATGGGAGTAGAAGGTGTTGGTTGCTACTCGGAAAACCTAACGGTTCCACTGTACAAAAATTTTGTACAAAGGTCTGAACCTTTTCCTAGCTACCATGTATTCTTTTAAATTAAACTCGGATCGCCTGCAGAACTTAACATGTTTGATCCTAAGTTTAATTTATTTGTTCTTTTAGGTTTAGACTTGGATCTCCTGCGGAACTTAACACGTTCGATCCAAATCACCTAGGTCATGAAGACAATTAAATATCTATTTCCAAAATCGGCTTCCAATACTGCATGGCGAGGCACATGACCTTCTTGGATATGGGAGCAACCACCACCGACTAGACAAAGCCTTTTAAGGAAATTAAATATTTTACCTTCCCATAGTAACCCTAGGTTAACCTCTAAGAACAATCAAATCACAAGGAAAAGAAAAAAAACAAAAGAACACAATTTTGAAAACTAATTCGAAAAACTAGAATCGCATGCCTCTTGTATTTGGTATTTTTACATGGAGATAAAACTAACATGATGCGGAAAACAATATTAGTTATACCTTTCTTAGTAGATAATGACCTCTTGTTCTTCCACCATATTCCTCTTCTAATCTCAGACGTTGTGTGGGCAACGATCTTTCGAGACGAGAACCACCTAGCACCTTCTTCTTCTTCCTTCAAGTTTCGGCCATGCAAGACTTCTAAAGGATGAAGATCTTTTTCCACCAACCAAACTCCAAGAGATGCAAGCTTTCTCTCCTTCTTCTCCAAGCTAAGATCCGACCACCAAATAAGACTCCAAGAGCATGAAGAGGTTCGGCCACAAAGATGGAGAGAAGAGAAAGGGAAGAGACCGGCCACACCAAGGAAGAAAAGAGGGAGAAAAATAATAGAGGTTGTTACCACAAAGGCACCCAAACCCCCTCTTTTATAATAATTAGCCTTGTCAAATAAGGAAAATTTAATAAAACCTTCCTTAATTCTATTGCCATTGAAAAAGGAAATTTTAATTAATTAAAATTAAAATTCTTTTCTTAATGTATATGGCTGGCCAATCAACACAAGCAAACTAGGAAATTTTTCACTAGAAAAAATAAAGCTTCCTAATTTACTTCCGGAAAAATTTTAAAATAAAATTTCTCTTTAATTATCCCTTCATGGTTGATGCTATAAAAGGAAATTTCAATAATTTTAAAAATTTATATTTTCAACATGTGGATGATAAATAAGTAAAGTTTTTACCAAAAATTAAAATCAACCTTTTAATCTACAAATAAGGAAAGAGATTTAACTCTTCTCTTAATCTTTTGTAGAATCTTATAAAAGGAAATATTTTAATTTTTAAACTCTATTTTAAATCATGTATTCCACATAAGACAAAATTTAAAATTAAAATTACTTTTGTATTTTTAATGGTCGGCCACCCATGGACCAAGGCTTGGCCGGCCCTAGCTTGGTCCCCAAGCTAGCTTAGCCGGCCCCTATAACATGGGTATGAAGGTGGGTATAGGTGGGTATAGTACTCTATAAATAAGAGGCTACGATAGGGACCGAGAGGAGGAATTGGTTTTGGTCTCCCGATAAAATTAAGCATCCCATGTTCGCCCCGAACACACAACTTAATTTTATCAATAATAATTCATTCCGCTAGAGAACTATTATTGAACTATCACACCAATCCTAAATTATATTTTTGGGCTCCTTCTTATTATGAGTGTGTTAGTCTCCCTGTGTTTAAGATGTCGAATATGTTAGGATGTATACTAAAAGCCTAGCTTTTGGTATAAACATTTATCTAGAAATAAGAATCACATTGGTCAAATGTCTACATTTATGATAAATGTAGTTGTTCAATTAATTTATATTATAGATAACATGGTGTGTGGTGTCACACACAGAGGATCATGTTATCAGTACCTTATAAATTATAAACAGTAGCTCACGACCAAGATGGAAAGGAACAAACCATTGGAAGGTCGTAGTGTAATTAGGTATTAGTTTATCTTAACTATATAATTACACTAGTACACTTAGAGTGTATTGAGTAGGACCATTAGAGATCGTTTCTTTTATACTGACTTTATAAAGGAACAAAGACCTCAGTTATTATGAAAGTATGTGCTCTTAATCCTAATATAATAACAAGCACATATATTTGATATTTATTTCTTTAATTTATCAATGGGTGAGATTTAGTTCGATAAATCAATAAGCCCGATAAGTTAGGAAATGATATCACTTATAGTGTGTGTTGTTGATTATAGAAGGAAACTGTGTTCTAGTAATCTAGGTTGAGAATGTCCCCAAGAGGAGCTTATAAGGATTGTCATGTTAAACCCTGCAGGTGGACTTAGTCCGACATGACGATGAAGTTGAGTGGTACTACTCTTGGAGCTAGATATTAATTAAGTGAGTTGTCAGTAACTTACTTAATTAGTGGACATTTGTTATCTTAAACACAGGGAGACTAACACACTCATAATAAGAAGGAGCCCAAAATGTAATTTGGGATTGGTGCGGTAGTTCAATAATAGTTCTTTAGTGGAATGAATTATTATTGATGGAATTAAGTTGTGTGTTCGGGGTGAACACGGGATGCTTAATTTTATCAGGAGACCAAAACCAATTCCTCCTCTCGGTCCCTATCGTAGCCTCTTGTATATAGAGATTTATACCCACCTTCTTACCCATCCAATGGGGCCAGCCAAGCTAGCTTGGAACCCAAGCTAGGGCCGGCCAAGACCAAGTGGATGAGCCAAGTTGGTGGCCGGTCAAAGCTTGGGTCCCAAGCTTAGGTGGCCGGCCACTAGAATATTAAAAAGGATTTTTATTAAAATTATTTCTTATGTGGATATCAAGTTTTTAAAAAGAGAGTTTAAAAAATTAAAAATTTCCTTTTATAGCTTTCTACAAAAGATTAAGAGAAGAGATTAATCTCTTTTCTTATTTGTAGATTAAAAGGATGGTTTTAATTTTTGGTAAAAACTTTCTTTATTTATAAATCATCTACATGTTTAAAAGAGAGTTTAAAATTTGAAATCTTTCCTTATTTGTTGATTAAAAGGTGGATTTTAAATTTTAAGAAAACTTTCCTTTTTAACCATGTTCATGATTTAAAAGAGAGTTTAAAAATTAAATATTCTCTTTTATAAGTTTCTACAAGAGATTAAGAAAAGATTTGATATCTTTCCTTATTTGTAGATTAAAAGAGATTATAATTTTTAGAGATAACTTTTTTTTTATCCACATGTTTAAAAGAAAGATTTTAATTTATAAAATTTCCTTTTTATTAACCAATCATGAAGGGATGAAAATTATTGGAGAAATTTTTATAAATTTCTAGAAACAAATTAGGAAGTTTTAATTTTTGTTTTAATTAAAACTCTCCTTGTTTTGGGGAAAGAGGTGGTCGGCCATTGCGATTGAAAAAAGAAAATTGTTTTAATTAAAATAATTTTTCTTTTTCATGGCAAAGGAATTAAGGAAATTTTTATTTAAATTTCCTTATTTGCCAAAACCAAGGATTATAAAAGAGGGTGTAGAGGAGGCTTCATGGTGAACAACTCTATTATTCTTTTCCTCCCTCTCTTCCTTGGTGGTCGGCCTCTTCTTCTTCTCTCTTCTCCTTCTTGTGGTCGAACCATCTTGTTCTCTTGGAGTCCTTGTGGTGGCCGGATCTAGCGTGGAGAAAAGGAGAGAAATGAGGCTTCGCTCTTGCATCCCTTGGAGCTTGGTGGTGGTGGCTGAACCTCATCCTTTCTTGGAGTCATGTGGTGGCCGAACCTCATCCTTTCTTGGAGTCATGTGGTGGCCGAACCTTGCAAAGAAGAAGAAGTGTTGGTGCGGTTAGCACTAACGATTTAACCCAGGTTTTGATGAATGACAAATCAGGTTAAGTTAGTTTGTTTTTGTCTGACACTTTGATCGAGTGTGCAGGAGAAGTCCAGACAGGTCGACGGGCTGACCGGATGTCTGGCACAAAGTCCAACTAGGTCGACGGGCTGACCGGATAGCTGGCGAGAAGTCCAAGCGGGTCGACGGGTTGACCGGACGCCTGGCACGAAGTCCAGCTAGGTCGACGGGCTGACCGGATAGCTGGCGAGAAGTCCAAGCGGGTCGACGGACTGACCGGACGCTTGGCGAGAAGTCCAAGCGGGTCGACGGGCTGACCGGACGCTTGGCGAGAAGTCCAGACGGGTCGACGGGCTGACCGGACGTCTGGCAGGTAAGTGAGGTAAGTCACTGGAGGAGAGTGACTGCGAGGACGCGTTCCCGGGAAGGGAACATTAGGCGTCGATCTGACTTAGATCCATTTCGGATGTCTAAGTCGAGATCGTGACTAGATTCCGGTCGTGTGGGCGATGATCCTCCAAGATGTCTAAGTCAAGCTCTCTTTCCTAAAGTAGGAGTTAAAAAAGGAAAGTTTTAAAAATTGAAACCATGTTTTAAAATTTAAAACTTCTCTTACAAAATTTCCTTTTTTAACATGATAATAGAACATTTTAATTTTAAAACTTATCTTCCTTTTTTTTCTTAAACCATGAGGATGGTTAAAAAAGGAAAGTTTTAAAACTTTTAAAACTCTCTATTAAAACATGTGGTCTAATTCAAATAAGAAAAAAGTATTAAAAATTAAAAAAACTCTCTTTTAAAACTTATAGTTTTCTACAAAGAGAAGATTTTAAAAATTCAAAACACCCCTCCTATTTGAATTAATCTTGGTCGGCCCCTACATGCTTGGTCACCAAGCAATAGGGCCGACCCCTATAAAGAGGATATGGCCAGCCCTTGCTTGGTCACCAAGCATTGGACCGGCCCACTTCTTGGACACCAAGAAGAGCTTTACATTTGGATGGACTTGAGGCTATAATGTGGCTACGATAGGGAACTAGAGGAGAAATTGGTTTTGGCCTTCCGATGAGCTTGAGTATCCCGTGCTCGCCCCGAACACACAACTCAAGTTCATCGATAATAACTCATTCCACTAGAGAGTTATTACTGCACTACCGCACCAATCCCAAATTACATTATGGACTCCTTCTTATCATGAGTGTGTTAGTCTCCCTGTGTTTAAGATTACGAATGTCCACTAATTAAGTAAGTTACTGACAACTCACTTAATTAATATCTAGCTCCAAGAGTAGTACCACTCAACTTCATTGTCATGTCGGACTAAGTCCACCTACAGGGTTTAACATGGCAATCCTTATGAGCTCCTCTTAGGGACATTCTCAACCTAGATAACTAGGACACAGATTCCTTCTATAATCAACAACACACACTATAAGTAATATCATTTCCCAACTTATCAGGCATATTGATTTATCGAGCTAAACCTCACCCTTTGATAAGTCAAAGAAATAAATATTAAATATATGTGCTTGTTATTATATTAGGATTCAGAGCACACACTTCCATAATAACTAAGGTCTAGTTCTTTTACTAGGTCAGTACAAAAAGAACTTATCTAAATGGTCCTACTCAATACACTTAAAGTGTATCAGTGTAATTTAGTAGTCAAGATAAACTAATACTTAATTACACTATGACTATTCTGATAGTTTGTTCATTTCCATCTTAGTCGTGAGCTACTGTTTGTAATTTATAGAGAAACGATAATATGATCTTCTGAGTGTGACACCACACTCCATGTTATATACTTTATAAATTAATTGAACAATTACATTTAACAAATAAATGTAGATATTAACCAATGTGGTTCTTTTATTTCAAAAATAAATATTTACAAAAGTTAGGCTTTTAGTATACACTCCAACAATCTCCCACTTCTACTAAAAGACTAAGCTGCCATATCTGTTGCCATACATCTGATTCCCATCCCCTCCACATGCCGATCAAAAGCTTTCGTCGGAAGGGCCTTAGTGAAAGGATCTGCCAGGTTATCTGCTGATGCAATCTTGGCGACGATAACTTCTCCTCGCTTGACGATGTCTCGTATCAAGTGGTACTTGCGCTCTATATGTTTACTTGCCTTATGGGCTCGTGGTTCCTTCGAGTTTGCAACTGCACCGCTATTATCACAATAAATTGTGATGATCTTGGGCAAACCAGGAATCACATCTAAGTCCATTAGAAAATTCCTGAGCTATACAGCTTCTTTGGCTGCCTCAGAGGCTACCACATACTCAGCTTCCATGGTTGAGCCCGAGACGCATTTCTGCTTAACACTCCTCCATGCAATGGCTCCACCTCCTAGAGTGAACACATAGCCTGACGTAGACTTACTATTGTCCCTATCTGATTGGAAGTCTGAATCCGTGTAACCCACAGGGAGCAAATCGTCTGCTTAGTGGACTAGCATATAATCTCTAGTCCTTCTCAGGTACTTTAAAATATGCTTCACAGCAGTCCAATGTCTTTATCTAAGATTACTCTGATATCTGCTAACCATGCCCACGGTAAAACAAATATCAGGTCTCGTACACAGCATTGCATACATAAGGCTTCCTACAGCCGAAGCATAAGGAACCGCCTTCATGTCCTCTATCTCCTTTGATGTCTTCGGAGACATATCTTTAGATAAGGCTACTCCATGCCTAAAAGGTAAGAAACCTTTCTTGGAGTTTTGCATGCGAAAACGAGCAAGGATTGTATCTATATATAAAGCTTGGGATAGGCACAACATTCTTTTCTTGCGATCCCTTATAACTTTGATCCCAAGAATGTGTGCACATTCTCCTAAGTCCTTCATATCAAATTGTTTGGACAACCATACCCTTACGTCTGATAATACCTTGACATTGTTGTCAATTAACAAAATATCATCTATGTATAGTACAGGAAATACCACCACGTTTCCGTTACACTTCTTGTATACACAAGACTCATCCGGACACTGAATAAATCCATATGATTGGATTACTTCATTAAACCGGATGTTCCAAGATCTTGAAGCTTGCTTCAGTCCATAAATGGACCGATTGAGATTGCACACTAGATACTCTTTGTCCTTTTCAATGAACCCTTCTGATTACTTCATATGGATATTTTCTTCAAGACTTCCATTAAGGAAAGCTATCAAGACTTCCATATGGATCTTTCCAAGTCGTCCGCCCCCGCATCTGATCCCTCCGCGTCCGCTCACACGACGTCGAGCGTGCACCGTACCATTAAGGCCACTCTGCATCTTCCTACCGAGGATTACCTCGCGGATTCGGATCGGCCCATGGCCCCTGAGCACATGATCGCCATCCGGGGGCCGCTCGTCGAGGTATGGGTGGATGCCCAAGCCCGCGTCGCCGTAATGCCTGCCGGCCTGCTAGCTAACAGCACATGAGGCATGTCACCGCCGTAAGTCTTCTGTCCACTCAAACTTCTTTGTATCGCCCCCCCCCCCCTCATTCGGCATTAAAAAGCTCCTTTTTTTTGTTAGCGATGGGTGGAAGACGTAGCGGTTGCCGCTCGTCTGGCGCTGCTGGAAGATGAGCTGAAGCATCTCAAGCCTTCTGATGAGTCGTCCTCTTCTCAGGGCCCTTCATATGTCGAGCTGCAAAAGGTGCTGGCCAAGACCAAGGAGCAGCTAGAGGCCGAGCGGAAGAAGACAACCGACCAGGCATACATGCTAGACCAGCTTGAAAAGCAGGTCAAAACTTATGACCGCAAGATAGAACTCGCAACCACTCGGAAGAATACCGCTATCGCCGATTTGGAAGCGAAGAATGTGGAGGCCCGCGCCCTGGAATAGCGAGTAAAGGAGTTGGCAGATCTGTTGGACCGCGAAAAGAAGGATCGTTCGGTCGAGGTGGTGGCTCTCAAGGATGAGCTGAAGACCCTGTAGGAGGCCCTCGAGGCCTCTCGCTCTACTCTCAAGGAGTATCAAGAGGCTGAGCCAAGCCAGTTTGTCGTACTGAGACAGAAGTACATTCGCTCGGCTGAGTTTGTTCAGAAGGTGTGCGATCGGCTCGTCCTGGCATTCGAGTTGGCCATCACTACCACTGCGGACCACCTGAAAGCCCAAGGTCACTTGTAGGAGTCCTTTGTCATCCCCGCCCGAGAGCATGCAGCGCTTCTTACCACCATACCGAAGAGCGTTTTTGATTATCTCGAATGAAGTGTCTTTTGTATTTTTGTATTTCTGTCGCTTGGTCAGCCAACTTTTGTTTCAAATGCCACTTTTGATTGCAACTTTTGTTCTGTTAGCTTGTTTTCCCCTGGTTGTCATTAATAACCTTATGGCCCTAGCGGAGTCTATGCCCAAATGCTTCTACTCGCTGGTCCCTTCTGGGATTTAGGATAGTCGCTTGTCTGCCATTAAGTGTCGGGCTTTAATGTTGCCGCATTGCGGCCTTCCGAGCGGAGCGTTTATGGTTGCCGCTTCGACCCTAGAGTTTAACGTCGTCGCTCGACGGTCTTCAGGCCGGGGGGTCTATAGTCACCGGTTCGACTCTAGAGTTTAACATCGCCGCTCGACGGTCTTCAGGTCGGGGGGTTTATAATCGTCGGTTCGACTCTAGAGTTTAACGTCACCGCTTGATGGTCTTCAGGCCGGGGGTTTATAGTCGCCGATTCGACTCTAGAGTTTAACGTCGCCGCTCGACGGTCTTCCGACCGGGGGATTTATAGTCGCCGGTTCGACTCTAGAGTTTAACGTCGCCGCTCGACGGTCTTCAGGCCGTGGGGTTTATAGTCGCTAGTTCGACTCTAGAGTTTAACGTCGCCGCTCGACGATTTTCCGACCGGGGGGTTTATAGTCGCCAGTTCGACTCTAGAGTTTAACATCGCCGCTCGACGATCTTCAGGTCGAGGCGTTTATAGTCGCCGGTTCGACTCTAGAGTTTAACATGGCCGCTCAACGGTCTTCAGGCCGGGGGGTTTATAGTCGCCGGTTCGACTCTAGAGTTTAACGTTGCCGCTCGACGGTCTTCCGACCGGGGGGTTTATAGTCGCTGGTTCGACTCTAGAGTTTAACGTCGCCGCTCGACGGTCTTCAGGCCGAGGGGTTTATAGTCGCCGGTTTGACTCTAGAGTTTAACGTCGCCGCTCGACGATCTTCCGACCGGGGGGTTTATAGTCGCCGGTTCAACTCTAGTGTTTAACGTCGCCGCTCGACGGTCTTCCGACCGGGGGGTTTATAGTTGTCGGTTCAACTCTAGGGTTTAACGTCGTCGCTCGACGGTCTTCAGGCCGGGGGGTTTATAGTCGCTGGTTCGACTCTAGAATTTAACGTCGCCGCTCGACGGTCTTCAGGGAGTTGTGTCGTTCGGCACCAAATGCTCATATCCTTTGTTTTTTTAATTTTTACTCCTGTAGCCAAAGGATACAGACGAACGGAGCATACATGAAATAAATTACATTGGCGCACCTTTTACCCCGCTCAGTACGGCTGGAGGTGGTTTGCGCTCCATGGTCGTTCTAACCGCCGTCCATCCTCATCTTCCAGATAGTATGCACCCGATCGGAGCTTCTCGACGACTCTGAAGGGCCCCGCCCAAGGAGCTTCCATCTTGCTCACATCGCCGACCGGCTTCACCTTCTTCTATACTAGGTCGCCGACCTGGAATGCTCTGGGAATTACACGCCTGTTGTAATTCTGCTTCATTCTTTGCCTGTATGCCATCAGCCGGACGGCTGCTTTAGCTCGTGCTTCGTCAACTAGGTCCAACTCCAGCTGTCTCCGCTCGGCGTTGTCCCCATCATAGTTCTGGACCCAATCGGACTCGACTCCGACCTCGACTGGGACGACCGCCTCGCCCCAGTATACCAAATGGAACGGTGTTACCCCCGTTCCCTCCTTTGGGATTATGCGAATGGCCCATAGCACGCCGGGCAGCTCGTCCACCCATCTTCCTCCCATGTGATCGAGCCGAACCCGAAGCATTCGTAGGATCTCCCGGTTGGCTACTTCGGCTTGACCATTGCTCTGAGGATACGCCACGGAAGTGAAGTGTTGTTCGATGTCGTACCCCTTGCACCATTCTCCTAGCTGCTGACCAACGAACTGCTGCCCGTTATCAGAAATGAGCCAAGCAGGAATGCCAAACCGACAGATTATATGCTGCCAGATGAACTTCTTGACCATCTTCTCGGTTATCTTGGCCAGTGGTTCGGCTTCGACCCACTTGGAGAAATAGTCGACCGCCACCAATAAAAACCTCCGCTGCCCGGTCGCCATAGGGAAAGGTCCTACTATATCTATACCCCACTGGTCGAACGGGCAGAACACAGCAGACGCCTTCATCCTCTCCATTGGCCTATGGGAGAAGTTATGGAACTTCTGACAGGAAAGACAGGTGGCGACGGTCCGAGCGGCGTCTTCTTGTAGAGTTGGCTAGAAGTATCCGGCCAGTAGGATCTTCCTAGCCAACGATCGCCCGTCCGGATGACCTCCGCAAGATCCTTGATGTACTTCCTAGAGAATATATTCTGCGTCTTCCGAGCTGACACACTTCAGCAGCGGACGGGAGAACGCCTTTTTGTAAAGCTGGTCCCCAATGAGTGTGAACCGGTCGGCTCTCCTCCTCAGTAGCTGGGCTTCCTCCCGATTGGACGACGTGGCTTCCGAGTGTAAAAATTCCATTATGGCTGTTCTCCAATCGCTTGGGAATGTGAGGCCTTCCATCCGGTCGATGTGCGCCTCCAAGGACACCTGCTCAATTGGCTGTTGGATGATGATCGGCGATATTGAGCTAGCGAGCTTGGCTAATTCGTCTGCTGACTGGTTCTCGGCTCGGGGGATCTTCTGTATGACAACCTCGATGAAGTTAGTCCTGAGCTTTTCAAAGGCCTCCGCGTAGAGCCGAAGCCTTGCGTTGTTTATCTCGAAGGACCCTGAGAGTTGTTGGGCGGCCAATTGGGAGTCAGAGTATAGTATCACCCGGCGGGCTCCCACATGCCACGCAGTCTGTAGGCCGGCTATGAGGGCCTCATATTCCGTCTCATTATTTGTTGCCCGGTAATCCAGACAGACGGATAGATGCATCCGCTCTTCTTGAGGAGAAAGCAGTAAAATACCGATTCCGCTGCCGAGCCGAGTGGATGACCTGTCCACAAATACTTTCCACGAAACTTCGGGCTCAGGATTGTGTACCTCAGTTACAAAATCTGCCAAGGACTACACCTTAATCGCTGAACGGGCTTGATACTGGATGTCGAATTCACTGAGCTCCGTCGTCCATTTGATGAGCTGCCCGTACGCCTCTGGATTCAGGAGCACTCTTCCCAACGGGCTATTTGTCATAACGATGATCATATGCGCCAAGAAATATGGGTGGAGTCTACGAGCGGCGAGGACTAAAGCGAACGAAAGCTTCTCGAGGTCAGTGTAGTGAGACTCGACATCTTTTAAAATGTGGCTCAGGAAATACACGGGCTGCTCCTCTTCGCTTCCTTTCACCATCGCCGAGCCGACAGCATGCTCGGTGGAGGACAGGTATATACGGAGCGGTTCGCCTATGCTCGGCTTAGCCAGCACAGGTAAAGAATTCAGATACATCTTCAGCTCCTCGAACGCCTGATCGCACTCTTCGTCCCATTGGAATTTTGTAGCTCTTCGCAGGATCTTGAAGAAAGGGAGGCTTCGGTCGGCCGTTCTAGAGATGAATCGCGATAGAGCCGTTATCCGACCGGTAAGACGTTGCACTTCCCTCAGATTTCTGGGGGGTGGCATATCTTGCAGTGCTTTAACCTTGCTAGGGTTCGCCTCGAGACCCCGCTCGGTGACAATGTATCCCAGAAAATGTCCGCCTTTTGCTCCGAACAAACACTTTTTTGGATTCAGCTTGACTCCATACTTCCTTAGTGTTTGGAAGGTTTCCTCTATATCCTTGCAAAGATCTGCCGCTCGGAGTGATTTGATGAGTATATCATCTACGTAGACCTCCAAGTTGCGCCTAATCTGCCCCCGGAACACTTTGTTCATCAGCCGCTGATATGTTGCGCCAGCATTCTTTAGCTCGAACGACATCACGTTGTAACAGTAAGTGCCGTCCGCGATGACGAAACTGACTTTCTCTTGGTCTTCTCGGGCGAGCGACACCTGGTGGTAACCCTGATAGGCATCCAGCAAGCATATTAGCTCGCACCCCACGGTAGAGTCTACTAGTTGGTCGATCCAGGGTAAAGGGTAGAAATCCTTCGGGCATGCCTTGTTTAGGTCCCGGAAGTCGATGCAGACCCTCCATTTGTTGCCCGGCTTGGAGACTAGTACCACATTTGCAAGCCAGCTCGGGAACTGCACTTCCCGTATGTGGTCAACCTCCAGTAGCTTCTCTACTTCCGCTCGAATGATGACATTCTGTTCAGCACTGAAGTCCCTCTTCCTTTGCTTCACCTGCTGGGTGTCCGGTCAGACATGAAGCTCGTGCTGCACTATGCTCGGCGAGACTCCCGGTAGCTCGTGAGTTGACCAAGCAAAGACGTCGCAGTTTTGTTGAAGACATTTGATCAGCTCTTCCTTCTGGCTCGCCTCCAGGTCAGACGCTATAAAAGTCGTGGCCTTCGGTCGTGCAAGGTGGATTTGTACCTCCTCTTTTTCTTCATAAACTAGAGAGGGTGGTTTTTCGGTTATAGCGTTTACCTCAACTCGTGGTACTTTCCGAGCACATCTAGCTTCGGCTCAGACCATTTCTATATAGCACCGCCGGGCTGCCAGCTGGTCTCCTCGGACCTCCCCTACTTGGTCTTCCACTGGGAACTTGATTTTCTGGCAGAAGGTGGAGACGACCGTTCGGAACTCGTTGAGAGCCGGTCGCCCCAAGATCACATTGTACGCAGAGGGAGCGTTGACTACGATGAGGTTAGCAGTCCGCGTTCTTCTGAGTGGCTCCTCTCCCAGCGAGATAGTCAGCTGGACCTGTCCGACTGGCAAAACTTCATTACCGGTGAACCCGTAGAGGGGGGTTGTCATCGGCAGCAACTCGGCTCGGTCGATTTACAATTGGTCAAAGGCCTTCTAGAAGATTATGTTGACCGAGCTGCTTGTATCAATAAAGATGTGGTGAATAGTGTAGTTAGCTATTACCGCTCGGATGATGAGGGTCTCATCATGCGGGACTTCAACTTCCTCGAGGTCCCTAGGCCCAAAGTTGATCTCGGGCCCGTTCGCCCGCTCCTGACTGCAGCCAACCGCATGGATCGTGAGCTGCCTTGCATGCGCCTTCCTTGCCCTGTTGGAGTCACCTTCGATTGGTCCACCAGCGATGATGTTGATTTCTCCTCGGGACGCATTGCTTCTATTCTCTTCCTCCCGAGCAGATGGCCTGGGTGTTGGTTAGTCCTAAGAAAATCGTGCCGGTTCCACTGTACAAAATTTTTTTGTACAAGTGTCGAATCTTTCCTTAAATAACCTATTGTGTTCTTTAGAAGTTAAATTAGGAATCGCAGACGGAACTTAACATCATTGATTCCAAATTTAACTTATCTGTTCTTAATGGTTTAGATTTGAATCGCAAGCGGAACTTAACACTATTGATTCAAATCTACCTAAGTTATTAATTCCATAAATATTAATTTCCAAAATTGGCTTCCAGGACTGCATGGCGAGGCACATGACCTTCTTGGATATGGGAGCAACCACCACCGCCTAGGCAAAGCCTTTTAAGAAAAACTAATATTTATTTTCTTAAATAACTCTAGGTTAACCAAAAAGAATAATCGAATCACAAATTCGAAAAAGAAGAAAACACAAACTCGAAAAAACTATTTCGAAAACTCTAGAATCATATGCCTCTTGTGTTTGGTATTTTCATAAATAACTATACAAAGAAAACTAGTATGATGCGGAAAACAATTACTAGTTATACCTTTCTTTGTAAGCAAAATAACCTCTTGATCTTCTACCATATTCCTCTTCTTATCTCGGACGTTGTGTGGGCAACGATCTTCCGAGACAAGAACCACCAAGCTCCTTCTTCTTCAAGCTAGATTCGGCCACCAAGAATTCTCCATGAGAAGTAGAGGTCCGACCACCACCACCAAGCTCCAAGGGATGAAAGAAACAAAAAAAAAACTTTCTCTTCTTCTTCTCCTAGCTAGAACCGGCCACCATCAAGAGCTCCAAGAGGGGTTGCCGCCGGCCACAAGAAGAAGAGAAGAGGGAGAAGCTAGGGCCGGCCACCAAGGAGGAAAAGAGAGGAGAAGAATAATAGAGTCGTTCACCCATGAAGGCACCTCTACCCCCTCTTTTATAATCCTTGATCTTGGCAAATAAGGAAATTTTAATAAAAACTTCCTTAATTCTTTTGCTATGAAAAAGAAAAACTATTATAATTAAAAATAATTTTCTTCTTTTAATAATAATGGATGGTCACCACAAACTATAAACAAGAAGAGTTTTAATTAATTAAAACTTCCTAATTTGTCTCCAGAAATTTATAAAAATTTCTCCAATAATTTTAATCCCTTCATGATTGGTTAGTAAAAAGGAAATTTTATAAATTAAAATCTTTCTTTTAAACATGTGGATAAAAAGAAAGTTATCTCTAAAAAATTAAAATATCTTTTAATCTACAAATAAGGAAAGATATCAAATCTTTTCTTAATCTTTTGTAGAAACTTATAAAAGAGAATATTTAATTTTTAAACTCTCTTTTAAATCATGAACATGGTTAAAAAGGAAAGTTTTCTCAAAAATAAAAATCTACCTTTCAATCTACAAATAAGGAAAGATTTCAAATCTTTTCTTAATCTTTTGTAGAAAGCTATAAAAGGAAAGATTTAAATTTTAAACTCTCTTTTAAAAACATGATATCCACATAAGAAATAATTTTAATTAAAAATAAATTCCCTTTTAATATGGCCGGCCAATCAAGCTTGGGCTCCAAGCTATGGTCGGTCAATTAACTTGGCTCAACCTTTGGTTCTTGGCCGGCCCTAGCTTGGGTTCCAAGATAGCTTGGCCGGCCACCAAAGAGTGGGTAAGAAGGTGGGTATGTGGTGGATATAAATCTCTATATACAAGAGGCTACGATAGGGACCGAGAGGAGGAATTGGTTTTGGTCTCCCGATGAAATTAAGCATCCCGTGTTCGCCCCGAACACACAACTTAATTCCATCAATAATAATTCATTCCACTAAAAAACTATTATTGAACTACCGCACTAATCCCAAATTACATTTTTGGGCTCCTTCTTATTATGAGTGTGTTAGTGTCCCTGTGTTTAAGATGTCGAATGTCCACTGATTAAGTGAGTTACTGACAACTCATTTAATTAATATCTTAGTCCAAGAGTAGTACCACTCAACCTTATCGTCATGTCGGACTAAATCCACCTGCAGGGTTTAACATGACAATCTTTATGAGCTCCTCTTGGGGGCATTATCAACCTAGATTACTAAGGACACAGTTTCCTTCTATAATCAACAACACACACTATAAGTGATATCATTTCCCAACTTATCAGGCTTATTGATTTATCGAACTAAATCTCACCCATTGATAAATTAAAGAAATAAATATCAAATATATGTGCTTGTTATTATATTAGGATTAAGAGCACACACTTCCATAATAACTAAGGTCTAGTTCTTTTATCAAGTCAGTATAAAAAGAACTTACCTAAAATGGTCCTACTCAATACACTTAGAGTGTACTAGTGTAATCTATTAGTCAAGATAAACTAATACCTAATTACACTACGACTATTCCAATGGTTTGTTCCTTTCCATCTTAGTCGTGAGCTACTGTTTATAATTTATAAAGAACTGATAACACGATCTTCTGTGTGTGACACCACACACTATGTTATCTACAATATAAATTAATTGAACATCTACATTTGGTATATATAAATGTATACACTTGACCAATGTGATTCTTATTTCTAGATAAATGTTTATACCAAAAGCTAGGCTTTTAGTATACATCCTAACAATCTCCCACTTATACTAAAAGACTATGCTGCCATAAATGTTGCACATCTGATTCCCAACCCTTCAACATGCCCATTAAAAGCTCTTGCCTTAAGGACCTTAGTGAAAGGATCTATAGGTCATCACCTGATTCAATCTAGGCGGCAACAACTTCTCCTCGTTTACACGATTTCTTGTATTGGGTGGTACTTGCACTCTATTGTGTTTACTTGCCTTATGGACTCATGGTTTCTTTGAATTTGCTACTGTACCACTATTATTACAATAAATTGTAATAATCTTTGGACAAACTAGAAATCATATCTAAGTCCATATTGAGGTTACTGAGTCATTCAGCTTCTATGACTGCCTCAGAGGCTGCCACTTACTCAGCTTCTATGGTTGAGTCCGAAAAAATACTTTTGTTTATCACTCTTCCATAGTTATGACTTTACCTCCTAAAGTAAACATAAAACCCCAAGATCGACTTACTATTGTCCCTATATAATTGGAGGTTAAAATTCGTGCAACCCACAGGGACCAAATTATCTGCCTTGTAAGCTAGCATATAATCTCAAGTGCCTCTAAGGTACTTCAATATATGCTTTACCACAGTCCATTGTCCTTATTCAGGGTTACTTTGATATCTGCTAACTATGCCCTTGGTAAAACAAATTCTTGATCTCATGCATAGCATACATTAGGCTTCCGACAGCCGAAACATAAGGAACTGCCTTCATTTACTTTATCTCCTTTGATGTCTTCGGAGACATCTCTTTAGATAAAGCTACTCCATACTGAAAAGGTAAGAAACCTTTCTTGGAGTTTTGCATGCTTAAAACGAGCAAGGATTGTATGAAGCTCGAGATAGGCACAACATTCTTTTCTTGCAATCCCTTATGTCTTTGATCCCAAGAATGTGTGCACATTCTCCTAAGTTCTTCATATCGAATTGTTTGGACAACCATACCCTTACTTCCGACAACACTTTGATATTATTTCCAACTACCAAAAATGTCATCTACGTATAGTACAAGAAATACCACCACGTTTCCATCACACTTCTTGTATACACAAAACTCATTCGGTTATAAAATAAATTCATAGGTCTGGATTACTTTATTAAACCGGATGTACCAAGATCTTGGAGCTTTACTTCAGTCCATAGACTGATTGAGCTTACACACAAGATGCTCTTTGCTCTTTGCAATGAATCTTTCTGGTTGCTTTATATAGATGTTTTCTTCAAGACTTCCGTTAAGGAAAAATATCTTGACATCCTAAATCTCATAATCCATATGAGCAACAATAGATAAAGAAATCCGGATAGACTTAAAGAATGGCTACCGGTAAAAGGTTTCCCTTTTTCAACAAGCCTTGCTTTGGAAGTATACACCTTCTTGTTTGTCCTTCCTTTTCTATTGTAGACCTAATTTTTTACCCAATGGTTTTTACACCATTTGGTGATTTTATAAGCTTCCAGACTCTATTAGAATACATTATTCTAATTCTGTATTCTTTGTAAAGATGTGCATCTTTATCTTGGAGTGCTTTGTCATATGTCCGGAGAACAGGTTCATGTCCTCCAAGGATCGAGTCCAAAGACTCTTCCAAAACATGAATCTTTTTAGGTTGCCTAACAACCCTCACACTACGACATGGTACTTTCTGCAATTGTGTATCATTTGTGGTACGTGTTGCAGTTTCTTGTGATATTTCATCTTGTACAGTTGGTATTAGGTTAGACGTGTCCTTTAATTTCCTTAAGAATAGTTTTTACTCATGGGCTTGTGGTTTATAGTATAGTCCTTTTCTAAAATCGAGCATTGGTGCCAACAATGACCTTCCGATTTTAAAAACTACAAACCTCTTTTCGTTTTTCTAGGATAACTCATAAACAAGTAAACTCATGTCCAATTTTCAGTGTCTCTCGTGTGTTAGACCACCCAAATCCGAATATGCTTCAGACTTAGGCTTACGCCCATTCTGTAATTCTGTGGGAGTAGAGAGTTCTGACTTAGAAGGTACTATGTTCACTTCTGTTTCTAGTGTATATCCTTAAAACGAATTTGGTAATAACTCATCATCGATCTAATTATTCCATAAGAGCCTTATACCTTCTTTCTACTACACCATTCTGTTGGTATGTACTAGGTGCAGTTAGTTGGGATTGAATCCTAACTTCTGATAAGTGACTCCTAAACTCTCCTAAGAGGCACTTGTTACTACGATTTCACCGTAGTATCTTGATACTTTTACTTTGACGTTACTCCACATCAGCCTAGTATTCTTTGAACTAATCAAAGCACTTAGACTTGTGGCGAGTCAAGTAAATGTATCCTTATCTCGAATAGTCAGTCTATAAAAGAGACGAAATATTCGAAACATCTTCTTGCCTGGATAGTCAAAGATCTACACAAATCAGAATGAACCAATTCCAACATATCTTTGGCTCTATACCCTTTTAAAGCTTCTTGATTATTTTTCCTTCCAAGTAAGACTCGCAGGTTGGAAAAATTTCCACTACCAATGAACTCAAGAGTTCATTGGTTATTATCCTTTGAATCCTACTCAAGTTAATATAACCTAGCCTTGGATGCCAAAAATATGATTGGTTCATTTCCGAAGGTTACTTTCTCTTAAAGTTAGAAAATGTGTTATTAATCTCCATTTATTGCATCGTGGGAGTTATTGGATTATAAATTGTCAACTAACGTACCAGAACAGATAACTTCCCTATTTTTCTTGATAACAAGTTTGTTATCAAAATAGACAGAATATCTATTCTTTAATAGTTTTGAAATTGAAATGAGACTCTTTCTAAACTTAGTACGTAAAGACAATTTCTAATAATCCATATTTTATTCCTATCAAAGGATAAACATCTCCCACTGCAACAGCTGCTACTTTTACAGCAGTGCCCATGTGGACGGTGATTTATATAGTTGTCGGATTTCCTGGAACCCCTGCAATGAATTGCAGACATAATCAGTGGTTTCTGTATCTACACACCAGGTACTGGTAGATAACACCACTAAATATGTTTCAACAACTAATAAAATACACCGTTATTGTTCTCAGTTTTGTGAAGACAGTCTACCTTAATGTCCAAGTTTTCCAATCATTACAATTGGGACTACTAAGTCTATTCTATAGTATAACAGCTAGGGGATTGACTAACATTTGTAAACCTAAGAATCACAAAATTATTTGGTCAAGACCAACATTTCAAAATCTCCGTGAGTTTTGTATGCCACGTTAATGTGGACGTATACAAATTCTAAAAAAAAGATTTTATCCATTAATTTTATTATCTTGTCAACCTATGACAAATAAAATTAATAGTTGATCTATCTTTGATCAAATATTTGGTCAAGACTCTAAATTTAAAATAATATTGATTCCTCTAACAATACTATTTAAATTTACCAACACCTCAAAACACCGTGAATTTTGCATGCCACGTTAGTGTGGACGTATACAAAATCATTATTTGTAAGAGGAGGGTTTTACCCATTAACTATCTTGTCAACCTAACTTTATGACAAATAAAATTATCTCAAATACCGTTAATTTTGTATGCCACGTTAGTGTGGACGTATACAAAATCAATCATTTGTAAGAGGGATTTTAACCCATTAATTTTATTATCTTGTCACCCTAGTTTTATGACAAATTAATAGTTGGTTTCCTTTTTGTCACACAAGTGATAGCAGTGACTCCGTTGGGTAGGATACTATTAAATGTGTCTAAGTGTATACCATTACTTGATACTAAGTCCATTAAATAGAATTGTGCCCCTTCAGTTGGAGAAGATCATATACATCCTAAATAACTTCCTATAATCATCCATTAAGGAAGTTTGATCTAGTGATCCGCAAACAAACTCATCCGTTGTGGAGGGAGGCACTCAGAGCCAACACGCAAGCTTGTTGCATCACTTACAAACCAGTAATGGAGACCGTGGGATTAATATACTAATCCCTCTCCCACTTAGTTATTTAAGGTGAGTAATTTTAACCTATGCTAGCATATAACACATGCATACACACACATCACAGTAAATAAAAGTAATAAACATGGAAATTAATTTTCCAACTATTATGGCATTTTCATCACTGTCCTCCGTGTGCTCCAACCCTAGCTGCTGCAATCTTTAGCCACCGCCATCGGGTCGAGTTGTCACATCTATCTTGCATCTTATTCCGCTACGCCTCTGGTCCTCCGATAGCACCACGCCTCGCAAGGATACGGTCCGCAACAAATATATAATTTTATATACATCAATCCTATATTCCATAAAGGAATGTACATATATTCTAGATCGAACAAAAAATGTAAAATCCTAATAACTAATACAGCTCCTGCTGTATTTAGTTTTATAATCATGCACACACAATTAAATGCCCTTGACATGTCCAAGGGTCCAATCACACACAATAAAAATATGTCATAATAGTTGGAGCCTGCAACCACAAAGTTAGCACATCCTACTATTATCCTGCCTAAATTATGTATGACATGTGCATAACCTAATTTGAAAACCAAACACACAGAGGCAAACCCTAGCTCTAATACCAATTGTTGGTTAGTCCTAAGAAAATCGTACCGGTTCCACTGTACAAATATTTTTTGTACAAGTGTCGAACCTTTCCTTAAATAACCTATTGTGTTCTTTAGAAGTTAAATTAGGAATCGCAGACGGAACTTAACATCATTGATTCCAAATTTAACTTATCTGTTTTTAATGGTTTAGATTTGAATCGCAAGCGGAACTTAACACTATTGATTCAAATCTACCTAAGTTATTAATTCCATAAATATTAATTTCCAAAATTGGCTTCCAGGACTGCATGGCGAGACACATGACCTTCTTGGATATGGGAGCAACCACCACCACCTAGGCAAAGCCTTTTAAGGAAAGCTAATATTTATTTCCTTAAATAACTCTAAGTTAACCAAAAAGAACAATCGAATCACAAATTTGAAAAAGAAGAAAACACAAACTCGAAAAAACTATTTCGAAAACTCTAGAATCATATGCCTCTTGTGTTTGGTATTTCCATAAATAACTGTACAAAGAAAACTAGTATGATGCGGAAAATAATTACTAGTTATACCTTTCTTTGTAAGCAAAATAACCTCTTGATCTTCTACCATATTCCTCTTCTTATCTCGGACGTTGTGTGGGCAACGATCTTCCGAGACAAGAACCACCAAGCTCCTTCTTCTTCAAGCTAGATTCGGCCACCAAGAATTCTCCATGAGAAGTAGAGGTCCGGCCACCACCACCAAGCTCCAAGGGATGCAAGAAACAAAAAAAAAAACTTTCTCTCCTTCTTCTCCTAGCTAGAACCGGCCACCATCAAGAGCTCCAAGAGGGGTTGCCGCTGGCCACAAGAAGAAGAGAAGAGGGAGAAGCTAGGGCCGGCCACCAAGGAGGAAAAGAGAGGAGAAGAATAATAGAGTCGTTCACCCATGAAGGCACCTCTACCCCCTCTTTTATAATCCTTAGTCTTGGCAAATAAGAAAATTTTAATAAAAACTTCCTTAATTTTTTTGCCATGAAAAAGAAAAATTATTATAATTAAAAACAATTTTCTTCTTTTAATAATAATGGTCGGCCACCACAAGCTATAAACAAGGAGAGTTTTAATTAATTAAAACTTCCTAATTTGTCTCCAGAAATTTATAAAAATTTCTCCAATAATTTTAATCCCTTCATGATTGGTTAGTAAAAAGGAAATTTTATAAATTAAAATCTTTCTTTTAAACATGTGGATAAAAAGAAAGTTATCTCTAAAAAATTAAAATATCTTTTAATCTACAAATAAGGAAAGATTCAAATCTTTTCTTAATCTTTTGTAGAAACTTATAAAAGAGAATATTTAATTTTTAAATTCTCTTTTAAATCATGAACATGGTTAAAAAGGAAAGTTTTCTCAAAAATAAAAATCTACCTTTCAATCTACAAATAAGGAAAGATTTCAAATCTTTTCTTAATCTTTTGTAGAAAGCTATAAAAGAAAAGATTTAAATTTTAAACTCTCTTTTAAAAACATGATATCCACATAAGAAATAATTTTAATTAAAAATAAATTCCCTTTTAATATGGCCAGCCAATCAAGCTTGGGCTCCAAGCTATGGTCGGCCAATTAACTTGGCTCAACCTTTGGGTCTTGGCCGGCCCTAGCTTGGGTTCCAAGCTAGCTTGGCCGGCCACCAAAGAGTGGGTAAGAAGGTGGGTATGTGGTGGGTATAAATCTCTACATACAAGAGGCTACGATAGGGACCGAGAGGAGGAATTGGTTTTGGTCTCCCGATGAAATTAAGCATCTCGTGTTTGCCCCGAACACACAACTTAATTCCATCAATAATAATTCATTCCACTAAAGAACTATTATTGAACTACCGCACTAATCCCAAATTACATTTTTGGGCTCCTTCTTATTATGAGTGTGTTAGTGTCCCTGTGTTTAAGATGTCGAATGTCCACTGATTAAGTGAGTTACTGACAACTCATTTAATTAATATCTTAGTCCAAGAGTAGTACCACTCAACCTTATCGTCATGTCGGACTAAATCCACCTGCAGGGTTTAACATGACAATCTTTATGAGCTCCTCTTGGGGACATTATCAACCTAGATTACTAGGACACAGTTTCCTTCTATAATCAACAACACACACTATAAGTGATATCATTTTCCAACTTATCGGGCTTATTGATTTATCGAACTAAATCTCACTCATTGATAAATTAAAGAAATAAATATCAAATATATGTGCTTGTTATTATATTAGGATTAAGAGCACACACTTCCATAATAACTAAGGTCTAGTTCTTTTATCAAGTCAGTATAAAAAGAACTTACCTAAAATGGTCCTACTCAATACACTTAGAGTGTACTAGTGTAATCTATTAGTCAAGATAAACTAATACAAAATTACACTACGACTATTTCAATGGTTTATTCCTTTCCATCTTAGTCGTGAGCTACTATTTATAATTTATAAAGAACTGATAACACGATCTTCTGTGTGTGACACCACACACTATGTTATCTACAATATAAATTAATTGAACATCTACATTTGGTATATATAAATGTAGACACTTGACTAATATGATTCTTATTTCTAGATAAATGTTTATACCAAAAGCTAGGCTTTTAGTATACATCCTAACACTGGGACGCTCATGCGATGCCCGAGGTTGAGTCCTGGGCTGCTGATGGCGTTGCTGCTCGGAGGATTCTCTTTCTACACTCCGACCAGGGCTCTGGTGTCCGTGTCGCCAGTTCGGCAAAGGTGGTCGGCGGCGATAGTTCCTCGGCGTAGGATGAGCAATTGGGGGGAGGCTCCGACAATCGCGCATGTTGTGGATTGCTGACTGATGGAGCGAACAAAACATGGGAGTCCATACCTTCCCTTTTGGCTTAGGCCGATCGGCCGCTACTTGTTGAACGGCGTGTGGCCTTGCTTGCTGATGAGGTCGGGCTACTTCCGCCTGAGGTCCTCTAGGCGGATGGTAGTTAGTGGGAGGCTTCCGCTCGGCTGAGGTCGGTGGCTCAGATGGTGCTTCTTTCCTTCTGGTTGTCTGGGCTTCCTCTACGTTGATATATTCATTGTGTTTGTGCAGCATATGGTCGTAGTCGCGAGGCGGCTTTCTGATGAGCGAGCGGAAGAAATCACCGTCCATAAGCCCATGTGTGAACGCGTTCATCATAGTTTCTGAAGTGACCGTTGGGATGTCCATGGCTACCTGGTTGAAGCGCTGGATGTAGGCTCGGAGTGGCTCCTTCGAACCTTGTTTGATGGCGAACAGATTGACGTTGGTCTTCTGGTAGCGCCTGCTGCTAGTGAAATGATGGAGGAAGGCCGTTCGGAAATCTCTAAAGCTCTTAATTGACCCGTCCGACAACCTTCGGAACCAGCGTTGAGCCGAACCGGACAATGTAGTAAGGAAAACCCTGCATTTGACTCTGTCGGTGTATTGGTGAAGAGTGGCAGCGTTATCGAACTTACCGAGATGGTTGTCTGGATCGGTTACACCACTATACTCCCCGATCGATATTGGAGCATAATGTTTCGGGAGAGGGTCTTGCAAGATCGCCTCCGAGAACTGACGATTAACCCACTCAGGGGATGACTCCGCGCGCGGTGCCTTCCCCTTTCTGGCGTCCCGTACGGGTGCTTCATCGGACGATCCCTGGTTGGCTAGGGCCAATTCCGACGGCGTCTGGAACAATGCTCGATGGAATGGAATAGGGGCGGCCGGCGCATCTCCTGGCGTGCCGGTCTGCCCCTTGTTCTGAGCCCAGGTAGAATATTGTTCCGGTCGATCCTCCATTGCCGCTCGGCCTCCAGAAACCGAGGTGGCCTGCTGCGCTATCCTCTCGGCTTGGGCCTTCTGCTGTTGCTCCACCATCTTTGCGGCTCGTGCCTAAATGAGTGTCTCTAGCTCCTCGGGAGAGAGCGTTACCATGAGTTGGCGTCTAGGTTCTTCCATCTCCTCGGCTAGGATTCAGGTGCGTTCCCACAGACGGCGCCAATTTGATCCTGTCCGAGCATTGAGTCGACAGATACTGGGGGCGTGGCGCTCTCCGCTATCTCCAACTGATGATGTGGATCTTTGGCAAACCTGCAAAGAAGTCAAGCCGGGAAGGGATTCCCGGCGACGACCCTCCAACGCTCAAATCAGGCAACGAAGGAGAAATGAGGCAGAGTAACTGTGGCTACAGTGATGAGAATTCTGCATACCTCCGTCGAAGTTTGGGGTCCTTATATAGGACCCTGGGAGGCGCGGGCATGCTTATCGATGCGTGCATGCTTCCCCAAACATACCTCCAAATAAGTGTGTCAGAAAAGCATGTCTGACACCCTTCCGCAATCGTCCGAGCATATCCCTGACGTGACGGTGGAAACTTCCACCGTACGATACTCTGTCCAGTCCGGCCGCCGACCATGCTGCTTGTCGGCGGCAGGCGTCTCGAGGATGATGTTTACCAGCTGTCCCTTTCGTCCTTTTGCATCTCTTATCTGTTCCAGGGCCAGGCGGTCTTGCTGCTCGGCGCTCCTAGCACTCGGGTACGTGTATGTATTGGACCGGGCGGGAAGATCCTCAGTCCTGTGCTCGAAGGGGATCACACCTCAATGATCTGTGCTTCGACCGAGCGGCCTGTCCGCTCGGCCCATAAGCTCCTTTACCTTAAGCGTCGGAAGCTCGACCTGTGGTCGAGCTATATTCCGATTGGCCTGGAGGACATCCGGCCGACCGGTCAGATGTTCTGTCTGCTCGGTAGGACCTTGGGGCCGCCCAAATTGACCTTTGACCTCCACATGTCGTTGACCGCCGCTGACGTGGGTGTCCCGTCCTTACCACCGGATCATAAATAATATATTTACTAAACATAAATATTACTAACTCTAATTTCCTTAAACACTCAAGTAAAACTTCTTATATCTAACAAAGATAATCAGAAGATGACAGACTAAGACTTTGAAATTTAACGTACCCAAATCCTAGTACAAATTAAGGGGAGTGTTAAATTAAATGCGAATAATAACTTAAGGGGGAGGACATTTGAAAACTATCTTTTAAACGTATCGTCTTTTCAAAAAAATTTTGTGCTATCTTTTTAAATCTATTAAAACTTACTTAAATCTCTGTTTAATGTCTTGTGTTTAAAGTTTTCAAAGAATATGGTGGAAAAATTATCTTGAAAAATGTTTTAAAAATACTTGCATCATCTGAGAAATTTATTTTCAAAATCATATTTCAAAATTTATTTTGAAAATTACTTTAAAAACTTTTTTGAAAGTTACCTTGAAATGTTCTGCGAAAACATTTTGAAAATTATTTTGAAAAATAGCTTTAAAATATTTTGAAAAGTTATTCTATTTAGAAATTACTTTTGAAATGTTTGGAAAAATAATTGCAAAATTCTCATAAAAATTATTCTTGCAATTTTTTTTTAAAAAAACATTAAACATTTCAAAATATTTTTCCTGGTAATTTATTTCCAAATATTTTTTGCAAAATTAGTATATAATATCATTTGAATACTATTGTATAAATTATTTTTGAAACATTTAATCCTCCCTAAAATAAACCTTAGTCTTTACTTTTATAAAGTTTTTTTAAAACATTACTTGTAAAATTTTCTTTGAAAAGATAAGTACTTTCTAGTTAAAATAGTTGGTTTTCAAACACTCATTTTTAAAATTATTTAAATTACTTAACATCATTGTTTGAAACCTTGTTTGAAAAACTAAGTTTGCAAAGTACTTTTTGCTAAACCTTTATTATTTATGCTTCATGTATTTAATATAAAGGTCTTCGATCAGGAGCTTCAAAATAACAACTGGTACAACTTTCACTCTTGCTCGATGCTCCAAAAAAAAGCTCCTACGATGCTGTAAAGCTCCTCCGACAGCCAGCGATCAAGACTTTTTTTTTTTTGTTGTCGGTAACATTGTTTTTAGTTCTATTGTACTTAACCTATGTAATCATTCGAACTATTAGTGGATTGTTCAACGAAAGCACTATATGAGTGTGGGCCTTAGAGTAAGAGTCGTCGAATGCTCCGAACCAAATAAAACTACTTGTGTTAGCGTTGCCTTTTATTCTTCCACAACGTATTTCGATTTAATTCGCTTTTGATTTTTGACAATCGCTATTCACCCCCCCCCCTCACTAGCATCTTTCCGATCCTACATGTTGTACACAGCCCTTTGTGATCCAAGTATGATATCCAGATACTTAGATCTAGTTGTAAATTTTTCTAGTAGTTGTTTTAGTAAAAAAACTTGTTGCTTAAGATAGATTGTATCTCATTGGAACCTTCAGAAACAAGTGTGGACTCGTGGCTTGATTCGGATTCGGACTCGTCTTCTGATTTGCTTTCCAATTTTAGTCCATACGCCATCAGTGCGAGGTAGTTGGTGTGCCTTGGTTCTTCTCTGTCTGATTTCTCCGTGGACGATTCATCCCAAGTTGCTTTGAGGGTTTTTTTTTCTTGAGATTTAGACAGTCATTCTTGTAATGTCCCTTCTTGTTACATCCAAAGCACGTGACATTGGTCTTGTTGTTGTTGGAATTTGAAGTGGAGTTGATCTTTTGTAGGTCCTTTTTGGTGAAGTTATTATTTCTCTTGGTGAACATCTTTCTTACCAGGTTCACCAGGTATTCTTCATCGTCTGAGTCTGGGTCAGACTCAACTTTATGTTCTGGTTTAGTTCTAGATTTTTCTTTAATGTTCCTACAATAAGAGTAATACCTTTTTCAAATTTGGTGTTAGTCAGTTCATGTAGGTCTAATTCACAGAAAAGTTCATCTAATTTTAGTTTATAAAATTAGATAAATTCCTCGAGATTTTGTAGGCATCCACAATGGATGCCCACAATGCATTTTGAGGGAAGGCGTTTAGGTCATACCTTATCAGGTCTCGGTTTTCCATCTGATGGCTGATTGTGTGGAGCCCGTTGAAAATGTCTTTTATCCTCACGTGCAACTGACTGGTGGATTCTCCTTCCTACAATTTGATGTTAAATAATTTATTTAAGAGTAAGTCTATTTTTGTTACCTTTGAGTCATTGGGTCCCTCATGTAGTTCTATATGAGCTTATCTCATAGTTCCTTTGCGTTTTCGTGTGGGCCGACGCGATTCAGTTATTCCTTCATTAGTCTGCATTGGATTGTGTTGAGGGCCTTAAAGTTAATCTGAGCCTTTTTCTTCATCTCTGAATTCTAATTTTCTGGGTCCATTGGAATTCCGGTGTTGTGGTTTACTAGCGCCTTGTATCCCTTGGTGACGTTGAACCATTGGTCGAAGTTACGTTGGTCTTCAAATACACTTCCATCCGCTTCTTCTAAAATGAGAAATCGTTCCCGTTGAATAGGGGTGGACAAACAGTGTTGTATCCTTCGTTTTGAGCCATTTATCACTAAAATAAAAAACTAGAGTAAGGTACCAAGACTTGGTCTTGGATTAGTAGAGTTTAAGAAAATAAAAAATTATATCGAGGAACTAGAGTGATGTTGCACCAATTTCAGGTAAAAACTGAACAAGAAAGAGTTATTTGAAGAGGTAAACTTTTACCAATTCAAATAGACTACGAAGAACTGAAATCCAAAGAATATAAAACAATTCTCTTTGCCTTAATTGGTGGTTGCACCAATTCAGAGCAGAACTTGACTCTGATACCACTTGTTAGATCAAATCGCACGTGAGAAAGGGGGGGTGAATCATGTGGTTTTGAAAAACTTATCTTTTTATTTTAAAAAAAAAACAAAGTACGCAGTGGAAAAGAAGTAGACAAAAATGAAAGAAATACGAACACAAGGATTTTTTTTACTTATTTTCGAGTTTTCGATGACACCTACTCCAAGACCCAGGTCCAGCAGACCTATCGATGGGTAATCTACTAAAATACCTCTTCCGGTATCTCGGGAAGAAGGAATCGAGTACAAAGAAAGTTGGAACAAGTGCAACATACTGCACTTGTCCTTTTGCAATTATTAAGTATATGAATGAAAGTTTACCATACACTTTTTCGAAGATAGCCGGCTTGAGCTCGGTGTTTGGGCAGCTTCTTAGCGGTAGACGAGTGTAGCAGCAGAGTTGTAGCAGGAAGTAGGAGCGTTCAGAAGTTCAATCGAAAGCGCAGATATTCATATGAGTGAGTTATTTTATGGCTTGGACTAGCACTCCTTTTGAGCATGGAAGGCGCCTTCAAAGGCCTTGAAGGCACCTCCAATGTGGCAAGTCTGATCCCGAACAGTCCGGTCCTTATCTTTGATGAAATCTGAACTTTATCTTATGGAAGGCGCCTTCCATGCACCAAAGGCGCCCTCTATGAACAGTGCCAAGGCGCCTTCCAATACTTGAAGGCGTCTTTCATCCCTTAGAAGGCACCTCGGGTACTGTTCACCCGAGGTTTTTTGTTCTCTTTTTGCCTTGCAAAACGTGTTAGTCCAATAAATCAAATAATAACCTACAAGACAAGTGTTAACGTAATAATACTGAGTAGTAATTAGGTCATGTCTCTCCAAGATCAGGATATAGTCAAGATCTCAGTTTAGGGATCTAAAATGGACCGATACTGGACCGACGTCTACTGTCCCTCAACTGGGACGCATCTTCACCAAGTCACTCTCCTCCAGTGACTTACATTTACTTACCAGCTTGCAGTCGGTTGACTAGCCTCATGACCCACCAAGTCTTCATGCCAGTTGTCAGGTCCGCAGACTCAACTGGACTTCTGCCGGTTGTCAGATCCCGCCAACCCAATCAGACTTTTCGCCTGATATCAAGTCATCTCGTTGACCTATCTGGGCTTCTCACTAGCTATCCGGTTCCGTAGACCGAGTTAGATTTTAGCATGGTGTCAGATCCTGCAAACCTATCAACTCCTACACACTTGGTAAAGTACTAAGATCACAAAGACATCTAATTTAACTCACTTATCATTTATCAAAACCTAAGTTAGACATTTAGTGTAAACTGCACCAACAGGTCAAGTAGACCGGGAGCAGAAAAACCTAGTAGGTCGGTTGGACCAAGGGGCAGCAAAACCTAGTGGGTCGAGGATTGAACGTCTGATCGAGGGGGCCCCTTTGGTCATTGATTTGAGGAGAGATTATTGGGGTTGTAAGGTTGCAAAAAAAGTCACACACTGAGAAAGATCATGAGTTTATAAGAGAAAAATATCTCTATTGGTATGAGACCTTTTGAGTAGAGCCCAAAAATAAAACCATAAGAGTTTAAGCTCAGAGTGAACAATATTATACCATTGTGGTTGTAGAGATATTTAAATTCTGTTGACCCTAACAAACTCGTATGATTGCATCTCTTTCGTTGACTGGGTATTGCCCCATGGGCAGATCTAGTTGAACATAGACACTAACATCACTTTCAACTCTTTGATACCTGGCGAGATGTTCTTCATCATGGTTTAAAATCTGTGCATTAGTTGGAGAATGCTTCTCCTATCATATACAACTAATGAGAAACGACTAATATGCAAGATACAAATTGATGAACATCCAAATAAATACAAATACACAAACAAAATATAATCTCAATAATAGTCCAAGAATTCAACAAAATTAATTAATTAATTAATTAATTAATTATATATTTTGTTACTTTATTCAAACTATCTTAATTTTAATTGTATTAAAAAAACATCAATATATAAGTTTTTTTTTTTTTTTTTTTTTTTTTGTCAGATTGGCCCCCAAGATTATGGTATAACGGCATGATATCTAAGTTATTACCTAGGTACCCATGGTTCGAGCCTCAATTATAATAAATTTACAGGAATTTTTTTTCCAAATGGGGCACGCAAGTAAAGGATGCTGGGCTACCTATTGCGAGCACTTCCTGATTTATCCTGATGGCCGATGGAAACTTCTGTGGGACCGGACTGATCACCCAGGCTCGACGTTGCCCAACTTAATTTTTTTTTTTTTTTTTTTTTTTTTGCCAGATTGAAAAACTACTGATCTCATTTATACCATCTAAAACAATCTCATATATGTTGCAAATGATTGATTATAATGAAAAGTTGACGATACATGCAAATCATACATTGATACACACTCTAAGGTTGTAATTTCACAAACCTCATTTCATTGTTTATAGGCGTGTTTTCATATGAAAAATAATAAACCATGAGATATAAACTATGCTAAAATCTCTTTAGGGAAATACAATACTTCATTCATCTTCAACTTATATTCTGACAAGCATAATAGCAAGTGAAAAATCCTTCAGAATGTCTAGACATTGAAGAGCAACAATATGCACTTTGACTTGGCTCTTTATCAGTGTAATGGACACCTATAGTATTTATATTAAATTATCAAATATTTTGAAAAATCGAACAACAACTCAATATAAATCGAGCCATGAGCTAAGGTTTCAGATTTTAAATTGATTCATGTTTTACATCCCAAACTTAATATCGAAATGAATATTATGATGTGAGAAACAAAAACTCTCAATCAATTTTGAGATTGTACGATTACATCAGTAGAGTATGATGTTTTTTGACAAGAAATAACTGTCGAGTTTAGATTATGACAGAAAGAGATAAAACTTATCGATTATTTGAGTTTTTAATATTTTATTGGGTAAAAAAAATAATTAGCTAAAAAATTATAATAGGTTAAAGATCAAAAAAAGTTTATCCAAAACAGCCCAATACATATTACTAACTAACTAAAAAACAAAGTCTGGAGCCCACCCCAGTATATCAAAGAATTAATTGCTCATCGTCTGACGATTATTATCGTTGTTGTATTACTTGAGCTTTATTCTAGTCTGCACCCTCCTAATTATGTCAGTTCCAGACAAGCTCTACTCTATTGGTTTTTGTCGTAGACGACTCTTAAAGCGACTTTTCAATGTTGCCTAATATATGCAAAATTAATTATGATAATAATTACGTGGAATCTTTTAAGTGTTTCAAATTGGGTGGTAACATTTATTATTTATATATTTCTAGAGAAATAACATTTAAGCAAAGTTGAACTTTGGCCACTACATGATTATTATCAAACGCAACTAACAGCATCACGGAGTAAAATGATAAGTTTGAGGGGTAAAATGATAAGTTTATGATTTCATTGGGAGCTACTTTGAATATGTTAAAACTATAAGAATTGAAATAAAATATATTCTAACTTTTTGGGGCCGACCGCGAAGAATGGAGTCCATATCTGCTATTTAAGCATCGAGTGAACCCTAAACCCCTTTCTAGTTCTCGACTGGTTTCTCCTCGGACGCGGGGACCCATGGCTGCTTCTCTGATTCTTCGAGCTGTGAGGCGCCGCAATCCGTCGACGCCCTTCCTCTCCTCCCGCCTCGGATCCGTACGCTCTCTTTTGATTATTGGATGGTTGCTTCCGAATATCCTGTTTTTTTGTGAGAAAAGTGTTTTCTCGGCATATGTTTGGGAGTCAGACAACGGGTTCTTCTTTTGTCTTTGTGTTATTTTAGGAGCATATGATCTATTCATTTGGTTTAGGTATGAAATGAAAAACCAAGCAAACAAAATTTATTCGTTAATGTTAAAGTTCAAGCCTTTGTTCCTTGTTCTGGTGGATTATGAAACAGTTAGTTGGGGAGAGAACTAGCTGTATAGTACAAATTGACGAAGGGGAACAACAAAACAGAAGGCGCCAGTTCTGTGTGGTAATGCAGGTATATTGGTTTAGAATATAATGGAGGCAAGAGTTTGTTGGCAGATTGGGGTGTATGATTTCAGATGTAATAGAGACAAGAAGAGCTTGGAGTGCAGTAGTAAACAATGTTGGGCATAATATTTCATAGAAAGTTGTAAAGAAAATGAGATAGATGTAAAGAAAATTAATAGCTAATAAATGCAATACCTTTGTCACAACTATGATCATATAATGCTTTAAGTTATATAGGACGCTCTAAACTTAAATGAAGATCCACAAACACCATACGTTGCTATGAAAATTCACCCTGATGAGAAAATAGGTAAAATTAGTGTCAACTCGTAGTGTTAAGTGCAGCATACTGTTGGGATCATAAGTGCCTTTGTTACCATTGAATGAGGTTGAAGACTACCCTAGCGCTGCTTGTTAGATCTCACTGTTTCAAACTATACACTTGTAGATAAAATTTGATGCCTCAATTGATAAATAATCATCACCACAAATCAATATGATGGATCTTGATAGAATAGTACTAACACTAGAAAAAAAATAACATAACATAATATAAGCCTATGCCCACCAAAAAAATTCAAGTCTATATGATATGAGAGCAAAAGCATAATAAAAATCAAGCAAACTTGTAGCCCACCTTGTACAAGAGGCCCTTCAAAAAACTTTCTAGACTACTCTCCTAACAAAGTGAAACTTCACCTCACTTCATTGAAACAAAAAAATTCTCCTTGAAAAGAAAATACTCCCTCTACAAGCCTCTCAACTTCCTATAGCCTCCAAACACACCTTATGACATCTCCCAGGCTCTAGAACGCTCCACTACTAGGAAATTCATAGATGAATTTTCAACCATTATATTACTATTTAAAAAAAAACATATTTAGGGTGTATTTGGCACAATTGAGCTACTCGGGCAAAACATTTAGTATTGAATCAATCCTAATAATCCAACTTTCTGAAATATTGGTCTGCCACTTATTTAGTACTTCGAAGTGATCTTTTTCTCTAGATCTTCTAGAGTAGTCTCGCTCTTCTCGGCTTGCTCTACAGTTGCACACATTAAAGTGATTTGATCTACATACTTGGTTCCACCTTAGTTGATCTTGTGTGCAATTGACTTAGCTGATAATGTTATTTGACCATTGATGAAGATCCTTTGGATCCCTTTATCTCCAGATAACTTTGCAACCTCTATAAGAAACTCCTTTATTCTGAACAAACCAAACAATGTAATTCCATAGATGAATAGCAATGATCTTTTTTTATGCAACAAAAAGTAATATCAGAGATATTACTTATATATATCTAAGCTTATAACTAGAATATTGTTTGTGATAGATTCATGAATCAGAAAGAATCCAAAAGTAAGATTAATACAGAAGTTAGCAAGGGTGTGCACCGCTAAAGGAAGAAAAGGGAAGAGCCTACCTCATAAAATCTAAAAGACAACATATCCTCTTTCTCCAAATGTTTTGAATTTTTTCATGAAATTAGTTTGCGAATTGAGGTCATTATATAGAAACCTTAGTAAGCCTGTTATTTTTTAAAATAAATAAATAAATATAACTAGGAATTCTTAGAATCTTAAGAAATTATATAGGGATTTTAGGGCTTAACTGAGTGGTTAAAAAGTTGGTCTAATGAATTTACTTTTAGTATTTTATTTTACTTTTGATTAGGCAAACAACACAAAGCAAGAAACACACAAATTTATGTAAAAAATCCTAAATGGGTAAAAAACCATAGGCAAAAGAGAAGAATTTATTATGTTGAAATTTGCAGCTTACATCATCACATAACCATGAGCCTCCAATTGCATCGTGTAACCTCAATCCCTCCACCACCACAAATACTCAAAAAAGAAAAAAAAAACATAATTAAAGTTGCACACATACATCACAAATTTGGGTATAAACTCTGATGAAAATATATGCTCATTTGATATAGGCTTGTTTATGAGTTTAAATCAATAAGAACTCAACAGCATTAAAAGTGAATTTAAATGAAATTGGGATACTAAATGTATAGGATGTCTAAATGTCCACCATGTGAAGTGACAAAAGCATGAAAAATTTGAAGCTGAAATATATACATGAGCGGTAACTAGCTAGTCAAAATTACACCTACACTTATAAATTGCCAAATCTTTTCATGATCTAAAAGTTAAATAATTCTTGTTAGTATTTTTCTGACATGCATGCAAATATGAAAAAAAAACAACAACAACAACAACAATGTCTTACTTATCCCACTAGATTGGGTCAACTATGCAAATATGAAAAACGAAACATTAAAATGTATCGTATATAAATATGGCAAAATACTTACATTTATAAAACTATGAAATAGCATATTTACCATTATTAAAATTACAGTTGATCTTTCTAAAATCTATAAATCGCTTATAAGTTATAAATGCGCCATCAATTTGAATTAAACTATGATGTTTGGTTAAATTATATGCCTGAAATGCTCTCATAGTCTCATATTAGTCTTGCTGACCATTTACTTTTCCCATTTCATGTTCCTTTTTTATTTCCTTTTGCTCATATTTTTGTGTTAAAATGTCATTTCAAAAATTTGAGATATAATATAATATAATATATTCTTTACAAAATTAGTAAAAGATTATATTCGGTGGCACTTCATATAATATAAAGAAGGGCATTGTACAATTATAACCAGGATGTTCAATTTGAAGAGAGATACTGTCCAATGGTCTATGTGCAAAATCTAATATTTTAATTATCATTGTAACAATGTGACAGCTATGCAGTTTTCAAGGATAGATATTCAGTTTTTCATATTGAATGTTTCCAGGATAAATGAAAACATGTTGATGATATAAGTCTTAACTATACTTTGCAAATGATAGATGTTTCAAGCAGTGACTAACATGAAGGTCTTTAAGCTAGATGTTGCAAAATAGTCTTTATATATATATATTTATTTATTTATTATTTCTGCAGTCATCCAGGAGCAATGGCATACCATCTCTGGGCCACAAGTGGGCTAGCTTGTTCAGACCTTTCAGGCATCAATTTAATGTCTACTTCAATAATGTCATATATTGCATGATGCTATTCTTTCCTTCTTTTCACTAATGTCAATTTTTAATATAGCTCAAAGCCTGCTGGCAATGATATAATTGGAATTGATTTGGGAACTACAAACTCTTGTGTTGCAGTTATGGAGGGGAAGGTTACACTTTATCCATCTTTTTTATAGTTTCTGCTTTATTTGATCATTTTAAGTTTCTTAAGTTTATGGCAAAGTTATTATCTCGACGCATTCTTATACAGAATGCTAAAGTCATAGAGAATTCTGAAGGAGCTCGGACCACACCATCAGTTGTGGCTTTTAATCAGAAGGGAGAACTAATTGTTGGAACTCCAGCAAAACGTCAAGCAGTCACCAATCCTACAAACACACTTTTTGGAACCAAGCGTCTGATAGGCCGGCGGTTTGATGATCCTCAGACACAGAAAGAAATGAAGATGGTCCCTTTCAAGATTGTGAAGGCACCCAATGGGGATGCATGGGTGGAAGCTAATGGTCAACAGTATTCTCCCAGCCAGATTGGTGCATTTGTTTTGACAAAGATGAAAGAAACTGCTGAATCTTATCTTGGGAAGTCTGTTTCGAAGGCTGTTATTACTGTTCCTGCATACTTCAATGATGCTCAACGTCAAGCTACAAAAGATGCAGGGAGAATTGCTGGGCTCGACGTGCAAAGAATTATTAATGAACCAACAGCAGCTGCCCTCGCCTATGGGCTGAACAACAAAGAAGGCCTTATTGCAGTCTTCGATCTTGGAGGTGGAACATTTGATGTTTCAATCTTAGAGATATCTAATGGTGTATTTGAGGTATAAGCATTTTTACCTTCAAAGTTGGTGCTTCCTTTTGTCTTTTATTGATTTCTTAGCATTCACAATTTTGTTTTGAAGGTCAAAGCAACAAACGGTGACACTTTCTTAGGTGGTGAGGATTTTGACAATGAGCTAGTTGAATTCTTGGTTGATGAATTCAAGAGATCTGATGCAATAGATCTTTCAAAGGACAGGTTGGCTCTACAGAGGCTTCGAGAAGCAGCTGAGAAGGCTAAGATTGAATTGTCATCAACATCCCAGACAGATATAAATCTTCCATTCATAACTGCCGATGCTTCTGGAGCAAAGCATATGAATATCACTCTGACAAGATCAAAATTTGAGACTTTGGTAAATAATTTAATTGAAAGAACTAGAAATCCCTGTAAAAATTGTTTGAAGGATGCCAACATAAGCAACAAGGATGTGGATGAGGTTCTTTTGGTTGGAGGAATGACTAGAGTTCCAAAAGTACAGGAAATAGTTTTTGAAATCTTTGGAAAGAGCCCTAGTAAGGGAGTAAATCCAGATGAAGCTGTTGCTATGGGAGCTGCCATACAGGGTGGTATTCTTCGTGGAGATGTCAAGGAGCTGCTCCTCTTGGATGTCACGCCCTTGTCGCTGGGTATTGAGACACTTGGCGGTATCTTTACCAGATTGATTAACAGAAACACAACTATTCCCACAAAGAAGAGCCAGGTAATGATTAGATGCTGTTTACTAGTTCATTTGAAATAGCAAAGTTGCATAAGGTTATAGTTTAGAGAAAAGGACAAATAAAGGCTGTTCATATTTCTATTGCATGATGCAACAGTCTATTCAGATTATAGTATAGAGTAGGATACTCTCACCATGAATTTCCATTGAGTTAATCAGTCACGAGCATCCAATTAGACGAGATTCTTGTATAACCCAGTCCATCCACTTTGCATGTATTTCTAGTCAGCTGAACAAAATAAAGTACACTACAGGAAATGCACATAAAAATTTGATAGCATAACGTTTGGCCTAGGTGTTGAATTGAGAGGTACAGGTTTTCTCTGGTCAATTACATTAATAGATTGAAATGTTTTCTAGAGCATTGGAACGACACTGATGCGGTGGTTTAGAATCAGTGTATTTCTTTGGTGAAGGATGGTGATAATTTTTGTCTGCATGATTGTGCATTGTCCGATTGTCATCTGCGTCCTACAAAAACAGTTTCATATTACTTCAGTATATAAACTAAATTTTGGGGATTTTTTTCCCTCAGGTATTCTCTACTGCAGCTGACAATCAGACACAGGTCGGTGTCCGTGTGCTTCAAGGTGAGCGCGAAATGGCAGCAGATAACAAGCTCCTGGGTGAGTTTGAGCTCGTAGGCATCCCACCTGCTGCAAGAGGCATGCCACAGATTGAGGTGGCATTTGATATTGATGCCAACGGAATCGTGACTGTTTCCGCCAAAGACAAGGCCACCGGCAAGGAACAGCAGATCACTATTCGCTCATCCAGTGGGCTTTCCGAGGATGAGATTGAGAAGATGGTGAAGGAGGCCGAGTTGCATGCTCAACGGGACCAGGAGAGGAAAGCTTTGATTGATATCAAGAACAGCGCTGACACAACAATATACAGTATCGAGAAGAGCTTGAGCGAGTACAGGGATAAAATTCCAGCCGAGGTGGCTACAGAGATCGAGTCTGCAGTAGCTGATTTAAGGAAAGAGATGGCTGGGGATAACGTCGACAGCATCAAGGCCAAGCTCGACGCTGCAAACAAGGCAGTCTCTAAGATCGGGCAACACATGCAAGGAAGCTCTGGTGGTTCCTCCGGAGGATCTCAAGGCGGCGACCAGGCTCCCGAGGCAGACCACGAAGAGGTCAAGAAGTAGAGAATTCCTTGATACGCCAGTTCTAAGAATTTCGCGTCATCGTTCTCTTGTGTAATAAGAATTATGTTTGCAAAACATCAAAAATGTTCTTTTTTGGATCATGAACAAATCCAACGGACTCTATTTAGATTTGCAGCATGAGAGGATTTCTCACAATAATTGATCGGTGCTGAATTTATTTCTTTATGGGAATTGATAATATTTTTAAAAGTGAAGGAGGTAAAATAACAAAAAACCAGTAACCCCATGCCTTAACTATCCTGCAAACCTTTGGAACCAACTCCATACGCCGGCCTGCTCAACTCGAGCAGCCGCATTGCGTTCCTGTTCTCATGGCACTCGTCTCCATCATCGACACCTCCACCCTCGTCCCCTTCAAGCTCACCACATGCCCGGCGTCCGCGCCGCCGTCGACGGCATTGTTCCTCCTCGCTTCCAGCGCCTTCCTCGACACCACTCCGTGGATCTCCTCGAGGAGCCGCAGGAAGGCGGCCTCCACGTTGTCGCCGGTGAAGGCCGACGCCTCCGAGAAATAGAGCCCCTGCTCCTCGGCGAACTCCACGGCATCGGCAGCGGCCACCGCCCTCTTGTCGGCCAGGTCGGACTTGTTGCCGATCAGCATCACCGCGATGGAGCTGTCCGCGTTGTCGCGCAGCTCATCCACCCATCGCGCCACGTGGTCGAACGTCGCCCTCTTGGTGATGTCGTACACCAGCATCGCCCCGAGCGCGCCGCGGTAGTACGCGCTCGTGATCGCTCGGTACCTGCCCACCAAGGCACCAACAGCTTCCGTTTCAGGTATGGCGCATAGATCTTTTCACAGATTCCCATCTCTCTTTCGAGTCATGAAATGCAAGCTCAGCTTACCTCTCCTGGCCAGCAGTGTCCCAGATTTGTGCCTTGATGCGTTTCTTGTTGAGCGTGATGGTTCGAGTCTGGAATTCGACTCCAATGGTGGACTTGGAATCGAAGTAGAACTCATCCTTGGTGAACCTGCCGAGCAGCTGCGTCTTCCCGACCGCCGAGTCGCCGATCACCACAATCTTAAACACGTAATCGATCTCCTCCGCCTTCTCGGCTTCCCACTCCTCCTCCATCATCGATCCTTCTCTCAATCCTTGTCTAGGGTCGGAAGACAAAGACCCGTATGTAGGCATATATAGAGATTCGATGCCCTTAAGATGGAAGAAGGCTTCATAATTACATTGTTTAATTAACACAAAATTAGTACTGATGACTCCACTTCCCTTCCTTTTGTATATTGATTATGAGACAGGCGTGATTGCAAAGGAGAGACGCCATTCACTACTATTATGAAAACAGATGGGTGGGTGACCCTGCGACAATCATTTTGTCCTTGCTGATAAATTGCTTTTGTTCAACCTATTAATAAAATAAAGGGGAAAAGGATGACCTGCTCTGCGGTCTGCGCCTAATCTCTGGACTTAAGGCCCACGGCTTTGAAAATTTGGCGATTAAGACGGGCAATTGAGGAGGAGAAGACCGCAGAGTGAAAAAAAGTTACTGCGGACGGTGAGCTCTGTCGCTCTCCCTGATAGCTGCCATTCTGATGCACAGTGATAAGGCTCACGGCCACCGACAAATTGGTAATCCTGCGCAGTACAATGAATTATAATGTTTATTTATTTTCCCTTTTTAAAGTTTAAGTTTTTCAGTATTTAACAAATTTATAGTTTAAAATTAATTTTAATAAAATTTCGATCTTCTCATAGAGAGAGAACAAGATTTCTCTCTTCCCACCCTTCCGACGCCCAGCGATCTCCAGTCTCCCTTTCGTTCGAGCAGGTGAAAAGAACAAATCCAAACTTCACGCAAGGAATCGATGAGTTTTTATAGCCGACGCTCTTCGTTTTCGTTGCTTTTTGTTGACAAAAGAGAGATTTTTGGATGAAAGTTTTTTTCCTTATTGATTTTTTTTTCTTAATTTTAGGAATTAACAACAGTATCTGTCGCTTTCATTGCAGAAGCCATCAATGTCCTGTTCTTTCTTCCTCGCCTTTCCAAGTTCCAGCCATCGTTTGTTCTTTATCCCCTTTCCTCCAAATCCTTGCCCCTCGCCTTCATTTCCTTGTAGAGGGCTTTTAGGTCAGTTTAGATTGTCTAATCTTTGGGGTTTTAAGTTTTTAGGGATCTTAAGCTTTGCTTATCCGTGTAGGTTCTCCCGAAAAAGTGTTAACTTTCTTGTTTTTTTTTCTCGATTCGGGGCAATCAAGAAAGGTGCCGGGAGCGATTCATGGCGAGTTTGGCTGGGCCTCGAGTATACAGCTGCAGTAATTGCCGAAATGAGGTTTGCCTTCACGACGATGTCATATCGAAAGCTTTCCAGGTGAAGCTCTTTATAGAAATTTGAAGAATTTGGGTAGAAAAAATTGTTTCTTATTAATCTGAATGTCATTTTGTTAAGCCAATAGCTTTCTTTTTTCTGAAGTGATTGCAACCTCCCAAATTTTTTTTTTCTCAAAACTCTCTTCCGCAACGACAGAAATTGCTCCGTATTAGTCAGCCCTAATGTTAAATCCATGGATTTCTATGAGATTTTGATGATTCCATGCTATTCTGATCTACTATTTTATGCTTGAGTAAGCCATTGTGGACAATATAAGATACATCTAGTAGGTCAAATTCTATGATTCTTCGCCACGAATCATCTTGTGATATTTTGTGTGCAATGATTCAAATCTGGCTAGGGGAGAAACGGACGTGCATTTCTATTTTCTCATGCCATGAACATAGTTGTTGGGCCAAAGGAAGATAGGCAGCTGACCACAGGACTGCATACAGTTGCTGATATCTATTGCCGTGATTGTCGTGAGGTGTTGGGTTGGAAGTATGAAAGAGCTTATGAAGAGACACAAAGATACAAGGAAGGGAAGTTCATATTTGAGAAGTCAAAGATTGTGAAGGAGAATTGGTAGCAAACGTGAGGATGGTCACCGAGTAATCCTCACGATAGAAGCTATCTTTCTGTTTGGCATGGCTGTCTGTGTGATCTGAATTATGAACAGAACAATCGGTTTCTGTATATATGATTGCTTCTAGTCATATTCCTTCCAATTGTGCATCTGTGTTCACTGCTTCTGTAAAGTTTGCCAATTGGCAAATGTTCATCTATGAAAATGCACTCATCTCGTAGATGTTGGTCCCGAAGTCATGTAAACAGTTGTTTTTTAGTTTGGACACCTATATGTGTCTTCATTTCTTTTTCTCTTTTTAAAAATGTCTTCTAATTGTTGCAACTTATGTTCTACTGGTTTTTATCATCATATAGTTAATGCTCAAATGAATGGAAGAACAAAAAGTCCTTCTAGTAATGCAGCATAAAATTTATCTAATTGTATGGTTATTATGTTTAATACTAACAGGGTTGAAAATAAAATGCTTAGAAAGTGAGTTGTTTTTTCTTCGGTTGGTTTCATTGATCTGCTTATTGGAACTTGAAATCGAGTAAATCCTTTGAGCAGCAATTTTCGTGTACAGCTCTTTCTTATAAGTTGTCAGTCTCATTCTTTTTCACGTCTGCATTATTCTCTGTCACAAATTCTGAATGACTATTGTGTATGTAGAGTACATTTCTACTGTTTTCTTGATAATAGAAGCTGTTATGTAGATAGTTGCAAATTGTAGTGTCTAAGTCATGTCACCATTTTCATCTTTTTCACACCCTCGTTCGCCATTAATCACACAGAATGTCATGTTGTTCTCAAGCTGCAGCAGAAAATTTAGGCGGTATTTTGTGAAACTTCACCCACATGAATACATGATATAAATTGAAAAATTCATGAATCCAAGTTGAATAAAAAGCCAAGACATTCATGTGGGTATATATTTAGACTTCGGTATCTTGCTTGGCAGTGTAAATGAGGTTTCTTAAGAGAGTATTTTATTGCCTGATGGGGTTACAACTGTACCTTTTCAAGCTTGTATAAAAATTTGTTCGTCTGCAAGTTTATTAGTGCTCACGATTGCCATGATAGTTGTTTGATCTAGCATTGGAAAGTCACCTTCAAATCTTTACTTGGTTAATTCTATCTGCTTCAAATGTGTTCCCTTGCTTAATGTCCCACTGTTCCTATTTTTTTCTTTGACTAGAAGGTGTCTCTACACTATATTTGATGGGAGACAATATCTCGTTTTCTTTTGGCTGAAAGATTCCTTGGTCTAACTCGCTTACCACTAAACTAATCAACTGTTGGTATTGTTCCTATTTAATAATCGATCAGACTACATTCTACGACTTGTATGAGTAAATTTCTTTATGCCCATGATGAGTTCACCATGGGAATACTGTACAGTTGCTCATTAAAAATCAGAGATCAAATATTCTTATGGAAATTACTCCCTTTGCATATTCGTCAAGTGTCGACTTTGTGAGCATTCAACTCTTCCCAGATCTTGCATAGCCAGGAGTCAGAACTCTGAATACAATGTGTCTCTCATGTATTATTTATGGTAAAGGAAATGATTTTTTTTTTGGTTTGTACAAATATGTAAATCATGTGTATGAGATCATGGTAACTATTAAGAGACTACACATGTAGTTTTTCCATGATAGCTTCTTTGGTATTATGTATATCAATTTTTCTGATGAAATGAATATTGAGCAATGTGATTTACAGAGAGTTTCCTTAAACGACAGAAAGAAACTGAATCACCCTGTCAATAAATCTTTTTCTTTGTTGTATCTTCATCTTCCTTCTCTCTGAAGTCATTGGTGAAATTGCCTTGAATTATTCCTGGTGTAAATGTCTTTACAGGTGCCTAACATTTCTTCCAGGCAAGATAGTATTTCTATTCGACAATCTAGTGGCTTCTACATCTATCGAAGCAGTTTATATGGAAAAGATCATCTATGTTCTTTGTGTTGTCTGCATAAAGCACTCGGTGATAATTGAGATATCTCTGGTTGGATTGGTTTTTACAATTGTTGAAGTCATCAATGCTTTAAACAACATGATTAAGATTTACTGTTAGTGTTTCTGGGCCAGTTAATCCTTCTTTTACCAGAATATTCTTCGTATTGATTCGTATCCAATCATTTTAGACTTTCCACTGGCCAATTTCACTCTCTTTACTTTTCTCAATCATTCCCTCAACTAGTTTGATAATCTTGCTACCTAGTTTCTCTAGGTATTGATTTTTACCGTTCCATGATTCGGTGCCAGTTGCTCTACCAATCGAATTTGATGAAATGTATTTGGTTTGTGGAAGCAGAAATTATAACTGAGAACACTGTAAATGAGATTGATGCTGATTTTCTTTTGTCTCATCATGTGATGTGTTTGTACAAAAAACGTCAGAATTTACTTAAATAGGTTTCCTCAATTGCTTCATCACGGTTGGAGACATCCATGACTGTACAAATCCTTTCATTACAGTTTGAATTCGATATTTCAATGATCTTGCATAATGGTGCAGTCAATTTTCCACTTTAAAGTGCTCCAGTGCAGAAATTAGAAAAGGCCCATGATTCAACACAAATAACATTTCCCCATTTCCAACAAGCTCCAAAATGATTATATATTATTGTGTTATCTCTTGATGATTTTTTTGCTGTCTATTCTGTTTTTCAATCCATGAGATTCAGGAGGAATGAAAATTATTACGGAGCTTCTTATGTTAATCGATTTCAGTAGAAATCACTTCTCATCCATACACAATTCCCTCTTGCCTGTTTTTCAATTGGTCCCCAAGACTTGGTGTGATATATGTTATCTTGCTTTCTTTAGTTCTGGGGATTTGAAGGCTTGGTTTGGTTGCTTTATTTTTGGAATTTTAATCTAATAGAGCCTTGAACTGCATGTATAGTTTGTTGGTGAATTAGACATGTCATGTTAGAAAAAATATATTTTATTAATCTAGCAACAATTTTTCGAGTATTAGGCAGTGTTGTGTTTGTTCGTCAGGTTATTGCAGACATGATGGATTTGCTATAAAAGGTGATTATAAGGTGGTGTTATGCTCACTCATTGGTAAGGGCACACAGTGGATGTCAAACAACTTTGATTTGTGAGGTGGTGCACACCATGCTTAGCCATGGTTTGTTGGTGTGCACACCAACAAGGCCACGGTTCACTAAGTCATGCCTACCGGAGCAGAACTGGGCCAAGGCTCTTGTAGATGCTCATGTCACTTGTCATTATGTGTTGATGCACAGATGTCTGATGAAGCTCGAGAATGAGAGGCAGTGGTAGCTTGTGAGAGAATGCTTGTCAAGGTGAAGCTCGAGAATGTGTTGGGAGGTTAGGGAGGTGCATGTGATGCTGAACTTCCCGGTGTGTGGTGCTTACAATCTTGGCTACACTGTGAACGAAGCTAGTGCACCACCACATTAAGGCGACAACAGTGTTGAAGAAGATGCAGGTGTGTGTATTGTATGGCAAATCAGTGGCAGGCGCTAACTTTGGGTGATTGGGTAAGGTTAGAGGTTGATGCAGGAGGTAACGGTAGAAAGTGCATAACTTTTGATTTGGGTTAAACCACAGGAGCTACAATTATTCAAATCGAGGCTCATTCAAATATATACAGTTGGTTATCAGGTAAAACCCGTAACGGTCCAGTCCTAGGCCTAAAAAATGTCGTTTAAGGTATTTCGGAGGCTCCGAACATTTTTATCATTGTTTACAATTATTTTCATCTTTTTATATCTTAGGGTTTTGGGGTTATTTAAATAATTGTTTAGTTGGTGTTAGAATAAGTTTTTGGATGAATAATATTTTTCGGTCATGTCGTTTATTTTCTTTTTTCTCATTTCCAAGGATTCTTCTGAATCAATAAGTTTTAGAAGATTATTTTTGATGTTCGTATTCAAACCAACGGAATCAATATAGTTCACAGGATAATTGTTATCTTGTCATGCGTTAGAGGTGGGTTGGATCGAGCAAATTTCGGTTGGATCGAGCAAATTCTGTTTTTTAAAAACTAATTCAAATGTCATTGCTGGGATGCTTATTTTAGTCTGTAAATAAATTTTTTAATTTACAAACTATACCCGGTGTCTCAAAACCGTTTGGCTATATTATGTGCAAGTAATACCATAATGATCTTGAACAAATCTTGTAGAGAATATTGGTGAGAAGGTTTCAACATGATCAATTCCTTCCTTCAGTGTGAATTGCTCTGCCACTAGTCTTTCCTCAAAATATTCAGTATTTCCCTTAGCATCCTTTTTGGTCTTGTAGACCGCTTTCCAACCGATAGGGTTGATGTGCGGGAGCTGTACAAGGTCTCAAACACTGACCTGTGCTATTGGATCATCTCATCCTTCATTTAATTTGAATCATTGCTTCCTTATAGTTGATGTGGCCAACAACTTAACATAGAATGTGATCATCAAACATTTCTGGTTGCTACAGTGTGTCTCCTTCCTTTTTCGTTAGAAACCAATTGCAGATTGGAAGGATCAACATTTGAATTTGGTACTTTAAATAAAACTTTAGTTTGACAATTAAATAATTCAAATCCTGAGCAAATCAAAACTTAGGTCTGAAAATTAACTAATTTGATTACAAACTTTGTTCTGAAGCAAGTAGTTTGGTTCAACTTTTTTTTTTTTTTTGAAAGTATTTAATGATGGAGAACTTTAGCATTCCAATATATTTTACTTATCAAATCATCAACTCTAAGTTTGGGAACCTCTCCAATGATGACCCAAGTCTTGTTTTGCCACTGCACTTCTGTGTGGCCACCTTCTAAATCAGGTTACTGGTCAGACATCAATGGTTGGCTGCACTAGATAGATCACTAGTGATGGATGCAGCTGTAGGTGTAGTGGCTGTGGCTGCTACAGTCTGCAATGGGCATGGGCCACTGAATTTGTCTCTCGATAAACCACAGTACTAAATCTGTACATGGAGGCTTTGATGCCACAGGTTGAAAAACTTCCTACCCAATATAGACCATCTAAAGTCTAGAGCTAGATAAATCATCAAAATAAAAAACATACCTTGTTCTCCATGGCTTGGGTCTTACTCTCTCTTCTCTCCTTTGATAGCCTTTTATGGGTCAAGTACACGACGGCTTAACACTTTGGGTTCAGATTATTAAGTTTGATTGAATTAAATCAAAATCGGATTATTAATGGTAGTCCACAATCAGGAAAATTCCAAGAAAACACACTAAAAATGGTGCTAACCAATGTCAGTTTGATAAGAGTTTTGTTCAAAATTATAGTATTTTAAACTTGGATTTTGAAAATTTATCCTTTTTCTTCATTCACAGACCTCTAAACCTTGGCCATTCTGAATAAAGCATGAAAAAGAAAGTCATTTATGCATATGGAACAATCTAGTTCAGCTGAAAAGTTATGGTTTTGGTGACTGATACGGATATATCTTGATAGCAAAGTAGTAATTAGGAGGGGAAGGAGGGGCAATTTCATCATTCCATTATTTAGAGCTTAATGCTATGTTTACTCTAGAGTGTGGATGAGGAAAAGAAAGGAATCAACGATAGAAAGTTATCTTTGGAGGAAGAGAAAAGAAAGGGTGAAGAAATCTTTTCCTTTGCACACTTGTTTACCTTGATAGAGGAAGGTGAATACTTGTGATGTAATTTTATAAATAAAAAAAATACATGCGTCATTTTTTTGGTACATAGTGTAATTTTGTGAGTTAAAAATGCTACATGCGTCATTTTTTTTTGTATATGATGTAATTTTGCGAATGCAAAAGGGGTACATGCGTTATTTTTTTTTCCATCCGCTGCTTTCCGTCCGATTTTGAGGTGATCGATTTTGGCTCCCAAATTATCCGCTGATGGATTGCGTTACTTTTCCTTCGGAAAATTTTAATGAAGTAAACGATGGAAACTTTTCCACTGTGGAAACTTTTTTTTAATTTTTACTTTCCACTCTCCCAAATAAACAGAGCCTAAGAGAGGGGAAGAGGTACTGTGCGAGGGGGGTTCGTGTTTTTTGCTTCGCCGCCGCCACCGCTGACCGGCCTTGACGCTCCTCTCCTCCTCTCGTCGTAGCCGCCAGGAGTAGGGGGGAGGGGAGAGCTTTGTTCTTCCTCACGACGCCGCCACCAGACAGACTCAGCGTCACCCTCCTAGCCGCATGAGCCCACCAACCGACACCGACAGCCGCCCCTTCTCCTCTTCACACCACCGCTGCTGCGCAGAACTACATGAGGACATCGTCATCCCTTCTTTTCTCTCCTGCCACTAGGTTGCCACTAATGAGTGCTCGTCGTCTCCCTCATTGCTCACCGCTCGCTTCGTGGTCGCCTCACATCTGGACGTTGACACCGGACGTTGGCTCCGCCTCCCTCATCCCTTGACGCACGTCGCTGATCCCTCACGTGAATATCACCTCTTTTACTCCATCTTTAGTTGGCCGACCCTTCTATCCGGCATCCACAATTGCCTGTCGGTAGCCTCCTCTCCGCTGTTCACGGTTGGATGACAACACCACCTCCCCCTCGGTGCGCCAGCAGTCCACGTGTCCCCTTTTTCCTCTCGGCACACCAGCAGCCTGTGCATCGAGGCCTGCACCCCTGTTGTCAGAGCTGACCACATAACACTGTCGACTCTCGGGGTTCTTGGTTGTTATTGTTATTCTCAGCCTTCCTGCTGTTATGCAGTTCCGGCCTTCGCGCCGATCTGACTTGTGCACTGTGTTCCAACCTATGCGTTGATCCCGTCTATATGTCATGTCTTGCCCTGTGTGTCGTTGTCTTGTTTCGGCCTTCGTGCCCTTTTTTATCCCGACCTATGTGTCTATATTCTATCCTGACCTGTGTGTTGATGTTGTATCCCGGCTTGCGTGCCGATGTCATAGCTCGGTCTGCGTGCCGAGGTCGCATCCGGTTTCCCGTTGCTGCTTCCGACTCCACACCGCATCCGGCTCCTCATCATTAGATCCAGCTCTCCAACTTGATCAGAGTCATCTACTCTTCCGGATTACGACAATTTGACCAGCGTCCCATCCGAGGGCGCCCTTTGGGCTAGGGTATGTTTTCCATACTCGCCCCTCATTTATCTCATTATTATATTATTAGTCTATTACTCATACGTTGGATCCACCTCGAGTCTCGGGGTACCAGGGATCGGGAGGACTTGGTCGCTGGCTGCAGGTAACGTTGATCAGATGACTTCTGAAGACTTGGTCAACATAAAGGTCATCTCAGCATACCCTCCCCCCTTTCAGGATGTCGTAATTCGGTCAACATTCTCGCTATCTTATCCGACGATCCATCTGACTAAGATTTTGAACAAGATCAGTGACCAAGCAACTAGTGATGCTAGTATTCACTTAATGAACAAAGATAGGAAACCTGAGTGGTTCCACTGCCACTCAGCCATTCTTAGGAAACAAAGCAAATATTTTTCATCTTTCCTGTCCAATGACAATCCTAACAATCCAAATCTCGAGTCAAATAATTGCATTGAATTTCATTGCAAAAAGTATCATGAGAAGTATAGTTGCCTTTTGTGATCTGTTAAAGAGCTGATAGAAGTGATTGGGAGGAAAAGCTTTGGATGCTATTGGATATGGTTGTGTGGTTCTTGCAGCACCATCCAGAGTCCAGTTCTTGAAAACATGGCTCCTTCCCTTATATTAGGAATCTGAATCCTAAACTTGATTTGTCGGTTGGTCATCTTCAAAATTAATCGGTGTAAACTGATGTCAATTAAAAAAAAAAAACTTTCCTAGAAGTTATAATTAAAATTAGATTTGTACCTTGCAGAGAACCAGAGTCAAAATATTTTGCTAATATTCGCATCTTTTGTGTTTTGTTTATAGACGCAGCTAGTTGAATCACTGGAACAGTTCAGACTTGATGAATTGAAGGAAGTGGAGAATGATAGTGGTTGTCATGCTCTCAAACTTAGTTGTCCATCTTCATCATTTTACATATTAAACAGATCTTATTCACATTGTTTATTCTCTTTAATATCTTATTATTAGGGGTGAATAAAAGTTCGATTAAATCGAATAAATTGATTAAATGGACCGAATTTAAAAAATCAGTCAGATTTATTTAAAAAAATGATTAATTCGGTTCGGATTCGATTTTGAATTTTTTTATTCGATTAAACTGAATTGATCGAATAGATCGAATTTTTGAACCAAATCGATTTTTTACACCATAAGTTTTTGACCGAATCAAATTTTATTAAGTTAAACTAAATTTTTAGAAAAAATTAGTTTATTCAATTTGTTCGATTCGTCTTATTTGATTTTATTAAAAATTCGATTCGATTCGATTCGGTTCGATTTTTGATAAAAATCGATTCCATTTGTTTGAAAAAAAAAAAATTTGGCTCCATTCTCTGTATTTTCTAGAATGCTTTATTGTTTTAATTGCAATATATCTGAATATATATGTTTTTGTAATAAATTACGACTAAAAATAATTTTAGTGGAATTTTATTTAGGAATCTAGTTAAATAAAGAAAAAATAAAATTAATATATGTTTGATATTTGAATTTTTAAATATATTTTAGTTTTTTTTTAAATGGTTAATTGGTTATAATACGTAAGGTCTTTATGGGTTCCTACTGTAAGATTCCTTCTCTATTGCTGGGAAAAAACAATAATTTGGCGCCAAATTTCGAGCTGTTGCCGGGAGTGTGCGCGCCAAAACAAATCGTCCCCGCGCGCTTTTATAGATCCACTTCTTTGCTCCGTCTTCATTCTTCGGTCGCTTCGCATGGCTCCCAAAACCCCATTCAGGAGGCGAACCCGCGCTTCCCCCCTCCGCTCCCCTCCGGCCGACGCCAAGGCGTATCGCTACGACGCCACCGTATGCGAGGAATGCCACTCTGGCGACGACGACGACGAGCTCCTCCTCTGCGACAAATGCGATCGAGGGTTCCACACCTTCTGCCTCCGCCCTATTCTCGCCTGCGTCCCGAAGGGTCTCTGGTTCTGCCCCTTGTGCGCCGCCGACAAAAAACCGAAGCGTGAGTCCTTTCCTGATTCCCCCTTTTCTATTCCCCCAACGCTGCATTTCATTGCGCTCAATTCATCTGCCGATTTTGATTGCAGAGTTCCCTCTGATACAGACCAAGATCGTCGATTTCTTCCGGATACAGTGGTCTTTGGAACCGGATGATCTTGGGTCCAGGAAGAGAAAGAAGCGATCAGGAGGGTTGGCGGTGGCGAAGAAAAAGAGAAAGCTTCTACCTTTCAACCCTAGTGAGGATCCAGGCCGGAGGCTGGAGCAGATGGCATCCTTGGCCACTGCTTTGACGGCCACTGGCGCCGTGTTCAGCAACGAGCTCACTTACCGCCCTGGAATGGCTCCCAGGTTGGCGAATTGCGCTTGCTATGAGAAAGGAGGGATGCAGGTAAAGGATTCCTTGGATTCTTTCTGATCTCAATCACATAGATTATGAATTCAAACTCAATACAAGATTGAGTTTTTACAATTCACATTTGATTAATTCATAGCTCCAGATCAACTATGAACAGTCACTTTGAGTGATGAAATCTAAGTTGCAATCTTTCTTTCAATTATGTTAAAGTGATGGATGATGATAAATGCAGGTGTTGTCCAAGGAAGACACTGAAACTTTGAACCTTTGTAAGAAAATGATGGAGAATGGAGAATGTCCTCCTCTGATGGTGGTTTATGATCCTCTTGAAGGGTTAGCATCTTCCATATATTGTGTCTTTGTTTGCAATCCGTGAATGTGTCACCCTTAATTTTACATCGTCATTGCCTACAACAGATTCACAGTGGAGGCTGATAGGTTCATCAGAGACCTAACCATTGTGACTGAATATGTTGGCGATGTTGATTACCTGAAGAATAGAGAACATGATGATGGTGATAGCATGATGACATTGCTTTCAGCAAATGATCCTTCAAAGAGCCTTGTAATATGCCCTGATCAGCTAAGCAACATTGCTCGGTTCATCAATGGCATCAACAACCACACAAGGTGATTTAACTTGCATTGAATCCAACAAATTTCTCTTTTGCATGCTCAGCAACTAATACTCATTGTAAAGCAGGGATGGAAAGAAGAAACAGAATCTCAAATGTGTTCGGTTCAGCATGAATGGTGAATCTCGTGTTCTCCTGATTGCAAACCGAGATATAACAAAGGGCGAGCGGTTGTATTATGACTACAATGGCAGTGAACAAGAATACCCAACTGAGCATTTTGTGTAAAATTCAGTTTCCCCTTAGCTGAAGCTGCACTATTCAAGTAATCAGAGATGAAGAGAACTGAAAGATCTGTGCTGCATACTTCTCAATTTTGGAGGCAATTGGACAAAGCAATGCTATTATTAAAGCCTTTTGCAAGGATTGTAGCATTGAATTCTCACCAAAATGTTCTTACATCATAGCAAATGCAATCGAAGTGTTTAATTTAATTCTTGGCAAAAAAATATGTTCTTAAATTCATTATCTTAGCACTTGGTGAATCTGGATGTTAATCTTTCTGGCTTCCTCTTATCCACCTACAAAATAACTAACAACATTGAACATTAAGCTTTTTGCATAACAATTCTTCCCAAAGCATAGTTGCAACCAACAGATAAATAGTAATCAGGGAAGCTTATCGTTTTAGAGAATAAGACTACTTGCTCTTGCTTAATTAGTAATAAAATACTAAGAAACAAAGAAGGAATGAGTCTTAAAAAGAATTAAAACATCCTTATAATTAAAAAGTTTTATAATTACATTTAATGCTTGCACCATTGATATAGAGTGATGACATATTTGAAGCACTATTAACAAAAATAAAGTTTTAAAATAATATAATTCGACCCAAATATATAAATGGGTTAGCTAGAATTTATATATTTGTAAATAACTTATTTTAAAATTAATAACTTAAATTTTAATTTAAATAAAAATAACAATGACCATAAATTGCATCTCTATATTTAGATTTAAAATTTAAATAGAAAACCGTAATTTTAGATAAAAGTATTACATTAATATTTTAAAGTTATTTAATCTATTTGGAAGTTTAGTTGACCACGAGTTTATACCTCAAGTGTAAAATTAATATTAATATTAATAGTTATATACTAATATGAATAAAATAGTTATATATTAATATTTATTAAAATAATTATTTTTGAATTGTTTGATCATTTTTAAAATATGAATAAAATTTAATGGCTTCATAAGTGTCTCCATATGTTTAAATTTGAAATTTTAATAAAAAAATAATTATATAGTAATTTTAGATCAAAACTACTACATAACTGTTGTTTATATTTTTTAAATTTATAACTTAATTTTTTTTTTATTTTTAATAACTTTTTATTTTTATGATTTAAATAGAAATTCAAAATTTAAGACAGAATGTATCTCCCATGTTAATTTTTGATAATACTTTAATATTTTTTTAGAATTTATAATTCATCTAATAAGAATGTTAAGTTAATTTGATAATATTTATAACAGAATAATTTAGACGTACTGTTTCAGGAAAAAAATATATTTATTTAATATTTAAAATAAAAGATTGCTCCTTCCTTCCTTCTGTGTTTTTTTTTTGGCCAAAAATAAAATATAGAGTATTCAGGAGAAAAAAAAAAAAAGGAAAATCTACAATTAGATTTCAGAATTTCGTCAATATTAAAGAAGACTCGAAAATTCTAGATGCTTCCGTCCCGTTCTTTCCCTTTCCTCTGCTCGTATCTCTTTCTTCCAGAGGGATCGAGAACTTCCTCGTTGGCACTCCGTCGAGCGGTCGGCGATGGCGACTACGAACACCGTGCTTCCGACAGACGACAAGGCCGCCGATGTGGCGGAGTTTGTTCCCCTTGGCGCGGAGGGGCAAAGGACGCTTCCCACGCCGTTCCTGACGAAGACGTATCAACTGGTGGACGATCCGTCGGTGGACGACATGATCTCGTGGAACGATGAAGGGTCGACGTTCGTCGTGTGGCAGCCGGCGGAGTTCGCGAGGGATCTACTTCCGAAGTACTTCAAGCACAACAATTTCTCCAGCTTCGTCCGCCAGCTCAACACCTATGTCAGTGGCTCCCGATCGCAACGCTCGATCTTTTGCTGCTTTTGTATTCCTGAATTTTTAGCGTTTGTTGGGCGATTTTTTGATAGGGTTTTCGGAAGACTGTGCCGGATCGATGGGAGTTCGCCAATGATTGCTTCCGCAGAGGCGAAAAGCGCCTCCTATGTGACATTCACCGCCGGAAAATTGCCCCATCTGCGCCGACCGCTATGGCGCCGCTCCCAGTTGCTATTCCGTTAAACCGACCGGAGACTCCGGAGAACTCGGCGGAGGAGCAGGCCATCTGGTCGAGCTCCTCCCCTGGGCCGCCGTCCACACCGCCTACGGTGACACCTGGACCCAGCGGTTCGGCTGAACTGGTGGGGGAGAACGAACGGCTCAGGAAAGAAAACTCCCGGCTTTGCCGCGAGCTCGCCAAGATGAAGAGATTGTGCAACCACATCGCTGCCCTTGTGTCCAAGCACACGGACGAGGGCGTCGGCAGAGAGGCGGAAGCTCTGCCCTCGACGCTACTGGAGCTGATGCCGGCGACGCGGGTGGACGGGGAAGAGGAAGACTCCGTCGAGGCCGACGCCTCGGCGGAGTTAGAAGCGGAGGTGATGGTGGAGGAGGCGACGAGCACTGCGCCGTGGCTGGGGCTGCGGCCGAGGCTCTTCGGGATGACGATCGGAGGGAAGCGGGAACGCGAGGACGACAAGAACAAGTGCGAGCCTCAGACAACGCAGGTCAAGCGGGAGCCGAAGGAGGAAAGTTCGCCGGAGCACCACCAGCAGTCCTGGGTGGTGTACTGCCCACGGCCGATACGGAGAGTGTGTAATGGGTCGGGTGGCGTCGGAGAAGGAGACAGCGGAGGGAGCACGTGACGAGTCTGGATCGCTCACGTGCGTACTAGTGGCTCGTTAGAATCTCTTAGATGTCTCCTTGTTATAATACCCCCTTTCTAAACTCTAATTTAATTAGTTTAGAAAAAAAAATGTAATATTGTTGTCGTCCATCCATATGAATCAATTTAGATCTAATTGTATGCAGCATATATATATATATATATATATATATATATATATATATATATATATATTATGTGGCAAGTGGTTCAGTATGATCGGTTTTGTTCAGCAATAGTAGCGCGGGGTGAGAGAATCTGTTGAGTTTTTGCATCCATTAAAAATTGATCCTAAATTTATCTGTGTTAATACTATTGCATGGACTCAGTCTGTTGGATACATTTTCATTTTTTGTTTCTTTCTAAGAGGGAAAGATGTGTGTTTAGGGGCGGAGAGTGAGGCATGTATCTGAGCCTGAGAGAACTATAGATGTACAGTCAGTCGGAATGATCTAGTGAGCATTTTTCATGAGGTTATACGCTGGAGATATGTGAGGGCTACCACTGAAGGTGATCTTAACAGGAATTGTCTTTTGACTTGCTGAGCTTAGTCATTTATTTATCAAGAGCTTATACACAGTAGAGAATCGATGGTAGCTAGTTCAATTGAAGCAAGGATTGATAGAATAGAGCAGCAGTCAGATTCAAGTTGGATCATTTGAATTTAGATTGGACAAATGGGAGGATAATCCACTGGTATTTTCTTTCTTTTACTATTCACACTCGCAATATATAAAATTAATAAAAAATTCAATAATCAATCATCAGTTATCAATTAAAAAGCCACCATTATCTCTATTCTAAAATAGCTTATACATCAGTTCTATCAATGAAAAAGCCACCATTATCTCTATTCTAAAATAGCTTATACAGCATGATGGAAATAAAGAGCAGCAAACTTCATTGAAAGGAACACTACCAACACATAAAATTAGCATAGTTGTTCTAGATTTCAAAGTCTTAATCAATCAAAATTTACTGAAATAACACAAGGAACTTAATAGGATTACATTTGTATTTGCTCATAAATAAGTTACAATTGTATTCCTCTTCCTCTTCCTAAGGAAACAAAGCGCCTCACAAGTCAGCACTTTGACAAATCTCCAATGTTAAACGAGGGTAGAAGGCTTCGTATATATTTTGATTTTGAATAGTCTCATCACCGCCTACCCCTTCCTCTTCCCCTTCCTCGGCCTCTTCCTCCGCCCCTTCCTCCATGCCTTCGTCCTCCACCCCTTCCTCGACTGCTACTACCTCCCCGACCCATAGCATAGAACTCTGATTTACTCGGTTTTAGGCCCAGGGCACGGACGCCCCTTTTTTTCCCTTCTTCTTCTTCTTCATCATCATCAGATTCCTCAAATTTATGTTTCTTTGAGCTTCTGGGCATGAATGAGACCTCTCGCGATCCACCTGGCCCAAATTTCACGTTATTGGATGCACTATCTGCTTGTTCCTTCTCAAGAGCAGAAACCCTCTCCTCGAGAGGAAGAGCATCCTCCTTAGCTAGAGAGACGCTGCCTAAAAATGCTTCTGCATGGCGTTCATCCTTTACCTCGTACAATCTGAGAGAAAGCAATATGTTAGACTGTATTAAACTACACAGAAGAGAATTTAGTATAGTCTTTATAGAAACACCAGGCGTGGTGATGTCACATGCAAAAGCCTAACTAAATGGACGAAAATCTAAAGCAACATTAAAATTAAGGGCAGTCAGCCCAGATTTCTTTTTCCAAAAAAAGAAAGAAATCTAAAAAATAAAAAAAGGCCCAAAAAACATGATTGTTGTCATCTTTTTTTACTGTTTTTGGAAAACAACAATTTTTTCTTTTACACAATGAACATCAATCCTTACCCATAAAAAGTGGAACAAGAATAATATTCTTTGTTTAGATTCTCCATTATACGTGTAGAAACTCATTGTGTATGCATGAAGTTTTGCATAAATAATAAATCCCACACTAAATCAGACTTAAACAAGTGTGGATATGCAGAGCAGATCCTCTGGTCCAGGATCTTCTGGACCAGGGGAGGCCCTGCAAGCTCATTGGTGGGGAGAGCTGGACCCCGCCTGTTTAACAGGTGGGGTATAATCCACCCCACCAATGAATGGGCAGGGGTCCAGGACCTGGACCCCTGCTCGTGGATATGGTACACAATACAATTTCCCTTGGCAAAATGCATCAGAAAGTGAGGAATGATCGAACAAAAGAAGTCATGATTTTAAATAGAGTAGAATGTGCTAAATAGGTTTAGGAACGGTTATTAGGGAGAGGTTAAAACTTAAAAGATCATAAAAGATTTTCAAATTATGGCACATATTACCTATTCACATTTTATACACAATTAAAACAATCAAATAAAATATACTTCACGGACAGCAGAATGAGAACACACCTCACGCTTTTTGATTTGCCAACTTCTTTCTGGTGTTTGTCAGGTACATCTCCTGACAACTGAGATGATCCTGAAGCATCAGAATGACCAGACTCATTCTCTTCATGATCCTCGTCCACACGGTCAAAGTGTTCCTCAATCAGCAGAGGCCGTTTCTTAGCACTTTGAGGATTAAGCGATAGAAACTCAGGTGACAGTTCGTCCACCTCAAAGTCCTATGTCATACAAACCAACACAGGTAAACAAATAGAAATAATATGCATGGATAAAGCAACGTGCCAAAAAAAACCAAAAACAACATAACAGAAATGTATAACTAGATATCATACTGGCTTAAAAGCTAAAATGGCTCTTACTTTGCGAAAAACATTTGACAAAACAATGGTACACTCACCATTATGGAACTCAATTTTCAAGGAGTTCACACTAACAATGTTAGATTATCATCAAAATATAACTAACAAGGAACAAAATTTCTAAAATGGCTCTTACTTTACAAAAAACATTTAACAAAAAAATGGTATACTCACCATTATGGAACTCAATTTTCAAGGAGTTCACACTAACAATGTTAAATTATCATCAAAATATAACTAACAAGGAACAAAATTTCTACTATGATCATCAAGTTTGTCCCAACTCATTAACCATCTAGCACTATGCCAGACTATTGCTATGTTCAAACAATTAAATATCTTTTAATAATATTGCCCATGTTTTATAATTTGTTCCACATTGGTCAGCACAGTTGAAAATTTATCATTTCAACTGCAAACCGGGATGCAAAGCAAGCTTGAGCTGCCACGACTGTAACAACCGCAAATTAGCTTTCCCACAAGGTTTCCACAAGTGACATGAGGCTTCCATAAGAGCTTGAATTTTGCTATTTTGTAACAAGGTTTTCACTACCTCTTCCCCTCTTCCTTCCCTTTTGGATCTTCTTCCTCTTCTCGTCTTCCTTCTCCTCCCAATTCCTTCTTATTGATGCTACCACCACTGTATGTTGACACGCCTAGCACAACACTAGTTGCCAGCCCAGGATTGAAACTCCAGCTTGATATGATATTTCAAATCTTGATATTAACTAATGTTTCTTTTGCCTGCGTGCCTTCACTCCAACAAAACCAACTCCTCTACCTATTGAATCTATTGGTCATCATTGAACAAATCCATTTCATCTTAAATCTAGTTTCACACATTTTATTCTATTAGATCTACATCCAATTGCTCTTAAATATTAGTAACTTTAGCATCTTTTATAGTAAACTTTGTGTGTGTCATACCACAATTGTTTTATAAATGATTTTTAAACCTAAAGATAGATGATGATCACATAAGTCTATAAACTCCCTCCCATTTCTTATATCCATCGAAATTTTAGACTTGCTGCTACCTACAACCTTCAGTTTCTATAGTTTTTCTCAAATTAAACTGCAAATTTAATATATTTACAATCACCTCAATTGATATTAATATTGTTTGCAAAAAATATGCAACAAGGAGGTTTTTATCTTCAAAAAAAAAAATTGTGAGCTCACTTCATACTAATACTAAGAGGTTGAGAGTTAGTGCGAACCCTTAAAATAAACCTACATTTATAAGAAAGCACTATTGTACCTGTATCATGAGGATTAATAACTACATTATCATAATACCATTACGCCCAGAATCTTAAGGACTGATAACTACATTATCATGCATATTTTTATCACATGAATTTAATTACTACATTCCAATTTTATCACTAAAATCCATGACAACAGTTATTTAGGATTTTACCATGGGTTTTCTTAGTTGATGAAAGTCATATGCATATCCATTTTTTCTTCTTCTATTTTTTCATTAATTGTCTTACTAAATAATATCAATGATTGAGCTTCTAAATGTGAAACCAACCTAATTATCAAAGATATTCCTTTTCTCTTCTTCTCCATTCAATTACTCTTTTCTAAAGTACTATAACTCCTCAAATTGTCCCTTTTATAATTAATCAACATTATAAATTGCTTATTCTTATAAATAGGCACTCAGACACTTTTCCTCTATTCCTATAACATCTTTTTAATTTTCAAAATTTTATTATAACTTAGTCAACTAAATCATACATTGATCTCCCTATATTCTTCCAAACTTCAAAAAGAATATTATTTGGAGCTATGCTTTTACCCACATTCACTTTTAAAAAATTTATTTATAATCATTTTTTGTAACATTTACCATAATTCTAAATCTTGAACTAAATCATCTACAGAACGCACTGATAGTTTATAAAGCTAAATTTATCAATTTTCCTTAATTTCTTTATCATCAATAAAAAACAATGGATTTTTCAACTTTTAAGCATATTACAGTAGTGCACCGGGCTGCCTTTTAAGCATATTACAGTATTTAAATTTCTACAAGCACCTCCACCATGATGTTATCCTTAAAATAAATCACAAAACTTGAATACAGTTGTTCATGCCATGCAAGCCTTTATAAAGATTATGCAAACAATATTTACCTCTACTACAAAAGGAGTTTCATCATTGTTAACCATGAATGAAATGGAACAAGTAGAACATCTTAAAACTTAAGACTCAGCATGGTAGAGCTTACAAGCTTTGCATGCATTAACACCTAGACAACTCAATTTAGGAAATCAAATTGAAGTAAATAAACTAGTTCAACAAAACAGATAATCAATTCTCAACTTTTATTTTAGTTTATATAATTGTATTATTTCTACTCTTAAATTTTTTAGCAAGCCTAGTCTATTTTGCATCAATTGTACAAGACTGTAATTGTTAAAGCCTATAAAAGATTCCTCCCTCATGTCCAATATTTTTCATCATTCAATAAATTTTTTTTCTCTCCACTTACTCCTTTGTTGTGGGATCACCAATGCAATCCCATTAGATCGCATACTGAAGTACACAATTCTTGGCCGGGATATGTCAAAGATAATAATAACAAAACTCAATAGAAAACAATATAACTCATGAACAATTTAATTCAGATCGAACTGACACTAGTATAGCAAACCTAGTCAAACCAGCATGTGGTCAGAACATATTGATTTCCACTATTGAGCCAATCCAATTTTAAAAGCTTAGAAATATTCATATAAATAAGGACATTTTTATCTTTATGCTTGTGGAGGGAAGTTAAAATCTGTACTTCCTAACTATCAGACATTATATTGCAAAAAAGTATCATATTTAACTGAAAATTGATGGTCATATCACACCAACTAAGAAATGTTTCCAGTTGTTGGATTGTACCTTATCCTCAAAAATTGCTGCAAAACGTGTATCTCTCAGGATCTCAGTGTTTAATCCCTTATTCTTCTTTGATTTTTTCTTTGCTCCAATATCATCTATTTCGGCCATTCCTTCTTCTTCTTCTTCTTCTTGGTGCAGACGAGCCGCTAGAAGCCTGTTTACTTTAGGTAACCTTTTCTGTATCTGCAACACACCAAAACATTCAGGAGTTTATGTAATTTATGTTGAGTATAGAATAAAAAGCCAATCAAAAAGAGAAGATACCGTGATGCGGGAAGCTTGCTTGGCTTCCATCTTTTCTTTCTTCTGCTGTTCTCTGTATTCCTCATATGCAAATGGATCAACCAAATTCTTGGCCTACATAGCCAAAATCTCAGTGACAATAAGAATCAGAAAATTGAAACCACAAGTAACTAATATAAATAGATTTTTTTTATTTTTGCAGGAACTAGTCCTGCAAGATTTGGATAACAACTTTGAATCAGCAAAAAATATTGAATGGCTAGCAGGTCATTTGTCTACCACAGCCACTTGCAAAACTAATAGAATAATAAACAAGCTACATGATGTTTTTGCTTATTAAGGTAATCAAATCAAACCAGTATTCTACACGATGTTTTTGCTTATTAAGGTAATCAAATCAATCGGTATAGCTCTGTCATTAAATTCCACCAAAACACAAAGCAGGTATCACAAACTGGCACGACACCCATATTTTTTAAAAATTTAAACCCAACCCCAAATAATGGATCAAGTACACCCAGCTATTCTACCAAATATGATAATTTTGGGAGCCTAACTTAGATGTACAGTATGTAATACCCTCAAATGTATATAAAAAATCCCAACCTGACTTGTGTATATATTGCTACACGAAAGATAGTTCTCAAACCCGACTTGTGTATAAAAAATCCAACCCCATTCTCAGCCCTACATGAAAAGTAGTAGCTATCTACCAAGACACTGAAAATAATCTTCTTGGAAAAATCTCCATGACTTAGAAATCAAGACACAAGTATTTTAGTCTTAGGAACTCGTTGGCACGCAGGGAAGTGGACACTCGCCAAATCATTGGAACTGACTTAAGTTTGAATGTAAACAGTGAAGATGAATAAAATGCACATCAGAAAGGCTCCATGTTCATGGTCACAACTCATGAGACCAAGGTTTAAAATTTCGACCCGTGTCGAGGTTTTAGTTCTGGACCGGAACGATACATTTCTGTACCATATCGTGTCGTGCCAATATAGTTTCGGTATTTTCTAAATATAAAATATATTAATTAAAAAATAAAATATTCAACATAAATATTTAAAAAATAAACAATATAAAAAATCTTTAAAAAAAAAAAGAAAAGATATGAAAATAGATAAATAAATAAATAAAAATTTTATTATAATTTTTAAATTAAAATAAATGAAATATAAAATTAATTAGATAATTTTATTAGGGTTTAATAAACCTTTTTAGATTATCTCTATCATAATTAGGAGTTGATTAAAATAATTAACCTAAATTTAATTTTAAAAAAAAATTGAAATCTGACACCACTCGCGAGCTCGCGCGACTTTGGCGCTGCCACAGAGTTGCACAACCCCTCAACCATGACCGCGAGGATCGTGTGACTCCTCTAGCCGTAGTGGTCCCTTTGCAGCGGCTGCAAGGTCGCGTGATGCCTCCGTGGAGGCAGCGGAAGGGTTATGCGACCCTCCGCTGATGTTGTGGGGTCAAGCAACCCCTCTGCTGCAGCCACGGGGTCACGCAACATGTCGCAGCTGTTGCAGGTATGGTGCCGAGGTTGTGCCGATGCCGGTGTCGATCACCGAGCGGAACGAGATGTTTCGCCCGTTTCGACCGTCTCGGCACGACACTTTAAACCATGCATGAGGCCAAGTTATAATTCAGTATATTGAAAACTGCACAAAAACCTTCCTTGCCTTGTTGCATCTCCACAAAAATAAAAAAAAAAATGATATTAAAAATCTGACGCAAAAACTGATAACGTGCTTGATACTTATACCATCTAACTGTGTGCCAATGAGCAAATTCAGGCTTGACAAGACCAAAAAAAAATAACAGAATCATAATCATATTTGTTGGTGATTATATTCAAATGTAACATGAAGGTCCAAAGCATCTGACCAACACTACTATATTATAGAGTTGATTATACTAATGTCTACCACTTTATGAGATCTAATAACGAACAGGTTGGTCATAAAAAGAAAGATATGTAATTGCTATGTGTTGTTTTGATTTAAATGCGAAAATACAAGAAAATCTTAGCCACAGAAAAAAAAAACTATGTTCGCATTCTCAATATGCATAAAGTTGTATGATGAGTCAAAGCCATCAAGTAGAGTTGAAATGCTGAAGGTCAGAAAAGTATCATTACCTTTTTATATAGCCTATAATCAATAAAGAAGCCATGCATATAGGCTCTGAGGAGATTAGTGCCAACCAAATTGGTAAGTTTCAAACGTTCAACCTCTTCTTTAGTTAAAAATTTGAAATCATCATAAATGGTGGTTTGTGAAGCTTCCTCCATCTCTTCCTACATTCACAGTGCATAACAAAATGATTTCAGAATAATAACATAGCAAGAATTCAAATGCCTGGAAAAAGAACGAGAAAAGATCAAAGTACCGTAAAGTTTTCCAGGTAGGAACACCATTTCGGAGCAGGGCCAAAAGCAGGTATAAAGTAAGCAGGTATCTGGCCGTTGTCTAAAGCCAGTAACATCAAACCACTCTCACGGAAAACACATATATCATTGATAGTTCCAGAATTTGGTTCAATGCTGGTCATGTTCTCCCCCTGTAAAAGAGGACAGATACACAAATATCAGGTTTTCTATTGAATTGTCTTAACAGTCATCTCATAAGATGGAGAAAACCAAGTTCTTGATTCATTAGCATCATCCATTAGTATCCAACAAAGCCTTACCTCTTCATATATGTTGCTCAGGGTGTAATATGAGCTGATTAGCATATGTGAAATATGAAAGCAGCAATCAGTATCAAATTCATATAGAAGTACGGGAAGCTTTCAAAAGAATACGAACAAGTTGAAGTAAACTACTTCCACAAAACCCAGACAACAAACTCCAACAAAATATTTATTTAAAAGAAAAAAATAAGTGAATCTGAAATGTCAAAACAATTAGTTTAAGATCAACATAGTGTGATGCATATTTTATCGTTTTGTAGATCTTTAATGATAATGGGTCCAAGGAAGTACAATAAGAACGACGACAAAGAATCAAGACTCCAAGTATTTGTAGCTCTCGGATAAATGGATTTCATTTCAAAATTGCTAGTAATAGTAGATTATGTTTAGGTCAATTTTAATTGTGTTATGTTTAGTTTGCTTAGGATTCCTTTTACCCTTCAAGTTTGCAGCTCTAATTGATTTAACTTGTCTAAAGCCTATCATTCATCTTTCAAGAAGCTCGTACCATCTTAATATATTCTCTACTGGAAGCTACACCAAACAGCTAGTGCGCTTGGATACTAAACATTTTACATTTACATTTTTTTACAAATAACTGTGCACATTGTCTCAGCATCCCCATGTCAAATACACCATTTTTAAAGGAAAAAAGCCTTCTAAAGTGATCAATTCGCTAGCCCATTGTGTTCACTTCATTATTAACTTTTCACGATTTAAAAAGGAAATATAAGATTGGTATAACCGGCCAACATCATGTTAGTGAGAAACAAAAAACTACATAATTAGCTTCTCACTACTTTAACACCCAATTGTTGCTCTCTTAATATTATCTACTTCAAGTTATCCTTTTTAAATAAATCCATTACATCAAAAAACCTCTTCTGCATGTTCTGGATAATAAGATTTACAAGAGAAGTCCAATCTCATGCAATTTAAGGGTTCATCACTAGTAATTCATACAGCAAAAGCTACACATGAGAACCTTGGGAAATGAAGGAATTCCCATAACAATAAGTTCATGTGTGCTATGTTCTAATCCAGAGACAAAACTACATTTAGTATCTAGGGTTCATAAACTATGCATACATGATTGTTAATATGCACAGATTTATAATCTGCAAATCCAAAAGACTTTTGACATTCTTGAGAGCAAAGAAATATCAAACATACAGGATGGTACATCTTCATAGTTAACTATGTTTATATGTTGTATTTGTCAAGGTAAACAAAGTCAAATATCCAGGAAATGCTAAATAAGCAATTTGTTTCTTTCTAGAAGAATCAATCTCACCGTGTTGGGATCCCATATCCGAACAATACGACTGTCTGCACTAATCACTTTTGATTCAGCTGAATTGAGAGTCTGGTGCCACTTAATGTCCAATATCGGACTACCATACCTGTAAAGTAATGAAAAGATCACCAGTCAATATCTTCACAAACAGAAAGGCAAGACATGCATATCTCATTGAGAGAACTTGCATGTGTTAGCAGCCTATTTACATGAATGTACATATAGTGTCCATCTGCATCTGTCATATGCAGAATATATTCATTACTATATATGCAAATGAGATTGCTAGCATCCATAAACAACTGGCTATTGGGTTATTTTTGAGCGCTCACATGTGATCTTTGATGCGTATTGGATCAGTCATACGCAGATCATAAATAGAAATCTGCATTTTGAAGATGGACATAACAAAATCAGTAGGCCTTCAAAAGATTCAGAAGAACAATAACAGCAGAAGCTAAGTATTCCCAAAGGCTAAACATAAATCACATTTAGAATTTACCTTGCCAGCGCTGCTACCAACAGCCATCAGATACCCCTGGGCATCATCAAACTGTAATGCTGTGACTTCCTGGATATAGCAGACCATGATGAACAATAATAAAAAATATATATAATTGACAGCATTATACAGTTAGAAAGTATAGTACATGGTCAATATCACCAGAAGGAGCAACAGCATTAATTCTACCAACAGAAGATTTCTGCCTCAAATCAAAGCATTCTACAGCACCATCCTCACCTCCACAAGCAATAAGACCATGAACTGTGCTGAATGTTAGCAAAAAAGAGAAGGGAAAACATTTTATACATAAACCAACACATAAATAATGAAACAAGAACAAAAATACCAGCGAAAATTCCATAAAATAGTTTACCTTCGAGAAACTACATTTAAGGCTGGTGATTGACTATTGAGAGATGATAAGAAGCGCCCCTGCCAAGTAGAAATATTACTGTCTTTTTGGCATATAGATGAACATACAACTAAGGACAACTATGCAACTATGGATGACATAACAAATAAATTTAAAAAAAAAAAAAGCAATATGCAATTGTACTTAAATTTCAACCTCCCGTGAGACATATAAATCAGATATCTTTGCATTTAATAAGTTATAAATGAAAGTTGTACAAGAGCATGATGCACATATATGTGCATTTCTATATTTCAAACAATAAAAAAAAAGACAGCCCGGTGCACGAAGCTCCCGCTATGCGGGGTCCCGGGGAAGGATCCATTCTATGCAGCCTTGCTTGCTTTTTGCAAGAGATTGTTTCCAGGATTCGAACCCGTGACCTTTTGGTCACAAAGCAACAACTTTACCGTTGTGCCAAGGCTCCCCTTCCTATATTTCAAACAATAATTCATTAAAATTAAATTTCTTTATAAATGTCCAAGATTCATAAATGAACAGTTTGTAACAAACCTGCTCCAGATTAATTCTATATAAATCTGGAGATGAAGCAGCGCACAACAAGTCACAGGACCAGCAATCATAAGTAATATCTCTCCCCATCCTGGAAAACAGGAAGGCAAGTAATAAAAACGCTTTGTACAATACATTCAGAATGCCTAAGTAAATGACTATTTGAAAAAAAAAAAATATCTGTTGGAGAATTGGAGGCTGTTTGAGGAGGCAGTAAGAGTGGCTAAACATATGACTAACAAGCACATCTAAAATGTAATAGTTTTAATCAGTAATTACTATGTTATAATATATTTAAAATTTTCTTCAAGCATTTCATACACATATCCATTAAGCTATTTCTAAATTTGATTGAGTTTTCCATTTACCAAGTCATTCTATATATCATTGTATCAAACAAAGAATTTTCCTACAAATAGAGCGAGATGGAGTCATGCTTCTTTTCCTAATAATATATTTCCTCGTGCAACTTTAATCCATATAATACAGGCATATGAGGTTACACTGAAATAGGAAAACCTTCTTATTTCTCTCATTTTTAACATAAGTGTTCATAGTTCAAATACCAGAGGCGTGTAAGGTTAGTCCACATAATACATATATGAGGTTATACTTAATTAGGAAAATATTCCTATCTCTCTCGTTCTTAAGCCTAAATGTACATAGATTTTATGTCTACAAGATTAGTTAAGTTCAGGAAGAATACCAAAGCAAGATGTTATGTTTTTACCTACATTTTGCAGCAAATGGCACAAAACCAAGTAACATCAACCACCAAAAAGATAAATGAGTAAATGACGTATGAAATCAAGCAATATTAACCTCAATGTAGATTATGCCGAAAATTATAACAACAACATTAATGTATGAAAAAATTTTCCCAAGTATATCAAACTAAGAAAAATAAGTAAATGACATCAGAAATCAAATATGCTAACCTCAATGTCAGTTGCACCAGAAAACATATCAACATTAAGTATGACAATTTTTTAAAGTATATCAATCTCCAAGAAGATAAATTAGTAAATAGCATATGAAATTAAGTAATATTAACCTCAACCTAGATTACACTAGAAAACATATTAACATCATTAATGTATGAAAAAAATTCCAAGTAAATGGAACATATGTTTCTAACCAAATTAAATATAGGCAAGTATCAAGGTGATTCTGACGTCCAATAAGATGAATAACATAAATATTAACACATGAAGTACACAGACATCCAATCTAGGATAATTGTTGTCTGGAAAGAAATTGAAGATTATTATCTTGAAAAGGACAGACTAATGTACGTATACATACCTAGGAATCCTTAAGCTGTAGTGACTTCCGTACTTTGCATGCAGGCATACAGAGCGATCAGCACAAAGAAATGCAATTTTTGAATAATCATCAGCTAGAATCTGTCCAAGAGAACTTTAGTATAAACAGAAATAGGATGAATCATAAACTAAACAACATATCCACCACAGAAAACAATCTAATGGCAGAATGTTGCATCATTGCAAAAGGAGAAAAATAAGATCTCAATATTGCAAAATGAGAAAAAATAAGATCATAATCTTGCACACGTTTATATGGCTTAAATGTTATATTGAGTCTGGAAAACATGTCATATAAAGTTATAAACCATAAAGTACCTGAAAATCAACAATTTCTGACACGAGATGCCGTTCAAACTTCAATGACAATTCCCTCAGCTCAAAAACTTTAACTTGAGGAGGATAGATGCCTGATAACAAAGTTAACAGTGTCTTATAAACTTATAAAAACTCAACCATGAATACAATAAGTCTATTGCAAATCTTAAATTTTTAATCTAAGAATTAAAAGCCAAGGGAGAGAATAAATTATGTGACAAGAATGTTATCAAAAATGATATGATAATCAACCAAAAAAGAACAAGGATCTGTTGTTCATTTATTAACATTGTTAGTAATTAGCATAAATTCTACTCAATAAGTAGATAAAATTCAAGAGTTTTTTTTTATCTCATTTTCTCCTCATTCTCATCATTGATCAAAGCCTAAGTGATTTGTGACTAAGTAAAGAAACTCTTCGATGAGATAGTAAAACAAAACAAGCTAAAACATTGTCCTCCTACATTTACATGATTCAACGTAACTATGTATGTGTTGAAGCTCAGGAGATTAACCCAAGAAATAAAGCTTGCTACTGATCTTGGTGCTATTGCAATCTAAGAATTGAGCTATTTTGTTGTTTACTGTGCATAGGATTAGAGTATCTTTAAAATCAAAACATCCTTAACTTTTTTACAGTGTTGAACGGGAAAAGTGGTCTTCATTTGCACATTAACCATAGCCACTAGAAATTAGAACCACAACTGTAGCAATAAACTCAAATTGTGTTACATAGACCACAGCCACAAGACTCAATCTTGCCCTTCACTTAGTAGACTTTGTACTCTTACCGTTACAACCATTTTCTAGAATGAGTCAAATCATCTTGAATTTAGGTGTTGCCCTTGTTAGAGGCTTTTATATCACAACAATGTTTGGAAGATCAATATAAGTCAAAACACTAAGTAGCATGCTCATGTCAAACTTGAGACACTTTAACATGATTTACTTTATAGTAATCAATTGACTTAAAAGAAGCACTAAGTAAATTATTAATGCATACTTAACCCTTATAAAAGCTTCGCATTAGGATAAATGTGTTGGATTCACTTGCTTTTACCCCTCTCTTCTTCACTAAGCACCACAAAATACACCTCTCCTTGATGTACCGTAAACTCAGTCCTCACTATTAATCTTCAGAACCACATCATAGGATGGACTTTTGTATGATATTACCAACTCCATCATTCAGCTGACCCAGTCACCAAATAAGTTACTAATCTTTATTTAGTTATGATATCAATCAGTTAACCCATCATACATTAACAGAACATTAATGACTTAGTAGTTATCAAATCAGATCATAAAATGGAATAACCCAAGTAGTGTTGACAGCACTTTGTTCATAAGAGGGATCAATTTTACCACATCTTGATAAAAAGTTCATGTAACATGCCATGTGTTGTCCACTTTAACCAATATCTCATGGGCCCATACTGCCAGATTTGGCATCAAAGTGAGAACCTTCCCAAGGTCACCTATCCTAGAAAGAATTGCCACACGCTAAGCATGCTTATCTTGGTTCATATGAAGACCCAAATCAACTGCACCAAAAGACACCTCATTACTGAGAACACATACTTAATCGACCAAATAATATTTTCCCTGTTATCATGTGTGTTGAATACGGTAGCTTAATTATAGGGATTGTAATTGAATAGCTTGATTGTGATTGATTTTAATTAGCAATTGATAGGCATAGTTATAGGGAGTCTTATGTATATAAATATGGGTGTATTTGATAGAAAAGATAATGAGATATATTTTTTTCTCTTCTACATGGTATCAAAGAAGGTTAATCCTACCTAATTTTTTTTACCTCCCGCCACTACCAAAAACCCTAATACTGCTGCGCCACCTGTTACTACGCCACTACCAGCCATCTCCTTTCAGCCTCATCTCATCTACTAAATCTCACGCAATTGAAGTAGGAATTTCTTGATTCAACCCGCTGCTAGATTTCAAGTGTTGTTGGATCGCTGGAGGAGGGAATCAACCGACGATGTTCTAATCTACTACTACTCAGGTTTCTTTCCCTTAATTCCTCCTGCAATGAGGTCTTCAGATTCTAAACCCAACTTGGCTACCACTATTAAATTGAATGGGACCAACTATCTCTTGTGGTCACGTTTGTTTGAACTATTCCCGGGTCTCACAAGAAGAAGGAACATATTCTGTCCAACCCACCTTAAAGATCCAAAATATTCAATTGGATTTCGGACGGCTATTCTGTTATGGCTTGGAAGAGTCCGTGAGCACTAATGTTATGTTCGTGGAAACTGCCAAATAGATGTGGGATGTCATACGAGGCATGTATTCAAATGACAAGAATGTTTCTCGTGCTTTTGAATTATATGAAAAACTATTTGCTCTTCGCCAAGACAACCAGTCTGTTAGTAACTACTTTGCTACTCTTAAGGGGGCTGCTGATGAAATTCTACAATACCATCCTCTCTTGTGATACTCAGACTCGAAAGAATCAGGGAAGAATTCTTGGTCACCAAGTTCCTATCCGATTTAGATTTCACTCTACGATCGATCAGGGATAATTTGCTAGCAAGTGATAACATTCCCACGTTATTGAATGCTCTGGCTCAGGTTTTTTGTGTGACCACGAGTCATTCTGATGTCGGTTCTTCTTCATCTTCCAACACTTCGACTATGGCTACTCGTGGTTCGGAGTCCTCTCGGGGCCGTAATGGTGATCACGATCGGGGTCGCAGATTTGATGCCACCAGAGGTGGTCGTTCATGTGTTCGGGCGAAGTTTGGTAAGCCTAATTGGGCTAATAGTGCTTCTGTCGAACCATCACCAAACGATGATATGATCTCTGTTTCTCATATTGACTATGAGAAATTGTTTTGTTTGTCTACCAGCATTTCTTCTGCCACTGCTACCTCATCCTTTGAAGGTGTGTTTGCTATATCTCCTGATAAGTCTTGGATGTTGGGTTCAGGTGCTTTTGCACATATTACTGGTAACAAATCTATCCTCTCTTCCTCTTTTGTTTCCTCAGCTTTATCTTCTGTCCGTCTAGCCAATAGTACCTATTCTCCAATTACAGGAATAGGTGTTGTCAAACTCACTACAAATATCACTTTTGACAATGTTCTTTTCGCACCTAGTTTACTGTCCATAGGACGACGACTCACAAAAACTCACAACTGTTCTATATTGTTTTATCCATCCTATTGTATTTTTCAAGACCTGCAGACCAAGAGCATGATGAGCGGAGAATATGAGCATGATGGCCTATACTATCTAGATTATGTTACACTTGCATGTTCCTGTTCATTCTCAGCAACTGTTTCTCTTTATTAATGGCATTAAAGTCTAGGTCACCCTTTTTTTCAACCTACTAATTTCACTAGCCCTATGAGTTCGGCAAACATCGCATGTCCTTTTCTTCCAGAGTTGATAAATGTAGTTCTTTTGCTTTTGAATTTGTTCATTGTGATGTTTAGGGACCGAAGAGTTAAGTCTAGCGGGGGCTTTCAGTATCTTATAATTTTTTGTTGACGATTATTCCCGCATGACATGATTATATCTACTAAAAATAGAAGTGAGGTTCATAATGTACTAGAATCATTTTATAATGAATTAAAAACCTAATATTTTGTTGACATGTGCACTCTCTGTACTGATATGCACTTGAGTTCACGCATAAAACTGTTTCTACATTCTATGATTCTCATGGCATAATTCATGAAACGTCTTGCTCATATACTTCCCAACAAAATGGTATTGTTGAACGCAAACACTGTCATATTTTAGATGTAGCTCGCACACTTCTCTATCACATGCATGTCCCTAAGTATTTGTGAGGTGATATTGTTCTCATAGCTTGCTTTCACATAAATAGAATGTCGTCTAATGTGTTACATGGGGATTTCCCATTCTCATGTCTTCATCATGATAAACCTATTTTCTCTATGCCTCCTTGCATATTAGGTTGTGTTTGTTTTGTTCATGATTTTACTCCCGACTTGGATAAATTGTCTCCTCACTCCATAAATGCATCTTGCTTGGATACTCTCGTACACAAAAAAAAAGGATATTGTTTTCTTAATCTACTCACAAAACGGAGTTACACCTATGCTAATGTTGCATTTTTTTAGTCACAATCATACTTTTCCAGCTTCTCTTCCATTATCAATCCCACCATCTCTATCTCCCACTACAAATACTCCGTCTCCCAAACCATTGCAAGTGTATATGAGGTGTTCTATGCCAGAATCTGTCTCATGTCCCACGCCTCCTCTTCTTGCTCCTAATGCTCCTCACCCCTCCAATATTGATCTACCAATTACTTTTCATAAAGGTATTCATTATTGCACTACCCATCTTTTGTCTAACCATATCTCATTTGATTACCTAGGTATGTTTTCCGCACTTTTGTTGTTTCTCTCTCATCTACCGAAGTTCTGACTTCCTACTCTGAGGCTTATCAACACTCTACTTGGCGGACTGCAATGGATGAAAAAATGTCTGCTCTTCTCTCTCGTGGTACTTGGGAGCTAGTAACTGCACCACCGTTCGCTGTTATTGTTGCCTGTTGTTGAGTGTTTACACTAAAGTATAGAGTTGACGATACTATTGATCGATACAAAGTTCGTCTAGTAGCCAAAGGATTACACAAACTTATGGTGTTGACTATTGTAAGTCGTTCTCTCCTACTGCTCGTTTGAATTCTATTAGAGTTCTGTTCTCCTTGGCTGTCAATCAATCTTGGCCAATGTTTTAGCTAGATGTGAAAAACGCATTCCTTTATAACGATTTGCACGAGACCATTTTTATGGAGCAACCTCTAGGGTATATTGCTAGGGGTAGAATGCCTCTATGGTTTGCAGACTTAAAAAGGCTATTTTTCGTCTTGTTTTGATAAATTCAATAATATAATCAAAATTGTAGGCTCCAGGCAGTGTAAATCTTATCATTCTATGTTTGTACAACATAGCACGAATGGGATTATCATTCTTATCGTTTATGTTGATGGGATCCTAATATCTAGCAGTGATATACGTGGGATTGACAAAACTAAGAAGTATTTGCAGAACACTTTGTTATTAAGGATATAGGGCATCCTAAGTATTTCTTAGGAATTGAAATTGCTCACAATAAGTCTGGAGTTTCATTATGCCAACGGAAGTATACTGCAGATTTACTCAAAGAAACTGGATTGCCTGGAACAAAGCCGGTTAATACTTCTATAGATATCAATCCAAGTGTTTGGGATGATACCGGGAAATTCTTTGAGGATAAGGCAAAATATAAATGGCATGTTGGGGACTCATTTACTTAACCGTAATGACCTGACATCTCCTTTGTAGTGGGAATGCTCAGTCATTTTATGGATAAGCCTAAGCAAGTTCACTAGGATGTTGCAATCAGAATTCTCAAATACATCAAGAAATCTCTCAGGAAAGGGTTGTCATTTAAGAAAATTGGGTACCTAAAGATCAAAGCCTATTTTGATGCAACTATGCTGGATTAAAAACTGACAAACAAACCACTTTTGGATATTGCACTTGTAGGGGGAAATCTAGTAACATGGCGAAGTAAGAAACAAACTACCGTTGCTAGGTCAATTGTCGAAGCTGAGTACAGAATCATGGCTCACACTGTAACTGAGATGTTATGGCTAAAAAATTTGCTTGAAGAATTAGGATTCACCTACAATGCTATAATAATCAAGCGGCTATTCACATCACAAGTAACCCAGTTTTTCATGAGCAAACTAAACATATTGAGGTTGACTATCACTTTATTTGCAAGTGTGTAATGAGCCAGAAGATTGCTACTCTATTCACATCGTCATCCAACCAAGTTGCTGATATCTTCACTAAAGCATTAGGAGAAAAACGATTTTCCAAACTTTGTGACAAGCTGGATATGATTGACATATATGTTGAATATGACAGCTTACTTATAGGGATTGTGATTGATTAACTGGATTGTGATTGATTTTAATTAGCAATTGATAGGCATAATTACAGGGAGTCTTATGTATATAAACACTGGTGTATTACGATTCATTCTTCCCTTAGAATTGTTTCCCAAAAGATCAGCCATCCTATAATTGCTTCCCAAAAGGTCAGCCATCCTATAATTGCTTCACAATAAACACGCTTAACTAAGTTCATATGAAGATCCAAGTCAACTCCGCCCAAAGGCAACTTGTTACTGTGAGCACATACGTAATCAATCCAATCATATTTTCCATGCTATGATATGTTTCAATTCATTCTTACCCATACATCTTAAAAGATTGCCAAGAGTCACACCTTACACTTAATCTGACCTATCTTCCCTATCGGTCACCCCCTGCTAGAGTAGGCAATATTAAAAATAACTGAATAACACAATTTGACATCACCCAAATAACAACTATCAGATAAATGCCAAAAGTGATGACACAAATTAACCAATTTATGAAGATAATTTATTATAATTGACACAAATTGACCCTCATCAGACCAGATTGTTACAAAATTAGAGTTAGTCATGACAAAAAAAAACTGCTGCTAATACAGGAGCGAAAGAAAAACAGAATGTACATGAACAGGTTTATATGACTACATATGAACACGCTAATGAATGTTTTCTTATATGCATTTTGAGACATAAATATGTACAGATACACACATGTAAATGAAATTAAAATAACAAATTAAGCTTGCTTTTCTACAAACAATCACCATGAGATAAAATTGAGTAATTAAGTTACCTGAAGCAATCACGTAGTCACCATCAGGAGACGCCTTTATTCTAGTAGTTGCAGTTTCAAATCTCAACTCCTGAATCAAATCCACCCTCTGCAGATAATCTGGCCATTGATTTGTAAAGACATATTTAATGAAACATATTTTTAAAATTATAAAAAAAATTACTGTTAAAAAACACAAAGAGTAAAATGTTTAACAGATCAATGAGCAAGATATATTCTCGGGCAATTCAACATTTGGATAACGATGAAACGCAAAAGGAGAAAGGTGATATCACAAAACAAACCTTGGTCTTTGCGGAGGGCCCTAAGCTTCTTGGGAGGAAGCCAACTGGCTTCTGAACGATGACCCGAGAGGCAGTAGAGCTTCACACCATTGATGGATGTCGACTTGATTCCTCCCGCACCTCCTTTGGTGGCCATATTTGGAAGCCGGCGCGAGGCGGCAATCGAACAGACTTTGTGCAACGACGAACTAGGAGACAACGGAGGCGACGGCAAACGAGGCGCGAGGCGACGATAAACCGATCGAATAATTAGATTGGGAATTAGGGTTGAGGGTTCACCTGCAAGGCCAAGCGGCATCGATGAAGCGATGGAAATTAGATTTATTTATTTATTTAAAGCATGGCGTGGCGTGGCATGGTATGGCATGGCATGTAGATTCGGATTTAACCGGTTCGGATGTCGCCGGCGGTGAGCGTAGGTGAGGAACGGCGGCCGGGGGAGTTGCTGATCCTGTTCGAGTGCGGGGAAGGAAATTTAGGGTTTTAGACCTAACCTTTTAATTTAAAATTTAAAAAGAGAGAGAGCAAGATATTTTTAATTTATAAAAAAATAATTAATTTTAAACCAATTAAATCTAAAAGGCATTGAATGGGGCTCCTGTAGCTCCTTCACTAACACATCAACATAACATCGAAAATAAAATCTTACAGGTATTTTCACTATAAAAAAAAAACTCAACAAATCTGTTATTAGTCTCACACTTCTCATAAATTCTCACTCTTTTAGGGTATCTCAGTATTCAGAGCTCTTCGAGAGGTCTCGTAATATCATATCAATGTCGTGTAAAAAAAATACAATATCTCTTTGCTATCAAAAAAAAAAAAAAAAAAAAAATCTTTCAATAAAATACTGTCAGCTATAATATAATTCTGTAATTTATCTTTCTTTATATAATATAAGAACAGAAAATTATCTAGAATTAAAAAAAAATAAAATAAAAAATCATTAAAAAAATTTAAGAAATCACTCACGGTCAAAAATGAAGAAGAGGGAGGGAGTTCTCTCACCTATATGCCACGTCAAAAGAGCATTACTGATGCTCTTATTGTTTTTATTTTTTTAACAAAAACCAAAAAAATATATTTTAATTGAAAAAAAATAATTAAGGAGCAGCATCCCTATTCTATGGAAAAATAAGGAGCTCCAAGAGGGATCCCCCTCACCCAATCCTTTTTCTGGAGGAGGAATGTATATGTTAACCAAAGAAATATGGTTGGTCGACTCACGTAAATAATTATAGTTGCATAACTTTTATAAGATATGTTAATTTAACTAATAACTTTTAATGGGTTTACTTATATGTTAGCTTAGGTGAGTTAATTTTTTTTCTTATGGGGCTAAATATGATCCAACGCTTAAAAATAATTGTTATATTTTATTTAAATTTTATTTCATTAACTCTTTTCACATCAAATTTTGCACTAAGATATTAATAATCATCCTCCATTTTGTGTGTAAATATCACAAAAGAGCTTTACAAGCAAACCTCGGGATTCATCTTGATTGTAGAGCACTCTTATGTAAAGGTTAGTTTTATTCGTATTTTATATCATCTTTAAGAGAACGGTTGCTTTTAAAATGGTAGTAAAAAAAGCGACTAGGTTCATCTTATATTTCTTTTACCCTTTATTCAAAATTATATGAAAAGAATTAATTTATAATCACATAGCTAGGAATAGAAAAAAAAATTTAAGGATATATATATACATCATTATCTCTAACAATTTACTTAAGTAATTATGATAAATTTATATTATTGATACTCTAGTTGGTATAGAAGTTCAAATTATAAATATTTTTATAAAAATATAGAACCATCACATCAGCTATCCTCCTAAAATCGGTCCTACGGATATGTAAGAGGTAAATACAAGTACATAGGTCCTACGGATATATAAGGAGGTAAATACAAGTACATAACTGAAAGTGTATGGCCAGGACGCTAACCCTAGATAATGACATCCGAGAATCGAATCCTGGATCTCTCAGCCATGAAACCATGTGTCTCCAGCTATGCTACGCACTAGGGACAATTATAAAGGTTTTTATTTATTTATGCATGATGGATGATTAAGGAGGCAACACCCTTAAGATATGGTGTAATAGTAAGAGGTACAGAGTATGCCTCCCTTCTATATCTTACCACTTACATTAATGGTTAGTAGTCATCCGTGATTTATATCCTCCATATTAATCTAAGGATGAATTGACGAGGACATTGAAAAATGAGTTAATCATCTTTTACCATAATAGTAAAAGGTACGAGTTTGCCCTAAACAATTAATTAAAGTTTAAAATTCACAAAGTATATGCACAATGATGAAGTCAGGAATTATAATCCACCCGATTAAAAAAATCGATTTTTTTTTTAACCATGTGAAATGAGATAAACAAATGATTCATCCATACATTTATAGAATTGCATGATTTTAATTATAAATAACTATGCCAAGGAACGGCAACATCCACACATATCCTTCTTTCAAAAAAAAAATGACAAACTAATCGGCTAGAAATTGCATTCACAGCCAATAAAAAGCATAACACAACTCTAATAAAAATGAAAACAAGTTGGCAAAAGGTATTGCCCTGGGCTAGTATGAACCATGTTAAAAGTTGACAACCTTTCATGCATTAGATTATCCCGAAAAGACTAATAAAAATAAAAACAAAATCAATATGTTTCAAGATGCTGAATGACATCAATTATAGAGAAATACGGTTGGTGAAAAAAAGAAAAATTATTTAGAATAAGGTATCAATTGATAGTAAAATATCTTCTTACTAGAGCCATAATCAATCACAAGAAAGAAACCCAGAGCAGTATAAAGAATAGTTAAAGCCATGATCCAACCACTGATGACATGCTTGATAAATCATTTGGCCAAGTTTCTACCTGCAGTACGCAACATCGATTAGTTAAGGATCCCACAACATAAAACTTATTGATTGTATATTATATGCACAGTATAACCTGACTTAGGTTGTTGTCATCCATAATGCTAGGTAAATAAATTAATATCGAAAACCATAGCATACAAAACAGATCTATTGTTCGGAGGTTTTAGGAATTAACTAAATTTAAGTACATCAAATTAAATTTAATTTATATGGTAAGATGATCTAAACAGATAATCTCATACTATCAATAAGAACTGATTTCTACTAAATGTTGAACGTAGACGAGTGACCAGTCGAGCAAGTGAGTGGACAATCGAGCAGACCGGGAGAGCAGCGGGGCAAGTGACTGACTGGGCGAGTGAGCAGTCAAGCATGCAAAGAGACCAAGCGAGTGAGCGGCTGGACGAGCGAGTCGTAGACCAAGTGACCGAGCGGCCGAGGGAGCAAGTGAACGAGTGGCCGAGCGAGCAAGCGAACGAGCAACTGAGCGAGCGACCGAGTGAACTGACCGAGCTAGCTGAGGCCGAACAAGCATGCAACCGAACAAAGAAGAAGCTGAGTGTGCTACGGTCGGACGGGCGTGCAGCCGAGCGAAGAAGAGGCCAAGTGAGCAGAGGTCGAATGGGCGTGCAGCCGAGCGAAGAAGATGTCGAGCAAGCAAACGAAGGAGCGGCCGAGCGAGCAAGCAAACGAGCGGTCGAGCGAGCAAGCGAATGAGTGGCCGAGCGAACTAGGCAAGCGGTCGAGCGAGCTGAGGCCAAACGGGTATGTAGCCGAGCAAAGAAGAGGTTGAGCGAGCTGCGGCCAGACGGGCATGTAGCCGAGCGAAGAAGAGGTCGGGCGAGCAGAGGCCGAACGGGCGTGTAGCTAAGCAAAGAAGAGGTCGAGCGAGCTGCGATCGGACGGGCATGTAGCCAAGTGAAGAAGAGGTCGAGCAAGCAGAGGTCGAGCGAACACAGAGGCCGACTGAGTTAGCGGCCGAGCGAACGCAAAATTTGAGCGGACTGATGGACCGAGGCATGCGAGGGTCGTAGTTTTCTTGAAACATATTCGCCCCACCTCTATCTGTGTTTCGAGATTTTCTTAGGTCATTTGTTTCTCAGGATATAACTATGAACCGTGATTCCCACCAAACATTGATGGTCACGGCGAACTAAGAGGTACCCGACTGCTATCACGGGCATTGCACTCCGACAAGCAAGAGATGCACGATAGAAGAGAAGGGAAACGTAGGTGGAGAGCTTCAACTTTTTGAGTGTGTAATCTTTTGTCTGTGGTCACAACCTCCTTTTATAAGAGTTCAGACCAATAGATAGTGTTAATGATCATTATTTGCTAGCTGTAAAATGTCAACGTTTCACTTGACTGCATTAATCTTTAATTTAATACATACATTAGACTGAATGCGGTCCGACATTCAGCATGCATAGATCGTGTTAGCACATGAGTCAACTTGGTTCAATGCAATCTGAGCCCTAGATTTGCACCCCTCCTGCGCACCCACACATGATAGAGAGTCTCTTCCCATGCATTTGTTCACATCATCAATGCATGTTGATCCTGTCTGAAGACGATGAGATTGTGTGCTGGCTCCAATGGGTGGTTGATCGACGAACAATGAGCTTCTCAAGATCTGAAGGAAATTCCTCAACGATCCTGTGCATTGTCAGACAAGCCAACAAAGCATTAGTGACCTAAGACCGGAGTGGGAATTCCTGACTAGGTCATCTGACACTCAAGTCAATCTCCTCTCTTGAAAAATGGAAGAAGAACCGTAACGAAAGTGCCAGAAAGTAGGGCTTCATATGCAAATATTTGTATACCTTGCCAGTGGAGAGCATTTCCTTTTTTATATCACCTCACATAATCTTCGCAAACATGAGGTGGTCCCCGATTTGTTAGAGTTTGTCAGGTGATGGAAGAAAGTACAATCTGGGTGTTTCATGATAGTTCCGAGGAATTTTTTTCTACCCATAGATGCACCTCTTTTGTCGTTTATGCTTTGCACTATTACTGAAGTTGTTGAAGGAAAATGCTGTTATAACTGACTTATTAATGGAAAACCAATTAGTTTTCATAGGAGCTTTCAAGGAAATATTCCCCGACAATTATGATAGGCTGTCAAAATGTTGTCTACTATTTACCTACTGAATCCATCTCAGCCGCTCTAGTAGGCCGGTTATACTACTTATTATTATATAAATCTGCTCAACTATACATTAAATACTGCAAGAAGTTGTTCAAAAACTAATATGATACCCTTATTATGTCATAAACATGTATGTTAGAACTATATTTTAGGGGTACTATACCTTTAGGTAAATCAAACCTGTCTGACCTTTAATAGGCTGGGCAAATTCAGAGAGTCATATATTCAATCTATCCTCATCTGAATGATAATGTATGTATGATGAGTTTTATGAGATGAAATATTATTAAGTTTGCCCAGGCTTTGGCCGACCGGGTGTTTACAAAGCATCTTATGTACGTTCAGTGTTTACACGATCGAACACTTATCGAGAACTATACATATATAAGGTTAAGTATCTCTAGATCCGCCTGGGCTTTGCCTGGTCAGATATTCATATAGAACTTTATATTCGTTTAGTCTTTACTATATATATATATATATATATATATATATATATATATATATATATATATATATATATATATATATATATATATAGTTAAGTATCTCTAGGTCTGTCCGGGCTTTGCCCAACTGGCTATTTACAGAGAACTTTATATCTATTCAGCCATTATCCGATCGAACGTGTATCGAGATCTCTATAGAAGGTCAAGTATCTGCTCAAGTATCTCTAGGTTCATCCAGGTTTTGTCCGACCGGGTGTTCACAGAGAATCTTATATTCGTTTAGTCTTTATTCGACCGAATGCATATCAAAATCTCTATAAAAGGTCAAGTATCTCTAGGTCTGTTTGGGCTTTGCTCGACCAGGTGTTCACAGGGAACCTTATGTTCGTTCAACTTTTACTCATCCGGGCACATATCGAGAACTATATAAGGTCAAGTATCTCTAGGTTCGTTCGAGCTTTGCCCAGTCGGCTGTTCATAGAGAATCTTATATTTATTCAGCCTTTACTTGGCCGAACGCGTATTGAGAACTTTACATATATAAGGTTAAGTATTTCTGGGTCCGCCCGGACTTTGCACGACCGGATATTCATAGAGAATCTTATATCCGTTCAGCCTGTACCTGACCGAACGCATGTTAAGAGTTTTATAGGGTTAATTGCCTTTAGGCCCAGTTGAGCTTTGTCCAGTCGAGCACCTATAGAAAGCCTTACGTCCAGTCGAGCTTTGCCCGACCAAATTCTTCTAAGTTTGACAGACTATTAACTAACCAAGCGCTCTATTTCTTCTTTTCATCATAAAACCTTAGAATTCTTACATTCTACCAAGCTTACAACTGGTTGGCCTTATACGAGCATTCTGCTTCGGAATCACTCGGACGAGATTTAAGGATTTCGAGGTCAAGAGATCAACAAGGCCAAATATCGAATACCCCTCTATCTCCACTTTGACTGTCACCTCATCTTGATCTGACCTCCATGTCATCTTCTAAATCTACTTGTCATAACTCGTATCACTAGTCTCCCCTTCAAGTTTAATCGAAGGAGATGTAGGTGACTGACTAGACTTAAGTCTTATTTTCTTTCGCTCACCTTTTACTAAGGTTATTCTACCATTCGTGCCCAGATTCATATTTTTTACACTTAGTGAATTTTTCATTTTCAAAAGATATTTATTGATAACTAACTATTTTATGAGGAAGAAGTATTATGGACGGGTAGAAAAAATATTGGGACGCGAAAAGATGTCATTCGTCACATCTCTCATAAATGTCCATTTATGGATAAACGCCACGTGGCATCACCACTCATTTTCTGCAATCTTTTCTGACATTCTCCGCTTCGTGAACCACGATAGCGTGCTTTGCCTCGCAAATCAACAACACCCTCTCCCATGTAAATCAACGCTCTTGCTCCTTCTTACCGTTTTAATCGAACAACTGCCCTTAAATTGTACTAGATAAAAATCTTAAACAATCATCATTCTTAACACTTTGCTCTTCATCTTCCCTGATCTCCCTCTCTGACGATTTCTTTTCTTTGCAACCCTCTGCATTTCCTTGCTTCTTTACACTTCTCTTTACCCCTTCTTTTCAGGATTCCAATAAATAACCTATCCTGTCCTTATTCTTGCATTTTCTCATGGCAAAAGAATCGTTTCCCCCTGGTATACTCATACTTGCTCAGATTTTGACAACTCTAATAGAGTCACCCTCCGCCTTCGGTTCAAAATCCTTAAAGATTATTGTATTGTCATTCCTGAGCCCAATGGTTATCCTCATTGCCCACCTCCTAATTATGTTACTTTCTTTAAGGAACAACTAATGGTTGGTCTTCGCTTTCCTATTCCCCTTTCATATCGGAGGTCAGCCAATACTTCGGCATCCCCCTAAATAGTTTGCCCCTAATGCTTTCCGTTACATGTGCGGGTTATACATGTTGTTTGGTCTTTTTGACGTTCTCTTTATCCCCATCAATCTTTTTCTATTTGCTTACCCTAAGAAATCAGAATCTGGGGTTTTTTTTTTCAATCTCGTCTAAAGATAGTATTCTTTGAAGAAATATTTTTTTCCAATAAAGGTTGGAAGTCTCACTTCTTTTTCATGAGACTGCACGAGTCTATCCCTTGATCTACCAAATGACAATCATCTTTTTCCCCTCTTTCTGATCTGAACAGGCTCAAATGAGATCCTACTTCTCTTACTTATTCCAATAAAGTGGTCGATCGACGTTTTTCATTCATAAATGGCTGCATGAAGATCTCCTACACTTATTTGGCTTAACCCCTATTCGAAAGAGGCTACCTAGTTCCTTAAGTAAGTTATAACCTCTTAGCCATTATCTTATTACTAACAATTTTTTTTTTATTTTGTACAATGGATGCTATTTTTGAGGTCTTAGTTGACAAGGCAATTGTTCTAGGGAACGAATAATTTCTTGCTAAAGAGAAAGAACTTTTAACCCAGTAGAGCTTGCCACAAAGTGTTAAGCAAAGCTTCTAGCAATCAGGCATCCCCTTTTAGTGTAGCAGCTACTTCTAGGGAACCACCATATGATTTATCTCCCTTACTCAGGACTATTCCCTTGGAAGAGGAGGTAACTACTAAGAAGAAACGAAAAGGCGAAAACTTACCTTGGCCCCCTCTCCCCAGGGGGAAAAATACCTTCCACACAAGAAGATTCTGCTCAGGGGAACATGAGAGGGCAATCTCCTGAACCAACTTTGTCCGTCCTTTATCTAGCCTTTCTACTCCGTAACCTGCTCAAATTCAGGAGACTATTCTTGTACTGACCGACACCTCTGACCTCGGCTTCCTTATGCCTTTCCATGGAGAATGTTTATTGCTTACACATGACTCACCCTTTTATATTTTTTCCTTACCCTCTATTCAGGTTTCATTATCCTCAACCTCCACTCCTTCCCATACTCTTCCCATATTATTAGGAGGTTAGTTAATGAATGCTTGGGAAGAGGCAAGAAAATAATTTGGTAAGCTTACTCCCATAAAATTATCAGACGAATTTTCATATGAACAAACTAAGGTAACGTAACTTTTAATCAACCATCTCTCTTCCATTTTGATTACTATTAACAACATCTAATTTTCAACAATGGGTGATGAGTATGAGCGTAGCTCAACAGTTGCATGATTTGGCTCAGGAAAATGAGTCATTAAGGCAACAAATTCTAGAAGCATCTTCTACCCATACTGCTGAGCGAATAAAAGAATTGTCTGCTCAACTCCAAGAGGCTCAGAAATTAGCACAAATTGAACTTGATAAAGTAACTCAGTAGTAAACAACCATAAAGAGTCTGGAATCTCAACTTCAATCAGAAGCTCGTCTCCAATTAGATTTGAAAACTAAGTTAGACGAATAGATTATAGAAAGTCAATAATTATCTACTCAGCTGCAGACACTAAAAGTTACGCATGCTTCTGAGTTATCCACCAAAATTTCTGAGCTAGCAGCTAAGACACCGAACAAGATTTCTTACATTCTAGTTTGGCAAAGACCCAGCTTACGCTATCCGCTAAAGAGACTGAGTTGACAATCACTAAGATGGAATTGGAAACTTACAAAGCGGGAGAAGAAGAACGATTTGAAAAAAGGAAGGAGTTGCTCCTTAAATCTCCTAAATTTAATAATCATATCGTCATATCCATCACCAAAACCTTCAAGTATGGAGCTGAAGGAACCATAAAATAGTTAAAAGAAGGAGGTCACTTAACATTCCAGCCCCCTGCTAATTTTCTTGATCGCAAGAGATTACTAAAAAATTATCCCTCTGATCTTTTTCCTAAACTGGTATAATTTACTATATTTCTATGTTCTAACTATATTTTTTAAAAAATATTTTAACATTCTAAGTATTAATATTTCTATATCTGCTAATAATTTATGTTTTTATGGACGAGCTGGCATATAGGCAAGAGAGTAAGACTTAATCAATTTTTACTTAGATTCTATTTATCCTAACACTCATTCAACCCTCAGCAACTAGCCAAGTTAACCTCCGCCCGAGTGTTCCTCCGTTTGGGACTAGATGCATTCGCCATCCGTCCGGTCTCTAATTTGCTAGCCGAGTTCACTTTCGTCCAAGCTTGTTCTTGTCTGAGCTTAAACTTATTCAATTCTCATGACAAGTCAGATTGCAACTTATGTCGTTGACCTAAATAGAAACTTTACGGCTCCCTTTCTTCTAATTCTAACTTGACCTCAAATTTTACGCTCATTCTCGGTACTCGCGCTGATGCTTCAGGATGATGGTCCATTACCTCAATTACTGATGTAAGCCTCTCATTGGTGACACGTGTGAGCATGATGTCATAAGTGTACCCACTTTTTTACGCCCGCCGTCTCATTCAATCATCAAACGATTCTTTGTTAATCTCGTCTTTTGTACTGCTAAGATCTGACGGTCCCCCTCAATTAACCTTTTTGAAGAATTCTTATAAACATTCGGCCAAAACCCTAATACTTCATCATTTCTCTTTCGACTCTTTGTTCTTCTCCTCTTTGACCTTAGTGATCCTTTCTCTCAAAGATATCGGAGCATAATGAGTGGTATACTAAGTGTTCTTCCAGTTTCACCATTCACGAGGCTTATGACCTTCATCTAAACTACAGTATTTCTTCCTAATTCCTATTCCAGAAGACTGTCCTCATCGTATTCCACTAGAAAGCATTGCGGTCTTTAGGGAACAAGTCCTATCAGGTCTCCGGTTTCCTCTACATCCTTTCTTTGTTGATGTTAGTTGATATTTCAACCTTTCCCTACAGCAACTTAGTCCCCAATAGGGTCGTAAATGAACCAAGTGTTTGTGAACAAGCTTGGTGTTCGGCTTGGTAAGAACTTGTTTATGTTCGTTCAATATACATAAGATTAATTAAACAAACAAACTTGAACAGCTCGTTAAGCAAAATAAACAAGCTTGAACACATATGTGTTCAGCTCGTTAACGTTCGTGAACAACGTTCATGAACAATGTTTGTGAACAATGTTCATCAACAATGTTCACGAACCATATTCATTAATAAAACTCTTTTTAATATGCTAAATAAATAATAAAATAAAATAAATAAATTTAAATTATCAGGCTTAATAACCAATCAAATAACTAAAAGTTTCAAATAATCAACAAGCTTGAATTGAGAGCTTGATAATATCTAAACGAACCAAGCTCGAACCAAGCTCAAGTCAAGCTTGAATTGAGAATTTGATAATATCTAAACGAACCAAGCTCAAGCCAAGCTTGAAACAATCTCAAGCTCATAAAAAATAAACCAAGCCAAGCTTGAACACTCATTTCAAAACTTAGTTCATTTTAAGCTCGGCTTGGTTACCTTTTCAAACAAGCTTGAACACCCCAAAGCTCAGTTCTGCTCGGCTCGTTTACATCCCTAGTCCTCAATCTCTCAACATCCTAAGTGGTATTGTTATTATTTTTCACTTGTTCAATGCCCCCTTATCCCCTTGTTTATTCCATCATTTTTTCTATCTCCGTCAAATAGAAACGGCCTGTTGAAGTTCCAGGCGCATCCTAAGGCGATTTTATTCAATAGAGTTCCATAACAAGGGGAATGCAAAGATAAATATTTTTTCATATGCCTTCCCTTTCCTCCACTTATCCTGTAACCTGGCAACAGAGTCTTTCTCCTATCCCCAACTGGACAATATCCCCATAGATCCTACCTTCCATGCCTCTATGGAGAAACTAAAATGTGCTAAGTTTAACTTGCCCGCATTGACCATAGAAGACTTATTATTTGCTTTTGGACTTACTCCGGTCGACATATAACTGAGTGCTTCCTTTGGTGAGTTTGTTCTCCTTATAAATAATTATTTGTCATTTCTTGATTGTTTATTATATAAGTTTTTAACCCTTGTTTTCATAGCTGAGGCTATTCTCCCAGCTTTTTTGTATAGAAATACTCAATTAACAAAAGCGATTCTAATTATGCTAGGAGAAGATTTACTGAAGAAACGTCAACTTAATAAAACTTCTTTCTCCATTGGTCTACTTCCTTCAGCTGAGCCAACACGAGAGTCATCTTTCAGCTCCTCACAATAAGATACTCCTTTCATCATCATATGCAAGAAAACCCTGAACAGAGGCTTCGGGTCCAAACTTACCTGCGATACCCCTCATCGAGCAAGTTCCCATTACTCTGGAGGGAAAGAGCCTGGGTCTCCAAAATATAGTCGTTCTCATTTTTCACTTGCTATAATAAGGTCAGGTTTCCTTATTCCTATGTCTCGTATGATTCCCCCAGTTATTCCTCCTATCGAGACAACATCAGATATCACAACTACTTCGCCAACTCTTTTACAAACCTTAGTCCCTCCTCCAACTAAACCTCGCGCAAGGCAGACCCCTTGTAGGAGATCCACCGGCTTGGTGCCTAAAGGACCAGTATCTGAGCAAAGTCTTAAGTTAGCTGGGCCAACGTCATCCGCCCAACCATCTCTTGCTCCGTCACAATTGCCCAAATTTTGGATGTGGGTACCTTTTGTCCTGGGAGCTTTAAGTGTTGATCCAAGGATCCCCTCTCGAGTAGCTCACTCTATGGGTAAGGTATGTCTCGGACAAGCCCGGGAAACTTATATTATAGAATCAAATAAAGTATGTATGAATAGGGGTGTCCATTCCAAGACTCGGATCCCTACCAAATATGGTAAAAGTAAGGGGACGGGTAAGATATGTCTTGGGCAAGCTCAGGAATCTTACCTAAGAAATCAGTTAACTCTAGGTATGAGATGGTGGTGTGATCCGTGGACTTATTCCTGTGGAGCACGCCAAACCATGAAGGCTTATGTTCATACTTATGTTCATATGTAGGTTTATATTATATATGTTCATGCTCATGTCTGTGCTCTTATGCTTATATTCACGTTTATGTTCATGTATGCTTATGTTTATGACTAAGTATGTTCATACTCATGTCTATGCTTTTATACTCATGTTCAAGTGTATGACCTTGCACATAGTATGTTTACATTCATGCTTTAGTATACATATGCAAGGAAAACACTTTAATATGAATAAAGATTTAGTTGGGCATGTTTCCTGTTAGGACACATGGATATAGGAACCAATTAATTCATGGTATGGTTTGAATGTGCTGAGTCTATTGACTCACAAATTTTGACTATTTCAGGTAATGAGAAGAATGAGGTAGGAGGTGTCAACAAGTGAGCAAGCTCGGGACAAAGTGAAGTACAATTCGAAGATTTTTTAGTTTAACTTCCGAGCTAGTTAGATGTTTCCTTTTGTAGAATAAAATTTTGGAACTATATGACAATACCTAATGTTGCTAGTAGTTAATGGTTTAAAGAACTATTTAAGTACCTTAGTTAAATCGAGAGCATATTATGGTTGTATGTGCAATTGTGATTCGGGATGTCCACATGTTTTAGAAGAAACCCTTTTTTCGTCCGACTCTTTGGTCTTAAGAATGCTGGTTTTAAGAACGAGTGATTGTCCTTCTCCGACCCTTACTGCCCAACCGGGGAGCAGACAACTAATGCGTTACACTTATTGAACAGGGTCTATGGTCGGTTCGTGACCCCTGGATGCTGAAGGCGTCCTTGGGGTGATCTCATAGTTCTTACGGGGTGGAGACGACGGGGTCAGTCCATGGATTTTCTTTCCTTTTGCCACATTTCGCTCAAAGGGTTGAAGGGAGATAGTGCATCAAGCTATTTGCAAGGGCCAACTCGATCCTCTTCCCCAGAGATCCTAGATTAGGGAACCCTAGGGGAGCCACTAACTCCAACTATCGTCCATGTACGATCCATACTAGAAAATAGTCAAGGATGTTTATTAGAGATTTTATTATTTCAAAAGTTCTTTCTCTCTTTTCATCTGACTTGAATACCCTGAGTTGCATACTTAAAACATGGGCCTTGAGGCTATATTAAAAAGGAATACAATTTTAACTAGGAATTATAAAAGAACAGACCCCAGGCTATAACAACTGGTGGATTTACACCTGGACCTGGAGGGGCCACGATCCCCCAGTCCATGTGTAAACTTTATTAATATTAGTTATAATATTAATTATGAGTAATCATATTATTAGTAAATACAAATTAAACATCTTGGTTGAAAAGCATATTTGAGTTCCGAACTTTACAAGAGATGGTGGCGGAATGGCAGCAGCTCCTCTCTTCGGTGTTGTCGAACCAGCGATCGTCAGGCATTAGACGTGGAGGTCTAGTGCGATGAGAACATTCTCAAGCCCTATTCGAGAGAAAGGTGCAATTTCCTTCTACTCTTTACTCCTTAGTCCTTAGGGTTTTGAAGCTCTTAAAACTGAGAAGGGAAAAAGGAAAAAAAAAAACTATTTTTTTTATGTTTCCATGTTCATTTCTACTACACGGTCCACACTATGAAGGTTAGTTGTTAGCATAAATGTATACCTTCATTTAATGAGGCAAGGCAAGAAGAACACAAAGGACCGGGGAGATAAATACCCGAAGTCCAAAGACCAAAATTTCATAAATTTTGTGAGAAAAAAATATTAATATTACATCACATGGTCCCCTTATCCAGTTATCTGCTTACTGCTAAAGGGTGAACCGGTGAAGGTTGCTTTAGAATTTTTTCACCTATAATATATTCACTCACACACCAATATATTATATTGTAATTGGCATCTATGATCCATCAATGGTGCTACTATTTAGTTGTAGTGGGCCATCTGGCCATGGCTTTGAAGCAACCTATAGATTCATCCCTACAACTTCTTTCTCAAAAACAAAATTGTCTAAAGTTCACAATTTTATTAGATTCCTTATTTTGTTAACTTTTCTCTTTTTGCTATATTCTTTGATTTTGTTTGCTTTTCTCCTACTAAAATGATTAATTTTAGATATTTTAAAGTACCTAAATGGCTAAATAGTTGAAGTTAGAATTGTTCATTTAATATTTGATGAAATGATAAAAAGCTTGATGCTTTTTTATTTGATGATGTTGTTATTATTCACTAACTTAATGTTTTATTTAATATTGTTGTTATTAATTATTATTCACTTATTTGAAATAACATGAATTTTCATTGTTAAAAGCTTCATATACTTCAAATGGAAAAAATCTGTTATGATTGATAAACCTTTTCAAAGGAAGAGAGCAAATGAACTTGATCCAATTACTCCTATAACCCCATCAACAAGATCAAATAACAATGATCTTCCAGTTGAAATCCCCCCTAAGAGATTCAAAAATACAGAAGCCGAAGAGGTTGATCTCTATTCTTTAGAGTGTGATTAAGGATTGTGTCGACAAATTTGGGAATATCATCCTAACCAACGAGAGGAGATTCATCGAGCTTATTTGAATTTGAAGGAATATCAACCTATTCTCCGAGAATATCCATTAAATAAAAATATTAAGCACCCTCGAAGATTTCAGTCTGCTTGATATGAACAATTTCCTTAGTTGTAGTATTCACCAGCTAAAGATAAAGCATATTGTTTTTCATGTTTTATCTTCAACAAGCCATCAGGATGCTCAAATCAAACTGCATTTACCGTTGATCGATTTAATAATTGGAAGAAAGTTTGAAATGGAAAAGCTTGTGTTTTCCTAAGTCATATAGGGAAAGATAATGTATCTTCACCCCATCGTAATGCTGAAAATGCAATTGAGGATATGATAAACCAACCACAATATATATCAAGGAGATTTGACAATTTTAATGATGAACAAGTCGCAACTAATCATCTTTGATTAAAAGCTCACATGCATGTGGTGTTGTTGCTTGCACTCCAAGGAATTCTGTTTAGGGGTCGTGATGAGAAATCTAGTTCATCTAATCGTGGTAATTTTCTTGAATTTTTAGATGTGCTAACTATGTACAATGATGAACTTTCAAAAGTAGTTGCGAAAGCTCCAAAAAATGCCAAGTATACAAGTTATGATATTTAGAAACAAATACTTCATGTGGTTTCCGTGAGAGTGAAAAATGCAATTCGTGAAGAAATTGGAGTTGCCAAGTATTGCATAATGTTGATGAATCTCTAGATGAGTCAAAAAGAGAGCAAATGTCTATAGTTTTGAGGTTCGTTGATACTAATGGATTCATTCAATAACCTTTTTTTAGGCTTGTTCATGTATCTGATACTGCGATTTTAACTTTAAAGGATGCCATATATTTTGCTTTGGTTCACTATAATTTGAATATTCAAAATATTAGAGGTCAAGGTTATGATGGTACTAGTAATATGAGGGGTGAATTTAATAGATTGCAAGCTTTGATTATAAAAGATTGTAGAGGTGCTTATTATGTTCATTGCTTTGCTTATCGATTATAATTGGCTTTAATTGTAGCATCAAAAAATGTGACACATATTCATCAATTGTTTGATAGATTAACTTTTATAGTTAACATTGTTAGTTCTTCGTGTAAGCGTAACGATAAATTGAAGAATGCTCATGCGGATGACATTGCTCATTTGATTGCTATTAATGAACTCGAGAGAGGGTGTGGACTTAATCAGATAGGTACTTTACAACAAACTGCTGATATACGGTGGAGTTCTCATTCGAGATCGTTGAAAGGCCTAATTAAGATGTTTAGTGCATCGTGTACGGTATTGCTCAAGGCTATGGATGATGGGCTTCATCTGTTTATGATGAAATGACTTTTTTTGATTTTATATTCATCTTGTATCTTATAAATGATATGGGGATCACAAATATTCTTTGTCAGGCTTTATAAAGTAAGTCTCAAGATATTATAAATATAATGGAGCTTGTATTATCTACCAAGAATTTACTTCAACATATGAGGGATAACAAATGGAATGATTTGCTTACAAAAGTGAAATCTTTTTATGAACTTTAAAATATTGATATTCCTGATTTCAATGCTCCGTATATTGATAGACGAGGACGAGTCCACATTCGTCAAGACAATTTCACCATTGAGCATCATTATCAGGTAGACCTCTTTTATGCTTCGATAGATTCACAATTGCAAGAAATTAATGGGTGCTTTAGTGATGATGCTATGGAATTGCATATTCTTAGTAATGCCTTAAATCCTCAAAATGCGATGGAGTCTTTCAAAATTGAGGATATATGCAAATCAGTTGAAAAATTTTATGTCCAAGATTTTACAAGAGAAGAAAAAGAGCAATTGGAGATGTAATTGAAGCATTATAAGTATAATGTAGTCAAAGGACCCGACTACAAAAATCTTTCAACAATTTCAGAATTATGTCAATGATTGATGAAGACTAACAAATCTGTTACATACAATCTCATTTTTAGAGTGATCATACTTATGCTTACTCTTCCGATTTCCATTGCTACTACAGAACGATCATTTTCTATGATGAATATTATGAAAATAAGGCTTCGGAGCAAAATGAAGGATACTTTTTGTTGGATCGAGACACACGTGAAAGCGGGGGAGGGGGTGGGGGTGGGGTGAATCACGTGGTTTTCAAAAACTGATTTTTTCTTTTAAAAATTTAAAGTATATACAGCAGAACAAGAAATAGACGAACAAAAACAAAGAGCACAAAGAGAACACAAGTGATTTACTTGGTTCGGAGCCTTCGGTGACTCCTACTCCAAGACCAGGTCCCGCGGACCTATCGATAAGTAATCCACTAAAGGCCTCTTTCGGTACCTTCGGAAGAGGGAATTGAGTGCAAAGAAAGTTCAAACAAGTGCATCACATTGCATTTGCCCTTTTACAATAATCAAGTACAGAAATGAAATGTTACCAACACTTTTAGAAATAGAAGTAGGAGCACTTGTGTGTCAATGTTGATCTACCGACCACGATCGAAAGTTCTCGGAGTAGTTGCCAGGTGCAGCAGCTTCGCAACAAAGTCATAGCAAGAGCCTGTGGCAGTCAAAAGCTCAAACATATGCTCAGTAGTTCGTATATCAGTGTTGTTCCAATGCCTTCTCGAGATAGCCTTATAAAAGACATGGAAGACGTCTTTCATAGCCATGGAAGGCGCCTCCAATGAGAGAAATCCGATCCCAAAAAGTCTGGCACTTATCTACGACTTCGGCCAAAATATATCCTACGGAAGACGCCTTCTATGAATAGTATGAAGGCGCCTTCGGCACTGTTCATTCGAAAGTAATTTTTCTCCTTTTGTCTTGCAAAACAACGCTAGTTCAAATAACTTGCAAAACAAGTGTTAGTATAAATACTAATTAATAATAAAGGGTAGTAATTAGTTTATGCCCTCCCAAAACCAGAAACTAGTCAAGGTCTCAGCTTAGGGATCCCAAATAGACCTAAACTGGATCGACACCTACTGTCCTTTCAACCGGGATACGTCCTCACTTGGTCACTCTCCTCCAGTGACTTACCTTAACTTACCAGTTTGCCAGACATCCGGTCATCCTGTCGACCTGTCTGAACTTCATGCCAACTATCTGGTCGGCCCTTTGACCTAGCTGAACTTCTGCTAAATATCCGGTCAGTGCGTCGACCTATCTGGACTTTGTATCAGCTATCTGGTCGGCCCGTTAACCTAGTTGATTTTTTTTTCAGATATCTGGTCAACCCGTCAACCTATCTGGACTTCGTATCAGCTATCCGGTTGGTCCGTCGACCTAGTTGAATTTCTTGCTAGATATTCGGTCAATCTGTCGACCTATTTAGACTTCGTATCAGCTATCCGATCGACCCGTTGACCTAGCTAGATTTCCTGCACATTTAATCAAGTGGTTAGATCACAACAAAATTTAACTTAACTTACTTGTCATTCATCAAAACCTGAGTTAGACTGCTAGTATAAACTGCACCAATAATTTTCTCTTGGATGTATTAATAGCATATATTGAGAGAGAAATTGTCAGAAATATGAGCATAGAAGATATCATTGAAGACTTCAAAAATTTAAAATAACGTTGATTGTTTTTTAGTTAGAGGATTGTATTTGATACTTAATTGAGTACGTTAAGTTTATGGTTTGATCTTTTGACTATGAGATTAATTTACAATTAGTTATATGTCATTCCATCTATTTGAAAAAACTCTGCTGCTCTGTAAATCTAGCAAGCTTGTAGGTATGTTGGAGGAAGTGAATTCCTATTCGTTGTTGCTCTATACAATTTGGTGGAGAGGTTGGCTGTGGTGTAAAATCTTGGGTTCCTATTTACTCCCTATCCATCTGTAAAATCTGCTACTTTGTGAAATCGGTTGCTCCTATTTGTTGCTACTTTGTAAATTAAATTTAACAAGCTCTGAAAAAAAATCTGCTTCAAAAGTATTTATTGGAGGTTTGATAAAAATACATTTTAGAATATCTTATTGCCTTGCTATTGATTTTCTGTTACACAGCTTATGATGCCTCTTATTACTTCATAGGTCTTTCATTTGGCACTGATGACTGAGTTTAAAAGAACCATTTACGAATTATGAAATTGTTTGGTAAGTCAGAATTGTCTTTCTGATTTCTTTTTAATCTTTGTAGTACATTATACTCACTAGTATTTATGCAGCTAGAGTTATCATTGACATGGAAAGTGGAAGGTCTAGAGGGTTTGGTTTTGTGACTTTTACATGTAGGGAAGAAGCTTCAGTTGCTATATGTGGCATGGATGGGAAGGTAAACATGCTTCGCTATTCTTTTTGTTTAATTTATATAATGTTAATAGAATATGTAGATGTTGTTGCATTATTCATTTTAAAAAACATGAAAGTGGCGGGCGCTTTATGTGATGCATAGCACAAATTAGTAACATGATGGGATGGAATTTCATATAGACATAGTGATTATATTATGCTATGTTAGATTTCTTTATTAAGGACTATAATTGCTAATTTAGTCAAATTTTTTCTATTTTTAATCATTCAAGTATTTAAGATTGTGCTTAGGTCCTTGATAAGTGCCTTCGGGTAGTTTATGGGTTTAAAAGAGTAGATGATTTTCATTATATGACTCCTCCCAAATATAAAATCTTGGATTCGCCGTTGGCTATAGCTTAGGTAACTTATTACTTGGCTCCGCCCTTACACATGCATACGACATTTGAACAACTAGTAACGCTAGTGCACCATGTCAAGATTCATTTCGTTTTTTGAATTTGTTTGGCATATGGAATGTGGAGCCGATTATATATCCTAGAATTAGTTGGCTCATGAAATATAGATACTTGTAAAAAAAGGGAAAGTGATTTTACTTATCGGAAGAAACACATGAACATATATTTTTAATTAAAATTATATACAATAATAGGCTTGAAGCTATAAGCAACACCTTTTAGAGAAATTAATATTCACAGATCATAGCGCTGACGATGAACATATGATATCTCTAACGTAATAATCAGAGGTTGATTCTTAGAAACTGATAATTTGAAATTTATTTCATCATGCGCCTAACGATTATCACTTATGTATCTATATTGACCTTCCTTCATATTCGTGTGATCAACACTAAGTGTCTCTTATAATCCCTTTATAAATTATATGAAGAAAGATAAATTATAAAATTTATTTATAATAGAACATCAAGTGACTAACGAATAAAAAAAATTCTCTAAAAACATACACACGTTTAAAATTGATTCTGTGCATTAAAATAAGCAAATTGCTTTTCCCACCCCCCCGGTCAACGCACACCCCCTCCACCTCCCCTCTCTCCCCCGCCAAAAGACGCATGTAACCTCCTTTTCATGTCCCCAGGGCGTAGCACAGATGGGGAGTGCATAGTTCTGTGGCTAAAAGGTCCAGGGGTCGATCCCCGGGGTGTTACTGCCTGGGGTTAACGTCTCCGCTATGCACTTTCCACCTGTGTACCTGCATTTACCTCCCTCCATATCCGTGGGACCGGCTCTAGGGGGGCCGCTGATGTGGCGGTTCCACATTTTTATGTAACCTCCTTTTCATTTTTTTTGTTTTTTTTTTTTAAATTTTTTAATTTTATTTTTAATTTTTTTAATTCATACTTATATATTCATACTTACATATTTTTAATTTTTAATTTTTAATTTTTTATTTTTAATTAATTTTATTTTTAATTTTTTTATTCATACTTATATATTTTTAAATTTTTATTTAGTTTAATTTTATTTAGTTTTATTTTTAAAATTAATTTTATTTTTAATTTTTTTCATTCATACTTATATATTTTAAAATTTTTATTTAGTTTATATATTTTAAAATCTTTATTTAGTTTAAAGTTTTAATCAATTTTATTTATTATTTTTCATTAATACTTATATATATTTTTAATTTTATTTAGTTTTATTTAATTTTAATTAATTTTGTTTATTATTTTTTCATTAATATTTATATTTTTTTAATTTTTTTTAATTTTATTTAATTTTTATTTAGTTTTATTTTTAATTAATTTTATTTATTATGTTTTTATTTTTTTTTAATATTTATTTAGTTTTATTTCTTTGATCAATTTTGTTTATTATTTTTTTATCAAAATTTTTATTTATTTTTTATTTTATATAATTTTTAAATTACTCCCTTCATTTAAATTACATTCCTAATTTGACACTTAAATTACCCGCATCCAACTATTAACACATGTCATAATCTTCTCTCCCTTAAAATCATCCCTCTCTCCAACCATTGACATATAACACATGTCAAAATCTCTCACCCTCTTTAAATTACCCATCCTCCAACCATTGACACCTGTCAAAACACTCATTCCATTTAAATTCGTCATTCTCCAACCATTGACATCTGTCAAAACACCCCCTCCCTTTAAATTACCCCTCTTCAATGTTTGACATATGTCAGAACTTCCCCTCCCTTTAAATTACCCCACTTCTAACCCTTGACACATATCAAAATCTTTTATCCCTTTAAATGACCCCCCTTCCAACCCTTGACACATGTCAAAATCTCTCATCACTTTAAATGGCCCCCCTTTCAACCCTTGACATATAAACATATAAAAAAATTATTGAAAAAATAAAATTGATAAAAAATTGATAAAGAAATTGATTTAAAAAATTAATAAAAAAATAAAATTTAAAAAAATCAATTGAAAAAAATATAAGTATTATGAAAATAATAATAAATTAAATTAATTAAAAAATAAAAACTAAATAAAATTTATATAAAATTGAAAAATAAAGTATTGATAAAAAATAATAAATTAAATTAATTAAAAAAATAAAAACTAAATAAGATTTATATAAAATTAAAAAATAAAGTATTGATACAAAATAATAAATTAAATTAATTAAAAAAATAAAAACTATATAAGATTTATATAAAATTGAAAAATAAAGTATTGATACAAAATAATAAATTAAATTAATTAAAAAAATAAAAACTAAATAAGATTTATATAAAATTGAAAAATAAATTATTGATACAAAATAATAAATTAAATTAATTAAAAAAAATTAAAAATATAATTGTATGAGAATTATTTTTAAATAAAATTAATTAAAAAATTAAAACTAAATGAGAATTAAATGAAATAAAACAAACAAAAAAATAAAAAAATAAAAAGGAGGTTACATGCGTCTTTTGCAGGGATAGAGAGAGGAGATGGAGGGGGTGTGCATTGACCGAGAGGGGAGAAAAGCAACTCTCTAAAATAAATATGCGACACCCCCAGACATAGTACCAAAGTAAGAAACAATGCACTTGTTCTTGTTTAGGAAGTGGCGTGTGATGAAGTTATATTTTAGGTGTGAAATTGGAAATAAAAGTTTTTTGGATGCAAATTTTCTTTTATATAAAATCCTTAAACTAATTCTGAAATGGTCAAAGCTCATTTCAGTTGTTGTCGCCGCCACAATCTCTGCTTTTGGACTCATTTTCCTGATGCTTACGTATCCGTGCCCTATTGCTTGTCATTGTCAACCAACTAGTTCTTGTTTGCACAGGTCCAGATCGGGTCCTGTGTGCAACCAACTCGAATCCTCCCAGGTGGGATGCACATGCAAGACAAGCCTGCGACGAAAGCTTCTCCGCGGTACGGTCACCGCCGAACCTGCACCGGTTTCTTAATTCCCTACAACGGTCATATCGCCGAGTAGACTCCCAACGGTCGGAAATAGCCACAGCTTCATCCGCCCGATAGACATCGGACGGTCACACGTCATCGCCCGGGCACGGTCCTGTGTAACCCACTTTTTCTAGCCGTTGGCGTTTTCTCCGTGACTTGGGAGTAGGCCGTAGGATTCGCGCCAGCATAGGGCGGAAGGAGAAGCAGCGAAGGTGCAGGAAAACGAAGACGACGACATTAGGATTTCCTCTTGTTTTTTCTTCTTCTTTATTTCTTCCAAAATGTTTTCAGAACTCGCATAGAAGATTGACACATTGAAGTTTATCTTTTCCTTCGTTTCTTCTTGTACTGTTGTTTTTGCTCTCTCTTCGTCCGATCATGGAGATGGTGGTGATATCTGGCGGCGGCTCATAGGCCTTTATCATGACCAGAGAATCCTTGCGAGCTGCGCTGTGGGATGTCCATGGCTCTGTGTTCGGCTTCTCCTTTTAATGTTACCGAGTCGAGATTTGTTCGTGTTTTCAATTGTTCCAACTATTCTTTGATTCTTTAGCAGTTTTCAAAACCGTCTTTTCAAAGATATCATTCATTTTAACTACGAGTTCACTTTTTTTTTTCTCTTGAATTCCAAAAACAAAGACATTTTGGTTTGTTTCTAAATTCTTGAAGTGTTCAAACATTTTTGTTAAGGAAAAAAAAAAGATCGATAGGAGGAAAAAAACGTGGATAGATAGATAGATAGGGGAAAAATTGGTTTTTTATAGGCAAATTTGTATTTTTGTAAGAAGCAAAGTTGGACGCGACGGTGGAAGAGGATGTTGGCTGGGTGCTCATCGACGTTGCTATCGCCGAGGCACAACAAGTTGAGGATCGACGCTTCCGTGCAGTTGCAATCTTGTCATTTCCATCTGCAGGAGAAGCCGATGGGTACCCAGCGACTCGACCTGCCGTGCGGCTTCTCCTCCCGCAAGGATCCCCTTCGGGTGGCTCTCTCTGTCGAGAAGCCAGCGGCCGACGGTCGGGGAAGCAACTGCTCCTTCAGGCGCCACTCGTCTACCTCATCCATTGTCGCGCATGCACCATCATGGGGCGCAACCGAAGAAGCTCGCAGCGGAGTTTGGGCGCAGAGGAGGAGCTCGAAGAGATTCCATGACGGGGGCTCGTGCGACGACTACCGAGCCAAGAGGACGAGGACAACTGACGTCGAGGGCGAGGCATGGCTGCCTCAGCCCACTCAAGAACCCTCGTTTGGGGAGGAGGAAGAGAAGGTGTTTCTTGTACCAAGTGCAGCAAGTTTTCCACTTCCCACTTCGTCGGGCCAAACTCTGGTGCCAGGACCCACTCGGCCGGAGAACGACTCCAACACAGGCGAAGAGCCAAACAATGCGTCACAGTCTGCTTCGAGTTCGTCCTCTGGCGCATTTGCTTCTACCAAGGATTCTTCCAGCAATTTGAACTCCAGCGGTGTGGGAAGCGATGGAGGCAGAAGCCAGATGGAGCAGCAGCAGGGTCTGGAACTGGTGAGCCTGCTGACATCGTGCGTGGAGTCCATTACTTCTGGAAATTACGAAGCCATGAATTTTTTCTTAGCCAGACTCGGGGATTTGGCAACCCCAGCGGGCTCTCCCATTCACCGATTGGTGGCCTATTACACCGAGGCCTTAGCATTCCGCGTGGTGAAGCACCGGCAGCCCATTTTCTCCGTTGCTCCACCGAAAGCCCTCCTTGACCCGGCCGAGGACGACAACGCCATTGCCCTACGAGTCCTCAATTGTGTAACTCCAGTCCTCCAATTTATCCACTTCACATTGAATGAGCTGTTGTTGCGGGCATTTGAAGGGAAGGATAGAGTGCACATAATAGATTTCGACATCAGGCAAGGTCTTCAATGGCCGAGCTTGCTCCAGAGCTTAGCTTCCAGGCCTAATCCTCCAAACCACGTTAAGATCACCGGAGTGGGAGAATCTAGGCAGGATCTTCAAGACGCAGGATGCACTCTCACGAGGCTAGCAGAGTCGTTGCGCCTCCCTTTTGAGTTCCACTCTGTGGTTGATAGAATGGAAGATGTGAGGCTTTGGATGCTTCATGTGAAGGAGGAGTGTGTTGCAGTGAATTGTGTTCTGGCCATGCACAAGGCACTCAGCGACGAGAGTGGGAAGGCCTTGGTGGATTTGTTGAGCCTGATTAGGAGCACAAACCCGGAAATTTTCATTATGGCAGAGCAAGAAGCAGATCACAATGCGCCAGAGTGGGAGGCAAGGCTTGCAAGATCAGTTGGCTACTATGCGTCTCTATTCGACTCCATGGCCTACGTTCTGCCCAAGGAGAGCCATGCCAGGATCAAGGTGGAAGAAGTGTTTGCTAAGGAAATCAGGAATATAGTTGCCTGTGAAGGAAACGAGAGAACCGAGCGGCATCAAACTTTCGATAAGTGGAGGAAGATGATGGCGGAGGGTGGATTCTCATGCATGGGCATTGGAAAAAGGGAGATGCTTCAGAGTAAGATGATACTGAGAATGCACTCCTGTGATCATTACAACATAGAAAAGGAAGGTGAAGGTGATGGACTCACTCTCAAATGGTTGGATCAGCCTCTGTACACAGTTTCTGCATGGGCACCGATGGATGTTGCAGGTACCTCCACGTCTCACCCAAATTTGGAGCTCCATGGATGAATTTGTCCTCTGGTGTTTAAGAACTCACTAGTAAGATACATACATTCTTTTCAATAGTGTTCCAGATAGAAAAGTTATATTCTTTTGCATTTACAGAAGAGAAGCTAGGCATTCTTTCGCCTTTGGGATTCTTTATTCTTTTGTTGCTGAGACTTAGCATATATGTTACACTAATTCAAAAGAGAACGTAGATTAGTGTTTCTCGGCATATTGTTTGAGCTGTTTTGATTATAAGTTGAAGATATGTATCTATTCTTTGATCATTTCCTACAATGCAATGTAACTGAACTAGAACAGAATACTATTAGCATCATTTGCTTGAATATATGTTAATTTTTGCAGTTTCGATAAATTGCACCAGTTTTTCCTGTCTTTTCTCCTAATCGAACTTTTACCACTTCTATGAAGCTTTGTTATTCTGTATGAACAAGAAAAAGGATAACTTTAAAAAGGAAAATCTACAAATGTTTATGACGTGGGGAAAATCCGACGCTACTGCTGGACGCAGATTGGCAAGGGCTCAAAAAAAGGTGACGCAGTTAGATTTAGTGGTGAAGCCAAAGAGAGAAATAATAGAGAGATTTAGGAGGCTTATGGTTTGGGGTGCAGGAATGAAAATGTAAATAGATTTGATAGAATGAGTTTAGTCATTTATATTGTTGTTTGGCTTACAAGCTCTAATTAGGTATGATTGCGAATACAACTATTTGATTTGTCAAAGTTTTGAGAATACATATTTACCCTTAATATGGTGTATAGTGGATAACCCAGCGATAGGATGGGGCCAATAGTCAAGGTGACACAGCGGTTAAGAGTCAAGAGGAGTTGCAGTCAAGTGGCAAAAAGGCGATATCACTCGCCCCTAGCGCCCCCGCCGCACCATGCCCAAGGTCTTCACGAGGGAGGTAAATCACGGTAGCTGGAGAAGTTAGTACGCAGTGGGAAGAGGTGCACAGGGACCAGGGAATTACGCCCTGACTACCCCACGGTTCGAACCCACGCTCTCAAGTGGCAAGCTTCTACGCACTAACCGCTCCAGATAACCCCGTGGGGCAAGAGGAGTTGCAGTCAAGGTCGAGGAGTACGTGTCCTAGCGGGTCATTGTCCCCCGAACAAGGTCTCACCTCTCCTTGTGGGCATGATTTCCAATCTATTTCCGATCGGCCCAGCATCGATCAGACCCCTGGGTCTAGTCCCTCACTTCTCATGGGCATAACTCTCAGTCTACTCTCAATTAGCCTCAGAGCCGGTCAAACCCCCTAAGCTCAGTCCCTCACTTCTCATCGACATGACTCCCAGTCTACTCCAGGTCGGCTCGAGAGCTGGTCGGACCCCTTGGATTCAGTCCCTCACTCCTTATGGGCATGACTTTTAGCCTACTCCCGGTCGATCCCAACACTGGTCGGACCTCCTGGGCTTAGTACCTCACCTCTCATGGGCATAACTCTCAGTCTACTCCCGGTCGGCCCTATAGCCTGTCGGACCCCTCGGGCTCATTCCCTCACTTCTCATGGGCATGACTCCCAGTTTACTTTTAGTCCACCCAGCGCTAGTCGGACCCTTCTACTCAGTCCCTCATTTCTCATGAGCATGACTCCAGTCTGTTGAAGCAATCTAGGTGCCCTAGGTTTTGATGTTTGGGCAAATGTTTAAGTTAGGTTTATTGTTGTATTTGATATGCATTGTGAGTGTGTAGGATATAGGTACAACAAGGAAAGCCCAAGTGTGATCTTGGTAAAGGAGGAAAGTCCAAGAATGAGTTTTGGCGGTGTAAGTCCAAGCATGTAGTCTTGGCAACGTAAGTCCAAGTGTGACTTGACAATGGATGAAGTCCCTGAGGTGAGAAGCCTCTTGGCAAAGGAAGACCCGACAATATAGACAAGGCCGAAGGAAGCTCCAGAAGGTAAGACGTGAAAGATGGGGAGACATCCGAGGGACGCGAGGCTGATGGAGGAGGCTAGAAGGCTAGGTCTAGGTTGGTCGGGCGAGGACGAGTGCATGAGAGATTATACTCGGAGTAAAATCCTAGTTTTAGGGGTTTACTGCAGCGTTACTGTAGCAGTCGACTGGTGCATGGACCAGTCGACTGATGCACTATAGCAGAGAGTCGTTGGGCTGGCACCAGTCGACTGGTGCATGGACCAATCGACTAGTAACGGGCAAATCAGGTTGCTGATTTGTTCCAAGCTCTATAAGAATGAGCTTGGTATGGCCGGCCAAGGTGACGAAATTAGACTTGGTTAAAGCCTAATTAGTAGTCACCAAACGTGCTCAAGGTTCTCTTGTGTCCAAGTGTTCTTGGTTGGTGTTGTGATGAGGTTTCTCCACCCACAAGGAGTTGCTTGTGTTGGTTGCTACGCGGAAAACCTAATGGTTCCACTGTACAAGAATTTTGTACAAAGGTCTGAACCTTTTCCTAGCTACCATGTGTTCTTTTAAATTAAACTTGGATCGCCTGCGGAACTTAACACGTTCGATCCAAATCACCTAAGTTATTAATTCCATTAAATATTAATTTCCATAATTGGTTCCCAGTACTGACGTGGCGAGGCACATGGCCTTCTTGAATATGGGAGCAACCACCACCGATTAGACAAAACCTTTTAAGGAAAGTTAATATTTAATTTCCTAAAATAACTTTAGGTTAACCGAAAAGAACAATCAAATCACAAGGAAAAAGAAGAAAACATAAGAACACTACATCGAAAATAAATTCGAAATACTAGAATCGTAAGCCTCTTGTATTTGGTATTATTTCCAAAAATAACTAGTATGATGCGGAAAGGAAAAATTACTAGTTATACATTTTAGAAAGACCTCTTGATCTTCTACCGTATTCCTCTTCTAACCTCGGACGTTGTGTGGGCAACGATCTTCCGAGATGAGAACCCACCAAAGCACCTTCTTCTCCTCCTAGCTAGGTTCGACCAAAACAAAAGTTTTACCAAGGATGAAGAAAAAAAACACCAATCAAGCTCCAAGGGATGCAAGCTTCCTCTCCTCCTTCTTCTTCTTCTCCAAGTAGTATCCGGCCACCACAAGAGCTCCAAGCCAAGAAGGGTTTCGGCCACCACAAAGAGGAAGAGAGGGAGAAAGGATGGCCGACCACAACACCAAGGAAAAGAGGGAGAGAATAATAGAGGTTGTAACCCATGAAGGCACCCCAACCCCTTCTTTTATATTCCTTGGCTTTGGCAAATAAGGAAATTTATTTATAATAAAATTTCCTTAACTTTCCTTGACAACAATTAATTAAGAAAATTTAAATAAAATTTCTTAATCAATTAATCATGGTCGGCCACCTCAAATAGATAAATTAAGAGAGTTTCAATTAACAAAATAAAACTTCCTAATTTGTTTCCGGAAATTTTAAAATAAAATTTCTCTTCAAAAATCCCTTCATGGTTGATAAAAAGAAATTTCTATAATTTTATTTTTCAACATGTGAATAATTTTACAAAGATAAAAAATAAAATATCTTTCCAATATACAAATAAGGAAAGAGATCTAATCTCTTTCTTTAATCTTTTGTAGATCCTTTTAAGAGAGATATTTTAATTTTAATTCTCTCCAATAAATTATATCTTCCACATAAGAAAAAATTAAAATTAAAATTCTTTTTAATTTCATTAGGGCGGCCGACCCCCTTTAACTTGGGTTCAAGCTAGGGCCGACCACCCATAAACCATGCTTAGGCCGACCCTAGCTTGATCCCCAAGCTAGCTTGGACGACCCCCTTTAGGTGGGTATAGAAGGTGGGTATAGGTGGGTATAGTACTCTATAATTAAGAGGCTACGATAGGGACCAAGAGGAGGAATTGGTTTTGGTCTTCCGATAAAATTAAGCATCCCGTGTTCGCCCCGAACACACAACTTAATTTTATCAATAATAATTCATTCCACTAGAGAACTATTATTGAACTACCGCACCAATCCCAAATTATATTTTTGGGCTCCTTCTTATTATGAGTGTGTTAGTCTCCCTGTGTTTAAGATAACAAATGCCCACTAATTAAGTAAGTTACTGACAACTCACTTAATTAATATCTAGCTCCAAGAGTAGTACCACTCAACTTCATCGTCATGTCGGACCTGCAGGGTTTAACATGACAATTCTTATGAGCTCCTCTTGGGGACATTCTCAACCTAGATTACTAGGACACAGTTTCCTTCTATAATCAACAACACACACTATAAGTGATATCATTTCCCAATTTATCGGGCTTATTGATTTATCGAACTAAATCTCACCCATTGATAAATTAAATAAATAAATATCAAATATATGTACTTGTTATTATATTAGGATTAAGAGCACACGCTTCCATAATAACTGAGGTCTTTGTTCCTTCATAAAGTCAGTATAAAAGGAACGACCTCAAATGGTCCTACTCAATACACTCTAAGTGTACTAGTGTAATTATATAGTTAAGATAAACTACTACCTAATTACACTACGACCTTCCAATGGTTTGTTCCTTTCCATCTTGGTCGTGAGCTACTGTTTATAATTTATAAGGAACCAATAACATGATCTTCTGTGTGTGACACCACACACCATGTTATCTATAATATAAATTAATTGAGCAACTACATTTATCGTAAATATAGACATTTGACCAATGTGATTCTTATTTCTAGATAAATGTTTATACCAAAAGCTAGGCTTTTAGTATATATCCTAATAGCTTGAGTAGCCGGAGTTTGCCGGGGGTTAATCCACCGAAGGAACGGGATCGTCCACATTATGGACAGCCGTGGAGTATGAGCAAGTTATCTCCGAACCACGTTACATTGACGTGCATTGGTTTGCATTTTCTTTCTTTGTCTTTAGCTTTCATATTCGTATTTAGTTTCGTATTATTCCGCTGTGCAACTAACGAATACATAGGAAGCCATCGATTTGGGTGAGACGCTATTCACCCTCCTCTAGCGGGCACATCGATCCCAACACAGTGTACTCCCAGTCAGCCCTAGTGTTGGTAGGATCCCCTACACTCAGTCCCTTACTTCTCATGGGTATAACTCTCAATCTACTCCTAGTCGGCCCCAGCGCCGATCGGACCATCATGGCTTAGTCCCTCACTCTTCATGGGCATGACTCTCAATTTACTCTCGGTCGGCCCAAGTGCCGATAGGATTATTATCAGGGGACAACACTGTAAGAGAATCACAACCACCTGTCAGAAACTAACAACTATTTATCAGGGAATATTCCTATACTTTGCCACATGCATCCCACGTAACTTTCCTCATGTCGGTGCAATATCCCTAGGTCAAGGTTGACATGGTTGACTAAGCTTGAATTGGCTCAACCTTGAGTCTTGATATTTGGGTTTCGATGTTTGACAATACAGACAATACGTAGAGATTGCAGGTGCAATCATCCGATTGGGGAGATTGCCGGAGCAATTCCCCTCTGGTTAGGGTTTGACCAGTCTGAGTGTGAAGAAGAGTCAGTAGGTCAGGATTGACCGGATACTTGACTGGGAAGTCCTAGTGAGTGAAGCTAGGCAGAAAGTGAAAGTCCTGGTGAGTGAAGCCAGGCAGATGTGAAAGGCCTAGTGAGTGAAGCTAGACAGAAGGAAAATCTTGGTGAGCGAAGCCAGACAAAAGACCTAGTGAGTGAAGCTAGGTAGAAGGAAAATCCTGGTGAGTTAAGCTAGGTGAAAGACCTAGTGAGTGAAGTTAGGCAGTTGAAAAATCCTAGTGAGTGAAACTAGGTGAAAGTCCCAGTGAGTGAAGCCGGGCAGTGGAAAAATCCTGGTGAGTGAAGCCAAGTGAAAACCCTAGTGAGTGAAGCTAGGTGAAAGTCCTGTTGAGTGAAACTAGGCAGATGGGAAGTCCTAGTGAGTTAAGATAGGCAAAAGGAAAGTCCTGGTGAGTGAAGCCAGACATGCAGAAATCTAGGTGGGTCAAGGTTGATCGGATACCTGGTGTTTGGAAGTCCAAGTAGGTCAAAAGATTGACCGAATATTTGGCAAGAGAAAATTCATATGGGTCAAGGATGACCAGACACCTGGTGGAAGAAGTCCAAGTGGGTCATGAAGGACCGGACACTTGGCATGAGATGGTAAGTCCAAGTGGGTCAAGGTTAACTGGACACTTAGCACGAGGAGAAAAAGTCCAAGTTGGTGAAAGGGATTGACCGGACGCTTGGTGAGGAAGTTCTAGCAGGTCAAGGGTGATCGGATGCTAGGCATGATGTTCCAACAGGTTATGGTTGACCAGATGTTGGTTCAAGGGAGTTTGGACTTGATTTGGCAAGCCACAAGTGAGCCGAATCGATCAACTGATTGATTGACTCTTGCCTAATCGATCAGTTGATCGATTGGGTGAGGTGCCATGATAAAGCTTTTCCCAATCGATCAGTGGATCGATTGGGGAGAATCACCGTTCGCACAGAAGTCCTCCCAATCGATCACCCGATCGATTGGGAGCCTCCAATAGATCGGCCGATCGATTGAGAGACAGGAAATCGCGCAAGAACCCTGAATCGATCGAGTAATCGATTCAGGCGATTTCCAGAGAGCACAGAGGCGCTCTGGATCGATCGACCGATCGATCCAAAGCCTCCCCAATCGATTGAGAGCAATTCAATCGATTGGGATCAGACCGTTGGCGTTGGATAAAGTCGTTGCGAGCGTCTTCTCCAAAATCCTCTTCACCCGATTCTTCTCCGATCTACATAGCAAGTTCTCCGCAGCTCACGACCAGTTCTTGGAGGCTCTTGGAAATAGGTGCTGGTGCATTTCCAAAGTTCAAGAGGCAACAACAAGCAAGAAGAAAAGTAAGCTAGGGTTTCTACTGTGAAAATCTTGTAAGGTTTACTGTTTTATCAGCTTATAGTTTGTTCTTCTTGTGTATCTTTGTGTGTGAGTCCTGTACAGGCTTCTTCGCCTTCGGTAGTTACCGTAAATGAATGTTTTTATTAGTGGAGAGTGCTTGTGCGTGGATCCTTGGATTAGTCACCTCTTCTTGAGATGGATACCAAATAAATCCTTGTGTTAGCGTTGTATTTTTGTTTCTTGTTCTTTCCGCTGCATATCATCACCAAGAAGCAAGCAAGCAACAACGAGCGAGGTGAGCTATTCACCCCCCTCTAGCTACAAATCGATCTTAACAAGTGGTATCAGAGTGAGGTCGCTCTTCACCGGAATCATCGTCGGAATTAAGGGGCAACAAGGCTAGAGGGTGAAGAAGTTGGAGCAAAATTCTTCAAGTCAAAGACTTCATCAAAAGGCTCAACTTCAAATGGAATTCCAAGATGGACTTGGATTCGACACAAGGGTGTCTCCACCATTCACAATGACGAGCTTCGATTCTTGAAAATCAAGAATCAAAAATTTCTTGATGATGGAGATAGAGCAATGGTTTGCTCTAATGGAAGACTTTGAAGCTCCAAGAAATTCAAAAGGCAAGATCCTCAAGAAGAGCAAATGGAGGAAAGAGCAAATTCAAAGGAGCGAGGCAAATGACAAAGTAACCAAGCTATTGGTCAATTTGCTGCCAAGCAAAATTTTGGCTCAAGTTGGAGAATTCAAGGATGCCAAGGAGCTTTGGAGCAAATTGGCAAAGATTCATGAGATCCCCTCCACTGTACCAAATCAAGAAAAATCCAAAGAGGGCGACTCATTGGATCAAGACCAAGAGGAAGAGGACTTCGAAGTTGAGATATGCTCAACTTCCGAAGAAGAGGTCCAAGAAGCTCATCTTCAAAGGAATGCAACGAAAAGAGTAAGGAAGGAGCATATTCCTTGTTCGATGTACAAGATGAAGATGAAGAAACCTCCACCTCTAGGATTGAGGGGGAGAGACCTTCATTGACACCGAATCAAGGAGAAGAAGAAGCTTCTACATCCGAGTCAAGTGGAGAAGAAGATGATGTATCCTCCAAAAATCAAGAGAGATCAAATGGAGGATCAAGTGTCATCCCTACATATGAAGGTAAAAATATTTCAATTAAAAATAAAAAACACATTATATGTTTTGAGTGTAGGGAACATGAGCACAATAAAAGTAAGTGCCCTAAATTGTCCAAGAAGAAGGGCCAAGTGGTGCCAAAGGGCAAGGTGAAGCCCAAGGAGATCACCCCCACAACAAAGAAGAGCAAGGAGCACATTGTGTGCTTCTTGTGTAATCAAAAAGGACATTATTGAAGTCAATGTCCTAAGGGGAAGAAAGCGGTCAAAGTCAAGGGAAGAAGCACAAGTCAAGGGGGAGCTTCCAAAGTAAAACCCAAGGTATTATTTATTGAGCCTATCCCCTTGAATTATGGTAAAAAGCATGCAAATTCTAATTTATATCATTTTAATACTATTTACCATAAAAATAGGAAGCATGATAGCATTAAGGAAAATCATGTAGCTTATCATGCGAAAACCACACCTAAGGTTAGGAAGATAGATAACAGCTTAGGCAATAACACTAAGAACCGTAGGTATAAGCCTAAAAAGAAAAATGCTCAAGGACACAATGAAAAACCAAAATCTAGGGATTTATGGAAGAAAAATCAAATCTTGAGGTCAAGACTTGATAAAATCGAAAAGACCCTAAAAAGGATGGAAAATATCCTAAAAGGGCAAAATGAGCAAAAACTAGGTCTAGGAAAACAACAAGGGTCATCCAATGGTCATAGAGGTTTGGGATACAAACCTAAAATCAAAGAGGATGTGCCTTCTTACCATAGGATTCCATATAGCTATAGAACCAAGTCTACAAGTCTAGGTCTAGTGGTCAAGTCAAAAATATTAGGGAAGTTATTCCTAAGAGTATTTTTGTGACAAATGTGACTAAGACTTCTAAGAAGTCTAGGAAAGTCACTAAGAAGGTCACAAGGGAAGCAATCCCTAGAGTTGACCTAGAGAAGGCGACCAAAGCTCCTAAGAAGCCTAACAAGTGTTAGAGTGTATACTAAAAGCCTAGCTTTTTGTAAATATTTATTTTGAAATAAAGAATCACATTTGGTCAAATGTCTACATTTATATGCTAAGTGTAGTTGTTCAATTAATTTATATTGTAGATAACATGGTGTGTGGTGTCATACACAGAAGATCGTGTTATCAATTCCTTATAAATTATAAATAGTAGCTCATGACTAAGATGGAAAGGAACAAACCATTGGAATAGTCGTAGTGTAATTTGGTATTAGTTTATCTTAACTATAAAATTATACTAGTACACTCTGAGTGTATTGAGCAGGATCATTTGAGGTAGTTTCTTTTTATACTGACTGAATAAAAGAACAAGACCTTTGATATTATGGAAGTATGTGCTCTTAATCATAATATAATAACAAACACATATAATTAATATTTATTTCTTTAATTTATCAAAGGGTGTGATTTAGTTCAATAAATCAATAGGCCCGATAAGTTGGGAAATGATATTATTTATAGTGTGTGTTGTTGATTATAGAAGGAAACCGTGCCCTAGTAATCTAGGTTGATGCTGTCCCCAAGAGGAGCTCATAAGGATCGTCATATAAACCCTGCATGTGGACTTAGTCCGACATGACAATAAGGTTGAGTGGTACTACTCTTGGAGCTAGATATTAATTAAGGGAGTTGTCAGTAACTCATTTAATTAGTGAGCATTCTATATCTTAAACACAGGGAGACTAACACACTCATGATAAGAAGGAGCCCATATAGTAATATGAGATTGGTGCGGTAGTTCAATAATAACTCTTTAGTGGTATGAGTTATTATTGATGAACTCGAGTTGGGTGTTCAGGGCGAACACGGGAAGCTCAAGTTCATCGGGAGACCAAAACCAATTCCTCCTCTCGGTCCCTGTCGTAGCCTCTTATTTATAAAGTATTATACCCACCCATACCTACCTTCTTACCCACCTTAAGGTGGTCAACCAAGCCTAGCTTGGAGCCCAAGCTAGGGCCGGCCAAACCAAGGTGAGTTGGTTTCATTAGGTGGCCGACCCTAACTTGAACCCAAGCTTAGGTGGCCGACCACAATAAAATAAAAGAGATTTTATATTTTAAAATCTTTCTTATGTGGAAGTTATGGTTTTAAAAGAAAGTTTAAAATTTAAATATTTCCTTTTATAACTTTCTACAAAAGATTAAGAGAAAAGTTTCATATCTTTCCTTATTTGTAGTTAAAAGGAAGATTTTAATTTTTAATAAAACTTTCCTTTTTTATAACCATCCTCATTATTTAAAAGAGAATTTTAAAATTAAATATTTCTTTTTATAGTTTATACAAAAGATTTGATATCTTTCCTTATTTGTATATTGAAAGGAAGATTTTAATTTTAGAGAAAACTTTCCTTTTTGTAAATCATCCATATATTTTAATAGATAGATTTTAATTTATAAAAGTTTCCTTTTATAATCAACCATGAAGGGAATTTTTAAAGAGAAATTTTTATTTTAAAAATTTCCGGAAACAAATTAGGAAGTTTTAATTTTGTGTTTAAAACTTTCCTTGTTTGGAGGGATTAATTAAGGTGGTCGACCATTAGAGGTTTAATAAGGAGATTTTAATTAAATTTTCCTTCTTAAACAATGGCAAGGAATATAAGGAAGTTTTATTTATAAAACTTTCCTTATTTGCCAAGACCAAGGAATATAAAAGAGAGGGTAGAGGTGCCTCATCTCATATAACATATCTTCTATCATTTCTCTCTCTTTTCTGTTGGACCCCGTGGTTGTTTTGATGTGATCAACCAAGTTAGTTCGGTCCTGTTTGTTTTTGATTCCTGTGTCTAAGTGTGCAGGAGCTTAGGAGCGCATAAAGTCGAGCGGAAGACGCAGCTAACGAGAAGGACGACACGGGAAGGGAGCCGACGGGCTCGGTGCGTCCAAAGGATGAGAGAGCTGCGGAAGAGTACACCAGTGGGCGAGAAGAACGTGCGTGATGTTCGAGGGACGTAAAGTCAGGACGGAAACCTGCTCGAGGAAAAGGTCGGAAATTGGGTTCGAGTGAGCTCTATTTCGGTTGGTCGCAATCACCCAATCAATCGGAGCTTCGGAAGGAGAAAGGAAGCCAAAAGGAGCTGAAGAAGCTAGCCAGAGGCGCCTCAGACCAATGCTGAAGGCACCTCAACTGCCTCCACTGGAGGCGGCTCAGACCAGTCCGAGGCGCCTCCAAGGCCATTTGAGACGCCTCAGACCCAGTAAAACTGGCCATTTGCAATCGGATAAAGTTTTATCCAGTCAAACTGTTGGAGGCACCTTAAACCCTTGTTGGAGGCACCTTGGACCTTCGAGATAGACTTTCCAGGGGCTATAAAAGGACCCCTGGACCTAGGAATTATACATTCATTCAACCAATCAACTTTGTAACCAATTCCTAACAACTAGTGAGCGTTCTAAGTGTAAAAAGGCTTCTCCGCCTACAATAAATGAGACTCTGCTAGTGGAACTATTCAACCGCCTTGAATTAACAACTGTCTTGGTTGTAACCAAGTCAATTTCTGGTCTTCCTTTTCTTTTCTGTTATTTCATTATTTTTATAGTTGCTATTATTTTAAGTTGAAAGTCTAGAGGAGGGTATACTTTTATTTTCAGGCAATTCACCCCCCTCTTGCCGACCCTGCTGCACCAACAAGTGGTATCAGAGCCAGACAGCCTCAGAAGGACTAACCGCCGACTGAAGCATAAAGATCGAGACAATGGCCGGCGCGAACATTCATCCCCCAAAGTTCGACGGAGACTTCACTACATAGAAGCGAAAAATGGAGGTATTTTTTAAAACTGAATTTGATATACTTTTAATAATGAAATATGGATATGCAACGCCAAAAGACAAAGAAGAGTGCAATTGGACGAAGAAGGAGCAGGCCGATTTCGTAGCCAACGGAAAGGCGAAATTCCACCTACTTAGTGTTCTGCCATCCCAGGAGGTAAGTCGGATCGGGAGCTACGATTCCGCTAAAGACCTCTGGGATAAATTCCTAGAGCTTCACGAAGGTACCTCGGAAGCTAAACTAGCGAGGCGTGACATCCTCCGGACCCAGTTAACGAACCTCCGGATAAACAACGACGAGAAGGTAACGCAACTCCAAGCGAGGATCAAGGAGCTGATAACGCAACTGACGAATCTCAGAGAATCGGTAATGAACCGAGATTCCATCCGGTATGCACTCAACGCCTTCCCCGGAACTCCGGAATGAGCTTCCTTAGTAGATGCGTACTACATCTTTAAGGACTTTGAGGTAAGTAGTTTAGAAAATTTATTCTCTACATTTGAACTTCACAAGTCTCGAATCGCATAGCATAAGCAAATGGAGAAGATGAACCTCAATATTGCCCTACAAGCCGAAAAGGACGATCCCGACTCCGAAACATCGATCGACGAAACCGAAGCAGCATTATTGGTAAGAAAGTTGAATAAATTTGTTAAAACTAATAAATTTAAATCGTAGTCGAGAAAACATCAACGCAACAGAAGGACGGTCCGATGCTACAACTGCAACGAGGAAGGGCACATCAAGGATGACTGCCCTAAGTTGAAGAAAAGGCACAAGGAGAAGCCTCAAAGACCGACGTCCTCTACACGCAAGAATCTAAAGGCCACTTGGGATGATTCTTCATCCTTCGAATCAGAAGCCGAAGCCTTCTCAGGATTAGCACTGATGGCCAACCATCTCTTCAAAGATGACTCAAGCTCAGAGATGAGCATAGATGAAGGGGGAGGAACATCAGAAGAAGAAGAAAGATGCGACGAAGGGGGAGCATCACCGAGTAAGGTAAGTAAGGTACGTGATCTCACTCCTAATCAGTCATTTCAATTTATCAAATTACTTACGAAAGATCTAGCAAAATTAGAAAAAGAAAATGCTGAATTAAAATTGAACTTAGCAAAAGCATGCCCACTAGAAATATATGATAACTTAAATTTAGAAAACGAAAAATTAAAAATTGAAATTGAGAAATTGAAAAATAATGCATGCTTAAATAAATTTCCAAAATCGAAACTAAGGATTTATGGAAAATTAAATTGGTACATTAGAAAACATCAGGGACAACTTAGGAAAATTCCTAGAAACTATATACCCCCTAAGTTTTTAAATAACCTAATATGAAAGAACCTTGATTGGGTTTCAAAATCCGTTTTAGACTGATTTTTTTCTTTAAATTAAGGCTTTCGAAAGAAAAATTAAACAGATAATTTCTTTTGAGGCTTTGTCTAAGGAAGTGGTTGTTGTTCTAATAACCAAGAAGGTCTAGTACTTCGCCACGACCTGGAAGCCAAAATATTGAAATGAAATGTTTAATTAACTTCTTATTAAAGCATTAAAATTAAAATTAAAATTAAAATTAAATAATGCTTTAAATTTTTTTCCATACTTCGGAAAATATTCTTGCTTAGAATTTTTGCTTGGAAAATCTTTAAAACTATTTTTGCCTAAGTTAAAAAGTCTTCTAAAGTTATTTTTTTTTTGTTTAACTTAAAATTTTTTGCAAAAACTTAACGAAAATCTTAGAATTTTTTTTTTCAAAAGACTTAGAGTTTTTTCAACAGACTTAGAACTTTTTAGAAAATCTTTTTCAAATCTCTTCTTAATTAACTTAGAATTTATTTTGAAATATTTGGTACCCCATTTTTGCTGTGATTAAAGGGGGAGAAATAGGTACAAGTTAAGTTTAGGGGGAATTAAAACTAACTTTGGTTAAAAAAATTTTTATGCTTTTCAACATTTAGTATTAGAACTAAATTTTATACTTGTTGCAATTTAGTGTAATTGCAAATTTAGACTTTAAATGTTAGTTTTGTAATTTCTTAAAATTACTATTTGTTTATTTTTACCCTAACTTGAACTTGGGTTGATGCACATCAAAAAAGGGAAGATTGTTGGACCCCGTGGTTGTTTTGATGTAATCAACCAAGTTAGTTAGGTCCTGTTTGTTTTTGATCCCTGTGTCTAAGTGTGTAGAATCTTAGGAGCGCAGGAAGTCGAGCGGAAGATGCAGCAAGCGAGAAGGACGACACGGGAAGGGAGCCGACGGGCTCGGTGCGTCCGAAAAACGAGAGAGCTGCGGAAGAGTACACCGGTGGGCAAGAAGAACGTACGCGATGTTCGAAGGACGTAAAGCCGAGATGGAAGCCTGCTCGAGGAAAAGGCTAGAAATTGGGTTCGGGTTAGCCCTATTTCGGTTAGCCGTAATCACCCAATCAATCGGAGCTTCGGAATGAGAAAGGAAGTCAAAAGGAGCTGAAGAAGCTAGCCAGAGGCGCCTCAGACCAATGTTGAAGGTGCGTCAGCTTCCTCCACTGTCTGAGGTGCCTCAGACAGCTTCGAGGTGCCTCAGACCAGTCCGAGGCGCCTCCAAGGCCATTTGAGGCGCCTCAGACCCAGTAAAACTTGTTGTTTGCAATCGGATAAAGTTTTATCCGGTTAAACTGTTGGAGGCGCCTTGAACCCTTGTTGGAGGCGCCTTGGACCTTCGAGATAGACTTTTAAAGGGCTATAAAAGGACCCCTGGACCTAAGAATTATACATTCATTCAAGCAATCAACTTTGTAATCAATTCCTATCAACTAGTGAGAGTTCTAAGTGTAAAAAGACTTCTCTGCCTACAGTGAAGGAGACTCTACTAGTGGAACTGTTCAACTACCTTGGATTAGCAACCATCTTGGTTGTAACCAAGCCAATTTCTGGTCTCCCTTTTCTTTTCTATTATTTTATTATTTTTATAGTTGCTATTATTTTAAGTTGAAAGGCTAGAGGAGGGTATACTTTTATTTTTAGGCAATTCACCCCCCCTCTTGCCGGCCCCGCTGCACCAACATTTTCTTCCTTGGTGTGGCCGACCCTAATCCTCTTCCCCTTTCTTCTTCTTGTGGTCGAACCTCATTATCTCTTGGAGTTCTTGTGGTGGTCGGATCTTGCTTGGAGAAGGAGAGAAAGGAGGCTTTGTTTCTAGCATCCCTTGGAGCTTGGTGGTGGTGGTCGAACTTCATCTTCTCTTGGAGTTCTTGTGGTGGCCGAAACTTGCTTGGAGAAGAAGGTAGCTTGGGTGGATTCTCGTCTTGGTAGATCGTCGTCCACACGACGTCCGAGATAAGAAGAGGAATACGACAGAAGATCGTGAGGTCTATAAGCTATAAAAGGTATAACTAGTTATTAGTTTACGCATCATAACTAGTTCATCTTTTATTTAGATATTGAAGTGCCAAACACAAGAGGCTAATGAATCTAGGTAATCGAATTTATGTTTTTGATTTTGTGTTTCTTTTATTTTTCAAACTTGTGATTCGATTATTCTTTTTGGTTAAACCTAGAGTGACTATAAGGAAATTAAATATTAAATTTCGTTGAAAGGCTTTGTCTAGGAAGTGGTGGATGCTCCCATATCCTAGAAGGCCTAGTGCCTCGCCATGTTTAACCTGGAAGCCAATATCTGAAATTAATATTTAATTGAATTTGTAACATGGGTAGATTTGGATCAATAATGTTAAGCATCGTTTGCGATCCAAGTCTAAACCTCTAAGAACAGATAAGTTAAATTTGAAATCAATAATGTTAAGTTCTGTTTGTAATTCCAAGTTTAATTTCTAAAGAACACAATAGGTTGTTAGGAAAAGTTCAGGACTTGTACAAAATTTTTGTACAGGGGAACCGGTACGATATTTCGAATAGCAACCAAGTCTAGGTCTAGTGGTCAAGTCAAAAATTCTAGGGAACCGGTACGATGTGCCTTCTTACCTCTTCTTACTATAGGATTCCAGGTCAAAAATTTTCATACAGGTGAACCGGTACGATGTGCCTTCTTACCATAGGATTCCATATAGCTATGGAACCAAGTCTAGGTCTAGTGGTCATGTCAAAAATACTAGAGAAGTTATTCCTAAGAGTATTTTTGTGACAAATGTGACTAAGACTTCTAAGAAGTCTAGGAAAGTCACTAAGAAGGTTACAAGGGAAGCAATCCCTAGAGTTGACCTAGAGAAGGCGACTAAGGCTCCTAAGAAGCCTAACAAGGTCATTAGGAAGGTATCTAGGGAGGTTATCCCTAGTGAGTACCTAGAGCATCCAAGAAGCACCAATAGGTTTTGGGTTCCTAGGAGCATTTTCTCTACCCCTTAAATGGGTTAGAGAGTGTCAACTCCAATTGGAAGGGTAGTTAACCCAACCTTAACGAAGTTGACACTCGGGGAGCATTTTCAAGGTTACCATTAACCTTTGAAAATGAAATGGATTATTTGTTTACTCATTGAAAGAGTAAAATATGTCAATACTTGAGAAAATTGATTTTATTTTAAATTGGCACAAATTGAGAAAACATAACAAATACTAAGTTAGTTTTAGTATTTTCTTAGGGATTTAAAGGCAAATCTAGGCCTTATTTTAAAATATTTACTCTTTGGACGAGTAAAATGTGACAAAAAATTAGGAAATATACTTAATTTTAATTGAAACAATTTAATCATGGGATAAAGAAATGCCAATTTGGGTTTTGACATTTTCATGAGAAGATAGAGGACAATCTAGGTTAATTTTAGGTTTAGCTAAGATTTAAGGACACTTAGATGGATGATGTAGGTATTTTATTTTAGCAAAATTACCATGCTTTGTTTGCCCATCATATATCATGATATCATGTTTAGCATTCATGCTTTATTATGAAAAACAATAAAAATATCATGTCATGTCATACATACATCATGTAGTTATAGCAAATTTTCTTTTGAAAATTATTTATTTTGATGTATGCCATAACTCATCATGCATTATTTTTAATTTCTTGCAATTAAGGACAAATGACATTTATTAACGAATAATATCCTTGGTGGATGTTTATAACTCTTAAAATGCCTAGATAGAAATGCATGATCTCTAGTTTAGGGTAAAATCAAACTTTACATCTCACAAAGACTTATAAGGTGACTTGTATGTATTTTAATACACATTAGATACAAATGAGATATTAGGATGATGAACAAAACTCAAGATGTTGATTTAGTGCACTCTTTTGAGTTTTAGGTTCATCAAAACACATAGTTATGTGTTTTCCAATCATTGGGAAAGCTAATGTACAAGTCATGTGCATTGAGCCTAAAGAATATGGTTGAATATTGGTTTTAAAAATCATTTTAAAATGCCTTTAGAAAACCTTGGCGAAGACTATCTTTTGATAGTAATCATCATTGAAAAGTTAGACACAAACTAAAAGAAAACACTAAAGTTTTTATAAGTTTTCAAGTTTGTGTCAATCTTTGAAAATAGAAAGTATTTTCATAGAAAACTATTTTTCCTTGATAGTATGTACCCTAAGTAGTGTCTACATGAATTTTCATAATACAAACATGACTTGATGTTTGGAAGAGAGTAGTCTAGTCAAGACTAGATGACTAGCAAGGAGAAGTTCTACTGGAGGTTAAGCAAAGTGGAAGTCCTGGTGAGTGAAGTTAGACCCTAGTGAGTGAAGCTAGGTAGTGGATGGAAGTCCTGGTAAGTGAAGTCAGGCCCTAGTGAGTGAAGCTAGGTAGTGAAAGTCTTGGTGAGTGAAATCGAGCCCTAGTGAGTAAAACTAGGTGGTGGAAGTCCGGTGAGTGAAGCTAGACCCTAGTGAGTGAAGTTAGGTAGTCGAAGTCCTGGTGAGTGAGTGAAGCCAGACCCTAGTGAGTGAAGCTAGGTGGTGAAAGTTCTGGTGAGTGAAACCGGACCCTAGTGAGTGAAGCTAGGTGGAGGAAGTCCTGATGAATGAAGTAGACAATGAAAGTCCTAGTGAGTAAAGCTAGACAATCCTAGGGGGAGATAACCCGCGGTCGACCGGACCAGTGAATCTTGAATTTTGTTAACACTATTTTACCTTACCATTTTATCTATTGTGCTAACTCAGTGTTGCAGGGAAGTCCAGCTAGGTCGACGAGCCAACCAGATAGCTGGTACGATCCCAGACTGGTCGACGGCCTGACCAGATGTCTGGCAAAAGGTAAGTAAAGGTAAGTCACTGGAGGAGAGTGACTATGAGGACGCCTCCCAATTGAGGGACAATAGGCATCGACACAGTTTAGGTTCATTTGGGATCCCTAAACTGAGACCTTGACTAGTTCCTAGTCTTGGGAGGACAGAAACTAATTACTCTATTTTTAATATTGTGCTAACACTGGTCTTGCAGGGTATTTTGGACTAACACATTTGTTGTAGGGTAAGAAAGCAAGTAAAGAAGCAAAGCTGTCTTCGGATGAACAGTACCCGAAGGCGCCTTCAATGGCTATGGAAGGCGCCTCAGTACTATTCATAGAAGGCGTCTTCAATGGCTATAGAAGGCACCTTCCACTGGATGAAATTTGGTCGAAGTCTTGGATAAGCACCGATCACTTCGGGATTGATTTTGCCTCATTGGAGGTGTCTTCCATCCTAATGGAAGGCACCTTCCAAGTTTATGGAAGGCGCCTTACAAGCCTTTTATAAGGCAGTTTTGAGGAGGCATTGAACAACAACCACATACGAGCTACTATGCTCATATTTGAGCCTTCGACTGCTCTCGATTCTTGCCGTGACTCTACTATGAAGCTGTTGAGTCCGACGACTACTCTGAGGAGTTCTGATCACGTCCGACAGACAGACATCAACATGAAGTGCCTCATTTCAATACCTAAAGAGTGTTGGTAATATTTATTTTCTGTACTTAATTTCTATAAAAGGGCAAGTGCAATTTATTGCACTTGACCTAATTCTTTTGTACTCGATTCTCTCTTTCGGGGGTACCGGAAGAAGTTTTTAGTGGATTGTCCATCGATAGGTCTGTGGGACCTGGGCCTTGGAGTAGGAGTCGCCAAAGGCTCTGAACCAATTAAAAACCGCCTGTGTTTTCTTGTATCTTGGTTCTTGCTTTCTTATTTTCATTTTCCGCTACATACTCGAGTTTTTAAAATTGAAAAAGAAGTGTTTTGAAAATCACGTGATTCACCCCCCCCCCCTCCCCATGCGTCATGACCCAACATATTTGACTATAGTCACGATCCAACATATCTGACTATACTTCACAGTCTGTTCTAATAGTAATTTCTTGTTTCTGCTCCTTTATTAACTATGAAAGCTGGACTTTGGTGTCTAGATGTTGATCTTTGAATGACTCCTAAAGTTAGTAGTTGATTTATATGCATTTTACATTCCTCAGTTTACCAATTTGTATATCTTAAGTCTTGGGCTTTGATTGTGAGATCTGGATTAATTATTGATAGTTTGTAGTAGACTTTGTCTCGATCCCAATATTTAGTAGGATTGTCTCCAATAATTTCTAGTTTTTTTAATCTAGAAATGAGGGAGTCTAAATCTGGTTTATGAGTGTTTATTATTTGAAGCAACTGTTTTGGAAGTATTAAATCAGGTGGAATCTTGGTGTCATCAAGATCAGATATAGGGCTTGATCAGCCAAGTAAGGCTAGTTTTCCTGATCTTGATAGTCAGAAAGAGCTATGGCATAAGTTTGGCTAATACTAGATGATGTTGGCTTACTTGCCTGTTTACAAGCATTTTTTAGAAAACATTGACAAGATGAAGTATTATCCATAGTATCAGGTGATATGGTTTCTGTTTGTGTTTTGATGGTTAAAGGATGGACAATAGATGGATAGTTTAAGACTATAGGTGAGGAAAAGAAAAGAGCATAATCCTTAGAAGGAAATCTCTATTTGGTGTTAAAAGGAAATTTAAGCCTAAGATTAAGTGAATATTAGAATGTAATAATGGTTTAATCCAAAGTTTAGAGAGTAAGAGTGGTGTGTTATATTTGCCACAGTTATCATAAAACCTGAGATGAACATTAGTGACGAAATTTGTACGAGCTAATTGTTGACCATCAAATTGTGTGATGATTAATGATTGTGATACTATTTTTATAAAAGCTTTTGGCAAGACTAAAAGAAGTGTATTTTCATCTATTGTGGAGTTAATGACTCCACTATCTAGAAAGACATGTAAAGTAAACTCATGACCATGGATATTTACCAGTCATTTGACTTTAATGTCTAGAATCTTTCTCGTATTACATATACTAGATGCTTTTATGAAGAATAGATCTTTGTTTATATCTATTGGTATAATTTGTAAGCCTTTGCCTTTATCAAAAGAAGTCTGAGAAGAACATGAAGGAAGGCTTTCTATTATTTTTTTATCCAAGATATCTAGTTTTGTCTCTAGTTGATTAATACATGTTTCTAATACAGAGACCCTTGTTCCTAATAAAAATTTTTGAGTACTTCTCTTAGATAGCTGACTTATGGGTATTGTAATGGAGAATAATTACTAAAGGTAAAGATTACAGGCTTGTTTTTACATAACTTATAGGTACCTCTTTTATCTAGAGATGGATAATAACTATAAAAAAAATAAGGAATGCTATCAGTACCTGTTTTTAGTATCCAATCATGTAAACAGTTATGTTCTTCTGTAGTTTTAGAGGTAATTTGTTTAAACATTATATTTGTATATGAAAATTCTTCCCACAATTCTTCTAGATTATCTAGATTATCTAATAGCATGTACTTTTGTATATTAGGATGAAGGTTATATTGCTGGTATGAAGGCTATAAAAATGAGTTTACCAGACTATAGTTAAAAGGAGGTACTTTTTCCACATCATCTACCGAAACAAGAGTAGATTAAGGATGTATCAGAGACATCTGATTGTCCTTCTACTAAATCAAGATTGGTACATGTAACTAGCTTTGCTTCTCTTGTATATAGATTTTTTTTTAATTTGGGCATGTAGAAGATAGATGTCTTGGTTCATTACAAGCAAAACATGTAATGGTATTAGCATATGTTTTCTTTGGCTTAAATTTTCGCACATGTTTTTCCTTATTTAGGCATGGTTTCTAATCCGGCGGTACGGACGCGGGACCCCCTTTGAGGGGAGTCAATGACACGTAGAGGTCAAAAGTCAAACGCCCGATCGGAGAGGAGTAGGGTCGACCGGTCGAAAGGCTCCGAGCGGAATCAAAGACAGCCCGACGGGGATTTGGGTTTCCGACGCTCATGGTGAACAGAGTCGCGGGGCCGAGCGGGCAGCCCGCTCGGTCGAGGCGTAGAGCAACAATGGTGGAGGAACCGTCTCAGCCGACCGGAGAACGTGGAGTGGAATCTCACCGGTCGGACTAATGCCTGCCGAGCGGATGGACGCTCGGCGCGGGGAAAGAAGAGACAAAAGGACAAGGGGACATTGGGAAACATCTTCTGACAACATGCATGTTCGACCACCAAGCCATACACAGAAGCCCATGACGGAAGGTTCTGCTGTCCCATCAAAGACATGCTCGGACTGTAGCAGTATGGTGTCAGGCATGCTCCTCTGGCAAGCCCATATTAAGGTATGACAAAGGACACGTGTACACCTCGATAGATGTGCATAAGCCTCCTCATAGCTCTATATAAGAGCCCCCAGACTTCGCCAAAGGTACACAATCACGCGATCTCACATCTTCGAAGCCACTATCATTTTCCTCTTGTCTGACTTGAGCGTCGGAGGGTCGTCGCCGGGAACCCCTTCCCGGGCCGACTTCTTTGCAGGTTCGCCGGAGATCCGTACGGCCGGTCAGAGATCCACGTCATCAGTTGGAAGAGCGCCACGTGCCCAGCGTCCATCGATTCAGCGTTCGGACAGGATCAGTTTCTTTTCTATACTTTTTTTTAACATAGTAGGTTTTTTTGGGTCTCATTGTTTTGGGGTTTGATATCGATTGTTTTGGTATTCCGGATGAACTGTCTCTATGATTTATTCTTGGTCTAGGTATGGTGAGACCATATTGTTAAGGAGTACATATCTCACTACAAAATTCATATTGTTGATTTTTCAGCTGCTTCTATTTGTGGATATAGGAACATTTTTTTAAGTATGAAAATAATGTGTTGGATTCTTACTCCAATATTATCATATTGTGGTGGTACTTTCATATCTGTCCAAATTTTATATATTTCTTTTCCTAAATTACCTGGAAGTTTGCTAAAAAGTCTTTCTCCAAATTCTAGATTACAATAGTTTCCTGAGACTATTGTTAATGCTAAGAAGTGTTAAGATGTATACTAAAAGTCTAGCTTTTGGTATAAAAATTTATCTAGAAATAAGTATCACATTGGTCAAATGTCTACATTTATGATAAATGTAGTTGTTCAATTAATTTATATTGTAGATAACATGGTGTGTGGTGTCACACACAGAGGATCATGTTATCAGCACCTTATAAATTATAAACAGTAGCTCACGACTAAGATGGAAAGGAACAAACCATTGGAATAGTCGTAGTGTAATTAGGTATTAGTTTATCTTGATTAATAAATTACACTAGTACACTCTTAGTGTATTGAGTAGGACCATTTTAGGTAATTTATTTTTATACTGACTTGATAAAAGAACTAGACCTTAGTTATTATGGAAGTGTGTGCTCTTAATCCTAATATAATAACAAGCACATATATTTGATATTTATTTCTTTAATTTATCAATGGGTGAGATTTAGTTCGATAAATCAATAAGCCCGATAAGTTGGGAAATGATATCACTTATAGTGTGTGTTATTGATTATAGAAGGAAACTGTGTCCTAGTGATCTAGGTTGATAATGTCCCCAAGAGGAGCTCATAAGGATTGTCATGTTAAACCATGCAGGTGGATTTAGTCCGACATGACGATAAGGTTGAGTGGTACTACTCTTGGACTAAGATATTAATTAAATGAGTTGTCAGTAACTCATTTAATTAGTGGATATCCGACATCTTAAACACAGGGAGACTAACACACTCATAATAAGAAGGAGCCCAAAATATAATTTGGGATTGGTGTGGTAGTTCAATAATAGTTCTTTAGTGGAATGAATTATTATTGATGGAATTAAGTTGTGTGTTCGGGGCGAACACGGGAAGCTTAATTTCATCGGGAGACCAAAACCAATTCCTCCTCTCGGTCCCTATCGTAGCCTCTTGTATATAGAGATTTATACCCACCACATACCCACCTTCTTACCCACTCTTTGATGGCCGGCCAAGCTAGCTTGGAACCCAAGCTAGGGTCGGCCAAGACCCAAAGGTTGAGCCAAGTTAATTGGTCGGCCATAGCTTGGAGCCCAAGCTTGATTGGCCGACCATATTAAAAGGGAATTTATTTTTAATTAAAATTATTTCTTATGTGGATATCATGGTTTTAAAAGAGAGTTTAAAATTTAAATATTTCCTTTTATAGCTTTCTACAAAAGATTAAGAAAAGATTTAAAATCTTTCCTTATTTGTAGATTGAAAGGAAATTTTAATTTTGAGAAAACTTTTCTTTTTTAACCATGTTCATGATTTAAAAGAGAGCTTAAAAATTAAATATTCTCTTTTATAAGTTTCTACAAAAGATTAAGAAAAGATTTGATATCTTTCCTTATTTATAGATTGAAAGGAGATTTTAATTTTTAGAGATAACTTTCCTTTTTGGAAATCATCCACATGTTTAAAAGAAAGATTTTAATTTATAAAATTTCCTTTTTACAAACCACCATGAAGGGAAAATTTATTGGAGAAATTTTTTAAATTTCTGAAAACAAATTAGGAAGTTTTAATTTTTTTTTTAATTAAAACTCTCCTTGTTTTGGGGAAAGAGGTGACCGACCATTGTAATTGAAAAAAAAAGAAAATTGTTTTAATTAAAATAATTTTTCTTTTTCATGACAAAGGAATTAAGGAAATTTTTATTTAAATTCCCTTATTTGCCAAGACCAAGCTTTATAAAAGATGGGGTAGAGGTGCCTTCATTGAGAACAACTCTATTATTTTTCTCCTCTCTTTTCATCCTTGGTGGCCGACCCTAGCTTCTCCCTCTTCTCTTCTTCTTGTGGCCGGCGGCAACCCCTCTTGGAGCTCTTGATGGTGGCCGGTTCTAGCTAGGAGAAGAAGGAGAGAAAGGATATTTTGTTTCTTGCATCCCTTGGAGCTTGGTGGTGGTGGCCGGACCTCTACTTCTCTTGGAGAATTGTGGTGGCCGAAACCTAGAAGGAAGAAGAAGGTGCTTGGTGGTTCTCGTCTCGGAAGATCGTTGCCCACACAACGTCCGAGGTTAGAAGAGGAATACGGTAGAAGATCAAGAGGTTATTTTTACTTACAAAGAAAGGTATAATTAGTAATTATTTTTCGCATCATACTAGTTTTTCTTTGTATAGTTATTTTTGGAAATACCAAACACAAGAGGCATATGATTCTAGAGTTTTCGAAATAGTTTTTTTTTTCGAGTTTGTGTTTTCTTCTTTTTCAAATTTGTGATTCGATTGTTCTTTTTGTTTAACCTAGAGTTATTTAAGGAAATAAATATTAGCTTTCCTTAAAAGGCTTTGCCTAGGCGGTGGTGGTTGTTCTCCCATATCCAAGAAGGCCATGTGCCTCGCCATGCAGTTCTAGAAGCCAATTTTGGAAATTAATATTTATGGAATTAATAACTTAGGTAGATTTGAATCAATAGTGTTAAGTTCCGCTTGCGATTCAAATCTAAACCATTAAGAACAGATAAGTTAAATTTTAAATCAATGATGTTAAGTTCTGTTTGCGATTCCTAATTTAACTTCTAAAGAACACAATAGGTTATTTAAGGAAAGGCTCGACACTTGTATAAATTTTTTTTGTACAGTGAAATCGGTACGATTTTCTTAGGACTAACCAACAATTGGTATCAGAGCTAGGGTTTGCCTCTGTGTGTTTGGTTTTCAAATTAGGTTATACACATGTCATACATAATTTAGGCAGGATAATAGTAGGATGTGCTAACTTTGTGGTTGCAGGCTCTAACTATTATGACATATTTTTATTGTGTGTGATTGGACCCTTGGACATGTCAAGGGCATTTAATTGTGTGTGCATGATTGTAAAATTAAATACAGCAGGAGCTGTATTAGTTATTAGGATTTTACATTTTTTGTTTCGATCTAGATTACATGTACATTCCCTCGTGGAATATAGGATCAATATATGTAAAATTCTATTTTTGTCGCGGATCGGATTCTTGTGAGGCGTGGTACTTTTGGAGCACCAGAGGCGCAGCGGAATAAGAAGCAAGATGGATGCGACAACTCGACCCGATGGCGGTGGCTAAATATGGCAGCAGCTAAGGTTGGAGCACATGGAGGACAGTAACAGGAAAAGGCCATAATAGTTGGAAAATAATTTCCATATTTATTGTTTTTTTTTTACTGTGATGTGTGTGTATGCATGTGATGTATGCTAGGATAACTTAAAATTCCTCACTTTAAATAACTAAGTGGGAGAGGGATTTATTTTAATAAATTCCACGGTCTCCATTACTGGTTTGTAAGTGATGCAAACAAACTTGCACGTTAGCTTTGAGTGCCTTCCTCCATATCGGATGAGTTTGTTTGCAGATCACTAGATCAAACTTCCATTTAGAATGACTATAGGAAATTAATTAAGAGCGTGCGATCTTCCCCATCGGAAGGGGCATAATTTTATTAATAGACTTAGTATCAAGTAATGGTATACACTTAGGCACGTCTAATAGTATCCTCCCCATCGGAGTCACTGCTATTATTTGTGTGACCAAAGAAAAATCAACTATTAATTTGTCAAAAAGATAAGTTGACAAGATAATAAAATTAAAACCCCCTCTTACAAATGTCGAGTTTTTGTATACGTCCACACTATCGTGGCATATAAAATTCACGGTGTATGAGGTAATTTTATTTGTCAGGATGACAAGAAAATAAAATTAATGGGAAAAACTCCTTTTACAAATGTTTGGTTTTGTATACGTCCACACTATCGTGACATACAAAATTCACGGTGTTTGAGGTAATTTTATTTGTCATAAAGACTTATTGACAAGATAATTAATGAGTAAAACCCTCCTCTTACAAATGTTTGAATTTGTATATGTCCACACTATCGTGGCATGCAAAATTCACGGTGTTTGAGGTGTTGGTGAATTTAAATAATATTGTTTTGAGGAATCAATATTATTTCAAATTCAAAGTTATTGACCAAAATATTTGATAGACCAACTATTAATTTTATTGGTCATAAAGATAGGATGACGAGATAATAAAATTAATGAATAAAATCTCCTCTTTGTTTTTGTATACGTCCATACTATCGTGACATACAAAATTCATGGGGATTTTAAGGTGTTGGTCTTGACCAAATATTTTTGTGATTCTTAGGATTTAAAATGTTTGTCAATCCCCTAGTTGTTATACTATAGAATAGACTTAGTAGTCCCAATTGTAATGATTAAAAATAGGGCTTGGACATTTAAGATAGACTGTCCTTTTAGAGGTAAGAACAAAATAGATGTATTTCATTCATTAGTTAATACATGATTAGTGATGCTATCTACTGGTACCTGGTGTGTAGATACGGGAGTCACTAATCATGTCTGTAATTCATTGCAAAGGTTCCAAGAAACCCGATAACTATATGAAGGGGAAGTCACCATCTACATGGGCACTACTGCAAAAGTGGTAGCTGTTGCAGTGGGAGATGCTTATCCTCTGATAGGGATAAAATATGGATTTTAAGAAATTATCTTTACGTACCAAGTTTAGAAAGAATTTGATTTCGGTTTCTAAACTATAGAAGAATAGATATTCTATCTATTTTGATAACAAATTTGTTATCAAGAAAATAGGAAAGATATCTGTTCTGGTACGTTGGTTAATAATTTATAAATCCAATAACTCCCACGATGCAATAAATGGAAATTAATAACACATCTTCTAACTATTAAGAGAAAGCAACCTTCAGAAATGAACCAATTATATCTTTGGCATCAAAGGCTAGGTTATTTTAACTTAAGTAGGATTCATTGGTAGCTGATAAACTTTTGGGTTCATTGGTAGTGGAAATCTTTCCAACCTGAGAGTCTTACTTGGAAGGAAAAATAACCGAGAAGCTTTTAAGTCTATGGGATATGGAGCCAAAGATATAATGGAATTGATTCATTCTGATTTGTGTGGTCCTATGGCTATCCAGACAAGAGGTAGTTTCGAATATTTTGTCTATTTTATAGACAACTATTCGAGACACAGATAGATTTACTTGATACACCGCAAGTCTAAGTGCTTTGATTAGTTTAAAGAGTACGAGGCTGATGCGGAGAAATGTCTAAGTAAAAATATCGAGACACTACGGTGAGATCGTAGTAGCAAATACCTCTTGGGAGAATTTAGGAGTCACTTATCAGAAGTAGGGATTCAATCCAAACTAACTGCACTTGGAACATCCCAATAGAATGGTGTAGTAGAAAGAAGGTATAAGGCTCTTATGGAATAATTAGATCGATGATGAGTTATTTAGAAAATTACCAAATTCGTTTTAAGGATATACACTGAAAACGGAAGTGAACATAGTACCTTCTAAGTCAGAACTCTCTACTCCCATTGCAGAATGGGCATAAGCCTAGTCTAAAGCATATTCGGATTTGGGTGGTCTAGCACGTGAGAGACACTGAAAAATTGGACATGAGTTCACTTGTTTGTGAGTTATCCTAGAAAAACGAAAAGAGGTTTGTAGTCCTTAAAATCGGAAGGTCATTGTTGGCACCAATGCTCTATTTGAGAAAAGGACTATACTATAAACCACAAGCCCATGAGTAAAAATTGTTCTTAAGGAAATTAAAGGACACGTTTAACCTAGTACCAACTGTACAAGATGAAATATCACAAAAAACTGCAATACGTATCACAAATGATACACAATTGCAGAAAGTGCCTCGTTGTAGTGGGAGGGTTGTTAGGCAACCTAAAATATTCATGTTTTGGGAGAGTCTTTGGACTCGATCCCTGGTGTACATGAACCTGATCCCCGGACATATGACGAAACACTCCAAGATAAAGAGGCAGCATCTTTGCAAAAAGCAATAAATACAAAATTAGAATATTCTAATAGAGTTTGGGAGCTTATAAAATCACCAAATGGTGTAAAAGCCATTAGGTCTACAATAGAAAAGGAAGGACAGACAAGAAGGTGTATACTTTTAAAGCAAGGCTTGTTGAAAAAGGGAAACCTTTTACCAATAGCCATGCTTAAAGTCTATCCGGATTCCTTTATCTATTGTTGCTCATATGGATTATGAGATTTGGCGAAAGGATGTCAAGATAGTTTTCCTTAACGGAAGTCTTGATTGGTCGACCATATTAAAAGGAATTTTTTTTTAATTAAAATTATTTCTTATGTGGATATCATGATTTTAAAAGAGAGTTTAAAATTTAAATCTTTCCTTTTATAGCTTTCTATAAAAGATTGAGAAAAGATTTGAAATCTTTCCTTATTTGTAGATTGAAAGGAAATTTTAATTTTGAGAAAACTTTTCTTTTTTAACCATGTTCATGATTTAAAAGAGAGTTTAAAAATTAAATATTCTCTTTTATAAGTTTATACAAAAGATTAAGAAAAGATTTGATATCTTTCCTTATTTGTAGATTGAAAGAAGATTTTAATTTTTAGAGATAACTTTCCTTTTTGGAAATCATCCACATGTTTAAAAGAAAGATTTTAATTTATAAAATTTTCTTTTTACAATTATTGGAGAATTTTTTTAAACTTATGGAAACAAATTAGGAAGTTTTAAATTTTGTTTTAATTAAAACTCTCCTTGTTTTGGGGAAAGAGGTGGTCGACCATTGTAATTGAAAAAAAAAAAGAAAATTGTTTTAATTAAAATAATTTTTCTTTTTCATGGCAAAGGAATTAAGGAAATTTTTATTTAAATTCCCTTATTTGCCAAGACCAAGGATTATAAAAGATGGGGTAGAGGTGCCTTCATTGAGAACAACTTTATTATTCTTCTCCTCTCTTTTTCTCATTGGTGGCCAGCCCTAGCTTCTCCCTCTTCTCTTCTTCTTGTGGTCGGCGGCAACCCCTCTTGGAGCTCTTGATGGTGGCCGGTTCTAGCTAGGAGAAGAAGGAGAGAAAGGATATTTTGTTTCTTGCATCCCTTGGAGCTTGGTGGTGGTGGTCGGACCTCTACTTCTCTTGGAGAATTGTGGTGGCCGAAACCTAGAAGGAAGAAGAAGGTGCTTGGTGGTTCTCGTCTCGGAAGATCGTTGCCCACACAACGTCCGAGGTTAGAAGAGGAATACGGTAGAAGATCAAGAGGTTATTTTTGCTTACAAAGAAAGGTATAACTAGTAATTATTTTCCGCATCATACTAGTTTTTCTTTGTATAGTTATTTTTGGAAATACCAAACACAAGAGGCATATGATTCTAGAGTTTTCGAAATAGTTTTTTTTTTCGAGTTTGTGTTTTCTTCTTTTTCAAATTTGTGATTCGATTGTTTTTTTTGGTTAACCTAGAGTTATTTAAGGAAATAAATATTAGCTTTCCTTAAAATGCTTTGCCTAGGCGGTGGTGGTTGCTCCCATATCCAAGTAGGCCATGTGCCTCGCCATGCAGTCCTAGAAGCCAATTTTGGAAATTAATATTTATGGAATTAATAACTTAGGTAGATTTGAATCAATAGTGTTAAGTTCCGCTTGCGATTCAAATCTAAACCATTAAGAACAGATAAGTTAAATTTGGAATCAATGATGTTAAGTTCCGTCTGTGATTCCTAATTTAACTTCTAAAGAACACAATAGGTTATTTAAGGAAAGGTTCGACACTTGTACAAAATTTTTTTGTACAGTGGAACCGATACGATTTTCTTAGGATTAACCAACAAGAAGTCATTACAAAAATGTTTAATCCAATTCCAGCTAAAGAGCTGTAATTTTTCTAAATCTCTCATAGCTTCTCTTTATCTTATGTCTAATCCAGTATTAACATCTTTGGAAGTAAATAACCTATGAATTGCATATCAAAAATTAAGTATGTTATTTCCTTGTGAAGCAATTCTTGTTACTTTCTCGGGATAAGTGGTTTTATAGACTTCCCATACTGCCCTGACAACATTGCCTAGGTAATTTTTGCCTACTCTTATCATGGCTTCACCTGTTTTTATGTCTAGTTCGTGTCTGACTTGATAATCTCTTTTTACAGAGACTATTCATTGTTCTAAATAGGTATCATAAAATTGTAGATCATCATATTCTCCAATATTTAGTAAGACTGAATTTTTGCCAAAGTAAGTTATTTCATGTGGTCTTCTTCTTTCTATTGTTCTCAACAAAGGATTATTATTAGTATAAGGAGTAATTTTTGTCTTGGAGGACGCCCTTCTCCATAATCTATAGTTTCATAGAGCTTTCAAGATATCTTACTTGTAAAGGTTGTGGTCTGAAATTCCTAGTACTACTAGATTCTGCTGGATTTATTAGGTTTACGGTTGAGAAGTAATCTTTCTTTTTAGTAACTATATTATGGTCTTCATCAAAATATAACATCCAATCATGTTCTAATTTATGATATAAAAGATCAAAGGTTTCTAATTCTGTTAAATGTTCTTTAGTGAAATATGTAGCTATCTCAAATGAGATGTAAACATATTCATTTAAGCCATCATAAAATAAATAGTTTTCTTCATTATTGTGGCTTGTATGGTTTGACGGTATGTTGTATTCTATATTCATTAAGTTCATATTAGTTTGATTTTCTTTATGATCCTCTTCTTGTGATGTTAAGAATTTGTAATTATGAAATTTTACTATGGAACTACCATGTCTATCTTTATAAATAATGGATTCCACTGGTTGTAAAATTTATAGTTTAGTACTTAATTCCAAATTAAAAGTCCAATCTAATCCGGCAAGTAGATTAGATGAAAAGTCTTTAGGTTTGAGGAAATAAATTCCTTTTGGAGTAAGAGTTTCAATAATATTAGTAATTTTAACTTTAAAACTATTATTAATATTGGTCATTGTTTTTCCTAGAAAAATTATGTCTATTGGGATATTAAAACTATTATTAATATTGGTCTTTGTTTTTCCTAGAAAAATCATGTATATTTAGATATTATGTCTTTGAAAGTCTCCATATCCTCTGACTTAAACTGCGATTTTAATATATTCTATAAAGTCTGAAATAGTCATATTGAAGTTTGGTCAGAAGTATATAATTCCTAAATTGATATTTATATCAACTTCAATGAGTCCAATAACGACTTTATCATTGTTAGAAAATCTTGAGTCATAAAGGACTAAAAATACTTTGACTCCTATTCTTTTTCTAGTAAGTCATCTTAGGCCAAACACAATTAGTTCTAAATGTATGTAATTATGTTTTCTTTACATAAATGTTTGTGCGGATTCTTCGGTCATAAGTGTGAATCATTCTTCACCTCCGTCTAGTAGATGCATTGGTTGTGTCTTGTGATGTCTATAGAATGACGTGGAGAAAGATAATAGTCCTTGATTATATATTCTTCTTTGATTTAGAGTATTTAATTGTTCATTAGAAAACGTGTCTAGATTTTGTTCAATATCTATAAGTTCTTCTAATTGATAAGTAGCAATATTTGTCGATGATATCTTGGATATCATAGATAAATTTCTATTTGGTTGTCTTAAAGTTTGTGATAGTCTAGAAAAGCTTTCAATTTGTGTTCTTATTCATAGATCCATTAGAAGGGAGTTCTTGGATTTTGTATGTAAAAAACTTATAGGTAGTGGGTGATTGTCTGATAATTGTTTTTTCTAAAGAAAGTTTACCAAGGTCTTTATTTAGGTTTTCTATGGCTTCTTTTAGATCGTTTGTGTGGTTGTTTTTATAAATATGATTTTTGAAGGGTAAGAAGTTGAGTTTCTAATACTGTAAGCCTATAATTAATAGCGAGGTAAGTAATGCTAATATGATATTATTTTATTGTACTAATATTTAGTCTCCTTAGCTTACTAGAGCAGAGTTACTATAGCCAATGTCTTTGATTTTAATGAATTGTTGATAGAAATCAAGAGATTCTTCGTATTGAGTGTTCTTAAATTATATATTTTTTTTTAGAAATCAAGAGATTCTTCGTATTGAGTGTTCTTAAATTATAATTTTTTTCATAAAGTATATATATATATATATATATATATATATATATATATATATATATATATAAATATAAAATTAATCGCTTAAGGCACCCATGAGTGAACTAGTATGTACTTGGAATGATTCCAAGCACCTGTATTCATCTTAGCATTTTTTTTATTTTATATTTTATTTTAGGGTATATTATATGTATTTTATGTTTAAAATTTTAAAATTTAAGAGTTGAGTTATAATGTATTTGAGTCAATAAGATTTTTCTTCTAGGGTTTAGACTTCTCTTAAGGGTTATAGTGTTCAAAATTAAAAATTTAGATGCTAACAGGATATATTATATGTATTTAGAATTTAAAAATTGAGTTATAATAAATTAAGATAATAAGATTTTTACTTTAGGATTTAAACTTCTCTCTTATGCTATACTATTAAAAATAACAAATTTTAGGTTTTCACAGTATTCGATATCTATCTATTGGATTTTAGGTTTTAGAATAAATTTTAAACTTTATAATTATTTACTTAATTTTATAATTTATAAAAAAATTTAAAAATTGAAAATATATGCAATTTGAATCTAAATCTAAATCTAAGATTATGATTTTATGTGATAAAATTAAGGGTGGCAGTTCGGTTCGGATTCGGGTTGACAGGTTCGGGTTGGCAGGTTGGCGGGTTGGCAAATGACAACCTGAACCCGACCTGATTATTATTTCGGGTCAAAATATTCAACCTGAACCTGATCTGTTTATTTGCACTTGACCCGAACCCGACCCGAACCCGACCCGTTTGACCCGTTTAACCCGTTTAACCCGTTTGACCCGTTTAACCCGTTCGACCCGTTTGACCTGTTTAACCTGTTTGACCCGTTTGACCCGAATATGACCTGAATTCATTAAATAAAATTTGTATATTTAATTAAAAATTAAAAATAACATTTAATCATTTATCTACACAAATTGAAAATTCATATCATAAATGATAAGCCATAGCAACATTGCAATCAATAGCATAACATATCTCTATGTTTAGGGTTTTTAACTTTTTTAAATTTGTAATTTTAGTTTAAATTTATAATTATTTATAAACGGGTTCGCGGGTTGTAATCGGGTCATTTCAGGTTGACCCGAACCCGACCTGTTTATTAATTGGGTCAAATGGGTCGACCCGATTTCGACCCGAACCCGAAACTACCCAACCCTAACCTGATTTTTTCGTGTTCGGTTCGGGTCGTGTTTTCGTGTCGGGTCAAAAATTGCCACCCCTAGATAAAATCATATTAAAATTTAACAATAGAATTTTTCTTTAAAAGATTAATATTGTCTAATCAGCATCTAAGGAAACAAATTAAAATAGTATTTTTTTTGTTTTTATTAAAATAACGTATCAAATCCTAATTATTTGTCAATGCACTGTATTTTCTAATTGCTTGTTCATTTAATTCCACAAAAAATTCGTCAAGGTTTAAATATCAGATTTTATCCTATTTAACTTTTAAAATTATTTTAATTTTTAATATATAATTAAATTAATTAATATATTTTTATTTATCGTTAAATGAAATTTAGTTTATAGTTAAATAAAATTTATCAAATAAATAAAGTGGATTTAATCCGGATTAAATTTAGATTTATTTAAAATGAAAATTTTATATATAAGATAGATGAAATAGTATATATTTAAATTAATATTATTTTAATAAGCTGAGAAATTATTTGATTAGCCAATATTATCCTTTATTATTTCTAGATAGGTTTAGGTTAGGTTCGATCCTAAACCGTAAAGTGCCGTCCCCGCCCCTGACCGCCTGCCCTTCTCGGTCGCCGCGGCGGCTCAACGCCCGTCTCCCGTCTTCCGCCGCCAGCGACACCCGTGACCGCCCGTCGCCTGCAGCAACCGACGCAATCGCGCCCGGTAACCTCTTCCTGCTTGAAATACGTTACTAATATAAGTGTCTGCTTGTCTAGCGATACCATGGGAAAAGGCACAATGGGAAGGGGAACCAAAAAATCCATCAATCATAGTATGAGAGAACATGATGAGCTTGATAAAGAATTCTTTGAAAAGGTAATACTAGAGTAATCCGCGCTTTTAGAAATTTTCCATTTTTTTTCCATTTAATTGTTTAGTTATGAGTCTTTTGTCTTCTCATCACTTTTCCAGAAAAAAAGGAGAAATTGGAAGAGATCCTTACGTTTTTTTTTTCATTTAATTATTTAGTTATTAGTCTTTTTTACTTCTCTTCATTTTTCCAGAAAATAGAGAAATTGGAAAATGAGGATATGAGTATAGAAGAGATTCTAAATGCTCGAGCTGATAGTTCGCACATCATTGATACCTCCTCTGTTATTTCAAATAAATATGAGGATATGAGTCGTACGACTGTTGAAGAGATCCTAAGATCTCTAGCTGATGATGCGCACAGAAGAGTAATCCGTGCTTTCAGACAATATATATATATATATATATATATATATATATATATTTTCATTTAATTGTCTAGTTGAGTCTTTTGACGTCTCTTCACTTTTCCAGAAAAAAGAGAAATTGGAATATAAGGACATGACTATTGAAGAGATCCTAAGAGCTCGAGCTGATGGCTCGCACAACACCGATACCGCCAAAGTTATCCCAAAGAAATTTCATCGTGCTAACAAGAATAGGTTATCCTTTTTTTCCTTTAATTCTACAACTTATACTATTAATTATACAAATTTATGTTACTTTTCTTTTTTTTTTTTGATTAGCCCAATGGAGATGAGTAGCAAAGTGCGGGTTTCGACATTTAGGGAGGTCATCCAAGTACCCAAAAAGGTGAACTTTTGTAATATTATAGCTTGAGTTTATACAATTATTTTTCCTGCTAATCAACTAATCTGTAGTGCTTTTGGAAATTAGAACTATTAAAAGTGTTTTGTAACATCATTGGTACTTGCATAATCTTGTATAATAATGCATTTACATTACAATAATGTGTTTTATTAGTATTATGCAAGTTTGAAGTAAAAATAGTGTTATTGGCAAATCATAGTATATAAAGAAGTCTATCAACTATTTGAGGGTAGTTTGTCTCAATCTCCCATGATGATTCCTTAGACCTTAATTGTTGACTCACTTGATCAAATATATATCATTTTCCTATTCTTTTTATCCTAACACACTGATTAAATACTATACATACTACATACCATTACTACTTCATGATTGACGGCTGTCAACATCTCAAATTGTTTAGGGAGATAGTGGTTAAACGTTACCCACATCATAGAGAAGAAGGCTCTCATAGGTAAACTATAAGGCTCTATTCTTGTTCCTATAAAGAAGAAAACAACTATGGAAAGAAAGATCATAAGGAAAAAAATTGTAGGATAAATATTGCTAGATATTTTGCATGCACCTCTTTACTTGGAGAGAAAGAAAGGGAGGCACTTAAATTTAAATTTTATTTTCACAAGTAAAAAAAAAATCAAGGGAAGCCTTGGTGCAACGGTAAAGTTGTTGCCGTGTGAGTTGGTGACTATGAGTTCGAGTCGCGGAAATAACTTTTTGCAATGTGGGGTAAGACTGTGAACAATAAACCCTTCCCGGGATCCCACATTGGCGGGAACTTCATGTATCGGGAAGTCATTTTTACAATTAAAATAAATATATTTGTAAAATGAATAATATTTTAATTTAAGGTCATATTTGAGCTCTACCATACACATAAGTGGAATTTCCACTCAAATTGGATAAAAACACATGCAGAAAAATTGGTGAAAAATTTCCTAGTCTTTCTATTACCTTATTCCTTTGGATATAATATTTGTTGCACTACTGATACTAGTCTTGTTTCATTATAACATGGTTTAAAGTGTCGTGCCGAGATGGTCGAAACGGACGAAACATTTCGTTCCTCCCGGCACTAGCACGACCTCGGCACCAGACCCACGACAGCTGCGATATGTTGCGTGACCCTGTGGCCGCAGCAGAGGGGTTGCTCGACCCCGCAACAACAACGGAGAGGTCGCATAACCCTTCCGCTGTCGCTGTGGAGGCGTCGTGCGACCCTGCGGCTGTGTGCAGAGGGGTCGCACGACCACCGCAGTCACGCTGGAGGAGTCATGCGATCCCCACGACCCACGGCAACCGAAGTCGCATGAGCTCGGGAGTGGTGTCAGATTTCAGATTTTTTTAATTAAACTTAGGTTAATTATTTTAATCTAACTCCTAACTGTGATAGAGATAATCTAAAGAGGTTTTATTAAACCCTAATAAAATTATTTAATTAATTTTATATTTCATTTATTTTAATTTAAAAATTATAATAAAATTTTTATTTATTTATTTATCTATTTTCATATCTTTTCCTTTTTTTAAAAGATTATTTTTATATTGTTTATTTTGTTTATTTTTAAATATTTATGTTAAATATTTTTTTTTTAATTAATATATTTTATATTTAAAAAATACCAAAACTATATCGGCACGACATGATATGGTACTGAAATTGTATCGTTTTAGTCCAAGACCGAAACCTCGGCACGGGTCGAAATTTTAAACCTTGATTATAATCCATGTTAAAAATTGTACGAGATGTGCTTTAGTATATTTTTACTGCTAAAATGCTAAACCTAGTTACTGATATGCATAAGTTCCACCTCCAGTATCTGCCAAACTTATTCTAGCAGAAATAGATGCGTAACAATTTATATAATTACTTTTGTCAATCCTTAATTTTGACATATCAATCTCTCCTAGCCTTCTTTTGGAGGTGTTTAAATGCCTAGCCATTTAAATTCATTTGCAATACTTTCTTGTTTTGAAACTATATGATGTTTACCTTAAGATTATATCTTATATAGGTTTTTACAAAAATGGTTTTTATGTGGGTAGTATTAACCACTTGTTGCAATGCCATCGGATGACCACATATACTGCCGATAGTGAATACTGAATCGTAGTGTGAACACGTTAATCCATGGTAAAACGTAGAGCCAATCAATTGCCTCCACGTGGTGGAGGACCATTAGAGGGCACAGATGTTAAGAGCTTATAAAAGGATAATGCTATAGTAATTAGGGTATGCTATAATAATTAGGGTAGCATTTCCAAACCTTTCTAGAAGTTTTCAATCACCATAAAACTCCCATGGGGGATCCTTGAAGATCCCTTACAACCTTTAGCAGCATTTATAGTGAGAGTGGGACAAAAGGAGACATGTTCCCTTGGGTTAATTTTATCAAAGTCAAGCCAGAAAGAAATTCCAACCCTTATTCCACCAATCAATGACTCAATTGGTGTCACTTGGATAACCTCACCAAGCTTCATGCAAGATAAAACTCACTGTAAGGCAGCCCACCATCTTGATCGAACTCTAATTAGTTTTGTACCACGTCCATTAGATCATATCTGCCTCAGCAAGACTCAATTGAATCGTGGTCCATCTCGACCAAAGTGCATCCACCTCAGGCACTCATATGACTGCAAGTCCCTGATTGAGGTCTGGGCCATATTAATATCATAATTGGCAGAATTCTATAATATGCTGTGGAACATCCTTAACAAGATCCAATAAAAGAAAAATTATTGATACCAAACCTGCTAGTATATGTTTAAGGCCTTGGCCATAGATTTTGTCTTTGGTTCCTTGGCATAGACAAATTATTTTAGGAAATAGCTACTTTTGTGAAACAACCAAGTTTCACAAAAGAAACATGGATGATACTAGATCTGCTAGTATATGTTGAAGGCATTAACCATATATTTTGGTTTTGCTCCTTGTCACAGATGAATGATTTTACAAAATAACTATTTTAACTGTATTTTGGATAAGGAACTTCCTAAATGTATCATAACTTCAGACACATTTATTTGAATATGTAAAAGAAAGATTTACCACTATGTTGATCATACCTTTGATGGTTAATAATTCACTGTTATACGATGATTTCCCATGTAGTATTTCCCTTGAGGTTAGATATTCTATGGGTTCGAGAAAAACAAATGACCAACTGGTATCTGTTAAAGGCACTAGCCGTAGAATTTGGTTTTGCATCTTCGCTTCAGATGATTGTTCAATCTTTGGAAATGGCTAAATATTATCATTGCATCAAGAATTTTTTAAAGACATTACAACTACACAGTTCTTTATATCAACACGTAGAACGAATAATAAGCTTCTGCTGTTAATATCCATTTGATAGTTAAATATTGGACTGTCATATGCGGTGATTAACTTGAACTTGTTCCTAGAGGTCTTTGGCATGAAGTTGCCTGTTAGTCAATTTATGTCTTTTATCTAAGTACATTCATTGGTTATTCACAGCTTGTGAGAGATCCTCGGTTTGATTCTTTATCCAGAGGAACTTTTGACCCTGATGGGTATGTCTTTTATTCTTTTTGTGATTCTTTATATTTGTTTGGTTGTTGCTTTTGTGTGTGCATACATTCAGTATAATCTATATGGATTGGATGATTCTCCTAGATACATGTGTACACCAAAAATATAATCATCTTCTTCGAGCTATGGTTGTCTCAACTATTTAGAGTTGGTTAAAGTGCATTCATAGGTCTTTGCACATGGTTGTGTGCTAACACATAATTGACCTGAATGTTTGAAATATAAACTGCTTTTGTGATATATGGTATGAGATGTTGGGTATCCAAGAATAGCATAAGCTTGATCCATTTTTTCCTTTGTCTACCGTCTTAGCTTGACTCACAATTGTGGTATGATTTCCATTCTTTTTGAACGCCCTTCTTAATTCTTTAAAATATATTAAAGAATGAAGGGGATGAAGAATAGCAGTGGAAAGTTCAAAGTCCTTCAAGAAGGAAAAAAATGATTTAGTGACTCAATGAAAGCTAAATCATTTTATATTGCATCAATCTTCTGTCCAAGTTTTAGTTGCTTAACGACATTATTGCTCAATCTTTTATGCTGTTCTTTTGCTGCAACACCAGATTTAAAAAACGTTATAGTTTCGTGTTTGACGAAGAATATCCTAAAGAGAAAGAGGTAAATCTTTTTTATGGTTGACATTTCAATTTATCTTTCACCAAGCTTTAATTTTATTTCGTGATGTTGTAAATTTGTATTTCTACAGAGGCTTAAAATGTTGATTAAGAAGTCCAAGGACCCAAATGTTATTGAGGAATCACAGAAGCAAATATCTTCAATGGTAAATTCTTTTACAAAAAGCATAGTAATAAAAGATAAATGTTACTCCATTATTCCAATAGTATTATTTTTTATTTATTGCGTTTACTATTGTTCTCTTACTAAGTTATTTTGAATTTCTCCTTGAAAAAGGAAAATGAATATGCATTTGTTTGGACCTAATTGAGTCTTCCAAGTGGTTCTTTTTTCTAAAAAAATGGAGAGCCGGTCAAAATGAAGAGCTAGTTCATTTTGAGCTGTTGGGCCTTTTTGAGCTGCCCAATAGAGATGTGGTCAAAATGAAGACAATAATGTTCTTTTTTCCAAAGAAAGGAGAGGCAAATGGTCTGCCCAATCAGATTAATATAGTATAAATAATAGTAGGAAAAGTAATTACATAGAGAATTAGGAAATTAAATATGAGATATCCAGCCTGTTAGGTCCTTCGTGATTCTTCTTCCAACAAGCCATATGCTGGAAAGTTAACCATCAAACCTCTCAAAAACCTATTTGTTAAACTCCTTCCCAGTTAATCAAATCTCCTTGAATCATTCTATCATACGTCTTTTAGGTCGCTCACAAATATATCATATGAGATTGAACCTCTCTAATTCATGTGAATGGAAAATAAATTTAAATGTTCTATCAAATGAAGAGCTAGTTCAATAATTTGTCCTATTTCCAAAGAAAGGAGAGGCAAATGGCCTACCCAATTGGATCAATATAGTAGAAATAATAGTAGGAAAAATAATTATGTAGAGAATTAGAAAATTTAATATGAGGTGTCCAGTCTGTTGGTTCAATTTTTAATTTGAGGCGTCCAATTTGTTGGTTCAATACCCTTGAGATCCTAACTGGTGATTTTAATATGAGGTGTCCAGTCTGTTGGTTCACTACCCTCGAGATCCTAGCCAGTGATTCTTCTTCCAACAAGCCAATATGCTGAAAGTTAACTAACCATCAAACCCCTCAAGAACCTAGTTGTTAAACTCCTCAGTTAATCTGATTCCCTTGAATCATTCTATCATAGGTCCTTTAGGTTGCTCAGTCAAATATCAAATGAGTTCGAATCTCTTTAATTCATGTGACCAAAAAATATTAACTAGGCGCTCTTTGTTTACTCTATATTCTTGCTGGAAAAGAAGGGGAACGAGAAGATATATTATTTACATGACAATCTCTTGATGTATTCCTCAGTGGGGCCAACCTTACAATATTAGAGGGCAAGCGTTCAGTTTTTATCCTGGACATACAGAATCAACTCATTATATTTCAAAATCAGATAGGGATAACTTAGAATATTCACTGATTTTTTTTTCCCTAAAATATTGACATTAGGGATTTAGGAACAATAGCAGAATTCATATATTGACATTTTGTTTTTCTTATTTTTTTTATCATTCACGCAAAAATGATTAATTAATTAATAAATATGTCAAGGCATATGTGAAATCCCTCATATGATTAAAGTCGTCAATTTATATCGTGCTTACATATTTCTTTCTACTATTGTTATTTCAATTCTCGTGTATTTCTTTGCAAACTTGCTTTGATGACCGAATAGGCTTATTATTATTGTCCATTTCAAACTTGTTTTTATTCAGGATAAACAGATAAAGTCATGGTCCAGGAAGAGCGTAGAATCTGAAATATTGTCTGAGCACATAAAGAAAGAAAGAGAAGCCGCAAAGAAAGGGAAACAACCTTATTACTTGAAAAAATGTGAGTCTACTTTCTCAATTATGTCTTCCTCATTTTATCTCAATAGCTGAAATTGAACATGTATTCGACTGTGTGCATGCTTGAATATTTAGATTCTGCTACATCCCTCCCTTTTCTCAAAATTTGCATATTATGTGATATCTATCATATCTAACTTGTCATTGTTTTGCAGCGGAAATTCGAGAAAGAAAGCTGATAAAGAAGTACAATGAACTGAAGGTATTCTCCTTGCATGTTTAACATTAACTTGATTTACTGTAAACCTTCACATATTACCTACTACAATTGTGCTAATCACAGGCCGTAGGAAAGCTGGATTCCTATATTGAGAAGAGGCAGAAAAGAAATGCCTCTAAAGATCATCGTTATATGCCATATCGAAGATCTGACAAAAATACACAAGAATAACCTTCTTCACTCGGAGTCATTCTCCAGTTCGTGGTGCCTTGAAGTGTACTTGTGAAGAGAGAGATCTATGTTAGCTAATGAATTGGATTCGACATCTTAAGTTTGACAATGCTGTAACTTGTAAGCAAGCCTAATAATTTTTATAAAAAGAGTAGATTGTCTTATTTTTCACTCTTCTTAAGTGATCAGATTAGCTGCCTTATTGCTAGTTACTAGTACTGAATTAGACTACATTATCTAATGTATCGAGATGTTAGCAAACAATTGTAGTCACTACATTTGGAATCTCTATATTGTGTGCCATTTCATTTTCTTAAACTTACTTTTCTTTTTGGAGAAGGAAAATTTTGATATATTCAATTCGGATTTGTTTAAATTTGCACTTTCTACGTATTACATGAATTTCAGGTGGCTTTGTGTAAAACAAAAAACCCGAGATGAATACATTAGATTTAAGTACACAAGTCCATAATTTTGGGCTGAAATGTAATTAAAATGCACACAGAATTGAAACCCTTTGGCCAAATTGAAATAGACTAACACACATGGATTTTTCCCCAAGGGTGTTGCCACTGATATATTGAGGGTCGATTGTTAACGGGTGCGAAATATTCTAGCTTGATAAGCCTTTTCTATTTGGGCCAAGCCACATGGAATACCTTAATTTTAACTTCGGCAATTTATCAAAAAACATATTTAAAATTTTGAATTTACCAAAAGCTACATACTACTTTAGTATTTATCAAAGGATGCATCTTTTTATAGTGTTCTTTTTTTTCAATTTTTTTCTCAACCTTGTTTTAAGAGATTAGACTCACATTGGACCTGATATCTCTTCAGCCTAACAATAGAAAAAAAGAAAAAGGAAAGAAAGAAAGAGAGATTTATTTTTTTCAAAACCTCTGGTCTACTATTAGGAATGCCAAAACTAATAATGGAGAACATATTTGGACTTCTTGTAATTTTAGAAATCCACAAGACCTGAAATGGTTGTAATATGAGATCTCTAGGTCGATGAGTGAGTTTCGATCAAAATCCGCTGATGGATTTAAAGAGCTCCGATTGCACCTATTTCAGTTCCTATAGATTTCTGATATTGCAAGGGGTTCAAATATACTATTCATTGTTTATTTTAATTTCTAAAAGATATTAAAAATATAATAAGAAAGAATCAGCAAAATAATCCCCATATGTTGGGCTTGATATGATTCATTTTAGGCCCACGTATGAGGATTTTTACCAATTCATCATTATTATAATTTTACACCTTCGTAAAAGTCGAAATAAATAATGCATCAATTTTTGTTAATTTCTGGGGTTGCAAAGAATTCAAATATGTCATCTATTGATTATTTCGACTTCTCAAAATATATTAAAATGTTATCAAAAAATCAACTAAACTCTAAACGTTATGGCCCTGATATGATTTATATATCAGGCCTATGTTATGCATGCATGCATGGAAAAAAAAAAGAGAGGAAAGAGAAGAGCGGAGAGGAAAAATTAGATTGGTTACATGCATAGGAGAGAGTAAATAGAAGAGAGAGTGAGAAACGACAATGAAAAGGAAAAAGTCAGATTGTCAGAAGGATAAAATAGGAAATGTACTTAGAAAGGTACATTTTTTGATAAATAATAAAATAATGTACGCCTTTTGATAAATTTAGAAATCTAGATGCGCTTTGTGGTAAATTGGCGTTTTAACTTTGAATCAAGAGTTGCAACCTTCTTAAAATCTCGAGTGTGCAAAATATCCCTTATCATTCGTTCCACTTCGCTCCAAACTCAAAGTAATTTTTCTCTTATCATGATTTACTTTTCTAATCTCCTTCTCGACAGAGCTCCAAAGGAATGAAGTTTTGTTAGGTCTCAAAATTTAGATTACTCTTATTTCGTGATAGTTGTCAAAAAGTTATAAGTAGCCAGGCAAGACAATATCATTTTAAAAGAGGAACAAAAATCCAACTCTTGTATGGACCATACAACTCATTCAATTTAAAATATTTACTTTTGAAAATTAGAACTATTGAAAGTATTTTATAATTACTGATATTTGTGTGCTCTTATATAATCATCTTTTTACATTACACTAATGCTTTTTGTTAGGATCATGCTTAAAGTCATTGTTATGGGTAAATATCAAGTATTTGAGTTTGCTTGAGCTCTGATTTCTTAGAACTTGATTGTCCATTAACTTGACCAAACATATGTATTTTTCGGATTGAGCCTAAATAAGCTATGTAGTTGATATGCTATTGGTGCAAGGAACACTAGATTACCAAACCTGAGTTAAGTTTTGATATTAATAAAAGGTTCAAAGTTAAATTTTATTATTGTACTAATAAATCTGACTAAGTGTGTAGAAAAATCCTGAGTTAACTTAGACAAGATGAAAGTCCTAGTTGAGGCTAGACAAAGAAGTTATAGTAGACACTAAGTAGATGGAAAGTTCTAATTGCGACTATGTAAGGAAATTCTAGTCCGGAGGACTAGGCGAAGTCTTGGCAGGTCGAGACCATCAAACAAAAACCCTAGGGTCGAGGACACTAGGTGAAAGTTCTAGGAGTCACCGACACCAGGTGAAAGACCGGACAAGTGGGAGTTCAAACGTTCAGCGAAAAATTATGAGGTCTCAGGTATCGAGCAAAAGTCCAAACGGTTTGGAGAACTATTCTGGCAAAAGATAAACTCTTTTGAGAAGAGTAAATAAGGGTGTGCTCCCTGTTGAAAAATAGTAGGCGTCGATTCAACCTAGAGTGTCGGCGAAACTCAAAATCAGGACTAGATAGTCCAAAGACTGTCAAATATAACTCTTCTTTACATATTATTGTTGTTTTTTCTAACTTTGTGGTGTAGGTGATTAAAATGGCATGATAGTTGGAAAACAGGGCATCCGAAGTTGCTCCAGGCACCCGAGTTAGTGTCTGAGAGGGAAGCCGTCGGCTGGCCAACCTACATCACAGTAGGCACCCTGACATTCTAGGCTCCCGGACTGGTCCAGTCACTCGAACTGAGCAAAATCCATCTTCAAGCTAAGGTGTCACGCTTCGGTTGGCCGACTCACATTAGTGGTCTAGGCGCCCGAATTAGTTTGGGCGCCTAGAGATGGATAATACTCGTTGAATGAAGTTTCGACCTAATAACATCACGTTAGCCCCGGTGGGGGCGACCGGATAAGGTCTAGGCGCTCGGGAAGGTGCCAACAGCATCAAAGCATCAATTCCAACAAGTTTCTCTCGTGCTGCTTTAAAAACGATTCTATAATGCCAAAACGTTGCCCCAACGATCGAAAGCTCGAGTCTCCAAATCTTTAGTTGTCGATAACTTTTATATATTCACATTTACAATGTAATCGAGATATCTTTTGTAATATTTCGAATGGATAGTGAATTGTCCAATGAAAATAATTGATGATCACAGATCTTAAAATATGAGTCATCATAAAATCCAAACCAAATAAAATCGACTTATATCAACTATTTATTTTCTTTACTCTTTCTTTCCGCTACATTCTCTCTCGATAATTTTATTTTAAAAAATAATTTTATTTTAAAAAATAAAAAACTATAAGTACTATTGATCTCCTTCTCGTGCTTTCGATCATTCGTACCCTTCTTAGTTTTTTCATGTTTGCCCGGTGACACTAAAAAGCATTATTATATGAGAGCATGCAAGTGTCAATAGTGTTATAAAACACTTTCAATACTTTGAATTTCCAAAAAGTATCACAAATTAATTGTTTAGTGGGAAAAATAATTATATGAACTCAACCTACAGTGTAACAGAAGTTCACATTTTTTAATCCGTGGACGGCATCTCTAAATATCTCAACCCAGACTTTACTAATCTCCATTGGTCTAATCAAAAAAGAAAAGTCAAGTAAATTGTATTTGTTTTATAATCAAAGGAAAATAAATTAGATAATCTATATTTGCTATTGCAAGAAGGTGATTTCTTTGGGATAACATTAGAGAAATTGTTGTCACACTCAATTATATTTTTAAAATTTATTATTAAAAGTAATGTAAAAATTAGGTTCGCCAAAATATATAAGGTATTTTGAGGAAGACAACAAAGAAGGAAATTACTTTAGAAATGAAGATAAGATAAAAAAAGAGACACCAAAGAAAAATTAAGGACTTGATCACTTGAATTACAAATGCTTAGGGTTGATCCTTTCAAATACTACTTAAAAAAACAACCTAGATTTAGATCCTTAATGAAATAGTTAACTATTAAAAATATAAATTATGAAAAGATTAAAATCGTTTAATTCTATTATAGTTTTAAGTATATCTATTGTACTTTAAATGTGATATAGTTATAGTTCCAAGTAGTCATCTTCGATTTCCATCAATAAGTAACTTCAAAGAATATGGTTCTACGAATCACTTTAATTTCCAACACTTGGCTTTATTTGAACGATGGTTCTGGAAGATTTATCTTTAAAAAAAATGGATAAAAAAATGTGATCACACTCATTGAACAGAGTGACATTCAATTAAAAGTACACAACGATAACATTCCTCCCTGAAAAAGTTCCAACTTATTCACATTGCAATATTAAATAATAACTAAGGTGAAAAAATTCCTACAAAAGTAGAATTTATAGTTGTTAAAATAAAAAAAACCACAAAAAAATGTATCTAGAAAGAATGAGATAAGAGAAGATTTTCTTCAAAATAGAAATCCAGGTATAATTAGGGTTAGAGCTGAGTACTCGATTAAAATATAATCAAACTGATCAATCAAATTGAAATCGAAATAATCGAAATATGACAATGTGGTGATTGAGTTGGGGCCTCTAAGTTAGATTAAAGTCAAAGGATTAAATGATAGGAGATTAAAGTCAAAAGGATTAGATGATAGGGTGGTCAAAGTTAAGGAAAGGTCAACCTTTGAAGCCAGTGTAGATGATAACTTCGATCGAGAGATAGCCGACCGGGCCGTCAAGTTGGCTGGACTGAGAGTCCGGTCGAACGCTCATCCACACGACGTTCATAAAGCTTTGAGCCAAGTCAGCATTATGTCGAGCCAGCCTTATCCCTGATTCAGAAATAGCACAGTGAATTACCTCGATAGAGTGGTCTAACCGATTGGACCATACGTCCGATCGGACCAACTGGGCACTTAGTCTGTTTAAGCTTTCCAACTCAACTGAAGAAGCCAAGTGAAGGCCAAGAACTATTCTAATGACTTGGTTGGTTGGCCAAAGTAGGCTATTGTGGTCCCGTAGCCCATCGACCTCGTATTCCTTTTTGACATTTTGTGCCACGAAGGATAGAGAATATTCTACATATAATCTGCATATTTGAAGCATCCACCCTATCAATTGTAGAGGTTACAGGCCCATTTCGGAAAGGTGTCAAAATCTCTTTATAGTCTAATCTTTTTGGAAAATGCTTTTGGGATTTGTGCATAGACTAAAAAGGGTATCCATCTACAAGCATAGGTATACGACGCTACATAATTGGACACGCCAATTCACTACTGTTCATTATTCACCACCCTTAAATCGATCACTGAATTAAGCGTTAGAGGGCCAAAACTAGAGATCCCCGTTCGATTGTGACACATGTGAGAGGGGGGTAAATCGCGTGATTTTCAAATGCTTTTTTGTGGGAAATACACAAATGTGAAAGTAAGAAATAAAATAGAAGAAACACGTAAGAAACAAGCGGATTTACTTGGTTTGGATCTTTCATCTACTCACCAAGGCCTGTGTCTCAAAAATCCATCGATGGACAATCATTCAAAACCTCCATATTCAAGAGAGAATCGAGTACAAGAGAAGAAGCTTGAACAACATATCAGACTTGTCCTTTTATAGTAATTAAGTATAAATACATTACCAACACTTTTAGGAATTGTATTTACCAATTTGTATATCTTAAGTCTTGGGCTTTGATTGTGAGATCTGGATTAATTATTGATAGTTTGTAGTAGACTTTGTCTCGATCCCAATATTTAGTAGGATTGTCTCCAATAATTTCTAGTTTTTTTAATCTAGAAATGAGGGAGTCTAAATCTGGTTTATGAGTGTTTATTATTTGAAGCAACTGTTTTGGAAGTATTAAATCAGGTGGAATCTTGGTGTCATCAAGATCAGATATAGGGCTTGATCAGCCAAGTAAGGCTAGTTTTCCTGATCTTGATAGTCAGAAAGAGCTATGGCATAAGTTTGGCTAATACTAGATGATGTTGGCTTACTTGCCTGTTTACAAGCATTTTTTAGAAAACATTGACAAGATGAAGTATTATCCATAGTATCAGGTGATATGGTTTCTGTTTGTGTTTTGATGGTTAAAGGATGGACAATAGATGGATAGTTTAAGACTATAGGTGAGGAAAAGAAAAGAGCATAATCCTTAGAAGGAAATCTCTATTTGGTGTTAAAAGGAAATTTAAGCCTAAGATTAAGTGAATATTAGAATGTAATAATGGTTTAATCCAAAGTTTAGAGAGTAAGAGTGGTGTGTTATATTTGCCACAGTTATCATAAAACCTGAGATGAACATTAGTGACGAAATTTGTACGAGCTAATTGTTGACCATCAAATTGTGTGATGATTAATGATTGTGATACTATTTTTATAAAAGCTTTTGGCAAGACTAAAAGAAGTGTATTTTCATCTATTGTGGAGTTAATGACTCCACTATCTAGAAAGACATGTAAAGTAAACTCATGACCATGGATATTTACCAGTCATTTGACTTTAATGTCTAGAATCTTTCTCGTATTACATATACTAGATGCTTTTATGAAGAATAGATCTTTGTTTATATCTATTGGTATAATTTGTAAGCCTTTGCCTTTATCAAAAGAAGTCTGAGAAGAACATGAAGGAAGGCTTTCTATTATTTTTTTATCCAAGATATCTAGTTTTGTCTCTAGTTGATTAATACATGTTTCTAATACAGAGACCCTTGTTCCTAATAAAAATTTTTGAGTACTTCTCTTAGATAGCTGACTTATGGGTATTGTAATGGAGAATAATTACTAAAGGTAAAGATTACAGGCTTGTTTTTACATAACTTATAGGTACCTCTTTTATCTAGAGATGGATAATAACTATAAAAAAAATAAGGAATGCTATCAGTACCTGTTTTTAGTATCCAATCATGTAAACAGTTATGTTCTTCTGTAGTTTTAGAGGTAATTTGTTTAAACATTATATTTGTATATGAAAATTCTTCCCACAATTCTTCTAGATTATCTAGATTATCTAATAGCATGTACTTTTGTATATTAGGATGAAGGTTATATTGCTGGTATGAAGGCTATAAAAATGAGTTTACCAGACTATAGTTAAAAGGAGGTACTTTTTCCACATCATCTACCGAAACAAGAGTAGATTAAGGATGTATCAGAGACATCTGATTGTCCTTCTACTAAATCAAGATTGGTACATGTAACTAGCTTTGCTTCTCTTGTATATAGATTTTTTTTTAATTTGGGCATGTAGAAGATAGATGTCTTGGTTCATTACAAGCAAAACATGTAATGGTATTAGCATATGTTTTCTTTGGCTTAAATTTTCGCACATGTTTTTCCTTATTTGAGCATGGTTTCTAATCCGTGATGCGGACGCGGGACCCCTTTGAGGGGGAGTCAGGTGACACGTGAGGTGAGGTCAGGCCGATCGGAGAAGGGGTGGGTCGACCGGCCGAACGGCTCCGAGCAGAATCAAAGACAGCCCGACGGGGAGTCGGGTTTCCGACGCTCATGGTGAACAGGGTCGCCGGGCCGAGCGGGCAGCCCGCTCGGCCGAGGCGTAAAGCAGCAATGGTGGAGGAACCGTCTCAGCCGACCGGAGAACGTGGAGTGGAATCTTCCAGGTCGGACTGATGCCTGCCGAGCGGATGGACGCTCGGCGCGGGGAAAGAAGAGACAAAAGGACAAGGGGACATTGGGAAACATCTTCTGACAACATGCATGTTCGACCACCAAGCCATACACAGAAGCCCATGACGGAAGGTTCTGCTGTCCCATCAAAGACATGCTCGGACTGTAGCAGTATGGTGTCAGGCATGCTCCTCTGGCAAGCCCATATTAAGGTATGACAAAGGACACGTGTACACCTCGATAGATGTGCATAAGCCTCCTCATAGCTCTATATAAGAGCCCCCAGACTTCGCCAAAGGTACACAATCACGCGATCTCACATCTTCGAAGCCACTATCATTTTCCTCTTGTCTGACTTGAGCGTCGGAGGGTCGTCGCCGGGAACCCCTTCCCGGGCCGACTTCTTTGCAGGTTCGCCGGAGATCCGTACGGCCGGTCAGAGATCCACGTCATCAGTTGGAAGAGCGCCACGTGCCCAGCGTCCATCGATTCAGCGTTCGGACAGGATCAGTTTCTTTTCTATACTTTTTTTTAACATAGTAGGTTTTTTTGGGTCTCATTGTTTTGGGGTTTGATATCGATTGTTTTGGTATTCCGGATGAACTGTCTCTATGATTTATTCTTGGTCTAGGTATGGTGAGACCATATTGTTAAGGAGTACATATCTCACTACAAAATTCATATTGTTGATTTTTCAGCTGCTTCTATTTGTGGATATAGGAACATTTTTTTAAGTATGAAAATAATGTGTTGGATTCTTACTCCAATATTATCATATTGTGGTGGTACTTTCATATCTGTCCAAATTTTATATATTTCTTTTCCTAAATTACCTGGAAGTTTGCTAAAAAGTCTTTCTCCAAATTCTAGATTACAATAGTTTCCTGAGACTATTGTTAATGCTAAGAAGTGTTAAGATGTATACTAAAAGTCTAGCTTTTGGTATAAAAATTTATCTAGAAATAAGTATCACATTATTTCAAATGTCTACATTTATGATAAATGAAGTTGTTCAATTAATTTATATTGTAGATAACATGGTGTGTGGTGTCACACAGAGGATCATGTTATCGCAAGACTCAGAGTAAATTATAAAATGTAGCTCACACTAAGATGGAAAGGAACAAACCATCGGAATAGTCGTAGTGTAATTAGGTATTAGTTTATCTTGATTAATAAATTACACTAGTACACTCTTAGTGTATTGAGTAGGACCATTTTAGGTAATTACATCGACTTGATAAAGAATTTAATCATTATTATGAAAGTGTGTGCTCTTAATCCTAATATAATAACAAGCACACATATTTGATATTTATTTCTTTAATTTATCAATGGGTGAGATTTAGTTCGATAAATCAATAAGCCTGATAAGTTGGGAAATTATATCACTTATAGTGTGTGTTATTGATTATAGAAGGAAACTGTGTCCTACTAATCTAGGTTGATAATGTCCCCAAGAGGAGCTCATAATGATTGTCATGTTAAACCCTGCAGGTGGACTTAGTCCGACATGACGATAAGGTTGAGTGGTACTACTCTTGGACTAAGATATTAATTAAATGAGTTGTCAGTAACTCACTTAATTAGTGGATATTCGACATCTTAAACACAGGGAGACTAACACACTCATAATAAGAAGGAGCCCAAAATATAATTTGGGATTGGTGCGGTAGTTCAATAATAGTTCTTTAGTGGAATGAATTATTATTGATGAAATTAAGTTGTTCAAGTAATACTGGCTTAATTTCATCTGAGACCAAAACCAATTCTCCTCTCGGTCCCTATCGTAGCCTCTTGTATATAGAGGATACCCACCACAACCCACCTCTTACCCACTCTTTACTGGTGTTAGTTGAAACGGGGTTAGGTCACGTTGAGCTGTTAATTGGTCGGCCATAGCTTGGAGCGCCTGATTGGTGTAATATATTAAAAGAATTTATTTTTAATTAAAATTATTTCTTATGTGGATATCATGGTTTTAAAAGAGAGTTTAAAATTTAAATATTTCCTTTTATAGCTTTCTACAAAAGATTAAGAAAAGATTTAAAATCTTTCCTTATTTGTAGATTGAAAGGAAATTTTAATTTTGATAAAACTTTCTTTTTTAACCATGTTATGATTTAGAGAGCTTAAAAATTAAATATTCTCTTTTATAAGTTTCTACAAAAGTGAAAAGATTTGATATCTTTCCTTATTTATAGATTGAAAGGAGATTTTAATTTTTGAGATAACTTTCTTTTTGGAAATCATCCACATGTTTAAAAGAAAGATTTTAATTTATAAAATTTCCTTTTACAAACCACCATGAAGGGAAAATTTGTTGGAGAAATTTTTTAAAATTTGAAATAATTAGAAGTTTTTAATTTTTTTTTCATTAACTCTCCTTGTTTTGGAAGAGGTGACTTACCATTGTAATTGAAAAAAAAGAAAATTGTTTTAATTAAAATAATTTTCTTTTTCATGATGGAATTAAGGAAATTTCATTTAAATTCTTTATTTGCCAAGACCAAGCTTTTAAAAGATGGGGTAGAGGTGCCTTCATTGAGAACAACTCTATTATTTTTCTCCTCTCTTTTCATCCTTGGTGGCCGGTCCTAGCTTCTCCCTCTTCTCTTCTTCTTATGGCCGGCGGCAACCCCTCTTGGAGCTCTTGATGGTGGCCGGTTCTAGCGAGGAAAAGAAGGAGAGAAAGGAGGTTTTGTTTCTTGCATCCCTTGGAGCTTGGTGGTGGTGGCCGGACCTCTACTTCTCTTGGAGAATTGTGGTGGCCGAAACCTAGAAGGAAGAAGAAGGTGCTTGGTGGTTTTCGTCTCGGAAGATCGTTGCCCACACAACGTCCGAGGTTAGAAGAGGAATACGGTAGAAGATCAAGAGGTTATTTTTGCTTACAAAGAAAGGTATAACTATTAATTAGTTTCCGCATTATACTAGTTTTTCTTTGTATAGTTATTTTTGGAAATACCAAACACAAGAGGCATATGATTCTAGAGTTTTCAGATTTGTTTCGAATTTGTGTTTTCTTCTTTTTTAAATTTGTGATTCGATTGTTCCTTTTGTTTAACCTAGAGTTATTTAAGGAAATAAATATTAGCTTTCCTTAAAAGGCTTTGTCTAGGCGGTGGTGGTTGCTCCCATATCCAAGAAGGCCATGTGCATCGCCATGCAGTCCTGGAAGCCAATTTTGGAAATTAATATTTATGGAATTAATAACTTAGGTAGATTTGAATCAATAGTGTTAAGTTCCGCTTGTGATTCAAATCTAGACCATTAAAAACAAGATAAGTTAAATTTTAAATCAATGATGTTAAGTTCTGTTTCATATTCTAATTTAACTTCTAAAGAACACAATAGGTTGTTAGGAAAGGTTCGACACTTATACAAAAATTTTTGTATAGTGGAATCGATACGATCTTCCTAGGACCAACCAACAATTGGTATCAGAGCTAGGGTTTGTCTCTGTGTGTTTGGTTTTCAGTTTAATTATGCACATGTCATACATAATTTAGGCAGGATTATAGTAGAATATGCTAACTTTGTGGTTGCAGGCTCCAACCATTATGACTTATAGATATTGTATGTGATTGAACCGTTGGACATGTCAAGGGCATTTTATTGTGTGTGCATGATTGTAATATTAAATACAGTAGGAGTTGTATTAGTTATTAGGATTTTACATTTTTGTTTTGATTTAGATTATATGTACATTCCTTTGTGGAATATATGATCGATATATGTAAAATTCTATTTTTGTCGTGGATCGTATTCTTGTGAGGCGTGGTACTATTTGTGGACCAGAGGCGCAGCGGAAAAATAAGCAAGATGATGCAGCGACTAGACCCGATTGCGGTGGCTAAAGATGGCAGCAGCTAGAGTTGGACACATGGAGGATGTAAGAGGAAAAGGCCATAATAGTTGGAAAATAATTCCATATTTATTGTTTTTTTTTACTGTGATGTGTGTGTACGCATGTGATGTATGCTAGGATAACTTAAAATTCCTCACTTTAAATAACTAAGTGGGAGAGGGATTTATTTTAATAAATTCCACGGTCTCCATTACAGGTTCGTAAGTGATGCAAACAAACTTGCACGTTAGCTTTGAGTGCCTTCCTCCATATCGGATGAGTTTGTTTTCAGATCACTAGATCAAACTTCCATTTAGAATGACTATAGGAAATTAATTAAGAGCGTGCGATCTTCCCCATCCAGGCATAATCTTATTAATGGACTTAGTGTCAAGTAATGGTATACACTTAGGCACGTCTAATAGTATCCTCCCCATTGGAGTCACTGCTATTATTTGTGTGACCAAAGGAAAACCAACTATTAATTTGTCAAAAAGATAAGTTGACAAGATAATAAAATTAAAACCCCTATTACAAATGTCGAGTTTTTGTATACGTCCACACTATCATGGCATACAAAATTCACGGTGTATGAGGTAATTTTATTTGTCAGGATGACAAGAAAATAAAATTAATGGGAAAAACTCCTCTTACAAATGTTTGGTTTTGTATGCGTCCACACTATCGTGACATACAAAATTTACGGTGTTTAAGGTAATTTTATTTGTCATAAAGACTTATTGACAAGATAATTAATGGGTAAAACTCTCCTCTTACAAATGTTTGAATTTGTATACGTCCACACTATCGTGACATGCAAAATTCACGGTGTTTGAGGTGTTGGTGAATTTAAATGATATTGTTTTAAGGAATCAATATTATTTCAAATTCAAAGTTTTTGACCAAATATTTGATAGACCAACTATTAATTTTATTTGTCATAAAGTTAGGATGAAGAGATAATAAAATTAATGAATAAAATCTCCTCTTTGATTTTGTATACGTCCACACTATCGTGGCATACAAAATTCATCGGGATTTTAAGGTGTTGGTTTTGACCAAATATTTTTGTGATTCTTAGGATTTAAAATGTTTGTCAATCCCCTAGTTGTTATACTATAGAATAGACTTAGTAGTCCCAATTGTAATGATTGGAAATAGGACTTGGACATTTAAGATAGATCGTCCTTTTAGAGGTAAGAACAAAATAGTTGTATTTCATTCATTAGTTAATACATGATTAGTGGTGTTATCTACTGGTACCTGGTGTGTAGATACGAGAGCCACTAATCATGTCTACAATTAATTGCAAAGGTTCCAAGAAACTCGATAACTATATGAAGGGGAAGTCACCGTCTACATAGGCACTACTGCAAAAGTGGTAGCTGTTGCAGTGGGAGATGCTTATCCTCTGATAGGAATAAAATATGGATTTTAAGAAATTATCTTTACGTACCAAGTTTAGAAAGAATTTGATTTTGGTTTCTAAACTATCGAATAATAGATATTCTATCTATTTTGATAACAAACTTGTTATCAATAAAATAGGAAAGATATCTATTCTGGTACGTTGGTTGACAATTTATAATCCAATAACTCTCACGATGCAATAAATGGAAATTAATAACACATCTTCTAACTATTAAGAGAAAGCAACCTTCAGAAATGAACCAATTATATCTTTGGCATCAAAGGCTAGGTTATTTTAACTTAAGTAGGATTCATTGGTAAATGATAAACTTTTGGGTTCATTGGTAGTGGAAATCTTCCAACCTGAGAGTCTTACTTGGAAGGAAAAATAACCGAGAAGCTTTTAAGTCTATGGATATGGAGCCAAAGATATAATGGAATTGATTCATTCTGATTTGTGTGGTCCTATGGCTATCCAGACAAGAGGTAGTTTCGAATATTTTGTCTATTTTATAGACAACTATTCGAGACACAGATAGATTTACTTGATACACCGCAAGTCTAAGTGCTTTGATTAGTTTAAAGAGTACGAGGCTGATGCGGAGAAATGTCTAAGTAAAAATATCGAGACACTACGGTGAGATCGTAGTAGCAAATACCTCTTGGGAGAATTTAGGAGTCACTTATCAGAAGTAGGGATTCAATCCAAACTAACTGCACTTGGAACATCCCAATAGAATGGTGTAGTAGAAAGAAGGTATAAGGCTCTTATGGAATAATTAGATCGATGATGAGTTATTTAGAAAATTACCAAATTCGTTTTAAGGATATACACTGAAAACGGAAGTGAACATAGTACCTTCTAAGTCAGAACTCTCTACTCCCACAGAATTGCAGAATGGGCATAAGCCTAGTCTAAAGCATATTCGGATTTGGGTGGTCTAGCACGTGAGAGACACTGAAAAATTGGACATGAGTTCACTTGTTTGTGAGTTATCCTAGAAAAACGAAAAGAGGTTTGTAGTCCTTAAAATCGGAAGGTCATTGTTGGCACCAATGCTCTATTTGAGAAAAGGACTATACTATAAACCACAAGCCCATGAGTAAAAATTGTTCTTAAGGAAATTAAAGGACACGTTTAACCTAGTACCAACTGTACAAGATGAAATATCACAAAAAACTGCAATACGTATCACAAATGATACACAATTGCAGAAAGTGCCTCGTTGTAGTGGGAGGGTTGTTAGGCAACCTAAAATATTCATGTTTTGGGAGAGTCTTTGGACTCGATCCCTGGTGTACATGAACCTGATCCCCGGACATATGACGAAACACTCCAAGATAAAGAGGCAGCATCTTTGCAAAAAGCAATAAATACAAAATTAGAATATTCTAATAGAGTTTGGGAGCTTATAAAATCACCAAATGGTGTAAAAGCCATTAGGTCTACAATAGAAAAGGAAGGACAGACAAGAAGGTGTATACTTTTAAAGCAAGGCTTGTTGAAAAAGGGAAACCTTTTACCAATAGCCATGCTTAAAGTCTATCCGGATTCCTTTATCTATTGTTGCTCATATGGATTATGAGATTTGGCGAAAGGATGTCAAGATAGTTTTCCTTAACGGAAGTCTTGATTGGTCGACCATATTAAAAGGAATTTTTTTTTAATTAAAATTATTTCTTATGTGGATATCATGATTTTAAAAGAGAGTTTAAAATTTAAATCTTTCCTTTTATAGCTTTCTATAAAAGATTGAGAAAAGATTTGAAATCTTTCCTTATTTGTAGATTGAAAGGAAATTTTAATTTTGAGAAAACTTTTCTTTTTTAACCATGTTCATGATTTAAAAGAGAGTTTAAAAATTAAATATTCTCTTTTATAAGTTTATACAAAAGATTAAGAAAAGATTTGATATCTTTCCTTATTTGTAGATTGAAAGAAGATTTTAATTTTTAGAGATAACTTTCCTTTTTGGAAATCATCCACATGTTTAAAAGAAAGATTTTAATTTATAAAATTTTCTTTTTACAATTATTGGAGAATTTTTTTAAACTTATGGAAACAAATTAGGAAGTTTTAAATTTTGTTTTAATTAAAACTCTCCTTGTTTTGGGGAAAGAGGTGGTCGACCATTGTAATTGAAAAAAAAAAAGAAAATTGTTTTAATTAAAATAATTTTTCTTTTTCATGGCAAAGGAATTAAGGAAATTTTTATTTAAATTCCCTTATTTGCCAAGACCAAGGATTATAAAAGATGGGGTAGAGGTGCCTTCATTGAGAACAACTTTATTATTCTTCTCCTCTCTTTTTCTCATTGGTGGCCAGCCCTAGCTTCTCCCTCTTCTCTTCTTCTTGTGGTCGGCGGCAACCCCTCTTGGAGCTCTTGATGGTGGCCGGTTCTAGCTAGGAGAAGAAGGAGAGAAAGGAGGTTTTGTTTCTTGCATCCCTTGGAGCTTGGTGGTGGTGGTCGGACCTCTACTTCTCTTGGAGAATTGTGGTGGTCGAAACCTAGAAGGAAGAAGAAGGTGCTTGGTGGTTCTCGTCTCGGAAGATCGTTGCCCACACAACGTCCGAGGTTAGAAGAGGAATACGGTAGAAGATCAAGAGGTTATTTTTGCTTACAAAGAAAGGTATAACTAGTAATTATTTTCCGCATCATACTAGTTTTTCTTTGTATAGTTATTTTTGGAAATACCAAACACAAGAGGCATATGATTCTAGAGTTTTCGAAATAGTTTTTCGAGTTTGTGTTTTCTTCTTTTTCAAATTTGTGATTCGATTGTTTTTTTTGGTTAACCTAGAGTTATTTAAGGAAATAAATATTAGCTTTCCTTAAAATGCTTTGCCTAGGCGGTGGTGGTTGCTCCCATATCCAAGTAGGCCATGTGCCTCGCCATGCAGTCCTAGAAGCCAATTTTGGAAATTAATATTTATGGAATTAATAACTTAGGTAGATTTGAATCAATAGTGTTAAGTTCCGCTTGCGATTCAAATCTAAACCATTAAGAACAGATAAGTTAAATTTGGAATCAATGATGTTAAGTTCCGTCTGTGATTCCTAATTTAACTTCTAAAGAACACAATAGGTTATTTAAGGAAAGGTTCGACACTTGTACAAAATTTTTTTGTACAGTGGAACCGATACGATTTTCTTAGGATTAACCAACAAGAAGTCATTACAAAAATGTTTAATCCAATTCCAGCTAAAGAGCTGTAATTTTTCTAAATCTCTCATAGCTTCTCTTTATCTTATGTCTAATCCAGTATTAACATCTTTGGAAGTAAATAACCTATGAATTGCATATCAAAAATTAAGTATGTTATTTCCTTGTGAAGCAATTCTTGTTACTTTCTCGGGATAAGTGGTTTTATAGACTTCCCATACTGCCCTGACAACATTGCCTAGGTAATTTTTGCCTACTCTTATCATGGCTTCACCTGTTTTTATGTCTAGTTCGTGTCTGACTTGATAATCTCTTTTTACAGAGACTATTCATTGTTCTAAATAGGTATCATAAAATTGTAGATCATCATATTCTCCAATATTTAGTAAGACTGAATTTTTGCCAAAGTAAGTTATTTCATGTGGTCTTCTTCTTTCTATTGTTCTCAACAAAGGATTATTATTAGTATAAGGAGTAATTTTTGTCTTGGAGGACGCCCTTCTCCATAATCTATAGTTTCATAGAGCTTTCAAGATATCTTACTTGTAAAGGTTGTGGTCTGAAATTCCTAGTACTACTAGATTCTGCTGGATTTATTAGGTTTACGGTTGAGAAGTAATCTTTCTTTTTAGTAACTATATTATGGTCTTCATCAAAATATAACATCCAATCATGTTCTAATTTATGATATAAAAGATCAAAGGTTTCTAATTCTGTTAAATGTTCTTTAGTGAAATATGTAGCTATCTCAAATGAGATGTAAACATATTCATTTAAGCCATCATAAAATAAATAGTTTTCTTCATTATTGTGGCTTGTATGGTTTGACGGTATGTTGTATTCTATATTCATTAAGTTCATATTAGTTTGATTTTCTTTATGATCCTCTTCTTGTGATGTTAAGAATTTGTAATTATGAAATTTTACTATGGAACTACCATGTCTATCTTTATAAATAATGGATTCCGCTGGTTGTAAAATTTATAGTTTAGTACTTAATTCCAAATTAAAAGTCCAATCTAATCTGGCAAGTAGATTAGATGAAAAGTCTTTAGGTTTGAGGAAATAAATTCCTTTTGGAGTAAGAGTTTCAATAATATTAGTAATTTTAACTTTAAAACTATTATTAATATTGGTCATTGTTTTTCCTAGAAAAATTATGTCTATTGGGATATTAAAACTATTATTAATATTGGTCTTTGTTTTTCCTAGAAAAATCATGTATATTTAGATATTATGTCTTTGAAAGTCTCCATATCCTCTGACTTAAACTGCGATTTTAATATATTCTATAAAGTCTGAAATAGTCATATTGAAGTTTGGTCAGAAGTATATAATTCCTAAATTGATATTTATATCAACTTCAATGAGTCCAATAACGACTTTATCATTGTTAGAAAATCTTGAGTCATAAAGGACTAAAAATACTTTGACTCCTATTCTTTTTCTAGTAAGTCATCTTAGGCCAAACACAATTAGTTCTAAATGTATGTAATTATGTTTTCTTTACATAAATGTTTGTGCGGATTCTTCGGTCATAAGTGTGAATCATTCTTCACCTCCGTCTAGTAGATGCATTGGTTGTGTCTTGTGATGTCTATAGAATGACGTGGAGAAAGATAATAGTCCTTGATTATATATTCTTCTTTGATTTAGAGTATTTAATTGTTCATTAGAAAACGTGTCTAGATTTTGTTCAATATCTATAAGTTCTTCTAATTGATAAGTAGCAATATTTGTCGATGATATCTTGGATATCATAGATAAATTTCTATTTGGTTGTCTTAAAGTTTGTGATAGTCTAGAAAAGCTTTCAATTTGTGTTCTTATTCATAGATCCATTAGAAGGGAGTTCTTGGATTTTGTATGTAAAAAACTTATAGGTAGTGGGTGATTGTCTGATAATTGTTTTTTCTAAAGAAAGTTTACCAAGGTCTTTATTTAGGTTTTCTATGGCTTCTTTTAGATCGTTTGTGTGGTTGTTTTTATAAATATGATTTTTGAAGGGTAAGAAGTTGAGTTTCTAATACTGTAAGCCTATAATTAATAGCGAGGTAAGTAATGCTAATATGATATTATTTTATTGTACTAATATTTAGTCTCCTTAGCTTACTAGAGCAGAGTTACTATAGCCAATGTCTTTGATTTTAATGAATTGTTGATAGAAATCAAGAGATTCTTCGTATTGAGTGTTCTTAAATTATATATTTTTTTTTAGAAATCAAGAGATTCTTCGTATTGAGTGTTCTTAAATTATAATTTTTTTCATAAAGTATATATATATATATATATATATATATATATATATATATATATATATAAATATAAAATTAATCGCTTAAGGCACCCATGAGTGAACTAGTATGTACTTGGAATGATTCCAAGCACCTGTATTCATCTTAGCATTTTTTTTATTTTATATTTTATTTTAGGGTATATTATATGTATTTTATGTTTAAAATTTTAAAATTTAAGAGTTGAGTTATAATGTATTTGAGTCAATAAGATTTTTCTTCTAGGGTTTAGACTTCTCTTAAGGGTTATAGTGTTCAAAATTAAAAATTTAGATGCTAACAGGATATATTATATGTATTTAGAATTTAAAAATTGAGTTATAATAAATTAAGATAATAAGATTTTTACTTTAGGATTTAAACTTCTCTCTTATGCTATACTATTAAAAATAACAAATTTTAGGTTTTCACAGTATTCGATATCTATCTATTGGATTTTAGGTTTTAGAATAAATTTTAAACTTTATAATTATTTACTTAATTTTATAATTTATAAAAAAATTTAAAAATTGAAAATATATGCAATTTGAATCTAAATCTAAATCTAAGATTATGATTTTATGTGATAAAATTAAGGGTGGCAGTTCGGTTCGGATTCGGGTTGACAGGTTCGGGTTGGCAGGTTGGCGGGTTGGCAAATGACAACCTGAACCCGACCTGATTATTATTTCGGGTCAAAATATTCAACCTGAACCTGATCTGTTTATTTGCACTTGACCCGAACCCGACCCGAACCCGACCCGTTTAACCCGTTTAACCCGTTTAACCCGTTTAACCTGTTCGACCCGTTTGACCTGTTTAACCTGTTTGACCCGTTTGACCCGAATATGACCTGAATTCATTAAATAAAATTTGTATATTTAATTAAAAATTAAAAATAACATTTAATCATTTATCTACACAAATTGAAAATTCATATCATAAATGATAAGCCATAGCAACATTGCAATCAATAGCATAACATATCTCTATGTTTAGGGTTTTTAACTTTTTTAAATTTGTAATTTTAGTTTAAATTTATAATTATTTATAAACGGGTTCGCGGGTTGTAATCGGGTCATTTCAGGTTGACCCGAACCCGACCTGTTTATTAATTGGGTCAAATGGGTCGACCCGATTTCGACCCGAACCCGAAACTACCCAACCCTAACCTGATTTTTTCGTGTTCGGTTCGGGTCGTGTTTTCGTGTCGGGTCAAAAATTGCCACCCCTAGATAAAATCATATTAAAATTTAACAATAGAATTTTTCTTTAAAAGATTAATATTGTCTAATCAGCATCTAAGGAAACAAATTAAAATAGTATTTTTTTTGTTTTTATTAAAATAACGTATCAAATCCTAATTATTTGTCAATGCACTGTATTTTCTAATTGCTTGTTCATTTAATTCCACAAAAAATTCGTCAAGGTTTAAATATCAGATTTTATCCTATTTAACTTTTAAAATTATTTTAATTTTTAATATATAATTAAATTAATTAATATATTTTTATTTATCGTTAAATGAAATTTAGTTTATAGTTAAATAAAATTTATCAAATAAATAAAGTGGATTTAATCCGGATTAAATTTAGATTTATTTAAAATGAAAATTTTATATATAAGATAGATGAAATAGTATATATTTAAATTAATATTATTTTAATAAGCTGAGAAATTATTTGATTAGCCAATATTATCCTTTATTATTTCTAGATAGGTTTAGGTTAGGTTCGATCCTAAACCGTAAAGTGCCGTCCCCGCCCCTGACCGCCTGCCCTTCTCGGTCGCCGCGGCGGCTCAACGCCCGTCTCCCGTCTTCCGCCGCCAGCGACACCCGTGACCGCCCGTCGCCTGCAGCAACCGACGCAATCGCGCCCGGTAACCTCTTCCTGCTTGAAATACGTTACTAATATAAGTGTCTGCTTGTCTAGCGATACCATGGGAAAAGGCACAATGGGAAGGGGAACCAAAAAATCCATCAATCATAGTATGAGAGAACATGATGAGCTTGATAAAGAATTCTTTGAAAAGGTAATACTAGAGTAATCCGCGCTTTTAGAAATTTTCCATTTTTTTTCCATTTAATTGTTTAGTTATGAGTCTTTTGTCTTCTCATCACTTTTCCAGAAAAAAAGGAGAAATTGGAAGAGATCCTTACGTTTTTTTTTTCATTTAATTATTTAGTTATTAGTCTTTTTTACTTCTCTTCATTTTTCCAGAAAATAGAGAAATTGGAAAATGAGGATATGAGTATAGAAGAGATTCTAAATGCTCGAGCTGATAGTTCGCACATCATTGATACCTCCTCTGTTATTTCAAATAAATATGAGGATATGAGTCGTACGACTGTTGAAGAGATCCTAAGATCTCTAGCTGATGATGCGCACAGAAGAGTAATCCGTGCTTTCAGACAATATATATATATATATATATATATATATATATATATTTTCATTTAATTGTCTAGTTGAGTCTTTTGACGTCTCTTCACTTTTCCAGAAAAAAGAGAAATTGGAATATAAGGACATGACTATTGAAGAGATCCTAAGAGCTCGAGCTGATGGCTCGCACAACACCGATACCGCCAAAGTTATCCCAAAGAAATTTCATCGTGCTAACAAGAATAGGTTATCCTTTTTTTCCTTTAATTCTACAACTTATACTATTAATTATACAAATTTATGTTACTTTTCTTTTTTTTTTTTGATTAGCCCAATGGAGATGAGTAGCAAAGTGCGGGTTTCGACATTTAGGGAGGTCATCCAAGTACCCAAAAAGGTGAACTTTTGTAATATTATAGCTTGAGTTTATACAATTATTTTTCCTGCTAATCAACTAATCTGTAGTGCTTTTGGAAATTAGAACTATTAAAAGTGTTTTGTAACATCATTGGTACTTGCATAATCTTGTATAATAATGCATTTACATTACAATAATGTGTTTTATTAGTATTATGCAAGTTTGAAGTAAAAATAGTGTTATTGGCAAATCATAGTATATAAAGAAGTCTATCAACTATTTGAGGGTAGTTTGTCTCAATCTCCCATGATGATTCCTTAGACCTTAATTGTTGACTCACTTGATCAAATATATATCATTTTCCTATTCTTTTTATCCTAACACACTGATTAAATACTATACATACTACATACCATTACTACTTCATGATTGACGGCTGTCAACATCTCAAATTGTTTAGGGAGATAGTGGTTAAACGTTACCCACATCATAGAGAAGAAGGCTCTCATAGGTAAACTATAAGGCTCTATTCTTGTTCCTATAAAGAAGAAAACAACTATGGAAAGAAAGATCATAAGGAAAAAAATTGTAGGATAAATATTGCTAGATATTTTGCATGCACCTCTTTACTTGGAGAGAAAGAAAGGGAGGCACTTAAATTTAAATTTTATTTTCACAAGTAAAAAAAAAATCAAGGGAAGCCTTGGTGCAACGGTAAAGTTGTTGCCGTGTGAGTTGGTGACTATGAGTTCGAGTCGCGGAAATAACTTTTTGCAATGTGGGGTAAGACTGTGAACAATAAACCCTTCCCGGGATCCCACATTGGCGGGAACTTCATGTATCGGGAAGTCATTTTTACAATTAAAATAAATATATTTGTAAAATGAATAATATTTTAATTTAAGGTCATATTTGAGCTCTACCATACACATAAGTGGAATTTCCACTCAAATTGGATAAAAACACATGCAGAAAAATTGGTGAAAAATTTCCTAGTCTTTCTATTACCTTATTCCTTTGGATATAATATTTGTTGCACTACTGATACTAGTCTTGTTTCATTATAACATGGTTTAAAGTGTCGTGCCGAGATGGTCGAAACGGACGAAACATTTCGTTCCTCCCGGCACTAGCACGACCTCGGCACCAGACCCACGACAGCTGCGATATGTTGCGTGACCCTGTGGCCGCAGCAGAGGGGTTGCTCGACCCCGCAACAACAACGGAGAGGTCGCATAACCCTTCCGCTGTCGCTGTGGAGGCGTCGTGCGACCCTGCGGCTGTGTGCAGAGGGGTCGCACGACCACCGCAGTCACGCTGGAGGAGTCATGCGATCCCCACGGCCCACGACAGCACCGAAGTCGCGCGAGCTCGGGAGTGGTGTCAGATTTCAGATTTTTTTAATTAAACTTAGGTTAATTATTTTAATCTAACTCCTAACTGTGATAGAGATAATCTAAAGAGGTTTTATTAAACCCTAATAAAATTATTTAATTAATTTTATATTTCATTTATTTTAATTTAAAAATTATAATAAAATTTTTATTTATTTATTTATCTATTTTCATATCTTTTCCCTTTTTTTTAAAGATTATTTTTTATATTGTTTATTTTGTTTATTTTTTAAATATTTATGTTAAATATTTTATTTTTTAATTAATATATTTTATATTTAAAAAATACCAAAACTATATCGGCACGACATGATATGGTACTGAAATTGTATCGTTTTAGTCCAAGACCGAAACCTCGGCACGGGTCGAAATTTTAAACCTTGATTATAATCCATGTTAAAAATTGTACGAGATGTGCTTTAGTATATTTTTACTGCTAAAATGCTAAACCTAGTTACTGATATGCATAAGTTCCACCTCCAGTATCTGCCAAACTTATTCTAGCAGAAATAGATGCGTAACAATTTATATAATTACTTTTGTCAATCCTTAATTTTGACATATCAATCTCTCCTAGCCTTCTTTTGGAGGTGTTTAAATGCCTAGCCATTTAAATTCATTTGCAATACTTTCTTGTTTTGAAACTATATGATGTTTACCTTAAGATTATATCTTATATAGGTTTTTACAAAAATGGTTTTTATGTGGGTAGTATTAACCACTTGTTGCAATGCCATCGGATGACCACATATACTGCCGATAGTGAATACTGAATCGTAGTGTGAACACGTTAATCCATGGTAAAACGTAGAGCCAATCAATTGCCTCCACGTGGTGGAGGACCATTAGAGGGCACAGATGTTAAGAGCTTATAAAAGGATAATGCTATAGTAATTAGGGTATGCTATAATAATTAGGGTAGCATTTCCAAACCTTTCTAGAAGTTTTCAATCACCATAAAACTCCCATGGGGGATCCTTGAAGATCCCTTACAACCTTTAGCAGCATTTATAGTGAGAGTGGGACAAAAGGAGACATGTTCCCTTGGGTTAATTTTATCAAAGTCAAGCCAGAAAGAAATTCCAACCCTTATTCCACCAATCAATGACTCAATTGGTGTCACTTGGATAACCTCACCAAGCTTCATGCAAGATAAAACTCACTGTAAGGCAGCCCACCATCTTGATCGAACTCTAATTAGTTTTGTACCACGTCCATTAGATCATATCTGCCTCAGCAAGACTCAATTGAATCGTGGTCCATCTCGACCAAAGTGCATCCACCTCAGGCACTCATATGACTGCAAGTCCCTGATTGAGGTCTGGGCCATATTAATATCATAATTGGCAGAATTCTATAATATGCTGTGGAACATCCTTAACAAGATCCAATAAAAGAAAAATTATTGATACCAAACCTGCTAGTATATGTTTAAGGCCTTGGCCATAGATTTTGTCTTTGGTTCCTTGGCATAGACAAATTATTTTAGGAAATAGCTACTTTTGTGAAACAACCAAGTTTCACAAAAGAAACATGGATGATACTAGATCTGCTAGTATATGTTGAAGGCATTAACCATATATTTTGGTTTTGCTCCTTGTCACAGATGAATGATTTTACAAAATAACTATTTTAACTGTATTTTGGATAAGGAACTTCCTAAATGTATCATAACTTCAGACACATTTATTTGAATATGTAAAAGAAAGATTTACCACTATGTTGATCATACCTTTGATGGTTAATAATTCACTGTTATACGATGATTTCCCATGTAGTATTTCCCTTGAGGTTAGATATTCTATGGGTTCGAGAAAAACAAATGACCAACTGGTATCTGTTAAAGGCACTAGCCGTAGAATTTGGTTTTGCATCTTCGCTTCAGATGATTGTTCAATCTTTGGAAATGGCTAAATATTATCATTGCATCAAGAATTTTTTAAAGACATTACAACTACACAGTTCTTTATATCAACACGTAGAACGAATAATAAGCTTCTGCTGTTAATATCCATTTGATAGTTAAATATTGGACTGTCATATGCGGTGATTAACTTGAACTTGTTCCTAGAGGTCTTTGGCATGAAGTTGCCTGTTAGTCAATTTATGTCTTTTATCTAAGTACATTCATTGGTTATTCACAGCTTGTGAGAGATCCTCGGTTTGATTCTTTATCCAGAGGAACTTTTGACCCTGATGGGTATGTCTTTTATTCTTTTTGTGATTCTTTATATTTGTTTGGTTGTTGCTTTTGTGTGTGCATACATTCAGTATAATCTATATGGATTGGATGATTCTCCTAGATACATGTGTACACCAAAAATATAATCATCTTCTTCGAGCTATGGTTGTCTCAACTATTTAGAGTTGGTTAAAGTGCATTCATAGGTCTTTGCACATGGTTGTGTGCTAACACATAATTGACCTGAATGTTTGAAATATAAACTGCTTTTGTGATATATGGTATGAGATGTTGGGTATCCAAGAATAGCATAAGCTTGATCCATTTTTTCCTTTGTCTACCGTCTTAGCTTGACTCACAATTGTGGTATGATTTCCATTCTTTTTGAACGCCCTTCTTAATTCTTTAAAATATATTAAAGAATGAAGGGGATGAAGAATAGCAGTGGAAAGTTCAAAGTCCTTCAAGAAGGAAAAAAAAATGATTTAGTGACTCAATGAAAGCTAAATCATTTTATATTGCATCAATCTTCTGTCCAAGTTTTAGTTGCTTAACGACATTATTGCTCAATCTTTTATGCTGTTCTTTTGCTGCAACACCAGATTTAAAAAACGTTATAGTTTCGTGTTTGACGAAGAATATCCTAAAGAGAAAGAGGTAAATCTTTTTTATGGTTGACATTTCAATTTATCTTTCACCAAGCTTTAATTTTATTTCGTGATGTTGTAAATTTGTATTTCTACAGAGGCTTAAAATGTTGATTAAGAAGTCCAAGGACCCAAATGTTATTGAGGAATCACAGAAGCAAATATCTTCAATGGTAAATTCTTTTACAAAAAGCATAGTAATAAAAGATAAATGTTACTCCATTATTCCAATAGTATTATTTTTTATTTATTGCGTTTACTATTGTTCTCTTACTAAGTTATTTTGAATTTCTCCTTGAAAAAGGAAAATGAATATGCATTTGTTTGGACCTAATTGAGTCTTCCAAGTGGTTCTTTTTTCTAAAAAAATGGAGAGCCGGTCAAAATGAAGAGCTAGTTCATTTTGAGCTGTTGGGCCTTTTTGAGCTGCCCAATAGAGATGTGGTCAAAATGAAGACAATAATGTTCTTTTTTCCAAAGAAAGGAGAGGCAAATGGTCTGCCCAATCAGATTAATATAGTATAAATAATAGTAGGAAAAGTAATTACATAGAGAATTAGGAAATTAAATATGAGATATCCAGCCTGTTAGGTCCTTCGTGATTCTTCTTCCAACAAGCCATATGCTGGAAAGTTAACCATCAAACCTCTCAAAAACCTATTTGTTAAACTCCTTCCCAGTTAATCAAATCTCCTTGAATCATTCTATCATACGTCTTTTAGGTCGCTCGGCCAAATATATCATATGAGATTGAACCTCTCTAATTCATGTGAATGGAAAATAAATTTAAATGTTCTATCAAATGAAGAGCTAGTTCAATAATTTGTCCTATTTCCAAAGAAAGGAGAGGCAAATGGCCTACCCAATTGGATCAATATAGTAGAAATAATAGTAGGAAAAATAATTATGTAGAGAATTAGAAAATTTAATATGAGGTGTCCAGTCTGTTGGTTCAATTTTTAATTTGAGGCGTCCAATTTGTTGGTTCAATACCCTTGAGATCCTAACTGGTGATTTTAATATGAGGTGTCCAGTCTGTTGGTTCACTACCCTCGAGATCCTAGCCAGTGATTCTTCTTCCAACAAGCCAATATGCTGAAAGTTAACTAACCATCAAACCCCTCAAGAACCTAGTTGTTAAACTCCTCAGTTAATCTGATTCCCTTGAATCATTCTATCATAGGTCCTTTAGGTTGCTCAGTCAAATATCAAATGAGTTCGAATCTCTTTAATTCATGTGACCAAAAAATATTAACTAGGCGCTCTTTGTTTACTCTATATTCTTGCTGGAAAAGAAGGGGAACGAGAAGATATATTATTTACATGACAATCTCTTGATGTATTCCTCAGTGGGGCCAACCTTACAATATTAGAGGGCAAGCGTTCAGTTTTTATCCTGGACATACAGAATCAACTCATTATATTTCAAAATCAGATAGGGATAACTTAGAATATTCACTGATTTTTTTTTCCCTAAAATATTGACATTAGGGATTTAGGAACAATAGCAGAATTCATATATTGACATTTTGTTTTTCTTATTTTTTTTATCATTCACGCAAAAATGATTAATTAATTAATAAATATGTCAAGGCATATGTGAAATCCCTCATATGATTAAAGTCGTCAATTTATATCGTGCTTACATATTTCTTTCTACTATTGTTATTTCAATTCTCGTGTATTTCTTTGCAAACTTGCTTTGATGACCGAATAGGCTTATTATTATTGTCCATTTCAAACTTGTTTTTATTCAGGATAAACAGATAAAGTCATGGTCCAGGAAGAGCGTAGAATCTGAAATATTGTCTGAGCACATAAAGAAAGAAAGAGAAGCCGCAAAGAAAGGGAAACAACCTTATTACTTGAAAAAATGTGAGTCTACTTTCTCAATTATGTCTTCCTCATTTTATCTCAATAGCTGAAATTGAACATGTATTCGACTGTGTGCATGCTTGAATATTTAGATTCTGCTACATCCCTCCCTTTTCTCAAAATTTGCATATTATGTGATATCTATCATATCTAACTTGTCATTGTTTTGCAGCGGAAATTCGAGAAAGAAAGCTGATAAAGAAGTACAATGAACTGAAGGTATTCTCCTTGCATGTTTAACATTAACTTGATTTACTGTAAACCTTCACATATTACCTACTACAATTGTGCTAATCACAGGCCGTAGGAAAGCTGGATTCCTATATTGAGAAGAGGCAGAAAAGAAATGCCTCTAAAGATCATCGTTATATGCCATATCGAAGATCTGACAAAAATACACAAGAATAACCTTCTTCACTCGGAGTCATTCTCCAGTTCGTGGTGCCTTGAAGTGTACTTGTGAAGAGAGAGATCTATGTTAGCTAATGAATTGGATTCGACATCTTAAGTTTGACAATGCTGTAACTTGTAAGCAAGCCTAATAATTTTTTATAAAAAGAGTAGATTGTCTTATTTTTCACTCTTCTTAAGTGATCAGATTAGCTGCCTTATTGCTAGTTACTAGTACTGAATTAGACTACATTATCTAATGTATCGAGATGTTAGCAAACAATTGTAGTCACTACATTTGGAATCTCTATATTGTGTGCCATTTCATTTTCTTAAACTTACTTTTCTTTTTGGAGAAGGAAAATTTTGATATATTCAATTCGGATTTGTTTAAATTTGCACTTTCTACGTATTACATGAATTTCAGGTGGCTTTGTGTAAAACAAAAAACCCGAGATGAATACATTAGATTTAAGTACACAAGTCCATAATTTTGGGCTGAAATGTAATTAAAATGCACACAGAATTGAAACCCTTTGGCCAAATTGAAATAGACTAACACACATGGATTTTTCCCCAAGGGTGTTGCCACTGATATATTGAGGGTCGATTGTTAACGGGTGCGAAATATTCTAGCTTGATAAGCCTTTTCTATTTGGGCCAAGCCACATGGAATACCTTAATTTTAACTTCGGCAATTTATCAAAAAACATATTTAAAATTTTGAATTTACCAAAAGCTACATACTACTTTAGTATTTATCAAAGGATGCATCTTTTTATAGTGTTCTTTTTTTTCAATTTTTTTCTCAACCTTGTTTTAAGAGATTAGACTCACATTGGACCTGATATCTCTTCAGCCTAACAATAGAAAAAAAGAAAAAGGAAAGAAAGAAAGAGAGATTTATTTTTTTCAAAACCTCTGGTCTACTATTAGGAATGCCAAAACTAATAATGGAGAACATATTTGGACTTCTTGTAATTTTAGAAATCCACAAGACCTGAAATGGTTGTAATATGAGATCTCTAGGTCGATGAGTGAGTTTCGATCAAAATCCGCTGATGGATTTAAAGAGCTCCGATTGCACCTATTTCAGTTCCTATAGATTTCTGATATTGCAAGGGGTTCAAATATACTATTCATTGTTTATTTTAATTTCTAAAAGATATTAAAAATATAATAAGAAAGAATCAGCAAAATAATCCCCATATGTTGGGCTTGATATGATTCATTTTAGGCCCACGTATGAGGATTTTTACCAATTCATCATTATTATAATTTTACACCTTCGTAAAAGTCGAAATAAATAATGCATCAATTTTTGTTAATTTCTGGGGTTGCAAAGAATTCAAATATGTCATCTATTGATTATTTCGACTTCTCAAAATATATTAAAATGTTATCAAAAAATCAACTAAACTCTAAACGTTATGGCCCTGATATGATTTATATATCAGGCCTATGTTATGCATGCATGCATGGAAAAAAAAAAGAGAGGAAAGAGAAGAGCGGAGAGGAAAAATTAGATTGGTTACATGCATAGGAGAGAGTAAATAGAAGAGAGAGTGAGAAACGACAATGAAAAGGAAAAAGTCAGATTGTCAGAAGGATAAAATAGGAAATGTACTTAGAAAGGTACATTTTTTGATAAATAATAAAATAATGTACGCCTTTTGATAAATTTAGAAATCTAGATGCGCTTTGTGGTAAATTGGCGTTTTAACTTTGAATCAAGAGTTGCAACCTTCTTAAAATCTCGAGTGTGCAAAATATCCCTTATCATTCGTTCCACTTCGCTCCAAACTCAAAGTAATTTTTCTCTTATCATGATTTACTTTTCTAATCTCCTTCTCGACAGAGCTCCAAAGGAATGAAGTTTTGTTAGGTCTCAAAATTTAGATTACTCTTATTTCGTGATAGTTGTCAAAAAGTTATAAGTAGCCAGGCAAGACAATATCATTTTAAAAGAGGAACAAAAATCCAACTCTTGTATGGACCATACAACTCATTCAATTTAAAATATTTACTTTTGAAAATTAGAACTATTGAAAGTATTTTATAATTACTGATATTTGTGTGCTCTTATATAATCATCTTTTTACATTACACTAATGCTTTTTGTTAGGATCATGCTTAAAGTCATTGTTATGGGTAAATATCAAGTATTTGAGTTTGCTTGAGCTCTGATTTCTTAGAACTTGATTGTCCATTAACTTGACCAAACATATGTATTTTTCGGATTGAGCCTAAATAAGCTATGTAGTTGATATGCTATTGGTGCAAGGAACACTAGATTACCAAACCTGAGTTAAGTTTTGATATTAATAAAAGGTTCAAAGTTAAATTTTATTATTGTACTAATAAATCTGACTAAGTGTGTAGAAAAATCCTGAGTTAACTTAGACAAGATGAAAGTCCTAGTTGAGGCTAGACAAAGAAGTTATAGTAGACACTAAGTAGATGGAAAGTTCTAATTGCGACTATGTAAGGAAATTCTAGTCCGGAGGACTAGGCGAAGTCTTGGCAGGTCGAGACCATCAAACAAAAACCCTAGGGTCGAGGACACTAGGTGAAAGTTCTAGGAGTCACCGACACCAGGTGAAAGACCGGACAAGTGGGAGTTCAAACGTTCAGCGAAAAATTATGAGGTCTCAGGTATCGAGCAAAAGTCCAAACGGTTTGGAGAACTATTCTGGCAAAAGATAAACTCTTTTGAGAAGAGTAAATAAGGGTGTGCTCCCTGTTGAAAAATAGTAGGCGTCGATTCAACCTAGAGTGTCGGCGAAACTCAAAATCAGGACTAGATAGTCCAAAGACTGTCAAATATAACTCTTCTTTACATATTATTGTTGTTTTTTCTAACTTTGTGGTGTAGGTGATTAAAATGGCATGATAGTTGGAAAACAGGGCATCCGAAGTTGCTCCAGGCACCCGAGTTAGTGTCTGAGAGGGAAGCCGTCGGCTGGCCAACCTACATCACAGTAGGCACCCTGACATTCTAGGCTCCCGGACTGGTCCAGTCACTCGAACTGAGCAAAATCCATCTTCAAGCTAAGGTGTCACGCTTCGGTTGGCCGACTCACATTAGTGGTCTAGGCGCCCGAATTAGTTTGGGCGCCTAGAGATGGATAATACTCGTTGAATGAAGTTTCGACCTAATAACATCACGTTAGCCCCGGTGGGGGCGACCGGATAAGGTCTAGGCGCTCGGGAAGGTGCCAACAGCATCAAAGCATCAATTCCAACAAGTTTCTCTCGTGCTGCTTTAAAAACGATTCTATAATGCCAAAACGTTGCCCCAACGATCGAAAGCTCGAGTCTCCAAATCTTTAGTTGTCGATAACTTTTATATATTCACATTTACAATGTAATCGAGATATCTTTTGTAATATTTCGAATGGATAGTGAATTGTCCAATGAAAATAATTGATGATCACAGATCTTAAAATATGAGTCATCATAAAATCCAAACCAAATAAAATCGACTTATATCAACTATTTATTTTCTTTACTCTTTCTTTCCGCTACATTCTCTCTCGATAATTTTATTTTAAAAAATAATTTTATTTTAAAAAATAAAAAACTATAAGTACTATTGATCTCCTTCTCGTGCTTTCGATCATTCGTACCCTTCTTAGTTTTTTCATGTTTGCCCGGTGACACTAAAAAGCATTATTATATGAGAGCATGCAAGTGTCAATAGTGTTATAAAACACTTTCAATACTTTGAATTTCCAAAAAGTATCACAAATTAATTGTTTAGTGGGAAAAATAATTATATGAACTCAACCTACAGTGTAACAGAAGTTCACATTTTTTAATCCGTGGACGGCATCTCTAAATATCTCAACCCAGACTTTACTAATCTCCATTGGTCTAATCAAAAAAGAAAAGTCAAGTAAATTGTATTTGTTTTATAATCAAAGGAAAATAAATTAGATAATCTATATTTGCTATTGCAAGAAGGTGATTTCTTTGGGATAACATTAGAGAAATTGTTGTCACACTCAATTATATTTTTAAAATTTATTATTAAAAGTAATGTAAAAATTAGGTTCGCCAAAATATATAAGGTATTTTGAGGAAGACAACAAAGAAGGAAATTACTTTAGAAATGAAGATAAGATAAAAAAAGAGACACCAAAGAAAAATTAAGGACTTGATCACTTGAATTACAAATGCTTAGGGTTGATCCTTTCAAATACTACTTAAAAAAACAACCTAGATTTAGATCCTTAATGAAATAGTTAACTATTAAAAATATAAATTATGAAAAGATTAAAATCGTTTAATTCTATTATAGTTTTAAGTATATCTATTGTACTTTAAATGTGATATAGTTATAGTTCCAAGTAGTCATCTTCGATTTCCATCAATAAGTAACTTCAAAGAATATGGTTCTACGAATCACTTTAATTTCCAACACTTGGCTTTATTTGAACGATGGTTCTGGAAGATTTATCTTTAAAAAAAATGGATAAAAAAATGTGATCACACTCATTGAACAGAGTGACATTCAATTAAAAGTACACAACGATAACATTCCTCCCTGAAAAAGTTCCAACTTATTCACATTGCAATATTAAATAATAACTAAGGTGAAAAAATTCCTACAAAAGTAGAATTTATAGTTGTTAAAATAAAAAAAACCACAAAAAAATGTATCTAGAAAGAATGAGATAAGAGAAGATTTTCTTCAAAATAGAAATCCAGGTATAATTAGGGTTAGAGCTGAGTACTCGATTAAAATATAATCAAACTGATCAATCAAATTGAAATCGAAATAATCGAAATATGACAATGTGGTGATTGAGTTGGGGCCTCTAAGTTAGATTAAAGTCAAAGGATTAAATGATAGGAGATTAAAGTCAAAAGGATTAGATGATAGGGTGGTCAAAGTTAAGGAAAGGTCAACCTTTGAAGCCAGTGTAGATGATAACTTCGATCGAGAGATAGCCGACCGGGCCGTCAAGTTGGCTGGACTGAGAGTCCGGTCGAACGCTCATCCACACGACGTTCATAAAGCTTTGAGCCAAGTCAGCATTATGTCGAGCCAGCCTTATCCCTGATTCAGAAATAGCACAGTGAATTACCTCGATAGAGTGGTCTAACCGATTGGACCATACGTCCGATCGGACCAACTGGGCACTTAGTCTGTTTAAGCTTTCCAACTCAACTGAAGAAGCCAAGTGAAGGCCAAGAACTATTCTAATGACTTGGTTGGTTGGCCAAAGTAGGCTATTGTGGTCCCGTAGCCCATCGACCTCGTATTCCTTTTTGACATTTTGTGCCACGAAGGATAGAGAATATTCTACATATAATCTGCATATTTGAAGCATCCACCCTATCAATTGTAGAGGTTACAGGCCCATTTCGGAAAGGTGTCAAAATCTCTTTATAGTCTAATCTTTTGGAAAATGCTTTTGGATTCTATAAAAAGGGTATCCATCTACAAGCATAGGTATACGACGCTACATAATTGGACACGCCAATTCACTACTGTTCATTATTCACCACCCTTAAATCGATCACTGAATTAAGCGTTAGAGGGCCAAAACTAGAGATCCCCGTTCGATTGTGACACATGTGAGAGGGGGGTAAATCGCGTGATTTTCAAAATGCTTCTTTTTTGGTTTTTGAAAACACGAGTACACAGCGGAAAGTAAGAAATAAAATAGAAGAAACACGAAAAGAAAACAAGCGGATTTTACTTGGTTTGGATCTTTCGACGACTCCTACTCCAAGGCCCAGGTCTCGCAGACCTATCGATGGACAATCAACTAAAAACCTCTTCCGATATCTCCGGAAGAGAGAATTGAGTACAAGAGAAGTTAGGTCGAGTGCAACACATTGCACTTGTCCTTTTATAGTAATTAAGTATAAATACAAATATTACCAACACTTTTTAGGAATTGGAATGAGACACTTTGTGTTGATGTCTGTTTGCTGGGCACGATCAGAACTCCTTGGAGCAGTCGTCAGACTTAGCAGCTTCACAGTAGAGTCACGGCAGGAACCGGAAGTAATAGGAAGCTTCAATGCACATGTAGTAGCTTGTATGTACTTGATGATGAAGTGCCTACTCGAAACTGCCTTATAAAAGGCTTGGAGGGCGCCTTCCATAATCATGGAAGGCGCCTTCAATAAGGCAAACTCTATCCCGAGCAAACCGACACTTATATGTGATCGACTCCAAAAATTATCCCACTGAGGGCGCCTTCCATAGCCATGGAAGGCGCCTTCTATGAACAGTACCGAGGTCATAGCCATGGAAGGCGCCTTTGGGTAATGTTCACCCGAAGGCAATGTTGATTTCTTGCCCTGCAAACATGTGTTAGTCAAAATAATCTGCAAGACAAGTGTTAGCATAAATATGAATAGTAGTAATTAGTTCCTGTCTTCCCACGACCAGGAACTAGTCAAGGTCTCAGTCTAGGGATCCCAAATAGATCTAAACTGGACCGACGCCTACTTTTTCTTGACTAAGACGCGTTCTCACAGAGTCACTCTCCTCCAATGACTTACCTTTTGCTAGACATCCGGTCAACTCGTCGACCAGTCTGGACTTCATGCCAGCTATCTAGTCTGCCCATCGAACTAGCTGGACTTTGTGTCAGCTATTTGATCGGCCCGTCGACCTAGTTGGACTTTATGTCAGCTATCCGGTCGGCCTGTCGACCTAGCTGGACTTCGTACCAACTATCCGGTTAGTCCGTCGACCTAGCTGGACTTCGCACCAGCTATTCGGTTGGTCCATTAACTTAGTTGGATTTCTCCTGCACACTCAGTCAAATTGTTAGATTACAATGAACCTAACTTAACTTACTTTGTCATTTATCAAAATCTGAGTTAGACTGTTAGTGCTAACTGCACCAATAATCCCTTCCCTAACTCGATCACTAATGATCTTTATAACACACAGGACAACGAGGAGTCTTTGTTTGATCAGCATCAGAGTTGTGTTCTTAGCTATTCATCTTCATCGATTTAGGATAAGATCAGAATCTTTTCGAACTAACCGAATCGATTGAATTTTATAATAAAATTGGAACAAATTGAATTAATAAAATATTAATTAGTTCGATTGAAAATTAAATTTTTTAACACCATGGTAGATTTACTGATTAAGTAGGGAGTCATAGATGGACTTCAAAATTTACATTGGTTTTTCTATTTTAGCTTATTTGATTTATAAAATCGAATTAACGGATTAGAATTTATATTTAGAAAATGGATTATCAGATTGTACTTTTGGTGGACACATGTATACAAGAAAATCATCTGATCCATGTTAATTTTATTGAATGCATGCACACACAAAACCAACAAGCAAAGCAAATACAAAGAATCACAAAAAAAATATAAGAATACCAAAATCCCTCTAACCAAAAGATTGAAGATGCACCTGCGAGTAATCCTGCGACGAATGCTTCCCCGCGGTACGGTCACCGCCGTAGCGTTAGCCCGTGCACCGGTTTCTGATTCTCTCTAACGGTCATGTCGGCCGAGTCCATCGTTACTACTCCCAACGGTCGGAAATGGGCACAGCTTCATCACCGCCCGATCCATATCGGACGGTCAGTCATCATCGACAGGGCAGGGTCCTGTGTAACGCACTTTTTCTAGCCGTTGACGTTTTCTCCCTGCCTTGGGTCGAGCCCGTAGGATTCGCAACAGCATAGGGCGGAAGGAGAAGCGGCGAAGGAGGAGGTGGAGGAGGAAAACGAAGTCGACATTAGGATTTCCATTTTTTTCCTTCTTTATTTTTTCGAAAGTGTTTTCCGAACTCGCATTGAAAGTTTATCTTTTCCTTCATTTCTTGTACTGTTGATTTTGTTCTCTCTTCGTCCGATCATGGAGCTGGTGGTGATATCTAGCGGTGGCTCAGAGGCCTTTACCATGACCAGAGAATCCGCGCGAACTTCGCTGTGGGTTGTCCACGGCTCTGTATTCGGCTTCTCCTTTTAATGTTCCCGAGTCAAGATTGGTTCGTGTTTTCAATTGTTCCAACTATTCTTTGATTCTTTAGCAGGTTTCAAAACCGTCTCTTTAAAGATCTCATTCTTTTTAATTACAAGTTTACAATTCTTTTTAACTACGTCGTTTCATTTTGGTTTGTTTCTAAATTCTTGAAGCGTTTAAAGATTTTCATTCTGAATGGAAAAAAGAAAAATGATCAACAGGAAGAAAAAAAGATACGTGGATAGGTAGGTAGGTAGGTAGTAGGTAGGTAGATAGATAGATAGATAGGGGAAAATTTGGATTTTTAACGGTAAATTTGTGTTTTTTGATATTGTTTTTTGTAAGAAGCAACGTTGGACGCGACGGCGGTAGAGAGGATGTTGGCTGGGTGCTCATCGACGTTGCTGTCGCCGAGGCACAAGTTGAGGATCGACGCTTCCGTGCAGTTGCAATCTTGTCATTTCCATCTGCAGGAGAAGCCGATGGGTACCCAGCGACTCGACCTGCCGTGCGGCTTCTCCTCCCGCAAGGATCCCCTCCGGGTGGTGCTATCTGTCGAGAAGCCGGCGGCCGACGCTCGGGGCAGTAACTGCTCCTTCAGGCGCCGCTCGTCTACCTCATCCATTGTCGCGCATGCACCAACATGGGGCGCAACCGAAGAAGCTCGCAGCGGAGTTTGGGCGCAGAGGAGGAGCTCGAAGAGACTCCATGAAGAGGGCTCGTGCGACGACTACCGAGCCAAGAGGACGAGGACAGCTGACATGGAGGGCGAGGCATGGCTGCCTCAGTCCACTCAAGAACCCTCGTTTGGGGAGGAGGAAGAGAAGGTGTTTCTTGTACCAAGTGCAGCAAGTTTTCCACTTCCCACTTCGTCGGGCCAAACTCTGGTGCCAGGATCCACTCATCCGGAGAACGACTCCAACACAGGCGAAGAACCAAACAATGCGTCGCAGTCTGCTTCCAGTTCGTCCTCTGGCGCCTTTGCTTCTTCTACCAAGGATTCTTCCAGCAATCTGAACTCCAGCGGTGTGGGAGGCGACGGAGGCAGTAGCCAGATGGAGCAGCAGCAGGGTCTGGAACTGGCGAGCCTGCTGACATCGTGCGTGGAGTCCATTACTTCTGGGAATTACGAAGCCATGAACTTTTTCTTAGCCAGGCTTGGGGATTTGGCAACCCCAACGGGCTCCCCCATTCACCGGTTGGTCGCCTATTACACCGAGGCCTTAGCACTCCGCGTGGTAAAGCACCGGCATCACATCTTCTCCGTTGCTCCACCGAAGGCCCTCCTTGACCAGGCCGAGGACGACAACGCCGTTGCACTACGAGTCCTCAATTGTGTAACTCCAGTCCTCCAATTTATCCACTTCACATTGAATGAGCGGTTGTTGCGGGCATTTGAAGGGAAGGATAGAGTGCACATAATAGATTTCGACATCAGGCAAGGTCTTCAATGGCCGAGCTTGCTCCAGAGCTTAGCTTCCAGGCCTAATCCTCCAAACCACGTCAAGATCACCGGAGTGGGAGAGTCTAGGCAGGATCTTCAAGATGCAGGATGCGCTCTCACGAGACTAGCAGAATCATTGTGCCTCCCTTTCGAGTTTCACTCTGTGGTTGATAGAATGGAAGATGTGAGGCTCTGGATGCTTCATGTGAAGAGGGAGGAGTGTGTTGCAGTCAATTGTGTTCTGGCCATGCACGAGGCTCTCAGCGACGAGAGTGGGAAGGCTTTGGTGGATTTGTTGAGCCTGATAAGGAGCACAAACCCAGAAATTTTCGTTATGGCAGAGCAAGAAGCAGATCACAATGCGCCAGAGTGGGAAGCAAGGCTTGCTAGATCACTTGGCTACTATGCATCTCTATTCGACTCCATGGCCTACGTTCTGCCCAAGGAGAGCCATGCCAGGATCAAGGTGGAAGAAGCGTTTGCTAAGGAGATCAGGAACATAGTTGCTTGTGAAGGAAACGAGAGGACCGAGCGGCACCAAACGTTCGATAACTGGAGGAAGATGATGGAGGAGGGTGGATTCTCATGCACGGGCATTGGAGAAAGGGAGATGCTTCAGAGTAAGATGATACTGAGAATGCACTCCTGTGATCAATACAACATAGAAAAGCAAGGTGAAGGTGATGGACTCACTCTCAAGTGGTTGGATCAGCCTCTGTACACAGTTTGTGCATGGGCTCCTACAGATGCTGCAGGTACCTCCACATCTCACCCAAATCTGGAGCTTCATGGATGAATTTGTTCTTTCTCATGTCGAAAACTCACATATCAGATACTTACATTCTTTTTCATACTGATCCAGATAGAAAAGTTATATTCTTTTGCATTTACAGAAAATAGACATTCTTTATTCTTTTGTTGCATGTATGCTATAGAAGTTCAAAAATGGTTGTAGATTAGTGTGTTCCTCAGCAGATTATTTGTAGCTGCTTCAATCTTTGATCATTTCCTCAAGTGCAGTGTAACTGAAGTAGACCAGAATAAAATTTTCGTTATTTGCTTGAATTCGGGTTGATGGTTACAGCTTCCATAAATGTACATTAGTTTTCCCTGTCCTGATTCTAATCAATCTTAAACCTTAAAGCGTTTTTGTTTGGTAGTTTACTAATCATCAATTGCATTAATTTTTTTCAGTGTCTTATGATTAAAATTTTAATAATGACTCTCTAATATGTTCTCTAAGTGCTCAAATGATTTGCTTACTTGGGAATGTAAGGTGGTCCTATCTAAGGTTTAGCTTCAAGCACTAATTAACAGTAAAAAAACAAAGAATGTATAATCCATTTTTTCATTGAAATTATAAGACTAAAAATTAAGAAGTTAATTAATATTAATATAGCTCCAACAAATCAATTTGAATTTCTAACTAAATGTAATTTTCAAAAATTTACATAGTTCCAAAAAACCAAAGATACAATTCCTTAAAAAACTTTAATATTCAGTAGATATCTACATATTTAATGTGTGGATTTTTTTTTAAATGCAAATGGATATCATAAATAAACACTATTTGCAATTCATACATCTTTGGTACATAAATTAATACTTCTTTTTTATGTCCCATTTTTTATTTTATTGTCTAATTTTCCCATTATTATTTATATAATGGATAACTGCAAGTAAATTGCATTTACAAATTTAGCTTTCATACTATATTTTAAAATGTGTTGTAAATTTCTTATTATTCTTAATGTAATGGATCATTTTGATACACACATATTCATAATTTATATGTGTAGCACTATTTGCCATAAAAATAACTTTAAATTCCCCCGTTTTGTTTTTTATTCTACCAAAAAATTATATTTATTTTTCATCCGATTTGGAAGATAATAAAATGAAGAAATCAAATAAAATTAAATTCCTTCCTCATTTCTCTTCAGTTGCAATTACAAGAGAAGCAATAAATTCACTTATTTTCTCTTTCTCTTCAAATAAAAACACAAGAATAAGCCAACACATTGTCCTTTCTCAAATTGGCGACTCTCTATTTAATACAATTGGCTCAATTCCATCCAAGTAAATAAGCTGGATGTGGGTGAAAGAAAGAACATAAACCCCCTCTCGTTTATTGCTAATCTTATCCATTACTTCCTTCCAAATAAACAAACAAGAAAAGGCAACTATACTAAAGAAAGAAATAGTCTACTTGCATAAAATAAACATCGAATTCGAAATTTTCAACAATCATTTAGGTAACGCTTGATTGAATTTTGAAGGAGATTAAATTACTTGTCTGGATTAGAACATTAGAAAATGGATTAGTGTAACTTAGTCCCTTGCTGAAATCCTCTATTTATTCTGAGAACTCGTGCTTTTCCCTGATCATTATCAGTGATGCAAAGTTTTGTAGAGTGAACAAAGACAAGGGAAATTGGTTTTGCTGTATATTTGGTAGACTCTTTTCCATCTCTTTCCTTTGATTAAATTGTTCTTATGATGTTATGAATGTTATTGATTTAGAGATGGTAAAGTGATGGGTGGGAAAAGATATAGTAAAGGATTTTTTTTTTTTTTTTTGGTTTAAAAGTGATTTGACTTGAGCATTGTGAAATTGGTTCTATGATTACTCAAACTAATTTGTTGTACAAATAAATTTGCTCATAATTGATTTAGTTTAATAAATTGTATGATACCGCCTGATCTCTCATAGTTCATGGTTCAAAATAATATTTAAGTTTTCATAATCTGCTTTTTATACATATTTTAACAGTATGTTTTTAGCATTTAAGTCATAATTACCAATGAAGATTATTGCACCACAACAATATTATTTAAGTGTAAAATAATTATTCTCTATTTATCCTGTTATTTATTTTTTATATTAATATGCCTGATTAAAAGCTTATGATTATGATAAATATTGCTAGGACCACAAGGGAAAGTGACGGATGGCTACATTTGACTTGTAAATGTGCTATTATTCTTGCTAATGTCTTAGCAAACTCAATTAAAAATTATTAACATAGTGAAAACAAATAAAATAAAAAAGTAAATGCCAAGACGTCAATGTAATATGATTTATAACTCATGTTCCTACTGCATATCTTATAACTCTTTGAGGAGTCACTCATGAAAATCCATTGATATTGTCTTTTTTGAAATCCTTTTGAAGGTGCAGAAGCTTTTTACAATATTTTTTTTTACAAGATTAACGCAAAGGAAAGTTTAGAAGATTAAGATTATGAGTACAAGAAAGAGCTCAAAAGATCATATTAATAAGCATTAACGTTAGCCTTTAAATGCACATCTTTAGCTTCACCTTTTCCTATGTAATTATGTTGTTGATCAGTGGATTGGATTCAACATTAATCAATTGTTTCCCTGATTAATGTAGTATTCATTATGGCAATGACTACCTTAGTTGACTAATAACTATGTCCTGTAGGTCATATAACGATTGCTGCTTAATTTTGGGTATCCAATTGGTTAGAGGACAGTAGATATACTATGATAGGGTAGGGATAAATTTCCGACAGAGATATGTCCTCGGAAAAAAAAACTCTTCCCATCTCCTAATCATTAATGGTGGACTATAAGTTGATTCTATAATTTATCTCTCTTCATATAATCATAGCGTGATTACCTTTTACTAAGATTAGTTTTGTCAGATCAACAATTATCTTCAAATTTTCAATTGAGTAATCAATCGTTTCAACAATTAGATGTGCATTTGTTGGATACTATAGTATATATTGAGAAAAGTAGATAATGATTTTTCACTAACTTTCTTTCCGGTCTAACATTCAAGTCTTCACGTCGAAGAAATTCGCTTTTTTGCACTAGAAGTTTTGTAACTCGATAGCCGATCGATTTAACCTGTAATTATAAGTTCAGATTTGTGGTTTATGTCTGGCGATTTACGATCTCTTGCTGCCTTTGGCAATTCCAGTCATAAAGGACCTTCTTAGCAGTACTTGTTGCTGCTACAAGATTTCTCTTTTCTGGCTGTTCTTCGTGCAACGCGAGCAGCTTCCCTGCAATTGATGAACGTTGCTGCTCTGCAGCCTTCCCTAGCCGTAGCCGTAGCCACGCCAGCCGCTGCGTTTGGCGTGCACACGGAGAATATAAGTCAACTTCCACCGCGTCTTCGTCATTCCGTTTCCAAATGTCTCGTCCGAGTGCGATGCGTATGCCTGGCCTTGAATCGGACCAGCAAGACCGAACCGTGAAGAGAAAACCTCAAATCGACCTCAAGACCTCAAGCTCTGTAGGCGATCATTTGCCTCTCCTGCAGAATTCATGGCGCAGGGGTTTAACTACTAAACCCTTCCGCCTGACCTTACCGGATCTCCTGCAAAACAACTCAACCTGGCCGATTGAGATATTGGTCTGTGCGGACAACGACGACGCTAGAGTGAAAGAGCTGGTCAAGGATGTGGCGAAAGGTATCAAAAACGGCGCAACGCCCACACCCGTGGAAAGAGGGAGTGGAGGTGTCTACGTCTGCAGGAATAAGTCCGGTGATAGGGTTGCAGTTTTGAAGCCAGCTGATGAGGAGCCATTTGCACCCAACAACCCAAAAGGTTTTGTTGGGAAAACCATCGGCCAGCCAGGTATCAAAAACTCTGTGCGCATCGGCGAGATGAACTTCAGGGAGGTCGCTGCTTACCTTTTGGATAACGAAAACTTCGCAAATGTTCCTCCGACGGCGCTTGTGAAGATCATACACTCGGCGTTTCGTGTCAATGATGGCAGGAAGCCAAAACTTCTCAGAAAGATTGCTTCGCTCCAGCAGTTCGTTCCCCACGATTTCGATGCCAGCGAGTATGGATCGTCCACCTTTCCCGTTGCGGCGGTACACAGAATTGGGATACTCGACGTCAGGATCTTCAACACAGACAGGCATGCTGGAAATTTGCTGGTGAGGAAGGTCGAGGATGGGGTTGGCAGGTTTGGAGAAAGAACACAACTTATCCCCATAGATCATGGTCTTTCCTTGCCAGAGGGCTTGGAGGATCCCTATTTCGAGTGGATCAACTGGCCACAGGCATCGATTCCGTTTTCTGAGGATGAGTTAGAGTATATATCCGATCTCGATCCAGTGAAAGACTGTGAGATGCTTCGGAGGGAGCTTCCGATGATTCGAGAAGCCTGCCTCCGAGTTCTGGTCTTGTGCACGATTTTCCTCAAGCAAGCAGCAGCTTTTGGGCTCTGCCTATCTGACATCGGCGAGATGATGAGCAGAGACTTCAGCGTATTGCAAGAAGGGCTGATCAGTGAGTTTGAGGGCGTCTGTGTGAAGGCATGGCGGCAAGCTACTGATGGAGCGGCATTTTTTTCTCCAAAAGCCACGGTCCAAGAGTTGGAAGAAGACTTCCAGTTTCACATGGAATATAGTCCAGGTTTGTCAACGTTGGTGGAGGATAGCCACGAGGAGAATGAAGAAAGCACCACGGCAGATGCGAAAGCACTCTCCTCTGATGAGCAGGATGACTTCCCATTGGGTGCCAACTCTTCTGCACCTCCGAAGACCAACTGGTTCCGTGTAAAAAAACAGAGCAAGAATGCTGTTAATGGAAAGCCAATCGATGAGCACGAGGGGAACAGTGGCACAGATATAAGCGATGTGAGGCTGGCTGACATGGGTGGAGAAGAATGGCAGGATTTCCTCGAGCACTTCCAGGACCTGTTGCCGATTGCTCTCGATGCTCGCAAAACTTTGGCTGCTCAAAAGCAGAAGCCAAGGCTGGGCACCTCTTGCAATTTTTGAGCAGGAGGTACACAACAGAACTCTGATATATGTTAACATGAACGACTCAGATTTTTGATGTAAATATTTTACTTTGGTCAGGATTACATAAATGAGAAAAAAGTGAATTAGACATTAATATTTATGTTAAGCCAGTGCTTGTGGAACCATTTTGATTATGAAAAATGTTTGATAGATTATTGAACAATGAGTGAAAGAAAGGGTTTGCGCCAAAGCAAATAATATCTTGATGGGGACACAATTTATGTTCAAAATTATCTTTCATCAATATTTAAAATAAGTTAACCGAACAAGCAAAAATAAAATAAAGCACTGAGCAAAAGGCTCCAATACTTCATCATATCCAACTTCATTACGAGAGACCATGTTATTTCTAACTTGCCTGTCCATCTGAAGTACCGCCGCCATCTTCCTTGTGATAAGTGATACAGGATGTTAAAGGCGGATCCAAGTATGATATGTCAATTAAAGTTAAGGTAGCGTGATAGTCAAAATCAAGAAGACGTGGCATCCAATGTATCATTCTCCACAGGACTTTATTTTTCTCCCAGCATTAAGGCCTTTAGTACAAGGACATCCGACCTATGAATCAGTCGAACCTAGGGTATTTAGTGCTCCATTCCTATGCTAAGACATCTATTGCATATTCGATCATTCGATAACCGATCGAAATATTTGACCTACCATAAATCTGACCGATCATAAGGTCGGCCGGAGTAAGATAATCCAACTTCCCACATTTAGTACGAGTCTTTCAGCATATAACCAGTCAACTCCATTGTCAGTCGATCATAGGAGCTTTCTCACATGTCAGTCCTCCTTCATATGGTCGGTCAATAATAACTCTGTTCAGATGTATATAGCTCAGCACGCCCGTCTCTTATATGTATAGAAGATAAGTGTAAAACAACTCTTTTTATAAATTCAACCAGAATTCCAGATCTCATGTTATCACTTCAAAAGCAAGTCTTTGCTCATTTGGGTGATCGACTTAAAGTACCGATTAAATTTTCTGAAGCTCAATGCTCTATTTAATTCTTTGAGGCAAATATCTCGGTATATGGCTGGTCGACTAAAGAACCGACCAAATCTAGGGGATTTAACTCCATATTACTTCCAGAACAAATCCCCAGTACCGCCCAGCGCATAATTGAGCGGCTTAAAGGGAAGGACAGATATACAATTTGTTGGTGCAATTTGTACTAACGGTCTAACTCAGGTTTTGATGAATGATAAGTGAGTTAAGTTGGGTGTTGTCATAATCTAACCTTGTTATTGAGTATGCAGCCTGCTTGGTTGAAGTCCGAATGTATAATTTCGGCAAGTCGGGATGTTCGATTCCCGATTGGTTGAAGTCCAGATGTAGGATTTTGGCAAAACGGGATGTTCGATTCCTAGCAGGTTGAAGTCTAGATGTGGGATTATGGCAAGATGGGATGTTCGATTCCCGGCAGGTTGAAGTCCAGATGTGGAATTCTGGCAAGGATTTTTAGAAATATTTGGATCAAGAGATAGGATTTTTAGAAAAGGTGGACCATACATAAAACAAGTTAAACATACATAGAAGAGTTAAAGAATAAGATTTTTAAATCAAGAGATAAATGTTTGGTTGGATCATACATAAGACAAATATGGAAATATTTGTCAGAGTGGAAGCGTGGATGAGCTACATCACTAATAGAAGAGTTAGACCAAATTAGATTAGTCATGAACCAACTTGATTTAGTTTTGAACCAAACAAAGGGGTTAATGAGCTAATTTTTGGTTAAGGGATAATGGATTGGATTTGATCTTTTTAATCCACTCATTAATGAGGGCTATATAAAGATATGATTAAGAGAGAAAATAACACATGAGATCATTATTAACCTGTAAGGGTTTTGGAAACCCTTAACCCAATTTTCTTCTCTCTCTCTCCCCCCCCCCCCCCCCCCACCCAAGGAGAGGCTTCTCCTTGTTGTTGTGAGCCACTAAAACAAGGAAACTCTTCCTTGTTTTGCTTCCTCTTCTTCGCTCATGGCTAGTAACTTCTGAAGGAGAGGCTTGTACTCAAGGAGTTGCCTTGAAGAGCTTGGTGTGGATATGAATAGAGCTGAGATTCGACAACGTCGCTACGATTGATGCCTTCTCGTTACAGGTCATCCGTAAGGTATACCTAGAATAATTGTTATTCATTTTTGTTTTGTTTTATGATCTTGTCTGTGCGATTGTATCTTGCATGTGTGTGGTGTGTGTGTTGTAATAAATTAGATTTATTTACATTTAGTCTTCTACTGTGTATGTTTATGAAACGTGTTTTAGCACACACCGTATCAGGCATATCCCTTCACCCGGTATGACGTGGTAATCAAAGTCAAAGTGAGGTGATGATCGAAGTCAAGGGAAGGTGATAATCAAAGGGTCACCCTCAACAGGACTTTGCTCCTCGCCCAATGCTAAGGCCTTCAATCCAAGGACATCCGTCTTGAGAGCCGGTTAAACCCAAGGGACCTAGTGTTTCACTTCGATGCCAAGACACTTAGTGTATATCCGATCACTGGAAAGCCAATCGATGAGCGCGAGGGGAGCAGTGGCACAGATATAAGCGATGTGAGGCTGGCTGACATGGGGGGAGAAGAATGGCAGGATTTCCTCGAGCACTTCCAGGACCTGTTGCCGTTTGCTCTCGATGCTCGCAAAACTTTGGCTGCTCAAAAGCAGAAGCCAAGGCTGGGCACCTCTTGCAATTTTTGAGCAGGAGGTACACAACAGAACTCTGATATATGTTGACATGAACGATTCAGATTTTTGATGTAAACATTTTACTTTGGTCAGGATTACATAAATGAAAAAAAGTCAATTAGACATTAATATTTATGTTAAGGCAGTGCTTGTGGAACCCTTTTGATTATGAAAAATGTTTGATAGGTTATTGAACAATGTGTGAAACAAAGGGTTGCGCCAAAGCAAATAATATCTTGATGGGGACACAATTTATGTTCAAAATTATCTTTCATCAATATTTAAAATAAGTTAACCGAACAAGCAAAAATAAAATAAAGCACTGAGCAAAAGGCTCCAATACTTCATCATATCCAACTTCATTATGAGAGACCATGTTATTTCTAACTTGCCTGTCCATCTGAAGTACCGCCGCCATCTTCCTTGTGATAAGTGATACAGGATGTTAAAGGCGGATCCAAGTATGATATGTCAATCAAAGTTAAGGTAGCATGATAGTCAAAGTCAAGAAGACGTGACATCTAATGTATCATTCTCCACAGGATTTTATTTTTCTCCCAGCATTAAGGCCTTTAGTACAAGGGCATCCGACCTATGAACCAGTCGAACCTAGGGTACTTAGCGCTCCATTCCTATGTTAAGACATCTATTGCATATTCGATCATTCGATAACCGATCGAAATATCTGACCTACCATAAATCCGACCGATCATAAGGTCGGTCGGAGTAAGATAATCCAACTTCCCACATTTAGTACGAGTCTTTCAGCATATAACCGGTCAACTCCATTGTCAGTTGATCATAGGAGCTTTCTCACATGTCAGTCCTCCTTCATATAGCCGGTCAGTAATAACTCTGTTCAGATGTATATAGCTCAGCACGCCTGTCTCTTATATGTATAGAAGATAAGTGTAAAACAACTCTTTTTATAAACTCAGCAATAATTCCAAATCTCATGTTATCACTTCAAAAGCAAGTCTTTTCTCATTTGGGTGATCGGCTTAAAGTACCGATTAAATTTTCTGAAACTCAATGCTTTATTTAATTCTTTGAGACAAATATCTCGGTATATGGCTAGTTGGCTAAAGAACCGACCAAATCTAGGGGATTTAACTCCATATTACTTCCAGAACAAATCCCCAGTACCGCCCAACGCATAATCGAGCGGCTTAAAGGGAAGGACAGATATACAATTTGTTGGTGCAATTTGCACTAACGGTCTAACTTAGATTTTGATGAATGATAAGTGAGTTAAGTTAGGTGTTGTCATAATCTAACCTTGTTATTGAGTATGCAGCCTGATTGGTTGAAGTCCAAATGTATAATTTCGACAAGTCGGGATGTTCGATTCCCGATTGGTTGAAGTCCAGATGTAGGATTTTGGCAAAACGGGATGTTCGATTCCTAGCAGGTTGAAGTCTAGATGTGGGATTATGGCAAGATGGGATGTTCGATTCCCGACAAGTTGAAATCCAGATGTGGGATTCTGGCAAGGGTTTTTAGAAATATTTGGATCAAGAGATAGGATTTTTAGAAAACGTGGACCATACATAAAACAAGTTAAACATACATAGAAGAGTTAAAGAATAAGATTTTTAGATCAAGAGATAAATGTTTGGTTGGACCATACATAAGACAAATATGGAAATATTTGTCAGAGTGGAAGCGTGGATGGGCTACATCACTAATAGAAGAGTTAGACCAAATTAGATTAGTCATGAACCAACTTAGTTTAGTTGTGAACCAAACAAAGGGGTTAATGAGCTAATTTTTGGTTAAGAGATAATGGATTGGATTTGGTCTTTTTAATCCACTCATTAATGAGGGCTATATAAAGATATGATTAAGAGAGAAAATAACACATGGGATCATTATTAACTTGTAAGGGTTTTGGAAACCCTTAACCCAATTTTCTTCTCTCCTCCCCCCCTCTCTCTCTCTCTCTCTCTCTCTCTCTCAGCCAACAAGGAGAGGCTTCTCCTTGTTGTTGTGAGCCACTAAAACAAGGAAACTCTTCCTTGTTTTGCTTCCTCTTTTTCCTCTTAATTCCTCTTCTTCGCTCGTGGCTAGTAACTTTTGAAGGAGAGGCTTGTACTCAAGGAGTTGCCTTGAAGAGCTTGGTGTGATATGAATAGAGCCGAGATTCGACAACGTCGCTACGATTGATGCCCTTCTCGTTACAGGTCATCCGTAAGGTATGCCTAGAATAATTGTTATTCATTTTTGTTTTGTTTTATGATCTTGTCTGTGCGATTGTATCTTGCATGTGTGTGGTGTGTGCGTTGTAATAAATTAGATTTATTTACATTTAGTCTTCTATCGTGTATGTTTATGAAACATGTTTTAGCACACACCGTATCGGGCATATCCCTTCACCCGGTATGATGTGGTAGTCAAAGTCAAAGTGAGGTGATGGTCGAAGTCAAGGGAAGGTGACAATCAAAGGGTCACTGTCAACAGGGCTTTGCTCCTCTCCCAATGCTAAGGCCTTCAATCCAAGGACGTCCGTCTTGAGAGCCGGTTAAACCTAAGGGACCTAGTGGTTCACTTCGATGCCAAGACACTTAGTGTATATCCAATCACTTATGAGCCGCCTGGGTTTCAGAAAAGACTAGCTGACCACAAGGCTTTTCGAGAATATACCCAGCTAGGTCGCGAGGAGTCAACCTCCCACTCTGAGGGTACGACTCAAGGTGAAGTGTGTCGATCAAACAACCAATCATGTATGTGAGCCCCCACTATTCATGCACTCATCCTCCTTACTATATACAGTTGATTATAATGCTCATTAGATTTACAGGGATCAATATCCTTATCTCCGCATAATGAGTATGCAAGGCAAATCTCTGAAAAAACTCGACCAAACTTCGAGAGATCAGGTATCCCTACAGAAACAAGGCCCTGAGTATAAAGTTGATCGACCTAAAGTACCAATTGGGTCTCGTGGAGCTCTGTTTCCCAGTTTTCAAAAGCAAGTGGCCCAACATATAGCTGGTCGATCATAGAGATAGTCGAACCTATGGGACTTGACTCTATCACTTCATAATCAGATATTCAGTATCATAATATATAACCGGTCTACTAAAAGTCTGGCCGAACTTCCTGTTGGGATACTTCGGAGCTAGAGGGGAGGGGGAGTGAATAGCTCACTTCGCTTCGATGGTGATGATTTATAGCAGAAAACTCGAAGCTAAGCTCCTCCAATGCTAACACAAGAATTTACTTGGTATCTACATCAAGAAGAGGTGACTAATCCAGGGGTCCACACTCGAGCACACTCTCATCAAAACACTCCTTCTTGAAAATACTTCGGAGGTGGAGAAATCTCGTACAAGTTCATAATACAACAAAAATAAAAGAAAAGTTAGTGCAATAGAAATCTTACAAGATTTCCACAAATAAAACCCTAGCTAGCTTCTTCTTCTTATTTGAGAACGCATTTTGACCTTGGAAGTGTAGCAGCACTTGTCTCTAAGAAGCTTCAAGAATTGACGATGATGATCTTTGAGCTTGATGAAGAGAGTGGGAGAGAAATGTTAATGAAATAGTGCACACCAACCTTTCTATCGGGCTTTTAGGGCGCATAACGGCTATTTTTCTACAGCTTAATCAATTATACTAATCAATTAAGCATTCCTAATTGATTATCTTAATCGATTAGGAAGTTCTATGTGTATCATGAAAACATGCTTAATCGATTAAGCATGCCGTAATCGATTACTTTAATTGATTACGACCCTCTCTGTGCACTCGCAAAAATAAGCTTAAGCAGTTACCCTAATCGCTTAAGATAATGTAATCGATTATCCTAACCGATTACCAATCCCTAACTTCCAAAACTAAGTCTAGGATTCCTTTACCAAACATCTAGTCAACTGTGACCTGTTGGGACTCCTCCTTACCTAGCATCCAGTCAACTTTGATATATCGAGACTTCTCCACCAAGTGTTCGGTCAATCATTTAACCCACTTCGACTTTTCTCCTCGTGCCAAGTGTCCGGTCAACCTTGACCCACTTGAACTTACCATCCGTGCCAACTATCCAATTAACCTTAACACATTTAGACTTCTAATCACCAGGTGTCCGATCAATCTTTGACCCACCTAGATTTTCAACTAGCTGACTTCACTCACTAGGACTTCCTCACTGCCTAACTTCACTCACTAGAACTTTTCACCTAGATTCACTCACCAGGATTTTTTTATCTGCCTAGCTTCATTAACTAGGCTTTTCAACTTCCTGGCTTCACTCACCAGGACTTTCCTGTTGGTGCGGTTAGCACTAACGGTCTAACTCGGGTTTTGATGAATAACAAATCGGGTTAAGTTAAGTTTGTTGTGACCTAACACTCTGACCGAGTGTGCAGACGAAGTCCAGACAGGTCGACGGGCTGACTGGATGTCTGGCAAGAAGTCCAGCTAGGTCGATGGGCTGACTGGATAGCTGGCGAGAAGTCCAAGCGGGTCGACGGGATGACTGAACACTTGGCGAGAAGTCCAGACAGGTCGAAGGGCTGACCGGACGTCTGGCAGGTAAGTGAAGGTAAGTCACTGGAAGGGAGTGACTGTGAGGACGCGTTCCCAGGAAGGGAATATTAGGCGTCGATCCGGCTTAGATCCATCGGATTTCTAAGTCGAGATCGTGACTAGATTCCGGTCTCGGAAAGACGGAATCTAAGTCATACTTTTTATGTCAAACTTATGAACTGTGCTAACACTCTGTTTTACAGGATATACATTATTTATTCACCTCGGACTAGCCTTGTCTTGCAGGAAAGCTGGTTTCTGGAGAAAGGTGGTCCGGGCGCCCGGAGGGGATCCGGGCGCCCGGAAGGGATCTGGGCGCCCGAGAGGTGATTTTTATCCAGATCGTGCGTCGCCACGTGGAGCTCGTTGGTTGGACCTGCCACGTCTCACCAGGGCGCCCGGAAGGGATCCGGGGCGCCCCGAGCCTCATATGAAAGGAGGGTCAGAGAGGAGCTTCAAAACAACAATTAAAAAAGAGATCTTCTACTCCTTGCCCTGCTGCTCTGCGCTCCTGCGACGCTAACGAAGCTCCGACAACTCGCTCCTGTTCTTTTAATTTCCTCTTTTGTCGGTATAAGCTTTGTTTTATTTTCGTTAGCACTTCTGTACTTAACTTTCTGTAATCAAATATTCGAACTGCTAGTGGATTGTCCAACGAAAGCACTCGACGAGTGCGGGCCTTGGAGTAGGAGTCGACACAGGCTCCGAACCAAGTAAAACCAAACTGTGTTAGCCTTGCCTTGATTTCTTACTTTGTCTTTACTCTATTTCTGCTGTGCGCTTAACTCTTTTCGAACGAAAGTTTTATTCGATATTCACCCCCCCTATCGAACGCTTATGATCCAACATTTCCAACACCTAAATTCACTTAATAGGATTTTCATCTACCTAGATTTACTCACTAGGGCTTTCACCTGACTTCACTCACTAAAATTTTTCATTTGCCTTGCTTCACTCACCATTGTTGGTGCAATCGACCTCTAAGGTTTCAATGTTTGATAATATACCTAAGTTTGGTCAATTTTACCAAGGGTTGATCCAAACAGGACTTAATGTTTGGAAGAGAGAAGTCTAGTTAGGACTAGATGACTAGCAAAGGTAAGTTCTAATCAAATGATACGCAGGTGAGAAGTCTACTGAGTGACTAGTCCTGACTGGAGGTTAAGCAAAGTGAAAGTCCTGGTGAGTGAAGCCGAGCCCTAGTTAGTGAAGCTAGGTAGTGGAAGTCTTGGTGAGTGAAGTCGGACCCTAGTGAGTTAAGCTAGGTGGTGGAAGTCCTGGTGAGTGAAGCTGAGCCCTAGTGAGTGAAGCTAGGTAGTGGAAGTCCTGGTGAGTGAAGTCGGGTCCTAGTGAATGAAGCTAGGTGGTGGAAGTCCTAATGAGTGAAGCCAGGCAATGGAAGTCCTAGTGAGTGAAATTGGGCAGCCTTAGGGGAGGTAACCTAGGTTATACGGTCGACCGGACCAACGAATTTTGAAATCTGTTAACATTATTTTACTTTACTATTTTATCTATTGTGCTAACTTAATGTTACAGGGAAGTCCATCTAGGTCAACGGACCAATCAGATAGTTGATATGAAGTCCAGACATGTCGACGGGCTGACTAGATGTCTGGCAAGATGGTAAGTTAAGGTAAGTCACTAGAAGAGAGTGACTTGGTGAAGACGTGTTCCGCGTTTGAGGGAACAGTAGGCGTCAATCCAACTTAGATCCATTTCGGAAATTTAAGTTGAGATCTTGACTAGATTCTGATCATGAGGAGACGGAATCTAATTACTATGTTTTTATAATTGTGCTAACTTTTGTTTTACGGGGTAGTATAATGTTTATTGCCTTGGACTAATTTTTTTCTTGCAGGAAAAAGCTTTGCTAGAAAAGGTGGTTTGAGCGCCCGAAAGGGATCAGGGTGCCCAGAGTTGGTCCGAGCGCTCGAAACTGGTCTGGGCGCCCGGAATACAAAAGTCTATCTCATCGCAAACGTAGAGCATGCTGATTGGCTGGGCCGATGTCATAGTCCAGGCACCCGAAAGGGATCCGGACGCTCGAAGCTACCTATATAAGAAGCCTTCCGCCAGAGCATGATATACACAACTTCTTCTACAATTGCTCTCTTGCGCGCTGCTCCAAAGACGCTCCTACGATGTTGCGAAGCTCCTTCGATAACCTGCGACTCAGTTTCATTTTCCATGTTGTCGGTATTTTTTATAATTCTTGTACTAAAATTGTGTAATACTTTTGTAAATTATTAGTGATTGACCAACGAATGCACTCTCACGTGCGGGCCTTGAGTAGGAGTCAATGAAAGCTCCAAACCAAGTAAAATTAGTTTGTTAGCGTTGCTTCAATTTTTCTGTTTCTGTTGCTTACTCAATTAAGTCTTAACGATCGCTATTCACCCCCCCCCCCCCCCCCCTCCTCTTAGCGAACTTTACGATCCAACAACCAAGACTTTTTCAGTCAAGTATCCGGTCAACCTTGATCTACTTGACTTTTCTTCTTCTGCCAACCATCCCATTGGTCTTGCCCTTACCTAACTTCCAGTTAGGACTGTTGGTTGGTCCTAGAAAGATCATACCGGTTCCACTGTTCAAAATTTTGTACAAGTGTCGAACCTTTCCTTAACAACCTATAGTATTCTTTAGAAGTTAAATTAGGAATCACAAACAGAACTTAACATTATTGATTCTAAATTTAACTTATCTGTTTTTAATGGTTTAGACTTGGATCGCAAGCGGAACTTAACACTATTGATCAAAATCCACCTATGTTATAAATTTAATTAAATATTAATTTCCAAAATTGGCTTCCAGGACTGCATGGCGAGGCACATGACTTTCTTGGGTATGGGAGCATCCACCACCGCCTAGACAAAGTCTTTTAAGGAAAGCTAATATTTAATTTCCTTATATAACTCTAGGTTTAACCAAAAGGAACAATTGAATCACAAATTCGAAAAACAAAAAAAAAAACTCAAATAACAAATTCGGAAAACTAGAATCTAATGTCTCTTGTGTTTGGAATTCTTACAAAGAAAAATAACTAGCATGATGCAGAAGAAAATTACTAGTTATACATTTTCTTTGTATGCTAATAACCTCGAGATTTTCTGTCATATTCCTCGCCTCCTCTTGGATGTCGCGTGGGCGACGATCCTCCAAGATGAACACCACCCAAAAACCTTCTTCTCCTTCTCTAGTATTCGGCCACCACCACCACCAAGGAACAAAGAGATCAAAGGGAAAGGGAAGGGGAGAGATTCGGCCACAAGAGAGAGAGCACAAGCAAGCGAATAAGAGATGATGCAATCCCTACTTCTCCTCTTCTTCTCCTTCTCTTTGTATCCGGCCACACCAAGCAACCACAAGAGGTGGTCGACCCTAGCATGAAGAGAAGCAAGGGCCGACCCTTTGGAGAAGACTAGAGAGAAGAGAGAAAATAAAATCAATTACTCATGAGGCATCTCCTCCTCTTCTTTTATATTATTTGCCCAAGACAAATAAGGAAAGACTTTTAACAAAAATAAAATCTTCCTCTTATTTTTCCTTTTCCCTTTTAATTTTTCCTTTCCTTTCCTCTTGATTGATTCAATCATCTAATCAATGATTGATTTAATTGGTGATTGGTCGACCCCTTGCTTGGGCACCAAGCAAGGGTGGTCGGCCCTAAGAGGAAAGAAATAAAATCTTTTGTAAAATTTTATAAGCAAAGAAGGAAAGCTTCTTATAAAATTTTACAAGCTCTCTTTTAATTTCCTAATGTGAATGTTAAAAAAAAGGAAAGTTTTTAAAAATTAAAACCAAGTTTTAAAATTAAAACTTCTCTTCTAAAATTTTCTTTTTTAACATGGTTACAAAAATAGAAAATTTTCAAATTTAAAACTTCTCTTCCTTTTTTCTTAAAATTATGAGGATGGTTAAAAAAGGAAAGTTTTAAAATTTTTAAACTTTCTTTTAAACCATGTGGCCTAATTCAAACAAGGAAAGTTTTATATTTTAAAATCTCTCATTTAAAACTTGTAGTTTTCTACAAAGAGAATATTTTAAAAATTCAAAAACACCCCTTAACTTTGAATTATGTGGTCGACCCCCTTGCACAAAGCAAGGGTCGGCCACCTTGAAGGAATTCATGGCCGACCCTTGGCTTGGTCACCAAGTCTTGGGCCGACCCTTCTTGGACACCAAGATGGGCTTTCATTGGATGGACTTGAGGCTTTAATGAGGCTATGACAGGGACCTAGAGGAGAAATTGATTTTGGCCTTCCGATGAGCTTGAGTATCCCGTGTTCACCCCGAACACACAACTCAAGTTCATCAATAATAACTTATTCTACTAGAGATTTATTATTGCACTACCGCACCAATCCCTAATTACATTATGGGCTCCTTCTTATCATGAGTGTGTTAGTCTCCCTGTGTTTAAGATAACGAATGCCCACTAATTAAGTAAGTTACTGACAACTCACTTAATTAATATATAGCTCCAAAAGTAGTACCACTCAACTTCATTGTCATGTCGGACTAAGTCCACCTGCAGGGTTTAACATGACAATCCTTATGAGCTCCTCTTGGGGACATTCTCAACCTAGATAACTAGGACACAGTTTCCCTCTATAATCAACAACACACACTATAAGTAATATCATTTCCCAACTTATCGGGCTTATTGATTTATCGAGTTAAATCTCACCCTTTGATAAGTTAAAGAAATAAATACTAAATATATGTGCTTGTTATTATATTAGGATTAATAGCACATACTTCCATAATAATTAAGGTCTTGTTCTTTTATTAAGTCAGTATAAAAAGAATTTACTTTAAATGGTCTTACTCAATACACTTAGAGTGTACTAGTGTAATTTATTAGTAAAGATAAACTAATATTTAATTACACTACGACTATTCCAACGGTTTGTTTCTTTCCATCTTAGTCGTGAGCAACTGTTTATAATTTATAAAGAACTAATAACACGATCTTCTGTGTGTGACACCGCACACTATGTTATCTACAATATAAATTAATTGAACAACTACACTTAACAAATAAATGTAGACATTTGACCAATGTGATTCTTTTATTTCAAATATAAATGTTTACAAAAAGCTAGGTTTTTAGTATACACTCTAACAATCTCTCACTTATACTAAAAGACTAAGCTGCCATATCCGCTGCCATACATCTGATTCCCAACCCTTCATCATGCCCATCAAAAGATCTTTCCTTAAGGGCCTTAGTGAAAGGATCTCTCAGACTAACATCTGATGCAATCTAGGTGGCAACAACTTCTCCTCGTTATATGATGTCTCGTATTGGGTGGTACTTGCGCTCTATTGTGTTTTACTTGCCTTATCGACTTACGGTTCCTTCGAGTTTGCTACTGCACCACTATTATTACAAAAATTGTAATAATTTTGGACAAACCAAAAATCATGTCTAAGTCCATCATAAAGTTTCTGAGCCATATAACTTCTGTGGATGCCTCAGATGCTGCCACATACTCAGCTTCTATGGCGGAGTCTGGAAAAGCACCTATGCTTAACACTCCTCTGTAGATATAGCTTCACCTCCTAAAGTAAACACAAAATCTCGAGGTCGTCTTACTATTGTCCCTATCTGATTAGAAGTCAAAATCCGTGTAACTTACAGGGATCAAATCATCTGCCTAGTAAATTAGTATATAATCTCTAGTCTCTCTAAGGTTCTTTAAAATATGCTTTACAGCAGTCTAGTGTCCCGGCCCTGGGTTACTTCGATATCTGCTAACTATGCCCTGGGCAAAATAGATATCCGGTCTCGTACACAACATATCATACATTAGACTTCCGACAGCTGAAGCATAAGGAACTGCCTTTATCTCCTTTGATGTCTTTGGAGACATCTCTTTAGATAAAGCTACTCCATGCTGAAAAGGTAAGAAACCTTTCTTAGAGTTTTGCATGCTAAAACGAGCTAGAATTGTATGAAGCTCGGGATAAGCACAACACTCTTTTCTTGTGATCACTTTGATCCCGAGAATATATGTACATTCTCCCAAGTCTTTCATATTGAATTGTTTGGACAATCATACCATTACTTCTGACAACACTTTGATATTGTTTCCAAGTACCAAAAATGTCATCTACATATATTACAAGAAATACCACCACGTTTCCATCACACTTCTTGTATACACAAAACTCATCGGATCACTGAATAAATCCATAGGTCTGGATTACTTCATTAGACCAGATGTCCAAGACCTTGAAGCTTTGCTTCAGTCCATAGACTGATTGAGCTTTCACACAAGATGCACTTTGCCCTTTGTAAGAAACCCTTCTAGTTGCTTTATACGGATGTTTTCTTCAAGACTTCTATTAAGGAAAGCTGTCTTGACATCCACTTGCTAAATCTCATAGTCCATATAATCAGCAATAGATAAACGAATCCGGATAAACTTAAGCATGACTACCGATGAAAAAGTTTCCATTTTCAACAAGCCTTGCTTTGAAAGTTTCCACCTTCCCGTCTATCCCTCTTTTCCTATTGTAGACCTTTTAACAACTAATGACTTTTACACCATAAGCTCCCAGACTTTATTAGAATACATATATACTAATTCTGTATTCATTGCTCTTTGCCAAGATGCTGCATCCTTATCTTGGAGTGCTTCGTCATATGTTCGAGGATCAGGTTTATATTCGCTAGGGATCAAGTCCAAAGACTTTCCCAAAACATGAATCTTTCAGGTTGCCTAACAACCCTCCTACTACGATGATGCACTGTCTATAATTGTGTATCATTTGTGATACGTGTTGCAGTTTCTTGTGATATTTCATCTTATACAGTTGGTACTAGATTAGACGTGTCCTTTATTATTTCTTTAAGAGAAAATTTACTTATGGACTTGTGGTTCATTACATAGTCATCTTCTAAAAAATCGGACATTGGTGTTAACCAAGACCTTCTGATTTTTTAGGACTATAAACCTCCTTTCGTTTCTCTAGGATAACCTTTAAACAAGTGAACTCCTGTCCATCTTATCAGTGTCTCCCTTCAGCACATGTGTTGGACTACCCTGAATCCGAATATGCTTAGGCTTACGCCTATTATGCAATTCTATGTGAGTAGAGAGTTCTGACTTAGGAGGTACTATGTTCACTTCCGTTTCCAAAATATATCCTTAAAACGAATTTTGGTAATTTTCTGAATGACTCACCGATCTAATCATTTCCATAAGAGTCCTATACCTTCTTACTACACTATTTTGTTAGGGTGTACCAGGTGCAGTTAGTTGGGACTGAACCCCGACTTTTGATAAGTGACTGCTAAACTCTCCTAAGAGGTACTTGCCACTACGATCTCAGCGTAGTGTCTTGATACTTTTACCTTGACGTTACTCCACATCAGCTTAATACTCTTTGAACTTATCAAAGCACTTAGACTTACGGCGTATCAAGTAAATGTACCCGTATTTTGAATAGTTATCTATAAAATCGACGAAATATTCGAAATCACCTCTTTTCTGGACAATCATAGAACCACACAAATCAGAATGAACTAATTCCAACACATCTTTGGCTCTATACCCCTTAGACTTAAAAGCTTCTTGGTTATTCTTCCTTCCAAGTAAGACTTGCAGGTTGGAAAAGTTTCCACTACAAATGAACCCAAAAGTTCATCGGCTATTATCTTTTGAATCCTACTTAAGTTAATATAACCTATCCTTAAATGCCAAAGATGTGATTGGTTCATCTCCGAAGGTTGCTTTCTCTTATTAGAGTTAGAAGATGTGTTATTAATTTCCAATTTGTTGCATCGTGGAAGTTATAAATTGCCAACCAACGTACTAGAACAGATAACTTCCCTCTTTTTCTTGATAACAACTTTGTTATCAAAAGAGATAGTATATCAATCCTTAAATAGTTTTAGAAACTGAAATCAAGTTCTTTCTAAAACTTAGTACGTCAAGACAATCAATGTTTTATTCCTTTCAAAGGATAAACATCTCCCATTGCAACAACTGCTACTTTTGCAGCAGTGCCCATGTAGACAGTATTTTCCCTTTCACATAGTTGTCAGGTTTCTTAGAACCCCTGCAATGAATTGTAGACATGATCAGTGGCTCCCATATTTACATACCAGGTACCGGTAGATAACACCACTAAACATGTTTCAACAACTAATGAATTAAATATACTTTTATTGTTCTCATTTCTGAGACGACAGACCACCTTAGAGTCCAAGTTTTATTTCCAATCATAATTGGGACTACTAAGTCTATTCTATAGTATAACATCTAGGGGATTGACAAACATTTGAAATCCTAAGGATTACAAAAATATTTAGTCAAGACCAACACCTCAAAAATCTCCGTGAATTTTGTATGTCACGTTAGTGTGGACGTATACAAATTCAAAGAGGAGATTTAATCCATTAATTTTATTATCTCATAAACCTAACTTTATGACAAATAAAATTAATAGTTGGTCTGTATTTGATCAAATATTTGATCAAAACTTTGCATTTAAAATAACATTGATTCCTTAAACAATATTATTTAAATTCACCAACACCTCAAACACCGGGAATTATGCATGCCACGTTAGTGTGGACGTATACAAATTTAAACATTCGTAAGAGGAGGGTCTTACCCATTAATTATCTTGTCAACCGTAAATTACCTCAAACACCATGAATTTTGTATGTCACGTTAGTGTGGACGTATATAAATTCAATTGTTTGTAAGAGGAGGTATTACCCATTTTATTTTGTCAACCTAACTTTATGACAAATAAAATTGCCTCAAACACCGTGAATTTTGTATGTCACATTAGTGTGGACGTATACAAATTCAAACATTTGTAAGAGGGGAGTTTTACCTAGCTTTATGACAAATTAATAGTTGGTATTCCTTTTGTCACGCAAAACAATAGCAGTGACTCCATTGGGGAGGATACTATTGAATGCGTCTAAGTGTATACCATTACTTGATACTTAGTCCATTAAATAGGATTATGCCCCTTCAGTTGGAAAAGATCACATGCTCTAAATAATTTCCTATAATCATCCATAAAGGAAGTTTGATCTAGTAATCCGTAACAAACCCATTCGTTGTGGAGGGAGGCACTCAGAGCCAACACACAAGCTTGTTGCATAACTTACAAACCAGTAATGGGGACCGTGAGATTTATTTACTAATCCCTCTCCCACTTAGTTTTTTTTTTAAGGTGAGAAATTTTAATCTATGCTAGCATATATCACATGCACACACACAGAGTAAATAAAAGCAATAAATTTGGAAATTAATTTTCCAACTATTATGACCTTTTTATCACTGTCCTCCGTGTGCTTCAACCCTAGCTGCTGCCATCTTTAGCCACCGCCATCGGGTCCAGTCATCGCATCTATCATGCTTCTTATTCCGCTGCACCTCTGGTCCTCCAATAGCACCACGCCTCGCAAGGATACGATCTGCGACAAATATAGAATTTTACATATATCGATCCTATATTCCACAAAGGAATGTACTTGTATTCTAGATCGAACAAAAAAGTAAAATTCTAAAACTAATATAGCTCCTGCTGTATTTGATACATACAATCATGCACTCACAAAATAATACCCTTGACATGTCCAAGGATCCAATCACACACAACATCTATAAGCCATAATAGTTGGAGCCTGCAACCACAAAGTTAGCACATCTTACTATTATCCTGCCTAAATTATGTATGACATGTGCATAATTAATTGAAAACCAAAACACACAGAGGAAAACCCTAGCTCTGATACACATTGTTGGTTGGTCCTAGGAAGATCGTACCGGTTCCACTGTACAAAATTTTGTACAAGTGTCGAACATTTCCTTAACAACCTATTGTGTTCTTTAGAAGTTAAATTAGGAATCGCAAACAGAACTTAACATTATTGATTCCAAATTTAACTTATCTGTTCTTAATGGTTTAGACTTGGATCGTAAGCGGAACTTAACACTATTGATCCATATCCACTTATGTTATAAATTCAATTAAATATTAATTTCCAATATTGGCTTCCAGGACTACATGGCGAGGCACATGGTCTTCTTGGGTATGAGAGCATCCACCACCGCCTAGACAAAGTCTTTTAAGGAAAACTAATATTTAATTTCCTTATATAACTTTAGGTTTAACCAAAAGGAACAATCGAATCACAAATTCGAAAAATAAAAAAAACAAATTCCAATAACAAATTCGAAAAATTAGAATCTAATGCCTCTTGTGTTTGGAATTCTTACAAAGAAAAATAACTAGTATGATGCGAAAGAAAATTACTAGTTATACCTTTTCTTTGTATGCTAATAACCTCGAGATCTTCTGCCATATTCCTCGCCTCCTCTTGGACGTCGTGTGGGCGACGATCCTCCAATATGAACACCACCCAAAAACCTACTTCTCCTTCTCTAGTATTCGGCCACCACCATCACCAAGGAACAAAGAGATCAAAGGGAAAGGGAAGGGGAGAGATCCGGCCACAAGAGAGAGAGCACAAGCAAGCGAATAAGAGATGATGCAATCCCTACTTCTCCTCTTCTTCTCTTTCTCTTTGTATCCGGCCACACCAAGCAACCACAAGAGGTGGTCGACCCTAGCATGAAGAGAAGCAAGGGCCGGCCCTTTGGAGAAGACTAGAGAGAAGAGAGAAAATAAAATCAATTACTCATGAGGCCTCTCCTCCTCTTCTTTTATATTATTTGCCCAAGACAAATAAGAAAAGACTTTTAACAAAAATAAAATCTTCCTCTTATTTTTCCTTTTCCCTTTTAATTTTTTCTTTTCCTTTCCTCTTGATTGATTCAATCATCTAATCAATGATTGATTTAATTGGTGATTGGTCGACCCCTTGCTTGGGCACCAAGCAAGGGTGGCCGACCCTAAGAGGAAAGAAATAAAATCTTTTGTAAAATTTTATAAGCAAAGAAGGAAAACTTCTTATAAAATTTTACAAGTTCTCTTTTAATTTCCTAATGTGGATGTTAAAAAAAAGGAAAGTTTTTAAAAATTAAAACCAAGTTTTAAACTTTAAAACTTCTCTTCTAAAATTTTCTTTTTTAACATGGTTACAAAAATAGAAAATTTTCAAATTTAAAACTTCTCTTTTTTTCTTAAAACCATGAGGATGGTTAAAAAATGAAAGTTTTAAAACTTTTAAACTTTTTTTTAAACCATGTGGCCTAATTCAAATAAGGAAAGTTTTATATTTTAAAATCTCTCTTTTAAAACTTGTAGTTTTCTACAAAGAGAATATTTTAAAAATTCAAAAACACCCCTTAACTTTGAATTATGTGGCCGGCCCCCTTGCACAAAGCAAGGGTTGGCCACCTTGAAGGAATTCATGGCCGACCCTTGGCTTGGTCACCAAGCCTTAGGCCGGCCCTTCTTGGACACCAAGATGGGCTTTCATTGGATGGACTTGAGGCTTTAATGAGGCTACGACAGGGACCTAGAAGAGAAATTGGTTTTGGCCTTCCAATGAGCTTGAGTATCTCGTGTTCGCCCCGAACACACAACTCAAGTTCATCAATAATAACTCATTCCACTAGAGAATTATTATTGCACTACCGCACCAATCCCCAATTACATTATGAGCTCCTTTTTATCATGAGTGTGTTAGTCTCCCTGTGTTTAAGATAACGAATGCCCACTAATTAAGTAAGTTACTGACAACTCACTTAATTAATATATAGCTCCAAAAGTAGTACCACTCAACTTCATTGTCATGTCGGACTAAGTCCACCTGCAGGGTTTAACATGACAATCCTTATGAGCTCCTCTTGGGGACATTCTCAACCTAGATAACTAGGACACAGTTTCCCTCTATAATCAACAACACACACTATAAGTAATATCATTTCCCAACTTATCGGGCTTATTGATTTATCGAGCTAAATCTCACCCTTTGATAAGTTAAAAAAATAAATACTAAATATATGTACTTGTTATTATATTAGGATTAAGAGCACACACTTCCATAATAACTAAGGTCTTGTTCTTTTATTAAGTCAGTATAAAAAGAACTTACCTTAAATGATCCTACTCAATACGCTTAGAGTGTACTAGTGTAATTTATTAGTAAAGATAAACTAATATTTAATTACACTACGACTATTCCAACGGTTTGTTTCTTTCCATCTTAGTCGTGAGCAACTGTTTATAATTTATAAAGAACTGATAACACGATCTTCTGTGTATGACACCACACATCATGTTATCTACAATATAAATTAATTGAACAACTACTTAACAAATAAATGTAGACATTTAACCAATGTGATTTTTTTATTTCAAATATAAATGTTTATAAAAAGCTAGGCTTTTAGTATACACTCTAACAAGGACTTTCCTAAGTCAAGTATCTGATCAACTTTGACCTATTTGACTTTTCTTCGCATCAAACTGGTCAAACCTTGACCAGAGGAGAATTACACCAATAATCTCCCCAATCAGATAATTGCACCTGTAATCTTCATATATTGTCAAACATCAAAACTCAACTTTGTGCCAACTCAAGTTTAGTCAAACTAGTCAATCTTGACCTAGGAAAATTGCACCAACAATCTCCCCCCTTTTTGATATTTGATAATACATTTAAGTTAGACTAATCTCATAGCCTCAACTTATTCTTCATGTCAAAGCATGAATAAGAGTTTCCTTCATTCTCTCCCTTAACATAAGGGTTTCATGATCTCCCCTATGAATATGGAGAATTTCCTAACTTAAACCCTACATTCTCCCCCTTTGACACACATTAAAAACTCTTCTCTTAAAGAGTTATCCATACATTATTCACAACCTCACTTGTTATTCAGAACACCATAATAAAAGTCTCATACCCTTCATTGTGGCCAATGCTCACCCTTGAAGATTAATCATATGCTCATCCTAGAGCATTTATAACAATGAAGGTTTTCAACCTTCAATTGTTTTGAAAAAAAAAATCTAAGTTCTATCTTTAAGGAGTAGCTCCTCTTCAAAACATGCTCCAAACTTCTGTCATTATACCAACAATGACTTGAAGTTTCTAAACCTTTACAAATCTAAAATTTGAAGTCTTGAGGTTCAAAATTTAATTTTGAAACTAAACCTCATCTTAAACTCAAACTTAGTCTTCTTTAACCAATCCTTTCTTGTTTCAACAAGAAAACTATCCTTAAATATTCATAAATAAATTTATTAGGGTTAAGGATGGTTAACACAACTAAACATGGCTTAATCAACTTAAATAACCTTATTTAAGATGAAATCAGGGTCTTAAGCGCTTAAACAAAGCTCTTAATCACTTAAGACCAGCCTTAATAGATTAGAATAAGGATTTAATCGATTACTGAGTGGTAATCGATTATTGTAATCTATTAGACCCCTTAATTGATTTCTCTAATCGATTCCGTGAGCCTCTATGCTCACGAGAATTTATCTTAATCGATTGACCTAATCGACTAAGATGGTAATCCATTAAGGTAATCGATTACCATTTCTGAAATTCTGAAATCAATTTCAGCTGAATTTTAGAAATCCCTAAATAATTCTATAAAATTCTAAAAATTATGAAAATTCATGTAGACATTATTTATTCCATATTCTATTAGAGAAAAATATTTTTCTAAGAAAATACATCCCATTTTCAAATATTGTCCCAAAGTTGTACATCCTTGAAAAACTTTAATGTTTCTTCTAAGTTTATGTCTAACTTTACAATAGTAATTCCTATCAAAAGATAACCTTCACTAAGGTTTTCTAAAAGTATTTTGAAATCTTTTTCAAAACCAAATCTTCAACCATGATCTTTAGGCCAAATGCACATCACTTGTACATTTACTTTTCCCATGATTGGATGACACATAATCTATGTATTTTGATGAAACCAAAACTCAAAAAGATGCACTAAATCAATATTTTGAGTTTTTTTTCATCATCCTAACATCTCACTTGTATCTAATATGCATCAAGACACATACAAGTCAACTTATAATCTTTGTGAGATGTAAATATTAGTTTTTCCCTATACTAAGGGATCATACATATTTATCTAGGCATTTAAAATTGACCATCCACCTACGATGTTACTTGCTGATTAATGTCATTATCCTTAATTTCAAAGAATTAAAATAATGTATAAAAATTGTTGGTGAGGGAAGCATCCGATGATCGAACCTGTGTTTTGATTATGGCAAAGGGTTTAAAGTTAGGTTGTCTTGTTATCTAACAAGATTGAATGAATTTATAGAAAAGTCCTAAGCGTACTTAGGCAAAACTCCTAGCTGCAGTCAGGCAAAGGGAAAACCCTAGGGGGTGATAACCCTAGGTCCTAGGGGGTGGTAACCCTAGGCGAAAAGTATTGGCGGGTCGAGAGCTTCGGGTAAAATCCTAGGGGGTGGTAACCCTAGGTTGAAATCATGATGTCATGAACCGGGTGGAAGACTGGATGGGTCGTGGAGCGGACATCCAGCATGAAGACAGGAAGCTTCGGATGTTGAGCAAAAGTCCAATTGGTCTGGAGGATCAACTGACAATAGGTAAACTCTCCTGAGTGGAGTAGGTGAGGGTGTGCTCCCCGGTGAGAGAACAATAGGCGTCCGTTCGATCTAGGGTTTCCGGATGGAAATCCGAAGTCAAAACCGGGCAGTCAGAGACTGTCATAATTTCATATTATATTATTTTTTCCTGGACTAAATTTGTTTTGCAGAAAATAAGGAAGCTTGAGGAAGTTGGTCCGGGCGCCCGGAAGGGGTCTGGGTGCCCCGAGCTGGTCCGGACACCCGGAGTCGGTCCAGGCGCCTGGAACCTAAAAGTTATCGGGAAGGTGATGTGGCACACGCGGAGTGGCCGAGCCACATGGTCCAGGCGCCTGGAGGGTTTCCGACCGCCCGAAACAGCCTATATAAGGAGCCTCGACTAGAATCCTCAGAACAACACAATGAACGATTTTCACTTCTTTGAGCTGCTCAGAAAACGCCTCCTCGATGCACAAAAGCTACTCCAACAACCTTCGTACAGAAGATTCATTTTTCCGAGTTATTGGTATTCTTTAAAAGTTCTCTTATTACTTGTAATCAATCATTGTACTCGTACTTATTCTGGATTGATTAGTGATTGGTCATCGAAAGCACTCTTACGTGCGAGCATTGGAGTAGGAGTCGCCGTAAACTCTGAACCAAGTAAAAAACATGGTGTTTGTGTTGTGTTTTATTTTTCACTGCGTATTTTTCTTTGAGTTTTCTGAAACGAACAAAATAGTCACGAGCGTTATTTACCCTCCCCCCTCCCTCCCTCTAGCGCTTTCGATCCAACAAAAATGATTATGACATATATCACATGCATATTTTACAATATAAACTCTAAACCTATATCATGGATAATATGATGCATGTATGAATTATGGCATACATCCAAATCAATATTTTTCAAGAGAAAACTTTTTTAGCTACATGATGTATGTATGCATGACATGACATTATATTTTTTATTTTTTATAACAAATATGAATGCAAATATGATGTCATGATATATGATAAGACAAATAATACATGACAATTTTACATAAGAAAAATACCTAGATTTTCATCTAAATTTTATCCTTAATCTATTTTGCCAAGATAAACCTAATCCTAGGTTGCCCTCGTCATCTAAGAAATGTCAAAATCTCAACTTGGCATTTCTTTAATCTATTCTACTTGTGCTAATTTTAATTAAGTCTATCCTCAAATTTTGACACATTTTACTCTTTCAAAGAGTAAACATTTTAAATCTACATTTTCAAAGGTTAATAAAACCTTGAAAATATCTCCAAGTGTCAACTTCACCAAGGTTGGGTTAACTGCCCTTCCAATTAGAGTTGACACTTTCTAAACTCATCTAGGGTGCAGAGAACACACTCTTAGGAACCCAAAATCTATTGGTGCTCCTTGGGTGTGCTAGATACTCATTAGAGATAACTTCCCTTAGTACCTTCCTAAGGTTCTTAGAAGCCTTGGTCACATTTACCTCCTCTAGAGGTCAACTCTAGAGATAACTTTCCTTGTGACTTTCTTAGGCTTCTTAGAAGCCTTAATCACATTGGTCTTTTCAAAGTTAATTTTAGGGATAATCTCCCTTGAAACCGTGGCTTGACCCCTAGTCTTAGGGTTAGTTTCATAACTATATGAAACTCTATGATAAAAAGGGACATCCTTCTTGGCTTGAGGTTTATAACTCAAACCCCTCCTACCATTGGATGAATCTTGCTTATTTTGGCCTAGGTTTTTGTCCTTGGACCCTTGAACATTAATTGTCATTTTATTTAGGGTTTTCTCTAATTTATCAAGTCTTAACCTCAAGACTTAATTCTCTCTCATTAAATTCTCAAAATTTGATTTTCCATTAAATACTTGGGTATTTTTCTTCTTAGGCAAATGTCTAAAATCCTTAGGGTTATTCTTGATCCAATGAGTTGCCCTCTTTGGATTCTTCTTGATAGTGGAGAGATCTTCATAGATTCTTGCCAACTTGCTCCAAAGCTCCTTGGTATCTTGGAATTCTCTAATTTTTCTCAAAATATTGCTCGACAATAAATTGACTAACAATTTTGTCAGTTTGTCATTCACCTCGCATCTTTGACTTTGCTCTTGACACCATTTGCTCCTTTTAGTGATTTTGCCTTTGCTATCCCTTGGAGATTCAAATCCCTCCATTAGAGCAAACCATTGTTCTATATCCACCATGAAGAAATTCTCGATCCTTGACTTCCAAAGATAGAAACTTGTTGACATGAATGGTGGAGTCACCCTTGTGTCGAATCCGAGTCCACCTCGGAATTCCATATTGAAGTTGAGCTCCCTTGATGAAGTCTTTGACTTGTTGAAATTAGGCTTCAACTTCTTCTTCCTCCAGCTCGTTGCCCTTTCGGTGATAAGTTTGGTGAAGAATGACCTCACTTTGATACCACTTGTTAGGACACTTCGGAGCTAGAATTTGGGGGGGGGGGGGGGGGGAATAGCTCGCTTCGCTTCGATGGTGATGATTTACAGTGGAATACTCGAAGCTAATCTAATACTAATACAAGGATTTACTTGGTATCCATCTCAAGAAGAGGTGACTAATCCAAGGATCCACACTTGAGCACACTCTTCACTATCAAAACATTCAAGACTTACACAAATAAAACCCTAGCTAGCTTCTTCTTCTTGTTTGGGAACACATCTTGACCTTGGAAGTGCAACATCACTTGTCTCTAAGAAACTTCAAGAATTGGCGGTGATGACCTCTGAGCTTGATGAAGAGAGTGGTAGAGAAGCATTGATGAAACAGTGCACACCAACCTTTTTATCGGGCTCTTTGGGCGCATAACGGCTATTTTTCTGCAGCTTAATCAATTATTCTAATCGATTAAGCCTTCTTAATCGATTAGCCTAATCAATTAGGAAGCTCTCTGTGTATCGTGAAAACATGCTTAATCTATTACACTAATCGATTAAGCATGTTGTAATCGATTACGACCCTCTCTGTGCACTCGTGAAAATGAGCTTAAGCGATTTCCCTAATCGCTTAAGCTATGGTAATCGATTATCCTAATCGATTACCAAGCCTTAACTTTCAAACCTAAATCTAGGATTCTGTTACCCAATATCTAGTAAACTGTGACCTGTTAGGACTTCTTCTTGTTAGGATGTATACTAAAAGCCTAGCTTTTGATATAAACATTTATCTAGAAATAAAAATCACATTGGTCAAATGTCTATATTTATGATAAATATAGTTGTTCAATTAATTTATATTATAGATAACATGGTGTGTGGTGTCACACACAGAGGATCATGTTATCAGTACCTTATAAATTATAAACAGTAGCTCACGACCAAGATGGAAAAGAACAAACCATTGGAAGGTCGTAGTGTAATTAGGTATTAGTTTATCTTAACTATATAATTACACTAGTACACTTAGAGTGTATTGAGTAGGACCATTAGAGGTCGTTTCTTTTATACTGACTTTATAAAGAAACAAAGACCTCAGTTATTATGAAAGTGTGTGCTCTTAATCCTAATATAATAACAAGCACATATATTTGATATTTATTTCTTTAATTTATCAATGGGTGAGATTTAGTTCGATAAATCAATAAGCCCGATAAGTTGGGAAATAATATCACTTATAGTGTGTGTTGTTGATTATAGAAGGAAACTGTGTCCTACTGATCTAGGTTGATAATGTTCCCAAGAGGAGCTCATAAGGATTGTCATGTTAAACCCTGTAGGTGGATTTAGTCCGACATGACGATAAGGTTGAGTGGTACTACTCTTGGACTAAGATATTAATTAAGTGAGTTGTCAGTAACTCATTTAATTAGTGCACATTCGACATCTTAAATACAGGGAGACTAACACACTCATAATAAGAATGAACCCAAAATGTAATTTGGGATTGATGCGGTAGTTCAATAATAGTTCTTTAGTGGAATGAATTATTATTGATGGAATTAAGTTGTGTGTTCGGGGCGAACACGGAAAGCTTAATTTCATCGGGAGACCAAAACCAATTCCTCCTCTCGGTCCCTATCGTAGACTCTTGTATATAGAGATTTATACCCGCCACATACCCACCTTCTTACCCAACCAATAGGGGCCGGCCAAGCCAAGCTTGAAGCTCAAGCTTGGGGCCGGCCAAGCCTAAAGGTTGAGCTTTAAGGTGGTCGACCAATAGCTTGGAGCCCAAGCTTAGGTGACCGGCCACATAATATTAAAAAGATATTTTTGTTAAAATTATTTCTTATGTGGATATCATGGTTTTAAAAGAGAGTTTAAAATTTAAATATTTCCTTTTATAGCTTTCTACAAAAGATTAAGAAAAGATTTGAAATCTTTCCTTATTTGTAGATTGAAAGGTAGATTTTAATTTTGAGAAAACTTTCCTTTTTAACCATGATTATAATTTAAAAGAAAGTTTTAAGAATTAAATATTCTCTTTTATTAGTTTCTACAAAAGATTAAGAACAGATTTGATATCTTTCCTTATTTGTAGATTGAAAAGAGATTTTAATTTTTAGAGATAACTTTCCTTTTTAGAAATTATCCACATGTTTAAAAGAAAGATTTTAATTTATAAAATTTTCTTTTTATAACCCATCATGAAGATTAAAATTATTGGAGAAATTTTTATAAATTTCTGGAGACAAATTAGGAAGTTTTAACTAATTAAAACTCTCCTTGTTTATAGCTTGTGGTGGCCGACCATTATTATTAAAAGAAGAAAATTGTTTTTAATTAAAATAATTTTTCTTTTTCATGGAAAAAGAATTAAGGAAGTTTTTATTAAAATTTTCTTATTTGCCAAGACCAAGGATTATAAAAGAGGGGGTAGAGGTGCCTTCATGGGTGAACGACTCTATTATTCTTCTCCTCTCTTTTCCTCCTTGGTGGTCGGCCCTAGCTTCTCCCTCTTCTCTTTTTCTTGTGGCCGGCGGCAACCCCTCTTTGAGCTCTTGATGGTGGCCGGTTCTAGCTAGGAGAAGAAGGAGAGAAAGGAGATTTTGTTTCTTGCATCCCTTGGAGCTTGGTGGTGGTGGCCGGACCTCTACTTCTCTTGGAGAATTATGGTGGCTGAAACCTAGAAGGAAGAAGAAGGTGCTTGGTGGTTCTCGTCTCGGAAGATCGTTGCCCACACAATGTCTGAGGTTAGAAGAGGAATACGGTAGAAGATCAAGAGGTTATTTTTGCTTACAAAGAAAGGTATAACTAGTAATTGTTTTCCGCATCATACTAGTTTTCTTTGTATAGCTATTTATGGAAATACCAAACACAAGAGGCATATGATTCTAGAGTTTTCAAAATAGTTTTTTTTTCGAGTTTATGTTTTCTTCTTTTTCAAATTTGTGATTCGATTGTTCCTTTTGGTTAACCAAGAGTTATTTAAGGAAATAAATATTAGCTTTCCTTAAAAGGCTTTGCCTAGGCGGTGGTGATTGCTCCCATATCCAAGAAGGTCATGTGCCTCACCATGCAGTCCTGGAAGCCAATTTTAGAAATTAATAACTTAGGTAGATTTGAATCAATAGTGTTAAGTTCCGCTTGCGATTCAAATCTAAACCATTAAGAACAGATAAGTTAAATTTGGAATTAATGATGTTAAGTTCCGTCTGCGATTCCTAATTTAACTTCTAAAGAACACAATAGGTTATTTAAGGAAAGGTTCGACACTTGTACAAAAAAATTTTGTACAGTGGAACCGGTACGATTTTCTTAGAACTAACCAACAATTGGTATCAGAGCTAGGGTTTGCCTCTATGTGTTTGGTTTTCAAATTAGGTTATACACATGTCATACATAATTTAGGCAGGATAATAGTAGGATGTGCTAACTTTGTAGTTGCAGGCTCCAACTATTATGGCATATTTTTACTGTATGTGATTGGACCCTTGGACATGTCAAGGACATTTAATTGTGTGTGCATGATTGTAAAATTAAATACAACAGGAGCTGTATTAGTTATTAGGATTTTACATTTTTTGTTCGATCTAGAATATATATACATTCCTTTATAGAATATAGGATCGATGTATGTAAAATTCTATATTTGTCGTGGATTGGATTCTTGCGAGGCGTGGTACTTTTGGAGCACCAGAGGTGCAGCGGAATAAGAAGCAAGATGGATGCGACGACTCGACCCGATGGCGGTGGCTAAAGATGGCAGCAGCTAGGGTTGGAGCACATGGAGGACAGTAACAGGAAAAGGCCATAATAGTTGGAAAATAATTTCCATATTTATTGCTTTTATTTACTGTGATGTGTGTGTATGCATGTGATGTATGCTAGGATAGTTTAAAATTCCTCACTTTAAATAACTAAGTGGGAGAGGGATTTATTTTAAATAAATTCCACGGTCTCCATTAGTGGTTTGTAAGTGATGCAACAAGCTTGCGCGTTGGCTCTGAGTGCCTTCCTCCATATCGGATGAGCTTGTTTGCGGATCACTAGATCAAACTTCCATTTTGGATGACTATAGGAAATTAATCAAGAGCGTGTGATCTTCCCTGTCGGAAGGGGCATAATCTTATTAATGGGCTTAGTGTTAAGTAATGGTATACACTTAGGCACGTCTAATAGTATCCTCCCCATCGGAGTCACTGCTATTATTTGTGTGACCAAAGGAAAACCAACTATTAATTTGTCAAAAGGATAAGTTGACAAGAAAATAAAATTAAAACCCCCTCTTACAAATGTTGAGATTTTGTATACGCCCACACTATCGTGGCATACAAAATTCACGGTGTATGAGGTAATTTTATTTGTCAGTTTGACAAGGAAATAAAATGGGAAAACCCCCTCTAACAAATGTTTGATTTTGTATACGTCCACACTATCGTGGCATACAAAATTCATGGTGTTTGAGGTAATTTTATTTGTCATAAAGACTTATTGACAAGATAATTAATGGGTAAAACCCTCCTCTTACAAATGTTTGAATTTGTATACGTCCACACTATCGTGGCATGCAAAATTCACGGTGTTTGAGGTGTTGGTGAATTTAAATGATATTGTTTTGAGGAATCAATATTATTTCAAATTCAAATTTTTTTTGACCAAATATTTAATAGACCAACTATTAATTTTATTTGTCATAAAGTTATGATGACGAGATAATAAAATTAATAGATAAAATCTCCTCTTTGATTTTGTATATGTCCACACTATCGTGGCATACAAAATTCATGGGGATTTTAAGGTGTTGGTCTTGACCAAATATTTTTGTGATTCTTAGGATTTAAAATGTTTGTCAATCCCCTAGTTGTTATACTATAGAATAGACTTAATAGTCCCAATTGTATTGATTGGAAATAGGACTTGGACATTAAGGTAGACTGCCCTCTTAGAACTAAGAACAAAATATGTGTATTTCATTCATTAGTTAATACATGATTAGTGGTGTTATCTGCCGGTACCTGGTGTGTAGATACGGGAGCCACTAATCATGTCTACAATTTATTGCAGAGGTTCCAGGAAACCCGGTAACTATATGAAGGGGAAGTCACCGTCTACATGGGCACTGCTGCAAAAGTGGTAGCTGTTGTAGTGGGAGATGCTTATCCTCTGATAGGAATAAAATATGAATTTTAAGAAATTATCTTTACGTACCAAGTTTAGAAACAATTTGATTTCGGTTTCTAAACTATCAAAGAATAGATATTCTATCTATTTTGATAACAAACTTGTTATCAAGAAAATAGGAAAGATATTTGTTCTAGTATATTGGTTGATAATTTATAAACCCAATAACTCCCACGATGCAATAAATGGAAATAAATAACACATCTTCTAACTTTAAGAGAAAGCAACCTTCAGAAATGAACCAATTATATCTTTGGCATCTAAGGTTAGGTTATATTAACTTGAGTAGGATTCATTGGTAGCTGATGAACTTTTGGGTTCATTGGTAGTGAAAATCTTTCCAACCTGCGAGTCTTACATGGAAGGAAAAATAACCGAGAAGCTTTTAAGTATAAGGGGTATGGAGCCAAAGATACATTGGAATTGGTTCATTCTGATTTGTGTGGTCCTATGACTATCCAGACAAGAGGTAGTTTCGAATATTTCGTCTATTTTATAGACAACTATTCGAGACACAGATAGATTTACTTGATACACCGTAAGTCTAAGTGCTTTGATTAGTTTAAAGAGTACAAGGCTGATACGGAGAAACGTCAAAGCAAAAGTATCAAGTCACTATGGTAAGATCGTAGTGGCGAGTACCTCTTGAGAGAATTTAGGAGTCATTTATCAGAAGTCGAGATTCAATCTCAACTAACTGCACCTGGTACACCCCAACAGAATGGTGTAGTAGAAAAAAGGTAGAAGGCTCTTATGGAATAATTAGATCGATGATGAGTTATTCAGAAAAATTATCAAATTCGTTTTAAGGATATACACTGGAAACGGAAGTGAACATAATACCTTCTAAAGTCAGAACTCTCTACTCCCACAGAATTGCAGAATGGACATAAGCCTAGTCTGAATCATATTCGAATTTGGGTGGTCTAGCACGTGAGAGACACTGATAAGTTGGACATGAGTTCACTTGTTTGAGAGTCATCCTAGAAAAATGAGAAGAGGTTTATAGTTCTTAAAATCGAAAGTTCATTATTGGTACCAATGCCCGATTTTAGACTATATTATAAACCGCAAGCCCATGAGTAAAAATTGTTTTAAGGAAATTAAAGGACACGTCTAACCTAGTACCAACTGTACAAGATGAAATATCACAAGAAACTGCAACACGTATCACAAATGATACACAATTACAGAATGTGTCTCGTCATAGTGGGAGAGTTGTTAGACAACCTAAAAGATTCATGCTTTGGGAGAGTCTTTGGATTTGATCCCTGGTGGACATGAACCTGATCCCCAGACATACGACGAAGCGCTCCAAGACAAAGATGCAGCATCTTGGCAAAGAGCAATGAATAAAGAATTAAAATATATGTATTCTAATAAAGTCTGGGAACTTGAAAAATCACCAAATGGTGTAAAAGACATTAGGTCTACAATAGAAAAGGAAGGACAGACAAGAAGGTGTATACTTTCAAAGCAAGGCTTGTTGAAAAAGGAAAACCTTTTACCGGAAGTCATGCTTAAAGTCTATCCGGATTCCTTTATCTATTGTTGCTCATATGGATTATGAGATTTGGCGAGAGGATGTCAAGATAGTTTTCCTTAATGGAAGTCTTGAAGAAAACATCTATATAAAGCAACCAGAAAGGTTCATTGCAAAGAGAAAAGAGCATCTTGTGTGTAAGCTCAATCAGTCTATGGACTGAAGTAAAGCTCCAAGATGTTGGTACATCCGATTTAATAAAGTAATCCAGACTTATGGATTTATTTTATAACCGAATGAGTTTTGTGAAGTGTGATGGAAACATGGTGGTATTTCTTGTACTATACATAGATGACATTTTTGGTAGTTGGAAACAATATCAAAGTGTTGTCGGAAGTAAGGGTATGGTTGTCCAAACAATTCGATATGAAGAACTTAGGAGAATGTGCACACATTCTTGGGATCAAAGACATAAGGGATCGCAAGAAAAGAATGTTGTGCCTATCCCGAGCTTCATACAATCCTTACTCGTTTTAAGCATGCAAAACTCCAAGAAAGGTTTCTTACCTTTTCAGCATGGAGTAGCTTTATCTAAAGAGATGTCTCCGAAGACATCAAAGCAGATAAAGTAAATGAAGGCAGTTCCTTATGCTTCGACTGTCGAAAGCCTAATGTATACTATGCACGAGATCAGGAATCTGTTTTGCCAAGGGAATAGTTAACAGATATCAAAGTAACCCTGAATAAGGACAATGGACTGTGGTATAGCATATATTGAAGTATCTTAGAGACACTTGAGATTATATGCTAGCTTACAAGGCAGTTAATTTGGTCCTTGTGGGTTGCATGGATTTTGACTTCCAATCAGATAGGGACAATAGTAAGTCGACCTCGAGATTTTGTGTTTACTTTAGGAGGTGAAGTCATAACTATGGAAGAGTGATAAGCATAGGTACTTTTTTGGACCCCACCATAGAAGCTGAGTATATGGCAGCCTCTCAGGTAGCCATAAAAGATGTATGGCTCAGATACTTCAAGATAGACTTAGATATGATTTCTGGTTTGCCCAAAATAATTTGGTGCAGTAGCAAACTCGAAGAAACCATAAGTCCATAAGGTAAGTAAACACAATAGAGCGCAAGTACTACCCAATACGAGAAATCGTATAACTAGGAGAAGTTGTTGCCGCTTAGATTGCATCAGGTGATGACCTATAGATCCTTTCACTAAGGTCCTTAAGACAAGAGCTTTTGATGGGCATGTTGAAGGGTTGGGAATCAGATGTATGGCAGCAGAAATGGCAGCTTAGTCATTTAGTATAAGTGGGAGATTGTTAGGATGTATACTAAAAGCCTAGCTTTTGGTATAAACATTTATCTAGAAATAAGAATCACATTGGTCAAATGTTTACATTTATGATAAATGTAGTTGTTTAATTAATTTATATTGTAGATAACATGGTGTGTGATGTCACACACAGAGGATCATGTTATCAGTACCTTATAAATTATAAACAGTAGCTCACAACCAAGATGGAAAGGAACAAACTATTAGAAGGTCGTAGTGTAATTAGATATTAGTTTATCTTAACTATATAATTACACTAGTACACTTAGAGTGTATTGAGTAGGACCATTAGAGGTCGTTTCTTTTATACTGACTTTATAAAGAAACAAAGACCTCAGTTATTATGGAAGTGTGCGCTCTTAATCCTAATATAATAACAAGCACATATATTTGATATTTATTTCTTTAATTTATCAATGGGTGAGATTTAGTTCGATGAATCAATAAGCCCGATAAGTTGGGAAATGATATCACTTATAGTGTATGTTGTTGATTATAGAAGGAAATTGTGTCCTACTGATCTAGGTTGATAATGTCCCCAAGAGGAGCTCATAAGGATTGTCATGTTAAACCCTGCAGGTGGATTTAGTCCGACATGACGATAAGGTTGAGTGGTACTACTCTTGGACTAAGATATTAATTAAGTGAGTTGTCAGTAACTCATTTAATTAGTGGACATTCGACATCTTAAATACAGGGAGACTAACACACTCATAATAAGAATGAGCCCAAAATGTAATTTGGGATTGGTGCGGTAGTTTAATAATAGTTCTTTAGTGGAATTAATTATTATTGATGGAATTAAGTTGTGTGTTCGGGGCGAACACGGAAAGCTTAATTTCATCGGGAGACCAAAACCAATTCGTCCTCTCGCTCCCTATCGTAGCCTCTTGTATATAGAGATTTATACCCACCACATACCCACCTTCTTACCCAACCAATAGGGGCCGGCCAAGCCAAGCTTGAAGCTCAAGCTTGGGGCCGGCCAAGCCTAAAGGTTGAGCTTTCAGGTGGCCGGCCAATAGCTTGGAGCCCAAGCTTAGGTGGTCGGCCACATCATATTAAAAAGGGATTTTTGTTAAAATTATTTCTTATGTGGATATCATGGTTTTAAAAGAGAGTTTAAACTTTAAATATTTCCTTTTATAGCTTTCTACAAAAGATTAAGAAAAGATTTGAAATCTTTCTTTATTTGTAGATTGAAAGGTAGATTTTAATTTTGAGAAAACTTTCCTTTTTAACCATGATTATAATTTAAAAGAAAGTTTTAAGAATTAAATATTCTCTTTTATTAGTTTCTACGAAAGATTAAGAAAAGATTTGATATCTTTCCTTATTTGTAGATTGAAAAGAGATTTTAATTTTTAAAGCTAACTTTCCTTTTTAGAAATTATCCAGAAAAATTTTAATTTATAAAATTTCCTTTTTATAACCCACCATGAATATTAAAATTATTGGAGAATTTTTTATAAATTTCTGGATACAAATTAGGAAGTTTTAACTAATTAAAACTCTCCTTGTTTATAGCTTGTGGTGGCCGACCATTATTATTAAAAGAAGAAAATTATTTTTAATTAAAATAATTTTTCTTTTTCATGGCAAAAGAATTAAGGAAGTTTTTATTAAAATTTTCTTATTTGCCAAGACCAAGGATTATAAAAGAGGGGGTAGAGATGCCTTCATGGGTGAACGACTCTATTATTCTTCTCCTCTCTTTTCCTCCTTGGTGGCCGGCCCTAGCTTCTCCCTCTTCTCTTTTTCTTGTGGCCGGCGGCAACCCCTCTTGGAGCTCTTGATGGTGGCCGGTTCTAGCTAGGAGAAGAAGGAGAGAAAGGAGGTTTTGTTTCTTGCATCTCTTGGAGCTTGGTGGTGGTGGCCGGACCTCTACTTCTCTTGGAGAATTATGGTGGCCGAAACCTAGAAGGAAGAAGAAGGTGCTTGGTGGTTCTCGTCTCGGAAGATCGTTGCTCACACAACGTCCGAGGTTAGAAGAGGAATACGGTAGAAGATCAAGAGGTTATTTTTGCTTACAAAGAAAGGTATAACTAGTAATTGTTTTCCGCATCATACTAGTTTTCTTTGTATAGTTATTTATGGAAATACCAAACACAAGAGGCATATGATTCTAGAGTTTTCGAAATAGTTTTTTTTTCGAGTTTGTGTTTTCTTCTTTTTCTAATTTGTGATTCGATTGTTCCTTTTGGCTAACCAAGAGTTATTTAAGGAAATAAATATTAGCTTTCTTTAAAAGGCTTTGCCTAGGCGGTGGTGGTTGCTCCCATATCCAAGAAGGCCATGTGCCTCGCCATGCAGTCTTGGAAGCCAATTTTGAAAATTAATATTTATGGAATTAATAACTTAGGTAGATTTGAATCAATAGTGTTAAGTTCCACTTGCGATTCAAATTTAAACCATTAAGAACAGATAAGTTAAATTTGGAATTAATGATGTTAAGTTCCGTCTGCGATTCCTAATTTAACTTCTAAAGAACACAATAGGTTATTTAAGGAAAGGTTCGACATTTGTACAAAAAAATTTTGTACAGTGGAACCAGTACGATTTTCTTAGGACTAACCAACACTTCTTACCTAGCATCTAGTCAACCTTAACCTGCTGGGACTTCTCCACCAAGTGTCTAGTCAATCCTTTGACCCACTTTGATTTTTCTCCTCGTACTAAGTATCCGGTCAACCTTGACCCACTTGGACTTACTATCTCATGCCAAGTGTCTGATTAGCCTTGACCCATTTGGACTTTCAATCATCAGGTGTCCGGTCAACCTTTGACCCACCTGGATTTTCAACTGTCTGACTTCACTCAACAGGACTTTCTCACTGTCTAGCTTCACTCACTCAGACTTTTTACCTGTCTTCACTCACCAAGATTTTCCATTTGCCTAGCTTCACTCATTAGGGCTTTTCAACTATCTAGCTTTACTCACCAGGACTTTGTAACACATAGCTTCACTCACTTGGATTTTCATCTACCTAGCTTCACTCGCTAGGACATTTCACCTAGTTTCACTCACTAGGATTTTCCATTTGCCTATCTTCACTCACTATGAATTTTCAACTGTCTGCCTTCACTCACGAGGACTTTCCAACAACTAGCTTCACTCATTATGATTTTCATCTGTCTAGCTTCACTCACTTCACTCACTAGGAATTTTCACCTAGCTTCACTCACCAGGATTTTTCATTTGCCTAGCTTCACTCACTAGGGCTTTTCAACTATCTAGCTTCATTTACAAGGACTTTTCAACACCTAGTTTCACTCACTAGGAATTTCATCTGCCCAGCTTCACTCACTAGGGTTTTTCACCTGGCTTCAGTACTCACCAAGATTTTTCATTTGCTTGGCTTCAATCACTGGGACTTTTCAGTCAAGTATCCCGTCAATCTTGACATACTCGACTCTTCTTCTTCTGTCAACTATCTCATTGGTCTTTCCCTTGCCTAACCTCTAGTTAGAACTTTCAAAAGTCAAGTATCGGTCAACATTGACCTACTTGACTTTTCTTCAAATCAAGCTGGTAAAATCTTGACCAGAGGGGAATTGCATTAATAATCTCCCCAATCGGATAATTGCACTTGCAATCTCTATATTTTGTTAAACATCGAAACTCAAATATCAAGACTCAAACTTGGTCAACTCAAGCTTAGTCAAATTAGTCAACCTTGATCCATGAAAATTGCACCAACACTTCTGGAGCTCAAGCTATCCTCTTAGAGGCAAGTATCCCGTTATGTGGTCGGTCAGTCATAGAACTGACCAGACCCAGAGAACTTAGCTTCATATTGGTTCACTATCAAAAAGCCAACGTGACACAATACATTGTCATCCGACTTATGGATCGGACGATGCTAGGTACTCTTCTCATGCATTATTCTATCAATACAAACTTGGCTTGCTAAATGTTCGACCAAGATATACCTAAGAGACAACAGTATGAGAGAATATAACAGCTTGTTAGAGGATAACAACCGTTTGTCAGAGAATATTCTCCTATTGTAATATGAACATTCATTGGAACCTTCCTCGAAGGTAATTGCACATTTTCTATCAACCGATATATTATTACAACATATTCCTTTGACCACCTTATTCATGATGCAAGTTATGAAAAGGGTGCACACGGACAAAGGAAGATTCCTCGGACGTTGACTATACGCCTCCCAGGCTATACATATTCCCTTACTCAACAACTTTTGACATCCAACATTCTTTCACATGATTACGGAGGTTATGAGATGTGATATATAAAGGGGGTCCTCTCCGTTGGTAAGGTACCATCACGCAACGCTACTACTTCGATTACACGCACACATCTACTGTTCTTCAATTCGTTCAGCCAATACACTAACTTGAATGTCGGAGGACTTTCGCCAAGGACCCTTTTCCCTAGGTTTTGGGCACTGATGTTCTGTTTGCTTATTTGGGTGTGTGCATAGAGGATTTCTACTCCTGTTTGCAGTCTTTTCCTTTATTAAAAGTCTTCACTTAGTCAACCTCACCGTCATCTATCTAGCGCGTCATCTCCATCATTTTCTGACAGGATCACTCATCATTTTAAAAATCTATATATAGTCAATTAATTTCTCTTTTGGGGGCAATTCTATAAGTCTCATATCTTATTTGTCATTCATAGATTTATCTCTTTCTTCGATTTAATTTTTAAAATTTGAGCATTGATTGACTTTATAAAAAGATATAGGTTCATTTTTCAATCCTATATAAAATTCATGTTTCCATAGATAAATAAATATAAAATTCATGTTTCCATAGATAAATATAATCACATGAAATTGTTGATCTCATTTTCCTATTAGATTACTTTAAAGACATTTGCATTTGAGATGATAGATCTTCTGAACCATAGGAGGCAAAACCTCAATCTGAGTGATGATCCCTCTAATTATGTTGGAGGTAGCACATGAATATTTTGATTCACTACTCTTCCAAATGTATAATTTTAATAGTATTGGGAATAATTACCTGTGACTATCAATCTCAATAGTAGAAATCATAGTAGAATGATTAATGCTTTACTCTTCAAAAGTTATATTTATTTTTGTGCTCTTATTATTCTCAATCAATTTAATATTTTCTCAATAAAAAGGACTTGTTTGAGTGGACATAAAATTTAATGACCTTTAATGATAATACTTGAATTCAATTTCTTTGGCCGTTCGGGATAATTTAATGGTTAGCACATGTGATATTATCATCATAAAATTTAGGGTTTAAATTTTAATAAAATTGAGATAAATACTTTACTTATGTGTTAGTCATTATTCCAAAGGCTAATAGCCGCATGTGATTTACCTCTTCCATATTAGTACTGGGATGGATTGGCGGGGATGCTGGGGGCGAGTGTATTCGTCTTTTGCCACCTTGAATTCAGTTTCTTTTGTCTCCGTCATGGTGCCGTGATAGGATATCCAAGTTGTCACTCAGGTATCCGCTGTTTGAATCCTAGCTACGACATATTTACGGGAATTTTTCCTCCAAATGAGGAGTGTAACCAAAGAATGCTGAGCTTCTGAGCTGACCATCATGCGCGCTTTCCGATTTATCCTAGTAACTAGTAGAAAACTTTTGTAGAACTGAATCGATCACCCCAGAAATAATTAATGAGGCTAATTGAAACTATAAAATTTAATTTATTTTCATTAGATTTATACTGCCTAGCCTAAGTTAAACATCGCTAGACGTGCAAATATCTAATATTAAGTCTTTTATCCGTTCATAATTTATAATGGGTTTTTGTTATGTCCTACTAAGTACTCTATTCAATAAATTATAATCTTAATTATTTCATCCCACAAAGTTCATGATAAATAAGATTTAGTTTTTTCACTCAACAATAGGGCTGTAAATAAATCAAGCGTTCGTGAACAAACTTAGTGTTCGGCTTGGTAAGAGATTGTTTATGTTCGTTTAATATACATAAGATTAATTAAACAAACAAGTTTGAACAGCTCGTTAAGCTAAACAAACAAGCTTGAACACATATATGTTCAGCTCGTTAACGTTCGTGAACAACGTTCGTGCACAACGTTCGTGAACAATGTTCGTGAACAATGTTCATGAACCATATTTATTAATAAAACTCTTTTCAATATACTAAATAAACAATAAAATAAAATAAAATAAATAAATAAATTTAAATTATCAATCTTAATAACCAATCAAACAATTAAAAGTTTCAAACAATCAAACAAGCTTGAATTGAGAGCTTGATAACATTTAAACGAACCAAACTCAAGCCAAGCTCAAGCCAAGCTCGAACCAAGCTCGAACCAAGCTCAAGCCAAGCTTGAATTGAGAGCTTGATAACATCTAAACGAACCAAACTCAAGCCAAACTTCAAACAAGCTCAAGCTCATAAAAAATAAACCAAGCCAAGCTTGAACACTCATTTCAAAAGCTTGGTTCATTTTAAGCTCGGCTCAGCTCAGCTCAGTTATCTTATCAAACAAGTTTGAATACCCCAAAACTCGGCTCGGCTTGGTTCATTTACTACCCTAGCTATTTAGTGAATGATCCAACATAGTATTCATCAGATCCGTCATGTCTATTATTTTATTCACTACCACGTTCAGATTTCATCTTAAATTTTTTTTGCTTAGTTGATTTTAATTTCAACTTTAAAGAATTTGAATATATCTAGAGATTTGATTTCTTATGAATCCAGAATCGTCATTTATGAAATTAAATTAATAAAGCATAATTGACTATTCAAAAATTGTCGCAAAGTGATCTTTTTAATCGCCGGCTTGATTAGCATTTATTTTCTTCTATAAGTTATCCCCACAAAGACTGCATGTGGCACTGTGGTGGAACTTTCTACTAAGGAACGTAGACGGACTTGCGTTGTCAAGATTGACTCTATTTCTTCCTCAATCTTAAATATCCACATCCTGAGTGAGCGATTCAATTCTGTAAAAATATATATATATATATTTTTTTTTTTTGTTGATTATCAAATTAAATTTGATAATTTACCAAATAACGTAATTTTAAATTTACTTAAAGACATATATTATTTTATTATTTATCGAAAGATGTACCTTTTCAAGTATAATTTCTATTTTATTCTACTAATTTTTTCTATCATTTTTTTTCTCTATTATTTTTTTCTATTTTATCTCTGCTTTTTTTAAAACATACAGAACATATGAATAACATTACATAAGATTTAACTAATTTTTTAATAATATTTTAATACATTTGAAGAAGTCAAAATAAATAATGGATAGTGATTCTGTCCGAGAGTCGAGTCGACGAGCGCTGAGGACGTGACGCTCACTGCTGTTTTCAGATGACCTCCAAGATGACGTGGACCTCCGGTGAACCTGCAACAAAGCCGAGCCGAGAAGGGGTTCAATGCGACAACCCTCCGACGCTCAAGTCAGGCACCGACGAAATAAAGTGGGAGCAGAGTAACGAGACTGTAGCTACAATGAAGAAATCGCGCATACATCCGTTGAAGTCTAGGAGTCCTTATATAGGATCCCGGGGGACACGCTTCCCAAGGCGTGCACGCTCCTCAAAGCATACCTCAAAATGGGTCTGTCAGAAAAGTGTCTGACGCCATACCGCAACCATCCGAGCATATCTCCAACATGACAGTGGAAACTTCCACCGTACGATCTTCTGTCCGGTCTGGTCGCCGACCATGCTATCTGTCAGCGGCGCATGTCTCGAGAAGGATATCGCCAGCTGTCCCTTTTGTCCTCTTCTCTCTCGTCCGTTACTAGGCCAAGCGGGTGAGCCGCTCGGTCGCATACTCGGATGGGCATGCAACCTTAGTTGTTCGGTAGCTCGGCCGAGCGGGCATGCCGCTCGGCGCATCGACTCTTTCATACGAGAACCCTTGAGCATCGGAAACACGACCTGCGATCGAGCTGTCTTCGCGCCGGTCGGGGCGCTATCACGTCCGATCAGCAAGGTGACCTCCCCTCTCGGCAAGGACATTGGGCTGCCCCTCTTGACTTTGACTTCCACGTGTCGTTGACCAATGTATGGTCAGACCCTCTTCTTCATCACCGGATCACGTGTCTTCCCCTCAAGTCTAGTCGAAGGAGGCTGAAAGTCCGACTGACTAGACTACAAGTTTGGTGGTGTAGCGGTCGCTCAGTCACTGAGGTGAGTGCTTCTCTGCTCGGGCACTGTGAGGGTGCCAGGCAACCGCTCGTCGGCCTACCTGCTAGGCCTTGGAAAGTTTTGTTTGTCGCTGATTACCTTACCGACCCGAGGGTGATTAATGCTGACGTCTTTAGAATCTCTTCGGAATTCATGCAAATCCTTGCCATTAAGGTCGAGCGCGCGCCCATGCCCGCATAATGGCGTTCATTGAATGTCCCTTTCTGCTCTGTCACCACGTGGCACCACCATCGTCATCGTACGGCGAAGGCGTCAGCTCCAAGGGGACAGGCGGCGGTTTGTATTCAATGGTCGGATGCCAACTTCGATCTCCGCGACCTAGATCGGACGGCTAAGGTTGACCGAGCCCGATCTTTATAAAGCACCGGCGTCGACTTCTGTTCCATCGTTGTTGCCTCCGCGTGCTTCATCGACTTCCACGGCCTCTAGCACTCCGGTGATCTTCTCCCTTCCTCTCCTAGGTTTCCTTTTGTAAGCTCTCTGATCCTCTCTTGTTTTCGTGTTTGCTTCCCTTCGCTTTCTTGGGCATCGCCTCTCTTGCTGCTCTTTCCGTCAATTTTTTCGACGAACCTTCTGTGTTTTCATTTTCTGCTCATGGTCAGTTCTTCTGACCCCTCTCCTAGCCTCTGGTACCAAACCATGGAGAGTTGGTTTGACTCGGGAGATGCCTCTAATCTGATTAATGCTTATGATATCCCTGCCGACCACAAGCTTACCCTGGCCAAGCCGTCTGATCGACCCCATGACCCGTCGGTCGGCACTGTTACTTTCTTCTGCGACCAATTCGTAGCTGGCCTTAGGTTTCCCATCCACTCCTTCATCACAGAAGTGTGTAACTACTTCCGTTTTCCGCTCAGCCAGCATGTGCCCAACTCTTTTAGGTTGTTGTGCGGCGTAGTTGTGCTCTTCCGAGTGCACAACATCCCCCTTAAACCTCAGATTTTTCATTATTTTTACTATCCCAAGCAGTCCGAGATAGACACTTTCTTGTTTCAATCTCGGATCGACTTGATTTTCTTTGATAAGATGTCTACCTCCAATAAGCAATGGAAAGACTATTTTTTCTTTTTGAGTCTTCCCGAGTCGCCACCTTTTCGAACCCAATGGCAAACCGCTCTGCCACCTCCTCCCGGCCTGAAAAGGTATAGGACCGAGCCCGCTTTTCTACACACGGCTAACCTACTGGCCGGGCTGAAGTTGGACATCCATAAGCTGCTACCCGAAGGGATGCTGTATCTATTTGGCTTAAGCCTGATCCGAACGACCCTGGTAAGAAAAAACTTTCTCTCCTTTTCTTTGGGTCTAACTGATTTCTTTTCTTTTTCTTGCAGCTATGACAATGATGAAATCGGTGGTGCTCGGCATGCTAAAACGCAAGGCTGCCGAGATAGAGGCGGCTGCGGCGTAGGAGGCAGAGAGACTTGGCATCGCCCCGGTCGGCTCTCATGAAGGCGAGAACGAAGAGGCGCAGACGGCTGGCGATGTGTCTGCCGCTCGAACCGTTACTACCGATGCAACAAGAGAGACCACTCCGTCGAGTACTCAAGCAGCCCTTCGGCCCGAGGAAACCAGGTCTTCCGATGATGAACTTCCGTTGGTTGGACGCAAACGCCGCCGAACGGGCACACAAACCTGCTCGGCCACCTCAGCTGTACACGTGTTCGAGTAGATGGACGCTCCTCCTCCGTTGGCTCCGGCAACTGTGGAAACACTATCTTCAGACCGAACCCTCTCTCAAGGCGATTGGTCTTCTGACCCCATCACCGCTCAACCCCTCAACTCACTTCCTCCTGCTCAACGGACAATCAGGCGATCCCTCATCCGTTCCGATCCGGTCGGACAATCTTCTGCCCCTTCAGCGTCTGCTCAGTCTACCCCGGGCTAGCGCAGGACTATCAAGGCCTTACTCCACCTACCGACAGAGGAATATTTGCAAACAGCCGAACAGCCGACGAGCCCTGAACACTTAATAACCATCCGGGGACCCCTCGCGAAAGTCTTGGAGGACGCTCGAGCGCGCGTGGCTCTGATGCCTCTGGGGCTGCTCGGCAACAGCCACATACAATAGGCTACCGAGGTAACTATTATTATAACCTTCTCCTTTTCCTTTCCATTCGGCACTGGCCCTTTCCCTTCCGATCTGGTTGCAGTATTGGGTGGAAAGCATTGCGGTAAGCAACCGCCTGGCTCTCCTAGAAGAGGAGTTCAAAAAGCTCACGGTCTCTGGTGGGGCTCCTCCTCAAGGCCCCCCTATGTCATGCTAAAGGCGGAGCTTGACAAGACCAAGAAACTGATGGAGGCCGAGCAGCACAAATCTTCGGGCCTGCAAACTATGGTGGATCGGCTCGAGACCCAAGTGAAGACTTATGACAAAAAGATCGACTTGGCTACCTCCAGGAAGAATAGGGTCGTCACCGACCTGGAGGCAAAGAATGTCGAGGCCCGAGCACTCGAGCAGAAGGCCAAGGAGTTAACTGATATGCTCATCGCCGAGAAAGCGGGTCGCTCGGCGGAGGTGGTCGCTCTCCAGGGTGACTTGAAGACCTTTCAAGAGGCACCTGAGGCCTCCCGAGCCGCCCTAAAAGAATATCAGGAGGCCGAGCCAAGCCGGTTCGCTGTCGCGCAGCAGAACTACGTCCACTCGGAGAAATTTGTTGAGAAAGCCTGCGCTCGGCTCGTCCATGCGTTCGAGCTCGCCATCACCGCCACAGCTGATTATCTAAAAATAAAGGGTCGTCTTCCTGAGGATATCACTATTCTGGTCCGAGACCATGCCGAGCACCTTACCACGATCCCTGATGAGATTTTTGGTTATCTCGAGTAAACTTGCTGTTATGTACTGACCGTTCAACCTATCTTACTACATGTTCTGGCCACTCGGCCTATTTTGATTAATGAACTTGCTTGGGCTTTACATTGTTTGCTTGTTCTATCGTTGTGTGTATCCGAGCGAGTTATCTATTCCCTCGATCGTTGTCGAATGCGTGAGAGTCTCGTCTTTTGATCTTTGAGCTGCTGCTTGACAAGCGAGTACAGGACCACCCCTTTTACATAGGACCCATGTTAGATTGAAGTGATGCCAAGGCGGAGCTTTATAGTCGCCGCGCAACTTTGTCGTTTAACGTTGCCGCTCGACGGTCTTCAGGTCGGGGGGTTTATAGTCGCAGGTTCGATTCTAGAGTTTAACGTCGCCGCTCGACGGTCTTCAGGCCGGGGGATTTATAGTCGCCGGTTCGACTCTAGAGTTTAACGTCGCCGCTTGACAGTCTTCAGCCGGGGGGTTTATAGTTGCCGGCTCGATTCTAGAGTTTAACGTCGCCGCCTGACGGTCTTCAGGCAAGGGGGTTTATAGTCGCCGGTTCAACTCTAGAGTTTAATGTTACCACTCGACGGTCTTCAGGCTGGGGGGTTAATAGTTGCCGGTTCGACTCTAGAGTTTAACATCGCCGCTCGATGGTCTTCAGGCCGGGGGGTTTATAGTCACCGGTTCGACTCTAGAGTTTAACGTCGCCGCTCGACGGTCTTCAGGCCGAGGGGTTTATAGTCGCCGACTCGACTCTAGAGTTTAACGTTGCCGCTCGACGGTCTTCATGGAGCCTGGTCATTCAGCGCATTCTTTGTTTTAGATTTCATTCCTACATTCAAAGGGAGCCGAAGAACAGAAAGTACATATAATGAATTACATTGGCGCACCTTTCACCCAGCTCGGTACGGCTGGAGATGGTTAGCGCTCCATGGTCGTTCTAGCTGTCGTCTGTCTTCATCTTCGAGGTAATAGGCGCCCGATCGGAGCTTCTCGATGACTTTGAAGGGCCCAGCCCAAAGCGCCTCCAGCTTGCTCATATCGTCGACCGGCTTCACCTTCTTCCATACAAAGTCGACGACCTGGAATGCCCTGGGAATCACTCGTCTGTTGTAATTCTGCTTCATTCTTTGCCGGTACGCCATTAGCCGGACGGCTGCTTTGGCTTGCGCCTCGTCTATCAAGTCCAGCTCCAGCTGCCTCCGCTCGGTGTTACCCGTGTCGTACTATTGCACCCAATCAGATTCTACTCCGACCTCCACGGGAACTACAACCTCTCCTCCGTACACCAAATGGAAAGGCGTGACCCCCGTTCCCTCCTTAGGGGTAGTGCGAATCGCCCATAACACGTCTGGGAGCTAATCTACCCAGCTGCCACCGACATGGTCGAGCCGAACTCGAAGAATCCGAAGGATCTCCCGATTGGCGACCTCGGCCTGCCCGTTGCTTTGCGGATAGGCTATAGAGGTGAAGTGTTGCTGAATACCGTACCCCTCGCACCATTCTCGGAACTACTGTCCGACGAACTGCCGCCCATTTTCGGACACGAACCGGCGTGGAATGTCGAACCGACATATTATGTGCTGCCAGATGAACTTCTTGACCATCTACTCAGTTATTTTCGCCAATGGCTTGACCTCGACCCATTTGGAGAAGTAGTCCACCTCCACAAGTAAAAACTTCCGTTGCCCGGTCGTCATCGAGAAAGGTCCCACAATATCCATGCCCCACTGGTCGAATGGGCAGGACACTGTAGACGCATCATCTCCTTAGTGGGTCAGTGGGTGGATTTGTGATATTTTTGACAGGAAAAGCAAGTGGCGACAGTCCGAGCAACATCTTCCTGGAGGGTCGGCCAAAAGTACCCGGCTAGTAGAATCTTCTTCCCCAACGAGCGGCCGCCCGGGTGTCCTCCACAAGACCCTTGATGTACTTCTTGTAGTATGTATTTCGCGTCCTCCGAGTTGACGCATTTTAGCAATGGTAAAGCGAAAGACTTCTTGTAGAGCTGATCCCCGATGAGGGTGAACTGTCCGACTTTCCTTCTTAGTAACTGGGCCTCTTCCCGATCGGATGGCGTAGCTCCCGATCGCAAAAATTCTATTATGGTCGTCCTCTAGTCGCTTGGGAACGTGAGGCCCTCCATCCTGTCAATGTGAGCCACTAAGGCTACATGCTCAATCGTTTGTTGGAGAATAATCAACGTTATTGAACTTGCAAGTTTGGCCAATTCATCTGCCGCTTGGTTCTCCGCTGGGGGGATCTTCTGTATGACAACCTCGCAAAAGTTGGTTTTGAGCCTTTCGAAAGCTTCCGTGTAGAGCCTGAGTCTGGGGTTGTTTATCTCGAAGGATCCTAAGAGCTGCTAAGCGGCAAGCTGAGAGTCTGAGTAGATCATTACTCGGCTCGCTCCCACATGCCAAGCGGCCTGCAATCCCGATATGAGGGCTTCATATTCTGCTTCGTTATTGGTTGCCCGACAGTCCAACCGGACGGACAGATGCATCTGCTCTTCTTGAGGGGAGATCAATATAATACCAATACCACTCCCGAGCCGAGTGGATGACCCATCCACATATACTCTCCATAAAGCTTCGGGCTCGGGATTCTGTACTTCAGTGACGAAGTCCGCCAGTGACTGCGCCTTAATGGTCGTGCGGGGTTGGTACTGGATATCGAATTCACTAAGCTCGGTTGTCCACTTAATCAGCCGCCCGGATGCCTCCGGGTTGAGGAGAAATCTCCCTAGAGGGTTGTTCGTCATGACATTTATCCTGTGCGCGAGGAAATAAGGTCGATGCCTCCGAGCGGTGAGGACTAGCGTGAAGACAAGCTTTTCGAGACCGGTGTAGCGAGACTCAACATCCTTTAGAATGTGACTCAGGAAATACATGGGATGTTCTTCGCCGTCCTGTCGTACTAACGCCGAGCCTACAGCATGCTCGGTCGAGGATAAGTAGATGCGGAGCGGCTCGCCAATGTTGGGCTTAGCTAATACAGGCAAAGAGTTTAGATAAACCTTTAATTCCTCAAATGTCTGGTCGCATTCTCTGTCCCACTGGAATTTGGTGGCTCGGCGCAGAATCTTGAAGAAAGGCAAGCTCCGATCGATCGTTTTGGCGATGAACCGTGACAAGGCCATTATTCGACCGGTAAGGCGTTGCACTTCCCTCAAGTTTCTGGGAGGTGGCATGTCCTGCAGTGCCTTCACTTTGCTGGGATTCACCTCTATGCCCCACTCGGTAACGATGTACCCTAGAAAGCGACCGCTCCTTGCTCCAAACAGACACTTTTGGGGATTCAGCTTGACTCCGTACGTCCTTAGCGTCTGGAAGGTTTCTGTTGGTTGGTCCTAGGAAGATCGTACCGGTTCCACTGTACAAAAATTTTATATAAGTATCGAACATTTCCTAAACAACCTATTGTATTATTTAGAAATTAAATTAGGAATCACAAACGGAACTTAACATTATTGATTCCAAATTTAACTTATCTGTTCTTAATGGTTTAGACTTGGATCGCAAGCGGAACTTAACACTATTGATCCAAATCAACCTATATTACAAAGTTAATTAAATATTTATTTCTAAAATCTGCTCCCAGGTCAAATATAGCGAGGCACAAGGCCTTCTTGGGTATGGGATCATCCACCACTGCCTCGACAAAACCTTTAATAGAAATTCAATATTTAATTTCCTAAAATAACATTAGGTTTAACCAAAAAGAACAATCGAATCACAAATTCAAAAAACAAAGAAAAACACAAATTCAAAACAAATCTGAAAAACTCTAGAATCATATGCCTCTTGTGTTTGGTATTTCCAAAAATAACTATACAAAGAAAACTAGTATGATGCGGAAAATAATTACTAGTTATACCTTTCTTTGTAAGCAAATAACCTCTTGATCTTCTACTGTATTCTTCTTCTAATCTCAGACGTTGTGTGGGCAACGATCTTCCGAGACGAGAACCACCAAGCTCCTTCTTCTCCAAGCTAGATTCGGCCACCATTAATTCTCCAAGAGAAGTAGAGGTCCGGCCACCACCACCAAGCTCCAAGGGATACTAGAAACAAAACCTCCTTTCTCTCCTTCTTCTCATAGCTAGAACCGACCACCATGGACTTCTCTTATGTTGATGTCGTCGGCCACAAAGGAGGAAGAGAAGAGAAGGAGAAGAGACCCTAGGGCCGGCCACACCAAGGAGGAAAAGAGAGGAAGAAAAAGAATAAAGATCGCACTTATGAAGGCACCTCTACCCCCTCTATTATAATCCTTGGCCTTGGCAAATAAGGAAATTTAAATAAAAACTTCCTTAATTCTTTTGCCATGAAAAGATAAAATTTAATTAATTAAAATTAAAATCCTTTTCTTATATAACATGGCCAGCCACCTTTCTAATCCCAAACAAGGAGAGTTTTAATTTAACACAAGAATTAAAACTTCCTAATTTGTTTTCGGAAATTTATAAAAATTTCTCAAATAATTTTTTCCCTTCATGGTGGTTTATAAAAAGAAAATTTTATAAATTAAAATCTTTCTTTTAAACATGTGGATGATTTCCAAAACGGAAAATTATCGCTAAAAATTAAAATCTCTTTTCAATCTACAAATAAGGAAAGATATCAAATCTTTTCTTAATCTTTTGTAGAAACTTATAAAAGAGAATATTTAATTTTTAAACTCTCTTTTAAATCATGAACATGGTTAAAAAAGGAAAGTTTCCTCAAAATTAAAATCTACCTTTCTATCTACAAATAAGGAAATATTTCAAATCTTTTCTTAATCTTTTATAGAAAGCTATAAAAGGAAAGATTTAAATTTTAACTTCTCTTTTAAAATCATGATATCCACATTAAGAAAAAATTAAAAAATAAAATCCCTTATAATATGATGTGGTCGACCACACCAAGCTTGGTTCAAGTTAGGGTCGGCCACACCAACTCAACTCATCCTATTTACTTGGCCGGCCCAAGCTTGGGTTCCAAGCTTGCTTGGCCGACCCCAATAGGATGGGTATAAAGGTGGGTAAGAAGTGGGTATGTGGTGAGTATAAATCTCTATATACAAGAGGCTACGATAGGGACCGAGAGGAGGAATTGGTTTTGGTCTCCCGATGAAATTAAGCTTCCCGTGTTCGCCCCGAACACATAACTTAACTTCATCAATAATAATTCATACCACTAAAAAATTATTATTGAACTACCGCACCAATCCCAAATTACATTTTGGGCTCCTTCTTATTATGAGTGTGTTAGTCTCCCTGTGTTTAAGATGTCAAATGTCCACTAATTAATAGAGTTACTGACAACTCATTTTAATTAATATCTTAGTTCAAGAGTAGTACCACTCAACCTTATCGTCATGTCGGACTAAGTCCACCTGCAGGGTTTAACATGACAATCCTTATGAGCTCCTCTTGAGGACATTCTCAACCTAGATTACTAGGACACAGTTTCTTTCTATAATCAACAACACACACTATAAGTAATATCATTTCCCAACTTATCGGGCCTATTGATTTATTGTGCTAAACCTCGCCCATTGATAAGTCAAAGAAATAAATACTAAATATATGTGCTTGTTATTATATTAGGATTAAGAGCACACACTTTCATAATAACAGAGGAATTATTCTTTTATTTAGTTAGTATAAAAAGACACTAGCTCAAATGGTCCTACTCAATACACTTAGAGTATACTAGTGTAATTTATTAGTTAAGATAAACTAATACCCAATTACACTACAACTATTCCAATGGTTTGTTCCTTTCCATTTTAGTCTTGAGCAACTGTTTATAATTTATAAAGAACCGATAACATGATCTTCTGTGTGTGACACCACACACCATGTTATCTACTATATAAATTAATTGAACAATTACATTCAACAAATAAATGTAAATATTGACCAATGTGATTCTTTTATTTAAAAATAAATGTTTATAAAAGCTAGGCTTTTAGTATACACTATAATAGTTTCTTCTATATCTGCACAAAGGTTGGCCGCCCGGATTGATTTAATAAGTATGTCATCAACATATACCTCTAAGTTTCGCCCGATCTGCTTCCAGGACACCTTGTTCATGAGCCGCTGGTATGTAGCATCGGCGTTCTTCAATCTGAATGGCATTACGTTGTAGTAGTAGGTGTCGTCCGCCGTAATGAAGCTCACTTTCTCCTGGTCTTCCCGGGCGAGTGACACTTGGTGGTAACCTAGATAGTCATCCAGCATGCATATCAACTCACATCCAGCGGTCGAGTCTACCATCTGGTCAATTCAGGGCAGAGGGTAAAAGTCTTTTGGGCACGCCTTATTCAAATCCTGGAAGTCGATGCTGACCCTCCACTTATTTCCTGGCTTGGAGACCAACACCACATTCGCGAGCCAGCTCGGGAACTATACCTCCCGTATGTGGCCGACCTCCAGGAGTTTCTCGACTTCCGCTCAGATGATGATGATCTGCTCCGTACTGAAGTCCCGCTTCCTCTGCTTGACGTCCCGCGCGAGGGTCTCATCGGATGATCCCTGGTTGGCTTGGGTGAGATCGGAAGGCGTCCGGAACAGGGCTCGATGAAATGGAACCGGGGCTAGCGGTGCATCTCCTGGCATGCCGGTTTGCCCCTTATTCTGCGCCCAGGTAAAAAACTACTCCGGTTAGTTTTCCAGCGTCGCTCGGCCGCCGGATGCCGAGGTGGCTTGCTGCATAAGCTGTTCGGCTTACGCCTTCTGCTGTTACTCCACTATCTTTGCCGCTCGCGCCTGGATAAGCGCGTCGAGTTCTTCTGGAGAGAGCGTCACGGTGTGTGAACGTCCAACTTCCTCCATCTTCTCGGCTCGGATTCAGGTGTGTTCCCACAGACGGCGCCAAATTGATCCTGTCCAAGAGTCGAGTCGACGGGAATTGGGGACGTGGCGCTCGCTGCTGTCTTCAGATGACCTCCAAGATGACGTAGACCTCCGGTGAACTTGCAACAAAGCCGAGCCGGGAAGGGGTTCCCGGCCACGACCCTCCAACGCTTAAGTCAGGCACCGGCGAAATAAAGTGGGAGCAGAGTAACGAGACTATAGCTACAGTGAAGAAATCGCGCATACCTCCATTGAAGTCTAGGGGTCCTTATATAGGATCTCAGGGGGGTGCACGCACGCTTCCCGAGGAGTACACGCTCCTCAAAGTATACCTCAAAATGGGCGTGCCAGAAAAGTGTGTCTGACGCCATACCGCAACCATCCGAGCATATCTCCGACATGACAGTGGAAACTTCCACCGTACGATCTTCTGTCCGGTCTGGTCGCCGACTATGCTATCTGTCGGTGATGCATGTCTCGAGAAGGATATCGCCAGCTGTCCCTTTTGTCCTCTTCTCTCTCGTCCGTTACTAGGCCGAGCGGGTGAGCCGCTCGGTCGCATACTCGGACAGGCATGCAGCCTTAGTTGTTCGATAGCTCGGCCGAGCGGGCATGCCTCTCGGCGCATCGACTCTTTCATACGAGAACCCCTCAGCATTGGAAACCTGACCTGCGATCGAGCTGTCTTCGCGCCAGCCGGGACGCTATCACGTCCGATCGACGAGGTGACCTCCCCGCTCGACAAGGACATTGGGCTGCCCCTCTTGACTTTGACTTCCACGTGTCGTTGACCACTGTACGGTCGGGTCCTCTTCTTCATCACCGGATCAGATAGTATATTTGAACTCCTTGCAATCTTAGAAATCCACTAGAACTAAAATGAGTGTAATTGGAGTTCTCTAAGTCCATCAGTGGGTTTCAATCAAAACTCACTGATGGACCTAGAGTGCTCCGATTGCACCCATTTCAGTTCCTATGAATTTCTGAGGTTGTAAAGAGTTCAAATATGATATCCATTATTTATTTCAACTTTTTAGAGCTGTTATCATGTAACAAGGAAGAATCGTCAAAAAGGTCGACGTTAGGCCTGATATGGAATCACATCAGGCCCAACGTGGGCCTGATATCATTCTATATCAGGCTCACGTTAGCCCTGATATCATTCCATATCAGGCCCAACATGGGCTTTTTTGACGATTCTTCCATTTTACATGTTAACATCTATGAAAAATCGAAATAAATAGTGGATATCATATTTGAACTCCTTGCAACCTTAGAAATCCATAGGAACTGAAATGGGTACAATCGGAGCTCTCTATGTCCATCAATGGATTTTAGTCAAAACCAACTGATGGACCTAGAGAGCTCCGATTGCACTTATTTCAGTTCTTATGGATTTCTGAGGTTGTAAGGAGTTCAAATATGGTATCCATTATTTATTTTGACTTTTCGGAGTTGTTAACATGTAACAAGGAAGAATCGTCAAAAAGGCTCACATTGGGCCTGATATGGAATCATATCAGGCCCAATATGGGCCTTTTGATGATTCTTCCATTTTACATGTTAACATCTATGAAAAATCAAAATAAATAATGGATACCATATTTGAACTCCTTGCAACATCATAAATCTGTAGAAACTGAAATGGGCGCAATCAGAGCTCTTTAGGTCCATTAGTGGGTTTTGGTCAAAACCCACTAATGGACCTATAGAGCTCTGATTGTACTAATTTCAGTTCCTGTAGATTTCTAAAGTTGCAAGGAGTTCAAATATACTATTAATTATTTATTTTAACTTTTTAGAGATTTTAAAATGTAATAAACAAGAATCATTAAAAATATTCATGTTGGGCTTAATATGGAATGATATCAGGTAAATATTGGACCTGATATCATTTCATATTAGGCCTATGTTGGACAATATAGTTTTCTATTGCCATGGATGAAAGTTGTCGACAATTGCTCCAAGTTGATTTCCTCGAGGACGACTATGGAAATATTGCTAAGACTCCTCTCTAGAACCCTTTTCAACAGTTCCTTCAATTTTAACCTACAAATATGATAAACAAATTGTGAAATGAATCTAACCAGATGAAGTGTCTCCTTTTCAATAAAAAATTTTTCCCTGCAAAACATTATATTTTTAAACTGCATATAGATAATACTTGAATTTATAGTTGACTAAGGAAAGTATGTCTATGCTCTAATTATGTAGTAACTAAATGCCAAGTTCAAAAGCAAAAAATCACATCAACAAAAGTAATAGCTAAAAAAATCCCTTCTCCATAGCAATATAGTGGAGTCTATCTTATGAAATTACGGTTTAGAGTCACACGGGCCTGATATAATTTAATATCAGGCCTAATGTGAGCTTGATATGAATTAGTTTATATTTTAGTTAGTTTTTTTAATAATATTTCAACATTTGGAGATGTCAAAATATGTAATGGACAACACCGTTGGACTCCTTGCAACCCCAAAAATTCATAGGAATTGAAATGGGTACAATCGGAGATCTCTAGGTCTATAAGTGGGTTTTGACCGAAACTCACTAATGGACCTAGAGAGCTTCGATTGCATCCATTTCAGTTCCTATGGATTTCTGAGGTTGCAAGGAGTTCAAATATGGTATCAATTATTTATTTCAGTTTTCATAGATGTTAACATGTAAAATAGAAGAATCGTCAAAAAAGCCCATGTTGGAACTGATATGGAATCATATCAGGCCCAACGTGGGCCTGATATGAAATCATATCAGGCTCGACGTGGACCTAATATGAAATGATATCAAGCCCACATTGGGTCTGATATGGAATGATATCAAGCCCATATTGGGTCTGATATGATTCCATATCAGGCTCAACGTGACCCTTTTTGACGATTCTTCCTGTTACATGTTAATAACTCTGAAAAATTGAAATAAATAATGGATACAATATTTGAACTCCTTACAACCTCAGAAATTCATAGGAACTGAAATGAGTACAATCGGAGTTCTCTAAGTCTATAAGTGGGTTTTGACCGAAACCCATTAATGGACCTAGAGAGCTTTGATTATACTCATTTTAGTTCCAGTGGATTTCTGAGATTGCAAGGAGTTCAAATATGCTATCCATTATTTATTTTGACTTATTCAAATGTATTAAAAAGTTATTAAAAATTGACTAAATCTATGTAATGCTATTCATATGTTATGCATGCTTGTAAAAAAGAGAAGAGAGAGAAAAATGGTGGAAAAAGTCAGATTGTCAGGAGGGTAAAGTAGGAATTACATTTGAAAAGGTGCTCCCTTTAGTAAATAGTAAAGTAACATATACCTTTTAGTAAATTTAAAACTTTAGGTGCACTGTTTGGAAAATTACCGAAGTAAATTAGAAAGTACTTTTTCTTCTTCAAAAACAATAAAAAAAATACTTATGTTGTAGCAGCACAGCGGCAACGCTAGGCGCGTGGGTGGGTTGCAGCGGGGCCCACTTGTGTTGCTGTAGGATTAGAACCGTCAATTTAGATTGAACTTATCGAATTAGCCTGTCCCGTCAAAAAATTTAAGCTGGTTGGGTTTGAATTTTATTAACCCAAGTTCGTCGCGGACCGATCTGCCTAGGCCCACAACCCATGCGGGTTAGCCCGCGATAGGCTTGGGTTGACCCGTAGATTGAAAAACATATGTAAGCTAATTTTTATGTAAATTTATTATCTTTTTTTGTTATAATTTTAAAATAAAAATAATATTTTTCATCTCATTTATGTCCATTTATATTTAAAATATTTATTTTTGGATATATTTGATTGATAAAATATTTTCGAAGTAAAATGTTGAAGATATGAAAGTTTTTTAAAAAAATTTTATGGACTCACGGGTTGACCTGCCTAATCCGCAATTCACCTTCGATTAGATTAGGCTGGAAATTTCCCAACCCGCCAAGTTGATGGGTCAACCCGCCCAGCCCCGTCAAATGGTTGGCCCGTCACGGACCGGCCCGCCCCGCAATGGGTCTACCCGTTTGACAGCTCTAGCTATAGCTCTCTTATTATTATTATTATTATTATTATTAAATATATTAAAAATTGATAAATATAATTAAAGTGATAAATATAATTAATTTTATTTAAATATAAAATTAGATGTAAATTAATAAAATGATGATGAACTAATAAATATTAAATTAATGAGATATTTGATTATAAAATTTAGGATATTTAGGAGTAAGACATTTGATAAGCGAGACCCATAAATACTTGAGAAGTGAGATATTTGATTACGAAATTTAAGATATGAGAAGTGAGATATTTAATTGATGATATGGATGCAGGGTCTATAAATATTTGGAAGAAATATTTAAACACATTATGGATACTATTAGGGCATTCACGAAGCTCCCGTTGCCAAGAGTGGGAGGGAGCTCCATCAATTTACGCAAGAAGCAACTCCTTGTTTTTTTTTAATAAAAATAATTTTTAAGTTTTTTTTAAAATAGAAACGTTTGAAGAACGACTATTTTTAGTTATTGTTCTAATAAAAATTTAATTTTTTATTTAAAAAACTATAAATATATCTCTAATATCTATTTTTTTTCATTCATTTTATCATTCTTTTCTCTCTCTATTTTTTTTCTTTCTTCTTTTCATTCTCTATTTGTATTCGAGATGAATTAAAATTTCAATACTTATTTTATAAATCTTTTGAATTCTTCAAATATGAAAGAAAATATATTTTTTTCAAAATACTCGCATTCCTCTCAATGTCTAATATCCTTTTTTTTTTTGTCTCACACACAATACCCTCTAAATTTTTAAAATATTTCATATGTTCCACAATATCCTCCAAATTTTTAAAGTTCTCAAAATTTTTTAACGAATTCGAGTAACTCTGCCCCAGCTCCATTTGGTATGTATCCACCCCGAGATTGGTTTAACCATTGACAACCAATTTGGGATGCCTTCTTTGCCTTATGTATTGTCTCCTCAACTATCAGTTATGCTTTTGAATGAATCAAGAAGGGCTACTATCAACGACAAAGAACTTGTAATACCATCATTTGTACCAGTAACTTAGTGGCCACCACACTTATCATAAGAAGAGCGTGAAGTTGAACCAGAAAAAGATGATTTGAAACGAAGATTTTGGTCTCTCGATGAAGACGTGATCATTGCGAAGTCATGGACAACTATCAGCACCGACATCGTCATTGCTAATGACTAGAAAGGTCATGCTTTTTGGAAACGTATAGCTGATTACTACAGCAAGCATCGACCCAGGGGAACTATGATGAGAAGCTATCAATGGCTAAAATCACATTACTATAAGTTTGCGCCGATGATAAATAAATTTTCTACAATCTATAATAAATTTTATACTCATTGTCAAAGTGTTTGGAGTTACGAGAATATATTAGAGAATGTACTGAATATGTGAAAAACTAACAATAATAACAAGGACTTCAAGTATATGCATGCATGGAGGGTTCTTATAGAGTATGAGAAATATACTTCATAATTAGTTGATTGATACTCTAGCAAGAAGGTAAGGACATCCGAATCAAGAGGAACATTTCAATATCAAATCTAGATACGAGTGTTGATGCAAATGCCTTTAAAGTCCGCATTTGTCCGATAAGGTAAAAGACAGCGATAAGGAAAGACAAATCCAAAGTCAGAGAGCATGACATAATGAAATAAATCATCGATAAAGAGTGACAAAATATTAAAGAATATCAAATGTAAAAAATGACTATGTAGAAGTTGAGATCTTTTATAAGGATTATGAAATTCTTTTGAAAGATATCAGTGAGATGATGACAAAACAATTTCATATACATAAAATAGTTGAAAAAAATAAATAAAGATGTGCCCGGTGTAGATGTATTTAAATTTATTTTTATATGTTATTATAATTTATGTCTATTTATTTAATGTACTGTAATATTTATCTATTTTTTAATTATTAAGGTTATTAGTTTGGTATGGATTTAAATTTAATTATATATAAAGTAAAATATATATAAGAGAAATAAAAAATATATATAATAAAAAACTTGGAAGCATAATAAAAGAAGTTAGGCATATTTTTATGAGCTGTTTTATCTTTCGAGTTTTGTCTTTTTCTTCCTTTTGTGGTGGGTCTTAAAAAAAAAAAACCCTCCTTTAGCACAAAAGCATTGGAGATGGCGAGATGCCCTTGTCGAGAGGAGTTTTTCTTTTTTTTATATAATTAAAAGATGTGTAAGATTTTTATTTTTAAGATGGCATTGAGGTGCATGCTGTTGTACTCCTTGAGAGAATTAACGACTGACTCCGTAGTCAGACTTTACCGTTCCACGCAATTTTGCTTGAAAACTCTAGATACAATTTCTCTGATTTTATGAAAACGACTATATCATGTAAGAATTATAAAGTTCCACCCCTAGTTTGAGAGGAATTATCCTGTGAGTGAGGCGAAGTTGTGAATAGTTAAAGAGAATGTAGTTAAAAGAAAGAACTGAAGTCTGAAACAGTCAACGGAGAGGAAGCTTCCGGTGTCGTATCTCCTTTAATTTTTTCTGAGGATTCTTTGCCGGATTCACGCGATCATCCTTTCTTTCTTGACAATACTTCAAACGTAGATGTGTTTAGCATACTGCGCCAGGGGTTCGAGTGTGAAATACCTTGGCATGGCCGTGAATTGTCTCGAGCTCACTGGTGTCTGAGAGCCACCAAACGGTGAGAGATTATTAATCTTTTCAAACGTTAAATCTTCTCGCATTCGTAAAGATCGATCTGTAATTCTTCATTCATGTTTGCAGAGCTTATCATAACAGATTACGACGCAATAATATATTCAATCTGATTTCCATGGTCCAAAAAGGGCAGACTTACTTCTTTGATTGCATACAAGTTTCTCCTTCTCGGAGAAAACTCATTCAAGTTGCGGAATTCCTGACAGGTTTGATTGCGAATTGACTTAATTCTTGCAGTGATCGCACAGTTAGTACTCTTTGTGATTCTCAAATTTCTTTCTCAGTGCAGGAATACTAATTCTCTGTAGGCTTGTGATGCCAACGATGGTGCTTCTTTTCTTTCTGGCTTACAATCTATGGTGCATGCTAGAGAAGGTGGATAACGTCGAGAAGTTTCTTCCTAATCAGCAGAGTCTAACACCCAAGAGGTTTGCCTATGCCGACATCATTGCGATCACAAATCATTTTAGATACAAGTTGGGGCAGGGAGGTTTTGGATCAGTGTTCAAAGGGGAGCTCCCTGGTGGTGTTTTAGTAGCCGTTAAATTGTTGGGCAACTCCAAGTGCAACGGTGATGAATTCATCAACGAAGTATCCACCATAGGAAGGATTCATCATGTCAATGTGGTGAGGCTGGTTGGATTTTGCTCGGATGGATCGAAAAGGGCGCTCATCTACGAGTACATGCCCAATGGCTCACTGGATAAGTATATTTTCAATCAAAACCACATCTTTACCTCTGAAAAACTCATAGATATTGCCATCAACATCGCTCGAGGCATTGATTACCTGCATCAAGGGTGCGACATGCAAATTCTCCACTTCGACATCAAGCCACACAACATTCTCCTGGACCATAATTTCACCCCCAAGATTTCTGATTTTGGACTCGCAAAGTTGTATCCAAAGCATAATAATATCGTTTCAGTAAGTGCTGCAAGGGAGACAATAGGATACATAGCACCCGAGGTAATATCTAGGAGTTTTGGAACTATATCATATAAATCAGATGTGTATAGTTTTGGAATGCTATTGATGGAGATGGCCGGAAGGAGGAGGAATGTGAACCCCCTTGCTGAGAATTCTAGCCAAGTCTATTATCCCTCTTGGATTTTCGATAAGTTGATGAGTCTAGACGAAAACAATGTACTCCAACTTAGTAGCAGCTTTGAGATAGAGGACTCAGAAAAGAGGCTATCAATTGTTGGATTGTGGTGCATCCAAATGAGGCCATCAAACCGCCCTACAATGGCAAGAATCCTAGAGATGCTGGAAGCCGATGTGGAGACTCTGCCTCTGCCCCCGAAGCCATTTTTCTCTTCCACAAATGAAAATTTTGAAAGAGAGACAGGTTTGGATTCATTGAATTCCTCTGAGCTTTTAATTATTTCAGAGTGAAAGAAATGTTCGTTAGAAATATATATACTTAAATTCTGGATGTGAGGATATTATATATATAGTTAAACGGATGAGATTTCTCATTTTGAAACAACGTCTTCAAATATGAGATTATTTTAGTACTTTTTGTACTGAGGCAATAGTTTAATGCATGTCGATTGAAGAAATTAAATGAAGTCTAAAACAGTTTGAGAAGAAAGTTGAGAGTAAAATGTTGTAGTATAAAATGAAATTATAATTATTTTGTTATGTAAACTGTGCGTGTATGAGCAATGCTCTCATCAATAGTGTTGACAGAGAAAAGATATTTTATTTTGTAATAAATATAAAACCTAATATAAAGTCATTATGAATGTTCCATGTGAAGTTAGTTAACTGCAATTGCTTCTTCTAAAGCTCAACTTATCTGTCACCAGTACCTAAGATTTAACGTAATAATAATGGATCTTTCGTACTTGCACAAAACATGTCAAAATTATTTTTTACTATTTTAAAAATATGTGGCAGGCTGATGACTATTTATCTCTTACGTCATATGATATGATCACATTGTTGATATTTTTTTATTCGACCCCAATCAAAATAGTGATATTGGCATGTATGACAATTGAACTGATTTCCTCTCCATATATGGAGATATATAGAGTGAGCAACTAGTGCAATTAATCTATACTTTGTCCCTTTGTTGGGAAATCGACTTTCAGTCAATAACTTCGGAAGTTAAGTGAGTTTCATCCGATAAAATTTAAATCGATCAGAAAATTAAAATTTATATTTCGAGTAGATAATTTTAGAAACTAAAGGGTATTAAACATTTCTAGATAGTGTTTTGTGATGTTATGATTTAGTTAATTCAACTCAACTCATACTTGAATCCAACAAGGGAGGTGCATAACATGATCGAGAATGTGCATTGAGCATTTTAGGGTGCACTTTGCACTTTAGACACACTCATGTGAAGGGGTCAAAATGCTCCATTAAATGAGACTCGGTCTAAATCATTAAATTCGAAATGAATGAAAATAGATGTGATCATGTTTGAAATCGGGGGAGACGAAACATTGGGCACGTGGTTTTTATATTGATTGTGAAAAGACTCCGAGCTGGAAATCGAGGACGCTGTACAATCCTACATGTCAAAAACAAAGAATAGAGAAAAAGAAACGTCAGCAGCT